>NC_132972.1:3500625-4901250 GCF_047496725.1 Anoplolepis gracilipes | reverse complement strand
GCGAATGCGATTCATGGACGTACTATATAAGCAAAATCTGATGCGTAATGAGACGAATGGCTTTCGATCGGCGCTTAGGGTTACAAGTCGTTCAACTCGCGCATATCATTTTACACGAATTACACGATCATGCGCGCGATACTAAGACGATACATAGTGTAACTCGTGTGTCTCATTGATATCTTCCTTTTGGTAAGTAGATTCCCTGAAAGCGCGGTATTGCGTGCTCGCATGCGGCTGTATATGCCACGCAATTTTAGCGGATAAACCCTACACTAGCGCGTTTTCACGACGCGAGAAAGCTTAACCCGAGTAATTTTTCGTGCCGGCCGTATTACTAATTGCAACTTATTACATGGCAATAAAACTTCACTTAACAAGGGTGTTATTACGATAAGACGTTTTGATTACAAGTTTAGCAACTGGGTAGATTGAGATAATCGTAGAGAATTATTGATTTTCTCGATAAAATTTTGCAATTAATTTGCGTTGAGGAAATTATACATGTGTACTTCTTGCGCGATATATCTGGATGTACATACAAAATGTTTTATTTGTATAAAGACATACAAAATTTAAAACAATACGGCATAAGAGCTATAATGAAAAGAGGCTACATAATATGTCAAATATTTGTGTATAAGAGTATAAGTGATAACTCATCGTCAGCTACTGAATTATAAGCTGAACATGTTAATAAAAATCGCATGGATATATGCGCAGTCTCTCTTTCAAATTTTATTTTAATTTAATAAATTTTAGATTCGGCATATATTGTATTTTGTCTCTAATCAAACGCTAGCAAGCGCACAAGTGCCTTGTGGAACTGTGGAGCATCGTTCATATTACAAACATTCGCTCGGATTTCCAGTGTCAGGGAAAATATAGATGCAAGATGATCTTTCGTTATTCAGCAACTCGATTATCACATATGCTCACGACTGCTCGAATTGAGTTTTGATCTTTAAAAAATATGTAAGAAACTTGTGCGTGCGTGTGTGTGTGTGTGTGTGTGTGTGTAACTTGAAAGATATAAAGTTAAATATCTGTCACAAAATATATATATGGAAAAAATTTACAAATATGAACCTAAAATTTATAATATTAATTTCTAATTGATTCTCTTATCAACATTTATAATAAAAAAAAAAATAACATAAAAGAGATAACTCTATTGCATATTGCTATCCACCGCGTTTATTATATGAAATAAAATAGTCAAGAAATTAAGAACGGATTAAAAATGTAACTTAATATCATAATATCGTGCTTTAAAAGATTAATAAAGAGCTCAGGACGCAAGCAATTTAACGCGATTATCTAATCGATTCGTAGTTACACAGATGAAATTAATCTTTGATACGCGCGCTTTGACAAATTAACGAAGTGTATGACTCAGAATCTCAGAATACACGAAAGGGCCTCGAACAAAGAAAAAAAAAAAGATCATAAAACATTCTTCTTCCCACGATACACATCCCATAATCACGGCGAATAGTCGAGAATACTTAAGGCGGAGAGCGGCTCTAGTCCGAGCATATCGACGAAATAATTTGATGGCGCGCAAATCCCCCAGTGTTGGGCGTTCTCCAGGCTCTCCGGACGTAGTTCTCCTTAATCGAAGGAGGATGTGGAGTCGGTTAAGCCGAAGTCAGTCAGTCAGTTTCATTTGAACGTCAGCTGCCCGGATGTCTCCCCCATCTGTGGGACTCGTGTTGCAGGGAACAGAGGCACCCATGTGAGACACCTTCTCCTCCGTGCTCACTCACTCGTCTGCTCACTCAGGTGGACCCACACACGGCGTGCGCGTGTATGCACGTAATGCGCGCGTATCACGACGTACACGGATACATCTGGACGCGATGTACGCATCTGCGTACGCATGTGCGTACGGTCTCACTGTCTCCTCGGCAAAAAGAAGTCGTTGCCAAATTGTCGAGGCTCTAGGATTCGTCTCTGCAACCTTGTATGAGATTACGCGATAAAACGTGTGACACAAATCTTCCTGCTTTTTATAACACTATTATACACAACTTGTGTTTTAACTTGCGTCTCTTGAACGAAAAGGACGGTAGAATCAACATCCCGATGAATCCACCGATTAATTTTAGAAGAGCCTAATGAATAATTTACACCTGGCTGGGATAGGTGAAAGATCAGTAAATCAAGGGTCATTCTCCCTTATTATGCATTCATTCGATCTTTTATCGGGTTTTTAAACGATCGAATATATATGCATGTAACAATGAATATATATGCATGTATGTTAATTTCATGACTAGCGTCAATGCTTTATACTTAGGTCGTGCTATTAGCTTCTATTTAATGGATTCTTTAACCGTATCTCTTTCTTTTAATGATGTATATATATTCTAAATTTAATTTATAATTTAAGAACTTAACTGGAGATTATTTGAACAACATGATTCGAAAAGATAGAAACTGACAAATATGATTAAAAATAATTTTTACTATATATTGATATTATATCATTCTCTTTTTTATATACTTTCTTAAATAAAAATAATCAAGTTGTATACACATTTGATGAATATTTCTTTGTCAATATTAAAAAATTATATATTATAAAAAAATGTATATTATAAATTAGTCATTATTGGCTTAAAAACAATCTAGATCCGGTTTCAGAAGAAAATGCTATCTTCTAAATAGCTTGTTTTTAACCTTATTATGAAATTGCAGGTGTTTGCGACCTAAGCATTTTTTTGTGAAGTTATAAATATCACAAGAATTGCTTACATTGTAATCAAAAGCCCAGAAATATTTCAGATATCTTGTAAATACATAGATACACATGTGCGAATTTTTTTTTCTTTTAATTTCTCAAATTATATCAAAATGCAGCATTAAATTAAAAACTGTAGGTTACATTTTCAAAGTGCACTTGAAAATAATATTGTTTTGAAAGTCAGCCGATTGTATGTTTAAAATAATATCTCTCGTGAATATTTTTTTATTAATAATTTTATTAATAATTTTACAGTAATGGATTAATACACAGAATGTAAATATATGACAAATACAGAAAAATCAGTTGTTATGTTTTGCCAACACTTCATCCGCGAGATTCATTTCTCGAGAAGCAAATGACATTCTATACGAATTCGAGGAAGCCTTCTCGGATTATAATTACAATGCGGTAAAGCAAATGTAGCAGATCACATTGCGCGAAATTTAGTTGACAAATCAGAACCGTTGAATCTTGGTTACTTCATTCGTAAGCGAACGTGACATTCGACGTATCAGATAAACGGCTCGAAACGTTTGCAAGATGAGGAACATCATATGCATTAATGCTTCAGGTGCAGAATGACTCTAAATTTTGGAAAATATCTTTAATTTAGATTATTTCAAACTCTTGGATCCTTTTAAAGTGCTAAAAATCTTTCTTTATTTTATTTTGCATATCACATTCTCAAATCGCACTTTTAATTAGCAAATATATGTAAAAGTTGCTGGAATTAATATATACAAAATCGGGGATTGATAATCATTCTTTCGTTTTCGTTATTCTGTTATACTGTCTGTGTCTACAAATGAACGGTTTCGGTGCGATAAAAATATCGTCGACACGAGCGACCGTAAAAGAGTATAGGTATACTTATGTGCGTGCGACGCCGACACGCCCGGCACATTGCCGTTGGATGTAATGAGAAATGCGAAGCGGAGGATGAGTTACAAGAAAAGCTCCCGGATGCGTGAGAAACTTCATCTTGATCAATTTCCCTCATTAGCGGCCGAGCATGGGTGTATCGCAGAAAACTTGTAAATGCAAGGACTATGTAGAATGTTCCACGCTGCTCTCTCACTGCGCACAGAGAATATTTAAAAATATTCTCAATACAAGTCATTGTGTCATCTGTAGAAATATATTTTTAAAACTAAAAAAAAAATCTTTGTATCGTGACCTCGTCGAAAATTCTCATAATACGGGAATTTTTTTATTAATAATTTAAAATTTTAGTTCACTAACAAATTCTTATACTTATATATTAGCATTGAAGATGTTAAATTAAACCTTCACTTGAATTTTCCTCAAGAATGTAGCTTTGCTACTGATACATATATATATAGCTTTGTTTGGGCACCCTGTATATTCGGCACTCTTTTGTGATGTGGGAGGGGGGGGGGGGAGATTCTCTGTCCTGTCAGCGCCTCCTTGGGTTCAACGATCTCCACAACGGAGTCAGGTAGGCATTCATTAAACTGATAAAATTTGATTTGATTTGAATTTCGAATGTGAGGGAAAAAGAGAGAAATAGTAAAGAGAAATTGGATACCATTTTTCCTCCTACAAAAATCTTCACGTCCGAGGTTCGAAGTATCACGCCTCTATGCACAACACTGTTATAATTTTATGTCACTTTGATAAACAAAAATATCTATTTTTATTTTAACTAAAATGTTAGGCGGGATGTGAGATAGGGAACGCGGAGGAGAATTGATAGGAAGGAATCTTTTAATGGGACTGTATCCGAGCGGTATTTCTGACCGAAAACGATGTGAAAACTCGCGTATATATGGCACTGTGCGAGTCGCATCGTTTAAACGCAACAAAAGTAGAGCGCTGTCCACGTAGGGTAAGGAAAGTGAGCGGAAGACAGGTGAGTGCAGGTGAGGAATAAACTCGAGGTGCGGATGTACGCAGAGCAGAAAGAGAAGAATCGACTCGCCCGCGGGTACATAACCTGCCGCTGTTGTAAAGTAGTCGAGGGGATCCGTGTAAAGTACTAAAATTTTTGACCGAAGTGAAGCAATTGTACCTGTAAAATGCATTATTGTTGCCTTGTCATTTTGCAAAAGAACAAAATTAACGTATATAGTATATTAAAAAAAACTTTTTTCTTATTTTCTTTTGAGATAATTTTCGTGCTTTGCTGGTTATATTTAAAAAATAATACATTATTTGGACAAAATATATTTCAAATAACGGTATAGAAATATATATGAGACATTGTTGGATCATAAGATGCTTGAATTTAAATAACTGTACAGAAGAATTCTTGAGTTGATTGAGCAATAAAGTCAGCTCGTTAGAGCAAATTATTACAATCTTTAACACAAAAATATCAATCCTATGAATCGAAAGGCGTCTAACGATCGCGGGAAAGGTTTGCTTGTAAATAGCCTATTAAGTCAATTTCTCATTTCCGTTTTAAGTACTGATTTTTTTTTCAAATTATGCCATTATTTACATTCTTACATGGAAAGCAAAATACAATTCGCGTCATTTTATGTTGTTGTCACTCGAAATTCAAAAATCTTTATTAATTTAAATCTCCATACTATATTAATAGTGATAAATATTAAACGTGGTGTTACATTAATGTTATTATATTTTTGTATATATAATACAAAGATTAAATAACATTATTATATATCAAGAAATGTTTTTCTAAGATAGGCAATTTTATATATGATCTCTTTTAACATGTCCTATTTCTAAAAATTTTTTTCAATAATAAAGCATTGATCTTTTTCTGTAACTGTTGCAATAATAATGTTCACTATGAGGAAGTGTCGCTTGAGGGAGAAGTGTCGCTTTCAAAATTGCTGGCTCCTCGATTATGTCACAGAGAAAATTGTCATTATTTCTACTCCGATGGACGCGTTTTCCACATCTTAACAATCACGTTACCTTCGCGTAACAACCGTCAGCCGCGATATCTTACCATTAAAAGATAGTCAATGAGATTAGAAAGGTGTATTCAGCGTCCGAGTGCACATAATTACCTAATGAGTCACTTGTAATCCATTATTATTATGTGGACATATTAATTGTTTTGTTTGCAAAATAGGCAATATGTTTCTAGCGCATAATTTAAATTATGTAACGTAAAGCATTGTGATTTAATATTGTACAAGTTATAATCGTCTACAATCTCTATAACAAAGGAGATTAACTAAACTTCAGAAATCTTAGAGAAAATTTAATATAACTATACTAAAAAAATTTTATAGTGATAGGTTATCGTGAAATTTAATTTTTATATATAATTATTTTATCTTATATATTATTATATTTATTATATTTACTATGATATTTATTATAATATTATTTTTATTATAATTATTTTATATTATTTAATTATTATATATATTTTTAGATTTTAGATTTTTATATTCTCTGTGATTATCGCCATATTGTTATATTAAAATGTCTTTGACAAATAAAACGCACATGTAAATATCAATTCTGTAGCGTCTATACAAAAGGGATTCTATTGTAGGACGATCAGAATCTACGATTATATAATATACAATATATAATATACAAAATGATAAATATATATACAAATGATTGTATGAAGTTACATATAACTTCTGTCTAAAGTTTTGCTAATTCGAGAATTATCTGTGTGCAAATTGTAATATTATATATAAATAATTTAGATTGAAGTGATGTGAAAATTTTAAACAAATTTTAACAATTTTAAATAACTAAGTTAATAACTAAATTTCAACAATTAAAGCAAATAACAATAACATCTGTTCTTTATTGCTGAATTGGCTACACTAAAGCTACAGTAATTCAGAGCATATCTTTTCCCTTCCATATTGGAAGGAGAAAGATACTTCTGAACTAATTTAATAGTATAGTGCCTGCCAGTTTAGTAATAAAGAACAGACTTATTATTCAAAGAAAAGGAAAGACCCAACCTACATGAATGTTGGTCCAGAATAAAAAGAATTATTCAAAAGAAAATTGTTGAAAGTATCACAAAAGATAATTTATTTATGAAGAAAAGGGAAAAGTTTTTTTTATATAAATTCAAAAAGAGAAATTATTGAAAGCAACACAAAAGATCATTTATATTAAAGAAAAGAAAAAACCTTTTTTTTTTTAAATGTTGGTGAGAAACTTTTAGAAAAGATCATTTATATTAAAGGAAAGAAAAAACCTTTTTTTTTAAATGTTGGTGAAAAACTTTTAGAAAATGCTTAGTAAAGTTTTTTCTAGTCTCTAGTCGTAAAGTTTAATTAAAAATATGTTTAGAGAAAAATTGTTTGGTTTGAAGAGGGATATAAGATGATTTGATCTTGGATAATTATTTGAAGATCACATGAAGTCATTATCAATTTCTTAAATGGAGTTTCATGGTTTTTATTGCTTATTTTTATATCTTCAAGAACTTTTAAAAACATTATAATAAAGTATTTTTTTATTTAGTATTTTTCGGTATTTTTCAAGTTATGAGGCTCAAAAGTTATAGTATTTTGACACAAAATACAAAATCTTGTAAAACAGTTTCGAGAATTTTACTTTAATACTTACATATAATATATACATATTTTTTCTTTAAGACAACTATTTGCTTTCTTTACTCAAAATACCGTAATTTTTTAGCCTTATAATTCGAAAAGTAGTTAATAAAAAATACTTTATTATAGTGTTTCGAAAAGCTCTCAAAATAATCTATAAGAATATGCAAGGAAAAGGAGGGTTCATTTAATAATTAAAAATGATCTTCATATTATCTTTAAACGATTATCCAAGATCAAATCAATACCATCTTATGTCCCTCTTCAAATCAAACAACTTTCGTCTGAACATATTTTTTATTAGATTTTATCCTGCAAAAATAAAAAAGTAATAAATTAAAATGGACACTCTGTATTTAGATAAATCTAAATTTAATTTCAGTTTTAAGATTAATTATTTCATGTGTTTTAAGAAAAAAGAATAATACACTGCTTCTATATGTATATTATTTTTTATTTTATAAAAAGTTTTACATAGAATTATGTATACATATTTAACACATATAAATGATGAAGTTTTTATAAATTAAGTAAGCTATACTTATCACTATATTTGTGATTTATAAAATTCAAAAACGACAAGTTGAGAGTATAAATGAGGATTTTCATCTGATATATAAAATAACACTGCAATATTGCTCTAGAATTCTATAGTTTATTACATTTATTTCTATAAAGTCAGTCTTTTTCTATCTTACACAAATATAATCTGTAAAAATAAAAAAATATATAAATATAAAATCGTCAGCGTTTGATATCACGAGGAGAACGAGAACACCCCTTTGAGCGTCCCAGGGGCTTCCTCGCGCAGGGTATCTTGTGGTTGTGATTCCGAGAAGCGAACGGACAAGTAACGAGTTAGCTCGGCGGCTGAACACGCAATGTACTGACGTATGTGAAAGATATAATACAGTATATTCAAAGTAACGGACAATGAAAAACAACGAATGACGATAAAATCTAAATATTAAAATTAATTATGATAACTAAAAACGACGTGTGACTGCATCATTAGATATTTATTTCTTGACAATATATATCAACGTGACATGTTCGTCTTGGGGTTCAAACGTATGATATATTTTGAGCTTTGTATAAAATAAAAAAGATTAAAAAAAACCTTTCTTATTGTAATAATAGCACAGCAACTTTACATATGGAATTATTAATTATTTTTTTAATAAATTCCGAGATTTAAATTTATTAAAAAGACAATATATTTTTTCGAGAGATTCTTTGATAAAAAATGAGTTTGTTATAGACCAAAGGTTTGGCAACCGTAAAATTTGGAAGTAGGCCATCGCATAGGTTTATGGCCGAAGTTACGACAAGAATTTACGTATGCATGCGGTATACAGGCAATGCATATATTAACAGGAACATAGTTACGTCTATACACATATATAACGTGGATGCAAAAAAACTATTACATTGTTTTGTGCTAAATAATCGCTGCTATTGTACTCGATTCTTATCTTTCAATTATACATAAAAAAATAATGAAAAGTTCGAATTTTGAAAGATATTTATCTTTGTCATTTGTCTGTCATATCTCTACAAAAACATAATTTATCAGTTTTTAAAATTCTAATCTCTACCTTAATAAACGTAAAAAAATATGCATAGATATGTTCGAATGTATAATTTCGAAATTGAGGCTGTTGAATGATTGGTTGATGTTATTCCGAGAAACGAGGGTGAAAGGTTTAACGGCGACGGTCCGACGACGCCAAGAATCGTACGCACATATATACACACATATCTGCACGACTTATTGTTAGTTCGCGCATTCGCGAAAGCTCGACTGAAAATAGAAAACGATAAAATTACGTCATCTCATGCAAGTCGAAGTTTTTAACGGAATTTTACGTTGAATCATTCTTTCTCCGAGCAAAAAATTATAACTTCCCCGAAATATTGTCTCTTCCTTTCTGGAGATGTATATTTGATATTTACACAGTACTATCAGTGATCAATTATCATGAATACCCATTAGTTATCTGCGCGTGTGTTCGTCATATGTATATCGTTTAGTATATATATACACTATTCATGAATGCTTAGTCAAATGTTCATCACATGGTGAATCTGCTTATACTCTCACGTTCACATATTATGAAAAATCTACATGTGACCTTGATATTATTCTACATTAACGTTGAATTTACAAGGAAAAGGTAAATGGAAATGTCCTCTTCCGATTTTAATTCGCTTTAAATATGTTGTAGTCTAGGTCAAAATAGGAGATGTACTTTAAAGCTGCATAATCAGATTGTTAAAAATTAAAGGGGGGATTTCGAAAAATGACATTTTCGAAAAATCTGATTATACAGTTTTAAAGTACATTAAAAATCATAAAACTTTTATTCGAAACTTTTTTTTATATCTCTTACCATTTCGACGTTTATTTGCTCAGAAATATAAAAACCGATTTTTCTCAAAAGGGTGGGTGTTTCACCCTCTTATAACGGCCGAAACAGCATGTATAAAAAAATACGTGTCTCCTGTTTTGACCTAGACTACAACATATTCAAAGCGCATTAAAATCGGAGCGGGACATTTCCATACCTTTTCTTGTTAGTCAAATATTTAGATTCGGATCTTTTTAATAACACGCTATCACATGCTGAAAAACATTGCGCGCCTACCAATCGGAAACTTCCTTTCTTAGAAGGAAAAATAACGTTGCTCCTATTTTTTACGTGTCGGAATATCATTTATCAGACTGTCAGATGCTTTTACACGACATAGAAAAAAAATATTTGTTTGATTTTTCTTCTTGTACAATACGAGAATATCTTGTAAAATATAAATGTTGATTCCATTCATCGGATGAATCATGTAAATAAATTTTATCCACACGGGTAGAAATGGAATTTTTTGATATATATGTATCTTTCTTGTCTATATATATTGTTGAAAATTTTTTAAAAAACCATTATTATTTTCAAACAGATGATACGCGCTCGCGTTCATGAAACGTCAGCTGGCTTGTTACTTTCTATGAACGTTATCGGTCACAACGGAAGGGAGAGAATAACTTCCCCTACGTTAATAGTTAAGGTCCGGCAGTTATCGGGAAACGTGGAAACGACGAGGCGGACAGAACCACCGTCGTTATCAGACGCGGAGGTTGCGGTGGTGACGGTGACGGTGGCGGTCTGATGGTCGATAGTGGGGGACGCGGTGGCGGCGGTGGCGGCGACGGTGACGGTGGTGCTGCTGCTGCTGCTGCTGTGGTGTGCTTTGCTGTGCACGTCCGAGGGCGAAGCCAACCCAGGGTAGGTTGAACGTGCGCGCGGGTAGAAGGGTGAGACAGGTGGAGAGAGCAACTCTCTCTCCGCCGCCGGTGACGTTTTAGCTCATGCAGAGGTGAGCCCGAGCGTCGAGAGCCCGAGGTATTGACCGGTCGCCTCCCTAGCTGGTTACCTGGCAACTGTTTGTGCCCAACACACCTATGAAACCTTGGAGATCTGACTTTAGCCTACAGACCGACCACCCATCCGACCATTACCCGCCCATCCAGCCGGAGAGCCCTGCTTCCTCCCCGGCGCCCTCGTCCTCGGCCACCCTCTCTCACCCTTTCTCTCTTTCTCTCCTTGTCTCTTTCATTCGATCGAATCAGATTCCTGGGGTTCGAGGAAGAAGCGCTCGATCATTAGGGCTTCCCCGTAAGTTCTCGCATTCGTACCTTGGCGCCGTCCCCATCCCGGGTGATGGTCGACGACGATGGACGCGGACGTGGGGGTGGATGGATGATCGGCCGTTGTTACGACCACGAAACGCGCCCATGGGGAGGAAAAAGGTTCGTGTCGAATTCGATTGCCAAGCGCAGAGAAGTCATCACGATAATCTGCTTTGTTCTCTTTCTTACTCTCTCTTTCTCATCATTTTACAAGCTTTGAAGCTAAGCTTTCGGTCAGGGATGCGACAGAATCGTAATGTCATCGCGTTTGCGATGTCTCAGGTGTCATGGATTATCGATCGCTTCTGGTTCTTTTTTTTTTTTTTTCGTTCTCAGTCATGTTCCACGTAAGAAGGATGTGACACTGTTTGCAGTTGCATTATCTTTATAATCTTTATAATTCTAAAACGATATACATATATATATATATATATATATATATATATATATATATACATAATGTATATACATTTAATATAAAGTATTAAAGTCCATAAAAAAGGCTTAAATTTTTAATGCTAATTTTTTCCTTAATTTATAATTTTCATATTAAATATATAATTATGATTTTATATCACAGAACACATTGCATTATGCTCGGTAAATTTGCTACATATATATTTTTTTTTTTTTTTTATAAATAGTTTTAATATTTAAAAATATCTTTAAAAAACGTGGAATTTTTTATATGTGAAAATCTAATGTCAACAATTCTGCCAGAAGAACGAAATATTTTTCCAATACTTAATAATTGAATAGAGCTTATTGTTCAACATTAAAAACTACTTTTTCACACTTGCGATTGTATTCCTCTGAGACATCACAATTCATAGCCTCTGGGCTTAAAAAAGAAGTCGTACCGCGCGAGAGGAGGAATGCACGCGCGTGGGGAGGAAAGCCCGTGCGCGCGCTCGTGAACAGTCATTAGATGAATAATAAATTGGTGAATCGAGGGTGTGGTTACGCGACTGTGGAACGAGCGCCCGGGTTGCCTGGCTACGAAAGCACCTACATCGGATCCTCCGGCCCGAAGTTGGAGCCCTCCGCGGCGGCAGTTCGACCTCGCACGTGTGCACCTCGAATATACGTGTGTGCGGGGAACGCGACCGTCGGCGTCGACGGGCGTTCGTCCGTGTTTGAGTTCACGTACGTGCGTATACCGCTATGTGTGCGCTCCGACAGCCATGTAGGCTAACAGTATCCGTACGTTGTCCCACACAAATACACACACACGTGTGTTCAGTATGGTCCTCCTCCGGCCGGAGTAAAATCAGCCGGCTAGCAAGCTAAGCACCGATCAATAACCGGGGACCTCGGTGGCTCTGCTCCGCGGAGTGTCTTCCGTGGAATACAAACGGTCCTCGTTATAGTTTGCTAACGCATTCTGGAGAAGAAGGCACGTTTTGGATGAACTTTTCAAGACTCACTATGAAATATTAAAAACAGAATGTTTAAGTAGACGTACAAATTTTAACAATATATATATATATATATATATATATATATATATATATATATATATATATATATATATATATTTTTAGAGAGAAAGAAAGAAAAATATTGATATTATTTTAAAAATTTAATCAGCATATCTATCTTTATATCTCTGACGTGCATTGCATATAAGATGATATTCATAAAAAATGATACAATCATATATAATTCTTTAGAATAATGCTAGACAAAAAATGTATTCTTGATTAATGGTATAAATAGTAACACAGATGTCTTATCGAAATAATATTAAATTTATTCGCTTTAAATATATAGAATGTAAAGCGTAGAGACAGACTGAGAGAGAAAGCTATCCGTAATGGATAACGTGTTATCGTTTGTCGATTAATCGATAGTGCGCGTCTCAAACAACGTCTGTTGAGAAGACGAGCGGAACACGAAGCCATTGTACGTGCAGCTTTCGTGAAAATCGCGGTAACACCAAGCGACTGGCGTGCTGAGAAACTCGTGAGTACGATGACGACGCCCGTAATGGCGCCATTGTTCCCCGCGCCGAGAGAGGAGAGATGTGCACGAGAATCGAGGTTACGCGAGGGGAGGGAACGAATTGGCATTTGCGTAATAGGAATACGAGAAATACTGCGACGTTGTGGATCGTACGATGATGAATCTCGAGATGTTCGCGACCGAGAGGATGATAGTGTTGCGTAAGTTTGCGCGACGAGCGTCCTTTGGATGTTAGCGCAAAAATCGAGACGTAATTTTACAACGGCTAAGCAGTTTTTCACTCTAAGGAATATTTTATAAAAGAGCAACAACAGCTTAATGAGAAGGATAAATATCAAACTTATCTGCTAAATTAATTAATTAATTTTATTTTTTAATGTCTCACTTTCTTTCAGTATGAAAATTTAATTGCATAAAGATTGAAACAATAAGTAATTGCGAAATCTTTTTCGCGTATATATTTTAATTCGGTGATTGCGATCGCTCGGAATAATATTTTAAAATTAACATGAAGTAAAAAAATTCAGATGAAATTAAAACATGGATTTTAAATTTCTATAAAGATGAAGCTTTATCATGTATTAAGAATATAAATTTCTTTTTTTATTATATATAATTTAGTCATTTATTTATTACGTAACATTCATGTATTATACTTGATTAATCGTAAGCGGTAATAAAATATTTCTTAATTTTTGTCATTACGAGATTGTAGTTGTCATTGTGTTAGTTATCTCGAATTTCAGCTTCGAAGAATAGAAGATATTTATCTCGTCTTAATGCGACCAACAGCAGATATACTTTTAATTTCGTAATGTCGATCATTATCGGCATTACGATGCGTTATCGCACGGAAACAATTATCGAGGTCGCGAGATAATTCGGAGGTAACCAAGCTGATTTCTCTCGTATAGGTTGCAACCGATGCTGATGATCTCGTAGCCAACAATGCGGAACGGACGCCGACAGTCCTGTGCATTGTTCTGCCTTCTGAGTAAACACTAATACTGCTAACCCACGCTCTTGAAAGATACTACACCAGTTCCCACGAGTTACGAACACGCGAATTCAAGGTACCGCTGTATTATGATTACGGATATCTTACACAACGTTTATCCGAGCTTCGGGGACCGCCTCGAGATCTTGAGAGAAAGAAAGAGAGACTATCGTGAAAAAATTCGCCAGTTCTTTATCCTCTAGGATTCGTGATTTTAATTGGGACGGCTCTCATAGCAATAGTACTTCGCATATAAATCTTGTGTCCGTGCGCGTTTTTCACCGTCATAAATATTCCCCTTTCTAACATTAATGTAACACCAGAGGATAAATGAAACTTTATTCAACCGTGTAGCGCGTGAACTTAAATTTCTTTCTCAACTTTATTTTATATCAGTGTTAAATTATTGCAATTAACCGTATTTTCACACTTTTTAATTCTTTTAACGTACATCATGTGCGATAATATCAGACTAATGTAATATAAAATATAATTAGAGTTTTTGTAATAATAGATTTGTAATAATATACCGAGCATTTAATCAAATACAGCTTGAAACTTACGGACAAAATATTGTACATCTTAAAAAAAATAAAAATATATATGTATATGTATTTGGAAAAATTATATATAAATTGATTATATTTTTTCGATTATATATTATTCCGAAAATGAATTTATTCAGAATATAAGGTTCAACGTTATGGTGCACGTCTTGCGTTTTCTTTTAAGAGCGACTCATTAGCGACATTCCACGTTGTTGTCTGACTCATCAGTAATACTTCAGTCCGTACAGTTTTGCATACCGACGGACGCAAAGTCACATTGCGGTATCAATTCCACTTTAAAATTCCAGATCTCTCTTCAGATTAAAGATGTGAAAAATATGAGATGTCATCCGCAAACTTCGGTTCAATAACGGAAATTGACATAATGTTTAATAATATAGTGTATGTATTTTTTATTATTATATTTTTATTTAAAAATAATGTTTACTAAAAATAATCTGCAAAATAGTTATCTTATATTTTGATAAAAATATTTTATTAACAGTCTTAATTATTTTTATAATTTTATGAGTAATGATAGGCTTATATATATATATATATTAAGACCTAGCATCTGTTACTCATATCGAGAAAAATCGTGAGTAAATTTGTTTCATTGTAATACGTATTGTACATAAATACACAAGATTATTTTATTAAAGTCAAACGAATTTAAATGGTTATATAATTTTAATTTGATATAGGTTTGCGAAAACCACAAGTTTTATTTAATTCCTTTAAGACTGTTAATAAAATATTCTTAACAAAGTATAACTATTTTACAGATTATTTTTAATAAACATATATATATATATATATATATATATATATGTGTGTGTGTGTGTGTGTGTGTTATATCTCGTGTCGTCAGACAATTTATACGCATACGCGTGAGATTATATTCTTCGAACGAGACACAGGAAACCCTTGATTGATAAAGGAATTAGTTTGCAGGGAGATAGGATCGCTTATCTACCTACATGTATCGAATCGGAGACTGAAGAAGATCTCCGCATCCGTCGAAGGCGTCGTAACGCGACGCGCGGTGAAACGAGATGTTGCCGCGTGTCGGTGTTGCACCGGGATCACAATGCGCGCGTTGTTATGGTTTTTTTCGCGCGATGCACGTTGCTATTCTGCAGCGGGGCCGGATAACAGGATATACGGTGTCCGATGAACATCCCGCGCGCGCGGCCCGCGACGGGGGACGAGGGCGGGGGGGGGGCGGGGCGGGGCCGGAGGCCTCTCTCCCGTTATCGACCACGCGCGACACGTTTGCGCGCTAATAGATACACGCTCCTTTCGATACTTCAACCCGATACCGGCACCACCGTCCGCATTAAATGGCATGTTCGCGAGTCTTTACAATTGCACGTGGAACGGCGATCCGTCTCGTATATTATGAAAACGGTATTGTAACAAATTGTAGTTCTAGTATAATGCAAACAGATGTAATAATAAAAATATAGTTATTTTTAATAATATTATGATTTTGAACAATATTTTATTTTTAAAAATTAAATCTATTATCTAATTATGTATTCATAAGAATAAATTATTATTTTAAGAATAATTTTGAAGAGAGAGAGAAAGGGGTCTTATTTTTTTTTTGTTTTTTGTTTTGAGGAAAAAAGTTTTATTTTTTACAATTTTTTAGTAAATTAAATTATTAAATTAAAATTATATATTATTAAATTATTAAATGAAAATTGTAGTAAATTAAATTTCTCTTGAAATTGATTTATATTTTAATGTTTTTATATTAAAACATAGCAGATGTATATTACATGATTATATCTGATAAACTGTAACGAAATCGATGATGAGTCAAATTTTCACGATGCGCACACAGGACACACCTATCCGCATGATCCTACCCTCCTGTCTGTTCATCCCACGGGGGATAAAAATGACTTTGTACCGTGACAAAGTAACGTGACGCAGTGCACATTCAGTAGCCCGCAACGTGGGTTAGCACCCGTGTTAAGTGGTACCCGTCAATGTTGGAGGGATGCTGCCTTGACATTTAGGAGCGTGGCATTTAGCCTCGGTCTTTCTTCCCCCTCGTTAAACATCCCTATGCAATTTCCTATCTGATCACGGGACACCAATATTAGGAGAGAACAACATCTCCCGCCCGCCTTTCCGGCTGACATAATCCCGTCATCAGAGGCGGCTCTATTAAAAGGCGAACTAAGTGGAAAAAAGAGGTGTCTGAGAACTTACGTATGCAAAAATCGCGATCGTGCGTGCGACGGTTTTAAAATTATCACAGCTTGAGAGATTTTTATTTTCTCGCGTTTGATTTTAATATGATGCTCTACTTTTTATATATAATCTTTATAAAAAAAGCTTTCGTTAAATTGAAATTTATATATCATTAAAGAGAGACTAATTTTGATAAAAATTATACACATTTAAGAAACTTGAACACGCAAGAATTCAATATTTTTTTATCTGATCTTTGCGAATGCATAACATTTAACGTTGCAATCTAATCTAGATATTTTGGCCACGGGTTCTAACAAGTCTAGAGCCATTTCTGAAACTCATCTTTCATCCCCTTGTATGTTCTTCTCATACTCAGTTTTAATAGCTCATACGAGTGAAATCTACTTTTATGTCGAGACATATTTTAGACAGACTTACACACGTGATGATAAAGGGAAGAGCCCTCTCTCCCAAATGATATAGATAGGCACATCAAATATGATAACATGCAGTTACCATCAACATATTAATTTCCGTTAATGGATTATTATGTCACTATTATTGTTTTCAAAATAGACAAATCAGTTACACATGCAAATAAAATATGCGGTAGCATAATAATTTATTTTATTATTATTGAATAATATTTAATTTTTAATTTTAATTTTTTTTAAATATTATCAAAAAAATTTTTTTATAACGCTATTTGTTGGGGGAACTTTGTACTTTTAATTAATAAACAAATATAATAAATTATGTATAAATATAAAATTGTTTCTTAAAAGAACACATGAATACATACATAATTAACATTAAAAAAAAATTCTAATTTAATATGATTATAATAATTGTTTATCATTAAATCGCGAAAAATAGAACGTAAAAGTGGAGAGTAGGCAGTATACAAGCAAAAGACGAAATATGAAGTTGCGATCAATACAGTTTATGGTTATCACAATTTTTGATTACGTCATTTACTGATCCTTTCGATCTCTCTCTCTCTCTCGGAGTCAGCTGCCTTTTGAGTAGCCACCTTCGATGACGATAATAAATATCCATTAATGTAGCTGACGCGGGTAGGGGGATAGTTATCGCATCGCGAGCTACAGAAGCAGATGACTCGAAGAAGGTCCAGCTGCCTTCGATCACCAGCTTATTGTCGGAACCATCCGCTCTCGACGAAGATGCGAACAAACGAGAAAAAAACGTTTAAAAAAATAGCTGATGTATATACTTTGTGAAACATTAAAAATTTCTACGCAGGTAAAATACGTGAACGTGTGGTTACAGTATAATTAATAATTCTAGCTCATATAAAAAATCACTCGACACATTAAATTTACTAGAATAATTTTTTGACAAATAATTATAGCTGGAATGTTTTAATGACGTGTATAATTTATATCTCGATATTATATAGGGAATAAATTACAATATTTCTTTAATATAAAAGGGAGAATAATGACACTCTTTCGTCTCAAGACGACGCTTTGTCTTCGCGATAGTTTACTACATTATATATTATCGACCGCAGCAGGTGATATCTGTGAATACTGACTCACATGCACATATACATCGATATGAGAATAAAAACACGTATTTCGGAGAAGAAAACGGATGAAGGACGCGCTGTTGATACTTATCTCTTCTTTCATTAACTCTTTCGTTACTGAAGACGGCTGTAAGCGGTTTACACATTGTATCTTTCGCGTAAGAACGTCAACAAGTAATTTCAATATTTTTAAAAATAGCTACAAGTTTGACCCGTGAGAAAAAAATGGATAGCGTTTATTTAATTTTTATCGATAAAACAATTTTTTTTTTCTTAATGTATAAGTTTATTAATAAATTTATTAAGCTTATTAATAAAATATGTAAATATTATAAATTTATATATATTTAGGGTTTTTTTTCCTTTCGCGACTCTAATATATCTATTATTTATTGAATCGGTTTATATTATTGTCAAGTTATTCAGAAATATCATTATATTTAATAAACTTGTACTTAACTCATTATAATCTATAAATAACACATCGATATCCGTTTAAAACATGATTGCAGTGCGTCCTTTGTAATGCATTCCTCTTAGAAAAAGTTTATTGTGAGATTTAACGATAAAAAATGCACGATATCAACTTGGCGACATATTTTAAAGGTCATCATTTCAAATGACAATAAAAAGATACAGATGTAGTCTGATCCGGCTGCGCATTGTTATCTCGGGTAGCAGGTGCCGCCTTACATGCTCCAAGATGAACAGCACGCGTCGTAACAAGAACGCTCTTAACTCTTTACACGCGCATTCCGCATCTGCAAGATGGTACACGGTCGCAGATGCACGGACGACGGTTATCTCGAATGATAATGCTGTTGATCCGATCGATTATTCACCAGAAGTTACGCAAACAAGACATGTACTTATTCGCTTTTTTTATTCATGCTTGTATTTTTTATTCCATTTTCTTAAATGTATAATTTACAACTTACAAGATTTGGAATTTGAAACTGTAGAATCAGATCTACCCCTTAAACAGTAAGATTTTCGAACGTTGAGCTGGCCTCACAAGACAGAAAAAAAATTATAAATTATCTTTTAAAAAAGATAATGTGCCTTTACATTTTTTCTTCTTAAAACAATGCTATTGTCACGCGTCTGATGGATCGATTGACGCAGCAATTAGCCGTGGCGATCGATGTCGCGTCAAATGTACACACACGACGGCGGCCTCGCGTCGTTTCGCCATCGTCTCCGATTCCCGGAGATAAAAGGGTGAGAGCAACGGCCCAGACAGACGGAGGATCTCGCGGTATTCACATCTTGAAAGCTGCCGGCACGCGCCTGCAGCAAGGTGTGCCTCTCACTTTATTCATCCACCTCCGGTCTTCGGGCGCAGGAGCAGCTGTTACCGGGGCCGGAGCGCATGGCGCGTGCCACCAGGTACCTATATAATAAACCGGGAGATAATGTCAGGGTGCGTGGCACTATACGCCACCGAGGACCCTTCGCGGAGCGAAGTCGATCGGCTAGCGAGACGGAGATGGGAGAGAGAGAGAGAGAGAGAGAAAGAGACAGAGAAAGCGCGCGGGAACTTTTTAACTTCTACGCGATCGAGGGGAGATCGCCGACTGTGACGTGGCACGTAGGTGCGAAAACTTGATCGCCTTGGATCGGACAACGTGAATTCGCTTGTCCGTCTCTAGGCCCAGGTGCCACGGCAAACTTTTCGCTCTTCCTTAACCTATGCCCTTACTTAATCTCCTCCTCCTGATTTTAACTCGTTCGTTGACATTAAGATCTCTCTGCCGGTATTTTTAAAAATACTTTAAATGGCTGGACAGAAGTATCCCAGAAATTCCCCATTTTTTGTAGTTTATTTGCAAAAATATTATCTTATTTAAACAATGAATGTTTGTTGATGAGAGAATGCACGAGAATGTTTGAGATGTACACATTGCGTGGTAGCAGTGTGCGCGCGAACAAGTATACATAGGAATTATAATATATTTTATTTTTTTTTTTTTAGTTTCAATAACACGAAAATTTTATAACAAAGATTTGTATTTCTCCAAGTATACGCTTTTTCTTTTATTTTGTCAATAAAAATTAAATTATTAATGCAAATTAAAATATTATGTGTTATGAATATTTTCTTCTCTCGTTAACAATACTCGATCATAATTAGACGTGCGAAATCCGAAATTATTTCTTCACATCCATCATTCGTTGCCTATGTGACCTAGAATTAATTATCTAATATTACTGCAATATCTGATGTCGTCTTGTGTAAGTTTATTTATTACTTTTATGCATTAATATGATTGTATGATTTTTTTTCCAATTTTTAAATGAAAAAATTTTCTAAGAGATATATATTCGGGATTTTAATATTATATTTCTGTTTAAATTTATGTTTGCTTTTTCTTTCTTGGAAAATCATCTTAAATATGATCTTTGGTTTCTTTTTTGTCCTAAAATTTCATTTAATTGACGTTCTATAATGTCTACTTTTTATTTTTGTTTTACTCACATTACATACACATACTTATGAGATCAATGAAAAACTTATTTTATTAAATTCTTTAAATTTACAAAAAAATTTAGATGTACATTATTCTTTTTACGCGAATATATTGTCTGAAAAAAACTTTAACTTTAAATCATATTTGTTACGCATGACCTGTAACCCGTAAATCGATTTAAACATTCTATCTAACCTAAGATTTTGCATGCTTCCATCGATATTATTTTTATCGTCGGTATCGAAAGCAGGTATTATTTTATATTATGTATATGGGACATCTCATATTATACGCGTGAGTACCAGCAACAACACCGTTTAGGAATAACTGTAATATTACTTTTTTACAAGTGACTAACCGCGTATTGCTGCATATCGATATTCATTCTCTATTAACCTGCAATAATCATCTCCGGATCCGTAAAAATTCCTGTTTTTCTTTGTCGATTAGTTGGAATTTTCACGTCGACGGTTTTTCACTTCATATCAACTGTAAGAAAAAGGCGAAAACACAATTTTGATGTAGAAAATTAAATCTAGTCGACTAAATGTCATTAAATCTAATAAAATAAATTTATTAAACATCCAATAGGGATAATTTTTTAATTAAAATATATTTTTCAATAATTTACAACTTTGTTCCTTTTTAGACGACAGAATATTTATAGGCTGGATTAAATATAATATTAAAAGTCTGTTTAAAAGATTCATAAGTTTTAATTATCAGACGATAATGAATAAATTTTTTCTTCAGTTCTTGACCCCTTGACCAAGAATCGAGGGATTGATTGGTCAAGAGACTTCCGTTACTGTCGCGAAGTAGGCCTGGCGTGACAACGATCTTTTTCCAAGTCGCGGCTGCTAGCCGACCTGCTATACAAACCAAGATATCGGGTCACGACCGTCGCAGCTTTACATCTGGCGAATTTGCAAAATGATCACGCGTATCCTGCAGTGCGGCTCACGGGCCGCTGACATCTCTCGTGAGTTAAGATAGGAGCAGCGTGATTTGCGTTTTGCGCGCAGTGATAAACTGAGGACTGTCAAGAGTTGCATCGATATGACTCGTTTTGAGATACGATTACTTATCTTCATTAATTTTTCACACCAGACGTATTTTTACGCGGAGTAATTTTAATTGAAAATACATTGTAAAAAATAATTGCAATAGAACTTTTTGCAGCAAAATAATAATGTTAATATATTATTTTCAAGTTACTATTATTTACATTTTTTATCATCTATATATTGATGCATAATATTTTCTTTTCAAATAAAAAATTATGAAAAAAAATAAAGATCGATTGTGTTTGACGTATTTAATTTTTTTTATTACTTTTTCTATTTTTTTTTTTTATTATTATCGGATAACTATATGATATATGAATCTCTATAAATTTACGAGAGAAAATGATTGGCGTAACGCTCGTCTCAACAAGGGTATCGGCTTTTAAATCCCGTTACTGTTTAATTTCGGGCGTTTCGTTCGCACACCAGCATGGAGGCTCCTGAATGCGTGCGATGACCGCTTATGCGGGTGCCGACGTTTATATTATGCACTTTGGAGCTCGATGTTAATGATACGCACGCGTTGTTCCGATATCGCGGTGTTTCTTTGAGTGTAACATAAAAAAACTGGGGGAGCATTGTATACGAAATCGAAATCACTCTCTCTCTTTCTCTTTCTCTCTTAAAAGAGACTAATAATATAAATAAAAATATTAAAAAAATATTTGCCTAAAGAAAATTTCGTGAGTGTGAAAATGTCGAGGTAAACTTTAATATTCAAAATAGATCGCTATGGTATTATTAGAAGCATCCGGAATCTTCGACGCGCCGTTAATCGCGGGATCGAGCGTCAAGTGTCAGAAAGTCAATCATTGACGTAAATCTCTACGTTTCCCGTTTTCTCTCTCGTGTGGTCCTTACCGCGGATTTAAGGTAGCCGAAGGACTCGCGTGCGCGTTAGATGCTCGCACGAGACTCGCGTGGACGCACATAGGTGGAGGAGATAGGTGGATTTAGCGGGCAGGCAAGCAAGCAAGTAAGCAAGCAAGCAAGCAAGCAAGCAAGCAGGCGAGCGAGAGCTGGCAGGCAGGCAGGCAGGCAAGCAAGCAAGCAGGCAGGCAGGCAAGCGGGCAGGTGCAACGCTGATGTTGCCTGAGGACTGAAACAGCTGTCGTCTTGCCGTGCCCTACTGCAGGCGCACGCGCCGACCGCATCCGCATTTACATTGCCTTGCGTTACCATTCTCGCTCTCTCTCTCTCTCTTTCTCTCTTTCTTTCTCTCCGTTCTCTCTCCCGGTTTTAATCGGCATCTTCGCGTAACGGTCGTCGATCCCGCGGCGGATGAACGTTTCCTAGAAAAACCGACCCGATCCCGCCCGATGCGTCGCGACGCGACGTGCAGAACGCCCGCGTCTGGTCACGGCATATATCGATCGACTCTGCTGCTGGTGTATCTGTATAGTCTCCCTCTTTTTCTCCGGCTGGCTGCTGTTCGCTCACGCGAGAGATACCTATTTACCTACGTATGCGGATGTTTTTTTTTCTTTTTTTCTAATTATGCATTGCACATCGGATGGATGAGGGGAATGATTCTGAAACGATATGTATATGTATTGCGAAAATGTTGTACGCAGAATTATAGACAGACTAATGATTAGACTAATTATTTGTTTCAGAGGAATGATGCAGCTTGTACCTATTGTACAGAATACGATATAACATAATTTGTTTAATATTATTAGGCTCAACAATATTTTCTAATTTTTTTTTTATTGTATGATCTAAAATTTTTATTATGCATTTATTACTATTTTCTCTTGTTTGCTTTTGTTTATTCAGTATTCTATTTTATATTGTAATAATTTATATTTTTTATTTTGAGAATCGCATGTAAATATACGATTTAATGCGATATTGAATACAAATTTCACATATCATATTCCATCTTATCTTATTTTTTAATATTTTTCGTGATTTGCAATTTAAAAATTTTTAATTCATATATGTATATAAGTTTTTTTTTTTTAAGCGGTCACCTTTGCACCTGTAGTTCTCTCTCAGGTTAGGCACTCCAGTTGGAACAGTTCATTGGCCGAGGAATAGTACTCCATCCCTCCATAAGCGTGCTATGAGAGAGATGAAGGTGAGTGAGAGAGGGCAGTCCTTGTCAAGGGCTTCCGAAAGTACCCTTGCTGTGAAAAAGGAAACGAGAAAGGGATATAAATAAAAAACCAGTCATTTAGCCTACACCATTCAGTGAAATTTTCTGTAATGTATTGTACAAAATTTCAGCAATGCCTTACGGTTCTCGATCCCTTAATAAAGGCAAAGAATTTTTCTTTAATCCTTATGTCTCATTGGAGGGATAGAATACTGTCCGGCCAATGAACTTTTCAACCTTGGACTTTCTAACGAGGGAGAACTACAGGTGCAATGATGGCAGCTGTAAATTTAACTCTTACATCGGAATCTTTGAAATTTGCAACTTACTATGATATTCAGAGAGAAGATAGAATAGAATAAAATCTTTAGATACCAATTATATCGCATTAAAACGATTATGTAAAATAAAACATGTATAAGTTGCAATATAAAAAAGCTAAACAAAATAAAATAAAAAAATATGATTTTCAAGCTTTAAAATTTTTTAATAAAATTCTGTCTCTCGAAAAAAGCTACACATGTCATTATTTCGCAAAAAGAAAATTGTGTAATAAAAATATCTTTGACGCGTCCTCGTTAGAAACATCATTTGAAAAATATATAAACGTTGTAATCTTTCTTATCAAATCTAATTTTCACTGGGAGAAATTAACAATGTGCACACAGCTGGAGAGAACGCGCGCGTTCGAACGTAAAGAATGCAAAGTTTGGTAATCGCAAAAATATTCTACCTCTCTATATCAGCTCTGTTCTTTCCGCGTATGTGCTTATCTGCCGCGTTGATCGTGCTGTTACGGTTTACGTTGAAGCAAAGCATGTGAAATTAACGAAACAAGGCAGTTTATATTTTGTACCGCGAAGTTTACGAGTGGAATTTTTTTTAAACTGTCAGTACGATATTTTTTCTCACACAGAGTGATAAATTATTGTTAAATAAGAAATTTCCATCTCTATGATGTCTTATCGTTTTGTAGAAAATTACAGATTACAAACGAATTTCTCGAAATGAAGCTATCCAGAGCAATTAAATTAAATACACTTGTGTATATATATATATATGTGTGTGTGTGTGTGTGTGTGTGTGCTGTATATACATATATATATATATATATATATATATATATATATATATATATACACAGATATTGACAAAATTATTAGCACCCTTAAATTTTCCATATTTCTTATTTTGTTAATAGTATATAAATACTAAAAAGATTAAAAAATTTTTAAAAACTATCGATAGCACTTTAAAGCTAAAATTTCAAGCTTTAAAAAATGTTTTTTTAATTTTTCGTTTGCGATAATTTTTCGCCCAATATCGACAACATGTTTGAAAAATACAGATTTAGTTTTAAAATTATGTATCTCGGCTAAAAAAAATTGTAAGAAAGTTTAAAAAGAAACAATTTGCTGGCAAAATGTTGTAGTTTACGGTACTTGATTTAAATTTTTCGAGAGAAATTTTTTTACCGAGTTGCAGAGTGTCAAAAATACAATAAAATTTTAAGGAACGAAACAATGTTCTTTTTTAAAGCACAAGGAAAATATAAAAATTTTTTAAATTATCGATAGCAACTTTAATGCGTTATCAGTACATTAAAAAATTTTTGTATTTTCCTTGTTCTGTGCTTTAAAAAAGTTGTTAACAAAATAAGAAATACAGAAAATTTAAGGGTGCCTAATAATTTTGTCAATGGTTGTATATAAAATATATGTGAATATAAGAAAAGACACGTGCGAATAAGCAAAATATTCAGATTCGAATATTTCTCTCTGGAGAACGTTGCTCCCGATTTTGATTAGCTGACAACAATATCCGGGCGTGACCGGTGAAAGGATTAGTACGCGGTTTCGTTTCCTAGAAAACTTTCCATGAGAGAATCAAAACAGAGTATCGGAGCTACGTGGAAAGCCATTATGCATTATGCAACGTATGGAGAAGTCACTCGCGAGACTTGGGGACAAAAGGAAAAAGGGAACGAATAGCCGATACGTTTATCGCTATCGGGAGCGAGCGTCTTTTTTACTCCTCCTACACCTCCGCCGCGCAAAGTCGTCAAACGACATAAGCATGAGCGCTCTTATCGGCGCCCGCCCCTGTTTTCCCTGTGACGATTATGCGTACGACAGGCGAGACTCTCCTTTCTCGGATACGATACGTATTTCTTTTTTTTTTTTTTTCCCCGTAAAAAGCGTCCATTTCCCGTGCGGTTATGTGTGTCGCGATATCGTGCTCTTGATTTCGAAATTATTGTGTAACTTGGAAATTATTGGGTATATGTTATCTATAGCGATACTCGTCTATAGTCTTTTTTTCCGAACAGTATCGTTATTTCCTATCAAATATTCATACCAATTGCTTTTTATGCCCCATATAAGATAATTTTTAGATTATTAATTAATAAATTTTAACCAAAGGCAATTGATATTATTTTTATTTTTCAAGCTTTTTTCCGTCCAACTTCCCGTCGTTCTAAAAAAAAAACACTCTCATTCTCACGTGCCTTTCGCTTTCCTCGGAGAGACTTGCGCAGAAAAACTATAACTGGCGCGTCATTAAACGGAGATTCCCGAATCGTACGAGGCAATTTGGCCGTAACCGGCGAGCAGGTGGCCGCACGGTGTAAACATGGCGAAATGCCTCCTGGAGGCAACACAATAGCCGGTGTGCGTAGCGCGAGCATTGGCAGTAGCGCGATTCCTCGTGCTCTCTCGAGACAGACAGAAAAAAAAGATAGATAGATAGAGAGAGAGAGAGAGAGAGAGAGAGAGAGAGAGAGAGAGAGAGAGAGGGAGAGAGACGCGCCGGTTTCCTCTACCCGGTGAAAAAGGAAAACCAAGATCACGTGGCATATGCGGAGTGAAAGCGCGGAGAGCTAAGGCTGGATGCGCCTTAGTTAACGATCGGCGTGGCCAATAAGAGATGGTAAGGGCGCCGCTCATCGGTCATAATATATCGTGGCACTACATGCATACATATTGCGAAAATCTCGCGGTGCATGGATCCAGCGCGCGCGCGCAACTGTTGCAACCGCAACTCGAATTTCGCATATGGATAATTCGCATTGCGTCGTCGCAGCAGTGCGCTTTGATCGAATAAAATAAGGCCGACAATACAATAACCGTTGTACTTGATATTGCGAAGACGCACTTTAATAGTGTTTTGATGAAAGAATAAAGCGTTTTCGTATATTTGGTGCATCGATAATTTTGTATATCGTAATTATGATTGAATTATAAATTTTAAGTTTCCACGTGAAATACAGAAGCTTTCATAGCAATTAATTAAATACTATAGAATTTATGTATAAATTTAATTGATGTTAGTATAGATATTTTACAAAATATCTAAAAGAAGAATACGCAATTCATTTATGTCTGTTACAGCAAAGATTTTTATTATTATACTATTTTTTTTATTAATATATTTTACCAGTTTTCAATCAGTAAAAAAGCATGTAATATACACCTGCACTGTATATTACATATATAACAAAATTATATCGCAGCAATTTAGAAAATATAATATATTTAATAAATAAATATATACATATTTTTTTATATAATAATTTAAAAAGAATTAAAATATAATTAATATATTTTTATATTTATTATCCAATTTTTAATTGCACGTCATCGATAGTATTTGATTTCTACGAGTCCAAGGTATAAAAATGATAGAAAGAAAGAAAGAAAAAAGATAGAATGGAAAAAATGCAGACGCGCGCTTTGCGTCCCTGCGCGTAAGCGAGTAGCGATATTTACATAACAATCGCGGATCACGTAACCGTCTTTGCCTTCTCCCGTTGACGTGTGCGTCCGTCCGTCTATCTGTAGGTGTCGCGTACCGATATTCCGTATATACGACTTGGAAAGGCAAGTAAACGCCTCCTCTTGCGCGAATCGCGTTACAATCGAAAGTATGAGTCTCGGACAAGAAGCAAGAAAAGATGTATGATGTATGTTGCGAGTAAGTCGTTATTACATCTGTTATGATAATACTTTTAATACTTGACAATTTGTTTTCACTGTAAATGTAAATTTCTATCGACATGACGAAGCATTTTCTAATGATTTCCATGATTGTTTGCATAATTTTTATGCATTCATATATACATACGTGCATACACATACATACACATATATTTCTTTTTAATATAAATTCTTTTCATATTTTGGAAAGAACAATGAAGAGAAAATGACTTGAATAGCATGATGATCTCTTTATCAATATTCTGTATGTCTAAATTTTTACGCATATTTTCTTCGTTTTATATAAGAAAATGATATTGAAAGAGATGGATTCTGAAAATATCGATTCATTAACAATGTAGTTTATATCGTTATACGCATATTAATAGCTATTTAAATTTAATGATTCGATTAATAATCTAATTCAACGCCGAAAGCGACGACTACACGATTGTATAGATAAGGATGCGATTATCGGTTTTAATTGCGTTATAGCGTGATGAAGCAGCAAAACACTTTAGATGAGCTATGCGAACAAAGTCGACTATTCGTGGCGTGTGAGCTTGAACTTGAGATCACATTCCACTTAACGCAGACATATATACATAAGGCTGAGTACGTAATAATACAAGAGTACGACGTAGCTGATAAGAACTTATCGCGTGGACAAAATCATTCAATCGTCCAAATTTGCAAATAAACTATATTATTACATTGATATTCTAGAATTAGAGAGGCAGATTGTGTTCTGCTTGGAAAAGATATGTCTAGTATATACATACATAAAAAAGTTCAATACTTTTGTTTACAAAAATTCATTACTCTTTGGTTGTTCCAAATTATTAAAAAAAAAAAATATATATAAGTGTTTCTAAACATTAAAAGATGTTTAAATAATAAAAATGAATTTTTTTTTACTTGTGTGTTATAGATTTATAAATGGAGTAGATATTTATTTTAATACTTACCAATTTTCAGAGATTATACTAAAAGAGATCCACATATAAATATAATATCCTTAAACATTTTTCCATAGTTAATCGCATAATATCTATCATTAAAAGAAAGCACTAGTTGGTCAAGAACTCTCGACATAATAATGATACACGCAATGACAAGGGGTAGAAATCAATAAACTATGACAGGATAATAAGACTATTCAATATCTTGTATAAAAATTATGATATCTTTATTCTTATTGTATCCTATAAGAGCATCCTTGACTCTAAAATTGCACATTAATAACGATAAAAAAAAATTAATAATAATTAGAAATATTCGTGATTAATCGCGATCGGAGTGCTTTACTTTGACCGCATTATAAGATTACTCTACTTACAATTAGTCATATGAGATAAATAAAATAGGTGAATATATCAAACTCGCGCAAGAACATCATTAAGTTCTTTCATCGTGTTCGATCCATTAACATGTATGAGCGACCTGGCGCGGATCGCTAAAAGAAATTAGAATAACGCAACGTGGCCATTTCCAGCCGTCCATCGAGGACACAATTCGAGGAAAGAAATAATGAGAGAGCAAGAGAGGGCTTTCCGAGGATATTAGCTGTCCGGGGGACGATTCATCGTGGTGACGCGAAAAGGGTGGCAACTCGAAAGAGTGAGGAAGAGAAGGTTGGTGCCGTACGCCGTACAACAACCGGCAATATCACGGGATAAAATTGATTCCCGCATGTGTGGCGCATCAATGGCCCCAAACAAATCGTCAAAGTGATTTTATGTTGTGGCCAGTATCGCGATGGCAACCGGCCCGGCCGTCATGGTAACGCCGCTGGCTCATTCGGGGGCTTTAATTCACAAACGTACGCGGACGCCTCTTCGCCTCTACAACTCTACAATAGCGCTTTCGTTTGAGGTAGCCCGCGTACGTTTTACTTATTTTTCGCTATTTTCGGCTCATAACGAAAGAGGTCGAAGGACGAGGATACCGAAAAGGGGGAGAAACGAGATGGGGAAAGAGAAAGAGAGGGAGAGGAGAAAAAGAGTAAAAAAAGAAAGAGATACGGGTAGGTGGGAAGAGGGGAAAAGCTGCGAAGAGGGCCGCTCGAAGGGTAAAAAGAGGGATGGCGAAGGTGAGGAACGAAGGGAATAAAAAAGGTGAGCGAGCTGCTACACCCCACGTGTGTGTTTCTCTAAGCGTCGCCATGACGACCCTTTGGCGTTCGTTACAGTAATGGGTTGGGAGACGCTCGAAAGTCTCCCACGCTTGTCGGGGACACCTGCTTTAACCACGACTATCCCGTTGAAAGAAGGAGAGACGGCTCTATCAGACGAGATTTTTCTCCTACTCGTACTTGTATCTTTACATTCGCAATGTCATGTGTGTTATACAACGATTGTGAGAAAAAAAATTGGTCGTACGGACTCAATTTGTCAACAATTATTAAGTTTCGCTAAATTCAACAATTATTTAATTGCAATAAAAAAAGGTATAAATTAAAATTAAATTTTTTTAGTACAGTTAATTATAATTGTTGAATCGACCATTGGATCAACCAACTGTACAAATTTTTGTGCAATTTTTTTCTCAGTTTAGCTTTTATGGATTTAGTTTTTTGAAGCAGTTTTTAGACTGATACAAAAAAAAATCTAGTACGTTTACTAGAATGTTAATGGAATGATAAAAGTTACATATGTGCACAAAGTTTTTTAGCATTACGTATTCTTTCACGAATCAGCCGACTTTTCCTCGATAATAAACCTGATCATAATCGCTGTAATAAACTTACATATAGTATTGTTGAAATGTTGTACTGCGAGCTACTGATTCGCGTGAGGAAAGTTTTCTCCGCTTATAATGAAAAATTCCACGGTTACGAGAGATTATCTTACATAAAAAACTTCACATAACTATTTTTTGTCATATAAATAGATTAGAGATTACGAGATAATTTTTTTTTAATTCAATGGAAGGAAATTATTTTTCTTTCGTTCTCTTTCTCTCCGTCTATCAAAGCTAGATTATTAACTTTTTGGAGAAAATTTATAATTGAAAAATTGCCAATAAAATTTTATGACCAGAACAATCTTCTAAAACTTGTGACAGTAACATAAGATAGTAAACATGAATATTTTTTTGCAGACGCTGCTGTTGAAGTGGCACATGCGGAAATCCATGATCGAAGTAGCGACATGAAAATCTCGCGTGACAATTTTTATCTGAAATCGCGACTACTGCCATTATATCCGAAACGTGAGCTCGTGCGAGAAATTGTAGGAAGATAACTTCTCACGCATCACACACCGTTAGACTGTAAAAATTGCTTTTTGTCTTCCCGCACTGATAATAAATATCGGTAGAAACGTTTACGCGCTTTTCGATATACGCCTTTCTTAAGCGCGTCCGTTGAGATCGAGCTGCGAATAAATTATATCTTGTTTACGTTGAATCTAATTAAATGAGTTTTATGCGAATAAAATTGTCTCGCGTTTTTACAGACTTGCAAAAAGTAGAAAAAATATAGAAACCCTATTTACTATATTTTTTTATATTTTTTATGTTAATATTTTATTTTTTTTTTATTGTAATGAGAGATTTGTATAATACAATTATAATTGGAGCACAGTTAATACAATTATTTACATTTTATCTTTTGTATACTATAGAGGACAGAGAGAAAAGTATAAGCAATTATTCTAATTACTTTATATATACATAACGTGTCGTTAAAAGCTCTCTATCTTGAATTTTCCAATTGATCTCCCTTACTCTTCCGTTACGTTTTACTTCTCATTACCATTCACGCAATTACTTGAAACGCTCAAGTATCGCGATCTCGACGCGACGCGACGCAAATAAAGTTAGCATATCGTCAACCACCGTTACGAGTTGCTTCCTGACGTCGGGCTGCTCGTGATTACGTTCAAACGGAGCAGTAACGAAATGATTTCGCGGCTGACCAAAGTGGAACACGTGGTCTCGGTGGGCACGCGAAAACTTCGACTTCCGGTCTCTCTACCACTCTTTCGTGAGTCAAAGAGACACGTTCATCACCTCTCGGGTCGATCCCTCGTTATATCTGTATTCCTTTTTTGCGCGACACTGTCGTTTCTCGTTGCGGAGTTTGACTCGGCCTTTCCCACACGTGGGATTGTTTGCAATGACCTCTGACTCCGTTCGGTGCGCACGTCGCAACATCATCGTTACATTCACGCGAATAGCTGCCCGATACTCGTGGCTAATCAGGACTCGACGCTTTTCCTCTCTGCCCCTACCTCATGAATCCGCATGAATATTAATCGTCGCGAGCTCGATCATTCATTGATCTTCGGGGTCGTCCAGGATGCTCTCTACGTTGCTCTGATTATAGCCGCACGTGAACGTCAATGTCTGCAATATTCGCTTTCAAGGTGGTTGTATCGCGAAAATTTTCAAACTTTATTGATATATTTTTTTTCTTACTATCTTGTTGATACAAATATATACGTGTAATACGATAATTATAGTAATTGCAAGTAGAAATAACGTATATAAGTGACATACACATACGTATACATATATATATGTTTTTATATTTTAATGTGTGTATTTTACACTTTTTTAAATATTTTCTATATTAAGATCTATATAAAAAAAAAATATATAGAAAATTGTAAAAAAGTCGACTAATTATGTACAATCAATTATTCTCACAGATGACGTAAGTAATAAGTAAGTCAAAAATATTGATTTGCTCACTATTTACGTCTTTGCTTACGTTTTTTCTGTGTCATGGCCTTTGCACCATATACATAAAATTACAAATAGAATTCTATTTTGAATTTTATTTGCGAATTATAGTTATCGTTTTCCTTATAGATTGTCTAAAATCGACTTTAAATATTACCTTTATAAATGCCGGATGCATAAAATTTATTTTATAACAAAAGTACAACTAAAATTTAATATGCGTGTTTAGAATTTTAACGCACATAAACTTTTAAGTCAATCGGAATAAAAAAAATTCTATGATTTACATGCGTAGCGCATATCGGTTTTCTTAATCTCTAGATAATACCGTGAATTATATTTTTCCTTTACATTATAAATACACATATGCACACACACACACACACACATGCGCGCACGCGCGCGCAGAGACGGAGATCACGCATTTATGTCAACATGCAGTATTTAAGGATCAAGCATATGCAAAACAGTTTGTTACCACGCAGATAGCCTGCGCGTCACAGGGCAGCACACCGGACGTTCGGTCTGCAAATTTATGTTAATCGGAACGTATCAGTGGTTCTGGAAGCTTAAACAGACCAACGACGACGTTTAGCTTTGTTTCAATGACTAGCAATGAAACGCGTAAACATTGCGATGCTGTACTTTGGTGATAACATGTTTATGTGCAATATAGTGCACCATAATGTTATTCCAAGAAAAACATTTTTTACTCTAATGGTAAATAAGAATTAACCTATTAAGTCTTATAAAATTATGAAATTAAGTATAGTTTGAGAATAGTGATAACTAAATATTTCTGATAATATAGACACAGTACTTAAGCATTTGATATCATTTGTATGTTCGCGAGTCTCTAATTTTGAAACATAAAAGAATATTAATAAAATAATTAAAACAAATAGTTTAAATAAAAAACAAAGTAGAGCAATTTTATTTGTTGAAAGATTTTTCTAAAAAAAACTCTACAGGCGTTTAAAAAAAATCAGTAATATTATTTTTATGCGCCCTTCAAATACATTTCGTATAAGATATAAATGGAAAGACTGATTCAAAGTTTTTCTCACGCTGATGAGGTACAATAAGACCCAAGAGATACTCCCATAGTATCCATCGTAAACAATATGTATGGACCATCTAACAAGTTATTCTTAACAATAGTCTTCACTATAACGTTTTGCATCATAAGAACATCTGGGAACACTTTGGGCAGGTATATTTACTGCAAGTTATTTTACTGTTAATTCTACGAAAGGGTGGCCACACTTTACATAATACTAGTATTTTTTAAAAATATATTTTATATTGCTTCAACTAAAAAATTTATACACATATAAAATTTATATATAGGTATTATAAAAATATTATATATAAATATATTTTAAACATTTTTTATTGGTTCAGAAATATGTATGAAAGTTATCATAAAGTAGATGTAAAGTTTCTTCGACCATTAAAAAATTAATTAAATTGAAATTAAAATAAATCTATAATAAATAATCGTCTCGTACAATATGAGTCGAAAGATCGACTTTTTTTCCTAATGAAATACAATAAAACCCAAGAAATACTTTCATAATACCATGGACATATGTATGGACCGGTCCATGGGTTATTCGTAATACTAGTCTTTACATCTAATTGTTTCGCACTGTAGAAACATATCTGGAGGATACTTGGAGGCAGGTGTATTATTTTACCGTTAGTTCTCTATGAAAGTCAGATTTTATGTATATCAGATCTGTGGTATAGTAGCATTTTTTAACATATGTTCTTTAACATAAGCCGAAAAATTTAACACACAGAAGCCTATTTTACGAATAGGTATTTAACTTCTCGGTCCAGCAAGCTCATCGTTCTTGCAATTTCACACGCTTTTATCTTTGGGATCTGAGACAGTCATCATCTCCCGGAGCGGGAGAATCACACAGGTAAATGAAATCCTCATTCATGAGAGAGGAATCTTTGAGAGAGGATTCCCGAAAGGGTTGCGATATTCTAATTCCAAGATCGTTGAGTGACCCCGTCGAATGGTCAACTTTCGTGATTCCCATGAACGCTGGCTACCTGAAAAGAGATTTTTTCCGTTTGCGATGCAGTAACAAAAATTTACCTGGACAATGTCCGCCGCGGCGAAAGAGAGGGAGGGAGAGAAAGAAAGAGAGAGAAGACAAACCTTTTTAAATCAGGTCGAAAAAATCCGTTAGGCATAAGTGACCTTCTTCATGTCCAGTTCGATATGTCTAACGAACGGCCAGCGGACGCGTGATGGCGGTCTGGGAAAAACTATGCTCTAATAGATTCCCGGACGTGGTCGGCCGTGTCGGCCGTTGAGGGATGCGCTAAGGTGTCCTTACACCTGGACGACGCTCGATATTGATATTCCTTACTGTCCGGTACGGTTTCGTTAACTGGAGCAACGGACGATCGTTCCTTCCCCCCTTTCTCCCCCATCATAGTTGACTAACCGCGTATATCGTTTAGTTAGACCAAAAGCTATTAAAAGGTAGAAAAGAAGAAACTTGTTTTAAGCATCGTTATTGACCTGAAAAAAATTTTTTTATTAATAATATCCATGAAATAGAATTTTTGCGAAAGCGTGAATTAATTTAGATCGAAAATAGTGAAAAGATATTAGCATATTTTCTTTAAATATTAATTAAACAATTTAGAAAAAATGAATATTATATATAGATAATATAATAATTTTAATTTCACACACACAACCATACTTACACAAAAATATAAATGTCTTAAAAATGTGAAGAGAGTAATTTTGCGTCAAATAGAATAGATTACAAACGATGATACCTGAATCATGCAAATTACTCGATGTTTGCATGGTGAGACTGCGACCGTTGAAATATCCCGTCCGATAAATTTCCGTTGGTCAAACTTGACATTAACTAGAGCATTGCGCATGTAAAACCCCACCACTTTTCTTAGAGACCAACAAAACGGTTGGGTCAGCGAAGACTACGAAATATTTTTTTATCTGAGACTGGTATGGAAAAGAATAGTACAGAATAACGTCTAGGATATTTACGAACACTAACATCTAGAGTAACATTGACATATTGAATAAGTTTGTCATGGACGCTCGAATCACGTATTACGTTGAAAAATTTAATTTTTTACAAAAAGTTGTATATATATATATATATATATATAAAATATATATAAGAGTAAAATTTCATTATGAATTAAAAAGAATCATATTTACGAGATATTTATCAAAATCAAGAAACAGTTGCACATTTGTAATATATTATCATTCTTCACACATTTCCAAGCCATCGGTATGCACATGTTTCATTACAATTGCATACCTATGCATCATATTGTCTAAAAGTTTTTAAAATTTTATTTTAATTTCTCTAGTATTGCTTTTACATATAAAGTTTGTAGACTTCATTTTTTTTTATCTAGGAAAATAACTGCAGCTAAATAGTATTCATAGATGCGTCAACATGACATACCAGCACGTCAGAGAGATTGTCGGATTCTCTTGTCCTTGAGAAAATTGGAACCGCGATATCACTTTTGTTTATCGAAATTCAATGTTATCGCGATGGGAAATAAACTTAAACACAATAAGAAGAAACTTAAAGTTGCATTTATTCGTATCATTTAATGATAGAATCAGTAAATTATCAGAAGCCATTAAAAGTAGAATATTGATATGTAACAATTTTAGTGTATAATTATTTTGATCTGATACATAACATTTTAGATGTTTTTATAAAAAAGGAAGAATTAAACAATGACAAGTGTTAATGCTAAATAACGATACAAATATAGTGTAAATGTATCTTCGCGTATCGTTGTAGGTTTTTTCCCGGATAATACGCAAGTTACGCGTATCTCTATAGGTCGTTAAAAGCGCTCTCATAAGAACGTAAAATTGCTGTCACTATTTTTATTTCTCTCGTAAAACGGCTAGCTCGATAAAAGACACTCGCGCTACCGTTATATAACGATATACGCGTGCTCATGGAGGTCTTTTTTATCTTTTGCAAAGATATTTATGAGGCTTTCATCGATGGCGCCGACTGCGTCTTAATTTCTCAATATAATACATTTATTTAAGAAAATTGAAAAGCTAATGTAACAAAAAATTGCAATTATTATAAACTACCTTTTCTCTTTCCACAAATATTTTTTTCAAGTTAAGCTGTAAATTAAATCTTTTTAGCCTGTATTAATTTTTACAAATTAAAACCGATATTTATTTTAAATAAATCAAATATAATTAATTTATCTAATATATTTTACGAAGTTTCCAAGGATGTACAGTCTGCTAATAATACATTGTCTCTTATGTTGGGAAAACTATATGGAAAGTTTTTGAACACATTTTAACTTTAGAAGACTAATGACTCACTGTTATTTTATTTATATCTACGTTTTATATTTTTTATTGAGTACAGTCCGAAATCATTATGCGATTTGTAAAAATTTACATTCTTGAATGAAATGTATGATATCGAAAGTTTAGAGTTAAATAAGCATTGAAAGTGGTCTGTTAATCGAAAGTGATCGAAATATTTATATATGTATAATATTTACAATTTAAATATCTTTAGGCAAAAGTCTTTAGACTAAAACATTTTTCTTAAATCGTTTTTAACTAAAACCTTTTTTCTTAAACGATCCATTTAGGTTTCTTCAAAGTACATCTTCATTTATACAGTATTTTCAAAAAGTTTAAATATCGCTTAAAATGTATATTTATATTTTATCTTAATTATTTACCAATTGAATAAGTTTATTATAAAAATGATAATTATAAAGTATATAAGAGCAAGTTTTTTTTTTATATATATATACGTATATTAGTGTTTACATATGGATGTGAAAAATTAGGTGGCCCTAGGATCGTCGTAACGGACTTGGTTCGCAGCCGAGGAGTGGTGTAAAATGTTTAAATACACCAATCGCCTGGCAGATCTCAACGGAACACCGCGACACGATGTCGCCAAAAGACACGTGCGTCATATTTTATCGTTGAGCTTTCCTCGCGTCGTGCCCAGCCGGCGCAGGGTTCGCCTAGAGTAAGGGCTTTTAGGTGGACCCACGAAAGGGTTATGTACCTGCGTGACCCTCACGGCTGTTGCCCCGATTCCGTCCGGATGCCCGTTCTGACCTGCGAACCTGAAGACCGCTCTTGTCCACAATCCCTTTAATTCGCGAGGTTCAAACTGATCCCGCGGGAATCAGGTTTTCCACGTAACCCTCGTACGTAACGAACAGGTAGACGCAAACGCGGGCACAAGCGCGGGTATTTACGCGATCCCGTAGGAACGTGCAGGTATACGACCTTTGAACCCACCGGACCTTCCCTCGTCTGTAACCTTGATTCACCCTGGTCACGAGGGTAAACCGGTCCAAGTTGAATCACGGCCAGTACCATACGCGTTCGATGTGCGTTTAATTTTCGCATAGAACGTTAAAAAAGGAACGAAATTATATAATTAAGAAATATTAAAGATATGTACGATTTAAATAGTGTCTTTTAAAGATTTCAATATGTGCAACTTGTTTGTACAAAAAAAATACGAAAGGTTTGGAAAACAAGGGAGGTCGATTTTAAAAAAGTTTTATTTTTTTTTTTTTTAAATGATTAATAACTTGAAACTTTTGGATATAGGCATCAGATTTGATCTTGTCGCGGAAAGATCAATTGGACTTTGTAACCAGATAAAAATAAAAAATAGTATTAATTTTCAATTTTACGTATTTTAATCATGTTTACAGTCAATTAATAAAAGATTTCTAATTGCTGGAAGATAAATATTACAAATTTCAATAAATTGAGACAGGGGATCTTGTATCTATTTTTAAGATCTAAATGAATAAAATATTCGTGAAAATGTCAATAAATTAATTTAAACTCGTGATTATTGGTAAAGATATAGTAAGATAATAAAAAAAAGTTTTTTTCTCAAACACAGTTTTTATTTCGTGGTGTAGTTAAAATTGTCCATGTCTGAAAGTAAGTCGCGGTCGAATGTCTTCATCGACCTCAACCGGACGTGTGTACGGTTGAATTGAGAGAAAGAAGGAAAAAATGAAGACAATTTCCGCCTGTCCGATGCAAGGAATGTGCTTTGAGTTGTTTCCGTCGAGATCAAAGCGCACACAGGTAGAATTTGACATAATAATAATAGGCTTGTGTGGCTTAAGAAAAAAGATGTAAAATTTCTGCTCGTTGGAATTCTAGAAGAATAATTGTTAATACAAAAAATATCGATCTTTTCTTTTATGTGAAATTATTCATTCAAAAATTAATTCATCAATAATACCTATATTTAAAGTTTTTTTTGTTCTGCCATGTGTTTCTATATACATGCTTCAGTAAATAAAATATAATGTAAAAATTTTTCTTCTGATTTGAGAAGGATTTTTAATATAATGCATGCCGATTCGGACAAGTTTTGATATGGATGAAAAAATTTGAATATAGGAATTAAGAAACTAAAAAAACTAGAGGCAAAAAAATTACTCTTAAAATATACTACTATATTTTATGATATTATCAAATCTTGTCTAATTATAACTGATAGTGTTCAAAAAAATTGAACTCAAAATTACATTTTATATATTATATACGTATATGAATTTTTATAAGAACATGCTTTTGAAGATTTTATTATTATGGGAAGGAATGTTCATGTAAAATTATGATTGTGTGCTACAGCAGGCACCATCTTATATATACATTCTATAATAATCCAAATTTGTCTTTTCATACACACACACACATACACATACACATACACACGATCTTAGGATTCTATTGTTAAATTCTAAGAGATTTATTGAAGTCTAATATATTAGTATAGAGTAAGATTTATCTGGAGTAGGGTTTAGCTTACAAATTTGTCTCTACAACGAGATGAAAGAATTAGCGAACACACTGCAGGAGGCTGCGCAAGCGTAACGTTCTTGCTCTCTATTGGCCTCGTAATGCTGACCAATGAAAGTAAGGATATCCCTACCAGTTTAAGATCTCCGTCAGTGGTCCAGCCTTCGTCTGGTTTCAATTGCGTTACATCAATGTGATATATTGCTACATGCATCGTCATTTGTCTTCTGGTTATTGTTGCTCTATTGGGTCTCTCAGTTCTTCACGCGACACATATTAAACAAAAAAATGTTCTATCCTGTATTCTTACTAAATAACAAAAAATTAATTAATTTTATGTAATTCTCGTTCTAACAAATAATGTTTAATAAAAATCTTGTACGATTCAAAAAATAACATTTACTTGCTGAAAGGAGAAAAATTGATTGTTCTTTATATCTATTATATATATGAAATTTCTATTTGCTCACTTTTGGTATGTTGGAATATATTTTTATTCACTCAACAAATTATTATATTATTATTATCATTTTATATTATTTATAAAAAAAGTAATAGAAAAAATGGTTAATTTTTTTAAATACATACCGGTATAAATTGCGTTTTCTACGAGCGATACCGACTTTTGATGAGCTTATCATGAATTATGTATTCGTGGAAGATTTGAAACAATTTACGTAGAAGATTGACATAGCGGGCACCTTTGCGCTTCTTCGACGACTTTACTTACTAATGAAGTTGCGCTCATCGTCATCGAGGTAACACGATGCCTTTTTATCATTCTGGGCGATAAGACGAAAAGTATCAATGGTTAGATGTCATTTATGGTAATTCGCAGGCTGCCGCTGTCAGCACAGCACTCTTAAACGAAAAATATTTTGCATTAGGAAAAAAGCAAAAATTATTTTAAACAATAGCATGAGAAAAATTGTAAAGAGATTAATAATAAATCGATTAATATTTTCTTTATTATTTACAGCAGATAAATTTTTAAAATTTTAACTTTATTTTCGAGCAAAAAAATAAATTTCTACGAAAACAAATTTTTATGCCTTTTTAAGATCGTAATATCGTCATATATTAGAGCAGTCAATAAAATGAGATTTTTTTATAAAATCTCGATAAAATTTTATATACAACAGTAATATAATTATATACAAAGTAATATAATTATATACAAGTATATACAACGTAACATAATTATTTGTATTTCTCGAAAGAACTTTGTTTGCGATGATTATTTTCGGCATTTCTCAAACTTGCATGTGTAATGATTCGAAGTATTCCCGCTGTCAGTCCGGGATACATAAGTCATGATCTAGAATTCAGCGCGCACTATTTTACATGCAGAGAAACACAATGACTTTCAGTTGTATAATTGCCGCGTAAGTAATGGTTGACTGCGCTTATCGTTGCGATGATAATAATGTGAAGGATGACGGTGCTGCTCGATACAATCTATGACTAGGCTTCTCTTGTTTCAAGATATAAGCAGCAAAAGAAAATATAGATTTCTCGTAATAGCAAAATTACATGCACAATCGGCTATTAATTGGCTGTGTTATTAATCGTTAATTAATAACATATTGTAGCTGTACATTATTATTGAAATTTATTTTCCAGCGTATTCAGAGAGACTCAATGATAAAATTTACTAAGAAAAAATTTTTTCTGCAGATATTTTTTCAATGGTGAGAAAATATCTCGTGTCTAAGATCGTCGTGCATCTTTCGAGGATGCAATATATTAACGACCTCTTTGAATTATATATAGATTTAAAGGAAAAATAATATTCTACTTAAATAGAATTTCTCGAGGTAATATTATTGCTGAACTTTTGTGATATTGCGTCGTCTTGTGAGTCGCACAGTATTGTTAATGAGCCGCGTTGTTCAAACGATAATGCAGAAACAAACGTAAGTGGAGGAGGAGTCCGCTCTCCGATAATCGCGTCTTCCGTTGGCCCCATTAACCGTCTCGTTAGTAGCTTATTCCACTTTTATTTATTTATTTGCCAGCCTTAACGCGATGCAATTATGTGTAATTTTGCTATCTCTCCAAATTTTCTTAATAATATATTCTTCGAGATATCATATGCAAGCTACGAAAACGACTAGAATTTTAACTCGGAAGACAGACAGGGAATTGAAAGATATTAGTTTTTATTTCTTATTTATTCTCTTCTTGTATTTAAGATTCGAAGCATTTCATTTGCGTAGTTGTAATAGTTTAAGATATAATTAAATATCGTATTATAAATCACTATATATATTATGTGTTAATATTATAATTATTTCTCAACAATAATAAAATTATTATTAATTATATAATTATTTTTATTAATATAATTACAATTAGAATATAATTATTTTTGGTTATATTCTACGCACATTGAGATCGTATCACCGCTAATAAACAATCCATCTGCGTAAAAGGGTCGTGATCTTTGGCATTCATTTTTCATATTTGTTCCTCCGAGTTTATCCGTACAGTTTGTACGTTAATAAACGATAACGACGTTCGCATCGAAGATGAAGAAAGGGGATGTGGTCTTGGTATTAAAAAGAGTTGGCCCAGATTTAAGGGTAGGATCGGGGCTGCCATTGGTCGATAACTAGAGCGACACCTGATGAAGGGTGGATCTGATTCTCTGGATCTGAGACTCCGCGCCTCCGGTCGCGAGGGTTCTTCTATTATGATGCGACTCGAAATTCTAGACCAACGGCCGTCCGAGCACTTTGAATCTCCGATTATGGTAGCTGGTACTTGGAATTCAGATCGTTTCTGGACACGGTCCAGGAATGTGCAAAGCGCTCACGTACGACGTAACGGTGAAACGATCGCGCGTCCGAGAGAGGAATCCCTCGCGATCGTTTCGAGCTTTCGTCAGCAAGGACCGCGTCATTCGAAATTCGCGCTTATCATCTCTCTTCGCAATCTCATCCCTCCTTGCAACGGCATTGATCTTAATTCGATCGATTGCAGGTTCGAGGCTGGTGACGATGGCCCAACTGCGGGAACAGAGGTCGAATGATGTGGAACAAACGGCGGGAAAAATGAGTGAGTATGAATAGCGCATGATTCTTTTTATATGCGACACGCATGTTTGTCCGCTTATGGTGCTTGGTAATATATGGAAATTATATTATATTGTATTATGCTTGGAAAATTAATATTGCTTTCATCGTACGCTGATAAATTAATAAACGGTTACTCATTGCATTGTGAGAAATATATTGAAAATATTGATATAAACAGATATAAATCAATCAAATATCTATCTTTGAAGATTTATAGTGTTTTATGAAAACAAATAATTTTTATCAGAGCTTGTATTTAGGATTTATTTTCGGAATAATACATCATTAATAGAGACAAAGCATTGTTCGAGATACCTTATGTATTCTATTTTCGTAACTAATTAAAATTAATGATATCATATTTATGATTTATATGACTTTATCTATTTTAATTAACTCTTAAATAGTATTTAAATTAGATACAACTATAGATATAATAAGACAATGGATTTTTAATAAAAAGTAAAGAGGATTTTTAAAACGAAATTTTTGAACTGCCGAAAAAATTATTAAAATTTATCGAAAAAAAAACAATTCGAATATTATCGAATAAAGATAAATTTAAAATCTAAAAATATATAAACATCATCTTTGATAAAAATCTCGCTTCTTCGAAGTTTCCGAATAATCTAATATTTAGTGAACGATATATTTCGGCGGAGTCGTGCGCTAGAAAATTTCGCGATGATTCATCGGGTACCCCACAATACTGCGCGTGTCTCGATATGCGTGCGGACACGCACTCCGGAAAGCACATGATTCATCGAATGAAACTCACAATCAGGCAATCTGCATTAACGATGCACCGCCTGATTCTGAGCCAGTCGTTCCTCCGTGCGTTTCTCATCCTCCGCTTTCCTATTTGTCCTCTCCTCTTCTTCTTCTTCTTCTTCTTCCTCTTCGCTCGTCTCTTGCGTTCCTCGCTCCCATCTACCGTTTCTGCACGATTGCCCCGTTAGACGCTGACACGGCCTGTGACCACGTATACCGATTTGTGATATCGCTCGTGAAAAAAAGATTGATTTGAAAATATTATATATCGGAAAATATTATATATCTGAAAAAATCAGCTGCTGTTTCGCGATTCTATTACCTTTCGACTTACGATTTTTGATCGAGGCTGAATTTAAATAACATAAATAACCGACGCACTACCATCCGGCTTTTAATGCGAATTTAATTTGATTGTTAAATAACATACTTTTCAAAGTAGATATGTTAATTTAATCTGGCATATTTCATATTTTGTCGGAAGATTCAATCTTCTTGTTCGGTGGAACGATCCAATTCTAAGATTTAATGGTCATAACTTATTGAAATTAATTAAAGCAATTTAATATCAAGCAGTTATAATGAAAACTTATAATGAAAAAAATTCTGGAACATTATTTAATTATTCAGTTAAATGCAGAAATAATTATGTGTCTATAAAATTGATAATTTGAGATATATACATCGTGTCAATAAGTATAATATAAAAAATAAATACAAGTAATTTTTTAGCTAAATATTTAATAACATTTGCATATTGAATGCAGTTTGGGAAGATAATTTTTTGTTCCTCTTAGCTTTAACAACAATTTTTAGATCTTTTAATCGAGAAGACTTTCTAGAATGATTGTTTCACTAGATTTGAGAGATCATTTCCTTATCTTCATATTCGAGTCGCGTTTCTTCAAAACAACTAGGCTTCTCGTGCAACCACTGAAGCACGAGAGAGTAAATATGTATGTGTAAGGATGTAACGGAGTACTCTATGAGTTATAAAGTTATATATGAGATGAACAGATACAGTGGTTTAATCTTTTACTTAATTATTTATTTGACATATACATGTAATAATTTTACATATATGTTAAATTTTATATATATGTATATATATGTACTCGTCAATTGCGAGTAAACCCTATAACATAAATCTTTAGAAAAGTATTCTTGCAATATTTTCTGAAAATTTTTTTAGAAAAAAAACTTGTTTTTCTCTTAATCTATCTGAAAAGAATTGAATGTATATTCTGTTTTTAAATAAAACTTTATTAAAATTATTTAACTTTAATTTCTTGATTATTCAGTTTTGTTTGATAATTCAAATGTTTCAATTTCACTTAATAAAAAGATACAGTTCTAAGCGCACTTAAACAAGTCAAATATTATGGAAATTTATTAGAAGGAAATATTAAATTTATGAGCATAAATAAGGAATAAAGATAACAAAAATTTAAATAATAATGTGCATACAAATTCAAAATATGTACAATTACGCAACAAAATGCAACTTGAAAGCATATTGCTTTCGGTGAAATTTATCGAATATAGAGTTCTGAGAAAAAAAGAAAGAAAAGCTTTTTATATATATGTGAAATACTAATAATATAATATGTATTATCTCTTTCATATTTTTAGACTTAAATTCTTTAAATATAAGAGTTTTAAATCCTTTTTTAATGAATCAGGATCTTATTGCATCTTTTACCTGAAGATTCTTATTTTTCATATTTTTGTCATTTTATATAATAGAAAAGACAAACATAAGAGCTGTAGGTATCTCTTTTGACATCTCTAAATCTGATAAAAAAACGAGGAATATTCGAGGAATTATGTAACGATTTAGGTACATAAAAATTTGATCATTTTCCTTACATTTTAAGTTTTATTTAACTAAACTGCTTATTTTTTTATGTACCTGAATTGTTATACGGAATTTTTTTCTTTTCTTTTATCAGATTTAGAGGGTCGTGTTAAAAGATATATAGTTCTTGTGTTTGTTTTTTCTATTATATAAAATGATAAAAAGATGATGTGTATATATATAAGAGCTTTCGCTATCTCTCTCTTTCTAAAGAAATAGTCACGTATAAAAGCATTTTGACGTGTCATGAAGATCAGATGAGACTTTCTGTAGACTTTCTTCATAGCCAAATTCCATTTGTCCCAAACTGGATTTTTCAGTACAGATAATGTGATACATAATTAAGATTTTTGACCGCTCAGACTTTTATGGTTTTTGTGAGAGTAGAGTGTAGTAAGACTCGTAGATCTAGTTTCTTTCATAAAGAATGAGCAGAGAGCATCCATGCATTCTTTCGTAAGAAATCTAGCGCGATATGGACAATAGGATTAACGGAACAGTCATTTTTAGCCAGAAGATTATCGTTGGAAAAAAAGATAAAACTCAAGCTTTGTAAATGATAGTGATAGTTTCTAACAAGTAATATCTAATTGTCGTTACACACGAATTCTTTTATTAACCAATAATTGACCAGGCTCTTTTAACTTTACTCTTGTTCACGCCTTTTATTTTTTACTGTTATATTTATTTTTTCTTTTTTTATCTCGATGTAATCAAATCACAGTGCTAAATTACATGTTAAAATTGCAGTGAATTTTAAAGAATATTATATTATATAAAAAGATATATCATTAAAATAAATACTATTATTTACAAGTTATCGATTCAACAATTTCTGAATTATATAATCAAATTCACAGAACATTAAATGCATTTGTTAATTTTTATATTTTTATTAGTTTATGCTAAAACCTCATAGCAACTTAATATTCTTGATTTCTCTGAAATTTTGTATTTTTCTCTTTTTTCCTTTTTAGTATTTCGAATTTTAAAAAGATTAAAAGAAATAACTTAAAGATTTAACCCCTTTCTCTCTCTCGCGCTGATGCATCACTGATCGAAACATCAAAGCGAGCATTACGAAATTGTTCGTGCAGAAATAGTTGGTGAACGTACGGGGAAATTTTCCGGGAAATAAAAGCACTACTCTTGGCCACGGCACCATGGCGAATCGATCCAGGAAGAGAGAGGCTGGGCTCTATTCGATGCTTGCGGATATGATCAGTACGCGTTCTCGGTATATCATTGTGAGCAAAGTGTACAAACAGAATAGCTATATGTATACAATGAAATCTTTTCATAAACGTACTCACTAAGACTCGAATTTAAATGTATTTCTCTTTTAGTGAGAGTTAATGCAAAACTTGATAAAAACAGTTTCGAATTTGAAGGTCTATGGAATGATTATTTCATCAATACCTTTTTGAAATTAAAACAACAAATTAATTCAACGGACAAAAATATTGAAAAAAAGATGAAATGGAATGTTTTATAAATTTAATAGCTATTTTAATTGCCAGATAATATAATATTAAATGATAATATTATAAACGCGTTAAGAAAGATGATTAGGAAGATAATCTGGATTAAATAAAAATTTATCTTGACATTCAAAGTACATCGTTAAAAAATGTCTCAAGTAATAATAATCCGCTGCTAAATATATATTCTGCCTTACATAACAATTACATCAAAGCAACATAAAATGGATCCATTCATGGATGAGGAAAGTCGAGGAAAGTCTCCGGTGAGATTATTTCAGCAATCTTGATGCGGTAGGACAGATTGGATACGCCATTAATGAGGATTGTGCGCGAGTGTCCAGTCCGGGATTACGTAAAACTAGACGCGTTTATTGCACAGCAAACTTTTGCTAATTAGCGCGAGAGAAACCGGCGACCAGCCAGCCGAGATACTCGTATATACGCGAACGCACGCGCGAGCAAGCGTACTCGTAGAGCGGATACCTGCAGGAGGAGAGGAGGAGGAGAAGTAGAAAGACATACGTACATGTATACGGTCTGTCTCACACAAGGAAGAAATCAAGTACACCATCAAATTGACACGCGGAGGATACAGCAACAGTTTCAAGTTGTAATGTTAATTTGCTCTATTAAGGAAAATATATATTTCAGAATTCAGGTTAATTGAGAGAAAGAGATAAAGATTCCTATTAATTTTAAAACTGCCTTAATTCACTAGCAGCCCGAGTTGATTTTTGGCGTTGGAATAATTTGCTAAGTCGATGAAATTTTCGAGAGAGAACATCCAGTGCCAATTATGTACGTACAAAAGGCAGCGTTTTATATTACCGGGATATCCTGTATTTAATTTAGTCTTTTCCCGCGCGCGGTCGCTCTCGCGATATGTCGAGCGATCCGTTACAATATATACATACTTTTTTTTTACTAGCGTTTATTCGAGAAAGCGAATGTGATGCTTCTTAAGACCCGCAACTTTGCATATTTGTATAGATGTTCGCAGACTCGAGAGAGAGAGAGAGAGAGAGAGAGACAGACAGACAGAAAGAAAGCTAAATTATTAAAGGATATTAAAAATTATTCAATAATAATGCAATGACTGATGTAAGAGTATATAGACTCTCATACGTATTTCTTGCATTATTTGTCTAATTATTATTGTAGAATAAATGACAAATTTTAGAGATGAAAGATAATCATTTAGAAATATTGCAAATATTTTTATCTAGAACGATATTTATTTATTTCTAAAACAATAAATTATAATAAAATACGTTAAAATATACACATATTGCTTTTATGACAATTTTCTATTTGTTTTATAATTTTGCGCTCCTGTTTTTGAAGCGTTTCTACTAACCCATATTAAAATCTACATCGATGGATAATGACTTTCGCTCTTTCTTTGGTACCGATCTAATCCACGCCTGCTCATACATAGTATGTGTGTGTGTGTGTTTGTGTGTGCTCGTAGGTAGCAAAAGCGTGTCGGTGCGCGCGGATTGGTACACACGTAGAGACGGGTATACGTAAGAGCATCACGCAGGGTGGCTCATCGGAGAGGAACTAGGAAAGTCTCGAAAATGATGAGGAAGCGCTTTTATTTATGACTTGAATTCGTCGGGTAACGAAGGCACGCTTCGTGATTGACCGATAAGGCAATGATGAAGTCCGAAATGATTGAGTGAAAGAGATGCCGTGCAAAACTTTTTTTTTTTTTTCTTTTACTTACATCATTATATCGTCAAGAATGAAAATCATCGTAAAAATCTTTTCTCAATCCTTTCAGCATTAATATACTTTATTTTATATTTAATTAGTAATAATTAAAATTATATAGATACAATTTTCAACAAGCTTTGAAATTTATGAGAAAATAGTGGTAGTCATATCTCTATAAATATATTATTTATTTAGTTATTTCTTTTTCTTTGTAATAATATTATTAATATTAAAAACTGAAAAATATGCACAATACAAGCGACTTAACTTTCTCAAAATTTTTTTTCCAGTATGTTTTATTGATATGATATATATGAGAATAAATTGTTGTAGGTACGATATATTGCGAAATAACATAACGCTCTCATGCAGAGAGCTTCTGTTTTAATTCCGCGAATCTCTCTTTCTCTTTCTAATCAGAGAAGGAAGCGATCCACTTCAATCTAGATGTATCTATTTATAAGTGAATTGAGGTACACGCCGCGATCGCGAACCAGGTACGTGCTGCTTTTTAGAATATGACTTCCCCCTTCCGGTAAGGAAAAGAAAACGCGCCGCTGATTTATCTCTGGCCGCTCATTTCACTCTCGCCGCTGCAGCGCGTTTTACATAGATTCTCACTGCTCGACTCGTAATTACGCGCATTGAAAGGCAACGCCTTTGATTCCCATAATGTCCAGCATGATGCTTCATATCGCTGGCTTTCCGATTAATTGCTCCACAACTATAACTATAGTTTAACGAGAAATGTCTCACTTACTCTGTACATCAAATTGTTTACATATCAATTGATATATATTTTAGAAACTTTTTAAAGAAATATAAATAATTACTTTTGAACCATCGTAAAAGGATTTTATATAAAGATAAAAATGTTATCATAAGTAGTAAGAATTAATACAGTAATATTTTTTTTATTTATAGACGACTTTATAAGTTTTTTAATATAAATAGTAGTTAATTTTTATCCAATTATTACTTAATTAATTAATAAAATTAGTGCGAATTCTAATAATTTATTATGTGAATTCGTAAATTCGCAAGAACAATTAATGAACGTATGATATTTGAATGATTACGTTCTCTAAGAAAGATTCTTAGCACATCATGCATTGAACTAATATATTCGGTTATCGACATTTCGTGACGTACAATTAGTTTTACCAGACTTAACGAAGTGACAAAACCATTATATATTTAATCTCCCATTAGATCTATTCGTTTTACAGCTAAAACAATTTTTATCACTTTCAACAGAATAATTGAGCACAAACGACTCAATTAAAGTTAAATAGCGAATTATAAGATTATTAATTTCTCTTTATATACGTTTTTTTATAGCTAATGACAAAAATTTCCATCTTTCTTGAAAAAGAAGTATCTCAATTCTTGAAAGAAAGAGAATAAATGATACTTAATCTAAATATAGCATTTATATTATTAGAAAGTTCTCTTATAATATGAAACTTCTATGAAACAATCTTAATTCGTGACATTATATATATACAAATTATATCTCGATTTTTTGTTATTTTATATACAGGGTGTCCGGTAATTACCGTCCCACACCACCTTTTTAGGGCAGCTAGAGCAGGTCCAACTGAACATAAAAGTCCATTATACCTGTACCATTATATATATATATATATATATATATATATATATATATATAAAATCGTTCGCTGAGCGTTTTTAATTAATATTTTAATAATTATTGGGCAAATCGCAAAATGGTACAGGATTTTTATGTTCAGTTTGACCTGCTCTAGCTGCCCTAGAAAGGTGGGGCGGTAATTACCGGACACCCTCTCTATATATACACACGCATATGCACATATGTATGTATAATAATAAATATAAAATTGCCTTTAAACTAACTTAACCCTTATTCCGTACTGATGAATCATTTTTGTCTGTGATTTTTCTAACAACGTCAATTTCTCGAAAACAAATAATCATAAAATAATATATTTAAGTAAATTATTTTTCAAATTTATTATTTTAGTCTTTATTTAGAATGTTCAAAGAAGGTATATACATTTTTTTCAGATTTTTTTAAAACACTTTTACATATTAATAAACTTATCGAAAATACGCTGATCCACCTGTACAGTTAGAAGGTGCCGAAAATAACAATACGGAGTAAGGATTAATATCGATTATGTCAAATCGACCTTGCGTATGTATTTGTATGACAGTGCCTGAGCAATTATCCCACGCCCAAAGATTTGACATCGGATCTGGGGAACAGGTAACTTACGCGATAATGCGTGCGCGAGCACTCTTACGACACGCGCACACACAGACTCGTCGCGCGATAGTACTTGCGTAAACAAGCGTGAAAAAGAACATGCTGCACGATATCGCCGGTATGACACAGCTCGCTACGAACAAATTAGCCGGGCTCGTCATACCTACCTCTCAAAGGTCAGCGTCGACCGAGAAAACGTAAGAGAGCGAGTTTTTAAGAAACTCAACGAACCCGCCGAATATATCCAGCGTGCTTCTGCGCGAAACGCTCGCGAATACAGGCGGGAAACTACGTAATTCCATAATTAAACGTCGTAATTTTATTAATCCGGACTTGAGCTTTCGCTCGTCGTATATTCCCCAGCCCCCTCCCCCCCCCCCTTTACTTCTATGCCATTTTTTTTCTCGCAGGAATTGTACAGAGATGATAACGAGTTAATAGCGTTTACTAACGCACGTATGCTGGGAATGGAACATTTTCAACGAGACCTTTCACCTCGCCGAATTAATATATCTCGTTGTACGTGAAACTTATCTTACGTACATTATCAATCTAATCGAATATCTAATCAATTTGAATGACTAATAATTTATTTTTTTTTTTTTTTTTTGTATTAGAAAAATTAAATTAAATATTTAATATTATTTCGATATTATTATATATAATTCAGCGTAAGTTTGCACACAATATATATTACATAAAATAATATCTTGTATTATTTACCATTGAGATAATTTTTTAAGTATTAAAAGAAATGAAAATCTGATAAAATAAAAATTTGAAGATAAGTACACAGGATGTGGTAATCTTCAAAAACCACGTGATTTATTTACTACGTTATCCAGATGATGCTGCGGATGATAAAGACGAATCTTATCATGTCGAACAATAATAACCTCGCGATTTATCGAAGAATCATCCTTTTTCTCATTGTAAAAGACACATTCACATTTGCCATTCTTTCTAATAATTGAATCATTTATTTGTACCGCACATATTTTTATCAGATGGACCAAAAAATCTTTAATAACATAGAGAAATTAATATAAAAATTTTTAATCATACTTAATAAAGCATAACAAAATATAAATAAAATTTAAAAAATTTACATGAGAATATTAATGTTATTAAAAAATGAAAATAATAATAAAAAATAAAACTAAAAAAATAAAAATTGATATATACCTATAATAAGAAAGAAAACTGAACAAAAAACGATGTGACATGACAGAAAAAGAAACCATGTACACTGTGTAAGTATTTTCGAAAACAACAAGCAATGGAATTTTATCTCAAACCCGGAGATGCCGTCTTTTAGTAGTGAGAGTATATAGCCATGTCGTATGTAGATAATATATCCGAGAGAGAATCTCTAACAAAGCGGGATCTTTCGTAAGGAATAAAGATACTGAAAGTAAAGATACAAAGAAGGGAAAGTGAAGTAGCCGAGACTTTTTTATTGCCGCGATCTTTTATCTGCTTTCTCATTTTTCAATGGACCATGTCTCTCTGTCAAGCCAGTTTGCTCGGAATCGGCGTGGCTTCGTCGACGAAATCAACATTGCGCGACGTTCAACACACGTGCCGTTTGACCACTTTATAATTTTCTACCACTTCCTGTCCGTCTGGTTCGTGGCTCCTCGTGCCTTGTTTCTCGTTCCTCGGCTTCCTCTTCCTCGACTTCTTCAATCCCCGTAGTCGAGAAGAAGGAAATGACGTATCGCGCATAACAAACTGATACGTCGTTCTCAATTGTACTTATCCCGGTGACGTGTTACAGGAAAATCCGGAAATTTGTCAACATTTAATCTATTTTAGTTTTTTTTTTTTTTTTTTTTTTTTTCGATATTAAAAAAATAACTTTTGCATTGAAAATAAATATCGAATTTTTAGCTTTTAATATAATAGAAGTAATGTAAGATGTCTTTATTTGACTTTAAATGTATTTTATTTTGTCAAAACTTTAAAAGTTAATTTTACCAAGTTTTATTTAATATTGAAATTTAAAAAGTTGTAAATAAAAAAGCGAAAAATATATCTTATTATTTTCTATATATGAATAATTTTTAGTCAAACACACACAAATGTTATTTAATTAATCGTATATAAATCAGCGGAATATATCATATATAAAAATTTACTAGACTTTTAAGGTTGACAAAAGATGTAGATAAAGCAACAACAGAGGTTATAGAGACTATTCATACACGAAAAATAGTTCCGCGAATACTCTTTTCCCATTTATTGTTTACTATATATACACTTCCACTCTCATCCGTTAAATGCTATTTGTTCTTGCTTCCGTGCGGTTCCTTTTGTCGACGTTTCTCTAGCGTTCCTCTTCTCGACAGAGTTCACAATCAGAAGAAGGAAATGACGCCCAACGCATAACAATCTATCGATGCAACCTCGCTCGGGGCATTGTAACTTTTCTCCTCTTAGCGTTTTACGAGTATTACGCAATGGATCGCGCAATATGTTGTCATCGTCTTTTTCATGAATCGCTCGCGTCAATTAAAAGTTTATTAAAGAGTAATCTCGTAACAATGCGATTGATATTATGAACATAAATATTTAGTAAAGAAAAAAAAGGACGTACTTTTGTGCACGCAGATGATTTGTTAAATTTAGAGGTTACTACTTTAAAAGGAGGTCAATAAGATCGTTTTTTCGCCGTCATAGGATTTTCAAGAAACATTTTTTTTGTATTGGATAAACGTTAGGAAAGATAGAATTATTAGAAAAATCATTAAACTAAGATTTTATGTAATATAAAGTTAAAGAAAACATATTTTTAAATATCATATTTTTATCACTTTTTAGATTGAAATCTGGAAAAGCTTATGTTTTACATAAAAATTAATAACACTATGAAAAAATAATTTTAAACAAAAAGGCTTTCAGGGATTTTTAGTTTAAACTTCAAAGTTTACGAAAAAAATACTACATGTCTGTGGTCCTAAAAACATGTTTATTAAAAAATTATTTGATTAAAGATAGGATATTTTCAGGTATGAAAAATTGTGTTTTTTAAGAAATAAATATTTTTTAACCTTTAAATCGTATTTATTCTGTGCAAAAGTGAAAACGGAATATAGTTGGAGAATATATATATATATATATATATATATATATATATATATATATATATATATATATATATGAAAAAGATAATTGTAAAAAATGGTGTAATTATAAATTACAGTGTAAAAAAGACACATGCGCAAGACTGGCGGAGCATATTCATTTTTTGAACATTTTTATTATATTTTTCTTTAGAAAATATGATTAAAATAACGAAAAGAACAATATTTAAAAAAAAATTACTTATCTTTTCTCTAATGCACATAAAGCGAATGGAACATTCATGGTTTCTGCTTCAAATTTGAATTTGTTTGTATTTAGCACTAAACAAACTGTTTACATTGTCCCTGATATAATCCCAGATATAAGGAACAATGTAAATCTATCTCCTTTGAGACAAACTTTTTTTTGGGATGGTTTCAAATCTCGAGATATATTTTTTTGGAAAATGAATCTGGACACGAATCCAGATATTCCGATCGAGGGATTATTATGTCTATACTATTATAATTATAATTTTGACTTAATGGAGTTTTTTTCTCATTTAATAATTATTTTTAATACTTCTAATCATTATAAAACACAAAAAATTGTTTGTTGAAAATCCTGTAGGAATCAGAAACGCCCTTATTATACGACTCTCCTTTTCAGGAAATAAGTGTGATGAGAATTTATAACAAGTTTAAAGTTTGTTCTGACCAGTTTCACAAGTTACAAAAAAAAAAAAAAAAAAAAGAATTGTTTGGATGAAATACTAGAATTGTACAAATGTAGCCTTATTTTATCTCGTCGTTTATTTAGAATTCTACTACTAAAAAGATGTATATTTTATATCCATACAAATAGCCTTTTTAAAAAATGCGAAAGGCTTTCTCTTTCCATAAAAATCTGAAGAATTTCACTCAGATCATCACGAAAAATAAAAACGGCACATTTTTCTACTGAAATGGATGAGATGACGAGATTTAGGGTGCGGCAATGCTCTGCGACCAATACGTCTCTTCCGAAGAAGAGGCTTATAGCAGAAGAAGGAAATGACGCTCCGCGCATAACAAAACATCAATACGTCAAGCCCCTGGCACCGTTGCTTTCTAGTGGCATGTGACACGCATTACGCGACAGATTAGTATGGACGTGCATATCGGAAATTTTATGTCGACGATCGATGGTAATGGCACTGAAATGTAGCAGATAATTGCATTACTTTGCAGGTGCCGATTAGTCGAGATAAGAATTTAACAGCACGTGTTTAGTACCTATGTATGTGTGTGTGTGTGTGTGTGTGTATATATATATACATATATAATTATCTTTTTATACAAAAGAATTTTATATTATTGATTATTGTTATTATTTTAATTAATAATAATATTATTATTGTTATATCAGCACGTTAATAAACTTTCGAGATTGTTGCATGTTATCATAATTATATTTACACACAATGTTGCTTTGGTATTGATTCTTAAAATGTTTTTTAAAAATTTCTTAAAAAGTGATGACTAAATGCTTCTTTGTCTAACGATACGCATATGTCATTCTACGAACGTAAAGTATAACGTACACGTCATAACACAGGTATTACGCGTATTATATCTACATCGTATTTCGGTTACTATTCAGACTATTCTGTTTCCTGAAAGATGGCAACATTGAAAGATCACGGGCGGGCTTCCTGTTGCCAGCGCAGCGATACCGTATCCGAGATCGGTGGATGTGTGACGCTTCAAGTGTATTGTTTCGCTGTACATCTCATGACGTTGAGATCAAATGACGTGGATCTTGCGCAATCTGCGGCTTCGCCTCGTCTTTCGGCTTCGGGATGCTCCGAAGGTCCGGAAGTCGCGGTCTTCGGTGGAATTCGCTTATGCGACGTCGTGTGTCGCGGGCAGTGCGGGAAAAAAAAAATCGATGAGAGCGCGCGATCCCGTGCATCGACACACGCATGTCACATTCACGCGCGTGCCTGCTTTCTGGTGTATCGGTTTCTGGTTTCCAGCCGAGCTATCGCGCGCAAAGAGCACGACCGCAATCTCTTTCAATTATAAATCTCAAAACGCATACTCTCTCTCTCTCTCTCTCTCTCTCTTTTGCATTATCTATAGAAAGATCGCTTAGAATATAAATTTTACAAATCGCGATTACATTACGCATACACACGCATTATCGTAAAATAATATATCTTAACGATAATAGATAGAAAGAGAAAGAAAGAAAATCTGAATGTGACATATATGTATTCTTACTATTTCCTAAAAAGAAAACTTGACCTAAAATATTTCCCGAAAATTGTAAGAAAATATATAATAGAAAAAAAAAAAAAAAAATAGAAAAATGAAATATGACAAATAACGTAAGCGAAAATTCCTCACACTTTTGTGATGTATCATGTTTCTCATATTTTTTCGCGATTTGCGAACACCAACTATTTCTCTTTCATCTCTAAAAGCTGACGATTGCAACGCATACAATTACATCGTTCTTTCCGTGTGCTCAAAATAAAGGGAAAAAAAAAAAATATCTTCTCGGCACAATATTTTGCATCGTTCGGTATTTTCATTTTTAAAATTTCTACAGTCGTTAAATCGCCCGACGAGAAGCGAGACGTTTCTTTCCCTCTCCCCGAGATTGCGAAATCATCCGTCGCGCGTTGTCCGCATCGGTTTCAGATTTCCGAGCGAGTCAACGCAAACGAGCACTTTCTTCACTCGCCCATAAGCGCATCGTGTACGCGCGCGCATTCGATGCATCACGTGGGTGTGTACGCCATATGAATTTGTCGTTGTTTGTGCTCGTTACCAAGGAAAGTATTTCAAAATTGCGCAAAGCCGTGTGTCTCGTGTGACAATGCGGAAAGAGAACGGAACTCGCGCCACGAGAATCGAATCGCCGGGGGAGGAGTTCACTGCAACCGATGGCGAAACGTTCGAATTTTGCATTCGAACGAATTCCTCGCCTTGAGGTCGCGAATCGCTATGAGAGACGTCGGGCGAATTCTCAAAATCGTCGGCAGGAATGCATCAGTTACGATGATTTCCTAATCCGAAGAAAGTAACAACAATTAAGGAACGTATATACGTATATACTTGCGTGTCGAAATTGTTCGAAGATGACGAAACGCAAAGCGATGCATTTATTCTGATCTCATTTACTTATTGCGTGAGTTTCTTTTTTTTTTTTTTTTTTTTTTTGGTAGAAGAAAAATTGTAGAAATATTAAAACATTCATTTGAGAGTCAAATTAACTTTCTCCGACAGATTTCGGAAGAGGTGTGAACCAATCATTTCACGATATATCATTGAACGCGATATAAAATTTGATTCCTAAATACATTCTCTGTGATCTGATTTTTTAAGTATCTTGGATGTTTATATATTAGGCGAAATGACCAAGTAATAGCGGACAATGTCAACGATTACCCGCTTTCTACTCTAGAACATTATCTTTATTATCTAATGCTGTATATATGCCAAAGTTTCCGAAGATACAGATAAGCTGAATCGAGCGATGAAGGTAATTCCCATCTTTTTAGGACGAGAAATAAAAGAAACGGTAGGAAAATAATAGTAAGAGCAATAAAGAAAATTAGTTTCGTTACAAGAGACGCGTAAAATGTATCTCAGGATTCGCAAGATGAAGGAATTTGGCGTATCCGTCGCTGTAATGTGTATGCGTGCACGCAGCTACTCTATTACTGTAATAGAACATGTCTCGCGAATTTATACGACAAGACACATTTGCGATAATAAGTAACAGAAATGAGTGTAACGTTACGGTAATGACAGCGGTACGCTCGAGTAAGGCAGACAGAATTCGCGGACACGAAGATGACAGAAGCCTCGCGTGCAAAATGTGCTTTCCGAAGGCAACTGTGTGTTAGTGTTGCATTATCGGGCTACGCGATCGCGCGTAGGCTAACAACGCAAAATAGCCGGGATGAAATAGATTCGCACGATTAAGACGATAATTAGCGTTATAATCGACGCGACAAAAAAAAACATCTTTTTCTTTCCACTCATCTCACGCATGTCACTATTTTGTCAGGCTAATTTGACGAATCACCTCCTACGTTAATTACCCTTTAAAGAAATAGTTCAGAAATGTAAGCTTTTTATATGAAAGTGAAGAATGTAGTATCGTTTTCTTTACCTTTTTTCTAAAAAAAGAAATTAATTTTTTTTATTATTCAAAGTTATATAATACAATTTTATTTCGAATAATTTGATGATAATAGTTTAATTTCATTGATAAATTTTTATAAATCATTTTGTATCACACAAATTTAAAGTTTACATTTGATGTTTTACTTAATTATTGGTCAATTACGAGATTAAAGCGTCGAATGTGCGGATGCTCTAATTCATTATGCTCAAATTAAAAAAGAGAAAGACTTGTGTTTCCTTCCGCATGTTTTATTTTATCTCGAGATATAGAAGGAGCTGCTGGTATACCGTAATATTATAAAAAAGTTACGAGCACTCAGTTAATGAGAAGGGGAAGCAAAGAACAGAATCTCTGACCGTGAGAGAAGATCGCCGTAATCGTAATTAAACGAGTTTTAGCATTTCGTATATCTTATGAAATCTCATTTTTATCCACTCAGCATAGTGTTGCCAAGGTTACACACTTTGCGAGATAAAATATTACGTACACGTGTTGTAATATTAATAACTTTGTTTGAGAATACATAGAAAAAAAAGAGACAAACGTGGAGCCTCTGCGATTCCTCCCACACATTCACTACGTATTAATTATTATATTTTATATTTTGCTTTTAAACTTGTATGACTTTCAGAATTGGATTTTTGTGAATGAAATGTATTGTTGATCGTAAAAATTAAAAAAAAAGTATTCGCGGTATGGTAAAGATAACACCCAGTGTTGTACGCGATAGTAATTTTACCAACTTGAATTCAAGCTTCATTGTTTTCTCCATCTCACGTAGTTATTTATTCATTGCACGTCTGTGTATCACCTTATTATCTCGCAGATGTATAATAACTCATTAAAGCGAGCTATTTTCTTTGGATTAAGATCATATCTTCGATACAATCGCGGTCGAACATCACCAACTGACAATCATCTTTCTTGCTGGATTTCCGCTGTTTATAAGACTGGAAGGACTCTCTAAAGCATCCATCCGTGTATCATAGCAGTTTTCAAGCTACAAATGTACTATACATTATATATATATATATATATATATATATATATATATATATATACAGTCTGTATATTTTTTAAATATGTCAAGAGTTCTCTCGCAATGTTTGCGATCTCGATTTTGTCAGAAATCATCGAGCACGTTGCATCCTTGACGCGAGTAAAGAGGCCGGGAATTGATTCGCGGTACGGTTGCGCGATCTAACGACAGAAGGAAGCGGAGAATCATACCTCTGCGGAGCAGAATCTCCGGGCGTGAGCGGAAAATCGGCGTACCGTGAACACACACATCTCGCAAGAAGTGGCCCCCGCCCCTCCTTCCACCCCCCGCCCTGAAGCATCATCATGCGAGCGGCGAGGAGCAGCTCGCATGAGCACAAAGAATTATTACATCTTCGCGGTCTGCTGCACGAGCGACGAGGCAGCACTGCTCTTAGTCATGCTATAGTCCAAAAGTGGACTCCGAATAATTGACGGCAGCCAGCGCGCGCGCAGGAAACCATCGCGCGGCCTCATCATCGAATTACCGAGGGAGCTGTATCTTTTCCAGCTCCTCTCTAAACATCGAGATATTTTCCCGACAGCCGTCCGAATCAAGAGATACCGTCTACCTGAAATCGCATCTTCCGACGTTTTTTCTCTCTCTATTGACAGTTTCTAAAGAAGATTATAGTAAGGAGGGAGATATATTGTATATAGAAATTATATTATTTTTTAAAAATAATTCTTTGTTTTTTTTCATAATAAAAAAGCTAAAAGACTAGAAATCTCGCGTATTTCCCTACAAAGTCATTAACACACGAGTTGAAAAAAAAATGTATCATGCGACCGTCAAAGTCAATAGAATTAATGACGACGCGTTCTATATTTGTGTTTATCGAAAAGCTATTGTCTAATATTGAGCCCCAAAAACAAAAAAAGATAACCCAAGTGTGAAACTTCTCCAGTTGTTCATCAATTAAACTGGGCTAACCGCGATGCGATAACACGCTCTCCAGAACGTACAATACGTCCGGCCGTGGGCTCTTACGATTAGACGCAGCATCTGCGTGGCCTCCTCTCGGCACCTGTGTACACGAACGTCGCATTATCTTCTCGCGGCGAAAGAACACGCCTTTGTCATCCGTTCGACAAACTTTCTCACACATACGCGCGCACGTATCTCTTCGACGGCGTATCTCTACGTCGAGAGCGTAGGCTATTTGTAACGATGAAGCGATGACGAGTGTCAAAATATTCCTGCAAACGAAGCGAGATAAGGAGATAATCGCGCGGGATGAATTTAATCGCGAGATTGCCGTTTCCCATTAAGGTGCAATTTTTTTGCTCGTGATCGAGCGTATGATTTTCGTTCGCTCGATCATATGAGAAACTCGTAAATAAAACGCTCATCAGAAACAAGTGGATTACAGATGTGCAAACAGCCGGCATGAGGAGAAACTGAGAGAGTAGTGAGCAGAAATTGTACGAGGGAATTTTTCGATACCTAGTCCTTTAAGATCAGCTAAATATAATCGCGCGGAAAAAATTCGTACGCAAATCTTCAACGCGAAAGACTGTATATAAATTTTATTATCAATATAGCATGACGAGAAAATTACATTATCATTATAGATCCCATTAATATAATTTAGTCAGGTGCTTAATGCAAAGGAAAGAATGTATATAAAATATTTTACACCCTACGATTATCATTTGAGAAAATTGAAGAATGTTCTCTTATTCTGTAGATTTGTGATATAAAAAGATTTATTTATATATGTGATTGTTTTAAATTTTGAAAGATTTTTTTCGATTTTACGGTAATAATATTATTTGATCTCTGAATTTTCCACACTCATTAATCTTCACTTGAAAATTTTATTTTGAGCCTATTTATAATCATTGTGGACAATTTGTTCCATATAAACGGTACAAATGAGATTTTTTTAAAATAAATAGCATAAATTGTTCGGCAATAAATCATGATTTTTTAAGCGTTTCTGCGGTAATAAAGATCCTGAGGCTTTCATAGCGATTCGTTTGAATGTCAATTGCTCAATTGTCAGATTTCGGTCCATCTGAATCTGAAATAAAAAAAATATTATCATTGAAGAGATGAGATTTATCTCATCTTTATTTGTATTTATTGCTGTTGAAAAATCTATAAAGATAGATTAAAAGAGATTTATTTCCGTCAGATGAGAACTAATTTTCGCTAATTTAAGACAGAGCTAATATACGTAAATGTATGCGGAAAGAATTAAAAGAAGATAATTACACTGATCGCCGCAAAAGGAAATTAAATTATTCTGAAAAGAAATTATCACTCTCATATTTTAACACACATTTTAATCTAGCAGCAAAAATGTATCGTTTATGGTATCGTATATAACATTTGTACATCGTCGAGAGGTATCATCCTCTTGCATATTCACATATTTGTAAAAAAAAAAAAAAAAAGAAAAAAACGGAGAGTCGAGGAGACATTGTTGCCATAGAGCCGACGCGGTCGTATGGATATACAATAGAAGTATTTTGTTTCTGTCTCTTTTCCCATACGTTCTGTACCATTCTCTCTGTCCTATATACGATCTCTTTCGCAGTACATACTATAACTCGGTGCGCCCGTCTGTGCGCACAAACGGGCCTCTGCCAACGGGTACAATGGTCTCTGCCGACCGGAAGCGAACTACCTGTCTCCCACGTGTGATGCAGCTTCCCGACGAGACCAGAAAAAGTCTCGAAAGTCGATACGATGTCGCACAGGTACACATACTTGACATACTTTTAATGCTTCGGAGAAAAAAATCAAGCTATGAAACATTAACCTTGAATGCCTAAAAAAAGGTCACATACTCTTAATAGGTGCAAGAGAGATCAGACAATTTTATATATTTCTGAGGACATATATTTTATAAATATATTAGCTGTAATTTTGGAATTAGAATCTCGACTGATCGTTACGTAAGAAATTTTCTCAAAATATGTCTTTAATTGAAATTTTTAGCCTATTTTCTTATGTTTTAATCGCTTCTATCGTCGCAATATAATATAACGAATTATTATATTCCAAAACGGTTTGTATAAATAAGAAGTGTGCGTTTTCTTCCAAACTTTATTCAGTCTTTTAACGTTCTTGTGAAACAAGCTGTTGATTAATTATTAATTAAAAAAAATCAAATATTAAATCGTCATTTATAACGATAAGACAAATGGCATGTGGTATGCGACGTCTGGAACGTAGAGAATATCGAGATATATCACGCGGCTCTCTGGTTCTCTCTTTCGTGCATTTCGTATAATGATCCCCGCCGACCGGAAGCGAGCTACCTGTCTCCCACGTGTGATGCAGCCTCCCAACGTAATGTAACGCGACGTCGAGAGTCGACACTGTCGTGCACACAACAGCGGATACACAAGCACATACACACATGGCCAACCGTGTGCATACATATGTTACGTATGCAAATTGTATACCGAATGTACATAAAATCATATCGCCTTGTATAATTGCAACTCATTTTCATATTTCCATTGATGAATTTGCTATTGTTGCATTTCTTTACGATGCGCTTTATATTACGTCTAAAATTATTGAATTTATATCATATATTTTGCACATACATATATGTATATTTATATATTTATGTTTAGCTGCAAAAAAATTCTCAATATATATACATATATATATATATATATATATATATATATATATATATATATATTATACATTACAATATTTTTTAATCTTTGATAAACACATTTTTAAATCTCTGGAAAATGATAAAGTCTTATCGTCAGACGATTTAATTGTCTAATTGATTTATAAAAAATGCCAACAAAATATTACTGCGAAAGATAAACACTAAGGTTTTTGAAAACACAGAGCGTATTACTATTATTTTTTATAATACCTTGTGTATGACAGTACGGGTTAATCGTCCAGCAGCCAACGAACCGCCCTCCGTCTGTGAACGTTTCATTACATAAATGCACACATGTGTAAGCGAGTGTGCGTAGATGAGGAGCAGATTACAGATCGCGTCTCCACAAGCAACACAAGCTTTTTATGCTCTCCGTGTTTCCGAAGTCTCATTCATCCGCAACGAGACGTGCCGACACTACGAATGAACGACAGTAGTCTTCGGTCCGCCTAAGTTCGTTCCTCTCTTCGTGAATATGCATCCACGATCTCGAGATCAAATTTTTTTCATCTTAAATTCGAAGCAATGCGCAGTTTACTTGATGTCTGAATATATATATTTTTAGGTATATCTTTAATAAAACATTTCAGTAAGTTGTAGTTATGATATTAATGTACGCGGTAAAAAATATTTTGTATTTTTGTTGGAATTTTCTTCTATAGAAATTTTTGTATTAAATTTTTAACACACTCTTATGTTAATATAACATACTGTCGTTATGTTATTATTTTAATTTTTTTGCATTGAGTTAATATTCATCGTTTCTAAGAGTTAAAACAACACAATTAACAAGTAAATCTTACACTAATTCACATTTTTGTGTTAATTTTTTTTACACATTATTTGTGTTATTTGTTTACATATTTGCCTTCTGTTAAATTAACATTAAAATTAGAGTGGCTAAATTGGGACACGAGAAGTGTGTTAAATTGAACACAAAATTTTTTACCGTGTAGAAAGTAATTTCAAAAAAAGTTTCCAACTTTTACAACCCTCTTTAAACAAATAATAAAAATCTCTCATGGTCTGCAACTGTTTTCTTTTTAGCTACAATCATCATCCCATTGAATTCACAAAAGGTCTTTTTTTTGTAAGAAAGGTTTCAGTTTCTGTCGAAAATATTGAAAAATTCCATCATTTTTTGCCTCGCTATATTATTATTTTTATGCTTGTAAGAAAAGCTTATTCTATTGAGAAAAAAAACTGCTTTCTTTTGAGAAAGGAGACTGAAAATGATTCAGTTTTTAGACATATGCTAAAAATTCATAATAAATATTTACAGCTAATAGTGTAAAGATACATTTATACAAATGGACCTTTAAAAACGGACAAAAAATTTGAATAAGAGAGAAATTCTTGCTTGAATAAAAATGCTATAAAATTATGAAAACATAAAGATGTATGACCTCTTTGTGTTGGATTTTATCTTTTTTCCAATATTACTTTCTCCCTTGAAAAAAAAACCGTTATTTAGGAGATAACGTTATTCTGTTGGGATATTCCTTGAAGAACGTGTCATTGTGCTTTCTGTACTTCCGGCGCGAACGGGAAGCAATTATCGCGATCTCATTTCTGATTTCATTGATCTTTTCTCTATCGGCGACACCGCAAGTTCGTGACGGAAGTATTTCGGACAGGTGGTCCGCTGCCTCTCCACCGTTGCTCCTCTAAGGTTTCTCGCGCGCTGTTCGTCACCATAGAGGTTTCCACGGCATCATTCATACTGCAAGGTCGTTATATCTTGTCATCGAATGCACGTCGGAATATACAAGTTTTCCTTCGATGTCGTTTAGAGAAAAATCATGCTTTAAAGATTGCTTCCCCTTTCAAAGAGTCGATTTATATCTCGATTATATAAATTCTTATCTAACAAATTGTCATTTAATGATAATTTCTCTTTCTTAGAAAATTTATATTTTTATATAATATATTAATATACTCATGTATATATATTTTAATATAAAAGATTCTTTCTCAGAACTGACACAAAATATTTTACAAAAACAATGTTAACTTTTATTTTTGATATTAAAATTTTTTTCTCTCGACGTCACAGCTCTCAAGTAATGTGCATTTTATCGCTCTATGGTAAAGAATTAATAAAGGAATCATGTATGTTTGCTACAAGTTTAATGTAAAGCAAACAGGTATGAGAACGAGTCATGCGAGAAAGTTCATTTCGTCCAGTGAGAATTCGTTAAAATAAGTTGAGCAACAAACCGGCGGTTTGTTGTCAGCGAAATTTCCGCGACTCGTAATTGCCACGGCATTATTAGACACGCGACACGACACATGACGTATAATTGCACATATATTGTTCGCATGGCGTACACGCGCGAATACATGTATCCGCGTGAAACAGACTTATATATACACGCGTATACATATATATATATATATATATATATATATATATATATATATCGTGCATACAATTGCGAGCACCGAAAAGTTCGTTCTTTCAATCAGTGTACAGCGAGATTTTCATTCGCATTTTATCAAAACTGTATTAGTCATCGCGTTACGTTGCGCTTACAGATTTCCGGAACGCGTTGCCTGTCTCGGCTGCGAGACTAGTGACATTTATACGTGTGACAAACACGTTACATTGCCGCTCGCAATTTTACTGATTTAACGATAATGTCATTAACCAATGCAACGTACACGCGATTCCGATCGTTACAGGTGGGCTCGCTTAAGCTTAGCTTTGCTCGTGAAAAAGATGGATTTTTAAATTATTATCGATTAATTGTCAACACGTCAAACGTATACGTTTGTGCTTTACATGTCTCTCCGAGTTTGACATTTCCGACATAATACGAGCGGCGACTTAATCTTGACGATATATGCATTCATTATCGTTTGTCACCAGTAGGTTAAACCTGCAACGATAAGCTACCAGAAAATCGATAATAACCCCCGAGTAAGCGAGCGCACTATGATAAAGCGTAGAATTTAACGATTTAACGGTAATCACTATGCCGGCGAGAACGAGACTGAGATGGCGAGCGCGTGCTCCTTGCGTGTATGACGTGCATTAATGATACATATGCCCCATGGAAGGTCGTTGATGAGCATATAATGGTGCTGGGAGAATCGAAGGTTCTAGCTGTCGTGGAGTTAGGCTAGACAGGTATCTATATTTACACAAGTCGTGCAGACATCTGTTTCGCATTTGTAGTGACGCATCCACATACGTACATATATACGAAGGTGTACACAGCAGATTCGACCCGTCATCGGAGTTAGCCACTTATGAATCCGAGTTAACTTGATAATGAACCACGAGCGAGATTCGCCATGTACAAAACAATTTATTTAACTGCCAACTGTACGTGGAACGCGATAAATAATTGCATCATCTTTTCCCGAGTGTCGGTCATTTGTGTGATGTAAGAGACTAGTTTTTTTAGATGATTAATCTGATTCAATACTTTAAAAAGCACGTGCGAATTTTAAGAAATATGTACGTTTACAAGAGACAGAGTCTCTATTATACGTTCTACAAGGTGATTTCTAAATAAGTACAAAAGAGTACTTAAAGAGTTTCCTTTAAAAATAAAAATTTCGAAATTTTAAGAAAACGTTTAGAAATATTTATTCATATTTAGTATACGCACATGTGATATTAAGAATCATTTGCCAGATTACCGATAAAACATTGAAATTTTCATTTTTTCTCAAATTTGACACCTTGAATTTTGAAAGCATTTTAAGACGTACATTCGTAAAATATTTTCTTCATTTTACAAAATAAGTCAAGGAATGTTGCCTTAAAATATTTGTACTTATTTAAGAATCCTTGTAGAGTTATATGATGTATGAAATATTATTTATACATTTTAAAAATATTTTTCAACTTGATTTAGTATTATTTAACTTTAATTAGTATTATAAAAATGTACTATTATAATAATATCGCAGATATATCATAGATCAGCACTTTTACGATATTTTTTTAAACAAAGGAATAAAGCTTAATAGAACTTTTCATAAATTTAAAATAGATAAGTTGTCAATCTCTTTCCGATTTTTTTGTAAAAACATTCGTTTATTATTATTCATTTAGCAAGTAATAAATTGCGTAGGAAATGTAAAAAGGCATTGGATGAAAGATTGAAAGTAATCTTAAACTAATCGTTAAAATGATTTGAATTTTGCTGCGTGAAACGGTTCTGTATTTTATTTGCTTCAAAATGTATTAAATTATCTCTACAAGTTCGCCATTTACGATGATAATTATTTTTATAATTTATGCAAACGTATTTTGAAATTTCCTTCTCAATATGTTAAAGGAAATATGAAACTCGTATGTAAATATATTACAATGTTCCAAATGTTTTATCAGTTTTTGTTGCAACTCATTTAAAGAGTACACTTATTGGAATAGTAATATATATTTCTATCATCTACCTCTGTTTTTTTTATATCTAATACGGTTTCTTTCTTTCTCTCTCTTTTTCTTTCTGTCGCGACGAAAAATCAATAAATAATTTACAAAATACAATAACAGTCAGATAATTGTATCACTGTGATTACTTTTATTCTGACTAGACGTACCGTTATTTTTGTGTTAATAAATTGGAATAAAATTTCAATGGAGAAAGCAATGAACAAGTATTGAATCAACCGTAAACATTAAGAGATAAACAACGTCACCTCTTTTTGGTGTTGAACACCAAAGGATTGTTGATACTGCGTATCAAAGTCACAGATGCTGCATATAAAGTCGCCTTTTATTATATATTATGATATACAAAATTTTTGATCGCTGCAGCGTTGAGCGTTAGACAGAAAAACATACGTAACATTCTAGTGAGACGACATTAATTCTTTCCCGCACTGTCTCAATCTTTTTAAAACAGTACTTCCAATTGCTGGTCATACTCTAACGGATAACCTACATTCGAAGCGAACTGATACGTTTGCGACTGTCCACGTGGATTAGCTGAGTCCCTTTCGTATGCAACTTTCGTAGCTTCCTCTCCTCGTACACCTTTATCCGCGCGTATATCTACGTGAGGGCACAAGTACGTGCGTGCGTGCGTGCGTGCGTGCGTGAACACGCTCGTGTATGTGTATGCGTGCGCTCAGATATGTGCGACCTAAGTGGGTCTCTCGTACCAGCGTGTCTCGCGTTAAGTTGAGCAAGAAAAAAAGTCGAATGAATAAATACCTGTCTCATTCTTTCGCCCTCTTTCTCTTTCTCTCTTCTTCCTCGATGGCATCTGCTTGATCGAATTTTCAGGAGAATCGAGAGAGGGCCGTACATATTGTATTGTACATGTGAACCGTCATCTCTCGCCGCGTCGTTTTCACACCATATGTGCCGCGACGGTGTTGCTTTTTTCCGGTCCGTGGAAGGTAAACTTGAAGTTTCTATAACGTGACAACGCGAAGATTTCGTAAGAGAGGCTGTTTTCGTTGCCGTGAGATCTTTTTAAGCGTGTCAGTTATCTCCGAAGGTTAAATGATAGATTTCTTCAGATAAGATATGATGTGAATAAATCGAAATATAATATACAGCGAGAGATATCAATTTTATTTTTTTTAAATATTTATTGCGTATATGTAACATATGTTTACATCACATATGCAATATATATATATTTAAAGAAATTTTAAATTATTTATGATTTACTATAAATTATTCTGAAATCTAATTTACATTAATTTTAAAATAATTTACGGTAATCTGATTGCGAATCTGGATTCTATTCTATTCTATAATAATTACGAGAAAATTTATTGTGATTTAAAAAATGATTTTTGTGTAAAAAAATCTATTTCTCTCGACTGTAATGACATCCCGCTATTTCTTGCTTTACGGATAAAAACATTGATTATTAAGTTTGATAAATAAAAATAATCGATGCTACAAATTATGCTAATTATAAATAATGTTAAAATAATTGAGTACATGCGATAAACAATGTTGCAATCAAAAGATTTAATTTTTGTAGCTTGCGGGAAGTCCCGTGATTCATTGAATCTGATAGGAAAAATGTGACTATCCCTTTCGAGCGATTGCAAGTGAGATACAACATTATCTAGAAGTGAATTAAAGAATATTTCTTAGCTTTTGTACGGACAAGACGCTTCTTTATACATATCGATTTTCATCTTCAGCTTTAGCTTCATTTTTTTTTTGTTCTCCATTTTAGAGTTATCCATTTTAGAGGGTCGACTGAAAAGCAAATTCCATTATCACTAACGTTAAGAACTGACCTCTCATTCGATGTATGGATGTTTGTCTGTATATGCACAAATACCATTACATTACAAAGATAGTATTATTGTATTTCTCAGTGTCTTTCCTGGATTCCGCGGTGCTACCAATCTAATCTATTAGCTGTTTTAAGTACAGATAGCAACATCCATATGTTATGTTATATAGCTTCGAAAAAAAATCATATTTCTTTGTGAAACTTCTTTTATATATTCTTTAGAAAAATTCTAAAGGATCTGTTTTCTTTAATGATTTTATCTCTTTTACAATTTCTTCTATTTTTTTAGCCATAGTAAATAGTACGAAAATTCTGCATCCACCGACTGAGAAAAGTATCTATCTATGTCTCCTGCCAATCTGTAACTATTATGTTCATTTCTTTCGGATGTAAGTGTTGTGAAATATATTATTTTTCTCGGCATATAAATACTCGAGCTATTTTATAATATGTTTTAATTATTTAAAATATATATACATATATGATATGAAAATAATGTTCATTTCACGTGAGCAAGTATCATTAAGAGTAAATTTTTAATGTAACCAAAAATTTGAATGATTGGAGACAAGACAAAGATTCGTCATTTCAAATACTGAACAATTATAGGTAAACTTGTGTCATTAAATCGATGACGTAAAAAAAATAAAGAATAAATTATAGAAAGCGTGCTGCTTCTTCCGCGATGTCTTTTGTTATCGTATGAGCGCGTGTGAGTTGATCAAAAACCGCGTCGCTGTAATAGCGATCGTAATCTAATCTGGACCAGATGGACCACTAATTACCTGTGCCGTGTTTTATCGGCGCTGTTTCTGTGTATTGACAGATATACATCGTAACGCGGCGCAGACGAAAACGATCGTTGGTATATGATTTTTATCAGACGCGCGAGACTTTGACCTAATCCGTACCGGATGGACCATCATCGGATGACATCACTGTACAAACATGGGCGAGGACTCGGGCAAACAAGAGCGATCTAATCGTTTCTTATCGGGAACTCCAGAATTTTACAGAACGGAGAAGCTATTGACGTTGCAGCATCACCGTCGCGCACCTTACGCATCTCTCGCTCTCTTTCTCTCTCTCTGTTTCAAGGACCCGCTGATGGAAAAAACATCGGGTCTTCACGCGCAACCGATAAGCCTCAATCACGCGCATTTCGATAAAATTCTTTGAGATTTCATTCGTGAGATTTTATTTTTCAAAACTAGTTTTTTTCAATTAACTGCAAATGTTGCTTTTATGACATTTCCAATAGCTTTGAAAAATATTATATGGCTACGTGAGGCTTATGTGTGTGTATTTATCTTTATATCACGCATCACATCGAACACGAGATTAAGAAAGCATATTTTCCAGACTAAAGAAAGATCTTACTTTAATGAGTTTCTCATTTTAAAATAAATATTGGTTTTTTAATGATAATGAACCAGATGATTTCCTTATGTCTCACATAAGAGTAAGGAAGACTGACTCACAAAGAAAGCGATAGTTAAACTCATTACAGTGCGTGATAAATCTCCGAACTAATTATATTTTTGAAATACAATATATAATATTGTACGTCTCATGAGAAAATTCTTTAACGATTAGTTAAGGTAATTAATTTAATCATTAAACATACTTTGTCTCCGATTATACCTTACTCTCATTCTTTTAAGCAGCGTCATATTTTCACTATAATTCTTATAGATTAACAGAATCATTCTTATAGACTACAGAGATACTAGAAATTTCTAGATAATTAGTCCTTCAATTCCGGAAATAGTTCTTGATTTCTATAATTTCTAAAAAATTGAGAAACAACATATTTTTCTCTGATCTTATATCATTTTCGGATCCTATTTTAATTTTATGATTATTAGACACAAACATACATACATTCTATTCTTATAAAAAATAAATAGCTATTTAAATAACGAAAACAAGTACAATATTATATGATAATATTATTTGAGATAAAAATACATAATAATATCATATAAATAATAATAATAATAATATTATATGATAATAATAATATTATATTATATATTATTAATTTATATGATATTATTATTATTATGTATTTTTATCTTTCTTAGTTTGCTTACCGTAATTGTAATCTTTATAATCTTCATAATCTTCACAATCTTTAGCTTATAGACTATATAGTACACTAATATTTTATACAAAAAAAAATTACACAAAACAGACACAAACAAACTGAACAATTGTAACCAGAAATCATCCAAAGCCGAAAGGCATGGATTAACCCTTATTCCGTACTGATGGATCATTTTTGTCTGTGATTTTTCTAACAACGTCAATTTCTCGAAAACAAATAATCATAAAATAATATATTTAAATAAATTATTTTTCAAATTTATTATTTTAGTCTTTATTTAGAATGTTCAAAGAAGGTATATACATTTTTTCAGATTTTTAAAAACACTTTTACATATTAATAAATTTATCGAAAATACGCTGACCCACTGTACAGTTAGAAGGTGCCAAAAATAACAATACGGAATAAGAGTTAATAATAATAAATTAGTAACGAAAATAAACACTGAAGAGACAAGGGATTATTTAAAATAAAGAAAGAGAGAAAGAGGAAGAGTTAAATTATTAATTTTATGTTATCTGTAATTGAAAAAAAAAATTAAAAGAGCAAAAAAACTGAGTTTCAATATTATAAACGACTAATAATGCCGTGTGTTTTCTAGTTAATATTAGATAGATGTTACCTTAACAGACATTTTAATTGCGACTTGAAGTTTTCTTGAAAATAAAATTACTTTAAATTAGTTAAAATATATAATAACTAGATATTATCAAATTACATACGATCACAGACAAAGTAATGATCAAAATAATCATTAACTAATCATTAAAGAATTTTTTCATTGTACATACAATATATATCTTAAAAATTTAATGAGCTCAGAGATTAGTAATAAATAATCAATTTGGATTTAGAGATATAGTGAGTTTAGAATTATAATAGATTTATAGGCTTATAATGAATTTAATTATTATGCTTTGTCTGTGACTTAGCTTTCTTACGAGATAAAAGGAATTCATCCAGTACGGATACATATTTAGAAACAAATATTTATTTTAGAATGAGAAACTCATTAAAGTTATTGCCTTCCTAAAGTGTGAAAAATATGCTTTTTTAAATCTTGTTTTCGATTTAATGCATAATATTTAGATATGTATGACTACACACGCACATTTATTATAAAATTGCATACAGCATTATAAAAGACGTTGTGCAAATATACTTATTATTTAATTTAATTATGTATGCATCTATTATGTATACATAAATCCATTGGTCTAAACAAAAAAATTAAATACATGAAAAGCAATAATATCTGATATGTTCGACGTAAAGTGTTATAAAATGGAAAAAGGATAAAGGAAAAATATATATTCAACTTGTTAGTAGAAAAATCTATAAAAAAAAAAGAAAAACTGTTTATGATAAAACACTAAAATTGAAAAACAAAATTGAAGAACTTTTATAAGAGAAAATGTCACGAAAAAAATTATTTGGAAAATATGAAAGTTGCCATATAGCACTTAAGTATATTTTTTTTATATTTTGATTTTTCTACTGAGTAGAACAATTACGTTTTTTAAAATCTTTTTATCATTTTATCTACATGCTTGTCCTATTTTGATATACTTTTGGGTAAAACTGACGTTTAGAGGAGGCAGCCCCAATGACCTTGACCTTGACATCTGTTGTCCTGACTGACCTCTATTCTTTATATTTTTCAAATTTTAAGTTCGAATGTAAAGTATAATTTTGTGAGTCGAGCATCAAAAATCAGGCATTATTGTTCTTTTAATTGTTTAATTTTTGGTTTAGGCCAATGAATTTTATGTTTTGTGATCTAATTGTAAGATATTTTTATTCAACATCTTTGAATAAAATTTTTCACTTAAAAATATTTTGATTTTTGCTTGATGTATGTAAAATACAGAAAAAAATATGGCAATTTTCATATTTTCAAAGTCATCCCCGCAACTATATTATTCGAATAAAGTATATGGCAAATGTCTTTTGTCTCTCAATGACATATAATAACTGATGAATATAATAAAACTAAAAAATATAAAACACACATCGCTTTGAATCATCTTTATAGGTTTTCTATATATTTCTCATGTAAAAAAAGGAGCTGAGAAAGAAAGAAAGAGAAAGAGAGAGAGAGGAAAGAGGAAGTCAAGAAACATTTTTGTCATTTATCTTTTAAGCTATTAAAAGTATCGCAAATTTTGAATTTCAATTTTTATTCCAGTTTCAAAAATTTTCATTGATGTTTTTAACAGCTAAGGATATTTTTCTTTTATATAGTTTTTGTACAATGATTTACTCTGTAGTTAAATTGTATTTTTCAATAGAAGAAGCTGCGCTTTAAGCACTAACGCTTGCTTTATATAATTATAGACGAAATAGATACAGACACGCAAATTTATATTTCAATTCTTCCTTTCGATAACATACTTGAAGGTATTAGGGTACATCGTCTCTTGAAAAAGTTCATCATCAAAAGGCGGTCAAACTACGTTTCATCGTTTTTTTTTTATCTAGTCTGTACATAACTTTTCCAGTACAAAAATGAAAAAGGGCTCCGTTTTGGTCCCATTATCTGGTCAGTCATGGTCTACTCACAGATTAGAACCTGAAGCTTCAGGTATCAAAAATTAGCATAAGCGATTATTTTCTTTTTATTTTTGTAGTGTTTATAAAATTTATAATAATAGATAGTCACCTTGGGCATTATCTTGTTTATTTGAAGAATAGTTTCAAACAAACGTATTTGAGAGATTATCAAGTTCAGGTCTCGTAAGGTATATATTCTAGTGCTTTATTGTGATCACGAAATCAGATAATTAAAAAAAATAAAAAATTTTAAAAAGATAATATTAAGGTGAGTTAATAATTTGGATAATGACGCGCTTAATCTGAATTTGTTACGAAGCAGACTAAGGCTATTATGATATTTAAAAAATTCTATTTATTATTATTATTATTATTATTATTATTGTTAATTTTTTTATTATTTTTTTCTTATTCGATTATTTTTGAATATATTTTATTCGATAAGATATGCGTGTGTTTGCTGTTTGAACGAAACGTTTATTTCTCCCTTTTTCTCTATCGAATTATGCTTTTGACAAATGAAACATGCCGTCCTTTTCTTTTGAATTTATCAGAATTGTAAATGGCACATCGCTTAACCATTGTCTCTATTATGTCTTGGTAAAACTCGCAAGTTTGAGCGTACATTATCTATGAAACTTTAACGCTCGTGGTCATCCATCCAATGACGTCGACCTTGCTTCTTATCGTGTAGAACTGCCACGAACAGTCTTGCCGATTTGAATAACGTTTGACGTGTCATCGCAGATCCTTTCCGGTTCGCATTCGTATATTGGTAATGAAAAGAAGGCTTTTTATTTCTTCAATTGCTTTCTCTGCCTGATATTCCTGACAATTCTTACCGCACACGATTATACAATACTGCTCCAAAATAATTTCATCCACTTCTTGATAATAATAAAAATAATAGCGCGGGGAGAGACACAGAGAGAGAGAGAGAGAGAGAGAGAGAAAGAGAGAGAGAGAGAGAGAGAGGTAAGAGAAGGTAACCTGGTTTTTAGAGATAGGAAGACTAAATCAGGTGAGAGATCGATGAATCGATGCGGGGCTCGCCCATCGTTTCCAGGAGGGAAGCATCGCGCATCGTCATCAGACGCGGAGCACGTAGATGGTAAAGAGACGATCCGTCGACGGGGGTGGTCGTGTGCTAGTGTTGGTGCACATGCATTAGGCGCCGACTCGGCTTGAACCGTCACTCGTGTAGTATGTACGTCGGCGCCTCTCTGCGAGAAAGAGAGAGAGAGAGAGAGAGAGAGAGAGAGAGAGAGAGAGAGAAAATGAGAGAGGGAAGCACGAAAGAGAACGAGTAGGGGAAGAGGAGCCAGAACGGAGATCGTTGCGAGCGAGGAGAAGGGCGAGAAGGTTTGCTCCGGTGGAAAACGTACTTGTACATGGGCGTCTGCAAGAAGGGGCAATGAGACAGTCGGTTATTTTCTCAACAACGGTCCGTTGAGAATACACGTCTTGCGGGGAGAAGAAAAGGAGATGAATATACTTTTAACAAATCGTAGGATCTTGCGCGACTCGGCCGACAGTCTTTCGAAGATGTTGCGTGTCTTCAATGGTAGATGATAAAATAATCGGATGTAATTATGCGGAAGGTGACTATTAATTTTTTTTACCAACTGTCATACGTCATTAACGGAGAAAAAAAATTTTATTTTTATGTATACACACATTGTTGTGAATTGTTTTATTTCTAAAGTTCTTCTATTGTAGAATAAGCTGTATTCGAGAAACTATATCTTTCAGTTGGTTTTTTTTGAAAATCAAAAACGATATTTTTATTTATACACTGTGCGTATATTACAGCTATATATAAAATAAATAAATACATCAGCTTTCTCCGATAAAAAGCATATACTCGAACATGTGTGTGCACGCATATAATGCGTGAAAGAACGTATGATGAAGTCGCATATCTGAGATTTTTCTTTTAAACTCATTAGAAAGACTCACAGAGAAGGAAATATAAATATTTTCTAACGATAGAATCTCTTTCTCTTACCTTAAGATAAAGAAATAACATTCTAAAGTATTGTTGATGACGTAACTTTTATGGCAGTTAATAATTATGGTTTGCACGCTATAAAAAGCAGAGAACGTAAAACATGCAATGGATGCAAAACATGAACCTTAATGAGATAATAAGTAATAAAAATCATTCAACGAAGCATTGAAAGAGATAGCTTGTTAAAACAATTGTAAAATAATCCAGTCGAATATTTCAGCAATTTTTAATTGCGAAATTAATCGTGGATGCAGAATTCATATCTTTATTCCGAAGTATCTATCATAGTTGTATAATAAGCTAAGACATAATATAGTGTCAATATATCTCAATGATAACAATTTGCCTTTCAGATTCGTATTTAAAGCTATTATTTTTCACATTGACATTCTTTAAATACCAATTCATCTATAAAATTAATGCGCGTTGCTTTTCTCCGTCAATTAGATCGTATCATCTAATTCGTCATCTCATTATACTAATCTATTTGATCAAAACTTTTTTAATTCCTTTTCAAACACACAGTGTAACTCTGCATCCTTGAGATGATTCCGTATAACTATTCATGTGCTATGAATATTCGCGCACATCGCTCTAGGGAGAATAAGAAAAAAAATGCGATGGAAAAATAAGAAAGAGATGCGCAACGTAAGGTCAAGGGCGCAAATATTTCTCGAGGGAAAGTAAAAAAAAAAGGAGCCGTAAGAATCTACCGCGCGCGTCGGAGAGAACATTTCCATTTGGACGCCCATGTATCCACGTAGATGTGTCGGACGAACGTCGGGGTTCGGGGGGGAGCGCGCGGAAGAAGTGCGGGCAAAAGAGAGCCAGGGGATACAGGCGAGTAGGGGGGGGATGATCGCCGGGCGAGCCTGGGAGAGGAGAGACGGTGCGGGTGAGCGAGACGGAGAGCGTGCGCGCGCGCGCGCGCGGGGTCGGACGTCGGACCAATCGGAGGAAGGGATGATGAGGTAGCAGCGCACACAGGCTGAGAGAAACTGTCAGAGGCATTACTGCGCCGCGAGTCGGCCCGTCGTGACCCGTTCTCCCATGGATCTCTCGGGGTCCTCTCTTCTCGCCTCTACCTCTCCACCCCACCACGCGCATTCGACAGAGAGGATCGCATCCCCCGCCCACCCTCCTCCACTCTGCTCTCCTACTCTGCCGCTTTGAGCGTCGCCGTGTGGTCGGTCGCCCCCGCCACGCTTCTCTTCGCTCCCTCGAGCCTCGAGAGGATCGGGGTCCCTCTCGTTTCGGGATCACCGGGCGTCGTGCGCTCAGACGCTCCGAGTACCACGAAGCGAACGCCACGACTTGTTACGCGCGCTCCTCAGTGTGCTGCTGTACGCCGAGCGGTGACGACGACGGAATCGAAAAGTCGAGGTGAACTTGCATCCGCACCTTGCAACGAGATTCGATTGATTAAACATTTCTATATAATACGCGAGAGGAGCGGAAAAGGAGAAAGAGTGAGATCGCCGTGAGAGCTCTCGGAGATGTGCTTTTACGAGCGTCTCGTTGGATTTTCTCTGTCGAAGCACAAGTAGCGGTTCGCATTCTCCGAAGGTGCATCTCTGGATCAATCGAGTTTCCCGGACTTGGGGGTGGGGGGGATAACGTCAAAGTGTTCGCGATAGAGAGGTGTGTGTCGGATCTGGCATACTCTCATTTCTTTATAGACGGGTGTTAAAGTGTAAATCAATTCATTCGGATGCTGGAGTTTGGAGTTGCCCTTTCGACGGCGCGGTACCTTGGCTAGGAGCGAACTCGTCTGCATCATGGAATATTCAAAGAAAGGTATGTCTGTTTAAAATTCCAAGAAATGGTACTCTGCTACCTAAATAGTCAACCTCGATCTCTCGCGTATCGATCTCTATTCAGCCGTGTTTACTACAGTTATTTACTACGGTTTTTTGTGATGCATTGTATCGTCTCGCCACGTAATTTTTTTTTTCCTTTCATAAAGAATCTCGCTATGGGTGTGATTTTGCTGATAAATTCGTTCCTTCTTTCACGAATGCCAACAATTTTTCTTCTCGATATTCATTTTTTGGAATTTATTTCGCCCAAAGATATAACGTACATCTCACGCACACGTGTGTATTCGCGTTTTGTATGCTATGTTGTCACATGAAATTTTACAATACTTAAACATACAAATCGCGCGTATGAGCGACTCACCTGTTCTCATAGCAGTATTAGAGAACGTGCTAAGTTAAAAGATTCCGCGAACGAAGCTCAACGAGATAACGAGATTAGATCAATTGTATTGATGACGCAATTCGAGGTGAGCGCGTGAATGGTTTCAATCATCAAATCTGTAGTCAATCTTTGCAGCAAATTTTTGCGTCCGTTTAGTTCGCCTTTAGGCTGTTAGATTTAAGTGATGATCAGATGTAACGTCTCATTACACATTATTACATTTTTACAATATGCTACATTTCGATAAATTCATGACTGATATTGAGCTATACTTTTTTTCTGAAAAATAAAAAATATTGAGAAACGATGTTGAAAAATGTCACACGAGTATTTTATTACGAAATCCTGCTTAAAAATCATTTCTCCGAATCGTTAAAAATTAACGGTCAATATCGAATTATTTCCTTTTTCTCGGAATAATTTCTCGTTAGTAACATATGTATGTCTCATCGATGTTCTTGACGAAAGGCAGAAAGGGGTAACTCATAAATGTCAGAGGGTGCGACGGATCTACACGTCGCGATGGTGACGCGTCGAAATTTTAATCTCTTTATAAGTTATCTTGTATAGTTACCTTGTATTTGGAGGAGAAATGAACGATAACCTATATCTAAATAGATAAAGACCTTTATAGTCATCGAACAGTTTTGTGAAAATCCGATATCTTTGTTTCCAAAATACTGTCAAAAGCAAATATTTTCCAGATTGATTTAACATAATTTTGCATTAGAGATATGAAAAATATTTACGGTGCAACTTTGAACACGCGATATAACGGATTTATATGACTTGAAAAGTAATATATTTAAGCTTCCGCTACAGGAAAGAAGCTGCGCGAGAAAGAAAGAGGGAGATGTAATTTAAAGATAAAAAATATTGCGTCTGTGAAAAGAATAATTTATTTTCAAGTTTCCTTTACATACTTCTATTATATGTATATATATATATAACTGTTTCTTTTTAATAATATTTATACAATACATGTAGAATAAGTGCTAAGCGTAATAAAGAAGAAAAGAAATCTTTGCTTTTAATCTCGAATGATTGTTATAATATAATGACGTGGATAATATTGGATGTTTGAAATTCCGCAACACGCATGTATTACTTTCTCTAAAATTTAATACTTTAAAGAATAATTAATAATTGTTTTTTTTTTCAACGATATTATATGAAAGTTTAACGAAAACAATTTTGTAATCACGTCTCTAGACAGTTTTTTAAAATCTTTCTTAAGAGCGATATGGAAAATTAATAATGTCAATTAATCGAGAATTAAAAACTAATTAGAATTTATTTTATAAATATATTAAGATTTAATTTCTTTGCATTTGATCTTTATATTGTTCAATATTTTATATACAATATATGTGTTCAGTAAAAATGCACTATATTCGAATTAAAATCAAATGCACTAATTAAATTATATTCTATATGTGTACGTGAATGTGTGGATGTTATCCGAAAAAAAAATTTCTTTCTGATAGAGAGAGCACGAGGATGGTTATATGAACGGCTCCATGAAGTCTGAATTAGGGTGTGGTGCACAGAAAGTCAACCGCTCCCTTTTTTACCCCAGCAAAGGGGCGCCCTTCGGTAACGAGATAGATTAATTAGCGATGTTTATATTGACAAGAAAGTGCATGCGTTGTTAAAACTCTCGGAAAGCTTCTCGCGACAACTCAAAAGTTGCAGTGTAAACAAATATCTCGATATCAACTTGCATAAATCAATCATTAAAATAAATCATCCCTAATGCATATTATATTATTTTTTTCAAATCATTTATTAATAAAAAAATTTAATTATTTTTGCTATAATAGTAAAAAGATTTTAAAGTAATAAAAACATGTGACTTTTTTATATATCTTTGTATTTAATTTTTTTTTATTGAGGACCAAGTATATCTTATAATTAGTCGATACGCATATATCTATTTAAAAGATTTTTAAACATTTTGTTTTTAAATATCTTTTCTGTAATATTAGAAAATAATTATTTTAATTTATACGGCACCATTTATTGTCAGACAAAATTCTTGATTAAGCTGTTTGTAAAAAATGCACGTGTTACAAACCGAGAGATGTCTCAATCAAACTTGGCTCTTAATATCGATTTCGCGTATTATGAAATGATATTCGATGAATGTAACATGGAAAATGGAAAACGATAGGCGAATAATCGGCGAGTAATCGGTCTTACTTTGTGTGGAAAATACAGAGTGCCAGTTGATGGATTTTTCTTGAAAATGCGTTGTAAAAATTATACTATTTATGTCGTAAGGATTATACTATTTATCATACTTGTCGAAGGTAACGAAAAATAGTCCGAGTTCTGAAAAAAGATTTATGTGATATTTCTTTTTATTCTTAATATTCTTAATAATCTTTTAATTCTTAAGATTTGATCGAAATCAAGAAATAAACCACTGAATTGGTTAATGTTGATTATTTTGTAAAATTCAGATCTAACAATAAAATTAAAACTAATTATTTTTGTAGATATTTAGTATAATATATTAATAATATATTATTGAATTGCTACGAGGATTCAATATTAATGAAATGATAGCTTACTATTTAAATGACATTTACTATTTTAATGATATCTCGAGTTTATACATCAAAATTTCATTCGATCCATTTTCCTCGCGCGATATCACAAAATCATAGAATATATATTTTTTATACAACTAAACTAATCTTTTACCGAAAACTTTGATATAAGATACATGATCGATATCAACTCGCGGCTAAAGATCAGACGTCCGCCGTTCGCACTTATCATAGCTTTTCCGTCCTTCTTTCGCCTCCCGTCTCCCGCCTCCCCCCGAGGCGTCATAAGGTCGGTCTAGGATTTATATAGGCGTTATTACAGCGAATGTATAGATGCGACCGTAGGTAGGTAGGTCGGTATGACAACCGCGTCTAGGTACATGCGGAAACACTCGGTTGGGCCACGTATACGATTGGTACTTTGCGGGGCATCCTCCAGCGGGGTACCTCGCCAACTCTAGTCACCCTCTTACGGTCGTGAAATTAATGAGCCGCGACGAACAATTTCTTTCTGTCTATATATCGCGCGTCTTGACAAATCGTCGAGTCGCATCCCTGGTCTCCGTTGACAGACGATATAAGAATCTCGATTTTATTTTGATTAATATAAAATATTTCTTTGTTTTAAACAAATTTTTCTATCTTTATCTTAATATTCTGATATATAAATAAAAATTTGAATGTCCAATAGCAATCGTTTAAATGTTAGTCTGCAAATTATATATTATTATAATAATTATAATAAAATTATAAATTTAAGAAAGGATTTGAACGAATCTAAATTTCTGAAAGAATTTAAGAAAATTTAATCGAAATTTAAATCGTTTTTTAAATTTCGGCACTATCTCAGATTAGGATAAGTTAAGTTACGGAAGCTGCGCAATTCATGAATTTCAAAATAAAAACGTGAAAGTAGTTCTGAGGATAGAAACTTTGCTAAAAATATCTGTCGTAATAAATCAAAAAATAAATTGGAAAAAAAGTCTTGATTAAAAAAAAGAAAAAGATATCCGTTCTTACCATTTCGATTCTTTTCACTTTTCTGAGTCTTATCTTTGCGATAGGATCTCGAATTTAGAATAGAAAACAATATAGCGAGCAAATCTTGTTTGAAAGATTTTCTTACCCTATCAGAATCAAGGATACATTTATTAAAAATAATTTTATATAATTTTATGCCAAAAATTTAATTGTATTTTTAAGAATTTATCTACTCATCTAATTTATTCCGAAAAACAAATTTTTAAAAATTTAAGTTATTGATTTACATCAGCGCGAAAGAATGTTAAAACTATTAATAGCTATTGTATAAAAAATTACTATCAAAATGGGTAGTAATTATTTAAGTGTGACATTAATTTAATTCGACTGAATTCTTTATATAAAAGAAATCGTGACCCAAATTTCACAAAACATAAGGAATTTAAATGGAATGTTATGGATTATGGAAATACTAGCTTTCGAAACAAACATTCTATCATCTCTATTATCTCTATTCTTTATGAGAAGAAAGACTCAAATTTCTTATTCTTCGAGTAGTTATAATCATTTTTTTTTAAACGCGCGTCTGAATTGATTACACGTATCGTCAATGCAATCGATAAGAAAACAAGATAATCAGACGAGAGGATAGAGCGGAGGAGACCAAGAGAGAAGGAGAGGGGGATTTTGTGCAAATTAGAATAGTCATCCACGGATACGAAAAGGGGTGCTCCGATGCGTTACGGATGGGTAAATCCAAGGTTGTCAGAGAGACGACTCTCGAAACATACCGCCATCTTTGTTTCTCTTACGTGGTGCGTGGGTGTATCCGAGCGTGGAAGAAGCGGGGATGATGAGGGAGAACCGGACGGAAGGAGGGGAGGGTGGTGAAACGAGGAGGGAAAGAGGCGCCGACATCGAAAGGGAAAGAAAGAAGGGCAACGAGGGAGGAAAAGGGAACCGAGTATGAGATAGCAGGGTTACGAAAAATGAGGTGGGAGAGGAGAGAAGAGCAGGGGAGGGGAAAAAACGATGAAAGAGAAGAAAGAAAGGAAAAAAAGGACGAGACGTGAGCGTGAGTCTGCGGCTACGGGCAGGAAGGAAGACGAAGAGGAGAGAAAAACGCGTAGCGTGATCGTCGACGGTAGCGACGGACGGATGTCGGCGGCGAGAGAGAGAGAAAGAGAGAGAAAGAGAGAGAGAGAGAGAGAGAGAGTGAGAGAAAAGGGTAACGGAGAGAGAAAGAATTGGGGGGAGAGCTAGCGAGCGAGATGTAAGAAAGAAGGAACAGAGGGTATATATCCAAGCTCGCGCGAGATAAAGGGGCGAGATAAGCGAGGAGAGGAGAGGAGAACGCGAGCGAGATAAAAGGAACGGACGAGACGGCGATGGTCGAACGGCTCGAGAGGGGAACGTTGGTAGGGTGCGTTGGAGGGGGAGCAGCGCGGCGGAGGAAGAGAGAGGGGGGGTCGGGGGGAGGGAGAAAAAGATAAAAAAAGGCTCCGGGAGAGATGAAAGGCGGCGACCAATCGCGTCGCGGCACGGCACCGGGTCGTCGTCTGCCCCACCATGGCTGCTTCAGCGCAGCATCCTACGATTCGTAGGTGGCATCGGGGCGAGCGAACGGAAATGCGCATGTACGCCCTTGTGCTGACACGACACTGCTCCCTTTTTCCCTCAAGGCTCCCCCGACGAGGTCCCCGGGCGAGGGTGCAATGCAGATATAGGCGTGGCGTTCTCTATGTGGTCCTCCAGCTCGTTCGCTCTCGATTCCCTTGAAACCGTGCGATTACGAGAGTCGCCCTTCCCGCATTGGTTCCTCTCGACAAATTCGTCCATTTTACCCTGCAGTCCCCGCTGATCTTCCATAACGGAAGATGGATTTTCTTACAGACAGATATTTATATATAATAGTTTAAATATGCACAGTGTCTATTAATAACGTAAAATATACTTTCATATGTTCTAATTTTACATCAAAGTATAATATATATATATATATATATATATATATATATATATATATATATATATGTGTATAATAAATTACATATTATATGGTACGTATAGGAACATATATATGTACATTATGTACATGCATGCACTAGATCAAAAATAGTTTTATGGAATTTTAATAACCTAAAGTCAATTTTTTTGTATTTATTTATTTGTAATCAAGTGTTTGCAGTTCACGACATAATTATTTATTTCTTCTTACGTCACATATCTTTCGAGCTCAAATCCACGTGCGAGACGATATTATCTACATGTTATTGTATAATCTAAAACGCATTTAATCCCATCGTTTGATCTCATCTTCGCGCGGAAAATTCTTCTTTATGTTTGTATCTTTGTTATATAAATCGGTTATAAAGATGTTTATATTATTATCGTCATTGTAAGATGTTCGATATAATGTTAGAGAGGAGAGTAATGATGCGTTTATAAAATATAAAAGAGATTTGATTATTAAGAAAAATTCAAGTGAAAAATTATAAAAAGAAAACTAAAAATTTCGCTGAAAATTTAAGATGTTAATTTTATATTTATACTAAATTGATTAAATTTTATAATTTTTAGCTTTGTTATCTGTACTATGTAATTATAACAATACACTAGATATTTGTTTATCAGTTTCTCTCGAGTCTGTCGTATTGATCGTCTCGAGTGAAATTTGGTATAGATTCTTAATCGTCGCAATTGGAAATCTTCCCTCACGGTGCTTTCCATTTCTAACGATCGCAGTGCGACCGGAGACTAATCGTTACGACGTTCCGTGAACCACGAAACGATTTCTATTTTTCTTTGCCTCGCATTTCTCGTCATCGATGCATCAAGCATATTGAGCGATTTTTTACTTACACGTTCTGACAGTACGTTCTGACATATCTTACTGTAGATAAATGCAAAAAAATTATATTAGAACTTGTTACATTTTGATCTCTCGTTGTTGATATTGCAAAATCAGACACGATTGAAATATTATAAAAACGTGATTAATTAAAAAAGTTTACAATTCATTTTAAGTAGCTACTTTCAAATTTTAATTTATACAAAAATTAATGAATTATTTCATTTATACAATATGATAAAAATAGTAATAATAATTTTATTTTTGACATCAAAATACAATACTCAATTAGAAGCAGTTAGGATTGTTCGCGAGGGGTTAAGAGTTATTTTAATAATCAGGCACGCGTTAAACCGCAGACGAACTTGATCAGACTCGTTTCTCCACACTTGACCAGGGCGTGCGCGCGCGCATGATTTACGCGCATGAATAAAGCTCACCTGCTGACAGGTACATTTATATACATAGGCGCTCGGCGAACAGGTTCGTTTAGGACCGCATGACGACCACTGTGTAATAATTTAATCGGCGAGCTGTGTAATGTGATATTTTGGGAACTCATTTACCCTATCTCATACAAGATAAATTACGTTTTTTAATTAATTACAGTGTGATTATAATATTATAATAATAACATCGAATTGCAAAAAGATCTCAATTTGAGATATTATATTGTTTTATCTTAATTTCTTACGGTAAACTATACTGTTTCTTTATTACATGACAATTAATATATGTATATTATCGTAAGATGCCCATAAATATCGGCGAATCTAATGCGAGATTTCCGGAAAGAGAATGTAAAGCCGTATTACATGTCCTTCGACTATTAAAGGTGTCAGTTATTATGTTTAACGCTGGCATCCGTCTATCGTCTATTGCATGAGATTACATACACATACTTTGCAAGTTATTAATTTGATAACAAGCACTCCATTAAACTTTATTATCTAACGGAGAATAAAGGGAAAGCATTTTTGCAATATATATAGGTGTTGAAAAACCAATATTTCTATTTTTCAGAAATTCTTGAGTTGCTTTCAAAGATCTCTCCTTGACTCAATTTTATTATATATGTATACTTTTTATTTTTTTAATTTATATATTTATTTATTAATTAAAAAATTCTAACGATATAAAACATGGATAGTATATAAATGTCAAGATTTTAAGTAATAACTTTAATTTATAATGGATTCGAATCTATATAGATTTTGAGAAGATAGACGAATAAAAATCTTGCTTATCTTATCGAAGTTTTGTCGAAATCTTGTAAAATTTATTTAATTTTTCTGAACTGTCTCTTTTGATATGTTTATTGCAAATCGTCTGATTTTCCTTACCATAATCTCGCGATTACAGTTGTTACAATACATCAAATAAATTTCGCAGAAATTCGTTAAGAAGAGATAAAAAGTGAGATTATTTTTTCAACAATGTTATGTCATTTTATCAAATCTCGCAAGTGGAAATTTGCTTCTCGTTATCCATTAGATGGAAAACAGATTCTAATTTCATCGAAATCGTGATAAGAAACCTTCAAGACGCAATTGATTAATACTGAGACACACGATATCGAGTTGATATGACTCGTAAGATATTCTCATAATGTTGCTTTGTTCTGGAAATCCATGGAAAGGAAACGTATGAGTCATTGCTTTTAAGATACATCTTCGTAAAGTATTGTTCTCGAAATAGTATCTCCAAGTGTAATCCTATTGATAAGAAAATTTATATAAAGGCGACTATCTAACACATCGCAAGGTGAGCTGTTCTGTTATATTCTGGTTGCTTTATCTCATCTTGCATCAATAACAAAAGTGTGTGTAATTTTCTCTAGAATAGTCTTTTTTTAAAGCAACTATTTTAATCTTAGAAGTATTACATGCATCATTTAAAGAATCTATAATCTTAAATTAGAATTTTAAAATTTATTCTTGCTTGACATTTAAATAGAATATTTTTCTATCTTTTCTAATAATATGAAATATTAAATATAATAATCTTAAATATGAAATATAATGGCTGCAGAAAGCATACTTTTATCAATATAAATGTGCTCTTTGTTCAACTTTCAATAAATAATAAAGATGGAATGTAGCTTTTAGCACAAAAGTGGATCCCTGAATCCAGTGTCTCTTTTCATACACATTCTTATTTTTATTTTTCATTTTATTATACGTTATACAAGCAGGATTATAGCTTGCAGAAAAATTAAATAAATTTCAAAGGACGATGGGCAAAATAGATTGATTTTTGTCAGAGAAATGTAATACAACTTATCCATCTTCTTACAGTTTTAAAATTGCTGAATATGATGATATCAATTTTATTTGTCTAACTCTATGGAAAAAAAAAATGATCAAAATGCGTTTTAAAGAGACCAAAATAACTATTTTCGATCATCCTTTCTTAAACAAATACCGAATATATATTATTAATCATGGTTTCTCACATTTAAAAGATTCTGACTATAATCTTTCGAGAGCTTAAACAGCATCGATTCTCGAATCGATAAATATTAAAACGATTAAAAGTTCCTCTGCAGCTCCATTCTTTAACGGTGTAAACCTAATCGCTGATTTTCTCAAGATGCTAACTACGTCCTCCAAAAGCGTGTGTAAATAGAATAGACGGTCGATTGCGGTCAGAACGTCAGGCGAAGACGTTGATAAATGTTATTGTCCCGGCCTTATTTGCGGTTCGGGGTATCAGCTTCCGGAATACTCGGTCAGATTTGTGTCCTGTCTTGTGTCGCGCTGACACAGTTCTTTATATACCCGGTAAGGTCTCCGGAGAGACGCAACACACCGGCGAGATCCGGTGTGCGGCTCCTGTTTATCCGCTGTTTTAAGCCGAATTTACAATGGACGGAAATGCAAAACGCAAGTCGCAAGCCGCAAGAAATTAATCAATCTAATTTGATTATTCTTCTCTAAATTTAACTGTTATTTCTGCATGATTTCTTGCGGCTTGCGACTTGCATGTTGCGTCCATTGTAGACTAGGCTTTAAGAACAGCGCGCATCGCAATGTGTACGATATATATTCTCGGCGTATTCTACATTGTTACGCCGTTATAACGAGATTTGAATTATGTCGTAATGATTGCGTGAAGACCAACTGAATCGTTGCTTTTTCGTCGAGCAAAGATTCTTCAGTAATTTTGTAAAAAAATGAAACTGTATGATACCACTGATTAGACGCTATTATACGTAAGCACGTCATAAATCTTTAGATGATCTAGATTATTCTGATGATTGTAGATAATAAGAAAAGCTCACGATTCTACTATACATTTACTGTGTTCTAGCTACATGTTTTTCAGAATTTTCATTTGTGTAAATGGAGGTAAACTAAGCGTTCTTTCTTTTTTAGAAAAAGAAGAAAATAAATCAAAATAGAGATAATGATTATAAAGCCACAGCAGCCGATTAAAACTAACCGCAATGAATATTCAGAGATAGATAATTACATTTTATAAAATAATTTAAATATTCTCTCTCTTTTATGTTAAAATTTCAATTTACAAATCCCCGTTGCTTTCTATTTCGTTATATCCGATGCTCCGGTTTTCCTGTTTCGTCAGCAGATTGTGGTCCAGAACGATCGCGTTCGTTCTGCGGGTTTTCCCGGTCTTCCCGAGATTGGTCTCTGTCTGCGAAATGATTTAATAAGACATTTCGTAAGAAATGTAAAGCTCGATTTCGTTAGCGCGACTCGCATTAAAACGCGCATTTGATCTTTTCATCTATATTAATCGTCGTATACTTAATTATATTAAACATATCTCACAGGTTATATATTTTATTTAATTGCTTTTTATGTTTTTTATGCAGCGATTGAATCCGAGAATGTAACCGATCAAGAGCAAGAAAACGAAACACAAATTGATGCTGCATCACCATCATCAAGCGTAAGTATCTATATGTATATTTTGACATATTTATTTAGATAAAACATTTAATATAAATAATAATTAATTAACACTAATTTTAAAAATAAAAGTATAAAATTAGTAAAAATTGTAATATCATGTCAATAAGTTAAAAGTTTTAATAACACTAATTTTATAAAAATTAAAAACATAACAATAAGATAATTAGAAATTTTTAACGTTCTTGTTAGAGACAGATGACGCAAATAAAAATATTTTTAACAGCGCAACTCGCGTCTTTTTTTTTTTTTTTTTTTTTATTCGTGAGATACATGTTTTAATATCGCACGCTTTTTTCCAAAAAATAGGTCGAGCTGTCGGAGAACGGCGCCCATCCATGCCCGATGTGTCCATCGGTATTTTCCAGTTCCCACGAACTGACGAATCATCTGCGCGGCCATAACTCACCTCGCAGCACCGACTGCAGCGGCGAAGAGGACTACAGCTGCGGGGTTTGCAACAAGGTGCTGAGCTCGGCGAGTTCGTTGGATCGGCACGTGCTGGTACACTCGGGCGAACGGCCGTTTAAATGCAAATATTGCGACATGTCATTCACGACGAACGGCAATATGAACCGTCACGTGAGGTGCACCCACCGGGTGGCGTCGCCGAACAGTTGCACGGACTCCGAAGGCAGCAGCGGCTCGGAGAGACCGGCGACGACGAATCAAAGCGAGTACAACAACAATGAGTTAGCCAGGCGCAACTCGCCGACCTTGATCGACGATCGGCAACAAACGTCGTCACCCGGCAGTCATCGCGCGAACAAGCGTAAATGCTTGCAAGACGACGCCAGCGACACGGAAGACCAGAAGAGGCACAAAACCCTCATGAATAATACCAGAATGATGATTAGATGCCAGCCAGACGGGGAACAGCAGATGACGTTCGGTTGTTTGATCTGCAGCAAAGACTTTGTGAGCGGCGCGATGCTAGAAGCTCACATGGAACGCGTGCATCCGGAATCTCTGGCCACCTGCGAGATCTGCAACATGTCCTTCAAGAATCATCGGCAATTGAATCTCCATCGTTCTATGAGCCATTACAAGAAGAACGCCAGCGGCAACAACAGCCGTCGTAACACTGTAGATGGTTTCAGCGATCTCACGTTCATAGACTTTTCGTCGGTAAAGTTCGCAAAGATCGCTCGACGAATGTGCGAGCAGGAGATGCACCGGCCAGCCTCCGGCGAAGTCAACAGGTTCCAATGCATGAAATGCCTGCACGCGTTTCCGTGCAGACAGGCACAGCTCGATCACGAAAAAGAATGCAAGGGTCCATACAAGAACAAGAGAAATAACAACGACAACAATAATAACAATGATAACAATACCAACAACAATCTTGAAACGGAAATGGACGCTCCGTCTCCGGAGCCCGACGATCCGAAAACGACGCGCGAGCTCTTTTTCGCCGTGCTAGATCTGCAGAACAAATCCCTGGCGCGTGAGGCAAAAGAATCCAGGGAACCTAAGGAGCCGAAAGAAGAAATCAAGGAGCCAAAGGAAATGAAAGATCTAGCGGATATTCCGAGCATCTTGTCCGTCAGTTTGAACGGGCTGCCAACCTTCCCGCGATCGGACACCAGCACACCCGAGAACAATATCAAGTTTAATCCGAATATAGGCTCTTCAGGTTCCTCGGGTACCTGTTCGTCCGAATATAACGAGGAAGAAGCGCAGGATGCCTTCACTGCGGAGTTCCGGAAGATGAAGTTGAAGGGCGAGTTTCCCTGCAGATTGTGCACATCCGTGTTCCCCAATTTGCGAGCACTCAAGGGGCACAATCGCGCGCATATGAACGTGGAACCGGGAATGCCATATCCGTGTAATATGTGTCCTTTCACGAGTACCGACAAAGGGGCCCTATTGAAGCATCTGAGATCGCATAACGGTGACCGACCTTTCGAATGTTCCCTCTGTAATTATGCGTTTACCACCAAGGCGAATTGCGAGAGGCATGTAAAGAATCGTCATGGAATGATCAGCAAGGAGGATGTTAAGAATGCGCTGATTTATCATCCGAGCGAGGACTCGACGAATGAGAATGTCGAGAGAAGTTCGCCTAGAGGTATCAGGGACGACGTGCGAAAGACGCTCATCTATCCGAACGAACGTGAAGAAGTCTCTCAACAACAAATACATTATCCGCCTGTATCGATGGATTGTAACCCGGGACCTTCGAACGTTTGCGCTGAGATGCTGATAAATCACTTTGAGAAGCCAGACATGTTCCACAGACCAACAAAGATACAGGCTCTGAATCTCGTGAAGAGAAGCGGCGAGGAATCAAATATGTCTCATGATCTGATCGTGAAATCTAATTATTCAAAGATCGACGAGGACATCGAGTCAAGATCATCGGATGGCAGCGTGTCTCTAGTCAGCGATACCAAAACAGATACACACCAAAGAATTCAAGCTAGTCCGATGAATCTGACCAAGTCCACGACAAGTTCCGTGTTGAGTTCGGGGGAGGATGCTCCATTGGACCTATCTATGGACGTTGTTTTGGATCTGAGCAGGAAACAAAAGAGGGGGAACGAAAATTCTCAGGAAGAGAAACATTATAAGAACAATCAAGAAGAATTGTACGCCGCGAATCCGGCATTGTTGCTGACTCAAGCTCTGCTGAACAGAGCACGCGAGAGTTCGCCGACTACGTCTCTGGAGAACTTTTATGCGAGCACTATCTATCGTAATCTTGGCGCCTCCATGATATCGCCGTATTTCCTTAATCCTCACATGTTCAGTCAGGAATTGACTGAGAAAAATAGACTGCAGAAGGAGCTAGTCAGGGGTTTGCAGTTGACCGGTGGCAGTACCCTCCCGGTAGATCCGTCGTTGCCCAGCACCAGTTACGCGGCGTATGCGCAGGCACGGGATACCCCGCAAACCTCGAGCGAACACAACACCTACGCAAACCTGATAAACGCGCAGATAGTCAGCCAGGCCGTACCGAGCCGCGAGAAAACGGATAGCATTTCGTCGAACGATCCTGTGAAGATGGTACTCAAAAACGGCGTGCTAATTCCTAAGCAGAAACAGCGCAGATACCGCACCGAGAGACCGTTCGGTTGCGAGCACTGCACGGCAAGATTCACATTGCGAAGCAACATGGAACGACACATTAAGCAACAGCATCCTCAATATTGGAGCCAAAGACCTCGCGGCGGACATTCAACCAGAGGCAGACCACCCGCGAATCATCCGACTATGATGCAGAATCCCGGTCCGTCGACCTCACAAGTAACGCAATCATATTCGAATATCCTCCCAAACGTTGATTCGCCAATGGTTACATCGGACTATAATACGCATCCCATATCAGATCAAGTAAAATATGCCATTCTAGCGCAACAATTAAAAGCCGATAAAATGGATGATAATGATTCAGATGACGAAATGGTAATAGATGAGGAATCAGGCGACAGGGATGCACAAGAGCCGCATGGTCAGCACGAATTTAGCACAAGTTTGCTGAGAGATCAGTTAGAGAGCAACGAAAGCGTTAAAGATGTCGTAATAAAAAAGGAGGTGATTGATCCCGCGGAAGAGACCTCGCAAGAATCTCACGGTGAACAAACTGCGCGAAATGGCGTAGATAAGACTAACGTGGAAGAATCTGCGACTGAAAACAAGTCGATCACCGAAGAGACGATTAAAACGGAATCGACCGGGAAAGAACAAGGCAAACTCGAGGACGGAGCTGCCGATCTCGCAAGTGTCTCGAAATTATTGGACAACGCGTCTCAGCAGTATCAACAATTCAAACCGCAGTACTTGAGTGACGAGGAAGGCCCTGTAGCCTCGACTAGTGGCAACAATTCTGGCAGTGAAAAGTCTGACTCTATGAATTCTTTACATTCCGGAAATGATTCTTTGCCGAATAAGAAAAAGAAGAAGAAGAAGAAGTCTGCGTACTCGATGGCACCGAATCGAGTCCCATGCCCTTATTGTCCGCGTCAGTTTCCCTGGAGCTCTTCGTTGAGACGACATATCCTTACTCACACTGGTCAGAAGCCATTTCAGTGCACGCACTGCTCGCATTATTTCACCACAAAATCCAACTGCGATCGTCACTTGTTGAGGAAACACAAGGCGAAGGCGAATAAGATGCGCCGTGTCAGAAACTCCTCTTCGCCGGACGTTCAGGTGGTTGCCAGCAGCAGCAGCAGTAGCAGTAACAACACGTTCTCCATGAGAAACGTGCCCGAGAGACCATACAAGTGCAATCAGTGCCCAAGTTCGACCTTTTCTACATTAGGCAATCTGAAGAAGCACCGATCGACCAAGCATCGTAAGACTACATCCCGGTCGGAGTCCAGCGATCAGCAGAACAGTCCACCGCAGTGCTCCAACACGCAAAACGATCAAAGTGATTACGAGAGTCGGTCGTCGAGCGCGTCCGAGAACATGGAGAACTCCGCTAACGCAACCGCGAAGACGAATTCTAATACGACTTCTCTTACGTCGATGAATGAGATGACTAGATCGCGTAAATCGCCAAGATCATCGCCTGGTCCCAGCGATGCTCCTTTCAAATGTTACTTGTGCGACAGCGGCTTTTCCGAACGTCAAGATAATTTGGATCACATCAAAATGCATCATAAGCGCTCGTATGATATGCTGAAGGCCAAAGGTGCCCTCGATATGGCATCTATGAACATAGACGCGAGTGAAGATCAGATGGCACAGCAACATCATAGTGATGGCGAAGAAAAGAGAGGTCGCTTTCCCGATTATAGCAATAGAAAGGTACAAGAAATAATTTCTTCAACATTTGACTCTCTTCAAAAAAGACAATTACAATTGGAAAAAAATAAGAATATATTTAGTCAATATTCGTTTTGTTCTAATTTGTTCAAATTAATTTGTATTGTCTGCAAAATTATATTTATATCAGTTGACGATCATTTTTCGGAAAGCAAACTGATCAATTTTTTTAAAAAATTCTTAAGTTTAATCGTCGAGCAATACTAATTAAAATTTACAAACATTAATCAGCTTGGATTTTAAGAAATTTAATTAATGTTTTATTTCCCCAGGTTATATGTGCTTTCTGCATGAGACGATTTTGGTCTGCGGAAGATCTTCGACGTCACATGAGGACCCACACGGGTGAAAGGCCCTTCGAATGCGACATTTGCACCAGGAAGTTCACGCTAAAGCATAGTATGCTGCGCCACCGTAAAAAGCACGAGTCTGTGGATTCCGCTATGTACATAGGTAACAGTGGTGACGAGGATAACTCGCCTGCGCAGCCGCCGACAATAACACCTAGAAGTCAGCAACATTCGCCGATCTCTACGAACACCAGCAGGCCCCGTACCCAGGACAGAATCTCTCTGCCGACCGTTGCGGCAGTCGCTACAGCAGACGCGGCACCCTGTGCGCTTATGCGTTACAATCACTACGACAACATGGCTACTCTCACTGGCAGAATGGCAAACGACAGCTCCCAGAACACCGCGTCCGCTTCTTCCCCGCCACCTCCCGCGGAGGTGCCCAGCGAAAGCGGCGACAATGACTTGATCTCTAATCTGCTAGGAATACGTGAGAAAGGTTTGCTCGATAAGGTTCTTCTGAGCTCGGCGGACGACGCGGCCAAGTTGTTGGGTGTCAATCATAGCGAGTGATAGACATGTTGAACGCGTATGGAAGAAAGCAGGATGCGATCGGACACACGTAAGCCGCGCATTTAAAAAAATATATAAATTAAATATGTAGTAATTAAATGTCGAGTAATCTGTATTTAATTAGCACTGGAGATGTTAACTAGTACACTAAATCAGAGTGATGATAAATATATATAACATGTCTGATGTGTTAAAGAGAACTGAACTTTACTTGCGATAAGATCACTTGAAAAATATCATTGTCTGATCGCACATCGTTTTCTTCTACTGTTCGTGAGCATAGAAGATATCTTTAGATTAATTGTCAGAATTTTCTTCAATCCTCCGTCTAAGGTTCACGATCGTGCCTTACATTCCTTATCAATTTGTCGCACGTGTTTGTATAAAACACCGTAGTATTTCGGAGAATTTTTCTGCCGAAATAAAATTCTGATGAAAGAGAAAGAGAGAGAGAGAGGGAGAGAGAGAGAGAAAAAAAAGAGTAGCTGGAATATGATTATGCGCTCTATAAAATGAAATTTTATAATTTATAATGAAGTCATATTATCAACAAGCGTCGTACTTATCTTGCAATAAATAGGTGAATTAAATGAATTGATGGGAATCCATTTTAGACAATTATAACTTATTTCTATTTATTTAAATTCTTATATGTAAAATTAAAAATAAAATTTGATTTAAAAAAGTTTTATAAGGTAAAATATAGAATTATATAATATATATATATATATATGTATATGTAATTCTATATATTTATACAAGTTTGTAATTTCATATAAAATATATAAAATATATAAAATAATACTATACACACAAATACTATCGTGTAAACTGTATTAAAATATTAAGAGATTAATTTTAAACTCAATCTAATTAATTTTAAAAATTGTTCGATTTTAAAGATTTTTTTATTTCATTAAAACAAATTCCTTTCGATTTATTTTGAGAAATTCACTTATTTTCTTTTTTGTTACATACAAGACATAGTTAATTTCTCGCAGGAAAGTATATTATTTGTCACCATTAACGCACGTTTTCTTTGCCTTTGAAAAGTACCTGCGCTGCATGCTTTATTCATTTTACAGTCATGTCGCTTAATCATCGATAGAGATGATTAAGACAAGACGTTATAATACATACATGGTTGCTCTCTTACCGGCGCATAACCATGCAGCAACCCACGCTTCAAAAGTTCCTTCGTAACGCCTCGAGTCTTCATTTTCCTTATGAGAAACGCGTCATTTGTGACTTCGCATACCTTTATGCATATATATGAATCATATATTTTGATCATATATATACTTAGGATTTTTGCGATATAATTATATGACTATACATCGCATTTTTAGCGGGGTTAGTATCATGATTTCGCGAACGTGAAAAGATCTGTGAAAAGTAATAATTCATCAGCAATGTCATTACTTATTGTTAGTATAAGCACATTAGAAAATGTGGATCATAGAAATCGGCAGATAACACGTGTGTTTGATTTTTTGTTCACGCAGTGTTAGGCAGTAAGTCGCAAGATACAAACACAAATTTTTAACTTTCTCATTTATGATAGTTATTTGTGACAGAATATTTATCAAAAAAAAAAAAAGGAAAAGAATACATCTAGACTTTTCTATAAAAAAAAAAAAAAATAATTAAAATTTACGAGTATTCTGCAACATCGAAAGATGAAAACTGCATTTAAATCCAAAGAATTCATTGTTCACGCAATGAAAGTTAAGCTAGCGCCATATGCACTATAGTTTTATTTATTGTTAGTCATGTGTTTCTACAAAAGAGTGAGAAAAATAATGTAGATTTAAGTGCGAATTTAACTGATATATAATACACGTAAGCATTATTATAATGCATTCAACGAATATGTTCGTCGACGAATATTGCGTTCCGATTCGAACATTCTGCGGAAACGTTTCCGGCTACATTTCATATATTTAAAAAAAATGAAAGTGATTTTACGTATATTAATGGTAAAGAAGCTCGTTCGTTCATTCAAAGATTGCGGATCTTGATATCTTGTATATCTACATATTGTGTCAATTTTTTTTTCCTTCCTGTGGAAAATGAGCGAGAAATGCAATTTTCACACGAATAAACGAAACGTGGAAATGTGCAAGCAATATAGCGAAGTTTATCACTATATTAAATCATTTAAATATTGTAATCGCGTGCGATTAATCTTAAGAATTTTAATGTATATAGATAGTTCGATTATCCCTTTGCGGATAACCATTATACCAAATTATTAATTTCATTATTAACATAGATAGTTGGATTATATTAGAGCGATCGAGAGGTAGATGGCGGATTTAACTAGGCCAAAGGAGAACGATTTGTATTTCCTATTCCTTCATCTTTTATCTTTATCCATTCTACTTCATTATTCTTTTATGCCTTTACACAACCTTATCTCTCTCTCTCTCTCTCTCTATGTCTCTATTTACATCACATTTTCTTTTTGATTTAACCTCCTTTCCTCTTCCTTCATCATATTCTTAGACGTATTGTTTCATAGCAAAGACGATTGTATGTACACATGGCTATATGCGATTTTAGCCAGATTCAAAATCGAGGTTGAGAATAATTATCTGTCAACATCGTTCTTGATCTCGTGGCGCATTGTCTTTATGATGTCTCTGTCGCAAGATGTTTGAAAGTTCAATCCTTGCATTTAAAAAATCCAGCCTTTTTATAAAATACCGTCTTTTTTGTAGTGTTTATAAAAAAAGCTAAATTTTTTATATATGTACAAAAGGATTGAATTTAGAAATATCTTGCGATAAACACATCACACGCGCCGAATAATATTAATTAAGGCCTTTATAGGTATGCTGTAGGCGAACGAAGGAAAGCTATATTTATCGAAGCGAACGAATCCATTTAAATCTTTTTCGAGTGTGACTTTCCTTGATTATTACGAAAGCTCTAAGGTATCAAATAATTATTGTAGCACACGTGTACATGGATAAATTGTATTCTCTAATTTAAACCTAGAATAATAATAAATAAACGGTATGCAATTAAACGATATGCATAATCATCATTTATTTTTATCTGAACCGTTGTCTTATTAAAAAATTAGATAATTCATAGCTTAAATCTAAAATTTCTTTCTTGACACATAAAATCTTGGAATAAATATTCTGTAACTTAGTTTATGATTTAGCTCTAAAGCCAAATTTAATTGAACCCTAGAAAATTTATAAAAATATTTCTAAGAAGTTTTTAAAAACTAATAATGCAATTTATATTAGACAATATATTTTCTAGTTCTTTCAAATAAATTTAATTATATGCGTGAAATAAAAAAATTTTTAAACTATCTTCTCTCCAAAATATTACATTGGCAAGAATGGAAATAATGTTAACTCAATCTAATATCTAGTAATAAAAAATACTTTATTCATGATATCGTATATTGTATATCTATTTTTATAATCATCATTTGGATTTCCAAAAATGCTATTGATTAATACATATACGATATACAATATCGTATATGTATATATTTTTATATCATAAAAATAGATAAATATTAGATATAGAGATAATGAATAAATATAATATAAACGTCATTCTTATTTTATTTTTTATCGAGTAGTAATTTTTTCGGAATAAAAAAGAGCTAAGAATCTTAAATTGGACGCATAAGAGAACATTATAAAAAAAACATAAAACATAAAATTTAAAAATATAAAAAATTATATACTCTCGTGCCTCATACACACTCTCTCATCTTTCTCTCTTGTAAATGAAAAATAAAAGAAACTTTATCGTACATTTGCATAAAGGAATACAAAAGTTTACGAAGAGAGAAATACAATTTTTATATATATAATTTTATGTTAATGACAAGTTTGAGAGAGAGATTGAATCGACAGGTGTCCTTTTTTCAGCTAACAGCATCTCTTCCATCTTTTTTAATTTTTTTTTTATGTCTTCTTCAGTGAGATATGGCGCACTGCCTTTCTCGATAACGAGAAACCACTCTGTTATGTTCTTAAACAGATCGTTATAGAATATCTGCGGCGTATTGTAAACTTTGCCCATATCTTTGACAATAAGTCTTTCTAATTCGGGTTCGGAGGGTTGACCCACCGCGAATACTAATTTGCTCAAGAAGTTCCATACATGCGCGTCTTCTCTACGCGAGAATGCTTGCAGGCACTGTACTATTGGATTATGTGGTGCTTGTCGAAGTACGTCTAAATTAAAGCGATAGTGTTTGCCCTTTTCTTTGAAGCCAAAAATTTCATCCTTGTCTACCGGTACTAAAAATTCCAGCGAGGTATTAATGTTTCTGTTTGTGAAGACCGTTATGTCCACGATTTGCTCCGGTGTTATGTTCTCAAATTTTGTGATCATTTGCATGTAAGATTTGAACAAGTAAATAAGACTGTATTGACGATAAAATCCATCCCTTTCCTGGGATAATAGATGAGAAATAGAGATCTTCATGCCTCCTGTCAGACATGCCATATGTTTGATTTGCACGAAACGATACAAGTATTTTTTACCAGAGGTTTTTCCTTTTTCGTCTACGGTGTTATTAACATATTTCAAAACTAGATCGTGAAATCCTCGAGCCTCGACTACTTCCGAACCCAACCACCATTTACTTGCATCTTTCTTGGATATCATCTTCCAGCTGACCCATGTTAATAGTTTTAGTTGGTATGCAATACCTCGTACTATGCCATTTTTTAAGAATCCGGCGGTATATTGGGTTTCATGTTCTGCAAAGTTAATATTATTTGTATTAGTAAAATTGTAATAATAATAAGAGAGAATAACACAAAAACGATTTTATAACGATATAAAAAAATTATAATATAATTATATAAATTTTAATCGACGAAACTTTTTAATCTTAAAAAAATTTTATAACATTCCACAAAGAAGAATTTTAACACAAAACTGATCAAATTATTTAATAATAATATACATATTGATAACAAAAAAGATGATCCAATGTTAAATTTTATTATAGAATATCAACATTTTATAAAAGTTTTGAAATACACTATTTTATACTACGACTAAAGAAAAAAATGTAGAGAGGCAAAAAATGTAAGAGAAAAAAGTAAAGATTATAAAATTAATGAAAGGAAAAATAAACTTCAAGATTATATTGTTAGATGTATAAAATCAAATATAATTATATCAATTTAATATAAATATGATTAAATATAATACTGCTATGAATATGTATATATAGTACATATACATATTCATGCAGTATTATATTTAATCATATTTATATTAAATTGATATAATTATATTTGATTTTATACATCTAACAATATAATCTTGAAGTTTGTTTTTCCTTTCATTAATTTTATAATCTTTATTTTTTCTCTTAAGTACATTTTTGTCTCCCTACATTTTTTTTCTACATATGTTTATATATACTGTACATATTGATATAAGATACCAGCAAAAATCTTAAGAATCTTAAGAAAAACATCTAAAAGAAAATCGATAGACTTATTATTAGATATGACAAATATGTTATAAGATTAAGTTATAAAGTCTATACTATATCAGTAAAAATATTTTAAAAATTTATAGACACATATAACAAATACGCTGACTAAGAGAAGAATAACGCGAGACTGACAAGTAAAAAAGTCTAAAGAAGTATATCTGATACCATACAAAGAAGAAATGCGAGTCAGTTTGTAAATTGATATATACGATTCTTAGAGATTAGATTAAGCTGTATAAGCGACACATATCCGTTAGCAATTCGATTTATTCAGATGCTGCGCGCGTGCACTGAAGAATTTTTATATATTATTAAGTTTAAATTACATTATATATATATATATATATATATATTATATAAATAAGGATATATGTAAAGGCAAACATAATTAAATTAATATTTATTGTATTGTAATTTTTAAAAAATAGATTACGCCTTAAATGTCGTTCAATATAGACGATTTGATTTTTTTAAGTCGTCAAAGTTGCGATCAGAAAGGAATAATATAACTCTATCGTATTTGATAATGCATCGAGTTCCAAGTAGATAATTCAATTCAATTCTCAAGATTATTACACTTACAATCTGATACAAGACAGACAATCAATAATTGACATGTATAATCAAAATTAATAACTTAAGTTATATATATTAATTCGTATGATATAAATAGGTACTTTGTACACCATAACACGTGAATTATATAAATTTATATTTCTATTAATTATAATATATGAGCAATTTATCATTGTGACGCATTATGCATAACTTATCGATGACGAAATCAATTTACTTAATTAATTAATGCTCTTAAAGGAATCAATGTGAAATGAAAAATCAATCGTATATAGAAAAAGTTTATCATGCGCAATTCACGATAACTGGAAATACATGAGAGACCAAGTTATATATGATGTACGCGTCATCACCAGTCGGCGTTATTGTATCATCATCGTTTGATGTTGGCCGACAGGCGCTAAATCTTTCAATCCCGCGGATAAAAAAGCATTGCCGTAGCCTCAACGATTGCGACATTCGATAAAACGAAACTGTCCATTGCAACATTAAAATCGAGGAAATATTCGTAAATACGAAGCTAAATCGATATAAGAATATTAAAATTACATTTTTTTTCTGCGAAATTGACAGAGAATGCGTCTTCTAAAAAATAAATTTTCGATTTTCCTTTTCTCATATCACAAAAGAATTATGTTTCTCACATTTTGTTTCGACAAAATGCATTCGATAAATTAAAATTTTTATGTTTAATGACATGTGGTGGACACGTAGTTGATGTGCGAGAAAAATTTTAACATGTAATAACAAAAAAAAAAAAAAAAACGTTACTTTCTGTCCACATTACAAAGATCAGGTAGCAAAATTTTGAGGTCTAAATGAAACTAGGTCTGACTACTTTGCTACCTAAGACTTGCTATGGCTACAAAAGATGCATACGCAAAACATATCTAATGTTTAGATATTAAGTAATATTTTTTAGATAATTTTTCATACACGTTTTTGTATGCGGTTAGACACGTATAAACACAAAAACATGCATTGAAATTTGTTGGCACCTTAAAATCACCGATCTTTCGTGATTTGTAAAAATGTAAAAATACATACATATCATATTTCATGATTTATAATTAAAGATAATAATCACGTAAAAAAATTATATCTCCATATGTGATATATAACGCTATCTATAATAATAAGATACCTGTTGAGACACTACTGTCTTTATTTTCCATGCTGGATTCTGTATGTTTTCGATGCTTTTAATCTCCGAATTCCTTGCTTTTATAAAAATCGATTGAATTGAGACGATAACAAAATGTTTAGCTGGATCAAATCACTGGATATGCGCACTACTTCCACAACAAAACACCACGCTTACTTATAGGTACGTAGATATAGATGCAGCGATTGTCCGCTCACTACTGCTGCGAGCTGTGACTGCTACAAAGGGAAAGCCCCGAAGAGTAGTTATAAAGCGTCTTTCAAGTCAGGTGTTTACAGCAGGAGAAGGCAGGGGGGCTAATCTTATTGTTAGTACGGTCACATATGTTTTAACTATTGGAAAAAAATAGTTTTAAGAACGAGAAATAAAAAAAGCTATAAAAAAAAAACCTATGAGACACGTTCAAACACGTTTCTCTCAACGATTCGTTCTAAAATATTTTGTAGAAAACATATTTAACTATACTCACTAGCTATGTATATTGTGAGAATTTTAAGATAAAAATTGAAATTGGAGTAAAACTTAAAAATATATATGAGAATTTTATATTTAAATAATGATTATTCTAGTTTCAATTTTTATCTCCAAATTGTGATCAGAAAGAAGCCTGAAAGGGGTCTTGCCGCGGTTTTTCATGCGACGGTTTTTTCCTTGCAGTACGCTAGCGCCAACTGGATCCATTTTAGAGCGGACGGAACTACATGGTCAAATCTATTTTTCGATGCCATGGTAAGACCAACCGATAGAGCAATTGGTTGGTTCATGTCCGTACTAAATCTATAATTGTGAACTTGAAAAGTACACGGAAATATTATGGATTTGTCAATATATTTCGTTACATATTATTTTAGTTGAGCGTAATCTTTTTTTATTTTAATATAATTTTTATTTTAATATATTTATCTTTTTTTCATTTTTACATGTTATGAATAATAAAATAGAGTATGTACTATTAAAGAAATTATTAAAATTATTTTATGTGTAATGTATAAAAATATATATATATATATATATATATGTGTGTGTGTGTGTATTTTTATTATTGTTAAAATTTTTTTACAAAATTATTATGCATATACGCGCATATAAGGAATATTATTTAATACAATAAATCCCTAAGATATAAATATACGTACAATTAATTGTATCTTAGAAGATTTCTATTTTTTATAAATAATTGTTAACACCATTGACATAATTTTCGTTATATGCCTGTTCATTATAATAATAAATGCACTGACAGAAAAACTATCTTAAAACAAAAAAATTTTACTTTATTCAAGAAGACTTTATTTGATAGGTCCTAATGATGTATTTACTTGTATTCAAAACGTCTATTTACTTGAGTAAGTATTAAAAAAATTAAAAAATTATTTCTTTTATTTTTGTAAGTAAGTATACATTGACTTATAAAATATACATCATTTTTATATTTTAATTTTATAAAGTATTTATTAAAATGCATTTTTTAGTTAAAAAACTTTAATTTTTTAATTTAAAAAAACAATATACTTTAATTAATAAATAATATTATATATTTTATAAAAGTATTTAAACGTAGAAAATATATAGAAAGAAAATAATATACTCAATATAATGTACAAATTTACTTAAAATTATATACTTTCATTTAAATAAAATAAATAACTCCTTTTATGAAAAGCAAAGATTTCAAGAAAATACATTTGCTTGATTTAAAAGAACATTTCCCTCAGTCTGTGTGTGTAACAAGAAAATAGAATCGTTGTACAATTCGTCACTGCAAGTCATAAAATTGCTTTAGTTGAACTATTTTACGCATTATATTTCGTAATCATTTCACGTACACACTTCAAAGCGCGTTGAAAGTATCTAATAATATAATTTTTATTAGAGAATTTTACATGCATTTTATTATATATATAATAGAATCACTTGATGTGTATATTTTAACGCATCAAATTTTATCACATAGTATAATGCATATTTATTACTTTTAATGCAAAGAGAAAGAAAGAGGGAGAGGGAGAGAGAGAGAAAGAGAAAGAGCATACTCTCCTTTCTCTTTGACGTCATGCATTGTGTAGTAGGAGAGGGGAGCCAGCCGCGTACGTGATCCGTGACAGCCGCGAGTCATTCATTCCGAGTCCGGCGGGCGAAATGACAGTGTGCGCACGTGTTTTTATTCCAGCGCCGGCGCCGACACGTGCGTCTCGCGTTCGGTCATCTCGAGGTCGAGCACGCCGTAAACATTTCTTGCAACAATAATACATACGATAAAATTACGCGATAAAATTTAACGTGTTAAAAGACGTCTAAATTCTGAAATACGTACAATAAATAAAATAATAATACAGTATTTGCCCTCAGTGACATATAGCACGCTATTGTTCACATTCGTCTCGGCTTTGTCTCGTAATCGCGATTGCGGTCGTGTTTTCGTTCATATAATTTTGATTTCAATTAAGAAATATAATTGTTGTGGGTATCGTATTTGACGCCGATTAAATGGGATTCTCTTAGCGTTGCTTTACAGTGAAAATTGATTGATTGAAGAAGATGTCGAATCGATGTCGTTTATCAGCGTTTATTTGGCGTTTTTTCAATCGTCATTTTTTACTGGGCAACAACGTTTACACGTCTCAATGTCGCGGCTGAGGTGAATACTGGCCGCGTAGGAAGACGTAGGTTCATGTATAGAAAGATACAATGAACACGCGGTTAATATTGAGCTAACGCTCGATAATCGGTTGTTGAGAACACGGTCTGCTTCAATAACGGGTTTCGGTCCTAATCGATTACAGGTCGGTCGATTGTTGGAATAAATCGTTGATGGGTCCCTTTTTTTGTACCGTCTATCAGCAATATGTATCGCATTGAGGACGTCTACTGGAAGATTTAGGTCATGATTTACGCTTGGTAAAGAGGTTTGATCCATTTGATAAATGTTCAGATTGTTGAACATTCATGAAATAGGTGTTCCTCTTGATCCGTCTACCAGCCCTATGACGGACGTATCATGTGGACTGTCTGTATGATAGACACATATGCTCATCCGAAATCATGCCTAATGAGTTTGAGTCGGCCTGAGATGCGGACCTGCATGAACGAGAATCGAGCGAACCCCATTTGCGATCGATTCCCTCAATCTTTCGTCTTCTTCCGGTTCGGACTTAACTCTTGCTCGGAGTTTGGTCGTGCCCGATTTGTCGACTCCAAGTATGATTCTAGCGCGTGATGAAATGGGATTTTCGATCGTTCCGAAATTCGGGAATGCCGTCAAAGTATCGCGCGTAAAAATGCGGGAGTGCTGTTAAACTGTCGCGCGTTTTTATTTTTGCACGGTTTAAAATATTGCGCGATTTTACTTTTGTGCGGTTTAAACAAATTAAACAAAGTATATTGCGCGTGTAAAACAATAAATCCTGACAACCCTGACAATCTGAGAGGAGAACGAGGCCTAGGAGAGGCATTCTGCATCAGCGGAGCAACCCTAGGGTAAATATTATTTGTATATTAATTATTATAAATCACATATCTGAATTAATTTGGTTTATTTATTTTAATGATTTAAACAAGAGAAACTCAGAAATAAAGACTTTTACATAAATCTTATAAAAGTTTCTATTAAAAAAAAAATAGTTCTTTTTTTCATTTTTTATGTTATTCGATATTTATATATCTGCTTATTATTATACGAATCAAATATAAAATTTGATGAGTACATAATATTCTTGAATATTAATTAGTTTAAACGCTGCTATAATTTGGATTTTATATTTGTATGTTGCAGACAACGCAACTTCAATATCGACAACTTCGTTGTTGCGCATCAATGTCGGTGAGTGAGAAAAAACTTATTTTATTTTATTTCAAAGCAACGAATTTATTTATGTAGAGACTTGTAGATGTAGATTGATGGAGTTGAAGATTAGATTGTAGATAAATTCGTTGCTTTAACCCTTGGCGGTATAGCCGCGTGCATGGTGGTTTCTGGGTCAATTTTAAATCATAGAAAAATTTTTTTTTATTCTTTTACTATATTCTTAAGATAAAATTTTATATTAAGTTTTTAATTCATTATTTTTTAACTTTTATTACATATAATATATATAATGGAAAGAAAAAATATTTTTAATATACATGATATTTATTGCAATAATATGCAAGATGTACAATATATACATGAAATAATTTAAATATATTTCATATAAATATATGAGTTTTATGAAACAATTTTAAAGATACAGATTTTAATCCGCCCACTGAGGGTTTGTAGTTTATACACGGAACAAAAGAATATTCTTACTTTGACAAAATCTTTAGTTTCAAAATGTAAATCTTGAAATGAGATTATATTGCATTAAATAAAGAAAATTTGCTTAGATGAAGACATTTTATATAGTTCAAAAAAAATATATTCTTGTTATTTAAGAATAATTTTCTTGAATGGAGAGGAAAAAATGGATAGAAAATAACACATGTTCAAATAAAAAATTATCATTTTTTTAGAATTAAAATAATTATTTTATTCTTGAAATGACAATTGTAGTATTGAAATAAGATTATAATATTGTTGAAATTTAAGATTTTTCAATTCTTCTTAGAAGATTATAAATTGTTGCGTATATGTGAAACAATGAACGCGTTCATATGAGTATATAAGTTTTGACACTTACTTTTTTTTCTGTGTATGCATGATATTATATTTAACTATATTTTATATATGATTATTTGTATTTTATGACTGAACGACGTGTCTAAAAAATGATCATCGTACAGTCGTAATATCGATTCTAAACGATTCTAAACAAATAAAAGTCGTCTTATTTGCCGGCGATAATTATTAATGCCGGTAGCAGAAGAAGAATAGTCTTCTTCGATCCTTGGCTTGTAGAAATCGAGTTAAAATGGGAGCCAGGAGCAACAAAGGTAAGTCCAACTGGCCAGGAGCAATAAAGGTAGGTCGAATTGACGTGAAAAGTACATAGTCAATACTGGCCGAAATACGTGAAAGATATACCTGTCAATTCCCAAGAGATTAAGACTTCTTAGATCGCTTTATCACGAGTTTTTGCATAGCAAATAGAGTGAGGTTTACTAGATCTGTTAGGGCTATTAGGACATTAAAAAAGAAAAAGAAATAAAATTTAATAAAATAAAATGTAAAGTTATGAAATTAAATAAATAACATTAAATTCATTTTGAGGGAAAAAAATATAAATATGTAATATTTTTTAAGAAAATAAAAAATCAATTAAATACAAATTGTGCATAAAAAAGATAGAAAAATCAATTATAAAAAAATTATTAAGTAAAAATTAAATTTATATATATAATAAAATATAATTAAATAAATAAATTTAATTATGAAAAACGTAAAAAAATGTAACTTTATTGTATAAGATAAATTAAAGTTGCATTATATTATAACATTTTATTTATTGTGTATTATATTGTACAAGATTATATTATATTATATTATTAAGATTGTATCATATACGATATTGTATAAAATACATTTAAATCGCATGTATGTATAACATTGTGTTTATTATATTATGTATATAATATTATGCATTTAATATATATATATATATATATATATATATTAAGATATTATTAAGGGTTCATGTTCAGTCAGGAATTTTGAAAAAAAAATTTTGGGTTTTGACATTTTCTATAAGTATAACATCTGGAGAATATTCCCTGTAAGTTTCGAGTTAATCCGAATAAAATTGACGGAATTACAAACACTCAAAGTATGATCCGAGCTCGATCGTTAAAAGCAAGTATAGCGCAGCAATTGTACGCAGGGAAGAAGAATGCTTCGTCGGTAGCATCAAATTGATGTTTTAGAGGCTACAACTTCTTCCGAAAATTTATTATACGGCCCTGAAATGATTATATGTAAGTAAAATATGAATATTTTATTTAAGTGTAAGCCTGTTTTAAAACTTTAAACGTGTTTTTCTCAAAACCGCATTTTAAAAATCAGTGACCAAGATAGCTCGAAAACTACTGCATCAATTTGTTTCAAATTTTACAGGCTTATTTTAGATATAAAAGACTAGTCCTTGAACAAAGGATTTTTTTATGTATAGTTTTTTTTTAATTGACGAAAAACCAGCGATTTTTTCATCGAAAATCGGAAGTTCAACTTTAGATATCCCTATTTTGTCCCAAATCAATATTTCGAAAAACTGTTATTCGTTCAAGAACTAAATAATTTAATATATTAAATAAATCTTTGTGAATTTTTTATTTCGGATGATTCAGATCCGAGCAGCAATGGTCACCGTAAAACAAGTTTTTCAAAAGGACCTCCGAAAGAACTATTGTTATATCTTTTTTATTTATTAATATTTTTTAATAAAAAAATTATGTGAAATTTGTAAAAATATATACTCTCTTTAAATATAAAAACTTTTTTTGTTTAAGACTTACAGTTTTTTAGAAAAAAATACCCAAAAATCATATTTTTTTCGGCTTCCTGACTGAATATGACCCTTTTAAGATATTATAATATATGATATATTTAAGTCGAATTACATGTATAACATGGTATTTATTGCAAAATATATATGTATATAATATTAGATATTATTATATGTATATTATATGTATATATTGCATATTATATTATATACAACGTTTGTTTATTTATTATTCATATTATATTATATACATATAATATATTTATTGTATATCCTTTGTAAAAAAACCTGCTGCAAAATTACACAAAATTGAAAAGAACACGTGCAATAACACAAAATTCCATTGAAATTCTAGATTCTTTTAACTGAGAAAGAATAGATACGTTTAGTAATAATTCTTTTGGTCACGACAGACTATCAGTTACGTTTGATCTAAAAGTTTTTCTAATAAATTTTATATTGGACGCATTTTGGATATTTTCATAATAAATTAGTTTGTATTTTTCAAATTATATTTTCCATTAAATTTATGTTAAATTTGTATTAAATTTTGTGGAATATATTTGTAATATAATTAATATAATAATATAAGATCGCGTTGCGTTATATTTATAAACATCTCTTTTTCTGTTGGAAGATTTTGGTTTAAAAACGGACTGAAATATCTATATTGAATAAATTTGTTTTTTTTTCATAAAAAGTTTGTATTTTATTATGTTTTTCTCTGCTCTTATTATATTACTTAGCTCTTTAAACCTTTCTTTTTCTGTTTTTATTAATTTGGAGTTAAGAGTTCTATTAGTCTTTATTAATAAAAATATTTATAGAAATAAATTGCAAGAACCAAAAAAGAATCGTAACGGAAAATAATTTAACAATTTGATTATAGTATCATAAATTCAGAATTACAGTTTTGGTCCGACTAAAAAAATGATTACGAACTAAAAAACGATTAACAATTCTGGTTCCGTTTCGATCAGAGTCCCTCGTTTTAATGAAATAATACATTTATTCATTAAATTACTGAAATACCCTCTTTATTGCACGCAAAATCTTACTCGACGAATGAAAAATAAATTATTAAATTTATTATAAATATGTAAATTTATATTATATACATTATACATGTATATTTTAATATTTTGTATATGTATATATATATATATATATATATATATATATACATAAAATAATTTTTATATATGCTTCTAATACTACACATATCTATTATTATCTAAAAAATATATTAAAATGAAAAAAGATTTCGTATAACTGAAATAATATATATAATGTAATATATTAGTAAACTTATAATATTTTCGTGTACTTTCCAAATTCGAGTATAATTAAATATATGTATATTCTAAATAATTATATAATTATAATTATAATAATTTAATAATATTTATCAATTTTGTTATCGAGATATCGTCATCAGTTTTTTTCAGTCATATTGTATTTTATGATTATACGCATACAATTCATTCAAATCTAGAAACATTCTCAATTCAATATTTAGAGGACAATTTTTAATTATAAAGTTCGCATATCTGTACCATAAATATGAATCTTCTTTTATTATGTTACAAAAAAAATAATTGTTATTAATCTTTTAGTATTAAATGTTTTACAACATAACTCATCATTTTTACATTATTAATTTTTTCTTGTCGAGTCTAAAAATGTTAAAAATTAATATTAAAAATTACGCATTTGATTTTTATGAATGAATGAAGGGAAAGAGAGAGAAGATATATATAATTGAAAAATAAATCGTACACACATTAATCTTTTTCATAGATGTATTTTTTATTTCGAATATTATATCTGGCGAGTAATAATGATTACTTAAATAAAGTCATGTATTACGATGAGAGTGAAGCAAAACATCACTATGTACAATATAAATATTACATGATTCACTATGTTGCATTCTATCACGGAATGCAGTCTATACGTTGCATCTACACGCGAAAATCGTTTAGCGTACTAACTGCGAGATATCGTTAAAACTTTTACTTTCAACATTCCCTTCAACACTATATGGAAAAAGGCGCTCTGTTAAAAATTCAACATCTGAATTTACCAGTTAATCTAACATCAGCTTGTAGCAATATAGTGCTATATTTTTTACCTTACTCACATAAACACGCGCGGTATAACATAACGCTATGACGCGCATTCGGTAAATCGGTCTCGTGTGCGTTGTCAATTTTTGTAAGGCGAACATATATCTGAATATCAAGGACGATTAAACGCACACGGACACTGGTATAATATGTCTGTGTGTATTCACATGCAAGCAATATTTAGGAAAGTCATACAAAGTATATCGTCAAAAGAAACAGATTTTAATTAACATTTAATCACTTATGCGTAATGTCAGTTTATTAAAAAGGGTTTTCTTATTTTTAACGAATTTGCACTTTCTTTTAACCACTTAATCCGTTCAAAATTATTTTAATGAAGATATATATTATTTGATATATATCGTGATAATATATCGCTGAAAATTAATGAAATAAAAAGCTAAAAAGAAATAGATTATATATGAAGATTTCTAGTTCTTTAGCAAATAATGTAAAAATATAGCTGAGACACACACATACACATTATTTTTGATGATTAATGAGCATAAATTATTCGCTTACTAAGCAGCTCATATATATCTGAAATATTTTTATTATTACGTTCGGCAACTACTTCAAATCTATTCTCAATTAAAAAAAAAAAGCTTACGGAAGTTCTTACTGGAGAAACATGTTATAGGAAGATCTCTTTTATCCAATTATCTTATTAATAATCTATAGTGGAAAAAGTATCATATTATGCACGAGAAATCTGGAACACGTTGCTCGTCGAGAGATCTAACTAATTCACGTCGAATCTCTCGCCGTAATACATATCTAATATATGCATATGCGTCAATATATAGGCGAGTTGTAAGAAGCAGATGCAGCACAAACACAACACGATACTAAGAATATATACAATTATTGGAATATTTTCTTATAAATGACATGTTCTGTAAACAAAATTATGAGCTTACATTTTCATTGCACATTTAACATTAAATGAATTTACGTTTATGATCAGGACACACTCGCAAAATTATATAAATTAAATTATTTTTAACAGATTGTAAAAATGTTATTGCTTCTTGAATGCAAGTTCTGATATCAACATTTAAATATGTTTAAACAACAAAAATAATGCAGTTATAATTTTATTTTAAATATATTAAATATTTTATTTTAATTTAAATATTTTAATTTTATTTTAAATATTATCTTAATTTATCTTATATATATATATATATATATAAACAAAAACTTTAAAAAATTGAGAAGAAAAAAAGAAACTTATTAAACACCATATTTAACGTTAAATGTGCAATAAATATGTTTCAAATGTCTATTGAATGTTGGCAAACCTATTCCACTTTTGGATATTTCACGTACAATGAATGATTCGATATGCACTCATAAGTAACTGTAGCGTACACTGAGAATAATCGAAATAGTAGAATGGGAAATTATCGATCCGTTAAAACTTGCTACACCGTTTCGTTCATTTTTAAATCAGTGTTATGCTCCGTTGTATCTTCCATCGAATATCTATATGTTTCAACATCTTCCACGGTCTCTTCCACCTTAAGAGGATTTTTAACCACGTGCTCATTTTCGGTTTTACATACTTCATTCGATGTAGTTATATTATCGTTTGATTTGATTTCTTGCTTAAATGCTTGCTTTCTGGATTTAGTCTCCTTTATAGGATCTGTTCTTTCTCTTTCGTACATAAACGTTTTTCGTTTTCTTCGCATTGGCTTACACACCTTTTTGTACAGCACATTCATCTCTTTTACTCTGCTGGTCGGAATTGTCCAGTCCATTTCTTTAGCCGTTGTATCGGAATTTCGTGTCGGATCCATACTGCTTTCATGTTCTGGAATTTCCAATCCCAACTTTTTCATGACTGCGATCATTATTTCATCAACGTTGCCATTAATAATTAAGTCAGCCTTTTTATCCTGTAATCACAGTTTATTTTAGTTGTACTTTAACAAAAGCGTGCTTTATAAGTTTTTTATAAAAGTTGAGTATCATAATCTTACATGCTTTGTTGGTTGTAAGTTGCATATAACAAGACGGCCTCCGTATTTTTTCGTGTACAAAGGTAGATTACCGCTTGGAATAATTTGTAACGTTGTTCCCAAGCATATGCTTAAATCGGCAACGCTAAAAAAAGCGCGAGCTTCTAAATTATATGTAATATTGATAGATAATGATATTAAAAAAAAGTATTCGCCAGAATTTTTATTACAAAAATATTCCATAGATATTCATTCCTGAGATATTCCATAAAAGCCACATTAAAATCATGCTATATTTATAATTTATAATTTTTGATAATATATATCCATATAAAATAATAATAACAAAGTTTGTATACACATAATAATTTTAAGCATGTTTTATTTAATTATAAGCATATTTAAACTAGTTGTTAAATGTTGATGCAAAATATTATCGTTTACCTGGAATGTAAATCAGATAATGTCAAATCACTGTCTGGTAAATTATGCTCCCAATCGAGAATAGTATCGTGCATTCGGCCGCGGCACGGACGACCGCCTATCTGCTCTGATCTGCATACAGTATCTAAAGACTTTTTTCCCACACTTTTGGTTGCAAAATTACGAATAAATTGTCTGCGAAGTAATTTGAGAATTCTTTCAGTATTCTTATTATAATAAAACCGATATATTTTATTATTGTAATTAATCCGTCTTTCTATTATTTTATAATTACTAGCTTACACACATTTCTCCTACAAAATTAAGCAAGCATGCAATTACATATATATAATCTTTTTTTAATCATATATTTATATACAAACCTGCCACATTTATCACACTGTTCTGTAAACATATTTCCATGCAGTTCTGCTAAATATTGCCTTGATATTCCTGATCGAAGATGTAAACCATCAATATTCTGACTTATGATAAATTTTACTCTTTCTAAAAAAAAAAAAAATCTTGTACCAAACATATAAATACTGAATATAGAGAATTGTAAAACTCTTAAAACTTTTATAGCTCTCTTCGATGATCAACACTCACTGGCTTCTATCAATTTTTTCAATGCCATATGTGTCTTTGTAGGAATTGCTTCATCAAAGGAAATGTTCATCGAAGGCTTTAAACCTTTTTGTTCCAATGTCCACACACCATTTGTACCCCTAATATAAAAAAAGATTGTGCTCAAAATAGATCAACACAATATGTGTTTTATATTGCATTTTAATTATTAAATTTTTTCTTAATCTGTCCCTGAATTTATAAATAATTATTAAGTTTGGTTATTTACATCTCTCATATTTGAGTTTCAATATAAGAGCTACAAAATTATTTGCGGTTTAGAGAAACTCTAAAAATATATGTACATACATTTTAAAAATATATCGTGACAATGGTGCGAAGAGATTCTTTTTCATAAAAATACATTATTATAACCCAACAGTTTAGCATTGTTATGCTTTCATGTCATACTTGACTTTCATGCTGCAAGATTCTTCATGTATCACACCTGTTATACAAAGTGTCAAATGCTATCTTCAGTAGAAGAGGGGATGACACAAGTGAATTCAGATGGAAAGGGAGGGGGCAAGGGGCAGGAACTATCAAAAGTCAAATCTCAGAAAAAATCGGCAGACGATAGTCACCGAAAATCCGGGATACCCGCAGCGGTGCTGATACCGGCGCCGGTGTGCACCACGACGTGACGGGCGCCCTGTATCCATTCGGCCAGGAGGCCGCATTTCAGCCGAAGAGTCTCAACGCTGTCGTATCTCTGCAATCAAGGACAATAAGAGTAGAGAGGAAAAGAGAAATGAAAAAAAAAAAAAAAAAAAAAAAAAAAAAAAAAAAAAAAAAAATAAAGCATCACTCGAAGCATAAAATAAAGTCTCGCTCGATCGCGATGACAAATCAAACGTCGTACACGCGTCCTGTCAAAAAGAAAAAAAAAAAAAAGATTCGATCCCGCCGAGTATTTTCTTCTTTTTTTCTTCTCACCTCCTCCAGTCCCAACACTCCTTTGTTTTCGTACGGCGATAACCCGTCCGCGTAGCTGGATGACATTTTTGCGCGGCCACTCGTCGACGAGATCCCGATCGGATATTCTAGAAGACGCCTGGGGGACGCCACGAACGGATATCCGGGCCCGTCTTTTACGATCGCCGTGGATGGTGTAGCGGACGCGATTTTAGCCGCGTTCCGGCCGCGCTCCCATGTGTCAGAACGGATACGTAAACACAATATGAATCGAGCTAATGACCGCGTGCTGTTATGTTTATACGCTACGAATGACGATAAGTGATAGGAAACTCGAGACCCGCGGGGAACGCATTCTGTTTTATAGACTGCACTGCATGCAACGAAATGGCACTTGAACAGAAAGAAGATAATAAACCGCCCGGGGCATGCGCCTTGTGGTTCGCGCGTCCCGTAGGAGCGGCGGTCCGGGACACCATGGACGCTCGAGTTAGCCCGAGTTCCTCTCGCGTGTATTCAATTCATGCACGAGTCGCGCTTGGCGGGCCAAGCGTTTGGCGGGAATTTCGAAATCAGTCTCTGGTCGAAAATCAAATATTCTTCAACTGTGAAAAGGGATACATCGAGACTATTTTCTATCATTCCAATAAATTTTATCACATCTTAATAAATATATAAATAAATTTATTTTAATAAATTTTATTATATTTTAATAATTATATGTACATAGTTTAAGATTATTAAGTACGAATGAAAATTACGCTTATCTCGGAGATAAAAGTGATTATTGAATCTCACACAAGTGTCAATCGTTTGTTTTTTTTCTTAATTTAAAATTGAGCAATTATTACAGTTCAAAAAACACGATCACGTAATATATTTAAGTTTTCTTGAACACGCATAGTTTATTTGATTTTTATATATTTTAATTCATCGTTAATTCATTCAGAACGAGCAAAACACGTGCTCATTTAGTGTACAACGCATGGTCTACAATATGAAGAAATTAATTTCCCAGAAAAATATCGCGCGCGCAAGAATATATAATTTTAGTAAAATCAAGCGGACTTATCGGAGGAGCGTATTATATCGATAGATAAAAAATGATGGAGATTGCTAGAAGCTTCCGGAAAATGGCGATGGACTTGGGTGGCGTTTCGTGTCCATCGTTGTCATTCTTCCCCTTTCTCACGATTTCGCCGCCGGCTCTTTCGTCTCGTCGATTGCCGTCTATATATGTAGTCTATAGCGGACCTTTTGCCGCGCATGCCGGGTGTAGTGTGTAGTGACGTCTACTACGGTCGCGTCAACTCGAGTGGCACGGTCGCGACTAAGGAGGAACGCGCGCCGCACCGTGGAAGGAAGATGAGGGGTGTCAGGAAAAAAAAGAAAACGCACTTCTGAGTATGTAGTCCAGTCGAACGTGAGTGCGGCAGGTTTTTTCTTTTTTCTTTTCCGGCCGCTCTTGCATACGTAAATACGGACGCGTATACATGCGTATTCGCATACATATACATATACATATACGCATATACACACGTGCATGCATGAACGATGACAGGATACCGCGTGGTTTTTTTTCCTCGCGTTCGATGTGCGTGCACAACCGGGTGATTCCGCAAGAAAATACTCCCTCTTTTTCTCTCTCTCTCTCCCCCCCCCCTCCATCCCTCCTTCTCAGTCGCCGTCTCTCTCTTTCTCACGTTCGCTTTCTCTCCCACTCTCCCTCTCTCACTCCGATCCCGACTTACACCCTCTCTGGTGTATAACCTCAAACTGTCGGCGAGCTCGTGTCGCGTCGCTCGAAGAGCGACGAGTGTGTTTTCCGCGGTTAAACCGGGACGGTTCCGAATGTGCGTGGCGCGGTTTCTGCAGTCGCAGCGGGTGTTAGCGAGCTCTCGGAGTTTCTCACCACATGCGACTTGTAAGTACCGCACTTAATCGGCTTTTCTCTAAATTACCGCATATGGTGTAACGCGGTCATACCGCGTCTATAATTTTTTCCCCATCCGACGCGTCCTAGATTGCCGGACGCGCGAAAATTGTCGAGATTCGTTCGCGTAGACGTCGAGAAAATCGAGAGAAATTTCATCGAGAATACTTGCGCTTTCCTCTGTCGTGTCTCCGTTTTTTCTTTTCTTTTCTTTTCTTTTTTTTTTTGGAGGATCATGGGAATTTGGAGACTGCATTTTCGCGAAGCGACATCTCTTTTCGTGTGCGTTTTTCTTTGAATGCACTCATACTCTAAGGCATGTATGCAGAGTATTCAAATGAAACGTAAAAAATTACAGACGCTCCTGTTTCGAAATTGGGGCGGAGATTCGCTTCGAGCAAACTCAAAAACAATTTTGTTTCGGGCGAAAGCCGATCTGGGTGTTTCCGGCAGGAAACTTTTGACTAATATAAAAATGTTTATTTTTTTTTTTCGATTAAACGAAAATTCTGTTTGTTATTTTAAAGTTTTGTTTTTCTTTTTTATCATTTTGCTTCGATAAAAAATTGAGATCAATATACGATAAAACTCCAATTATTTAATCAACTTATCATTTATCTGGAGTATTTTGTTAATATGATATAATATTATTATCTTTTCGTTTTAATTGATAGATGAAGAAAAAGATAAGATTAGAAATAACGAATTATATTTGAAATTCAAAGTTTCATTATGTGCGTAACGGCACATCTGTCAGTTTAATTAATTGTCGATTAAGTTTATCAGAGTTGAACTAATTAAAATTCTATTCACAAAATAAGAAATCTTAATTAACCCTCACTCTATTCTACTGTTTTTATTTACCTTTTAACCGTGGTTAAACGTATTTTTGATAAGTTTATTAATAGGTGAAAGTTTTAAGAAGTCTGAAAAATTTGTATACCTTCGTTGATTCTTCTAAATACTAGAATAATATAAATATAAAAAATATGCTTAAATATATTGTTCTACGATTATTCGTTTTTGAGGAATTGACGCTGTTAGAAAAATCACGGAAATAACCCATCAGTATAGAATAAGGGTTTATTTCTATTAATATTCTAACAAATATTTATATCTCATTATTCAGTATTATTAAAAAGCACTTATGCTTTCTTTTCTTTTTTTTAGTACATCTACAAATATGATAACATAAAAATATCTCCATTTCAATTTTGTTTCAAGAATGTTATTTCATATATATATATATATATATATATATATATATATATATATATATATTGTTTTAACTGGGAATTTTATACATACATTTTATAAATATGCATGTATAAAACTCAAATATATAAAATACTCAGATCGATTTTCAATCGAAAAAAAAAATTTTTTTTTTTTTTAGTAAATATGGAACATAGAAATTTAAAAAGTTTTAGTTTTTTTTTCTTGCAGTTGAAATTTGTTGCATTGATGAAAGCAATTTTCTCACTGAATAAATAAAAGAATTAAGAATCGGTATCTATGTTTGGTGCTAAAATGTCGCGCTAAATAGAAACAAGAAAGAGGGACCTTGTGTGCCTAATGAGAAAATGCATAACGCAACATCGTTTTACGCCGATACCTGTGTGTTACGCAAGGTCAGAAGCTAATGTTTTGCGTAAATTGCGAGATAGTTATTGAAGAAGGTAGTTATTAGATAACTCGAGGATCGATAATAGTACACGCCCGGCATCCTGAATTGTTCGACCAAGAATTGTTTCCGAAACGTTGAATATATACACGCTCATCTAGTTACGGCACTAGCTTTTTTACCCTTTTCGCTCGAGATGTCATAACAAACAAGCACACAGAAAGTTTATTTTATATATAGTGTCGCACAGAGAAATCCGCACAAATGTTGTTCCCGGAACACGCATTCTAATAAATTTAACGTCAGCTTTTCGCGCGCTTCTTGGGAAAGCAATCTTACTAAAATAATTATATTAATGTATATATATATATATATATATATATATATATATATATATATATATATATACAAATATATATTATATATATTATATATACAAATATAAATATTGAAATATTTAATCACATTATTTTTTCGAGAATTAAACGCAGCGCATATTTAAGGATTGCAATATTTTGCAAACGCTTTGTTATTTTCATAACAATCTTATTTTAATTTTAATAAGACACGTTTTTCTACTCAGCAATTGCGTGCGATGATAAAATTCTTTTCCTCGGAATACGATTAATAAGAAATTAGAAAGTAAAATTTACTACATTACAACATTAAGGTTGGGTTGCTCTTGGTTTATCTTGAAAATATTTCGTTATTAATAATATTTCAAAAAATTAATAAAAAGTAAAATATAATTTTTGATTGTACAATATTTTTTCACAATATATTGAATTTGTACATTGAATAAAAATGGAATAAAATATGAAAACAAATTTTGAATCGCGTTTGTAAATAACCATAATAGTAATCATAATTTCATAAAATAAAGAATTTTGGAATTCAATTTAAAAGGCACGTTAAGGAAAAATTAAATCATCCGTTCAATCCTTTTCATGTGTCAACTGACTCGTCAGAGGAAGAATGTTTTCGATGGACTTTTGTAATGCACGACATGAAAACTTTGAGAAAACCGATGAATAAATCATGGATACGGTCAGACGATTCTTGTTCCAAGCTCTCTTTCCTATCAAAAATTTAATTTTTCAAAGATCGTCGTCATGCGAAAATTCCATTTAATTTTGCGTGTTCTAAATAACTGTCTTTTGAAGGGTACGCTTTTACTGTACCTTGTTGTAAATGTGCTGAAAGCCTTTTACATGTAACACAAAATGAAATATTGACGGGAGTGTTCTTGCGTGATATTGAGGCTTTTGTTACACGACTGGTCGAAGAATAAATCATTTCAATTATTTTGGTACAGGTAGATAATAACTATCCGTCAGTGTGTTTTGATCAATGTTTGTTCATATGGAAAAAAATTAAAAAGAAAAAAATATGATATATTCTTCGACAATTATATTAATTAATATATTCTGTTGAGATAAATAAAATATTTTATTAAAGAGCGCGCTTGTTTAAAAACTTCTTTTTGGCAATTTTGATTATCCTAAATTGTGCAATTTTCTGTCAATTAGCATACAGATATTTTTGTCAGTGATTTACGTCTTGTTCTTATACATGCTATACGTTTCTTCAAGGTCTTCTTTATTTATGGTACAGTCAAGGACGTATTTATATAGAAACTAATAAAATTTATCGTCAGGTCTTTAATTGCTCGCAAAAGCACCCGCGACATTATTTCATTTAGAAATAAGTAATTATCAATAGTTACATAATTATCATTTAAAAATAATTGTCTCTCAACGCTCTCATACGTATAAAGTATAAAATGTACAAGAAGTGCGTTCCGCGGCGTCTCTCTTGAAACGACAAAGTTACATAATTCAAAATTTTTTTGGTCGTATACCTATATTTTTTCTTCTTATTTGATACTTTATCAAAACGAATAATATTCCTCCGGAAAAACAAACAAAATTTATTCGCATAAATACGCATTTTTATACCGAGGAGAAGTTGTTTTTTTTTTTTTTTTTTTTTTTTTCTTTTTTCATAACTTGAGTAGGATACTCCTTTCCGGATACTTTCTTCCATAGTCGTCCCTGACAGGCGCCGGTCTGGTGCCACGTTGTTTGGCGACGTGTGTTGGACCTAAGAGATGAAGGATGTGCGTCATCACCCAGTTTCAGTCGTTGAGAGTGTGGCAAACTCGTCGTTAGTCGATTTCTTTTTTTTTTTTCTCGCGCGTGCGTGGAACATCCCGTAACAATTCTTCTCGACTCGACGTAGCGTACTACTGATGAGGGTCGGCAACCTAAGTACGCGTCTTAAAGGGTGCCGCGAATGATCGCACATCGTCGATTCGGTCTTTACACGCACAATTTACGCGCAAATGCTTCTCTGCTCCCTCTTTAGTCTTCGTGGATGTTACATTCAGCTCAAGCATATACAATAAAAAATAGAGGTAAAACTATTTGCAATATGTATTTTATATGTATTTGCGCTGCGTTTAACAATTCTCGAAAAAATAACATGTGCATTGCAAACCGTAAATGCAAAGTAATAATGTATAAAATAAATTTAAAAAACAAGTTTTCCGGAGGTTTAGTTTAGAAAACTCATTAGTGCCATTTATTCATTATATGTTGTTGCAAAATCTTTTAATCCTTTCAATATTTGTTTTTTATTGTTTAAGGTAACATCGATTTAGTGCAAGTTAATTTTTTTTTTTTATGTGTTGCTTACGGTCAAAAATTTTGATTTTTTTATTCTGATCTCTCCAGAATACGTAACCAGAGAAAATAAAATAAAGTCACATAAAAACAAGATATTTTTCATCGAAAAAAATATTTGTTAAAATAGTTTGGATACAAAATAATATTTTCGGACGCTAATCACATAGCGATTTCATTATCTGAAGCTAAGAGTTAATATACAGTTTAGAAGATATAAAAAAAGTTGTTTTATTTTTATGAATTATTTTTACGATTTTTACACTCGCGAACTTTTATAGAATATTGTTTTACATTCATTTTTTGCGATGATATTTCATAACAATCCTTCAGTTCGATTTTCAAGTGTTAATATTGGTCTAACATGCGTCAGTACATGATGAACTCTCGGATCGATAATGTCAACCTCGGGAACCAATGATTCAAGGATCAAAGCAATCGACCACTGTATGCACAGCATTCCGTGTACTATGACGATGCGAATAGCTGTATTACTGTAAAATCCTTTGGCGATTTTGATACTATACACTCGATTCTCAATTCGTGATTAAATTTTAAACCTACGAAAATTGCAACGGCACTTGATCACGACACATGTGTATTCACACAATTGTAATGATAGGGCACGAAAATTAGCACTTGTTTCTTCAATTATTTTGCATTGAAACATTTGAATTACTAGACTACGCGAAAGATTATCGTCTTCTATAAAATATTAAAGAACAAACTGATTTTACTGATTCGTGAATAACGTAACGTAATTTTCAATTAATTAAAGATATTGCTTAATTATTTCCTGATTAATTTTGTACATAATATCGAAGCAGGAAGACGAAATCATTTCAAAATCACGTTATTACGGTTATGGTTGATTACGAATGTGATATTTTTATAATTCAGTACTTTCTGAATATAAATCATTAGTAATGAAGATTTTTGTGAAAATTGGATCGTGAACAAAATATGTCAAAGAAATTGACGTATAAGTTTTATTATGTAAATATAAAATAAATCTACATCAAATTTAGTTTTTGTTATCGTTTTATCGTTCTCTTTATCGAAGTAAACAGAATCATTACATAATAAAAAAATGAGATCATCTTTGGACAGACATTTAATTTGCTTCATCGTATTTAATATACACTGACAAAAATTTACTTAATTTACAAAAACATTTAGTTCAATACGTTTAAACAAGTATTTATTTAAATTAAGTAAAAATATATTTGAATTAGTAAAATATATTGTCTATTTTACTATTCAGTAATATATTTTATTGATTCAAATATGTTTTTGCTTAATTTAAATAAATACTTATTTCAATGTATTAAACTAAATATTTTTTTAGATTAAATAAATTTTTTTTCAGTGTACACATTTGTCATATTTTGAAGAGATATAATCAAATTTTTATTCCTTGTATATTCTAAAAAAGAGATCACACTAATCTTGCAATAAAAAAATAACTATAAAAATATCTATGCTTTATCATAAGCGCGAGAAAATAATTATCTATAATATTATATCTTAATATTATGTTTTCATTGTAGTCTACGTTGTACAACGCGATATCATTAAACACAAGGTTCTTCTCATGTATTCCTTATTCGAGGCTGAGAATCTTGTTTAATAAATATAAGAATGCAGCAAACGCAGGTATTGACCGATATTATCTACGTATCTCGGATGTTAATATTTTACATACATTCCGTCTTGTTATTTCATTTTAACTTTGCATATGTGAGATGGAGCGTGTTAGAAACTTTAGAATACATTTTAATATAATTTTAGTATAATTTATTGATTGTTACACAAATGACGTGCGTTTATTAATTTGAGACTGATGTATTAATAAGTGAAGACCGGCTTCGATCGTTAAACTTTAAAAACTAAATCCATTATTTTTTTAAAAACACATCACTAATGTTATAGATATCAGTCTACAGCCAATATTAAAGAACGAATTCATTACATGCTAACCAACCGTCGCTATTCGTTCGTGAACTTCTCGTGACCTTGACGTATGACTTAAAAATATATAGCACAAGTTGTTCGCCCCCTCCCTCCCCTCCCATCTTGCGTTCTTGGTAATTATAGTGGTAACATGAAGCACGTTACGTCTTGTCACAACTCACAGCCGTGTGCTTATCGTCAAGCTGTTATGAAAATAATTAACAAATTATGATTTCTCAACTAATATAATATATTCCTGTGATTCTCTGCGTTAATTTTTGAAGTATTAAATGTATTTAAAGCCACTTTACATGTCATCAAAGTGTATATCTTTTTTTTCTTTTGAAAAATAAGAAAAAACCAACAAATGATCAACAAGGCTGTATAAAAATAAATATACATAATTTCTTTCGTGTAGTCGAATAAAATAATAAATTTTTGATGTGATATAATAACTATCTATCCTTATTTTAAATTTCAGATAATAATGTTATCTTGAATTCTCTAGATAATGTTGTCATTTCTCGATAGTATTATCGGCTTAAAATGAGTGGCAGAATATTTCTATCTATATTTACATTAGACAAATCACAAGAGCTAACAGAAAATCCGTAACTGAGATTTATCGTCTATTTGCGCATAGAATTAGTTTTCTGTAGTAAATTCAGATACTGCCATGTCGAGTGTGTTAAAAAGAAAGATATTTTTATTGGTTTTCGTATTGGAATTATCTGTATAATTTTAAGAATATCGTACAAGAATTTCTTTGTAGTTCTTTTTGAATAATAGATTTTACAATTTAATTATTAAGCTTCATTTAACTTGCATGTAATTTAGAAATATATCAGTGATGAAAAGTATATCAGTTTTGTCGGACAAATCGAGATTTTTTTGTGCTTCTTTTAAACAATATAGAGGTTTCATGTATTATATTAGTGTACACTACAGTATTTATGCGATGGAGTTTTAATTTTAAGCTTGTGTTGCATATGCGGCAGCTATCAAGCAATATTATCGCTAAAATGTTTTTAGATCTTACACATAAATATTGTAACTTTTATAAGCAATTGGAATTTTTGACTCACGTAATATAGGAGATGCAATGAGTTATGCGACCAAACTAGCATAGCTTAGCTATTATTCAGTTAAACAAGCTTATCAATACAACGATTTATAACGACAATTCTCGATATAAATCGTTGTATTGATAAGCTTGTTTAACTGAATAAAAGCTAAGTTATGCCAGTTTGGTCGCATAACTCATTGCATCTCTTGAATTACTTCATCGCTGGCGATATCATCCAAAAAATTCTAATTTATTTTATCACGTATAATAATTTTACGAAATATTTTATTATTCGAGAGTGAAAAATAGTAAAAATATTTTATTATCACAGACAGAAAGTAGATTTTCTCTCTATAGTTTCTTAATTAATTTTAATTCTCTTGTGAAATTAAATGTAATTGAAATGTAATGATCATAAAAGCTTTGGTTTTATTTCGTTTTATTGTCATTTATTTTTACCATTTATTTTTACTGTGGTATTTAATAAGTCTTACAAGCGTATCTACAATTGTCATATCGTTATCTGCCGTAAGTAGTGTGTAAATAGTGATTAGATGTATCCAATTGTCTATGAGCGCTGGTATTACGCGTTCTATGTAATCACAGCTTTTGATCGTTAGCTTTGCTCCTTTAGTAGCGATAAGAAAATGCCTCTCAAAGTTTTTTTTTTTTATATTGCAATGGAATTTTTTTATTGGATGGAATCGTCGAGATAGAATCATTTTCAATCTAGAATTTTATCTCGATGTCAATAGCTTGTCATATGTTATATCTGGTACGCGCGGTTGGCCTGTCATTGATTCGTGTGGGAAATTTCTTACAAACGGCATCGCTTAATACTTTCAACTTCTTACTTCGCTTGAGTTACGAGCGAGCAAGATTATTATTGTTTATAAAACTTTCAAAACTTACTTTCTCCTTGAACACGCGAGAAATTAATATACGCAACATATTTCCTCGTGTTACTTGTTGTAAAAAATTTTTTAATTGAACTCTTTCTTTTTTCGATGCTTGATATTTGTTATCGGCTTGAATCATGAATAAATAAATTATAAATGTATACATAATTTAAAATAATATGTAGTTTAATATAATATGTATTGTATAAATAAATATAGTTTGTATTTGCAACTTTATTTCATTTATGATTCAAATCGATAAAAAATATGAGGCATCGAAGAAAGGAAGTGTTAATTAAAAAATTGTGTGTATAACTCTAATTTGTAATCAGTATTTTTTTAATACATCATGATATATGTACATATAACATTATACGGCATGAGTGGATAAAAACACAATTTTTTTAATCTAGAATCAATGAGCATGTGAACTTATACGCGTGACTCATGGGCAGGCAGATCATTTAAACATAGCTTACAATTTACCAGATTTATAAAGTGCTGCATACAATAAAAAGCTGTTTATCACTCGCTTCTTCATAATTTTTTCCGACTATAGTTTTTTATCACAAGTTTTGAAATATTGCATATAAATATTTACAGCTGTTTTACAAAATCAACTTTCTTTCATACCTATATAAGATATAAATTCGTAAAATTATTATTTATACGTAATATAAAATGCATCTTATAAGATTAACGTAGTCTAATAAAATGAATAATAAAAAAATAATTAATACGGGCAAGATCGTAATAATCAAATGCGAATTTTGAAATCCGCGACTAATCGAGTTTGTCGTCTATTTTTTTCAGCAAGAATCCGACGTGTATGATGAAAGGGGCTTATTAGTATGCTGGATAAGCGACGGCTCCATGCCTCCGGTACGTCGCCATGCACCCTCATCTTCGTGGTCGTTCTGGCACTAACTGGATGCTTCTCGTTCTGGATTCACATCGATGGTTCAGGATCACCGATCCCTTACTTCAGCGGCGGTGCGGCCGCGCCAGGATATATCCTTATATTTCCCGGAAACGTCACGCCCTCCGCGCAGCCCTACTCGATAAACGAACTTCCGTCCGATGATAAATCCACGCTGATCAATATCACGGACTTCAGATTCACCATGAACCACAATCCCTGCAATCGCACGCAACCGTTGCTGCTAATGTTGGTTCACTCGGCGCCGGGGAATTTCCCAAAGAGGCACGTCGTGCGAGAGACTTGGGGTCAACAAGCGCCAGACGTGACTTTATTGTTTCTCGTAGGATACTCGGAGGAGTATCAATCCAGACTCGAAGAGGAGAACAAGAAATATCAAGACTTAATACAGGGAAACTTTCTTGATGCCTATAGAAACATGACCTATAAGCACGTTATGGGATTAAAGTGGGCTACTTATTACTGTCCAAGTAAGATGATATTCAAGTTTCATATCCTTATTTTAATTATATTTTTATTTAATTTGTCACACGTTAACGTGTCTCACTAATATTTGATATAGACATCAGATATTTATCGATTATCTCAAATTTGTGTATCAGAATTTATAAAATAACAATAATCGAGATAATTGTCGATTTGTTTACACACTATCTTATCTTGCTCTTAAAAAAATACCCAATTCTTTAAATATAACATCATGTTCCTCTAATCTTCATTCATACGTAGATAATAGATCATCGATTATTTTAATGTATACAATATGTTTACGAAAATATTATACATAACTTTGACATTGTTTTAGGTGCCAAATATGTACTTAAATTAGACGATGACGTTTTTGTTCATTTACCGGCCATGCTCGACTTTCTAACACGTGGCCTCTCGCCGTGGGGTGCAAGACGTCTGATTCTCTGTGATCTTCTGGCAGCTTCCACAGTGAAGAGATCCTGGCGCTCAAAGTGGCGCGTCTCTCCTCAGGAGTATCCCGGTAGACTTTATCCCGCGTATTGTGCCGGATGGGCGATCTTATACTCTCCCGATAGTGTATTTATACTGTATCGCGAAGCCCAGAAAGAGCCGTATTTCTGGATTGACGACGTGCACATTACCGGGACACTGGCTAGGAAAGTAAATTTAACGCAAACCTCATTACACTCTTGGGTGCTTACGACCAAGAGCATGCGGGACCTGTTGTCGAACCCGAGTGCTCGACGAGATTTTCTGTTCGGGCCTCCGGATTTAACGGAGAGCGGAATACGAGCCTTACATAGTCTGGTTACTAAACCACGGCCTAGCAGCGAAAGCCTATTGAATTAAACACGTCTAATAGAACAATTTCGGTTATATTTCGGTATAACGTGAGGAAGGGAGCAGAGAAAAAAAGTACGAACAATGAATGTTCTTATACTTTCCGCGTATCTTAATTCTATATACATACGTATATCTGTACAATAGTCCAATGTAAGTGTTCGATTATTTGCACAAACGCCATATTATTATGCATAATGCATATGCAATAGTGCGTTACATATATATGCATATATGTGTAACATATTGTTACACGATATGTAATATTATATGTGATGTGTAACAAGATATTACGGAACTTACAATTGTCTTGTTTAAGCAAGGATTGAAACCGGTATAATTTTCTATTGAATTTAGTTTCTCGTACTAAAGTGCAACGCTACACCAATTGTCGCATTTCCATTGTCACGAATAACATAGGGATCAAACTTTGCTAATTTATGGAGAATTGGAGTTTAAATTCAGTTGAATAAAATACTGATTTCAATCCCTATACTCAATTATATCAGAACAATACTCAGAGATGAAGAAAATATTTTCATCAAGTATCTTATTTGAAGATCTTGGTTTTTTCTTCTTCTATTATTCTACATTGTATTTGTAATCAGGGCTTGTAAATGAACATTGTTTCACGTTAAAACTAATTTTTAAAATATTAACGTTTTCGATTTTATATACTTTAGATTTTTTAATCACTTAAATTATTATCACATAATAGTATCTAATAATTGGTACAAATGCAATTGATACTTTGCAATTGATTTTTCACGTATAGATTATATTATAGTTTATTTCTGGCCACTATATAGGACGTACGCACATATTCACGCACATATTCACGCACATACATATAGATCTCTATATTAAACAATAGGAAGAATTGACAAAAATGTTTCTCATTAATAATTAAACATTAATGAAATTATTTTTAGAATCAATTTGACTTTTTTTTTTGCTAAATCTATCACGCAAAATTAAATATAGAAGATTCCACGATTATATTGTATATAGAAGTGAAAATTGATTAAATTTGAACCAATTTATGAGCCCTGATTATTACGTGTGTTGAATTAAATTAAATCTCATATAAGAAATCTCAAGAATATTTTAATTTGAAAAAAAAAAATAAAACCACCTATTTTTTTATTTATATTTACAAAAATGCCAACACAATATAGAGGGAGAATAATATTAGTATATTTAGAATTTTATGTATTTCATGGTGGAAGACATTCTCCTCTCGCAGTGATAGAAATTTGCAAGAGACGAGTGTTATACTTTATTGTAAATTTATTAATCGGCAACAAGAATGGAGGAGTTCGTACGTGGAGCCACACTTGTAAATGTATTTAAATGTAATGTAATTAATGAGCAAATTTAAAGATATTACATTGTTATGCAATTAACGAATCGAATTAATATTGTTATGTAGCAACAAGTACAACCCCAAAACAAGGGTCCACTCGCAATTAGATACAGAGATCGCAGATACCTGTCTGTTTTTGAATGTCTATAAATTTTTTATGCGAATCTCTTTTTTTTCTCAGTTTCTTCTGTTCACGATTATATTCAGTACTATGAAAAGTACGTGCCTGCAAATTGTAACGTATCAAGAAATGTTAAATTAAATTTTTTAGTTTTTAGTTATGTTTAGTGATTTCTGTAGGATATCGATGATCGATGTGACAACTGTATTATTTTACATTGTATTGTCTCTCTTTTGATCTGAAAATACAACGAATGTGTCTATGGAATAAAACACGCAGAATTCCACTCGCCAGCACGCTATATTCGGAGTCGAATTTTTTCTTGTGATATAACGGAGAGAGAGATGACTCCGAGCTCTACCGTCATCTCAAGTATTTGCAAGTTCCGAAACTAGGCAGTATATTCATATCTCACACTATAGGATAAAAATGGTCGATGGTTATATTAATTATTAAAGGATCTCATGCATTATATTCCTCTCGACGTGGATATTCTCAGACGTTTTTTACCAATGTATCGAGTTTTTCCTCATACACTATCTTATATATTGTTTTCGGAAAGAGGATGGCTCTTTATCGCGATAATGTGAAATCGCATAGTATAATTCTTGTGATGGAATAAATACTTATAATTTCAATAAATAATGGATTATTTAAAATATACATTGTATTTCTTATTTTTATTCGCATTGACTTTATGTAACTTTTAATCAACTTATCTTTGCGTGCATGTGTATGGTATGTAGTTATATAAAATCATGTCACAAACATGATTTATGATTTAATACATAAAAAATAACAAATATATAATAATTTCTGAGCCCAGCGGCAAAAATAGTATTTGAAATATATATTAATTGCATTATTATTGTATTATTTGTATGTTAAAAAAAACTTCTATTTTAATTATTGATTAATAATTATAATACTATATTATACATCTGTGATATATATATGTATATAATATAAAAGATTTGGATATTATAACTATCAGTAGGATAACCGAGAACGGAAATAATGGTAACACATACAATCGGATATATACTTTATTGGTCCAGCTGTTTAACTACGTAGAACTATTTATAAAACTTTACAAAATGTTCAACATGGGTTGCAATAGGGAAAACCTTGCTTAGGTATATTTACAAGGCAACGGAGTTACGCGATTTCTAAAAATCGATTGACGACAAGCATAACATTATATAACATTAAATGTGATTATCGCAGAGATTCCTCCAACGTGTGGATTATATTCCGAATTGAGATATTTTCGTTATAAACGCAATTTCGTGATTGTGCAAATACCTTCAAGCTCGGATTTCGGTCTAACTAGAAAGACTCGCTACAAGTATTTAATATTGTTATTAAACGATTCGAGTATAATATTTAAAAGAATTTTAAATGCCATACAACATTGCGAGGCACGCGTTTAACCCTTTGTACATTTATATTTTACATATATACGCGCACAATTAAATTTTAAAAATTATATATTGAAAATTATAATACTTAATGACAATAAGAGAATGGTAAAATTTATTAATAACTAAAATGGAATAAATAGCAATCAAATTCGAGCATACGTATATGTATCATTGTTGCATGTGTGATGCAATACTAACGGCAATAATAAAAAACGAACACTCTGAATAACATATTACGCGTGCAATTTATTTTTTATAAAGATGAATAATTAAATCCGCAATTTGACACTATATCCGAAAATCTGATTTGATAATGAAAATCCGATCTGATAATGAATTCATTCATTTTAATAATAACAAATTCAAAAATGTATTTTTTATCGTTTTAAATTTCTTGAATTCAATTTATTAATTCTTTATAAATGCATTTAGTTACGTAAAAATATATATAACATTTACACATGAAAAGGTCGAAAAATTCAACTCCATCTTGCGTTTATAAAATCTATTATCAATCAAGATAATGTAATGCTTCATTAACTGCAACAGAGAGAGATAAACTAATACTAAGGAAATAAAATTAATAGAAAAATGAGAACTTTAGATAATCGCAAAGTCTTATATGAAGATTAAACGAATCCATAGTCTCTACCGAGATTGTTTACAGTCCGAGGTGAGCTATTTGTCTAATGTAAATTCGTTAACAATCCCGATTCAGTGATTGCGAAAAATTCTCTAGTTGCGAGAAAATATCTTATTATTTATAAATGTATATATAATGATTCCCAACATGAAACATTAATCTCGTCTTTGGCGGATTCGTAAAATTACTCATGCAAGTTCTTCATTGTGTGCATTGAACCATTGAATATTCGATTATATCCTATAAAAATTGGCAGTATACAAACAATTCATCACATCAAAAGTCAATATGTATATATATATATATATATATATATATATATATATATATATATATTTATATATTTATATGTATATATATTAAAAAAGTTCTTCATAACGAACGTTAAGATTGGTGACATTTATACGTTTGATCCTTAAATATACTGATTCAAAGAAATAATTCTTTTTTAACGTGACTAAGACTCTGCAACATTATAAACTACAACTTTTACGATCTAACAAATTCGCCGCTCGATATTCGCCGATAATTACACGTAATTTATATAAAACCAGTGTTTTTTGCTTCAACGCAAAAGCACATATTTGGAAATTCTAACAAATTCTACGGGGCCAATTAAGGAGCCCGTACGAAATATGTATATTAATAACGTATATTATCTTTATTAGCACAATATTATTTTAGATTGGATAAAGATCAGTATATGTAGTAGTGTAATACAATTTTACACGTAATACAAATTTATAGCTATTTATGAAATGGTCGAAAGAGACTTGATTTCTCGTTCATTTAATTAGTAAATGAATTGCACAAATTATTACTGAAACTTAATTTTTACCCCGTATGTGCGCTTCTGCTTTAACTTTCTAAGAGTGATTTATTTATATAATTTAGCTTATAAAAAAATCACAATTTTTTATGTGATTGTACAGGTAAAAAAAAAACGCTAAAGGACATATTCTGATTGACTCTTTGATATTTTTCGAGCAAGAGAATGTACAAATTAAAAATTGTTCATCTTATGTATCGAAGATTGTTCCACTTTTCAGAGATTAAATCAATACGGCGTTACCGTATTAATTTTATTAAATTGTGCAGGAAATTCCATGTATATGTATGTAGAATTCCTTAATAATAATTCGCTCGAACTCTCTCTCTCTCTCTCTCTCTCTCTCTCTCTCTCTCTCTATATATATATATATATATATATATATATATATATATAAAATTTACAACTGTCGTTGCCAGTAGATGCGATATCTCCGATATTACACTGTATCGGAAAACGTGACAAATTCAACTACAGAAATCTAAATAACCTACCTACATTTTACTTACTACTTTCTTATAATCTCCGCAAGCACTGTTGCGATACTTTCTACGTTTTATCGATTTTCATCAACTGCGTAAGGAAAACGGATTTGCATCGTGCATAATGTTTCGTTTCGATATAGTAGTGTAGTGTAGCAAAGTACGTCATATGAGAAAATAGAAATAATTAAATAACGAAGTGAGTGACATCGTCGTTGCTCACTGCATTAGGTACCTAGAGCACTTAATATTCAGGTACTAATTACGTTATCGTGATTAATGTGAGTCGAGATTATAATTAGTCTTACAGGCTGATAGGAATAGAGCCGATACTTCGCGATAATACAGTTTACGCTTCGTAAAAAACCACCTCTATACTTGACTTGGATACATGGAATAAGAAGCACGGCTGCTCGAGATGTATCTCTTAATTTCGAATAAAGCGATAAAAATACCTTGACGGGAATATAAATGTATTTAGCGCGATTGCGAATCCAATTGTTTAATTGAAAGAAATTAAAAAATTGACAACTTTGCGAGATAGATATCTTTTCTCAGGGTCCTTTTGCGTAAGTTTGATCTCGGAACCGTTTGCGTTTAAACGTCCGCGCGCGCGAGTGTGTGTGTGTGTATGTATGTGTATGTATGTGACGTGTATTACTATCCTTATTAATATTTAACGATTTCTACAGCGATGCTTCCGGAGACCAGCTCCGCGCGTTATACATATATTTTCATCTATGGGAAATTTAACGACGAGTGTATGCTTTTGATCGCTTAATTTATATATGTTACATATATATTACACACACACACATATATATATATATATATATATATATATATATATATATATATATATATGTAACTACCATATTTCTCGCACGAAATTCTGTATAGGGAAGATATCGGTCCGTCGATAATATTCGCGCTAATTATTTCGCATCAGCTAATCGGACAACAAAGTAGACACTAATAAACGCAGAATTATTATAATTTTAGATCAAACTCGGTATATTTATAAATTAAAAGAGGCCGGTTTTTTTGCTCTCCCTTGACTCTCTACTTCCTTCGCAAATTAATTATACTATAATTATCATTTTTTTCCTATGTTCAATCTTTTTTTTCAGGAATAATGAAAATAATATTTCGTCGAAATTGTTTAAAGCACTTAATTGAAAGCCATAATTTCCGTTTGCATCCGCCCTGCCGTCCTGTATCCTGTTGTTAAACGTACGTTTAGTCTCGGCGGACAGAATTACTTCCCTGGCAGTAATATTCAAACTAGAGCGTATTAACACGAATAAATATTTTCCTAACGCGCGTAATACATTCAATTTTTTCATCTATTTATAATATATCAACTAATACAAACTTTATTTAAGTGTTAATTCAATTTAATATCGATCTTATCTTAGCAATTAGTAGGAAAAGACTGTAGGGATGTATCTCTAGAGAGCTTCAATTAGCATTCTTTCTTGATTTCACGATCGCATAAGTATTCAATGCGCGAGAATGCAATTATTTCTTTTTTTTCATAGCTATTATTTTACTTTCTGTTTACGCTAAAAATCTTTTTTTTTCTCAAGACCAATCCCAAATTGTTCGATAAGTAACATTTATGCGACACGATGTAAAGGATGAAAAAAAGCAAGTTAAAAAACGGCATAACAATGGCACAAAATGAAAGGAACGTAAGTTATAAAAAAAAAAAAAAAAAAAAATGCAATATATTATTCCCTCCTAAACTTTCAAAAAGACAAGGAAAACTTTTCTGGAAGCTTTCGGCAGCATTTCTGTACAATTCCGAGATCGATAAAACGGTCGCTTGGAAAAAAAAAAAAAAAATTGGCGATAGAATTTAGATCTCAATAACAGAACACGATATCGCTACTGTAGTAAACGCAACAAACTCGAAAGAGCTCGTATTTCTAGGCTCATCCAAAAACAAACATTGTCGGATTTTCCATTAAGCTAATATTATATATCGCGAAACGATGATCGATCACTTTGCTTCTACACGCTGGTGGTAATCTGTTCTATGACGGTGATGTCGCGGTGACGTCGCGGCCGCATCCGATACGGGTCCTGATGGCCGAGGCCCTCCGGGACGCTCTTGCTGGGCCGCAGCGGCGCGTGGAATTGCGGATGACAGTAGTGGTCGGGCTCGTGCATCCGCTCGACGTATTCCCGCTCGCGCATGCCGTCCTCGACGTCCAGCGGCACGTGCAGGGACTGCGACTTGGGCAGCCGGGGCCGCGGCGGCGGCGGGCACGCGCACGGCAGCGGCGGCGGCACGTCACCGAGGCTCGAGAACCGCGGCCCCGGCAGCAGCGGCGACGCCGGCTGCCGTCCCCAGCCGACCAGGAAGAGCAACGCCGCGCCGCACAAGGAACTCAACGTGCACGCGTAGTAGCCCACCCGCGGGCTGTTCGCGTTCATGTAACCTGCGGGGGCGGAGAGTAGGGGAGGGGGAGAGAACGGGAGTGCGATTAAATTCGTCGTCATTTATTTTCGCGCCCCGGAAACGGGGGGGGGGGGCGAGATGATTAGGGATGCTGACAGTGAGAGAACTGTTCTTATATACGGCACGAGGGATGTTTTACGAAAGCGTGGACCCTTTTTTTTTTTTTTTTTTTTCTTTTTACACTGGATCGAGTAGGGGAAAAAGAATGCTCTTGATAATTTTCCAGTCCCGAGGGGAATTTGTGCGAAATGTCATTGTGATCTTTCAACGTCCTCGCTTTTTTATACGATAATTGTATTGGATGCTGAAGATTATTATGTCATATAATGTTACTTTTTGGAATTAATCTATTCTTGTAAATAACAATTAGATGGAAAGATAAGAGAAACGTGATAAGACTCTACAATTTTTTATTATAAAATCTTGAACAAATTTTTGAAAATAAATTTGATAAATTATAGACTTATCACATTTTATTTCTCTGAATTCTTCAAATCGATAAATAATATAATATCGATAGATTGTATATTAATATTTATCGATATTATATCAATATCTATTGATATATTATAATATGATATCTTTGACTAGTAATGCCAATTATTCGTTATCATAATTGTTTTGAATATCATATATAAGCGGAGATAATAATGTTGATAATAATTGACGTAATGAGATACTAATTGACAAAAACGCTTGTTATATTTCAATTAACTTGTAAATAGATTATAAAATTTCCTTTTCTCTCATACTCAAATTTAATTTTCTACGTTTTTAGGTCTTACATTTCAGAGGCTTTCAAAATATCCTGTAATATAACAAAAGTAATACAATTCCAGCGACTACATTAAGCTGTTCAAAGTGACCAAAATTTGCAGTTGTACTAGCGCTTAAATATGCGTGACAGTTGTCATGTTTCCTTGAATATTCTCTCAGCGACACGGGTAAACGAACAGTATTTTGCGACCCCCGTACATTATTATTATTAAGGATGCTGGGCATTAAATTCATACACAAGGACCGTAAGACTATTAGTAGAGACGGATTTAGCGAGCAAGCGGAGCGGATTTCGTCCACCTAAGTGCTTTAAAGCTCTAATACTATTGCAGGTCTTTGAAGAATTTGCATTTAAAGAAAGTACATTTTATAAAATAAATGGAGGTTACAACGAATCTTTATGCTACGGTAAGAAATGTGTAATGCCTCTTTTCCTTTACATCGTTACAATATTTATAATTTGTATGAATATATACGAATAATTTATAAATACACATAAAAGTAGTATATAATCTCCTTTTTCAAAATGGCTTTTCTTCAAATTTATTTTGCGAATTTTTAAATGGAACATATAAGATGGAAAGATTGCGTCTCCCGAAGAAGGATCCTAGCTTGCGATTTGTACGCAAAGTGATAGTCACAGCGATTTTCAAATAAGGAAGGAAAACTCAAAACGTGCCTTTTCGACAACTGATCCCGTAATTTTTGCATACCTGTGAGAGGAACTCCGAGAAGAATCGGCAGAGCTTCCGCGGCTTGTACCAGAGCCCACGATCTGGCGAAATGTCTCGCTCGCAGCCTTTCCAGGGCCAACATCTTGAGAGAGTAAAGCGCGCCGCCGAGTGAGGCGCCGTAAAGCCCGGAGGCCAGTACGAGTCCGTGATAACCTTGTACGCTACCAAGAGCTACTTGAGCTACAGCTTTAAGCAAAGAGGAAACGTAATTCGAATCGATAACCCTTGAAAGTAAGGGAGACGGAGTTTCTCGAATCTAAATTTCCACCTATTTGCGTGCAAAATTTATGCAGCATTATATTTTAGCTCGTATTTTTTACCGCCTATTCTTCCCCTATAAAAAGGATTTCTCACGGATTCGTCGGCAAAAATCAATATTTTCTTATCAGTAAACGCGAACAATTTTTAAGTAAATAAGTAAATAAAAATAAAAATTTTTAAAGAAATTTATATAATTTAAGATTTCGTAGCAAAGATTTATTTATAATATTTAAATACGCAAACAATTTTAGAATCTTTTTTTTTCTTTTTGAAATTTTGTTTAGAAAAAAAATCAAAGTATAGAATCTATAGTTGAGACATGTATAGTATGCTCAGAAAAATTAAGCATAAATATGCTAAAGAGTTATAGAAAAAAGATTATTTCGATAATTTCATAGCAAAGATATTTATAATATTTAAATACGCAAATAATTTTAGAATCTTTTTGTCTTTCTCCAATTTTGTTTAGAAAAAAAATCAAAGTATAGAATCTATAGTTGAGACACATATAGTACGCTCAGAAAAATTAAGCATAAAGATGCTAAAGAGTTACAAAAAAAGGATAATTATTCCGATAATTTAAAAAGATACGTTTCGAGATCTCACGGTAAATCTACAGCGGCGGTGATCAAACGTTTAGCGAACTGCAGCTCTTGATTCGCGGTTAAACCCGTTGGTGTGTAAACGAAAATGATTACAGAGTCTAGAGTTTACTGACCGACCCCGATGAGAGCCGCTTGGCAGAGATATTGCCTGGACACTAGGCACTGAGCGGAAGGCCTGGCGGTGACCACCCCCCAGGCCGCGCATCCGAGTGCCGCCGCCAGCCCTAGACAGGTCTGCAACAGTACCAGAGCGCTGGCCTCCAACCCGTCTTGGTAGCCTTGCAGAGCCTGTAAGCGATGTTTCTCATTAAAGGGTCGCGCTGAGAAAACATGCTATATCGAATTTGTTTCGATAACACCGCTACAATGCCGCCGGTAATGACGCGCATCTAATATCGATTATCGAAATTGGCTCGTCCAACTCTTGAGATTAGCTTCGGGGAGAGATCGCGAGATTGGGAAACTCGACGCTCGTTTGGTTTGCATAAAATACCTCTTTGATCGGCCATGAGTATTCTACACTTTGACTATCGATACCCCCTTTACTTAATTACCCTCTTCGAAATAACACACGCGCGGTGTTGAGGAAAATCTGTGTCGTTAATCCTTTAATAAAAATACCGCATGTTATCAAATTCTTTCGTTATCAGACCAATGAATTTCGCGGATGAATATTATTTTTTTTACTTAAAACCATCGTGAAAATAAATAAATGACGCGAGGAAAGTTTTCGTGATTTTTACTACACGAGATTTCTACGTGATTTTACGATGACCATCGGTATTCTCTCGTCGTCGAAAAAGGAAGGAGATCCTTGCCTCTCAATCACACTTAGACAGAGTGCACTTACGATATAGAAGGCGGGAGTGTAAAGTCCGAAACCGGCGGCGCCGGCGGCCAGCATGAGCATCCTCACAGGACGCGATCCCAGAGGGCTCAGATCGACCAGCGGCTGCTTCGGCACCTTGGTCGCGGATTTCTTCTCCTTGAGCTTGCTACGTTGATTCTTCAGATGCAATATGGCCCGACGTTGCGGGTGGTACAGCGAGGCGCTCCGGTATATCAGCCCCAGAAAGAAGGCTAACGAGAGTGCACCCGTTACCGATTGAAGTCCTAGCCGCCAGCCCAGCTTCCTGGGAAGAACGGAGACACGATTATATGACTGTACGCGCTATCCGGAGATCGTCTTGAATCATACAGCTGAGCAGGCACTTCTTACGTGCCGCATTCGAGTTCGTGCGCTTCGTACATTCCCTAGTTACGTTTCGTATCGTAGCTAAAGCTACTGCATTTGCATTTCTGAGAGAAAATTTTCCTCGCTTCTCGGCACGTTTCTTCGTCGCAGTTAGTTGTATTTATATTTATCCTCATTCGCAAATTATCTCGAAAAATATTAGCAAAAAAGTATGTAAATATTTATTCAATATAATGTAAAAATAACAATGCATGCATTTTAATATTGTGATAAATTAATAATCTTTTTTTTTTTTAATTATAGTAACGATAATGAACATTAATATATTTGTTATGCGTATTTAATGCGTGATGTAAAGATGTCGAACGCTATAAAATAATAGTTTAAGTTATAATAGATTACATCATAATGTAAGGAGCGAGTGCTTAATTCGTCATTATGTCGTTATAAAACTGAAGAACTCTTACGCATCTAAAAAAGACAATGTTACGAAGGAGTAACTTTACAAAAAAAATTCCGTAATTAGTTGGAGAAGATAAGAACGATAAAGTTTAGATTTTTTAAAGCTTAAATATTATGCATTATTATTCGAGCGCGCGCGCAACTTCCGCAATTTGTAATAAAAGTTGTGTAATAGAGTGGCTTTCGCTTGACGCTGATACAGCGATACGATTTATGAAACGCAATGTTTCCACACTGTTTTGTTGTACAAGCAGTTATGCGAAATTTACGAGTATTATATAAATGCATCATCAAAAGATGTTACGTTTAACTTAAGAGAAACATTTATTTTTCTGCGTTTTTTTTAGTTTTCGTAAAATTCTCAACAAGAAAATATTAAACTTGTTTCAGTTTTAATCCTTTACAAACTATCTTTAATATTTTCACAACATAATTTGAACATTTCGTGAGAAAATCTCATTTTCATTTCAATATTTAGTCAAATAAAGCAAAAAGTTCTGTACAGCCGAGATGAAAACTTATAAGCAAATTGACTGTTTTAAAACATTACTTAAAACGTATAAAGAACATAAAACAATAGAACATGAATCGTCGATTGGCAAATTATAAAGTTGAACTCAAGAAGGAAAGGAAGATTAAAAAAAGAAAAGTCGCGGCGTTTAACTCAAAGAGAGATTATTAACCAGTTTGAAAAAAAAAAAAAAAACAATTAAACTTCCAGTCCATATAATTATAGAGTAAATTCTCGCAAGACCTAATTATTAAAGAATACATACTTTTCAACAGCTACCACTGTATCTTTAAAGTTTCTTTTTTAAGAAGAGAAAAAAAAATACGCGCGAGAGACGCTGTAACAATTTTTAAATTCGCTTATTTACGCGCGAGGAGAGAATGTTGGCAAATACGCACATAAAGAAATTATAAAATAAGAAATAAGACCTCGAGTTCCTCGGAATGTATTCAACGTATCAGTAGGGAGCAAAAGTTGCGTTTTAATCCCTCGGCATGAGGATAATGAGACCCGGCTCATGACTATTCATAGTACACATCCCGTACGTTTTTATCACAGACACGACCGTGTTATCTCCGCGAGCGGTTGAATTTATTTTCCCCGACCTATGCGACATATACCTTTCCTCATTCGCTCCCTATCGAATCCCTATGGAACTCGTATTAAATGTTTATCGCGTATGCGCCCAGGTCAGAGATTAGATGATGGTTCGATAACGCATAGCGCGTGGCTAATATACGTTTATGCGAGAAAGAGAGAGAGAGAGAGAGAGAGAGAGAGAGAGAGAGAGAGAGAGAGAGAGAAAATTATCCGGCAAAAAGCCGATTCGTAGCACGTACGCAATTGGTGGGCGCGTTTTGACGCCCACGGGTTTGTCGTTACCACAGAATTATATATATATATATATATATATATATATATATATATATATATTTTTTTTTTTGTACACGCGGAGCGCATATTGCGTCCAATCGTGCATCGTGTACGTACGCTGTATAATAGCAAAATAAAAAATAAAAAATTTCCCACATCCCGTACCCTCTCCGGTAAATTGTAGTGTGAAAATATGGCGCTCACGAGATTTTTATGTTAACGTTATAAATACCTAGTGTATTTCGAGCACAAGATATTCAATTTCAATATTGCACAGGCAATAAATTTTACTTAACGATAAACGTGAACATATACTTTAAATTAGTTCATCCCTTTTCTTCTCTATTTCTATCTCTTTTCTCTCTTTTTCTCCTTACAAAATTAGCATATTATTTAACTAATTATCGTATCAATTATAGTTTAATGTGTGAACATAATAAATTACATAAACGCATAAAATGTGTGGGTAATGAATAATATACAATATGTTTCGCATTTATTTATATTTAACTCATTTATAGTAATATGCAATTATTAATATTCTCGTCATATTAATGTAATTCGATAAATCTAATTAATGAATAGTAAACAAGGATCGTGAAAAATAATCTTTTAATGTACTTTAATAGGTATTTTCTCTTCGGCTGCACTTTTCAAGTTTGAAAAGAAGTACCGTTTACTCTTTTGGAAAGAAAAAGAACGAAAAAGAAGAACGCGGAATGTAGGAAGAGATGCCACTTAAAAGAACAAATCTGATATCACCACCATAATCATAGAAGAAATTCGTAGCATCTGGTAAACTGTATCCGCATTGCGGTGATTCCCACGCAAAATAAAACACGGGGATTATCCGTGACTAACATTATCCGTTAGAATAACATTAATCCATTAATAAACGAGCAGACTATCAAAAATAAAAAGTTTCTGCTTAAAGGGAAATTGTGCGAAAACATAAATTATAATCTATTCACATTTAAATGTTTTATTCCCTGTCGGAAAAAACTTTTGAATTTAATTTTTAAGATCAATACATCATTCCACTACCTTAAAACTCCGTACAACTTTTAAATTTGATGCATTGTGTGAATAAAAAGTAAAAAAAAATGTGATATAACATCATAAGAAAATATGATATGAAAAGAAAAAGTATTTCTTTTTACCGACTTCTTGTTGTATATTGTATGCATATTTCATTATTGCTTTCCTTTTTTCATTTTTCCTTACAACTTTCTACCAGACATACCACTACGATTATTTCAAAACTTTTGCACATTCTTAGATTGCAACATGTATATAACCTGGTACGGTATCATTGACTCTGTATTAGAGAAACCTTAGCTAACTTAGCGGGTTATTGAGTAAGCCATATCGACTTAACGGGTTACTTCGCTAACTCAACGATATTATGCTCGTCGGTCCAGAAGAGGCCGATCCTCTAATTGGACTATGCTTTTGTACCTAACAGAAACTGCCGCATAGCAACGGCAATTAAGTTTAATAACCCGCATGTGCAACGATCTGGTGTTTATCTACATGCAGGTTTGCATGTACCAAGATTAAAATATAGTAAATATTTTGCCGTGTTAACAGAAGACTCAAACAACACGTTAAATATATTCAATTCCCATGATAGTCCTATAAAATAAACATTATTCTTTTATGTTGAGCGATAAATAATCACCCGTATTTTGTACAAAACGTCGTAAAATTGTTTGATGTTTAATTATACATAAACATTGGAGAAAATAAATTTAAACGGACATTGTTTTAATACCGAAACCTGTCTCTCTCTCTCTCTCTCTCTCTCTCTCTCTCTCTCTCTCTCTCTCTCTCTCTCTCTCTTCCTTTTTTCTTTTTTTCTTTCGCAACTATTTAGTGTGAAATATTAAAAGTTTCAAGAATAATAATAGAGGCTTTCTTTTGAAAACTAGATAACGAAACTTTGTTCTTCCATCAATTTTAACTTGTAACTTAAATAAGATTCTAATGTAAACCATGTAACAGATTAAGATTAAAAGAAATTAAATACATATAAGAAATAATCTTTCATAGATTTTATTAAAAATATAGATTGCTTTTTATGTAGAGTCTATGCCAAACGTTTGAAAATAAAGATACACATAAAAAGAAGTTATAATTGAGAAAAGATTGCTGAAAAACACAATCGCGACTGAGTGATTCGCGAATCAACGATACAAACGGCCGTGACAACTGTCAAACAAATTGTTCTGACGTCGGTGAAAGATATAAATAAAAAAGAGAGCGAGGCCAAAAGGGAAAATAGAGCGTTGAATCCGAATAGAATGTTCAATTATTCCACGTCGAATCTGTTCGCTGTTTTTGTCCGGCGGAAACTGTCGCACCGCGAACCATATACGGACGTATATACGTTGCGGTGCTGCGAGGACACGCAGTCGCGCGAAAACCTACGATAAAAGGGTGGTACGCATTGAAAACAGTTCGTTCTGTCTGTATGTTATACGCCGCCGTCCGACTTCTCGACGTGCGCAATTTGTTTTGGGAGTCGTTGTTGCTCGACGAGTAAATATTGTTACTACCACCAGCGAAATGCTCTTCAATGATCGTTTTCAAATACACGTTTCTCCTCGGAAAGTTACAGTTTATCTATTGTATGAACATATATATACGTATATGTAGACGGTTTAGCTTTCACTTCGAGATCTTCCAGATTTACTCGTCTCATTGTCAGTCATAAACTATCGTGTGTTATATCTTTTGTAAATATTTTGATATTAAATATTGATAATTAGGTCTAAATTAAATTTTCAATAACGCAAAATTATTTGTAAAATTTATAAAAATATTTAATGCATTTTTCTATACTTTAGTAGTTGAATTTTTTTATTAAAATTAAATGATACAATATGTACAATTTAATTACAATATCAAAATTATATACATTCACGTTGTCTTATTTAATTTATTTTTATTCTTACTTATTCTTGTTTTAATTTAATTTGTTAATCCAACGTGCAGATTAAATTTTGTTTACAATTGTAAAATATATATGTTATGATTATTTTAAAAAAGTGTTTTGCAAAAATAATTTTTCAATTAGAATATTAAAAGTGAAGATAAATATTGTGTTATTTAAGTTTAATTAAAAATTGAATTGTATGTTAAGAGATGCAAAATATATCAAACATATATGAAATATCATTTCAAGAAAACAATAAAACATACATATAAAATTTATTTTATATATAAAGAAAGCATTATTTATATTATTTCATATTATGTATATATCTAATTTATTTTCTCATTACGTTTTTCATAAAATGGATAAGTATTTAACGACATGAATTAAAGATGATTGTGTGCAATGACTGTGACTTATTGACAATAATAGTTACGGCAATAAATCCTTCAAACGCGAATAATGTCGAGGACTTTATAATTTTTTGTGACATTGTTAGTTTAACGATGTTCATTGTGCATCGCATGCGTGCCCACACGTGTGAAGAAATAACACGATTGAAGGTCAATCGGATCTTTCCCGCTCAGCTTGAGCAGAATGTCGGACGCGCGATATCCCTAGGATATTTACTGCTCAATGTATAATATATTCCGGCGCGTTGAACCCATGATAACATGTATTATAACAACTCACCCGACGGCTTCCTTGTAGAAGACACTGAAAAGAGCTATTCCCACGCCGGTGCCGGCTTGCACCACCATCTCCACAAACTCCCGTCGTTTTCTGAAGTAATTGCCCAATACCAGACCGGCGGTTTCCCTCACGAGGCCGGCACCCGTACCCAGTACTAGTCCATAGCTGTTGCATTTTGTAAAAGTAAATCGTATAACTTTATATACACACACATACACACATTTTGCGCGAGAGGATAAGTTGTATGGGACGATTTTTATCGGAAAGAAACGCGGTTCTATACACACTGTATTGCTGACATTTCAAAGAAACTTGGAAGGAACTTGGGCTATCTTTTTTTCTTTTATTTTTATTTAACCTAATTTTTCTGAATGAAAAATGGGGCGTTATTAAATGTTAACTTTGAAAGCCTGTGAATTCAATAACTAACTATTACCGCAAAAATGTAGCTTTTTGTATTGCTCTACATATAATGATTAATAGTTCATTCACAGGTAATATTTTGACTAAAATTTACTGCGTAACAATATAGGGATTTTGTAGAATATACAATATTCTTTTTTTCTCAAAATTCATGAATTTTGAAACAATTAAAAAAAAAATAATAAAGATTACGCAATTACTCGCTTTTGCTGTAAAAATAGCTTCAATGATACACGCGAATTTCGCTTTTATATTTCAACGAAAAAGCTGCGTGTAACAATATGGGTTTTTTGCAAAATACATTCCTTTCTTTTCAAACTAATGATAAAGGGATTGTAACCAAAAAATTGATGAAGATGTAATAATCATTCACATTTTCATTGTAAAAACAAATTTTCAATGACATACACACGCAAATTGTGCTTAATATCTGATATTTATCTTTCACGTGTGTATGTAAAATTAACCCTTACTCCATACACTGGTGGATCATTTCTAACGTTATCAATTCCTCGAAAACGAATAGTCGTATGACACTATATTTAAGCAAATTATTTTTCATTAATTTCATAATTTATTATTTTAGTATCTTTATCAGAAGGATCAAAGAATATATAAATTTTTTCAAATTTTTTAAAACATCTTCACTCATTTCACAAACGCGTTCGCCTACACTCAAAAAAATATTTTGCTAATGTAGATAGATTTCTAGGTGTCTCAATTAAAATTTATCGCTACTTTTTGTATCTGTTAGAATATTGTTTGTCACGTATAGAATTTCTAGCAGCAATATTCTAGCAATACCTCTAGGAAATTTAGATCCCATTGCCAAATATTAATCACAAATCTAATTGTCCTTGACAATAGGCTCTAAAGATAGGCATCGCAGACAAATTTTCTGTCTAAATTACATTAATAGTACAGATATAAATTTCCTCCTTGTCATTTAAATTGATTAAGTGCAAAAAATATATGCAGTATCACAGTATTTGCTAATAATTTATCTGTCTCAATTAATTTTTTACACCTAGAAAATTTGCAAGATCATTTTTTTGAGTGTACTAGGTCGGTTTGAGAGTGGCAAAGATAATATAGTATGGAGTAAGAGTTAATAATAAGAGATTTACTTAGGTTTATCTATCGATAATTCTCAAGCATCTCTCGAGCAATCAATAACTATATCGTTGGCGCCGTTACGCACCTAAGGAGCACTTGATGCATCTGGAGGGCGAACGAGGTGAAGAGTGATGCCAGAGCCAGCACGAGGCCACCGATCACCGCCGTAAGCCTTGTATTGCCACGACGACACGCGCCGACGACCAGCGGAGCTGAACCGCGGGAAACCGCGGCGCTCAACGCCCCCGCCCACACTGAAACGTTTATCCGATAGTCACTTTGGACAATCATTAGAGCGCGACTGCGATCAAAATCGAGGGAAGGTGTGAAAGGGAGAGAGGGGGTCCTCGCGGTCCCCAATTATACAACTGCTTCCACAAAAGCGACGACTGTTTTATTCACTCTCTGTCCCTCTTTCCACCCCCCTCGTCCCTCTTTCTCTGGACCAACAACACTGGACCAGCGCAGTGGTGAGCTCGTTTGCTGATTGATTCGCGTCGAATTCACTAACGAGAAATCCGTTCCTCTCTTGAATTTCGACGAAACTCTGATGGCTTTCTCTCTCTCTCTCTCTCTCTCTCTCTCTCTCTCTCTTTCTCTCTATTTATAGGTATATATCTCTCTCTGTCTTTCCTTCTCTATCTCTCAGGATGAACGAGAATAATTTTTCACATTTCTACCAATATTCGCGTTTATTTTTATTACACTCGAAACCACCCTATACGGAATTCGTTCAGTGAAAGAAAATTTCGAAGGTGCAAATATTTTCGAAAATATTTCTTACCGTGCGTTTGAAAAATTATAAAATTACTTCAAGAAAGATTTCTTTAATCTTCTATATGTTTCCTGAGAAGATAAAAATTTTGCTCGCCCCTACAAATGTGTCAGGTGAGTTAATTGTGAGAAAAGATTTCTCGCCCGATGAAAAGATCGTTGCCCGAAATATATATGTATATTTAAACCAAGAATTGGATTGTTATGTATAGCGCGATCTACAACAATTGTTATTCAACTTTGGTTATTTGTATCTTGTTATCATGCGACAACGTGATATATGAGGAGAAGAACGCACAAAGTTTCTCTTCTTCTTCCACGCTCTCTGGAGTACCATGTTTTCGACAAAGTCATCGCTGCACGGATTTAAATTATCGCGCGACTCTCGTAATTACTCCCAAAGGAACGCTCAGATTTCGCAATTACGATGGAAATCTTAGTAACATGAGCTACGCTGATTTTCTTTGACGAACATTAAATTGCTGTTTGCATGGACATCGCGATAATAATCCGAATTCTTTGCTTGGGAAAAGAGCAGGTAAGAAGTAAGAAAAAAAAACAAATTTTTTTATTTGTGTAAACAATTAAAAAAAAAAGACGAAACGAATCGCGTACATATTTACGTACACATTTAATATATTTGCGCACATTTGCATATTTACACAGTTAAAAAGATGAGGAAACGTAGCGAGAAGAGAGCGTAAGGCAATTTATAGGGTTCCTAATCGTAACTCGGAGACGAACGCACAGATTTATGTAAAAATTTTACACCCTGTCGCGCAGCTGCATGCGATGATAAAAATTCTGATATCTGAAGGAGATGACTAACGCGCGCTGGAGACGCGAGAAGACATCGCGAAATGTAAATGTCTACCGATTTAATGGCATCGTATCAAAGCGCAATATAGCTGGCCTTTCCCTGTCTCTCTCTTTCTCTCTCTCTCTCTCTCTCTCTCTCTCTCTCTCTCTCTTTAGTAATGCTAAAATTGGACGGGACTACGTCAATCGTATCGACGTATGTACGTCTCTTGTAATCCCGTAAAAGCATCACTTTTTATCCCTTTACATACTTGACAGAACACTTCTCTCTTTCTCTTTATAAATACATACCGTGCCAACTTCGCAAAACCGTAGCGAGACTCGCAAACGTCTCGCATAATCGTATCTTCGATCTCGAATGCGGCAGATATGAATAATCGAACATGAAATGCATTTATACGGTGCGGAAGTTAAGCCCCTGTCTGTTCGTTCGATTCTGTCAACTTATCTGTCTGTCCGTCTATCTTGTCCGTTTGCTTATCGGTCTAGAAATTTTGAGTGTTCAGCAAATGTTTTGAGAGAGGTGTGAATAATTCAAAACGAGAAGTTTCGGAAAAATGCATAGAAAAATATGATCAATCAAAACTTAATTTAAATGTGTTATTTACAAAAAATTAATGACATTTATAAATAATAATATTTCAAATCGTAAATAAAATAGCAAATAAAATAATTTAAATTAGTTATAAAACGATATTGTTAAATATTCTGAATATATAGTAAAAAATTTTTACACCATCGCGTTTATACTAAAAAAGCTATAATTTAGCAACTTGTCACAATTAAACAGCAATTAATAATAAGAGATTATATTATTGTTAAAGGTTATGTATATATTAAAATGAAAATATTTTACGGAGATTAAATAAGAAACAAATTTGTTAGGGTTTCTCATTTACAAGTTTCAAACTTAATCCGAATGTTCCAATTATAATGTAAAGTGGCTGGCTAATTAAGCATAAAATTGAATTCCTGGCGAGAAAAAGGTCAGCATAATTAATTGAGAAAGAAGATGCTGCCAGTTGTGCTTATACCTCTTTAGAAATTGCATAAGAACCATCGATGTATATTCTCGATCTAATTGACTTGAGCGTTAAACTAAATTTTTATTTGCATAACGATCGATATATAGGAATAATATATATTCTACGTTATTTTATATATTTATATATATATATATATATATATTAATCCGTTAGATTGTGTTTTAAAAAGTTACGATTTTTACGAGAAATTGTTATAGTCACAAATTGCGACAAAAAAAAAAAAAAAAAAAAAAAAAAACAAGCTATTACGACTACATAAATACGTTTTTGGATAGATCCTATACATTTGCAAATGAGCGCGTCAACTTTGCTAGAGATGTAAATGTATCCCTTGGCAGTATATATGTATATGTATGTATATATGTATGTATACATAGGAAAGGACTAGGAAAACGATGCAACGTGGAATATGACTCAAGGCGCGATATTTACGTTCAAAACGAAAGAGCCAGGCAAACGTTACGTCACCACACCGTCAAAAAACCGTGTTACGAAAATTGCTACTTGCCACGCGGTGGATTCACGCGTATAATTATATGCACAACAAGGGAAGCACGCGAAGTACACGTTGCTTGGCTTGGTATTTTGTTTACGTCTTTTTTTCATGTTTCTGCGAGAATCACGTACACACACATTTCCGCATAAATCAAGAGAACATCAACGTTGTACATAACGCGTATCAAATAGCGAGGCAGAATATATGCATATACAGAGAGTCCCAGAAAGAACAGATTTTTCCCTTTTGAAAGTAGACTTGTAATAATATTTTTCATTAGCGTAATTAAACAATTAATTTATATTACATTCCATTGATTTTTATTAACTTACATTTATCATTATATTTCTGGATTGAATTGGAAACATTTCAAGTGTAAGAGACATCGATAGTCTTCTTAAATTTTTACGCCGCGTGAAATTTATGCAATTTAGCCTTTAATCTTTGAGCTAAGCTTGTAATCCGCTGAACGGTATTAAAGATAAAACTGATAAATGGAGAAACAGTACGATAGGTTCAAAATGAATATGCATTATCCACCTTCACTGCGACTTAAAAAAGCTCTCGGAGAAACCTGGATATTGGTGCGCCAAAGCTTCAACAGGTAGCGACTTCGGTGACGTTCTTGTGCGAATAATTTATGAGTCTGGATGCTTTTAGCGCTATTTGCACAAGCGCAACCAAGTGGCGCGATGAACCCTCGCTTCAGAATTTTACGGATTGAATTCGCAATGCGTTTTCAAGCTTATTGTCAGATTAAATTTATTCACGAGATACTCGCTTTCTTTTTTTTTTTTTTTTTTTTTTTTTTACATTTCCAGATATACGATTATTAATTTTATCTTTGTGTACAAACGACATACATTGTAATTTTCGAGATAACGAAAATTTATAAACAGAGCCAAATTTCATTAATATATAGGTAACTGTAAAAAAAAATACAAGTTGTAATATAAAAAAAAAGATACTCTATTATACCAGAAAAAAACACTAATAAAATACTTCCAACATTTCTATTTTCTTTGAAGCAAAAACATCATGTCTCTCTTTCATTATTTTTCGGAAAATTTCTACTATAAACTACAAGTGAAAGACAATATAATACGAGAGTTTATGTTTTCTATTACATCACCGTGATGATGTACGAGAACGTGTCGCTAGACGAGGCGGGATAATTTTTCAAAGTGGGACGCAACACGTCAATGACATTACACTTTAAATACATTCCCGGCGGATAAAAGATCCATTCGCGGCGGTTCTTGACATACGGTAGCGACAAAGAACTCGGATGGACGATGGCGCGCAAAGTCTTTGTTCGTGCTTGTTTCTTGATGCTCGTCCGTCATTACGTATTTTCCTTGTAACGCTCAATGACATTTCTCTTTCTCTCCCTCTCTCTCTCTCTCTCTCTCTCTCTCTCTCTCTCTGTCTTTCCTTCTCTCCTTGCGAGAGCGCGCTCGTCTTGCATATCCTCCACGTCGCTTTTATCCCCGAAGAATATTTTAGCTACGCTCTAGCTATCCCGAGTATAAGCTTCGCCATGTATTTTGGCGTCGATAAAAGGCTGGTCTAACGCGCTACATCATTTCTCTCTGCACATTTCAAAGGAAACCACGAATTACACTTTCCGCAATTGCTTCCGCTCGACTGCCAGCGGCGATTGTTGCTGTCTCAATGAGCAATTACAGTTATCTCTGTGTAAGTAATTGTCGGCAATCCAAAAGGTAAGAAAAATATTTAGAAGGTTATTACAAGTATAAAGCCGCAGAAGCTTTCCTTTTTGTCTACGTCAAAGAGTTTAGAATTTCTCTCTTGTAATCTAAAGAGATTAGAAAAAAAAAACTTACAAAGAAGAAACATAAATAAATAAAATCTTATTCTTTGTTTTATATTTCAACAATATTTTAATTTTAGTTTCCTGCATTTTAATTCAAGTAATTCAAGCTTCGTAAATCAGCAAGATATTGGAAATTGGCAAAAATGGCAGCGAGCAATTAAATTATCACTAATTGTAAGAAAAAAAAAAAGATTTAGTCAAAAAGTTGCTCAATGAAAATTTCTGCTTCAGAGGAGTTACATTTATATTACGATCATATAATGGGCTGATAAAAAAATCACTGCATTAAGAGTTTCGCTACAATGTTGTATTAGATCTTTGTACTTCTCCGTAATATCATAAAGATATTGCTACAGTCTCTTTTTATCAAGTTTACTGTTGCTCTTATTGCAAACTTCCCGTCCATGTTTCAATTGTCCTTGCAAATCAATTTGAGTGTTCTCTATCAGAAAACAATTGTTAGAAAGGAAATTTTCAAACAGAGAAACCCCTAGCGAAGTGCCTCGAATATTTGAAATATATATATATATATATATATATGATCAGAACTCTCTACTAAAACCATGATAGAGGAAGTGAAGTTAGTTTTTAATGAAAATTTGATTTGACACGTTTTCTCAAATCTCTATTTAATTTGCAACGTTGTATCTTAAAGATTAATTTTCTTTAATGAAATCTTTATTAAGACTAAAGAATTTGAATTTTATAGAAAGTTATTATTCAAAATATGTTTTAATTAAAAGTATCAATAAACTGTTAATGAAAGTATCAATAAAATATAATTTGTTCGACTTTCACTTCATTGGTTTTCTGCTACCCCATCCATTTTAATTCAAAATAATGCAATTGTAAATTCAAATTAAATCATTCCATTGCTTAAGCATTATAATTTGATATGTGATAATAAGATATGTATTATAATTAAGTGGCAATATTATTTTCTACAATATGATAAAGAATATTAAGAGTAATTAAAGTAGATAAAGATATTTATTTTAATAAAATATGCGTTATAATTACTTCGGGTGTAATTGTGACTATATAACTATATTCTACATATTCTACACTATAGTCTGTAACAAAAAATATCAGAAATATAACTAAACAAAAATAGTTATCTTATGAATTATTAATGGATGGGCACGTCTGATTTACGGTAAATGAAAGATAGGGATATTTTTATTAAAGAAACCGGCGTGATAAATTTCACGTTCACGGTTCCGTAAAATAAGAAGTATGACGCCCACATCGATCATGCCACCCCCGCGTACACGTAATGCTACTTAACGCTAGTTCAGTTAATCAAATCAAAAGCAACAACGCTAAACTTTGAACATAAATGCAATTGTGGCACATTATGTGTTGTACATTTTCTCTCAAATCTAAATGATTTAAAACATATCCGTTCAGTTGCCGACGCATAATCATTTGCAAAGATTCCGAGAGAAAGAAATCTATTTCTCTCATTTAAACTTCGCCGTATATTTCTTCAAGACGTTGTAATAAAAATGTAGTTAAAAAGTAAAGCTAAACCGCATTAACGTGATTCGTTAATATTAAATTTCGCTTTTAAAAATGTAATAAAAGGCAACTTAAATTAAAAGTAGGAGTTAAAATAAAAGCAAAACAGTGTATAATTTACGTCTGAAGTAATAGGTCGTGTACGTGTGTGTAAAAGTTAGACTAAAACACAAACAATAATTGGAAATAATAGGAGAAAGAAGCGTAGAAGAGAGTTTATGTGTAAATTAAAAATGATATTTTCACAAGAGAGGTAGAGAGAGAGAGAGAGAGAGAGAGAGAGAAAGAGAGAGACAGCGAGCGAGCGACAGAAAATCAAGAAAAATTAAAATTTTGTCAAAATTTTGTAAATAAACACTCGTAGAGTATAATAATTTTTTAATTTTTGGCCCGAAAATATACAATATAATAACAAATGTTGTAAAAGCAAAAGAAAAAGGAGTAGCAGAAAAGGAGAAAAGAAGGACTAGTTACCCAGTTTACTAAAATAAGCGGCTTTTCAGTGGTCGATATTTATTTTCAATATGTCGGTGATAACAGCCTTGTAGACACCTAGAGATATACGTCAGAGTTTCTTGTCAAATAAAGAGTTTTAAATAAAATGAAGGAGATATTTAAATTTATAAATAAAATGATAAATAAAATGATTAAATAAATATAAAAGGTCTTCCATAGTCCATAAATTTTGAATCTTCCAATTTTGGACATTAACAGTGGACAGTTAAAGAATTTTTGTTTTATTATCAAAGTAAAAGATCAATATTTCTAATAAATTATAAATATTTAAAACTACTAAGTTAATTATAGCAAATTAATTTTAAGCAATATTCTCATTGATGATATTTTTTATATTTATTAACAAGCCGGATTTAATCGTCGAAAATTAAAATGTCATGGTTTTAACGATTAAAATGGAATTAAAAAATTCAGTTGAAGCATTATATAAAATAACTTTTCTAATATATTTTAATTTAAAAACGTAACAATAACCCGGATCGATTAATTCCTCCATATAATCTCAGCGAATTATTATTTGCAAATTTTCGCGTAGAGACAATGAGTAGCTGTCATGCTCAGATGGCTATTCTCCGTAGACCAATATTAAACAGCAATTTAAAGCTCTATCGTGATAATTCGGCGTGAACTGAAGATATTGACAACACGTGTACATCGTTCATATCTGGCCTTATGACGGACATCAGTTTGACGCTAATTACTGAAGTATTGTCAATACTTTGGTCGACAGTGCGGACACTGATGATCCGAGAGATTCTTTACTACAAGCATCTCCACTATCGCTTTTCCGATTCGAGCCATCAATTTGGAAAGGGAAGGAACGGAAAAGTATAACTTTTGCGAAACTGGGTCTATCTCCTAAGGTTGGGAGGACACATCCCAAGAGCAACGTGGCTTTCCACGTGTCTCAACGCGACGCGATGCATCCAATATATCACGCAGGAAGAAGAAATCCCCGAAGCTTCGGCCGTCTTTTCCAGCTTATATACCGACCCCGTTGCACTCCAATCGGTAGGATGCCGAGAAGAACAGATCTCGACACTGAGAAAGTAACACTGCAACTCTCATTTTCTCCCTCTCTCTCGTCGCTTAGTCGAACCGCATACATTTTCCCCGACATGGATATCTCGTACCTATCATATCACCCTCCTCCCTCCCCGGTTTCCCTTGGGATCGTTTGTCCATATCGATCTCGACAACTAAGGACGATTCTCTTCTAACGAAAACAAGCGTAAAGTGCCAAAAACAAGCCATCGTACACTCTCATTGTATTTCTCGACATAATTGAAGGTATAAATGTGCAAATATTTCTCCAACAAACAAAAATTTTTTCTTTGTTTTTAAATTATTTTTATATGCGGAGTGTATCGTAAATACCAAATATCTTATGTAGGGATTCTCTGACTGATTTAGAGATGATTTTTCCTGAGAAAAAATGTTGAGGCATTAATAATTTTCGAGTTATAAACGATTGAAAAAGAAGGGCTTTTCGTGAACTATAAACTTTGTGGAGTTGAAAGAGTAACATAATTACATTCTTCAATTAATTTTTACTTTAATAAAATTTTAATTTAAAACGTAGTTATAAAAATATATAGGTAATAACAAAATTAAAAGTTTGCAAAAAATGATGACCTATCTTGACATTTTCGCTGAGGAAAAATTGTCTTCAAATTGATCAAAGAATCCGCCTATTAAAAGGATATCTGGTAATTACAATACACCCTGTATATAAATACATGTATAAAGTATTTTATGCTAAAATATTTTTTTATCCATGGAATAAATTCTTGACTAAATAAATTCTCTTCTCTCACTTGTCGATATATATATTTATTATATAATTTTAAGTTTTGTACATTATTTTAAGCATTGAAATGTTTGCGTAAGGTTATATATACATATATATATATATATATATATATATATATATATATATATGTATGGATGTAGATTTTTGTAATTACAAATTTTAGTGCTGCCTGCAAATTGTACGTTATGCAAGAGATTAGAAAGATCCTCTTCCTCAACATTCTCCAACAATAGGTATTTGACAAAATCATAAAATAAGGATAGCTTTATTAAATCATCGCGGTGCAACGAGAGCTTGAATTATTCACGTTTATCATGAAACATCCCGTTAACAACCCTGACGTTGAAGTGATAAAGTGCGTTATTAGGTTGCATAATAAATTATATTCTATGTCACGAGATGAAATTGCCATGTGATTAAGATAAGATGAATTTTTTGACAGAAAATAAACAGAATGCAAATTTAAATTTACATAAACAACTATTTTAAAGAAAAGACTTAATATACCGTATATAAAATATAATTTCTTCATTATTCACACAATAATGATAATAAATATATAATAATAATAAATAATAATAAATATGTATATACTTATTATGACGTACAGAATAAATTCATTATGCAGAGAAAAAAGAATTATTTTTATATTTCAAAAAAATAAATCTATGCATTAAATTAAAATCGCTCTTTGAAACGCTCTTTCTGACTCGTTCATTTATTATGCGTTTATTGCGGCGATAATGAAGTAACTTTGCTGATAATCCGAAAATTTCTGTCCATTCCCATTCTCTCGCTTCCATTTTCGTCCTCGGTATATATCTCTTTCTCTCTGTCTCTTTCTCTTTGTCTCTCTCTCTCTCTCTCTCTCTTTTTATTCTATCTCATTTCGATGCTCTCTCTTACTTGGCAACGATGTTGTTGGCGAAACTCGCTTCCAAACAGGAGATGAGCAATTTTCCACTCCTAAACGCGATGCTGTATATCGCTAGTTCTGAGGAAGCTTGACATTGTCGTTCAAGAGAGCAAGTAAATCGACACAAAGTCCGATATCGTGACTGCAGCGTTAATCCTAAACTGGTGTGATGTGTGGTAACGATATAACACGTAAGATACGAAACTTTGATCGATCCTCTGCATAAGTACCTTCAACTATTCATGTCAATCTTCTATCTCATCTCATGTCAAATCTAATACCATATCGCAGCCAAAAGTCTTAACTTTCAATGTCATTTTATTTTCTATGATAAAATCTACATACTTAAAAATATATTTATGTTATTTAATTTTTTTTCATTCTGAATATTTGCAAAAAATTATCGTACTAAAGATATGATGATCCTAGCTTTTCTCATACAGTGTATAATTAAAAATTAAAATTATTAAATGGTTAAAAATTTGATACATAAAATACACAGAAAAGAATTATACGAGCAGCTAATAAAGTTAGCTGTGCTTTCTATTTCAATGAAAAACATTAGAAAAACTGACATCTATTTGTCAAGTAATGCAATAAAGCATGTTTCTTTTAGGTGCTCCTTGTTTTAGTAGCTAGTAATGAAAAGAAAAAGAAAAGAGAGAAAGTGCGCTGAAGAAAGCAGAAAACATAGATGAAAAGAACGATAATGTTATTTTTCCAATAATGCAACTAGTAAGAGGAAAATAATTCTATATAACAGATCTATATTAATACGCGTTATATAATCTACCTCGTAAAGTTTTTCTACTGGATTTAAAATTTTTAATAGGCTCAAAAAAAAAGTAACAGCATTATTAGTGAAATAATATTCTAAGAGATAAAATTCTTGATGAAAACTGATTGATGGATCACTTCATCAATTTTATTAGCACTCTCATTTGAGTCACAAGATATTTGAGCGTCAATGAAAACGTTGACAAGAGGCCATTAAAGACTTAACGGACGTTATCTGCCTCGAGGTGGATCGGTGAAACCAGGAAGATCTCACTACGCTCGTAATATCCCTTTTCCACGCTGGCTTACATAGATACAGTATGCAAAGTCCATAATCCGAATTAATTAATGCAAGGATGTATTCAGATTATCGAGTCTTTCGGCATTTCCTAGATTCCAAATAATTGACGTATGCGTGAGAAATACTCATTAAAGAACAACAGTTAAAAAAAAAAAAATTAATTCATGCATATCGAAAGATTTTTTGCTAGTCTCTTCATTATTGTTCAGCTTCATTAAATAACTGTTTCACTAAACAAAGCGATGTCTGTGAAAAATTTATCGGAGTTTATTATATACATCTATGCTTTTGTGTGTCAGACACAAGTGTCGGGAAATAAATACACCTAAATACGGTCGGATTTTTTCCAAAGGACTCCGTTCGACTTTTGTCTTATTCGGATCTATTCGAAAGGAAGCGCTTTTAGCGAATCCGATTCATCGAATGGCCTGTTGTTTTATGTAAGGAATCAAAACGAAAGGACGAAATCACACACACACACACACACACACACACACACACACACACACAGACGATGGGACGCTAGCGCGTGCCACGTTAATCGTACTTTGGTGAAAAGCTCGAGGGACGTAAGATTCGCGGACAGCAGCCTGTATCGGCAATATAAGTTGAAATATACCATCCAAGATATCCCCGGACACCCAAGCCGGAGATTCCCTTCGATTTCCGGATAGTTGAGGAGTACGGGAAACGCGCGAGGTCGATCGACAAATAACACGCCATGGCCGTATCGTACAAACATATACGGGAACAGATACGTACGTATGCTCGGAGCTGGCTTTAGTCAGGACCGTCAGGACTCTGGTGTCCCTGAGAACATCGCCTAAAGGAGCTCCAAGGAGCGATCAATACCCATTGTCATTATATACCCCGGTGACGTTATTGAACGCCGACAAATATCGAGGAATTGTCAATACACAGGAGGGTATTTAATAAGACGACATGTGATGAAGGGAAGGAAAGGAGGATGGAAAGTTAAAATATTTTTCATGTCGTCAGGTGATGTATCGATTTATTGATGAGGCTTAAGCGGATTTGGCGAAACGACGTGTCACTTCGAATACCGAACACGGGACCCGGAAGATATTGACGCTGGGATTCTTCACCACGAACTCTACTCTCGCTTTATTGCGTTTCGCATCGAATCGTGTAAGAGATTTTCCCGTTCCTCGAAAAATATGAAAGAATGAAATCCGGAATCGAGTTCTCCGGATCTCTGGAAACGGGCCGATCTTGTTCTCGCGATAGGAAACTTTTGCCTCTTGATGTCATCGAAATTGAGTGCTAAGTTTGACAAGTTTTGTCCCACGATTTCATCTATATGTAGCGTCATATAGTTCGATTCTTGCGCGCATTGTGTGAAAATGTAAGCGATCGACGCGACTTCGGATAAATAAAATTTAAGTCGTTTTGCCAAACGGTATTTTCTCTTCCGATATTTTCTTTTCAAATATTCCCTTCAACGAGAACGTTATACGTTCTCTTTAGTGAAAAGTCAAATTTGTACTTTTTCGAGAAACGCGAAGAGAAATAATAAAATATATTCATGAATATTTATTCATTCACAGAAAAGGAAATATATTCAATATCTCTCTCTATATATCACGAGCATTATATGTTAATAGTATTTTATTATTAACAAGATAAAGTGTATCTAATAATCTATTTTTACATCAAAGATGTGACGACATTTGATGTGAAAGGGATAATTTAAATAAAGACATTGTATATGCTATTACGTCAATTTTCTTGATTGATTATTCTATACTTTGCGTAATGACCTTTATTTGTTATTTTTATAATTCATACACCTTATCTTGTCTATATTTTATCTTATAATCTTATAGGTATGTCTATATAAAGTTTGTAAAAAATTAAATTATAACTTTAAGTTAATGCACGTATATTATCCATTCATCTTTAATCGTAGCAATTTAATATCTTCTCGTAAAAATAATATTAGTTTTATATATAACTAATAACTAAGGTAAAGTTAACTTTGCGTAAATAATTAATAATGCAACACTCTTACACTATATACAACTCTTGTTGTATATAGCACTCTCTTTCTCTATTTATGTACTTCGTATAATTTATTCGCTTTGGAACATAGATAGGCTCTCTTTATCCAGTTTAAAAATCAGGAAGAGGAAGCTCACCTTTCCAAGCACACGATCGATATATAAAACTCTTTACTTTAATCACTTTAAGGTCGGGAAAATGTCATGTCAAGGGGAAAGACCTTTCACTTTTATCTTATATCTACGGTATATATACGTGCATACCTCATCCTGTCGATCGTGCTCGCGGTACAGTTTGCCGTTTAACCTTTAATCGAATAACGTAGAAATTAAACGCTCCTTAACACTCCACTGGTTAGGAAAATAAGTCGCAATAACAAGGTTAACTCCTCGTTTTGGCTACAAGATAAATGAGGTTTGCTTATTTCAGGTTGCGTGAAAATTTAATAAACAAGATCTATTTCTTCTATTTAGGTTTCGATATATTACGATACCTTAGCTATTACGTATATAAAATAGAATAGGATTACAAGCAAGAAAATGCATAATGAAGGATGAAAATAACCCAGGCAGAGAATAAAAAGAAACTTTATATAATACAATTCTGTGTAGACTATATTAATGATATAGAGAAGAAATTTTTCAACATTCTGAGAATGAGAGAGAGAGAGAGAGAGAGAGAGAGAGAGAGAGAGAGAGAGAGAAATTAATGTAATTATATAATCTATATATATATATATATTCTTTATCATATTGTATCATATCAAAATGTATTATATAATATTATCTATGTATATATTATTTAAATAAAATGTAAAATTATTTTTTGTTAGTACAGTTTATTCTGATGACTTCAAAAATATTTTGATATGCTTTAAAATACATCGTCCGATAAAATCGTAAAGTAGATGTAAACAGTAAACAGACTTAGTTATATATACTGTATACCCAAGATAATGCGATTTTTTGAAAAATAAGACGTTGGTATAAAACTGATATTATGGTATAAAATTGGTATTATGGTACCAAATTGCAATAAATTGTTTTATGCAATTTTTAAAATGAATTTGTGTCAAGATGTATCTGTGCACATACATATATGTATATTAATGTAGTAAACATAAATAAAATCATTGCTAGCCATTTAGTAAGAAACCGAAGAAGAGATAAAATATCTGACGATTTATATTGAAATTATTACGCTATTAATAAGATTCTAATAACATTTTGTTGCAGTCTAAAAATTTGTGAGCTTTTTTGCTTAATAATAAGCGACTAATTTATAAGCTACTCAATTTTATTGAATTCTGTGAAAATAAATCTTTTACGAAGTAAATTTTGAATTTTATATCACGAATCGATTCGCATTATCAGTACGATCTTTTTGTGGTCGATAACGCATCGATTGAATTATGATTGACGAATTGTAGATTTTTAAAAGGCAGATTTATATACCGTGATAAATATATAAATTCATAGAAGCTCGAACGTTAGCACAGTGAAAATGTCGATATGATAAAAAGCAGTAATAAAATTTCATCTGACGTAAATCGAAAAATGTAGGATAACTCAAAAATACATTATGAATAAGCAGAATTAAATTTCGTCCGATGCATGATGTGTCGTGTACAGTGTATGATGATAACATATGAATATAAATTGAAATGTATTGTTTCGGCAAGGCATGCAAATTGTATCAACTTGCAATTAGGTAAATATTCATTTTCCGTAATGAATTGCTCTTTTGACGAATTGTTTTTGCAATTTTCATTGCTTAATCATCCGTATAACGGATACTATAATGTTCGAACGTTTGCGAAAGGCGCAAAAAGCGCAATAATGTTTAACATGAAATAATCTTAATAATGAAATGAAATGTTAAAAGTACAAACAAGTGTAATAGGATTATTTAATTTCCAATTAATCACTCGTAGTCCTCGTCTGAATAAAAGTTTCGTTTGAAATCCAATTTGTGACGTTGAAGACGGAAGACAAATGCTTCGAATTAACTTTTGTCCGGAAAATACGTCGACGTGAAATTACTCGAAAAGTGAAACGTTACAAAGTTTTTTTTTCTCCAACATTACCTGTTGGAAAAACAACACGGTGCTGTGAATTACGCGAGTCACGTCGTAATTTGTTGCTTTCACCCGCCGTAAAATGCGCGCTGTCGCTATTCTAAGAAATAGAACTTTAATAAACACGTTCAAGTTCGAAAACTACCCGAAGGCAATGTGCATCCAGCAGAAAACACTAACCGCGCTTCGCGTTACGCGATATACGCGCGTATGTAAAGCAACCCGACGAGAAGGTGGAATATTAATGAGTGCGAGAGCAGAATCGTCCGCAGCACCGGAAAACGTTACGTTTTTCACGGAAGAGTGTACACGGAAATGGAGTTGAATCTACAGATCTAATCGTTTCGACAAATAACAGTTTTTTTTTTTTTTTTTACAAATAGTGATGTTGAGGAAAAATATTTGCGGAAAAATTCGCCATTATTTCTCACTGCGAGCATATAGTAGAATATAGTGGTTTATATGACATATTTAAATATTTTCTTCTCGTTTTCAATTAGAAATTATTTAAAAAATATATATCTTGCTATGTTAGTTGTATAATATTGTTTATTATATAATCCTACGAAGATTTATAACGATACATTTAAGAGAAGATTTTATCTCGACAATTGAACAAAAATACCATATTTCATTCCATATCTCGCAATTGAAACAGCTAATATTTTCTTTAGCCAACGAATTCTCCATTGTAAAAAAATACAATTTCGAAATGTTATTAATACAATTTTTATGAATGTTGAAAGAACAAATTGATCTAATTAGAACTTAAAATATATACGTATAATACTTAACATACCTATGTCCATCAGGTAGACCTCACCGAGATGCCGTACGGCATAAAGGTAGAGAAATCCAAATGCGAGCTGCATCCCAGTGGTGAGCAACAGGGCGAGGAAACCGGCGGCGCAGACCAACCAGCCCCAACCGCCCTCCGGATAGAAATGCGTTCGCATACCGGCAACATCTATGCCTGAAACAAAAAGGATATTCTCTTTATAATTCAGAGATAAATCGCGTTTCGAAGTATCATCGATAATAGAATATTTCGCGACAAAAACGAATTTAATATTTTGCATATAGGTATTTTTCGATATAGGAGAGCAAAAACGAATGATAAACTTGGAGTAAGATAGAGTTTTGATATAAAAATCCTAGATTATAGTTAAATTTGTTGCGTGTAATTTATTAATAACTAGAGTGTAATTAATTAATAATTAATATTTAGATTGTATTGTTTATATATAATTTATATAATATGTTAAATTAGTCAAAAAGTAATGTCGAATTTCTGCATTAGATGGGATTATGTTTTTCAATATAAAAATACACTATTCCTAAGCTAAAAAAATATACATATTCTAAAAGCTGACATTTTAATGCGTGGTTTGAAAAAGTCATTACAATTGGTTAAATTTCTTTTTAATTACTTTTGTTTTGAACATGAGTGACAAAAAGATTTTAAGCAATGTTTTTTCATTTCTGCAAAAGGAAAAAAAAACGTCCCAATGACAAAAAATTCCTATTACGATTTGTATCGCATTTTTTCTTTTGCGAAAACATAAAAAAAAATATAATTGCTCGAAAATACATCTTCTCGTCACTCAAAAACAAGGTCAGTTAAAAAAAATTTCCTAACCAAACGTAATGTTTTTTTTAAACCACTTGTTTTATTTATTTTATAGCTTAAAAATAGTATTTTTATTAAAAAACATAAAAACGTCATCTATTTGCAAAAATCCGATATTACTTTTTAGCCAACTAACTAATAATAGTTAGTATAATAATTAGTTAAATAGTTAGTTTTATTTAATGATCGTATTATTTCAATATTTTTTATTCATGTAATATTACAGAAAAAATGCACAAAAATGGATAATATAGTTGATAATCATTAATTATTAATATAAATATTCGAATATATACATACTTATAAAAAAAAGGAGATTATATGTATGTATAATTTTTTTTTACTTACCTGAACGACGAAGTGCAGGTACGCAGAGATGCAGACTCCGTAAATCGCCGAGAACCCAGTTCGTATTACCTATAGTCTCGTCCCCGTCTATGTAGCGTAGACGAGTGTCTGAAAGAAATCGTAAATTAATCATGAAACGGAATTATTCAGCAATTTTTTCCGTGAGATTGATTAAGAGAGGAACGACTTCCTGTAATAATTCTTGAAATAAAATTTGTTCGAGAAAACCCCGGGTGGTCCTTATTAAATATTACCGCCATCGTGCGAGCAGGGAGTTGAATTGAAACGTTTAATACCTCGAGACAATACTTTTCACATTGAATTTTCTTCCACACAATGCGACCGTTGTTAGACGCTTGCGGCGGCGACGGTCCCTGCGGTTGGCAACATCGTTTGCATGAGACAGGGCGCAAGATGGGTAAGAAACGAGTTGAAAGAAACTGCACGAAGGTAGGAAGTGAAGGCAAGGGTTAGGTAAATGCACTTTTGAAAGGGCGAAGGTGGTTGAAAAGGTAACGTCGGACGCAAAGGGCAGGTCAGGAAAGGAAAGGAAGGGTTGATGATCGCGAAATAGAAAAGCGGCGTAGGCCCCTTGTTCCACCTCGTGAAATAAAAAGATTCTCAACGTCAGATCGCTATATTATTTTTTTCCCCCCTTTTTTTTTGTATCGGGAAAAAATATTCAACTGAATTATGAGATTCTGTGTGTGGAATCGCTATTGATCACGTCCCAACCAGTATAAACTTTTCCATTAGCCGCATTAAATATTAAATACTCATGGGGTTTCATATCCCCATGCATCTTGGCGGAAATTAAATTTCAACGTGTATTGAATCGTATTTAAATTTGTAAGAGAGTCTAATAATTAATCTTATCGAGTAATTTTAATCACCGTTTAATTAATGCTTTTGTCCACTTTAATTAAAACCTACAAAAAAAATAATAAATATTTCTATAGAATTTAAAATTAAAAAAATGGCGTCCTTTCACAAATTTATTCCTTAGCGACTCTTTATACGTATAATAAACTTTCTTTCATTATATTTTTTTTTTTTTTTTGTAAAATATATGTTGGTATACGCGTATTATTAATTTTATCGCTTTGTTGAATCCACACGATTAAAACTGGAATTGCGAATACAGCTCATTTATATATATTTGATAGTTTTTTTTTTTTCATTTATTCGCTGGTTTCCTTTGTGTTATATGGCAGTTTCACATCAGTAAATTATCGTATACCGCTATGTCAGCGCGCGAGTTAAACTGCAATGCAATTCAATCCCAACTAACATGTCCGTAAGTGGATAAGTTTCTACGCGAACTCTGTTGCTTATTAACGTTCAGCGCGTAAAACCATTTAGAGAGGATTATTTGTATGGCGCCACATTATCATCGTCGTCATGGTCGTCGTCGTCGTCGTCGTCGTCGTCGTCGTCGTCGACGTCGACGCTAACAACAAGAGGCGTCGCGTGTGCGCTTTTAGAAGGGAAAATTAGCAGCGAGAACGAAATATTCTTAATTAGCAGGGCACATAATGAAAATAAGGGACGAAAGGAGAATACGAGTGTGAGACACGCGCGTTTCTAACGCAATGAGAAGTGAAAAGGGATGGACGAGCGACACGAGGTATTTTGCGGAAAATAATGTGAGACACAGAAATTGTCGGGGATGGCCCCGGGTGTTGAGAAAGCGAAATTGCCGTGGGACGAGTTAGGAGGATGCCCTCGCGATGCCGTAAAAGGTACGGCACGTTCTCAAGAAATGTGAACGTGCCGCATCCTTAGTGGAATCACAGCCACATTTTCGCGATTCAAACGAAATGTCTAAAATCCTACTGCGGAGAACATCGAAAATGTGCGATAAATGCATAAATGCGTAAGAGGCTCGGATATAAAAGGACCCTGGAATGCGCGCGGCTACGTAATTGAATGTGAATGGGATATTTTCCATCTCGCGGATATATAGGATAAAACTAGGGTGTATAATGGCCATAGGCTGTAATTTTTTCAATAATTGCTACATAGGGCGCTTTTTTAGTCATTATCAAAGATAATCGATATTTACGGTAGTTTATGTGCATACATTATTCGAGATAACGATATTGTGAATCTTATATCATATTTTTACTTTTAACTCTACTTGCAAAGTTTTTCACTTATCCACTAAAAACTGTTATAAGGTCGAATAAATTACAGTTAAGTTAGTGGAATCGACGTTAGACATATTATAAAGATATGTAAATTGTTATATGACCTATAATTTTTCTTTTCGTTTTCACTATTTTTTTTATAAATATTATGGCCATCTTTCCGTCCCTATGGTCATCTTTTCCTTAAAAGTTGGGCAAGATGGCCAATGCTTATGTTGTAGTTGTATTTTGATGATATAAAATTTCTATTAAATATTTTCCTTTCAATTTCGATAATATTACGTAATTTAAGCTGCAGGGAAGATAATATGCCAAGCACTATTAAAAAAATAACAAAATAAAAGTATGTTTTTTGCATTTTAAAAGAACTATGGCCATCTTACTCGAGTTTACCCTATTTCTGCTTTCTATTATGCTATAAAAATCTTTTTATTTCGTCATCGTTATTTGCGTACGAAATGTCTTGTAATGAAACGACAATCAACGAATCTTTCGTTATTTTCCACCTTGCATTTCATTTATATTATATCCACGAAAAATTGAAATAAAGTCGTGTGCGCATTTTCGGTATTTTATATATTCCTACATTAATCGATAAACAAAGGAATATTGAACTTTTTTTTGCCGCTCATAGACGCAAGATTGTTGATTCTTTCGAACAAAAGAAATAAGGCAAAGTACGAGCACGCCACTCAGATTCGCCTCTGTCGGTCGAGATTGAAAACCAACGGTCCGACCTACATTTTTGATAGACACTGTTTTCGACGATATATCAAGCTCGGAATTCCCAGGTATCTCTTTGGCACCGTTAAGTGGAATTGATTTTTATTCTACCGTATCTCTCATCATATAACCTTTTCATGTTGTCCTATTTCTTTTGGTTTTTGCTTTTGTGTAGACACAAAAGAAGTGATAACTGAACAACAATTTTTGCTAAAAATTCTAAAGTTATCGATACGTCCTACAAGAACGACGTCCAATATACGCGTATACGTGTGTATCTACAAAGTACATGTTCGAAAATATTTTATAAGAAAATTCTCTAAAAGAATTGCGCAATAATCTCTGCCGTCAGCAATTATATCGATTTTTGCAAAAACTAGGCACAAGCAGAAATTATTATAAATTATTGGAGATATTGTTGTATTAATTGAGATTAACTTAAATTAACCTAACTTAAATTTAGTTTATTTAGAGTAAATTTAATTAAATATTAAAATATCAGTGCGCACACAAGTTAATAAACGTTTAATAAACGAAATAATCTTGTTATATTAAATTTAAATTAATAAATGTATAATAATAATTTACATAATAATAATAATATACATAATATCCAAAATATTTTAACATTAAATTATGCAGGTAAAAAGAATAGACGTTAATAATAAAATCTTGTATAACAGGAGTATGGAAATCTGTATTCAATTCACAGTAGGTACCTATGAAAAACCGCTTAATTATTAACTGAAAAGTAAACTCACCGCCATGATACGAACTTCCACGATGCGGTGTATACGTGCCATTTTGACCCTCCATACAATGAGTCGGCGTATAATACTGCATGGGATGTTGCATGTAATTATTGGGGGTGCTGGGAACATGTACCGGATGACAATGTATGCATCTTCGCGGTGTCTCGGGAGCCTGCAAGCAAGATAAATTTTCAAAGAGCTTGAGAGAAGGAGAGAGAGAGAGAGAGAGAGAGAGAGAGAGAGAGAGAGAGAAAACACGATGTCGAGGAATTCATGTAGAACTTGCACTCATCCATGTATATTTATTATTATTATTATTATCATGAAATATTGTTTTGCGCTGATGCACGCGATAGGATGTAATAAAACCAGAGAGAGATTATTTATCACTATTAATGTATAATTAAAGTATTAATGTAATCTATCAGTATCGTGCATGTGAAAAAATTTAGAAAAATTAAACTAAAAATTCACATATTTTTTTTCAAAAATTGTTTGAAATTTAAATGTATCATTTTTGATACTTGTACACAAAATGTGCAACTGCGTCTCATTTTGAATAAATAAAATATCAATATTTCAATTAAATTTAATTAAAATACGAATCTATATATTGTATATAGTAAAATTCTCCAAAAATTATAACACTCGCGTACACAAAAATATTAATATTAATTTAAAAAATGTTATAAAAATTCTCTCCAAACACACACACATCTATTCCAATTTTAATAATTTTTAATTTTAATTTTATTTCTCAAAAATAAAATAAAAATATCTTTGACTGACTTTAATTAATAATTATATGAGAATCTCATTAGATTAATTAAAGATTGGAGAGTAAATGAATTAGAGATTAATTGCGAACGCGTTACAATCACGATAACAAACGGAACCAGGCCTTTTATGTATGTGCTCACCATAGAATGTTGCGAGCGCAACGATCTTATCGAACCGGTTGGGTGCAAGGACGGCACGCTGCCGCCGAAGCTCATGGCTGAATTTCTACATCCTCCCGGGGTGGACCATCCCCCGCGCACGCTAGCTGCAGTCCACCCCATTCCGTTTCCGCAGTCGTCCACCAGCATCTTCAAGGCGAATAGACGCGCCGCGTTTTACGCTTCCGACATCGCCGATGTCAACGATCGCTTCTATTCTCGCTCGATGTACCTTTATTCACGTCACGTTACCCCCGTTTCAGCGAGGATCGGCGAAAGGTAAATTACATCCTTCTTGCTTACTGTCAAATTCAGCTTGAGTTCCGCCTCCGGGCTGGGTAACGTTAGACGAGTCTCGGCGAATTGTGAAGACGATCGTTTGACGTTGTGCTCAAAATTAGGAAAATATTTTCCATTTTGGTCTGTAAGCAAAGAAAAGAAAACGTGTGTTGATTTGTAATTTTAATTATTTAATAATTATATTGTATACGTGTCCACGCATAAATTGCTTAAATTTGTTCTCTCTATTGTAATCAGATGCACATATAATTTCGAACAACGCTTCAATAGGAAGATATGTCGATATAATATACGATATATATCAGAAAAATCATAATTTTAAATGTAATTGGTGAAAATTTCATTTCTTAAAACGATACATTTGGTTATAATATGTTAAAACTCCTTTGTTATCATTGCTTTCAATTAACTAGTAATTTATTTCGAACAAAATTATGAAATATGAATTTCAATGTAGAATTATTCAAGCAAAATGTAACAGTCTTTGTATTATTATACAGTTGGAGATCATAAAATTTTATAAATTATATTACATATTCAAAAATAATCGATTAATAAAAGATAAAATATTAACAGAATGTCTACTTAAATTTTGTAACAAAAATTCCTTGAAAGTTCTTTAATCTTCAAGATATTTTTGTTCAAAATTCTAGATAAAAAAAATATTTTAAAGATTTTCAATATAATTTCCTAAAAACATAAGTTTTTTCATTATACACATTTTTTAATATTTTTTATTCATAGGAAACAAAAATACAGAGCCACTTAAATTGCAAGTGCTAGATTTGCAAATGTTGAAAAAACTGAATAGTTTTCGTAAAAAAATAAATGCTTTTTGTAAAATTTTCATTTTTTTATCACTAAAAATTACAATAAAAAATATGTACTGCATATTCAATATGTAAGGTATTAAATATATAAACAGACATAGATATATATATATATATATATCTATTTATATTTAAATGCTTAATTCACTTGACTTGTTTACAATATAAAAGCAAAGTTATCAAAGAGAATTTTTTAAAAATTTAATAAAATTCCATGAGAGAATTCCCTGATTTTTCTAGGTATAAAAGAAATCCCTCAAAAATCTAGGTTTTCCATGTTTTTCCAGGAAGCTAGCATTCTGATTAAATATAACATGAAATATATGCATCGAATATAAAATCAAATATATAAAATCAAATATATGCATCAAATATATGCAATGCAAATAAAATTCGTTGGATTTATAGGTGAAGATTTATAGGATGAATGTTTTATGTATGTACTCGTTCGAGAAGAGAGTCGATGAGGATAAAATTGATATCGGATGCATATCGGACACATACACGCAAGTTATGTTGCTTCGAGTTATTGGCATATACGCCGAAAACACATTCCATTTCGTCGATCGAATTCAATTAATTTCTGACCGTTTCGTAATTTTAACCAACAATGAATCTTGCACTTTTAGCAAAAATTCTTTTTCGATTTAAAATTATGCGGCCTACATTTTTTTTTAATATCTTTTATATTATTTTCTAAATTACATGACATAAATATCTCTCTTCAAATATTTATCAATTAAAATCAATAATTAAAAATCTATTATAATTAAAAATTGAATTTAAGACTCAAAGGTAGAATTAACATTCTTAGACTGATAAAATTTTCTGACATTTATATGTACACTATATGATTTTGATAATCATATTCTCCTTAAAAGTATATAATTTACTACAAAGAATTTTTAATCGGAATAGGATTAAAAGTGGTTAATAGGATTAAAATCATTCGTGTGTGATCTTTCAATTTCACGTAATAACTCTAGGTGCATTTCAATCTAACTATATTGATATTTATGCATTACCACTACAGGCTTGTATCGCTTCTGGCATTCTGAAATATTCATAGGATATATGTATATTCTATGATGAAAATAGTGTTATACAGTGATCTGGCTAATTATAAATGATCTCTTTGATACATGGCATTGTTATTATATCTATTAAATTTTTACAAATATTCTATTTATCTATGCCTTGTAAGTACAGAAGTTATCAATATAAAATTTATTTACCTTTTGTTGCTTTCTATCTTATTTATACATATATATATATATATATATATGTACAGTACTGTAAAAATAATGCTTCAAAATTATAAATCTTCTTAAATAAAAAAAAAAACGAACTATAATTCTTACAAGAATGATTTTTACTCTTTTATGAAAATTGTGTAGTTGTGATATTTTTGACTAACCACATTCAGATATACCGAAACAAATATGGTAAATAATAAATCCTGTTATTTGTTTAGAATTAGACTATGTATCATTGGATCTTCTGCAATTTTTATCTCGCAAGATTTATGTCCATCATCGTGTTTGCCGTTGATCCTTCGCTTTACTCTGTTGCAAGCTTGATATCATAACCATATATATATATGTACACATATAGTCAAGTCTCACAAAATAAGAATAACACAAACGTTAAAAACAAGCAGATTTGTATTCGTTGCTCCGGCGTATATTTTAGCTCTCATATCGACGACGAGCATCGCGTTGGGAAAGAGGAGAATTTTCGCAACGATCCTAAGAATACCGCGGTCATAAATCCTTTCACAAAGCGCTTTTTAATCGGCTCAGCTAAACGGATGAAACTCCAGAAATACACGACATCGTGCCGACAATGTGTATATTTTATCCCTCACAAAAAAAAAACCTCGCTTGATTGGCTCAAATAGCCTTGATAATCTTTGATTAAAAAAACTGTAATATTTGACGATGTAATTCCAAAGTATTTTTCAATCCCATGTAATCCAGCGTAACTTTAAAAGGCCAAGAAGTGTAACCTAAAGAAATAATTTTGATGAGTATTTAATCTTTCTGGAAGGGAATATTTATATAATCTTCTCTCGTCTTCTCCGCAGTTTTAAACACAAGTCAAATTCAGTTGACGAGATAACTCGGGATTCATTTAAATAAATAACTTGAAATAGCTAGAATTCTGTTACCGGATATATAAATAGTTTAAACTTTTAATATATTTTTAGTGAAATTAACAGTGTTTTTTTTCGCTCCTTTATTATTTTTATCGCAAATATACCACGTATCGCTACATGTTTAATTATCCCTCGCAATTAAACTTACAATGCATATATATGAGAAAAAACTGTGTACATGTTTTAAAGTTAAATTATCTAGCAAGATTAATATCAAGCGTAGAGTCTTATGAAAAAAAAAAAAAAATAATAATCAAATTTAAAAAGATAAATAATTGTGTATATTTTGTTACATGCATTGCGCATATGAGCTGAATATATAACAAATGGAAAGCGCTCATTTCGTTATGCTCGAGTCATTATAATTACTGGGATACATTTGTATAGTGTAATAATATTAACTGAGTTCTAATTATGGCGCATTTATAAGTTCATCGCCGAAAGAGAAGAGTATATCCTCGGTAAATATGTTTTGGGTTTTCATATGTTAGTGAGCTAATATCGAATAACATTGTAATTAGCGAGCACGCGCAAAAGCATATCGTAAAACAAGTCTGTTTCTACACAAATAAAGCGGCGCCATATAATTATCATTTATGCATACAGATACGAAATTAACTGGATACGCGCAATCGCTTTATTGCGTACGGTCTATGCTTACATTGCCTTACTGCTTTTGCCAAGTTCTTCCATGCGTGTAATGGCCACAGTGTATATTGATTATACAAACGTAACCTCGCGACCTCCATCTCTTTCGAACAACGTTGAAAGATAAATATGGTTTCAAGGGAAAATATCAACATTGATACCGCTAAAAGATTAAAATTATTAACAATGCTAACTTAAAAAGTGAAACTTTGAAAAATTTTTGGTTAAAAAAAGTAATATTACACAATCTTTTTATATACAAATATAATACAAAAACAGTTTAAAAACCTATACAAGTGTCACAAACGATAATTAAATATCATGGCATTACTGATGGAAATTATTATCTAATATCTGTACAAATTGGCGAAGTGTCCACATAAAAAATATATAATTAAAATGAAATATTAAAAATTTAAAAGAAACATATATTAGACAGTTGAAATATTCCAAAAATAGAATATTTAATATCACTCTATATCGACGCGCGAAGGATTAAGAAGACACTCTGTGGCCGGGCGCGACGAAAAGATGCGTGTTGACATACAGGAAATTCCGGTCTGGCTCAGAAAACCAGGCCGTTGGAAGATCCGTGGCAGGGGTGCGCAAGGGATGACAGTGGACGATAGAGACCGAGCCGCGGGATAATCCCACTAGATTGAATCCACCCCCGAGCACTCCCCCGCGCGACCACGGTGGATGATCGTGTAACCATCGCCGTCACGAGCCCGTCATCTCTCGCCTTCTCCTGCCTCTCTAATTTTCTATGAAAACATTCCTGCCCGCGGGGTGTATGGGTGTGCAAGCAAAAGATATCGTCAACTCTCGAGCCTCTGTCGAGCAACTTGGAACGGGAAATACCAACTGAGCTTTCTCGGATGACAGTTGAGATGGTGCCAAAACCGTCCTTATTTCGCAAACAAATGCGCTCCACGAATTATTCTGGGATGTATGATGACGCCTGTCTCAATCATAACAAGATATCCTTACATAGTTCATTTCTCATAAACGTTAAGATTAATCAAGAATTAAGTGATTCTCTTATACCTTCTCTAGAGACGAAGTTAGTTGGAGAGAATTTATAAAACCTCAGTTAACTTTAATTAATGTCTCATAACTAATTTTATGTAAGTTATTAATTAAAGTAATATTTTATATTACTCGTTATTTTGTATTATAATATATTAACCGAAATATATCATATATTGCGAGCAGAAAAGTTATTAATTAAGATATTTTATATTTGTTAAATAATCATATAACTACAAATATGAACAGATTTTATTTAATAAATATTATATTTTTAAGCAGTATTATGTTATGTAAATTGAGTTGATATTTCGCTATTAATTACTTCTATTACATTGATTTGATACAACACCATTAATTATTCCAATTAAAATAATTAATTACCGTTTTAGATTTGTACGGATTAATTAATATCACAGTGACAAAATTGACATAAACTAAAGTTAACAGAAAATAACAAAAACTTTCTTTTATAAAAGATTTTCAGTAATACATATTAATTATAATATATTCTGCTGCATATGATAAAACAGTGACAACCTAATCTGTCATAATAAACCAAAAAATTTTTTATTTATGTCAGCAAACAAATAATTTCAGATTAAGTTAAAAAAACTTGTCCTACATATGCAACAAAGACAAAATATTTTATTAAATATTTGTCACGAAAGATATGCTTACGTGACAAATTAAGTAAATTTGGATCAATTGACAACAAAATCGGTGTTGAGAAGGTAACGTTTGAAATAAGATACCATTGTTAAACGAGCCGCTTCCGTAATTGGGACAAAACGTATGCATCAAGCTGGTCCGACATGACCGCAATGTGAAACTGACACCTTGTCAGGTGAAACAGTTAAAATGTGAATGCTGTTAACCACAAAACGTGTGGGAGCTCTTTCTGATTCAACCTACTCCGTATCTGTTCATATTAATTACAAGATATCTCGTAATCGTAATCCTAGTACACAATTACAAAATATTTAGCAACAATAAATTATAGTACTTAGTTCTACAAAATATATATCAGATTAATCAATTCATTTGGTATTTTTCTTTATGATGATCCTCACTCCAATAAATGAACAAATATAAGCTTTTCGGTAAATCTTTCTAATATTTTTTTTTGCATAACAGATTAGAAAATTGAAAATATCTTGATACAAAATAAAGCCATAGATTTAGAAAAATTTTTAAGATTTATGATCAATCTAAACTGTGCTTGTGATTATTCCATGAGAAAAAAAAAAGCTTGTAACCTGGGTCAACTTGTTTCGTTAAATATTGAACATTTGAACCGACTATATGAGCGCCGTTTCATTGAATCATATCGTGACTATTCCTATATGTTCACAAGGGTAACTGATGCCGAAATGTATTATTGACCGGTCAGAATAAAATAGCTATTGAATCACGAGCTATCTATTTATCACAGATCACCGCTCGATTCGACACATTTGTCGCTGGTCGCTGCATTATGAATATCCCGTCGCTCGCGATTGCGATTAAATATATGCCACATGCGGTTAAATATATACGCGAGCGATCGTATGTTTTCCGATTGATTGCTCACAACTTTACAGATTAATTATTTGTTTGGCGATCAGCCTGTCGATTTAACGAATAAATTCAAAATATAATAAAATAAAGAAAAGAATAAATTTTTTATACAAAAGCTGTGTGATTGCAATTACATATCTCTAATCTAATAAAATGCAGAAATTTTAATTTTTATATATATATGTACATTTATGATGTCCTTGTAAAAATAAATTTGTAGTTTAGTACAAATAATTACGCATATCTACAGTAATAAATTAGGTAAAAACGCTCATACATTTTTTGGGAAAAAAAAACAAACTATACAAAATATTCTAACATATATACATACTAATGTAAAATATTGTTTTTTTGTTAATTAGTTAGAATACGCTGGCATTTATATATTTATGTTAATCTGTAATTTACATCTTCTACATACGTGGTCGATGCTTATGGTTTTAATAACTGCCACATTCGCATGACAACGCATAAGTAAATCATAACCATAATTGATTATTAATTCAAACCAATCCTCGCGTCGAGATTTGTTTTGACTGCCGCGCGTATTGCTTTTGTTTCCACGCAAAAAAAAAAAAAAAAAAAAAAAAACGTTTAAACAAATGTGCATATCTGGGAAATTGATATTCGAACGGGAACGCGCGTCGTGTTCCGGATCCCCATCTTTTTCAGAGCGTTTCCAATCGATAAAACTCCATGACCCATATCTATCGCAAATGCTTTCTCTCTTTCTCTCTCCCTCTTTCTCAATGTGGTTAAGATGTAGATTCTAATTGCCGATACGCGCGCATATTCTATTCATCTTCATCGGATTGGTGGAGCGCGAGTCATGCGCTCGGGAATAAACCGCAAACTCTACCAGCCGATATCGACTTGCAAATTCCAAGCGAAGTCTCTCCTCTCGCCCCGAGTACAGTTGCTTGTGCAAAAGAAACCGACATGTACTTGGAAACTATTAAAATTGCGGCGAGCTTTGCGCGGAAATTGAAAGAAGTCTTGCGCCGACGCTGATCTGCATGAATAAATACTTATCTTCATCTAAAACTGTTTCTGCAGTATAATGTGACAAGCGCATGAAATACGGCAAATACAAAAGTATACGGCTAACAGCAAACTGCGATGAAATACAGAGATTTAGTTCGCAGTAATTGCAAAAGATAAATATCACCCTCAATAATCGAATTATTATATATACTGTTCAATTATTTTTTTTCTTTTACGCAAATGTAAATATCAAAATAAATATGATACGCATAAAGTATAAAAAAAGTGGATAACAGAAAATGTGCAATAATATAGATTTAATTGCAGCTATGGTGAATAAGTAAATATCATTCTCAATAATCAGGTTATTACTTTTTATTTTTTTGTACCAAAGTAAATATGATACAAATGTAACAAAAAAAAAAAAAAAAAAAAAAAGAAAATGATAAACAAAAATTTACAACGTTTAAAAATTGCAATAAAAAATATATTCTCGATTACAATAATTGCGAACTACAGATAAATATCATTTTTAATAATTGAATTATTACTTTTTAATTATTTCTTCATGCGACTGAACATATCGAAGTCAATATTTACCATTTGATTAATTTACCATTTTTCACATAACGATCGTTAATTATATTACTGGCGAGAATATTGCAATGACAAATTTATTCACCATCGTCCTAATTACTCTCCCACCGCTTCCTCCAATAACCCATATAATCGATAACGGAATAACAACCATATAGAGATCCCTGCTCAATATTTCGCTGGAGAGAGGGAAGGTATTTTCGATTTTATGATGCTGCCGGCGAACTGATACCTCCCTCAAGAAAACTGATACTGATGTTGCAGCGCGTGTTGCATCGGACGGGAATGGCTCGCGGAAGATTGATGTACATGCTTCTCAAGTATTCGGTAGCGTTCGTGTACCCCCCTCGGGCGAGAGTACCTATCACTGCGCTGTGTTGCTAATCACACAGACGCGTCTTCGAGATTGCAAGTGTCCCTCGAAACACAGGTAATTAAGACGTTAAACGAGGCGAACAGTATACGATCCGGTGCATTCACCGTATATTCACGACCATAAGGACATCGATGGCGGCTTTGAATGGAGGCGTATTATTGATTTCATCCCGTGAAACCCCTCTTCTCTCCTACGTTCCTTTCTGTACAGGATGTCCCAAAAGTCACGAAAAACACACACCTGGACGATCGTGGTAGGTCGGATTTTACTCGACGAATGTAAACGTCACGATGGTATATTTTGGGATCTCGAATAATACGAGAACCGCGCGTGTAACAGCTGTTAAATATACCTACGTACATTGACTAGATGTGCCGCGAGGAACAAAAGTGTGAAACGATTGCACCGAAATCATATCTCGTTTGGCAATCTCTCGCCGAATTTATACCTTTCAAAATTGTCAATTTTAAAAATTTAATTAAACTGAGATCACATTTTGTTACAAATATAACGTGATCACGATTCTCCGTTAGATCGTTTCAAATGTTTGTTATACGTTTCGTCGAAACAAACTGCGAGACATTTCGATGTGAATATAAGGACGGTGAGCTTATCGATGGATGTATATCATGGAAAAATTGATAAAGTCCTCGACGCGGCGCGATGGATTCAGATGGATCGGGGATGACGGAAAGGATGAGATGCACGTGTCGATCCTGTCGTTATTATGGCTGGCTTATCGGTTTTCTGTATGCTTCTTGGGAGAAATTTATTTTTCTTTCCGCATGGTTTGTAATTGCGTTACACATCAAATTTTTATACACAAATATTTGAGATTTACGATAAAACTTTCGTTTCTTTTTTAGAAATTAGTATATGTATAATTATATAAAACTCATTATAAATTTACTACAAGATATTTTTTCTTTTTTTTTATGCTTTATTCTGTACTGGTGGTTATTTTTGTCCGTAATTTTTCGAAACTAAATATAATAATCATGAAACAATATTTAAGGGAATTATTTTTCAAATTTATTTCTCTAGTCTTTATATTTAGAAGGATCAAAAATGATAAATGATAAATTTTTTCGGATTTTTTAAAAACACTTTTACATATTAACAAAATTATCGAAAATATACTATCCCATCTGTACGGTTAGAATGTATTAAAACCAACAGTATGGAGTATAAGTTGATAGATTAAAATACTTGTTAAGTATATACAAATATTACTAAGATATTAAGATTAAAAACTTTGTTTTGAAAGATTATAAAATTGCCGAGAGGATTTCAGCTTCTTCAAACTTCAAATATGTTTAATGTTAAATGAAATTTTTAATTACATTACAAACTCGAAAAATTTTCAATTATATTAAAAGTAAATCTATCGAGATTAATCAGTAAATAAAGTTGCAATTTAAAAATAAATAGGAAGCTTTTCTTGCAAACATTAAAACTAATTTAATAAAGCTAGCTGAAATAAAGTCTTTTTGTTTTAAATTACTAGAAAGACAGATTTATATGACTTTACAACAAAACAATAGTAAATAGTTTAATGAGTTTTGTAATATCACATGACTTTGGACATGAAAAAAAGAAATAATACGTGCGGTAGAAAGTTGTGTAACAAAATAAAAGGTCTTGATTTAAATACGGTAACATTGCCGACACTTATTCGCTACAATTTCAAAATTAACGAGTTTAACAACTTTACAAATGTATACAGCGACAACGTAATTAATTGCCACTCTAATTGGGCTAGTTAATTCGAATCATCTTTTTATTTCGTACAACGTTGGTGATAATAATGTAGCGCACAAACAACTTCTCGACGCGAAATAATTTAAGATAAATGTTATATTCCGAGATTTCCCATTTTACATACATATGTGTCGACAAAACATTTATCTCTCTTTATCAAAGGTTTGTCTATTCTTTTAAAGCTCCGATTAGCCTTTGTAATTAACGCAGTGTCACGTTTATTAACGTTCCTTTTTATTAAAATAAAAATTATTTTTGCAAAATTCTAGAAAAAAATTTTTTTTAAATAATCACTTTTATTAATTATTTATGTAGGTACTTATATATTTAAAAACTTTTATATAAGGCACTCTCCTACCAGCTTATCGGTTTTGCAAAATTTCTAATGATATACAATTCTCCCGCTCCCCCACTTCTTTACATGTATATGTGTAATATACAATATATGCAATATATGTTTTAAATAATAATTGATATATGTATATAAAATATAAAATAATACATAAATTATTATACAAACCAAATAATATACATATATAAAAGAATTGTTACACAAAAATGTTTTTTGTTTGACAAAAATATCGAGTTTCATAAATAATTTTCAACTGACGTTATGTGCAATTTAAGTGCATGGATGGATTGTCGGAAGCATTTATTCGAAATGTAGGAATTCAGTTAGATCATTGACTGAAGATTTCCCAGCATACGTAATGAACAAACAAGTCGCTATTTGTCTTCAGTCGTCGTTCGTGCTATTCGTTATCCTGTCTATTCGTGGCCACGGGAAACGAAAGAAAAAGTAGAGGCTTGTGTGGGCGGTCGACGACTCGGAATTAATCCGATTGCCCTTCGCTCTTCGCGCGCAACTGAATGCGGCTGAATTATCGAGAGAGTTCGGTCGAAAAAACAAAAAACAGTCCTTTGTTGATACGCATGCAAAGTTTGCTTTAGTAGAAAAAAAAACTAGAATTTCATTTTCATGCAATTTCAACGAAATACAAACAAAGTTTGAGAATAGTGCTTCTTTAAAATTCGTTTATGTATAACAGATTATATTACGTGGTGAGCTACGTGTTTACAAATTTAATTTTATATAGATTTTAAATAAATTTATTTTTCCGTAAATAAACAGGTTGTGTACAAAACTTTCATCTCCAAAAAGGGAGATTAAATATTTAACTCTTTTGCGTAACATAAAATTTAATTAATATTTCAAATTGGTTCCATATCATGATATAAAATTTTCAAATGAAATTGGTTATTTTTAGTTTATATCCATTTTAAACAATAAACACGATAAGATTGCTCGATATTTCCCTGAATTTAAAAAAACGTTTAAATAAAGGAAAAGTCGAATCGAATTAGGTCAAATAAACCGATAGATTATTAATCCTTATAATAAGATCAAGTTAGTATGCTCTGTTCGTCGTTAGCTCGAAATCTCATTAACAAATCCTTAAAGCAATTGTAAGCGGAAGTCAGTTTTCAAAAGGCAATGAACACAGTCGAGCGAGCGAAGCAGATCGAATCGAATCCACTGACACAAACACACGGACACACAAACACATCTAATCGCTCTCACAAATTTCCCATCCCCTTTTTTAATTCGATTTCCATCCCATCGTTGCCAACTTCCGTCTTATCCAACGATAGATCGGAAAAGTAAGGAAACTCCGGACAGTAGGCACCAAAGAGACTAGCAGGCCGAATTAATCCGATAATAAGTCGTTCGTCGCACATTACCGTTCGATTTTACGATCTCTCGATGCATCCGAGTTCTCTTGAACTTATTAAGTACCGATGTAAAAAGAAGTAATTAACTCTCTTGTGTTTTTCGAAAAACTAACGAGACGTTTTATCCCTTCGAGATTCCATTCCTTTCAACGTATATTTATGCAGTTTTAGATTACTTGTTTTGGAACGTGGAAGTTAGACAAATTTTGTAACTAAATAATATCATGCAAACATGAGTTTAATTACAAACTTAAAAAAAAAAAAAAAAAAAAAAAGAAAAATGACATGTATATGTATAAACGAATTGGCAACATGAAATTTTACCTCTTAAAGTTTATTTATTCAAAATTGCTATACTTGGCGCGTTCACTCATTTTCACATAATTTGCAATTGCTTTGCATATACTAGCAGAAAGAAGAGTGTTTTAAGTATTAAATTATCTCATTACTGCGTGGTACATTTACTTTAGTGTAGAGTATAAATTATATTATTCGCCGAAATAAATTGTATATGATAATTACAAAAATATTAAAACGACCAACATATTGATCGAGTGCGTCTAAGCAGTATTCAAATCGACACATCCATGACCGAGAGAATGATTAACCTCTTAAATCAATAGCTAAATCAGAACGAAAGATCGCAAGCGTCACTGAACATCGGAGGATTACGAAACGAGCTAATTGCAGCGATGCTAATGCACCAAGAGTCTCAACGCGTGATTCGTGGACGTGCTCTCGTCGTGTTCGCATGCACAGTGCGCGTGCTGAGCCGATTAATTAGGCTCGATCGATACTGGCAAAGGGAATTTAAAAAAAAAAAAAAAAAAAAAAAAAAGAACCTCTGCATTTTTTTTCGGTTACCTGTCGAAATCTCGGACGCTCGACTCTTTGCGCGCGTAGCAAAAAATAAGGTCGATTCCGCATTTCCATTTTTGCGCGAGTGCTATTTAATTCAATTATTATTGCGGGTGTTATGAAGTACCTGCGGTAATTGAGCAATTTAAAGGTTCTGTCCGCAAAAGAGTACGTAATATATAATCCAATTTGATAATTCGAAAGATATAAGGTGGTGCGAATAAAAATGTAAATAGTAAAAAGGAAAAAACAATCTTCTACATCTTTTGTTGTTTTAATTTATAACTATGTTATGGAATATTCTCTTATTTTCTTCTTCCCTAGACGCCGGAAATGTAATTAACAGACTCTTACTTTCGTTCCACGCAATATTTGCTCGACAATTAATATAAAATTTAACTCGCAAAATTACATTATATACAATAATATTATAAATTATACATACAAAAAACCTACTGTTAGATATATTCGCGAATTTGAGACTGAAATAAAGTACTACAAATCTAGAACACGTGGCACATAAATTTCTCGATAAGCTTTGAAATCTCTCTATTTCTCTTTCAGCGAGCATAATAAAGAGTTTTTTATGCGGCAAAAGCGTTCGGCAAAAGATAATCAGTTCGCGGATCATAAATCATGATTGTTCGCCAACGCAAATAGAGATATGTGTGAACGATGCGATACTTTCCACAGATTATATTCCATTAATGCTCGTGCACGCTCGAACGGGCTGCGAATTTCTACTTGTGTACCGAACATTCGATCATTCGTCCGTAAACAAGATGTTAGATCGCGTGCCTGTATCATGTTTAACGTGGATACTAATTGGTACTTCTTGCTAATTATATCGTTACGAAGCCGGAAACGTGTAAATCCAAGATGCATAGCAATGCCAACAGATGGGGGAGAGAGAGCATCCTCAAGTTTTATTATACATTAATCGATAAACGCTCTCAATGACGCGATACGTTATTAGATCCAAAATTAGAAAGTCCTCCAAGTTTAATTTTAATCGTGCGGTAATTTTTTGCAGCGATTAAAAATTGTATTAATGGTTTCACGATACTAAAATTTAATTTATTTTCAAAAAATGAATTTAATATAACGAGCACGTGGGTGAGAAATTGCCAAAATTAAATTAATTGTCGCAGAATTATATTCTCAATTTTTATGAAAAAATAAATCAGCATATTTAATTATTCAAATGGAACTTTACGACGTATCGGTATACTGTGCTACCACACCAGTTCTCTCTAACCAGTGTGCTAATACCTTTCTTGTAATCCAAATGACCATGTAAGTTTTTTTCCTCGCAACTATGCGCACAATGCCATTTGTCTACCAGCATTGCCATAGCTCGAAGAATTAAGACAAAGATAGCGGACCATTAGTAGAGTGGCAACTCTAGCAGACTAACATGCTGGAGACAGCACACGAGAAGAAATGGACCGTCTGCCCTGCAACACGGTATTTTCACTGCAGTTCCAAAGTTGGAGAATGTGTATAAAATATTTGTTTTAGAACAAACATGCGCGCAACTATTTTCCCTCTTTATTAGAATCAATTATTCAATTATGTAAATAAAAAGTTTAAGAGTTTATTTTTCGGGTTTATTTTTAAGTAATTTTAAGCTTATGCATAACTATATATAGAATGCCGTTCGAAAAATTTATATGGTAAAAAATTGTCAGTTTCTACGAACCAAAGTACATAACATGTTATATATCAGGCGAAACCGATCCGTGGTACCATTTTGCGGCTTTTAAACGTGCTACACTAAAACGCCGTTATGCCAATCTCTGTGGTGGCGACCTGGCGTAAAAAATAGCTGTCGATATTTGTTGATGGACCGTTAAAAGGGAGATGGTATCGTGATTTGCAAACTCAGCTCGGATAGGCGTATCTTTCGTCACGCGCTTGCGTTCGTCATGCACAAGTAAAATCCATTTTTCAGCTGTCATTACTAAGTCCCGTGCATACAGCTACTATATCAAGCGCATATTGGTAGGATTATAAAAGTTGGATGAATTGTAAATGGTTCTGCAAAGCAGAGGACAATGTTTTTTAGTATTAGTCGCGCGTTCCCGTTTCATTGCTTGATCACGTGATGGTATAATTCTGCTTCAGCTTGGATTTCAGAAGCTAATCGTCGTTATAAATAAAGAAAAATGGCACGACGCGTCGTAAAGAAGGTCTGTCAATTCATTAAGTAATAAGAGACAATACGAATTGCGTAAGTACCTAGACTAGCATCATTGTAAACGCATTCGAAAGAGCAGTTACATCGCATTGTCAAACAAATAGATAGAAATTGTATCGTAAATAAAGGGCAGATAGAAATTACATTCTGGTTTTAATTTCAATACAGTCCCGTGATTATTTGAGTGTATTATGTAACACATGTAATAACTATAAATTCTAATCATAATAAAAAAAGTAATGAAAACGCATGAATATTAATTCAATTTGTTGACAGTTTTTTGACAGTTCAGTGAAGCGTGTGCTGTATGCTATACTTTCAAATAATAAAAATGATAAAAATGCATGTTGAGGCAAATATAAATTACTATTTTACTATAATAACTATTATAATTTCATAAATAATATTTTTAGTAAACTTGTAAAATATTTACTTATTACAAATAATTTTTATCATACTGTCTACATCTTTGCATCTATCATCGCATGCAAAACTTAATAAAATTTGTTCGATATTATCAACCAATCAATAATATACAGTTTAACAATTTAATAGATTTAATATTAAATTAATACACTTCTCTTAATATCAATACATTACATTTACTAACCCCACTTACGAAATATGACACTTTATAAACATTCACTTCTTTGTAATATAAAAAGGCAAGTTATTTTTACATACTTATATATAAGAGTATATCGCATATTAAAATAGAATTAATAAAAGAATTTATGGTTTTCGTGCTTATAATATGTTATATATTGTTGATACTTTCTCATCGATTTTAATATTTATTTTTGCACTGTCAGTTATTTGCGCAGAAAATAATAACACTCTTTCAAAAAGTAATATGTTAACTTTAATATTTTACCAACAATAAGAATACAGGCCACAACAAACAAATTAATAAAACAATCCTAACTGTTTGAAAGATAAGTCTACATAGCAATCAACCGAAGCATATAAATGAACTAAATCTCTCCATTATTGATTCTCAAGACGAGTATTTTAAAAAGGGAGACAATATTGCGTACCTTTATGTTTTATCTCTGTATTGAAGTATCAAACTTAATATTATACTGTAGTCATCTTCAAGAGATCACCTCTTAGCACGCTGTCAAATTATTCATTAACAAGGATAACTTATATAAAGAGCTAATAACTTGTAAAGTCTTGTGATTGCTGAAGTGCTTTGTGGACTCTTCTTTCAAACGACTATGATTATTCTATTAATTTTGTTATTTCTTGTGTTCTGTATTTTTAATTCAATGTTTAATATTAAAATTAACATATTACCTTTTAAAAGAATGTCATATTTTTTGCGCAAATGCTTATAAATGAGTGACAGTACGAAGATAAATATCAAAATTCATTAAAATCAATCAGAAAGTGCAACGATAATATATTTCGAAATCTATTAATTCATTTATCAATTCTCTGTATTTTAATATACAATATATTTTTATATAAATGTAAAAACAGAATGTAAAAAAAATAACTAATTTTTTATACTATATAAAAGAAAAAAAAATATATGTATATGAAATTTCATGTATAAATTATAATATCGTGTATATAGGAATGGTACTGTAGAAAGAACTCTCCAGTGACATATGAATGTCTGGTTAAACTGTTAGCAGAGCCGAAAGAGGATGAAACGGAAAATGTCTTAGACAAATTTTTCTTTTATGAGAAAATAAAAGGGGCGAGAGCGGGCAGTAATGACTATACGTGACTATTCATGAAATAAATCCTAATATATACATGACAAATGTTAATTTAATAATTCAAATAACCATTGGATATAATTGGATTGGATTTAAATTGCACACTAAACTAATGATTAAACACTAAATAATATAATGCTGCAATATTATGCATATGACATTATTGCTATCACTAAGAAGCTTATTCTTATAAATATAACTCCTTTCCATCTTTTTTAGGTATATATTTTGAAACATAAAATAAAAATAAAATAGTAGAATTAAATTATCAATCAATTTTTCCTATTAATGTGTGTGCTTTAGTAAAGATCGGCATTCACTCATTGGTAATTTAAATATTTATTTTTTCATCACATTAACTCAATTTTATTATAATCATTTCTCTCATTTCTTTTCTTTTTTTACTTTTTATTTTTGCCTACTTGGAAAGTATTCTCTTTGCTAATGGAAAAAAATTGAAGCAAATCTTCGCATAAACGTTATGTAAATGTTATGTAAATCTGTAACTTTTTCAATGTAAAAAAACGACGAAGGCTGTATATGATTAAAAAAAAATCTTTTACAAGAAAAGAGAGAATGATATAAAAATAATATAACAAAAATATTTTTAGAAATTGGCATTTTGTAATGTATATTAATATACATAATATATATTAATATTATCAAAAATAACATACATATGTATATGAAAATAAATTTTATACATACATAGTTTAATGTATAATATGTATAAAATAAAATTTTTATTATATTACTTTATATTATTTTATTTTATTATTATCATCATGCTTCAAGAAGAGAGGGAGGAAGAAGAAGAAGAAAGGAAGACAAAATGAGTAGTAATATATTATATTAGCGCTCAATCAATCCTTCCTCTATTTCTCATGCAATATTATTTAAATCACATAGTTTCGGAAGCACGTTTAAGTTTGGTCTGTACCCGAAATTTCCATCCATTGGGCAACATGAGTTCTCAATTTGTCGACTAATTCGACGACTTTGATAGTAAACTTCGACCGTGAAGAGTCAGATTCTCGATCAGATTCATTTGATGAAAAGATCTGAATACCTAAAATAGATCTTTTAATCAAATGAAGTCATGCAGGCAGCGAAAAACATTGCTTGCTGCGATTAGTGTTACGTGTAGCGTTGACAGTTTTATGATAGAACGTGTACTATTTTCTCCGCATGTTTAACATAAGCAATTAACTTAATTTGTCCGGGTGATAATTTTTAAAAATATCATGTGATCTTTTTGAAAATATAATAATTTTTTAAACTCAACAGAAGAGCAAGTGCTCCTAAACTTTTCCTGCGCAGAGTCCATTTTTAAAAAATTTTTAAGCAGCACTGCACAAACTATCGATTATATCCGCTAAACTAACTTCATATTTCGCTCCATATGAAGTAGAGAATCTGCAGCTCGCGCCCAATTCATCTTCACGCAATGTAGGCGCAGGACAATACGCAGTAAATCACGTATATTATCGCATACGTGAAAAATCGCACCGTGCGAAAGAGGCATTACTGTTTAAACAGAACAAAGCTCATTAAAAGATTATTCATTAACAGTCTTATTATGCCCTGTGCTCATTATATGTACATTACTGATAATAATATCCGAGTTCTCGTAAAGTTTCAGCGAAAAATAAACATTTCATTGACAGAGATCATGAAAGAAAACTGTATCTTTGATGTTTGGACGGATTTAAATAATCCTATAATTAATTAAAACTTCTTTAATAAAGCTCGCCTCGCCATTTATAACGGATCGGTGAGAGCAACGTTTAAGTTCTTAGCAGCGGTGATAATTAAAACAGCTTTCGTATCAAATCTCGATACTTAACGAACGTGAGAAAAATATAATCGCCGTTTCATCGTAGTTTTATTAGCGCGTCGCAATCCGAGTATAAGCTTCATTCAAGAAATATATATTCGCGTACATATTTACCACTGCATATATATCTATGCTCTTTATTCCATTCTTTCCCGAATAAATTACGCGAACAAGAATGGGATACGCCGCATGTATTTTAAATTCAAATAAGATCACATATGAAGAAGCAATTTTCCATATCAATTGCAGGATATTGTATATTAAAAGAGGCGGTCGCGTTAGAGTGAGCAAGAAATGTTTAAACGAAATATACACATACTACGATTTAATCTCCGAGGAAATGCAACAAATTAAATTACTTGGAGTGCATTATGTGCGACTGGTGTTAAATGCATCGACCGTGCAAGAGTGCCCGGTCAGAGAGAGTTACGGTATACCACGAGCACGAGCTTTTCGACGTCGAATTCTCGCTTTCTCTCTCTCTCTCTTGGGGCCGAAAGGGTTAATAGCGAATCGCGTCCATTGTCCGGCTATTCTGCTTAATGGCGAAAGACGACACCCGTCGAGGAACGCGATGTCGCACAGACAATACGGGGATTGAATTATGAGCGTACACTGGAAGAGCTCTTTGTTCTCGCACGCACGATTCAAAGGTCAGCCACGACGTCCGGGGCCTAAAATCTTTTGTTTTCGGACAGTTAATTATTAATTACTTCCCTTGCGCACGATAGCGACACGGTTGGAAAGTAAGCGCGATATCTATGCAATCTGCATAATAATTCTTCCCGAGAACGAAACGGCCACCTCACTTCCGAGTCTATCCATCTTCGATGCGTTTTGAGACAGCCCCGTAAATTGTTTTTTATCTGATTTATCTTGCTCTTAGACATTAACGATTATAAATTAAATATTTATCAAATAATCTTCTTTTTTTTCTCCCTCTTTCTTTGAAATTACCATCATTTTCTTTTATTCGCAGATTGTCGGGCAAAATTTGAGGAATCATTTTTTTATGTCATTATATATTAATTCTATTATACAGCAAATATCTCGTTGGAATGATCAATTTGAAATTCTGCTGAAACACGAGGTGTTCTCATGTATTTTTGTATACACTTGAAAACCTTTTTCATGTTTTTTTTTCAATTGTTTATAATTTAAAAATAATCTTAATTATCTTTTGCATAATTTCTGGAAACTCAATATGCAGAGAAAAAAGTGTAACGCGTATCGTGTATGTACTTGGCAATTCTCCTGCACATCGTAGCGCACCGCACCGGTGCGACTCGATGTCGAAGAGCTCATCGCCGCGGGTACCAAAATGGCGAAGGGACGTTATTCTCCCGGCGGATTAATTTCGAGGCAGGCTGTTCTCGACGATTCTCGCCTAATTGTCGCGATCCCCAGTCACGGGAATGGGGGCGTCAGAATTCCCGATGAAGGCGAAGCGAGATGGAGAGGAGGCGAGTCGAGGAGGGAAGACATCGCAGCCAGGTACATTAAATACGTCAGGCACATGCATAGATATTGCCTATGGGCAAATTTCTTCGTCACCTTTCTCAATTAATACATTCATTGCTCTTTCCCAGCTATTTGATTCGAAAGCTATGCGTTTATTAATTCGCGTCAAATTGCAATCACAATATCAATTGCATTTCGACTCTTCGCAGCTTTTGATACAACGCGCGTTCCGCTTCGCATTGTATACGTATGCACATATACACGTTAATCTCAATTTATTTAAACACCGCATATAGTTTGGTCTGTTATCTCTACTTGTTGCGCGCAATAAATGTCCGCGATGATGTCATCCAAACTGATTTTGTACGATTTTATTATTATCATCGCTGATCGTGTTGTCTTGTTGAACTTTGCGCACTCTTTGAAATTCTGTACGATTATTTAAATGAATGCATTCGTAACGTGATCAAACATTTATCACTCGAATGGTATATTTCTTTATAAATAAATAGTATGAGTATAGAATACACGTGACATATATGTATTTACCAAGGTATTTACAGAATAAACTATTGCCGCTACGCGGCATAAAATGAAAGTTCAAAAATATTATTCCATTCACGATCATATCTATAGTAATTGTATATCTAGCTTTTAAAATTCTCTCTTGTATAGTGCACAATTCTTCTATTAAAATATACATTCAAAAGGTGTTCTTTTCAATTAAGAAAGAAAACTCAAACAACAAAAGAGTTTAACAAATCTTTAAAGGCACGTTTCGAAAGCATAAGATGCCTTTCAAAGCATTTTTATTTTCGAGATGTTTGAATTTCTCAAAGACAATAATTCTCAATCTAAATCCGACAAAAGACTAATGAGTGATCGGAGATCAATTATGCAAGCAACGGGTCTTTTTTTGAACTTTTTTTTTTTACAGCACGTCTAGACTCTTGTATAATATATAACTGTCCATCGCATCGATTCGCCTGATAAAAGATCTAGTTAGCGTGTTGAAAAAGCATCGTTAGACAATGCTCATTCTCTCGATTCTAGCCTTTTTCCTCCGTAATTGCCGCGATTCGCAGACACGCCGTCATTGAAATCCATAGGGATTATAAGAAGGAACGATGAGATCTGAGCAAATTAAAGCATCTTGAGAGATACATTCACATTGATGTCTAACATTGCGCGTTCAGGAACATGTGCGCGAATTTCTCAAGGGTCTTTACGTCTTCGGCTTGATAACGCCGGTTAACCGAAGCTTTCACGATATTAAATCCTTCTTTATATACGCAACTCGATGGCAGATCGATGCATGAGAAGATATGAGAAATAAAATACGCGCTCTTAATAGTCCGCAAATTTATCGAGATCACGTGAGAAAGTAATAGACTGTTGTTGATTATGTCAATTATAAAAAAAAATTGCCGTTTGTAAAGTTTGAATTGTGTAATTTTGTGTGACATTAAATAAATTAACATCAAGCGTCAGAAATAATGCAGTTATGTTGTATATTGAATGTTTTAAAAAACAAGTTTATCTTTTACATGTCACGTTAATATCCAATTATTATTATAGTAGATATACTATATATCCGACTATTATTACAAAGATATACTGTAGTAGATTATTAGTATATTATAGTATTTTCTCTTAATCATTTTCAATTTGACACACACAATTTAATCTACACATGTCGAATAATTGTTTAACGGTCAATCAACGCATATGCAACGTTAATGAACTCTCGCGCGCAGTCATCTCTTCCATTCATCAGCTTCGTGGCAAAAAGAGAGAGAGAGAGAGAGAGAGAGAGAGAGAGAGAGAGAGAGAATACCTTTCCAGTCGATGGAGTAAAGATTTAGGTGAAGCGGAGTTGAAACCGTCAGTGTTGAAGATCTTTAAAAGCTTGCACTCGGGAACTCCGCGAAAAAAGCGGACGGTAGGAAACTAAGAAACCTAACCACAGGAGGACCAAGAGAGCTCGCTGATTTTATTCGTTCTGCGAAGTTAGCCTGAATTTATCTAGCATCCATTAAGCTCAGCTTGAAAAACCATCCTCGTACAACTTGCAAGAGAGAAAAAGAATATGGTGCACTATTAACCATTTGTCAATCACCATTAGAAATCATTAATTGCGCTGCTCGAAACTCGTGTGAGTAATAGATGCTTTATCGCAAAATATATATTTGTCCTTTCAAACATTTAACGTATACTTGAATAAAAATGATCTATATACACGTAAAAAATCAACGAAGTATTACATTACTAAAAAAATAATAGAGAGCGAAGGACACCATATAAATCATTAAAAAAGATATATACTTTAGATCCTAAAATAATAATTAAATTGATTTAAGATTATACCAACCGATAAAAAAATGATATGCGTTATGTGCACTACTTATTAATGTTTCAACAACCGTCTCATCTAAATAATTCTATTAATATGGTAATCACATTTCTTTCCATTAATTAAGATTACAATTAAGGATTCGACATACAGACAAATTTCAATTCTATTTACAGTATAGAGGACCGCAATCGCATTCACCACCGAGCTCGGGTCGCACGAAGCAAATGATATCGAATTGGTTCGCCTTGTGGGAACACGTGAATGACCATGCATTTGGAAAATTAATCTTCAAAGTCTTGTGTATACGTGTGTGTGTGTGTGTGTGTGTGTGTGTGTGTGTGTGCGCGCTTGTGTATGTACCTGTGTCGAGAGTGAGAAAGTATTTCTTGTTTGTGCGCCGGAGTCGTTCTACAGGAGTATAAACGTCGCTCTTTCCCGCGGCTGTTCCCTTCGCCGTTTTCAATCCCCTTTTTACATTGTTCCACCCGATGAGATTCGATCGTGCTCGTGAACAAGAACTCGACCATGATACCCGCGCCATTACGTTGCACTTGCATGCGACGACACGCCAGGAAATTGGTTGTTGCGATTCCAGTTTGACCCGAACGCCCCGTGCTTCCGCGTAGGAAAACATCGTTCGCGCGGCTCGTTCAGGTCGATATATCTCTGTGTTATCAGTTTTAACACTGTAGCGTACGCGCGATATGTGTGCGCGATGTAAAACATGCGATAAATATGTAATTTTTTGTCGCCCCTTCCTAGAAAAGTATTATAACATCACTATAAATATCATCTCTTAAAAAGAAAATATATTTTAAAATTAATTAAAAAATTATTTTATATCCCAAAGATATTTATCTTTTTACAAAAAAGAAGTTTTTAATTAATTTTACTTTTCCAGTCTATATTAAGCAACATGTAATGCTTTTTTATAAAGTAAACAACAGATGCTTCTTCTGTGTAACGAAAAACCGTTTCCTCTGCACCGTAAAGTAATGTCACCACCAAGTTTTCACTCGTAAACAAAACGTACTGTTTTATATTTATGTATATATATTTACCGTGACATTTGTCGTCAGAGAGTTGAAATATGAGTTTAGAAGGAAAGATTATTTTAATTTTTGTTAGCCTTTCTTTTTCCACCACTCTTTATGCGTGGATCTTGATTGTTGAAAATTTATTTTTTTTTTTTCATTTCAAGCAACATGCAAATATCAGAAAAATTTGCTTGTTGCTTGCTTCATTTGATGAAGCTTCCGTATAAAATATAGAAAAAATAGATCGGTATGTAGAGTCACGAACCAAAGTATTTATCGAGATATCTGGTAATCGCAAAATTTGAAAATAATCACGCTGGTTTTTTCAACGAGATACGAGGTATTAAACACACAACAGATTTGTTCAACACATGCGCGACATTGCGTGTATGTACATACTGTTACGACGAGATCACGTTTGTTTTGTCTCGCAGCGTGACATTTACCGCGGTCAGTTTTCCGCAAAAAAGCTTCGTTCCGCGATTTGCGAAGCAAATATGCCAGAAATATTTATCAAAGTGCAGAACAATTTAAATTCGTCGAGGGTAGGGGCGAGTGATTTGGCGGCTTTGTGGATTTGGTTGTGTGGAAAAACATTTGATACCGCTAGAAAACTTGATAACGTGGTTGCTCGATGATTGTTTTGAATTTTGAATAATGCAACTGTGTATCGCGTGTCTTGCGGAACGCGATTTTATGAAATCTACGCAAAGCCAACGCACAGCAATTCGGATTTCACAAATGAATGAATGAACGGTAGAATGTGCCCGGATGCAAATTACAATGATCCAATAAAGCTCAAGCGTTAATCCTAAAGAATTAACCTTCCTCTCTACATAGCCGCGATTCAATAATTTTCAATTATCAAAGTTGTAAATGATCTGCATATTTTCTAAATAAGAATATATTACTAAATGATATTTACGGGCTCTTTTCCCCTTAACTTTCTGAGAAAGATGAAATATTCTAATAAAAAAAAAATTCGCAATTACAAAGTTTCAAACGTTAAATATTCCATGTATAACTAAAGGTTTTCAGTTAGTTTAGGTCTCACTACATTAATATTAAGATAAACATAATAGTATATTCTGAAGCATCTTTTACCAGAGAGCCATTATTTTAAAAGGGCTTTTTATTAAGAATATTTGATGTCAAAAAGTTTGAGCGCACATTTAAATTAGATTTTTGTTAAAATGATATCCACCACATCCTTCGGAGACAAACGTTATGCCACTCACGCTTGCATTTTCCGTCCTGTACCGCTCTGTATATTACATCCTGTATATAACATCGAGACGATGCGATGTCGCTCCGGCTGCCAATATCCTGAAAATTCGATAATTCGCTTCCATTTTCGGTGATTCTCGCGCCAATGGAATACGTGTTGTGTGTGTGTGTGTGTGTGTGTATGTGTCTGTTCGCGCAGAGTCGACGTTCGCATGTGAACCGAGATACCACCGAGGCTTAACCACAGGTTACAAACCTTAATCGTTCCCCGCCTGTCCCGTCTCATTAATGAAATGTACGGTCAAATTCGGCAACCGCGAGCGCGAATAACTCTTTGGTACGATTTGCTCATGTTAGCTTGAACATACGTTCCTTATTATAACGATTGAAATTTCCTTATAATTTCGTGTCGAGCGAATCGATCGAGAAATCGGGCTAATAATAAAAAATATATAACGAGATGTTTGATAATTAATGTGAAATTCTTTTTTCGTTAAGTTAAAAGTTGATTCTTCCTTAAAATTCTTTTTGTTATCTGTTATTCATACATATATTAACATAACGTAATTATAACTAATATAATGAAGCTATTTAAATTGTAAAAATATGCAAATATAAAGATAAATTAATATACAATTTTACTTTCATAAAGAAAATTGATTCAAAATGCAAATGTTAAATATAATTGTGAGAAAATAATTTTAATAATAGAAAATTATATATATATATATATATATATATATATATATATATATATATATATAAAATATGCTGGCGTAACGAAATACAACAAGTAATAGAAACAAAAGTTAGAAAAGTCAAAGTATTATGTATATTTGGACGGTGAAAAATAGTGTAGGCAGTAACATAAAGGTTCTCATTTTTATTTCAGCGACCGAGACATTTCCACACGTTTTAATACTTTTCGACACCGCGTGTATGCACATTCGTGCACGGGAGATTTATGTGTATATAACACAATTCGCGAACAAGTTTAGATTCATATGAACCCAGGGGACAATAGCTCGCATTTCCACCCTCAATATTGTCACCGGAAAAATCCCGGTAATATACCTGCACGTCGGTCGACATTGCGTATCTCCGCGCTTCCTCCAGCCGGTCCATTAACGAGTGCTTCCGGTATGACACTATCCCGAAATACTGACACGTCGAAACGACCATACACCCCGACAGGAGCAGTTAACTAACGATTTATAATAGTAGCCATCGGTTTGCAAATATTTACGCTAAATTAATAACGATTTAGATAACAGAACAAACAAGCTTTTAAATGTTAGATTTATCTTTGTTCTACAAAATAAATAACAATTTGTATTAAATCAAAATACATATTGAGTATACTAACAATATAATTGATATGTATAATATATCAGCAATAGTAAAATCAATAGATATTATAAATTTCAAGTTTAAACAATAATTCTAATATCGAAACTGTATACATCATTTTAGATTGATTTGTAATATACACATACGTTTTTTAATAATAAAACCTAATTTATATTAAATGATATATATTCACACAAATCAATGAGTGGAATAATGTTATATTCAATTCCGATGTTAGAATTATTGATCAAGTTGATTTACATCTGGAAAAAAAAAAGATTGAATTCTGTTCCTCCTGGTTCTAAATGTGTTATTGGAAAGGAAAATTATTCTAAAGAGAGTCTGAAATATTATTTCTAGCTTAATTGCCTCCAGCTCTGTCCTTTCCCGGAGCGCTTTCCTTCTTCGTGGTACGCGCTATCAGACGATTATTTGCGCGCGATGTGACACCCGTCGCGTCTAACTAAAATCGATTGCAATGGCTCGCAATGCATCGTTTCATTAACCCGATATCAGGAGTCAGGAGGACGATGAATAAAAAGGATCGGGCCGGCTAGTGAAAAGCCCGACGCCGCTCGGCGCGCGCGCGCGTAATGGTAATTTATGGCAGTAACTAATTGCCCTTACACACTCCTTCTCCCCATGAACATCTTCTCGACGACGATATTTCAATGGCTAAGTTCCTAGTTTGCCACGAGCTAGGCGTCCGTCGCGCGTTTTTCGCGTGTACGAGATGCGCGCTTTTACCCGGCCGACAAGAAGCCGACCCTTTCTCCCGCCGCGTCGCGCCGGCCAGAAATGAATCACCAGAGCACGGCGGTGACGGAAATTTATTCGGTGGTGCACAGACAAGCGCCAGCCGGATGGCGGAGACACGGATCCTGCTGCGGTGACGGCATGATCGAGTTAACACGTTCGCGAGTATGATGGCTAGTAATAAATTAAAAGCGAAACAATATCGAAAAAAAATTCTTAATAATAAACTGCAATATTCGATGCATCAAATTTCAAAATATATGCCTAGGGCAGATAGAGCAGGTCAAACTGAACATAAAAGTCCTCTACCATTTTGCCATTTTCGCAATAATTATATAAAATATTAATTAAAAATGCTCAGCGTATGAGCGCGCGCCGTATATAGCATTCGGCATATGCTGAGCGTTTTTAATTAATATTTTAATAATTATTGCAAAAATCGCAAAACGATAGAGGACTTTTATGTTCAGTTTAACTTGCTCTATCAGCCCTAGAGAGGTGAGGCGATTATTACCGGACACCCTGTGTATGTATACATATATATATATATATATATATTGTATATAATGAGATTCTTTAAGTCAACTAATATGTGATTCAAAATTAAAATCTTTTTGTAACTTCCGTTTCATGGTTTGCAAAGTTATTCGTAGGTAATGGAACATGTTATTTAATTTTAAGCAGACTTTACTTAAAATTTTAATTCAATTGTGGAAAAAATTATGGTTAATGAATTTTCGATAAGAAAAATGATCACCCTATATACCTTGTACGTGTGAAGCATGGATATAAATCTCTGGTTACCCTGATATACGACAGTGGTATATGATGAGAAGCGAAACCGCAAACCGGCTTGGTCGCATATATCATTCAAATATGACATTGCTCGTAAATGTGTTGATCTTGCCTAACCGCGTTTATGAAGTTTAATGATTACGTTTCCATTTGATCTTTTATGATTAATACGAGAAGAACTTTACAAATAATTCATTTGATAGTAAATAAGCTCTGATGATAGATGTAACGGGAATTATTAAAGATTTAAACGTACTAGAATTGCCCTTCTCTCATGATATGCATATTACAATGGAACCATTTATGATCATAATCTGGCAGACAAAGCGGTTCATATGCGGCAGCTACGACGTGCTAAAGCCTTGCCATTTGTATTTATTAACGAAGTGCCTGCGAATTTAACGTATGCCATGCGAGTATCATTTGTATGAGTTATGGCATATGTATAACGATATGTGTTACACACAATATATCATTTTCTTTTGTAAAAATAATGATTTAATCGGTCAAAAAGGATTTAACGACAAATTAACTGGATGTAAAAGACGTTCATTGAGTGTGGCAAATACGTAAAAAAAAATGATTTCATCGAATCTTACGCTTCGCGTTTGCGCGAGAAAAGAGAGACGCACCGGCTAATAATTCATCGTATTCATTGCAGTTCATCGGTTGGCACGGTTCCCGTAAATGAACAGAGGCAAAAATATGCTGCGTCCCAACGCCGTTCTGTGAAACACGCGATAGAATAAAAATTCAATCGTTTTTCCATACTCGATGAAGTCCGTATTTCAAGCCGAGCGTTTGCTTTGTACACAAAGATTAAAGGTTTTGCTTATGCGAAATACATTTCTGCAACTATTGTGCAACGATGATTGCAATTTCCAGAAATGTACTTATCGACTAATCTAATTTTTTTATATGTTTAAATAGTAGTTATATTCAACTTGAAAAAATATTTTTTCAGTGTATAAAAGATATGTTAAAAATGAAGATGAGAAAATAATATGACAACTAATTTTTAATCTATGTTCCCAAAAAAGAGAATTGCAATTTTTGCGCAAAGCTCTTTGTTAGCAAAATGTTCAATATTAAAAATAAAAAAAAGCTTAATAAAAATAATAAAACGTTTCATGTTTTAATTTCATCAATAAGTCTGTAATTTCTCTGCAAAGCGCTCTGTATATAAAATATATTACATTAATATAAAATATTAACATTTGAACTGAATTTTAAATTGAAAACTTGGACAAACGTGCAATTAAAATATAGGCCAATATAAAAATAATTTATCGGGTCTTTTAAAACAGCGAAATTTTCATTGTCGCGAATCGCGTTCCCGACGAAGCACAGATATTGATGTGATCAATAAAAGAAGCTGTTTAATTAAAATAACGTTTATCTTAGAATTTCAAACGGAATCCAATAGTCCAAAATAGGAATTGCAGACGGAATCCAAAATAGTCCAAAATAGTTTAATGCTGTTTTTTTTTTAATAATATTAAAAATGTATTTTTCTCTCATGTGTTTTTCCTTGTGCAGTTATTACAACGCATAGTATACAATTAGAATGCGTATCCAATTGCATGCAACTTGCTAGCTGTTTTTATCAAAGTTTTCAAAAATGCAAAAGTTTACAAGTGTTTGTACTTTTATAATTTGGAAAAAATGTTTTCCTTTGCGAAATGAATAGACTCTAGAGAAAATATTTAGCATCAATTATATCGTACTTTCTATCGATTGGATCATCATTATACATTTAATATGTGCGTTAAATATTATTTTGTTACGTTATACAGAAGAGAGATATTACGTTATATAGAAACTAGCACACATACACACACACGCACACGTATACAGTATATACATGATGTATATGAGGTTTTCAGCTCGTATTCCTATCTCGGATTTAATACCGAACACGATTGCGTATTCTGCCGAATGTAAACGAAGGTTTAGCGAATCGGGCAACCATATTTGGTGCTAAATATGCGAAGAAAACACACACACACATACACAGAGATTATGTATTACATCGGCCTAAATACGCCGTTTCGCGTGAAAATGGTAACGGGTTTAAGGGAAAATTTCGGCCAGAAAGTGCTTGTTTATTTATAGCATGATAGCAAAGCGCGGAGAAGGTGCATTGTTTAAGCACAGTCGATTAAGCAGAGTCCGTCGTCGGATTATCCCTTAATGAATCGATTCGGTGAACCGCAAGACTCTGCCGCGGGTTTACAGTATTTATTGAGCGAACCAACGATACATTGAAACCGTAAAATTGCTACATTGAAATCAATGCGCAAAAGCTGTTTTGATATAACAGGAGAGTAAGATCCTCTCGTGTTAATTATCTCGACGATTTTGTTGTTGGTTTTTTGTGTTTATGAAATTTTCTCGTAATTAGCGTAACGCATCCCGTTGTTACATTAATGAAGCGAATACCATTCACGATATCGGAGGAAATAATTATTTTCAATAAGCCACTATGTTTTGAAACGAGAAGCGAATCGAAAATCATCTTGCTGCAACAATAATAGATTTCCAGTCTACTTGAGCCCGCGTATTCGTTACTTTACCTTTGATTATGTTCACAGAGTGTGCTCGTCGAACGTAAAACTCGGTCAACCATTTAACAGTCGCACGTGTGACACGAGAAAAATTACAGATAATAAAATATACGAGCCATAAACGCTGTCGTGGAAATTCTTGCGGACGATGTGCGCGGTTTATCAGTGAGATATGTAGTATAATGAAACCAGCAGTAATTAAAATCAGTAGTTTGTAGCTCGTATTTTTGAAAAAAAAAAAGAAAAAAAAAAAAAGTATTGTTCCAGTTTATGTTTTTGGAAAGTTAAAAAGGAGTATTTCAAGTATATAATTACATTACATGATGGGTTACACCTTCGTATGCGCATTTTAGTTGACACGCTAATTATATTGTATCATGCTGTTGTGCAGGTAATAATTTTAACGCAATTTTATAGCAGGTCCTTTTCTCCCGGTCTCTCTTTCCATTTCTCGATCTTTGAAAGATTAATAACGAGAATATTATCGTTTTTATTACAGTCTCATAATATAACGGTGTTATTTCTGATATTTCACCTTACCCTAATATTTTATAGAACGGTAAGTATATTGCCATCACAAAAATTATATTAATATCTATAATATCTAATAATAAATATATAATCGCGCACATATTTCTTTTTGATATTTCAATTAATTAATTATAATAAATAATACTTTTTTTCATAGGTACATGCTTTTATTTAAATACATTTTCTTTATATTTTGAGAGAGAAAGATATAATTCTGTTTGTAAACACTATGTATTTGAGTTGAGAGACACTTTGTCTTCTTGGACAAAGTTGTATCTTTAATAAATTATAAGGTAAGATAAATCAAAAACTGATTTGAAACGCTCAACAGCTTTTGTAAGTTAAAAGCTGAATAAATTCTTATTTTGCAATATAAAAAATAACGATAATAGCAACAAATAACATAGTGCAACTTTTTATATATTACATTATAAAATAAAAAAATTTATATTGTATCTTTCAACTTTTAAATAATAATAATAATAATTTTTGAAAAACATTCTATATTTTTATTCGAGATTGTATTTATTCATAAAAATAGTAACTTTATTTTTAAAAATCAAAAATATTTGACGCCTTACATGTTTCCAAAATAAAAAACTAAGCGACTTAGCGACTTTATATATAAAAATTTCGAAGTTGTAACTTGAATGTAATCGAAAGGAAAAAGAAAGATATTTTGAGCATATGCGGATGCAAAACAAATAAATCTGCTAATCCCAGTTTTGTGTAATATGTATAACCGATAAATTTTTTTTATCGGCTAAACATGTATTATCAGATTTGTAATTGAATACACATGTGTTTGCAGAAAAACCGCTACAAATCATACACATGAGACATTCAAGAGAAAACGATCCTCCACCATCCCTGATAGATAAATATAACAGCCAAATACTGCAAGGGATATTGTACAAGATCTTCTCTCTTATAATGTCGAAATTTACTTTTGTAAAAATAACAATGGAGGATTTATTTTGTAAATAAACTTGGTTTATAGATTAACTGGCTTTACTGTTCGAAATAAGAGAGAAGAGAAAAAGAGACCGAAAAAAGTTCTATATTTCGAATTGATTAAAATTTTTTGAGGAAGATGAACATTTTTATGAAAAATGTATCTCATATGACTATGTATCGTTTTACAGAATTTAAATTTTTACAGAATTTAAATGTATCGTATCTTATTATTCAACAAATTTAATTAAATTTGTGTGTTTCAACCATGAAAATAAAAATTAATAAGAAATTTTAGTAAAATTGCTACTTTTGTTTCACATTATATAACAAATTCCAAGTCAAGTCCGATCAGAGATACCTAATACTAACATTTTCAAATATCACGTAGAAACGTTTCAATATTATACTGTGATTTCGCGAACAGTAGGGAGGCTGGGAGGGGTTAAGGTTACGTTTAACCGTGAACCATGAGTTATGGTTGTCAGACAGCGAGGAAGGAATTTCGCTATCAGACCGGTGAAATATGCGCATGGAGATGGAGACTGTGTTCACTAATTCATGCGGCAGTAACCGTCGCTCCATATTTTGCATTCCATGAAAATGTATTTGTCTGTTTGGGCACCTACCGTGGCGTGGGCGCGGATGCTTTGAAGCATTTGCCATACGCGCAACGCGCCGAGTGTGCAATGTAAGCACGCACCGTACCCTTTGCACGCGTATAGGGAATAGGATTGGTATACACACTTAGGTAGTGAGGTTTCGCGTAGGGTGGCATTTGTGTGAGGCTTTTCAACCAATCCTCCATCTACCTACCTTCCTACCTACATGCGATCAAACACCGTCGCGCTTTATCGAGCTCTCGTCAATCCGTTCGTGCAAATTGATTATGCACACAAATCGCTGCGATAAGCGCGCCAGACATTTTCTGAGAAGAGAATTCCACGCGATATGTTACGAATGTTACGATCCCTTGCCTTTCCCTCTTTTGCTTTTTGCACGAGATACGAGCGTTACGTTGATCAATTGCTTGGCGGAGGAAAAAGATCCACAACGCGCGCAACGAAAGCAATTACTACGTACACATATCGATATAACAATCTCGATGTTTTTGAGAGAAATTCAACAGACAGTTTTTGAGAAAGCTGTGCAAGAAATCGATTTAAAAATTTTCTTCCATCACGTATGTATTTTATCGTAAATTTATTAGAATGATATTTTGATATAATCCTGAACCATAAAACTTGATATTAACCGTCGCAGGAATGTTTGACCAAAGTATTGATTTGTCAAGTATTTTATGCTGTAATACCGTGAGTTATGAATTGGCGAAATAGCTAAAATAATGTAAAGTTATATATCTGACCTTTGTAAATTACTAATTAATACAATTTGTAATTATAAAAAAAAAAAAAAATAAAAAATAATATTTTTAAAATGTAAATAAATATAATTGTTTAATAAAGCAGATTAAAAAAAACTAATGCTTTTTTTAAGGAGCCTTTTTCTTGAAAATTATTCAATGTTAAAGCTTCGTACGGAGATAATCAAAAGAAAATAAAATTGTACCATTATTAAAATAAATGTCCTTTATATATTAATATATGCCCCTTTATATATTAATTATTATTTTATATTGGAATACGAGCTTAGCGCGAGACACACATGTTTGCTTTAAAAGACATGTGTGATAAATGGACATTGCATGAGCCAATACCAGCCAATATTCGTGAAAAACGAAATACTTTTCAAAAATAATTGGTCTCATACACACTTCAATTAAAATTTCACAAGCTACCCAAATTGGGCACATCAATCAAAAAGCCGTCAAACATTAACTCAAACGTTAATCGCGAAGTTGAATATGAATCATAAACACGATTGCTTTTAGACTCTGTCCTGAACGAGTGACATTGATTGTAACATTGATAACATTGACATATAAAAAAGAATTATACAAATATTTCGATAGAGTTTTGTTGCTACGAAATAATCGATTATAAAAGGGTGACATTAGTAAATTAAATTATATCATCCAAATAAATGATTAATAATTATTTCGCTTATTACCAATAAAAATGATATATATGCAGTGTTAATTGTAAGTCGCAATTAAACACAATTGCTCTGATAAAATTGTTCAAGAAAAATTTTTATTTCATAAAAATGTTATTGCGAGACGATGTTGTCGTGATAATAATATGAGAAAAAGAAAATAATTTTTCACATTTTTTTTCGAATATATAGGATACAATCTGTCATACGTATATATTATCGGGTTTTCAAATACTATTGTCGAACAATTTAAATTCCTGCGTATATTCCCGAAAAAGTATTCCGATATCAAATTTTAAAAACGCATCAAGTCAAAAATATATAATTTACAATTAATTAATAACAGTCTTGCGCATGTTAAATTAAAGTGCAATCAACACGAACGTATTGAACATAGTATTATGCGTATGTATGTACATACATACAAGTAATAATTAATTAGAGATTGTGGCATTGTTAAAATTGAAAGCTGTTACATTCAACTCTTACTTTAATGTAAACTCGCATTAGCGGTCAGCGTGCACATTTGCGGTTCTTTTCAAAGTTATATAATTTCGACTGAAACTCGAACTTTTACACTGAATCATCACGTAAAAAAACGCCATTTGTTAGGCAAATCGCCGCGGGAGAACTCTCTTGTTCGAGATCAATCTCCCTGTTGCACGCAAAATCAACATGCTTCGCGGCAATCGAAAGAAGCAAATAAAAAAAAATAAAAAAAAAAAAAAAATACAAAAGAGAAACCTCTGCGCTCGTGACATTTTTTTCAGTATACAACACACACACACACACACACACACGCAGAAAATAATTCCCTTACCTCCATCGAGAAGATCCTCCCCTCGATAATCTGCGATGATCCGCGATTTCGCGTACTTGACACAGCTCCGTCGAATTTCCAACGCCCTCCAACTGTCGCGCGAAGGGAGAGCAAGAGGGAAAGAAACAGAGAGACTGCACTGGACGACCTTGACTCCGGAATTACTTCTCACGACGAGCTTACGCGGCCGCGTTTTTCCGCGCGGAGCGGCCGCGTCCCGCGTCCCGAATGCCACGGATTGCGCGCGTTTACGAGACGCGCGCCATCCGTTGACGACGTGCGAACGGATCTCCCGGCATCTCGCTGTCTACCAGTACGCCAGGATGCGATAACGATGATATTGGCGACGACGACACGACACAGGTGGTTGGCGCGCGAGACTGTTTGGCCTTGCTTTTACTCGAGAGGAAAGAAGGCAGAAGGAGGGAGACAGGGAGAGCGCGCGCGAGAGAGAGAGAGAGAGAGAGAGAGACAGAAACGCGAGAGCGAGAACGGATGCTACTACTACAAAGTCGAGGCCGCGGGAAAAATTGCGCGGCAGAAGCGCGATTCGTGTCACGGTGATTTCCCGCTGCTCCCACTGACGCGTAACGATCAGCTGTATCGACTGGCCGGGGCGAGAGCCGTCGCGCGACTGAAACACCTCTCTCTGTGCTCTCTCGCAGCATCCCTATTCTGCCTGCCCCCGCGGTACATCCGCACCCTCTGCCGTCCCTCGGCGCGAGACTCTCTTTCAGGCTCTTTCCACCCCTCGGTTCGTGTGTGTGTGTGTGTGTGTGTGTGTGTGTGTGTGTGTGTGTGGTGGAACCTCTCTTCTTCTCCTCCTCTACCACCATCACTGCATCCTCTTTCCATTGCTCCGCATCCTTCCACTTCCATATCCTCTTTCCCGCGTGTCATGTTCTGCAATTTTAGTGTATATATGTAGATTGGCTATAATTTCTCTCTCTCTCTCTCTCTCTCTCTCTCTTCTCTCCGCACGATTAGAAAATTTATAATATTCTAACATTATTGAGAAATACGATACTCCGTTTTTAATATTCATTATTTCGATGACACCTTGATAATGGCATGTGGATGATGTACTCGTGATATTTAAAGCTAGTATCGAATATGAAATATATCGCGTTCAAAATATCATAAAAATATGTAAAAATAATTACTTTGATTTGAACTTTAATTTTTTTTATCTATCTATACTTTTTTAATGCACACAATACGTTACACATATTGATTGTCATTAATTACTGCGCGCGATATTTTTTTTTTTTATTAATGTACTACGATATAAAAGTGTAACATCGATTTTCTTTAGATATTTATCATTGATTCGATAATTATTTAAACATCGATAGCACTTATCTCAGAATGCGTGATGCATAATCTACATCGCACGCATGTCTTCCTATCTATTAAATTATAAAGGATGAATATATTATAGTTATATAAAGTCGAGGAAATTGGATTTGAAGGAGGAATTGGAGCAAGTTTGAAAACTCGCGTCTCAAAGGAAGTACGATTATTAGGTATAACACTAACTATTCCCCAGGGCACATTGGAGTTAGACCGAATAGCACACCAACAGTAGGAATTAGTTCACAACCTGGCTTAACAATTTCGCTATCCCTTTCTAAACTATGATCCTATCTATGATATAGACGGAAAAGGAAAATTGGATTAGAGATTATCGACGTTGGTTCAAGAGGTCCTTATAAGTTGAAATAAGTAGAAGTGTGTGTGTGTGTGTGTGTGTGTGTCTGAAAGAGAGAGAGAGTTAGGAGACTTTTTAACTTAAAATAGGATTCATCTATTCCGCAATTCCATTCACTATCGTGCCATCCGTCTTTCTATCTGTCTAATAATGACTAAATTACTTCATCAATTTATGCAAAACTACTTTTCTTCCAAATTAGAATTTGAAAATAGACTCTGTCCAAGTTTTATATTCATGAGGATTTTTTTCAGAATAATGGTAAAATTTAACGCTCATTTTAATTGTAATCGTTCTCCATTCGTTTTTCTTCCCCCGATATCTATGTAGTGCATTGTAAAATTTATTTTCAATATTAACGGAACAAATTATAAGCCATTAAAGTAGCTGTTACGAAACGATACTTTTTATTCGACTCTTTCCTTGGTAAAAATTCAGAGAAACGCAAGTGCACTTTCTTGCATTCACTCCACGAGTGTCAATCCAGCTGCCGATTTATATTCTGAGGAACGATAAATTTATGCTTCTCACGGATCCATCTGCAAATAGCAATTTCGATACCGATATCATGTACGAAAAGTGATGACATCATCCTAGTAGAAAGTAGACAGGTACTTCATTACATACACATGCTTCGCGCAGTATAATTCTTCTTTCCTTTTTTTCCCCATTTTAAAAGAACTATGAATTAAACAGCACGATTAAATTGCATAATGTATCTCTAGCTTGTCAACTTTTCTCGATAACTTTTTACTTTGGCTACTTAGAGCTTTTCTTGTAAATTCTTATTTTTTTGTCGAGTATACTGATAAAAGGAACTGTTGCATTTTCCGACACTCAAACAGCTACCGAACTTCGTATCTTGCTATGTGACTAACTCCCTTTCATCGGCAAAGTATAATATATACGTAACCACACTCGTGATACGAAACAACTTTTTTGCCTTGTGTACTTACCGTACGCAATTCTACCTCGATCGTGTCAAAATAGCGGAGGCGCGATCGATTCTGCAGACTATGGAATAATGCCACTCTCTTTTTTGCAACACGATGCGTTATTTGATCATCGTGTATAATATATTCGGCAGTTCGCTCCAAAATATGTAGCTAATGTAATTTCGTTCTATAAATGTCATTTTATTTCTTTTGTAATTAAATTTATTTTGCTGTAATTAAAAACCTGTGATTACTTTTTTTTAGCAAAATCAACTTACTGATTATAAAAGATAGATTCTAGTGCTTAAAAAATATGTAAGAATATAATTAATTGACAAATTATGTATATAAAATCTGTTACGCTTTTTATATAAAGAAAAATCTTATACAGAATTGTTGCTGACTTTTTTACTTTATTTTTAGATTATTTAGAAAAATCTCTCTTTATATGATACATGTATACCAATTTAAAAAAAATCAATTTGATTTGTTGTTATATCTTGATAGATATGAGTGATGTGATTTAGAGAAAATTTGAGTATCTACGCTTTAGATTTTCCGGGAAAACTACGAAATTGAATATCGTTGGTCACACTTTATCTTCTCCACAGGAACGCGTGTTTCACACGTTATACGCCAACATTGTGTCGACAAACTATTTTGACGGTAGAGATAGGCGTGAGATATGAGGTAAAGTCGTTTCCTCTGTATAGGTGTATAGAATTTTAATTTTCAATATCGGTTCAGACTACGCGGTATATCGGTTTTCAAATATAATACCGCACGTTCCCGAGAATGAGATTGTACCGTGGACACGTTCTTAGAGGAGATATTTTTTTTTTTTTTTTTCGTCAGCTGGACTTGGGAGAGATAGCGTATCATTAACACGACAAAGTTCTCGTAATACGACGTGTCCTACTTTGTTGAAAAAAAAAAGGTCCGATGATTCCACGTATAAATCGAAAAGTGTATTATTAAATACTCATAAATCACTGATTTCACCCGTGTCGAAATAGCGTAACGAGTGAACGATCACGTATCCAGGTCCAAGTCGTTAAGTATTGAAGCGGCTGCGATCCTACTTAAAATGCTCCCAAGCTTTTTGCGCAATTTGCCGCATGCTAGGTGACTATCCGTGGAGAGGCGGGAAAAAGGATACACGCACACACGTACATACACATAGGAGAAAGGGGTAACACGATCGAGCGATTTAGATCCAACAGGCGTCGCGCCGCCTGTGTGACATAATTTTCTTCGCCGTCGCCGACATCGAAAGACATTCATCTTACTGTCCGCCTGTGTGATGTAGTTACGTCATATCTCGCGAGGAAGAACTTGCCGCGATCAATAGGCACTTCTGTATATACGACGCCGGAAAATTAAGCCGGCCTCGACAAAGTTTTGCATTATGGAAGTTCTCTTATCGGTCGAGCGGTCGGCGGGGCCCCTTTTGTGTTAACCGCTCGCTGGTGATGAGTGACGGGAAGGGTGGGCGGAGGGAGGATGTTATTACGCTCTCTCGCTTCTTCTTCTTCGTCTTCTTCTGGGTTGCCTAGATAAATATCCCAGTGTACATTATAGGGGGTGGCGGGGCATCTCGGAGAGATTGAAGGTGAAAATTTACATCTTCACTATATCCACGATGCACTCTCGAGATACTCCTGCTGGCAGTTTTTCAGCCTAAGAAATTTAGCAGAGGCAAGAGCTCTGTATATTTCCTCGATTTTTGTAGCTCTCTCTCTGTAGACGAAGAACATGCAGAAGGCGAGGAAGAAAAATATGAGAATTTTAGTCGTCGTGTGTCACGAAGTTTTTCGACTGTACAGAGATAAAAGCATTTACGTCAAGAGCAAAACACGAAGGCGTATATACATCTGCAAATAAAATAAAAAATGATATCAAAATGCAAACTGAATTTAAAAAACAGTAAAATTGTTATTTAATTGGGAATAATAGAAATATGAACTTTTATTATTATTTCTAATATCAAATTATATTTGAGTTATAATTAGCTAAAAATAACTAAAATTGTAATTGCAAAAGAAAATCTTGTTTTTTTTTTTTCAAGATATAGCTTAATATAATATAAATATAGCGTATAATATAATGGCATATTCATAGTTTAAGAAAATACGAACGATTTTGGAGCAATCATTCAATATCCATTTATTCTCAATTAATATTAATATTCCAATTAATTGGCATATATACTTATGTATATGAATATATATATCTATATAAATGCACAGCATTTTTACGTATTATCTTTTTTCAAAGAATATATAATTATTTCTTTTAATTATTTACACAAATAAAACTTATTAATAATACGTATTAATAATAAATAACATGTATGAATTAAAAATCACACACTTGGTTCTGTAAAAAAAAAAAAATATGCAAAATATCGTGTACAATTAAAGAACAAATTCCATATAAAATTACCATCATTATATTTTTGACTGCTTATTTAAGTGTGCATTATATTATGAGCGTTTAAAAACCTTCATAAAACGTTGTCTAATATGGTTGTAATTTAACAGTTAATGTACTATATAAAATTGAAATTAGTACCTTTAATATTATATATTAATTGGCATGAAGAAATCCCAAGCCATCAGTCATACTGGGACATAAATAACAACCATGTCATATATTAATATGCAACACATATTTCGAAATTGCGTTTTTTATATGCAAATAATATGACACGTATAATTCAAAAAAACTGAATTAAAAAATTCAAAAGTATTATTTGATTTCTTGTTAAACATTAATTTTAATAAGGCGTTATCACTATCGTTTCAATGAAACGTTTTTTCTGCAACAGATATAAAACAATGATTTAATAAATCATAATAAAATTATATAAAAGAGATCTTTGATCTCTTATCTAAAGACACATAACAGTTTATCTCTATTGATTGCCATACAATTGCAAAATTACATGTAAATCTACTTTACAGACAGTGTGTGTATTACAATCTTTCGCTAAGAATGTATTGTTATGGGCGGAAACGGGAGTAAAAGTGCATAGAAATTTTCATTATTCCAGAAAAATACACATTGGTTAGGTGTATTATAGACACATTAGTTACAGTCTACACAGTTGTCCCCAAAACATCTGTACTATCATTTAATTAAATATGATTCAACAGGTACGAGTATTATCTTTTATTAGGCTTTCTAAAAAGGCTGTCTGGAAAAAGAGAAAACACATATTTGGCATGTATACTTTCAATGCAGACGATTAATCGTCGAATTCATATGTTTGATCAGCTTTCCAACCTAGTTTCTCAATACACCTAAAACATAATATAATATATTAATAATCAAGGAAATCAATTAATAAAGCATTGAAAATAACAATTAATATTCATCAGTAATTAAGAAAAGTTACATACAGAAATTATATTTTTTTTATAATAAAAGTTGATACTTATTTATGTAAATTTAATAAGAATAATGATAAAACAATTTTTTTTGTCATTTTATAAATTTAATATGTAAAAAATTTCAGACATACTTTTTTGCAGACAGCATAAATCCTTTTGGTCCACATGTAAATACACATCCTTCTGATGAACATTCACCAATCAATTCCTTCAACAATTTATCTGATACAGTACCACGTTTACCCTCCCATTTATCTCCTGCTTGTGAAAGGATATGCGTAACTTTAAATCTAATTAAAAAAGATACCAAATATTAGAAATTACATTTAGTTTGATCTTTTATTTTTTTATAAATAATTAAACATAATTAGCAAAACAATGTTTACACAAATATATAGTTTCTTTTTATCAAAATTTGAAGCATACACCCATATTTTTTTCTGTGCACATACTTACTTTTTCTCTGTAGACACTTTGTCAAGTTGTGCCACATAAAACATATTGTCTTCGTTCTTATTAAAGTTTAGAAGATTGATTAATGTTCTGGAAAAGTGTTAGATCAATTAGGAATAAGCATATAGAAACAAAAAATATTATATAATTGGATTAAATATTATTAAATACTTGTCTATACTATCAATACAATTAATATCATGTTTTTCACTATTTTGTTATTCAATATTTTTTTAGAAATCCAAAAATAAAAGAAATTAAAATTTATAAGCAGTCTTAGAAAAATCAAAAATATATATACTTATACTTACACGCTGCGTCTTGCTAATGCTCGCTGAATTATTCCTAACATTACGGTTAAACCCGTTCCACCTGCCAGCATATGAATAATAGGATACCGATCGAAAGATTCGGTTATAAAGGCACCTAAACCATTGCTCATTGTAAGGGTTTGGCCAGGTTGTAATTTGGTAATGGACGGACTGAGTGCGCCATTTGGATATCGCTTTATCATTAAACAAATACAATCTGGCTTGTAATTTGGCGCCATATCATCAGGATGAAGGCACGGTGGGACAGGCGTATATGACCTTGATATTTCCATTCCTGACAAATATAGCAGAATATATCAGTATATTTTTGACAATATTTTTATAAATATATATAAACAGAAAACATTGAAATATCTATATTATTAGGTACTTACCCATTACATTCATTTTAACTTCTATGTGTCTACCAATGGGAATTAGTTCTAAAAAATGTGTCGCACGCAAAACTAATAAATTAACTAGTTTACAAAGGGGTGTATTACTGAGTACTTCGTACTCTCTATACGTGCGTTTATTCGTGATTGATTCTCGCGATAACGTATGATCTCCCTGAGATTTCCAAATATCTTTAATCTTCTTTATGAATGTAAAATCTACCTGCAATATTTAAGTTATAAACTTACGGGACGTGCGTTAGAAATAAATAGTAATGTTTTGTTTTTATATGAATTGATTATATAATTTACCTGCATTATATCGAAATCTTTTTTACACATTGGCGGCCATTCCACGTCTGCATTTAATTCGAGCTCATCGATAATAATATGTTTTTCAAAAACAAGCTTAAAGGTGAGCTTTGAATCACTTAACCTTTCCAATTGATAACATACTCCAGGGAAGTCGCGTATAGATTGATAAAAAAGCGTAATAGAGTTAGATGTTTGCCGCCAATTCATATTTACATTAAATGAATCTGAAGAATTTTCTTCAACTGTTTTTTGTGCTAAAACAATAAATGTTTCATTAGAATAATTGTCTTACAAAATGAATGTAAATATGTATATAATAGCATATAATAATATAATAAATCCAATAGAGAGGCATTTGAACAAAGCACTTCAATACTTATATGTAAGTGAAACAATTTAAAATAATCTGTCATAATTGATCGTATTTTGAAAAATAATATAATTTTAATGTTTATCAATTTTTATAGCAAAAGAGAGTCATTCAATTAACTTTGAGGACATGTGCGCACAAATATATACGAAGACAATAAATGTAATAAACCAATACGATCTACCAATTCAGCAATGTTTCTCTAAATATAGATGACCTAGAAAACTACACGATGCAACTCACCAGTGGAACTTTTGCTTAGACCTAACGTCACGGACGAACGGTTGTTCGTGCTCGAAACCGAGTTTTCCGTTATGGAAGAAGTGCTCGACGTGGAAGAAGCACCGCGGCTTAATCTGCCTACGACGCATTTTTGCAGAATGCTCTGATAATTCACCCAAGCGTGAACCTGGAATTAACGATCTACGGGTACATAAAAATAATTACCACTTAGCGAGATGACCTAGCAATACAATAAAATGATACGATGGCGAGTAAAGGATCTTACGTTTTCAAATAACTTTGTAGCGTCCTTCCCAACGCCCCTCATCAATTCGTCGACTCCTCCCGGATGGAAATCCATATAACGTGTAACATTGAATACTACTCCTGCAAATGAAATCAAAGGTCAAAATCAGAAATCTCAATGTTTAAATTGTTTTAAATTCTTAATGACATCAAAATTGTCTCGAGTTATGTGTACATAAGTCAATAAATAATAAAAATTTAATTACGATTACATAAATTTTAATTATCATATAAGTAATTATGCAACTTAACGCTACAATTTTTTTACAATTTTTTTTAGTAACGTGTTAAACGTGTTTACAGATAGTTGCCGATGAAAAAAGAGATTCTTTTCGTAATGAGACAGTAGAAAGTAGAAAAATAAACGAACCACGTATCGCGATCCAAGCGTCGGTTTGCTTATTATGATTAGCAAGCTCAGATAATGTTACGATCCGTGGTACACCACCGACTCCAGTTAAGTCGACTCCTGAGTTACCCAGACGAATCCAATCCATCAGACTATGCCCCGGTGCTAAGGCTGTCTTATTTCGTGGGTTTCCTGTAAATAAAATAAAATAAAATAAAATAGAATAAAGTCAAAATTAATCATTTATTATATTTGCTCTAAATTGTGCATTAGATTAAATAAATCTTTTTAAGAAGTGTACAAGTGAAATAATATACGCTTATATTTCAAACTCTTAATGCCATTAAAATTCATTTAATTTTTCTATTTAATTTACAATTAATTAATATTATTATGTAAATTAAAATTCTACTTTTATTACTTCAATTCTATTTTATAAACTCTTATTGTTAGTTTGAATTGTAACTTTTTTAACTGATACTGTAAATATTGTCTTTATAAACTTTTTTTATCGTATTTTTAATGTTTCAAAGAGTGTTCTTTCGACCTTCTGTACACGCGCAATAGACATCGTCTATCTATTATATAAATTAGTGCTTGAGAGCATAAAGGCGCCATTTAGCCACAATGATGAGCATGTGCACGTAAACGTGATCGCGAAAATGAATTAATTGGTAATTACACTAATTACTAACCATCCTGAATCTGCAGACCAAGACTCTGCGGAGAGCCATTGCCATCCGCGGCGGAAACCAAAGAAGCGCCGCAACATCGTGGCATTTTTTCATGGGCACGATAAAAGTCGCGGAGACATGATCATTTTCATAGTTACTTCGTAAAAAAAGCAGGTGAAAGCCACAAAAAATTCTCAGATTGTTTCAATTTTTCAATGTTGCCTGAATGTGCGATTTGAGGATTAAATTTTCTTGACGCATACGAAAAAGAATAGAAAAAATAAACAGAATAACTGTCCTTGAAGGAAACGACAAACGAATCGTATTATTAGTATCGAACGTTAGATGTAATATGTAATAATGTCAGGTAAATATCGAGGTCATATGTGCACATTAGTAGAAGCTATAAATATAAATATATTTACATTTTTTTACAAACAATTAAAAAGCTTTTTGTAATTTATATTATACTTTGTGGAGTTACAAAGTTAAAAAAACTACGCTTTTCAGTTAATTTCAAATAAAGTTTATATATATATACATTTTTTTGTAATGGTATTACAATTCTATTAAAATAAATTTCATCTCAAATTTACTGAAGTGTAGTTTTATTAACTTTTTAACATTATATACACATATACATACACACACACACACACACACATATATATATATATATATATATATATATATATATATATAATGAAAAAATCGGAAACTGCAAAATGATCTTTTTCGATATTTTTCCAATTTTTTCCATTATATAATATATATATTGGTAATATTGAAATTCTATTAAAATAAATTTCATCTGAAATTACCTGGGAAAGTGTAGTTTCGTTAACTTTTTAACTCTACAAAGTATAACTTGCAAAAGGCCCTTTTCAATTGTTTGTAACTTGGAAACTATCGATGTTTCAATTGGCTACTACATAACAATTAAAATCAACTAACTAATTAAAGTGTATGTAATTACAAACGTTTAGTTAATTTATGAGGCGGAAATACCATGCGAATTTAACTTCAAACAGACCGCTCACGAATTCGCAAATATCGTTTGCCACATCATCGATCGTAAATTTTTAATCCAATAATATTTGATATGCCGATAATTTAACACCTGTCTGATATCTGATAGTTTATATTCTTCTTTAATTAACCTAACCATTTTCAAGATACTATAATGCTGCTTTTAATTGCACTTTATTTTTTTAATTTATTGATATATTCCCTTATTTTTCTAAATATTATTTATATTATTATATTTATTGTTCTTTTTTTGGCGTGATATATTCTTTGATAAATTTATAGTATCAGTGTTTCGGTTGTAAAAATATATATGTGTGTGTATGGCATAATGTTAAGGAAATTTATTTATGCAATACATTATAAAATTTTGTTTATTTATTTTTTTAGGAAATTTTAAATAAAGTGCAAGACTTTCATTTTGAGTTATAATTAACAAGCACTGTACAACATCCTGAAAAATCAAACAATTATTAAGTTAATAGAGCTAGTTCAAAGAGATACATTTGATTGTTATAAAATCTGTATCGATGAAATTTGTAATGGAGAAGTGAACTTGAAGTGAACGTCCTACGCTATTTCACAATACTGCTACTCGAAATAAATAGTTTCGACCAAGTGCAGTTATAGCAGAAAATGGTTTCAACCGCTTGTGTGGTTTAGGTCACCATCGATCCAACCTACTAATAATAAAGATGCGAGGAGGACCATTTATTATGCATCGTGGCGAGATGACGCGCGCGGTGCTCACTTAATATACGGTGTATCCCGAAAAGGAATGGCTTAATGTCATCTACATTAGCGGGAGAAGCAACGGTTAACTGCGATGATTATGAAAACGAGAGACGAAAATCCACGAGTGAATTCGAATCGAGCGACGAGAAACGAGATCCCGTGGTGATCTCGTGGTGAAGGACCGGAGGGTACTGCGCTGAAACACGCGGCCGAATATAACCCTGAGACAGGTAGATCAATATAGTAGCGATGGACGACGCTCAGCTCAACACGCAGGATCTCTTTCCAGTCTCGGAGCGCGCTTCTCCGCGTTCCGCGTACCAAGATCAACGGCAGGGAAGTCAGTAAGACAGTCGGAAGACTATTGACCATCCAATTCCGATTCAACAATGGAACACGTATTGTTTGAATGAAATAATAAGGCTCGCATGTTCTCATGGACGGTGGCGCATAAGTCATGAAAGAAAATGGATAAAAATAATTACATTTTTTCTCCCTTGTACACTGGTTTCGTTTTATAGAATTTTTTATATTAAAATACACGAGTATAAAATTTTATTTTTTATAAAACCATAAGCGCATTATGATAAAAAGTACGCATTTTATATCTTTTTATATTATATTTTATATTTTTTTCTCACGCTTTTATAAAGATTTTTCAACAAAATGAGATAAAAATATGACCTACTATTTCTCCAATTTTAATTAACTGGAAAAATCAATATTTATAAAAAAGATTGGACATTCTTACCGGTAGCAGATCCGGACGATGGTATTGTTTCCGTTTTTGCTTTCACTCGCTCGGGTCTAATGACTCCAGTAGGTAACATTATAGAGTTTTTGGCTAATAAACTGGTAGGTGAAGATGTTTTTACATCCACTTTCTTCATTTTTTCTTGAATATCACTAGTACTGCAATTCTGACATTTACTTTTTCCATTCTGCTCTCTCGATTGAATTCCCGAAGAAGCGTTCTTCTTTGTCGATTCCATTAGTTTTTTTTTTCTTTTTAATACAAGAAGTACAAAAAGATAAAAGTATTATGCTTCGTCAGATGTGTACATTCCAAAGACCGCATGGCTTAGCTCTATTGTTGGTAGAAATCTGTCACACATGTCAAAAGTAACATATAAAATAGTAAATAATATCATTTCTAAAATACAATTATTTTTATTTTAAAAAATGATATATAATTATTATTATTAATTTACATCAGATTAATAATCTAAAAGAGAGAACCGTTTAAAAATATCAAAATTTACTTTTCGTAATTAAAACACAATTTAAAAAAGCAATTATTCATTGTATTTCATTCGTATCGTTAAGAACGTGAAATAATTTATCAAGACAAATATTTACATCAAATATAAATAAATAAAATCAAATAATAAAATCTTAATTTTTAATCATATCATTGTCTCACAATATTATTATATTAACATATTAATTTTAGTATAACTTTTATTTTTTATATAATATATCATATAAGTTGTTTTTCACGAGTGTGATAAATGTACCTATCTTCTGAAAAATTTATTAAAAATGTATTAAAATCGATAAGCAAAATGTGCTTATCATTGTTGTTATATATTAAGTGCTTTGAAATTTAGAAAGCGAAACACATCAAGACACGACATTCGCTTTCGATTCGCTTTCTTCGTACAGTTTCTCTGTGCAATTGTAATTTTATCTCGATAAATGTAACTTACAAGCGTACTTTTATAATAACGATGTGCATTGATGTGCATGATTACGATTTTAATGAGCGAAAGAGTAAAAGAAACTCCAATTGATTCTAGTGTTCAATAAAATTATAAAGACATTTTATTGATTTTGTTTTTACTCCATTTAATCTGTGTTATAGATGCACAAGAAAATTAGATACATAATGAATTAGCGATAATGAATTAAAAATAGTGACCTTGAATCAAATATAAATTTCTACATAAAAAATATTTTAATAAATAACATTTCCTATTAAACAATGTCTTGGCTTTAATTTTGTTTTATTTTTACTCATTACATGTTTTTTTTAAAGAAGATTAAAATTAATATTCTTGATAATTTTTCCGTGACCAATAATTAAAAAAATTTATGGTTATATATAACTGCTATGCTATTTTCGATGATAAAAAGATTTAATAAAAGTTAAATGAGAGAGAGAAAGAGTCTAATAAATGTAATAAAATTAAATATATAATATAAATTAAAATACATTTATTTAAATCTTAACTATGTAATTTTATTTAAGAAAAATTAAAGATGCAAAAATTTTTTAATTAAATTTTTAAAATGTAAAAATTGTTAAATTAAAAATAAAACATTTAATTTTCTTATATAAAAAAAAATTAAAAGAAAACAATATCAATATGCTATGTATTAAGATAAAAGAATCGAATAATGTGTAAGAAATGCTTTAGCATAAATTAAAATTAAAATTAGCCTTATTAAAATTTGACTTGGTCTCGTTTTCGTCCATAACTTACAAAAGATCCTGACGACATTCTTGCTGACAAAAGAGTAGAGTAATAAAATTACGCAGAGCGTTAAACACTTTTTGTCGAGTGATTAGGAGGTAATTGGTTGCAATGAGAGATATTCGGTCTGCTATACATCAATGAAATATGTGCAACCTGACTCCTCTTAAATATTTTGGCCTTAGACGAAATATCACTCGAGATAGAAGTACGTTTTATGTCTTACTTATATTGCAAGATAAAACGTTAAATTTTAAATAAAAAAAAAATAATTCTATAATATTTAAAATAATGATAAAATATTATATTCATATTGCATGTATAATATTGATTCCATTCTCTATTGTTACATTTATAGACTTCTCAATAGACGATTTATAAAGGCGCATCTAATTTACCTCGACGTTAAGAAGGCGTTACCTACTTATATTTTCATAAGCAATCAAACAAATTTTGTCTATAGTAAAATTAATTTTTCAAAGTAGGTTTAATTACGTAAGTTTCTAGCACATAAATATTTATAATACAAAGTAATTATACTTAGCAACAAATAAATAAAATATGCATCACACACATATATACAAAATAATGCTTTGTCATAATATAATGAGAATGTTTTGTGATATATGCATGCTTGTTAAGATAAGATAAAATATGCACGTTGCAGCTATTACATAATCTTATTTATCTGTCATGAATGTGCGCGCAATAAGTAGCTTTTTATTGTCGGAAATCGATTTTCGGTTATGTGCCAAAAATTATATATATATATATCAAAAATAAATATTACATAGCTGAAATGTCGCGAGTTTAACTCTTCGTGTGTTTATAGGCATATATTTCTCGCGCCAATTTTACATTATGATTTTCGTTGCCGCAAACAAACGAATTATCTTCGGGATCGAAAGTCCGTCAACTTACTAAAATTACGCTCATATTTCAACTATTTTCGACATACTTGCATACGATAAGCGAAATAACTGTCGCAAATTAGGTTATCTTGTTCAGCCGCCGGGCAATATTTGCGTGTCAATCGTGTCGTGATAGAGGACGATCCAACGCGCGAGAGAGCACGTGCCGAATATCACGATAGTTTACACTCGTACGAATACACGCGTGCGCCTCGCCGGAAGAGCTTAAACGACCTCGAATAATCGTTGGGGATCGACAATCGCAGCCACGTTTTAAAGAGACGAGAGGTTAGAACGTCCCGTCCGAATGTTCCGTGTTCCGTCCCGCCAACTGGTGAAACGTCAGGCAATAAGGCCGTATCTTATATCAAATTGACATCGCAATATGTACATCTCGCCGATTTTTGACAATCTATTTTTTTCTGTTTTGAAAAATTTGTTTTTTGTAAACAAATCTTGTTATGACATGATGATTAATATACATTTATAATTGCAAAAATTTTATAAAAAAGAAATGTCTAACATGTTGATGATATGCAACCATTATTTATTTTCATTAAAAAGATCTGTTGTTGATATATGAATCGTAATCGAATTATTTTTTTGCGCATGTATAATATATACATACTCACTCCAGATAAGCCTGCGGCCTGGGTTTGGAACACTTTCAAGACCGCTCCTGTGATCACGTCCGCTCGTCTCGTTCTCGTACCTATATTCACGGCGCTGGACTCGTGACAGCTCGGAACAACTCGGAAAGAGCCGAGCTCAAGATCGGGAGTAATCGCGCGGCGTCTACAGTGACAGTGTGCACATTCATGAACGCGTATATATATATATATATATATACACACACAGTGAACAGTGGGTGGATAGCTGGTGGCTGGTGGCTGCTCGTCGATGTCAGTGTGCTCGTCGCTCCTTGAAAGAAGCGAGTTCTGATCGCGACGGCAGTCGACGTTTGGTGGTCAAAAATAAAAAGCCGGCACCGCGTTTCGACAAACGACGCGCCCGAGGAAGACAGATATAGAGCGGATTGCAACGGGATCGTGTAAACATCATTCCGTCGATGACTCCTGGTTCTTCGAATTATTCGCCTTATCGGTGAGTTCTCGTCGGCTCTCGTATTCGCCCGGCCGGAATAAATCCACGAGGAAGGTGGCTTATTCCTGCCTGTTGTAAAAGGGAGAGATCATTGTGGACACAGTGAGATTCCTTCGAGGATCGATGCATCAGTGAATGGTTTATCGTACGCTGATATCTCGGAACTAGGAGGAGATAGTCATCTCGTGAGTACCGCGAGTGTGTCACGCGAAAGGCCCCGAATTATAAATAACAACATCATCGGCCGAGATAGTTGGCTTTCGATTCATGGAGTCTCTTAAGGAGGATGGAATTGAATGGAGTTAAAAGTTACGTCAAAAGTTAATAAATTTAATAGAAGAAAAGTTGATAAACCTATTTCAAGATTCATGAGTTTGACATTGCACAAAACATTTTTTTAGTCTTTTAAAATATAAAATTAATAATTAAATTTGTAAGTTGAAAACATTTATGCCCTGTAGAATTAAAATTTTTATTTCCATGAATTTTTGTATTGTATAGTGATACGGTCACTATAAAAAAATTAGTTTGATATAGTATTTACGATTTTAAGTATTTTATATATTCTGCAAGGCAAATCTTATCAAATTCATGAATCCTGAAATGTATTAGATTTATTATTATGATTATTATTAATTTTTGGCGTAGCTAATTCGTCTAATTTTTTTTTATAATAATTATCCCCTGAAAAGAGAATAAGAAACAGATAAATGACGCATTTGACAGTCCCGTGACAATTCCCGAGAGTTACACAAGAGAAAGAGAGAAAGCCAGTTCTAAATTAGGTGAATGTCAATGATGAACTAACATATGGCTATGAATTAGATAGCTTTTCCGGTCAGTTAAATTCATGAAGTCAGTTAACTCGTCAGCATGTCGCGATATAATAGACACATTTCTTAGAATTGATTATTTACAAGTAAAAAAAAAATGTTATCGTCGTATTAACATCGAACGCGTGAAATATACGCGTAGCTTCTAAGTGTTTTTTCTACGCGCACGCAACATTGTCTCTTTCGCATTTTTTTTCCCGGTAATTTAACCTTTCTCGACCCTCGCGCATTCGATAACCTCTATTAATTAATTCCGGCTAATTATTGATTCACTGCACAGCGTTCTTTCTCTCTGTTCACGCATTACAGTTTCTACATGAACACGAAAGAGAAATGTAATTCATTAATAATTATTAATCGAATATAATTTATGCACATGTTGATTACATAATTATAATAATAAAGAAATGATCATTTATAAAGAAAGATTGTCATGTTTATATAGCATACGTTTTATTTTGCTCGTTATATGTAAGAGTCTATAGAATTCTTACATCATGGTATAATCAAGTATTAATAATTCATATATTTCTGAATAGAATGTGTCGTTAAACAAACTTGACATAAATAAGTCTCTGTCAATTGTAAAAATATTAAAATGACTTTTTTGTACGAATCTCAAACTTGCAATCGCGAAATTCGTGAGCAACAGGATGTTTATATTATTATATAATGACTTAATTGACAGTATAACACACGGTTTGTAATGGTGATGAATTAATACATGTGTATACATATTTTCCCAGAAGACAATTCTATCGATTATAATAATACAGATTCGTCGAGATGCTCTGATCTCATCGTTCGACTCGTGTTTACTTTAAATAGGATATTATAGTCGGACCTCTTATCCTACAACATTTTCGGTCCGGAATCTTCCCCTTAAACCTCTGATCCTACGACAAAAATTTGAGAGTGGGGGTATAATTCCCCTTTCGCGGTCGTAGCATGAGAGGATTTTTGTCGTAAGATAAGAGGTTTTGTAGCATAAGAGGGTCGTAGGATAAGAGGTCCGACTGTACTGAATTTTCTGCTTCCACTTGTCCTAACACTGCTACATTTCAATTGTATTATCTTTGTTCGTGTACGTGGTACTACTTTAATCATCTATCTCGAGTGATTGCACAAAATAACCTTGTACCGACGAGAAGCATTTCATGTCGAGCACTGTCGGTGTTTAAAGTACATACACGTATAACATGTATAACGATCAACCAGATATAGCGAGCGACGTACAATTTACAAACATAATTTAGATGACGTCACTACCGGAAAATTTTCTATCAAAAAATAAATCTAATTTGTCGTTTAATTTTATCCTAAAATATGAAAAAAAAATATATATATAAATATATAATAATAATATATAATAATATAAATAATAATAATAATAAATAAATAAATATATATATATATATATATATATATAACTTTATATAAAATTAAACATATTTTGATCATATTAATAATAAATTTGTAAATTAAATATATTCTGGTCTAATTTGTTATATAATTTATGATATGTAAAATATTAAATTGATATATTAAATTATAGCATACATAAGAATGATATATTAAAAGTAATCAATTCGTTTAATCTCTTAAAAAGAATTAATTAATTATTTATTGTAATTTTGCACTGACAAGCAAAATTATGTCAAATTTTTAGTCTAATTTGAACTCTTTATCAATTTTCTACTAAAATGTTAAATTTGTATTTTAAAAAACTGGATCTTCGAAACTTTATCTTTCAATGTTAAGTGAAATGATTAAATGTAACAATGTTGTATCGCTAAAACTTTAACGATTGTGCAGACATAATATGTGCGAAAAATTAACTGCAAATGCAAAATACAGACGGTCATCCTATTAATTTTGTTATATTTATAAAGCTGTTTAAACTTTAAACTCAAGTATATTGTTCTGTCAACCTTGATACGTAATTTCCCGATTACATCATTAATGTTCACTACGACAAGTGCGTAAGCGTATATCGTAGAATTCTCGTTCTCGGATCGGTCTGGCTAGGAATATTAATGCGATTTTTCTTGCGCTGATTGTGCGAGATTTGTGTCTCGTCACATATTTATTATACTGATTATACTTTTTTATATTTATCGCCATATCGGTTAAATCATTGTTGTAAAGTGTGACGAGAAGACGCAATCGCGCATGATAAATTGTGCAATTTATCAAGCATTGTATTGTTTCTTATTACGGAATTATAGACCTAATTTAACGAAGTTCTGCTAAATCGATCAACTTTGCACTTTGATCCAAAATTCATTTTTGATATTTTTTATAATAAAAAAGAAGGCATTAAAGAATTTAAATTATTTTTCTTTAACATAATATGTACTATATATATAAAATATAAAAAATATATAACTAGAAAATAAAATATAAAAAACTTATAAGATATTATAACATTATATTTTTTCATAATTTCTTATAACTTTTATTTTCTTTTTTATATCATATTTATGATTGAATACAAAGTGCTTATTTAATAATAAATTCATTAAGGGAGGGAAAATTAAAAAAAAAAAAACATTTTGTTTTTCTAATGTAGACAACATGAGTGATATTATGTAATTTATACGCGAATGCGTAATATGTATAGATGCATAGAAATAAAATAGAAACGAGTACGATAAAAATTTTATATTATGCTACGATAAGTTATCAAATATGCTCACATATTACGTGTCAAGATACTTTCGACCCAAATGCATAACGGTAAATTTTATTACTAACAAAGCTTTTTTAATTTATAATAAATCTTACTATTATATTTTTTAAATTAAATTTAACGAAAAAATAATTTTTAAAATAGACAAATTGCTTTTTAAAATCTTTAAATGCATTTTATGAGTTACTTTTTTAAAACACATTTAAAAATTGCTTTTAGAAAATTCAGTTAAACCGCTTTTAAAAAATGTAGTTAAACTACATTTTAATTAAAATTAGAGTATATTTCGACTAACTTGTATCTAATGCGTCTAAAAAAAAGATGTCTCTAACAATAAGTATGTAATGTGCTCAGTATGTACATACTGAGATGAGTCCTCAATATGAATGCATTAGAATAATGAGAAACAGAACTTAAACTTGGTTTTTTTTTTAACAGATGAACATCAGTTAAAGAGCAAAAGTGACAAGATGCAAATTAGAAAACTTCTGAACGTATTTCATCGCCTCCTGGAACTGACTGTGAGAGGAATATTACTGTTAGTTGCTTACATCAGTGGGCCGGCAGAGTCTCAACCACCTATTAAAGATTTAACTCTCCTGCACAGCGCGACTACTTTAGCATTCAAAATTCGAAACAGACAGGTAAGTATTTTTTATTACTTTTTTTGTCGAATCTCTTGAATGTTTAATAAGTTTTGACAGTTTATTTCTGATAAGTTCTAAGCGAGGGGTTGGTCACTGAGGTAATTTTTGTACAAGGGCTAGGTAATTCTGCGGCAATCCCAGCAAAATTTTGGGTAATCCAAGGTTATTTTTGGTAAATCTAAATAATCTTTATCGTTAAAATAATTTAAAGTAAAATTTCTTTTTCAAAATTTATTTTTAATTTGAGATACTATTAGATAATCTTAAGTAATCCGAGGTATAATTTAAGAGTAATCCGTATCAAAGGGTAATTTTTGTACATTATAACTGTTAGTGACTAACCCTTCGGTTCTAAGCTAATCATCGTTCATCGATTTTGTAATCTATTTCGAATTGTCTAATGACAAAGTAAAGTTGTATTTTTACACTATATATATATATATATATATGACTAATATAATGTTTAAATTAAATATTAATATAATAAATTACAAATTATATAACACTTCTTATAGAGATATTTTTTTCTATCTTCTTGTTTCGTTAATTATTTTTCATCTGTAAAACAATTTGAGATCTACCTCCTTTCTTTCTCTCTTTTCTCTTTGTTTCTCGTAACAATAAAATAATAAAAATGTGTGGAATGTGTAATATCATTTATTTGTACGATACATCTGCTTATATCGATAATTGTAAGCTGACTCACATAACTGTTTATTATTAACTGGTTATTATTCACAGTTAACTTCGGAAGAGGTAATTTCTTCGTATATCGAAAGAATAAAAGAAATTCAACCGATACTCAATTGTACGGTTGCGGAACGTTTTACAGAAGCTCTTGAAGAAGCGAGAAAATGCGACGAATTGTTAAAATCTCAGGACGCTCCGTCCGCAGATGTGTTAGCCAAAGAAAAACCATTGTTTGGTGTACCTTTTACTACCAAGGTAACCTTTCTATTTTTTTCAATTTTATTAGTTAATAGCTTCTCATCAATTTTCAATTTCATTAGTTAATAGATTCTCATCAATTTTCAATTTCATTAATTAATAAATATAACAGATATAAGATAGATTAATAATACCGATTAGGTTTTTACTTTTCATCCATACCATCTATGTTAATATCATAAAATTATGCAATTATAATCTAACAATAAGAAAAAGAAAAATACCTTTCTATTATATTGCAGGACTGTATCGGAGTGGCGAATATGCAACAAACGGCTGGTCTAGTTATGCGAAAGAACACTGTCGCTGATAGAGATGCAGAAGTGATAAAATTAATGAGATCAGCTGGAGCTATACCTCTGGCATTGACAAATGTCTCAGAGTTGGCAATGTGGTGGGAGAGCACTAACTGTCTGTTTGGTACCACCAAGAATCCTTACAATACGAGGTATAATATATAATATTTTCAGCATAATATAGAGTATTACAATATTCATTGAAAATATAATTATTTATCGGAATTTTAATTATCGAAAAGATACACTCAAATAAATCAATTTTATGAAATACAAAATGTAGAAGATATAAACGACTGATGGTATAAAATATAATTATTGCATTTGTAATTTAATGCTCAATATATTATATGTTAATGTTAATAGATAACACGATAAAATATAATATGCTCAATATATTATATGTTAATGTTAATAGATAACACGATAAAATATAATATCTTCAATATCTTAATTTGAATTTAAGTGTATGACAGACATTATGACAAGATTTTTTTATTCTCTTATATCTTTTTATTTTATTGTAATTTATTTTTAGACACATTGTAGGCGGTTCTTCGGGTGGCGAAGGCTGCATACAAGCAGCAGCCGGATCACCGATTGGAATTGGCTCGGATATTGGCGGTTCTATTCGTATGCCGGCATTCTTCAATGGAATTTTTGGCCATAAGCCATCTAAGGGTGAGGAAAATTGAGAACTTAACTAACGCGCATGTTTCTTATCATCGATTCCTCGCGAAAATGTGAAATTTTTATTACAGGAATAGTCTCGAATGATGGTCAGTATCCTAGTGCACACAGTGATGACCAAGATCAATTACTTGCCATTGGACCAATGTGTAGATACGCGCAAGATATTACATTAACTCTTAAGATACTAGCAAACAAGAATGTCGGCCTATTGAAGCTGGATCAAAAAGTGGACATCTCACAAATCAAGGCAAATTGATTTAACATTTCATAAAAGACAGTTAACTTCTCTTTAACCTAATGTTAGTTTATACATGCATGCCTTTGCAGTTGGAAAGCAAGGTTAATAAGTTTATCGTATAATAAGCATGAAACGATGTTACGAATTTAGATCTATTATATGGAGGACGACGGCGGTCAATATCTAATTTCTCCCGTGGATCCAGAAATAAAGGAAAAACTGAGAAAAACATTGAACTATTTTGAGAAAGCACATAAGATTAAGGCTACGAAACTGAACGTAAAGAAATTTAAAAAGAGTATAGCTCTCTGGTTGGCAAATATGACAGCTAAAGATGACAAGGACTTTTCATACGAGCTAGCCAATAGAAATGGCCACATTAATATTTACTGGGAATTAATTAAGTGGCTGCTTTGCACGAGCGATCACACTTTAATCGCTCTTCTCACTGCCATATTCGAACAATTTGGCATAAAACATGGGAGTGAGAAATACGTTCGACTTATGCAACAAAGTAAAGATCTCCGTCAAGAATTTAAGGTATGATTAAAGCCTTGGAAAGAAATTTATATATCAAGATAAATTTTTTAAATGTTATTAAATGTTATTTACGAACACTTTTCATGTTTTTTTCAGGATATTTTGGGGGAAGATGGTGTATTCTTATATCCAACCCATCCAACTGCAGCTCCAATGCATCATGAACCGATGTTCAAACCGTTTAATTTTTCTTATACTGCAATAATTAATGTATTAGGCCTACCGGCTACGACTTGTCCGTTAGGCTTAAATAAACAAGGGCTTCCCATTGGTATACAAGTGCGTGTTGCATGATGCCTCTGCATGATATTCTTACATAAAATTATAAAAAGAAATCGGATTTTAAATAATATATTTTTCTAATCGTATAGGTCGTAGCGGGACTTCATCAAGATCGTTTGACGCTTGCCATTGCAGAAGAATTGGAACGAGGTTTCGGAGGTTGGATACCTCCGACAATAGTAGCTTAACATCATTGCTATCATAGACAATAATTTAATGAATGAATGGCATACACATAACGCCTGATCTTACTGAACCCTGCCATCTTTCTCTTGCAAAGTATTATACTATTTATATCAAAGTTTTTCATATATATATGCGATCATATTATCAAGATAAAGTACAAACTATATGAAGATTATATACGAAGATTATTACATAATATATAATATATATAATATATATGTTATATATAATATATATATATATATATATATATATATATATATATATATATAAAACATGCATTTAATATGAAATATATAATTTGTTACATTACTTGATATTCTGTAAGTTTCATGCTGCAGAGTACTCGATACAATATTACTACTGCATTTATGAAGTTCCAACAAAATATTTGTATTATAATAACTCTAAATATGAGAATATATCTTTCTCAATCTTGTGACCAATTGTTGATAAGATTCCATGGTATAATATAACGATTAATGTTGTGATCAATGTTGATGTAGCCAATTGTACTAATATTGAGATAGTATTATCTGATTTGACATAAAATTGGAATGCCATCACGTATGTGCACTCTTACATGAAAAGAGAAAAAACCTGAAACTACTCTCAAACTGAATATGACAAAATAATTGTATATAATATAATATTCGTAATTATATATATATATATATATGTAAAATTGCAGTATATTTATATATACCTCATAGATTTCTATATAGAATTTTCTATTTTCATACGTGATATATGTAAACTCAGATGATAGCAGGGTGCTTTTGGTATTATGTGATGATAAGATGCGTTCAGTATTATTTAAAATGTGCATTGATGTTGAAAATTTATACATATATATTTTATCTATCAAAAAATAAATTTTTATTCTATTATTTCATTTTACAATTATATTCTTGTCTTATATCCATTGATTCCTTCTTTTCCAACATTATTCTGATATATATGTGTTGATCAATAAACTATTTTATTAATATATATATTTCCATAAATAAATAAATAAATAGATATATATATCTATTGACGATTGAACCGAGCAAATTTAATCAAACACTATACGATAACTATTGATAATCGATTTAAACAAATTTAATCAAAAATTATTTGATTCATGATTAAATTTAGCAAATTTAAATGCGAATTTCTTCAATTAGTGATTGATTTAAGTAAACATAATCTGAGATTTCCTTCAGCCTCACTATCAAATTTAGAATGGCAGATGGCCACGTGAAAATATTATAAAAAGGCGAAAATCATAAAATATTTCCCAATTTTCTACAATTTTTAAATCTCCAATTACGTTTATTTATAACATTCAATTGAAAAGATTCATATTCAATTTGCTGGATTTAATCATTAATCAAATGAATTTTTATTAAATTTACTAAAATTAATTATTAATCAATTGTCTTCGATTGAATTGCTTAATTCCATCAAATAATTTTTAATTGAATTATAATGATTTAAGTGAATTGAAATACTCATATCAATTGTCAATCAAACTTTCGATTGAATTCGCTCATATTAGTTGTCAATCGAACGACCTTCAATTGATTTCGGTGATATCGTTAATCAAACAATCGATTCTTCGATTAATTTCATTTATATCAATAGTTAATCGAACGGTCTCTGATTAATTTTTCTCAAACTAATCGTCGAAAGATTTCAATTAAATTTGTTTAAATCAATTGATAATTAATGGAACATGCTAAATAATAAAAAAAGGAATTAATCGCAACTCTTCCAATAAATACTTTATTGTGTGTGTGGAATACACTGCACACAACATACACACACGTATACATATATATATATATGTATATATATATATATATATATATATATATATATATATATATCAAATATATATATAATGTAAACATTGAAAAAATTTATTAATGGGACGCAGTAATTGGAAGGACAAGTTTTAATAGTTTTAAAATAGCTCGAGTTTTATAAGCTAAAAGAAAATTGTATTTTAATTCATAAATATGCTATGTAAAGTATCTCTCTGTATGAAATCCCTTTAAAAAATATAGATAACATCATATCAAAAATAATTCATCTTCCTGCTAAATTTCAAGTACAATGTCAATGGAATTGCACTTGTAAATAAATATGTATGACATGCGTGTAATTTATAAAATCACATTCAATTCTCATCCACTTTTCAATCAAGTTATCAAAAGTGTTTATCAAAAAAGTAATCAATTTTCGAAACACATATTTTACCTTATTTTTATATCTTAAAATACGTAGAAATAATTGAGATGAAATGCTATTGTTTTCATGTAACTCTTCTGATATTAATTAAATTGTTTATTATTTTTATGTGATTTGTAAAACAGATTCCACAGTTTCAACAATTGTCGTAATTAAACATGTTTAACGAATGAATTATAGTAAATTGGAAGCTGAATATATTAGATTCCTTTTCTATCTTTTTATTATATATTTGAACTAAAAAAATGTTTTATTTTATATATTTTAAATTTTATTTTATGTTTAATATTTTTAAATATAAACTAAAGGAAGTTTTATATAAAGATGCATGAAAGTAGGAGAAATTTTCACAGCACGCTTTTAATACTCATTTTTAGAATGTGTCAAAATCAGTATAAAAATTGTATATATTGATTTTATGTTCCAGTAAAATGGAACTAGAAAAGTATCGCATCAAATTATACAGTCTAGGAAATAGTCTGTAAGGAAATCCGTTGCTTATAGATATAATTACGCTACCCCGAGATTATTCGAGACCGTTATCTACAGATTCATATTGTTTATAAAAAAAAGGAGAAAATAGATTCCTATTAGTAATTAACCAATACCTGGATATATAGGAGATCAGCGTTACGTTATGAGATTCGTTTTTTCCGACGGTGCCTCAGTATTGGCAGTAATAATAAGAGCCTTTCCTTCTAATCTATTATCTAATGAATTATCTTTGCTGCTCTCGCTGTCCGATCTGCTGGGAATCACTTCGAACTCGTTCAAGTTGACCTCCGCATCAAGAAACGGCAGGTCATCCCTGAACTGATCCGCCCTGTCATCGGAATTATGTTTCTCGTTCCCGTTACTGTCTCGTTCGAGTATCAATCGTTCCTTAGCATTATCCTCGTCATTTTTCATCGCAAGATTTGTCGTTTCTCTTTGTTCTTCCGATCGCTTATTTATCACATTTAGTTCTACATCCATATGCGTCTTTTCGGGAGAAAGCTTCACGGGATTGTTCAAGAATATTTTATCCACGTTCGTCGAGACGGTCGAGCAGTCGCTCCTCAGATGATTTCCGTTTGCGGTTTTCGACTCGTTGGTCGGTTTTTGTACGCGCGTACTCTGGTCGGCGAGCTGCTCTTTTCCCTTTTTGGCGGCGAGCTCGGCCTCTTTCATCGCCAAGTGGATGACCGGCTCGGCCCATAATCCCGGGTTGAAGGCTGGTCCCGTTCCACCGAGCTCCGCCGGCAAGATGTCCGTTGGCAGGTGCTTGTGGAGCGTGCTGAGATTGTTGCCGTGCAGATAGATCTACAAATAAAAAGGTGAGCGTTAACGGCTTTTCGCGCTTGACAGTTATCTGATGCGCCTGAGCAATGATAATTTATATAACGTGTCTTACACATCCGCGAATCGATTTTTACAGAGACTTTTATTTTACGACGTCTGTTTCAGATTACGTTGTACATTAACGTAAGCAATAAAGATTAATTTTTATTATATTCTAAATATATCCTATAGATGAGATAACAATTGTGAATAATGAAAATCATCAAAGTTACTGTACGCAATTGTGGTGATCAATTTTTTTTGTTACGATAGATACTATTAAAACATGAAATTATATCTATACAATTTTAATTCAACAATTGTTACTTCGTAAAATATATTTTAATTACGCACAATGATCTATCTTGGAAATTTATTCGTGTTTGTGATGCCGTGAATCGCATCTATCGCGCACATGTCTCACCTTATTTCGTGTCTTCTCATCCAGAAATGGCTTCACCACAGCCAGAGTCGCTTGGACATACAGGGGCGCCGAGAGGAAGTGTATCGCTTTGAATCGGGCAGGAAATCGCCCACGTAGAGCAGCTATTAGGTTTCGCAAAGCTGCTGCGCCCAGCGCGCTACCCTGCCGTAACGAGAATTCGCTCCAGTCCACCACAACGACAAAACCAGATTGCTGGAAAAAAGTACAAGTCATCGTTAGATCGTTTAGCAGGCATGAGATGATTCCAGCTGGAAATAAACATTTAGTCTAGACTGGGCGTAGAGACTCAGCTGAATAAAACACTAACTACAGTCTCAAAAACATTTTGTTGAATATAGAATACCATTAAGCTTTAAAAACTCGATTCACACATACATACATATTTATATATATATATATATATATTATTTTTTTATATTGTAATATTAAAATTTTTATATTATAATTTAATTTTATATTAATATATATGTTATAGAATACATTTTATAGTTCTCAGTATATGTATGTATGGTTTGTATATTCTTTCGCTATAAATAAAGTATAAAAAAATATTTTTATAGCTTTTAATGCACAACATAAATATTTAATAAACCATAAAAGCCGCAAGTTTTTAATTAGCGATAAAAACAAATGGTTAGTTATATAATCAATTTTGTGAAAGTCGTGGAATAATAATCAATTATTAGTGACGATAAGTGACTTGCACCTGATTTCGAGGATCCTGAATTAGTATTTCCAGAACTAAGAACATAGCTCGTTGAACGGACAATGCGGGCACAGCTATGGGATCCCATTGCGATGCTAAAATAATCAGCACGCATCTGCCTCTCCTACATCGATTCATAGTAAAATAAAAAATAATATATAAAGAAGATAAATGAAAAATATCAAATATCAAATAAACATATATTTTTATATCCATATAATTATAATAATAATTTAAAAAAATAGAATTTTGTTTCTCCCGTGTATATTATCTTAAACCTCAATTATAGATCATTAATCGAGCGTATATCGTTGAAAAGAATACATTACACAAAAAATGTATATGCAGGATGAAGCTGTATTAATTACGCATTAGTATCAATTGTATATAGCAAAAAATATGTATAAGAATAAATGTAACGGTGTTGTAAATCATGAGTTATTCCTCGTTATTCTTTAATCCGCTTAAAAAACGCTATCTTATTATAAATGATACACACAGATCCATACCTATCTCGTGCGGGCAAAACACCTGGTATGCCCGCGCGAAGCGCACGTTGCAAAGCGGGATCTCGAGCGGTGAGGTTGCCGAAGATATCCTGGCGATGTGTTATTTGCGCCTGATAAGCGGCTATTAACGCCGCCGCTTGCTCGGTACGATACTTCCGTGCCAGCAGGAAGCGCGTAATATATTCGTCCGTGCAAAGCTCCAGGTCTAAAGACAGCAGAGGAAGAACCGATCGTCATTATAATGCCATCCACAAAAACGCACGACCGAAAGCAATCCGAATGCGGATATTACCCGGAAAGTACGCGTGAAACATTATAATATTCTTTGCACTTGATCGTTAATGACTGACTCTCTTTTTCTTAATTTATTTTTTCAATTATATAAAGAATTATTAACCGTTGTTCAAGCAACCATAGAAGCTGCACATATTTCCGGTAATTTCTAATAAAATTAATCAATTTTTTCCTTACTGTATATATATATGCACATGTATCTCTTTTATTTATTTTCAATATTATTTAATTCATATTTTATATGATTATTTTACGTTAGTTATAATTTATATATTTGTCCAAAAATTTTCATTAAATAAAGTAAATTAATAAATTTGTATTTTAAAAGAAAATAGTAGAAACTGGATAAGAAATTAACTTTTTTCAAATGTGAAAAATCAAAGTTAGATTTTCCCGTCAAACTACAAATATAACGTTTAATTATAATAGATACTAAATTATAATAAACATTTTTGTTTCTAATATCTTATCTATATCTTATCTATAACTTTTTGCGCATATACAAGATCCGATAATCCGATTTTGGTAGTTACACTGTTCGATTTTTTTTTTTACCTACCTACATCTGGCATCTGTCGAAGTATGGCTCTGACAGTTTTAATAGCTAGTTTCTTGTCACGCTTATCGAACTTGCCCCCCTCCTCATAAATGCTACGTGCCAAGGCGACGCTACTGTGACCACGTGCGGGATCACACCACATATATTCGCAGTACTCGGACATTTTGCGATTTCTTTTTACATATATGCGTCAATAATCTGAAACATTGGAATGAATAAGATATTTTTTGTTATACACATTTTTATTCTAATATAAAAAAAATGTAGAATGATATTTTTCTTGAACAGATCGATTTATGTGTATTTTCGAAATTATTATACGTGATTATATAATAGAGTATATATTATATTATACCGCTTTTGTGTGTGAGAGAATTTCAAACAAGTAAAGATAATTTAAACATTTTTGTTAAATTATTGTTGTTAACATATCTGTAGAATTCATGTTTAAGATATCTTGAATCATATTTTTCTACAATTAATTACAAATTTTTACTAAAGAAATATTGACCATTTTATACAGAATATTATATTTATTATTATTATAAGTTCATAATTATTTTTATATAACTATTATAACTTTGGAAAGACAAACATATAAAAGCATAATTATTGCCATTTATTAAAAAGTTAATAAAAACTTTTGTAAAAAAAGTATAGTGAGATAAGTATGATAAAATTGTCCCCGAAGATAATCTAACGTAGTGGTCATCTGAGAGTAACTTAAAATGAATAAATGTTTTATGCAACGTGTCAGCTTCCGACATCTGCCCGTTAGGATGTTACGAAGGTGAGTTTATAAAACTAAAGTATTTTATATTTCACGGTTACAGATAAATATATTAAAAAAATCTCCATAAATAAATCATTCAAAGAATTATTATAATTATATATAATATTATATATTTTTCAGGGAATATTATATAATATTTTTCTCAAATGTTTAGTATGCTAATACAGTAATATTTACATACATTTAAAATATTTCTGTTGGTTTCAAAATTCGAGTTGGTTTAAAAATTGACTATGTGATAAATAATATACATATATAAGTACTTTTAGATAGCAACTATGTTAGATTATCTTTAAGGCCAATTTTACTATGTTATCTCGCTATACTTTTTTGTAAATATAAATTATATATATACATATGTATACACATTTTGGGAAAATGACAAATTTGAATTTTGAATTTAGTTCAGTTTCTTTCAGAGCTTTTCGAACAAGTTTAGATAATAGAAAATAAAAATTCGAGTAGAAAAATTAAGAGTATCATAAAATGAAAAATGCAGTTTATTCTTCTTGAAAAGAGACATGCACAGAAAATCATACTTATTTAAATACATTTTTTGTTAGATATAATAAATAATTTTATTTTTAATTATTAGTGATACAAAATTGCGAAAAATGACATATAAAAATAGATTATACATATATAAGTGACACATAAAAAGAAAGATGTTTGATAAGAAAAGCAATGCTGTGAATCACGTATTCGGGCACAGAGCGTATAAAGCGCACGTATATGTATAACATTCGATGATTGATTTGCAAAGTGGCTTATCTTGTTAAAAGCCACTCCCATTGAATAAATAATGCGCATAATCGCGATTTGTAAATCATGATAAAAATAAAGGGCGGCTCAATTGCGTTCGCTAAAACTTTCATTTCTCATTTTGCTTCTTTCATGCGAATCCAACAAGAATGATTCATGGGGAACCGTCCTTGTAAGAAGCGCATGTTGCGCGAGCGGTTCTTTCGACCGGTTCGAGTAATTATTTCGCGAAAGTTTCGCACGACCTTGCAACAGTCGAGCGATCGATTTGCGATCCCTTATACTTTCTCAGTTGCTAACTCGTCGGCACAATTGAGTTGATTATTTCGAGAAACTCAGGACATACTATTGAGACATTGTAAGCAAAAAAAATTGAATACGGAAAAAAATCCACTTCCCTCATTTAAAAAATAAAATGTAAAACTTTTATATACTTTTGAAAAGTAGAATATTAAAGTAGAAGATTGATTTTCCATACATATTATTTTAAGAAATAATCTGTTTAAGTTTCGTTATTGATGCGAAAAAAAGTTAGTCCGAAAACACGATGCAAATCGTTAATATTTTAAGATGAATTATAAAATTAAGCAGTCGATATTATATTTTGAAGATGATTCAGAATGAGTTTTAGAATAAAAGAGACAGAAAAAGAATGATATTCATAAGTATATATGTCATAAGTGAATAAACTATTCATCTTAAAATTATTTCTGGCGTACCATGTTGTTATACTATTATTATAGACACTCATTAATTTCTTATATTTTACATATCTCTGTAATATGAAATAATATTAGCTTATAAGATAATACGAACCTATATTGTATTTAAGGCTCATTACATCTATTTCTATCTCTAAAGTTTGTCGAACCGATAACCTATTACCTTATTGATAATAGTGTAAATTTACCACGCGAATTAAAATCGACGAAAAATCAAATTTAATTACAACAGCAAAGAGATAAAAAAGGATTGGATGTGATGAAAAGTGGACGACGTAAATGTAAAATACATCGACGTAAAAAAAAAAAGAACATACGATACACTATACTTACGCGAGACCGCTATATAATCCCGGATAGGGAGATTCCCCCTGTTTGATTCTCTGTCGCTCCTAATCAGGAACACGTTGCAATGGTGAACATAAGAGGTGATAGGACGCACCTGCGTGTGCAAAGAAACCGCAACGAGAGAAGTTACTCGAATCCGCGGATTCGTTGGAAAGTGTCAGAGCGAAACATGAAGAGATAAGGATCGAGGGAAATCACTGGCAGATTACGGTACGAGAAAGGCAAAAAAAAAAAAAAAAAAAAAGAAAGAAAGAAAGAAAGAAAGAGTTCGCTGAACAAGAAAGAGAGAGATAGCGAAGAGAGAGGAGAGCGCACGTGAAGCCGGTTACTAACTCGTCGCTGACTCACCGCATGTTCTCCTCGCGTTGCACTCGCTATTGTAATCCTACGCGTCCGAAAAATTGTACCGCGAAAAATCATTCACCACCATGAGATATCCCATTGCGCGAGGATCCGATTATCAATCGAGTGGAACGTCAAGCGTCCGTCGCGGTGATGTATGTATGCAAGCGTTCATATCCGATTACGCATCTCGGCACGCGAATAGTGTCTCGAGTTCTCGATAAATTTAATCTTTGCGGTTGCAAAGTCGGCAAACTTTCTCTACGACCGTGATTTTCTTACCATATTATTCTTATAATAGATAGATATTTAGAAAAAAAATTTAATGAGCTTTCTTTAGAAATTATGACAAAATATAATAACAGATACATGCTTTTTTTTAAGTAGAATGTATCTGTGAACATATTTTTAAAACAAGTTTCTATCATCGTCGCTTCTCATTTATCTCTAATTAGTTTAGCGTTAATGTTATTCTTCGTTTGTATAATTATATATACAACATTCGTAACAAGGCAACCTAATAACACGGAAAAAAGTCAAGATTTTGCAACTAATGCCTCGCATAGATTGACATACTCTATGTTCAAATAATATTAGTGTCGTATTTTATGAAAATAATTTTATTCAAATTCTTATACAAATATAAAATTAAGTTAGAAAAATGGCGAGTAAGAGCAAACGCTGTAATTAGTGCGCAAAAATTTTATTCTAACAATAAGTAACAATTTAATCTACTATCCTAACGTACGTTTCGGTCAATTTTATGACCTTCTTCAGCGCAAAAGTACAAAAGCAGATGAGAAGAAAACACGGGTTTTTTTAAAGCCATATAACTGTACATTAACTTATCATTAAATGACGCAAGTAAATAGTTATATGAAACTTTAGGCAAAGTTAAACATCATTATTTAGTCAAACGGTTAAAATCAAACATGAAGATATCGTTAATAAGATAAATTGTTGAGTTGATGTGTTCTTCCTTTTTTTTTTTTAGTAGGCCAAGAAGTGACACATAGGTTGACTCGTTAAATTAAAAATAAAAATAATAGGTTGGAAACTTGTATTGCAATAATTAAAAATCAACTCACAATTTCACTAGTTAATAAAAAAAAATTTTAGAAGCGAATGTGTTAAATTGTAACTTACATAATTGTTCCAAAATTTCTTAACTATATAAAAATGTTTAACGATGGACTGATCTTGTGATAATGGTAAAAAAGTCGACAGTTATTTCTTTAAAATTATGAATAATAACAAAGAAAGTCTTTCAAGCTGTTTAGATTTTCGACAATTCATCTATAATCTTTAGATATGTAGAGTTTAAATATTCTGTATTTGTTTGTAAATTTATGCTGTTTATTTGTCTTTTTATGAATATCATCTCTGAGGTCAATCTTTTGTTATAAAAACTTACTCTATCCAAAATTTTTATACAAATTCCTATACAAATAAGTAATAGATAAAATATAGATAATATGAATAGACGCGTAAAACTAACTCGAAAATCTCATATATAATTATTTAAAATTATTTTAAACATAAAATATAAATAATGAAAAATATATATAGATAAATTTTATTCCAAATTTACTTCGTATTATGCATAAAATATTTGGACGATATTCGCGCAACAATTTGTCATTAACAATGCCTGATCAATCCACAACATATGTAGAAAATTATCAGATGTCTATCATCCGGTTTTTTTATCATCAAACAATGGCAGCGCGGAAGCATGGCGCCTCGGTAAGTAGTTCTAAAAACACAAAAGCTTGATGCGACTTTTCGCAAGTGTACGATGCGCGCATTCTTTTATATATGTCGTAACAAACTAAGTTACGCGAATAAAGAACGGCCGCGGAACAGATGATGTTAAAAATGATGTAAAAAGTGAACAAATGTTGCGAAAATTTATGCAAATCTATACCCGTTTCGCGTTATCGAGATAAACGGACTTTGACTTTTAGCGCGTTTGACAAATAAACGATTGCGCTATAATTTATATTTTGTAGAAATTTTTACAAATATTAATGCGTACGCATACACAACATCTGACAAAATATTAAATGTCATCCTCTTTTATTTCTAGTTTTTTTTTTAAACAAAAAAAATTGTCAAATAGGTATAGAATTAAAAGTATGACAAAAAATTTAATTTTTAGTTGGTTGCAAGAATAGAACTTCCTCATTAACATTTATCTCGCACACGCGATGTCTCCCAGTACTTATTAATATGTATGATTCAAGCGTATGTCAATCTTATGTATGAGTCAAACGTATGCGAGTCCATCAGTTGCAAAATTTTTTCTCTATATCATTAGACTGTTTTCTTAAAAGATTAATGTTATTTGTGTATGCATATAATAATGTAATAATTATATAACATTAAGCATAACATTGAGTAAATTAGAGATATATGTAGTACTTGACAAAAGTCTAAGCATACTGTGAATTAAAAATTAGACAATAAATAATAAACTTCTAAAATTATTATTTTAATGATTTGAAAATATAACAAGTATAAATTTAAGATCTATTTATTTACAAAATACAGCTATTATCTTCACAAAATAAGGGATTTAGAGTTTAGTCTACTTTCATCAAAATAATGACTTTGTCTTTATAATCGCTTTGGAAATTCTGGACGTACAATTTACATCAAAAAGATAGTTTTAGGAAATTGAAAATTATTTGACACAAAAAAGACCTTAAATAAAGCACTGAAAATAACAAGACTAAAAAATTCCAGTTTTTTGCTATTTGCATGCTTTCCTTTATCGGTTTATCCGAATGATGTTTTTTCCAACGCTGCAAAAATAATCTAATGAAATATGTCGATTGAATCTATTCTTTTCTGGTACAACACAATTTTCTAGTACTGAAAACGCAGCGATCTTCTCGATGATATATATAAACTGTTTTAAAATATACAATAGAAACATTTGTTACGTAAAATATAGGTAAGACAAGCAATTGCTATCCTCTGCAATTTCAGCAATATAATTTTGTAAGAAAACAATCTCGCATAAACATTTTTCTTCTCTTGCGCATACTTACAGTATTGTTTGAAACGCGCTTTCGTTTGTGCGACTCCTGACGATGCAAGAGTACGTATACATATATATACATACATATACGTTACGTCGAGGAAGAAGTTGCGTAATGTAACGGTAGAAAATGCGATGTATGGCAGCAATAAGAGGGACATAATCTCCACCCGTTTCCTCAACATATACAGTGAAAATCTATCGTAATATTCATCCATAAAAAGTCTAATAATTGAGATATACATAAAATATTCTACCGATCTATGCGACTCATTAATCACATTTATCGAACAAAATACATATAAAATATTATGAATATTATTAAAATATCAGCAAATATATAATTGAAAGATATTAAATATATATAAAAAAATCTTATTAAATTATAAAAAGTTGGAGAAATGTGTTTCGATATATCACAAAAATAATTGTAATATTCATAAGAAAAAGTAATAAAATAATAAAATTTTAAAATAAAGACTTTTAAAATATAGATATTAAAATAAAGAATTAATGTAGCATTTTTAACAAAAAGTTTTAAAACAGAATTAGATATATATTTATTATTTATATGATGTAAATTAATCAAACGATATAAATAATATCGTCTGTGCGAATCGAATGCTCAGAGATATTTTTCTTCTTCTTAAACTTCAAATACTTCTGCGAAATGTTCAAGGTTATCGATGTTAAACAACTATGCCTTGTTTTATAGACAAACCAGATTATCATCCGTAAGAAACTACAAATAGTTCGCGGCCGTCATGAATTAACGCCGATAAACTCGTGATATTTATTATTACTCATCGCCGATCGATTTTCACGTTACATTATACATATGGCATCGTGTCTGCTTGTTTTATCTTTTTTTTTTTTCATTTAGGAATTTCTAGCCACTTTTACGCGAGTGTTATTGAAAGAAAAAGTCTAAAAAGGGAGAAAAAACCATCTAGAAAAAAGATATGAATATCTCTTTACGGATTCGTATATACACGTTGTACGCAATTATTTATGACAAAGATATGATAATAGATGCGTTGTCCTCATAGTTGTAAATCTTACGCAAGTGTCAATGCGTTATTAAGTAACATTCTTATAACTATATATAGGCAAACGTCTTTGCGGCGAACACTTTCACTAATCTTGTTTAATTCTAACTCGCAATCATGCACATTAGAGAGTAAAAATGAATTTTACATCGCGTTATTATATAAAGAGTGTTTCATGCGCACTGGTACTCCAATTCCTTGGATATTAAATGCTAATCAGCAGAATAAATAGAGTAAAAAATTGTATTCTATAACTTTCATTTAAAATAAATGACTCTAAATAACTCTAAATGAGTCTGAAAAAGCCTTGAGGAATTATAAAGATATTTGCGAGAATATAGTGCGGTATCTTATACGCTCTTTTATCGAGCAAAAATTTATGCGCATTTATTTAAAAAAGTATACACAAAAGAATCATTAGAATTGCATGAATCACAATAAAAATATTATTGCAAAATTCAATCTTGTAAAATTCAACGCTACAAGACAAAAAAGATCTTACCTTGTATTCCACGAACGGGCTTAGAGAATCGCGAGAACCACAAATAACGATGAGTCTACGCGGAATAGCTATGGTTCAAAAAAAAATCGGGGCACCATCGACCGATGGGAATTGATTTTCGGCGATTATCAACGACGCATCGCCGTTCAGGGCAGGGATTTTGTGCGCGAGCCGATTTATCGTTAAACACACGCTTAGCGTCAAACGCGAAGAATCGAACGCCGCTCGAAACGTCCGGCGCGAAACTGACGATTCGAAATATGGCGAACACGGCGAAAGACGTGACACACGGCACACGGCCAGTCGGCACCGACGGACGTAGGCGCCGCTCGATGAAAACGGCGACGAACTGACCGTCTATCCAGGGCCGTGACTAGATTGGCGAACGGCGAGGCGAAATAGCCGAGTAAAATATAATCATCCTCGGCGAATCGGTGAAAGACTATTACGTCGTACGGCCGACACATTACCGACATTTTTGCGTCAACGTGAATCACGAGATCTATACACACACACACATATATATATATATATATATATATATATACGCATGTTGATTTACCACATTATATTGTACAGTTATACAAAAAGAAAAATGATAATCTTGTTTAAATTTATATTGTGTTCGCATTTTTCTCTGGATAATATCTGGTTAATAAATTTTCGAGAAGATAGAAAGACAATCATAGAAAAGATAAATCAGCTGATATATTGAAACACTTGGTACTTATAAAGAAGAACAAATTTCCGGTTGAACAATTATACGCATATGAATTCTGTGTATAAAAAAAGATTATCTAAATTTTTTTGTAATACTATATTATTTTTGTAATTTTAATAAATCGCATTTAAGTTTAACTTTCTTATTAAAATTTCTTATAAAAGATTAGTAAAGCAAATTGTATGCTCGTAGTTACTATTTTTGGTATTTTAATATGTGAAATATTACTCAAAAATAAAATGACAAGTATTAGCAATTAAAAATTTGATTTACTCTAACAATATAAAAATAATAGTTTTGTTCAAATATATATATTATAATTAAAGAAATATATGTGTATAGTTAAAAAATATTTTATAAATTTAAAAAAATCTTTGTACTATATTTTAGATAATTATAAATAAATTTAATTTTAGTTATCTAATTTTATATATATCCTATTTCATTTATGATTGACTAAAATTTTTATAATTGTACACATATATCTAAATTTTTTTGTAAAACTTATTTTTTTAATTTTAATACATTGAATTTTATATAAAAATTGTTAATATATATTGATCATTATTTTTGAATAATGTTGTAAAATATTGAAATGTTCAAGATAGGTATAATAATAAAAGAATACGGGTGTAAGATTTGCTTTACTAATTTTTTATGGAAAATTTTGTAAAGTTAAATCTTTTTTTATTTACAAAATTCATATGTATATCGTTGTTTATCAAAAATGAAAGATTTGCTTAATGTGCTTTCCTATCTTTTGAGGAAATAGTCAATAAAATATTAAGATAATTAAAGAGTGCTATTATCGACTAAATATATTATCGACTAAAGATATAATCTTTTTCAACTTAACATTACTCTGTTTTATCATCTATAATTCCCAGTTTTGCATACATTACATATCTCTATATGTAATATACAATATAAAAAAATTAAAACAATAATATTAGTTTATAATATACTACAAAACAGAAAATGTTTGATTTAATCAAAGAAATGTTTGATTTAATCAAAGAAATGTTCGATTTAATCAAGAAAAAATTGAAAAAGGACTTGTACATGTATTCGTATTTATAAAATATTAATTATTAATTATTTCAGAAAATAATAGAGTGATAGAAACATATAAGAAAGTTGCTAAAAATTTAAATTTTAAGTAAAAAAATTATGGCATATATTTATATTATTTCTATTTGATATTTTGTAGGCCATTAATATTTTATATCTATATTTAAGATTCTTTGAAATCGTCTAACTATCTCACATATCAATCACATCGAAAAGAGATATAAATAATATATTTTTTTTCAATTTATTTAGCTATATATGCTCTTAAAAATATATTTAAAAACCTTTAACATATTTAGTAAAGCCTTTTTGTTGATCAAAAAACGAAATATTTTGTTGTACCTATTCTATAATTAATTTATATATATATATATATATATATATATATATAATTTTATATACATATAGCAATATGTAACAATATATATGTTTGACAATGAATATAAAATACATTTGTAACGTAATAAATAATTTGCATTACAATATATATAATCTTTATAGAAAAAGATAAATAATTATGTCTGTCATACACAAAAAAATTATTTTTGTATGTATATATATATAATATTATGCTATGATACACAAAAAAATTATTTTATATGTATATATTATGCTAGTTTTTATGCATTAAAAAAATTTCACACACACACACACACACACACACACACACACACACACACACAGAGTTTATGCGAATGCTTTTTGATAAAAAAATTATCTGTTGTATCCGGGAGCAAAAGCAACGAAAATCATATAATCTATGATAATCCTGACCCTTTATATCATATGTCAGAGATTTTAAAAATACATAATTTTATTACATCATATCGCTACAGTTGTTATGACTGCAGTCTAAGTTGTTTTTGAAAAAAAAAAAATATTGATTTGCAAAAATATTCAGATTATATTTTACAATATTAAATTATACTTTTTTATTTTACTTTTATTATTTCATACAATGTATTCTCAAATCAGCTAAATTTTCAAAGTTCTTTATTTTTTTTCTTTTCCTTTTCTCTAATTGTTTATTTTTATTTTTACAGAAACTTAAAAATTGTTCAAAATTGATAGTATTCTATATATCATATATCTATAAATCATTCTTAACACACATTTCCTTCCCAGTAGCCCAGTAACATTGACAGCTCTTTTCGAAAGTTTCTAGTACACACTTGAGCTCGCCTTTCGAGTTCTCTCATCAATGCACGCTGTGCTTCTTCCACCTTAAAACGTACAATAGAAACAAGATGATTCTCGTTAGCCTTGATACACGTTCGTTAGTATGGCAATGGTAGGCGCTATAGTTGCAACGACCACACACTCGCGTATTGTCAATCGCGACGTCATCGTCATCATCATTGCTGTGCCGATAAAACCATCGTGCTCATCGTGAGACGTTGTAATCGACATATCTCGCGCGACCCATGTCTCAATTCATATAAATAAATCACGTTCAGACATTACGTTAATATGCGAGGTCATCTTGATAAATATATGTATATATATAGATACATATTTTGCCACGTCGAGTCTACAGTATCGAATTTTTAATATGTGCCAGTATATCAGTTGAATACGAACAGTCGGTGTTGGATTGTGATCAGGACGGATGTTGATGACGTTCCTCCCGGTCATTACGTGATTTGACAATAATCATCAACGGCAAAGTAACGAAGGTATTATAAATTAGATTATGTTTAACAACAAACCAATAAAGGTTTTCATTTTTATTTTCTCATTTCAATACAAAATTATATTTATATATTTATGTATAATTATATTTATATATTTGTGCATACATATATTTGTGTATATATTTGTATTCTTTTTCATATATATAATATATATCTATATAATAATCTTTTTGATATAAAATTTTTAATATCAAAGATTATAAAGACATTGATTATTCTATTCAATATATTGCTATAATTTTATCATATTGCTTGATCTATCGGACAGGCTGGAACTATAACATGAGAAAATATAGATGAAAAATAATATAAAAAGTATTTTAGTTTTTAACAAACATAACTTTTAAGATAACTTTTAGTTCTAACAAACATAAATTTTAAGATAACTTTATATAATTAATATTATATTTATTATATTTATATAAAATTTTGCGATAAGAGATACAGTAGAAATAAAGTGATTTGTTATTAGCATATTTTTTTATAAAAGGAATGTTGTTATTAGCATATTTGCTTTTAGCATATATTTTCTTATAAAATAAATAATAAATCATAATAAGAATAATAAACGACGAATCATATTTCGCTGATATCTAATTATAATTATACTCCAGAGAGCATGTTATTTTCCTATTATCATAAAACGTTATGAAAATAATACAGAATCCTTGCGACAAGTGCGTGTTATTTACGTGTCATGACTCATCAAAGTTTGCAAATTATATCTTCGCTATACGCCGTAAATTGTGGAAAAAATTGTATATAAATTGTTTTTTCCTAACGTTTAAATATGTTGTGTTTAATATAGAATTATCTGAAAAAATGTCTCTCAATGTAGCAGATATATTAAATATTAATTTTATCATGAAAAAAATGTATGATGAAAAAAAAATTGTTGAAGAAATTACCTAGGCAGATAATAATAGAAAGTGTAAAAAGATATTGTGCAAGTTACATTAATTACTTTAAGAAGAAGAATTCGATCATCATTTTGCATGAAAAACGTACCATAAAGTGTTATATAATTAAAAATATAATAATTTTGCCTACTTTTTATAATTTCTAATTTTGAGATAACATTAATGTAATATTTTTATATTAAATTTTAAGTTGAAGATATTTTTTATAATTAATTATTCCCGAATGTATATAAATAATAAAAATAATTTATTTTACAACACATATAAATAAAAATTTAAAGTTAAAATTATTTTTAAAATCTAATATCTATATAGTGTATTAAGTAGAATTAAAGTAGCAAAAGTTATTTTTCTTTCTCCTTGCGAATAGATTACACGAACACAATAATATTTTGTTAGTGCGAACAAGTTATAAACACAGAATTATACACATGAGATCAGTTTCTGCATTTAAATATAATGATTTATTCGTGCAAGTGCGTAAATATTTTTATTATTAAAACATCTTCATTTATAATCAATTATTGCTTCAATCCAAATTTTTTTCAATGCTTAATTACGTAAAAAATTTAAATATTAATCTCATATTTAAATGAATAAATTTTGCATTAAAATTTAATATTGCGAGAATAAAGACTATTTCTATAACTATTCATTAAAAAAATACATATTTTACGGTAATCCTTTAATCATACAAAACATATTCGTACAGTCTAATTAATTTAATTACTTTATACACAATGTGGCCAAGATACAGAAGTCTTAAATATATACCAAATAAAAAATACGTCAAACTTGAATTCCAATCTATTAAAAATATAGATATCTATTAGCTAATAAATTATTATTATAATGTCATAATAATAAATAAACCTCTTGTATAAATATACATAATTTTGACAAAAATAAATTAACATAATTTATTTTATCTGATTTTTATTGATATTAATTTACAACCTACGTATTAACTATATATGAATATTATACATATATGATATATTTCAACATGACATCGTAAGCGTTGAAAAATTTGCATTCTAAGCTATATCCACGCTGAGCCTATGCTGAAGTCAACGTGAACCGCGTATAAAATATGATGATCAATTATGAGTATTAAAGATTAATCAAACATAAAGTTACATTTAATTGCATGACTCGGAAAAATATATTATTTAAATGATTAGTTTTTATTCTTTTCGTAAACATCTTTTTTCATAAACAATATAACAGAAAATTATTTTTGTTTATATCATCTTATTATGTCGATGTATATATGTTGTAAAATAATATATATAATAATATTATGAAGCTTTCAGTTATGTACAGATAATTTACCGTATGTATAGTCATGTGATATATATATATATATATATAATTAAAAATTAAACATTTTAATATGAGATTTAGCTAAACTTTTCAAGAGTAAAGACATACGGCGCACGCGACGATATTGATATACTATTGTTATCGAAATTAATCTGAGAAACATTGTATCTTTGTTTTTAATTATATATACATAGCATACCCGGGCTATAGTCATATATGATATTATATGATAATTAAATAAAATCATATAATATCATATATGATTTTATTTAATTATCATATTATCATATATAACTATATTTTGCAAGATATGCTCAGATATTGACAAAATCCATATATGGCCAATTTTATATGAACTTTTTCTTCCCGGGTAGATAGCTCTTTGTTAATACACGCTACCGATATGTATACATTGTAATGATAACATCATCGCTATTACTACTATATTCTACTAATTCTGTGTAATTATTGAATTTGACAGATTTTTATCAAGATGACGCACGTTTTAAATACCCTGGTCCACTGGGTCAGTCTAGTGATTTATAGTTTCACTCTATACTATGCCTTAAACATATTACACTTTCCTATGGTCAAACAAAAATTCGAAAAATTCGACCCTGGTCAATTAAAGTACTTAACGATATGGGATGTGGTAAGTCATACATCTTTTTTTAATTGTAAAAGGTTAACTCTCTTCCTCTCTTATGAATAAAAAAATATGTATAAAATATAAAATATAAAGAAACATAATTCTAGAGAAGTACTAATATATTGAAATAATTCTAGAGAAGTACTAATATATTAAAAGAATTCTAGAGAAGTATTAACATATAGAAGTATTATTATATTTTCCGTCCTTCTGTTATAATAATTATGTCTATGTATCTTATATAATTTTGAACATAATAATAAAAAAATAAATGTCATCATTCAAAAATCTATCAGAACATATACATATAATATTTGCAATTATTCTTGTATTTAATATTCGTAATTTAAAACAAAGAAGAGCAAAAAGATTTGCAATAACAATAGATAGTTTATAAATAATATTCACGTTGCAGTAATCGTTCACACGCAGCAGTCTTAGTTTTTATTTTCAATGTTTTTTTAACAAATTATATCTTATTCAATATTTAACTGTTTTTTAAATATATATTATATATTTATATATTTAAATATATAAATAAAAAATGCTCTTCAACCAAATTTAAAATAAGTTTTTGAAATTAAGTGATCTATTTCAAGAAGTTTAAGGAAATATGTCTTAATACATTTAGTTCTAATTAAAAATTATCAATTTACATATGTAATACTTTATAATATTGAATATTTAATTTATGTATACATATATAGCAAAATCATATATTTAATATATTTTATAAAAAAAATATATTAAATATATGATTTTGCTATATATGTATACATAAATTAAATATTCAATATTATAAAGTATTACATATGTAAATTGATAATTTTTAATTAGAACTAAATGTATTAAGACATATTTCCTTAAACTTCTTGAAATAGATCACTTAATTTCAAAAACTTATTTTAAATTTGGTTGAAGAGCATTTTTTTCCCCGAGTTGCGAAAATCTTATCTGTAAAAATATACAAGAGTTTTATCTAGCAAGGTTAGAGGTCAATTTCTACTCAAATTGATCGATTAGGGTTTGCAATGGAAATTGAGTTCAAACGATTCTGAATAGGCTCCCATATCAATTCTACCAAATGTTGTTTAATTAATTCTTGAATCGATCATCTTCGAGTTCTGCTCGTGACATACGTACACGCGCAGACGAGTATATGGGAATGTATATGAAGAATGTATATAAAGCTTGTAACAATTTTTAGAAATCTATTGCCTGGAGATTACAAAAAATAATTTACTTTTGACCGATATGATGTACAACGACAGAATTGTAATATACAATATTGTAAAATAAAAAATATATTTTATTTATATTACATTTATAGACATAAAAAAATAATTATAGACATTTTTTTAGATTCGAAATCTATAATGGATAATTAAATTATGCTTTATTGAAAATTGTTTCTTTTTCAAACTTTTATTTAACGATTACCCGCTCGACCCACGTTGAAATTTCAAAGTTGATTCCAGTTGATAGCTTCTGATTTATCTCGAAAACTGAAATCATCAATAAATACTTTTGATGCTTTTCACTGAAATTTTTTTTTGTAAATTTTTGTAACGTTCCATTTTTGAGAAAAACATTTGGCACGGTGATCTAAATTATCCTGTATAAACACAATATTTACTAACCAGTTAACAAGTGAAATAAAAGAGATGATTATATAAATGACATAAAATACATCATCAGACCGGTTATTCAATCTGGTCAAAAATCAATGCATTTTTCATACGCGATGCTTTATTAATGATCGAGAAATTGGAGAGTAACCTTGACAATTATATCTTGTGATACTGCGCGAATCGAATTAATAGCTGGTTAATACGTGATAATTATTGGAAATTAATAACAAATATTGTAATAATTATTTAAAGAATAAATTAGAATATTTTTTGCTAGTACTTCTTGAGATCGTGTCTCAAGAGATAATAATACGTACGTTGTGTCTCTTACTTGAACTTCCCGAATGACAACAACAAGATGAGCATGCTATAGCCACAAGAACGTATGACACGTCCTTGACGTCACGAAACATTTAACACGTAGTATGTAGATGTATACGGAATATTCTGTTATTTTTCAATTTTTAATAAATAATTGATAAACGGATACATTTTTTTGTAAACACGCTGCGCATATTGAATTACTTGTTATCACTTAACCAACGAATCACAAATCATCATCACATGTCTTCAAATGACAGATTTATATATTTAAATAAATTATAAATTAAACTTATCTAAGCAATATTGATAAATTAGTGTAAACATGATACGATGTTGACAATATGTAGTTTAGTTGTAATAAATTAGAATTAGCTATTATTGATGAAAAAAAAATAATTTTTCTTAGTTCTTAAAACACATTAGCACATTAGTGCTAAAATATCGCTGAAATTATGATTTGACATTAAGTCGACGAGATTGCATTGTGAGTATCTCAAATTTATTATTAGTGATAGATGGACATATTCTTCATGATTATGTTAGTAATTTTGTGCAATTTCAAGACTCTATGGAAAGTCGAGATGTAGACTTTGCCCAGAATGATAAATTAATATCTCTCTCTTTCTCTTTCTGTTTCTCCCCTTCTAAGTCTCTCAGAATAACAGAATATACAAATATTAGATTTTGCGACGAGTAAATTTTTCACATTTTATTTTTCATATTTAAAAGAGAGACAGAAAAAATATAATAACCATTTTGAAAAAGGGAAAAAATTGTAAAATTCCAATAAATTGTAATTGTAGATTGAAAAGACACGCCTGCATTCGAAGGAGACATCCGCTTAAGGTCTGTAAATAACAGTGGAGACGGACAAAATCAATATTTGATCGACATAGAGCCTATATAATTGGGCTGCTTTTTATTTCAATTTATGACATTAATATCTCTTTCGATAAAAAGCTGCGCTATTTTTAATTGAGTTTACTTGGAGCACAAGTAGTGCTTAAGATAGACTCCAGCCCCGTAAAAGGCGACCGGTGTAGGGTACTAGAGACAACTGAGTCCATCACTGGGGATGTTCTCCCTTCCATCATTTTCTCCTGAACGCGGTCGCATGAACTAGTGCCAAACGCACGCATGCTGCGGTCTTTTCTCCCTTCTCTCTCCCGCCGTTTTACTCCATTATCCGTCAGTAAGTCGCGAACCGCCGACACGAGTGCTTCAAGGAGTGTTTTTGTGCGACCACGTGAAACCTGACAGAATCTTACGCTCCGAAAAGGAAAAAAAAAAAAATAGAAAGACAGCTACGTATCGGCCGCTTTAAGAATCGAAGCGCGCGTTTTCCGCACCAAGTAAGGGTAGATCGATCGGCATCCCGAGGTCGTCGAGACGGCCGTAAGCCGATTAAAAATAGGGCTCTCTTTCTCTCTCTCTCTCTCTCTCTTTCTTTCTTTCTCTTTCTCGCGGTTATGTCGATGGACGACGATAAATGCAGAAAATTCGGTCGTTTTTCCTTCACGCGTACACGACAGGCAAAGTGTTGTACAACAATACTCGCGTGATGAATTCAGTTTCAGATTCCGGCAGTGCATCGTCTACGCGCAAGAATAATCTCCACGTTCTTTCTCATTCGCGGCACGACGAGGAACAATTTTTTTCGTACTTGACGGTATATGGGAAATTGAGCCACGTTGCGACTTCCGGTCGAGAGGATGATGATGATGAGGTGGAGGTTATGTATTCGCGGACACGCCGCGTCCGAATTCACCCGCTCGATTCTCAAGCACCCAACACTCCGGCGTGGTGTCGCGAAGTCGTAGCAGCGCGTGGGCGGGTGTCGCCGGGAGCCGGGACTTTCGGCCGCTCGCCGCTCGCACTACGATGCGACGTAGTCGGACGTAGTATGACACGTGACGTGTAGCGCGCGAAACTCCTTTTTATCCCTCGGAACAGGTGAGCCGGACAAAATACGACGGATATTTATCTCGTATAAAGTTTACCTGAGTTCGTAATCTTCACCGGCGGGAAGAACGGAAGGGAAAAACGTTTGAAAGTTCCGTTCCTCTTTCTACTGTGTTTTATTTCATTATATAAAATGCGATTCAATTGTAAAATTACTTTACGTAGCGATTTCTTTCTTATTTCATATTCCAGCATTTAATTTCGTTGCAATATATTATTTCAAAGAAAGCAGTTATGGAAGCAATTTATTTAATCGTTTGTAAGAAATGTAATGTATTACTCAAGTGATTATATGTAGAAAAAGAGGAAGAAAATTCAACATCACATTCATTACATCATGGAGGGATATATCGAAAATAATAAATTATCGTATATATCGTCAAAATGTATTTGACGTGAATTTCATAAATCTTTAGTTCTTATGCTAGAAAAAGAAATTAAATAAAAATAAAGATATATTTTTTTAGTTAATTAAAACGAAAAAAAGAATAAAAAATATATATGATTTTTAATAGTTATATAATGGTTATTATATATCTGAAAGAATAAAAAATCGCAGTCAATGTTCGCAACGTTTGCAAATTATCTTTCGACGATTAATTTTTCAAATTCGTGTTGTTGACGTCTGCAGGGATAGAGTTCAATGTTATCGTAATAATAAAAAATAAAAATGTAATAGTTTACATTTTTTCGTCTTTATGGAAAGAGATAAATGACTAAATGACTTAAATAGTATTCTTTGCATATGTAACGCGAAACACTAATCTTCTCATTAACATACTTTTATGCAAATGTAGATTAAAAATAAAAAATAATGCAATGGTTAAAAATGACATTCGTACATTTATATTTTTCATACTTGTTATATTATTTTTGTAAATGTAATTAACTATTTAATTATTTCTTCACTATTATTTGTATTTTACTTATATAATCGTAATATTTCTTTCTTATCACATGGATGAGAATTTTTTCCGTTTATTTAAAATATTTTTTTGTACTCTTTTATGTTGTTCTGCTGTTCCTACAATTTATTCGCAATTATTTGCAACATGCTTTGTATACTGATATACGACTCTCTGATAGACAACAACACCACAAGTTGACAACTTTTGATCGACAGCACGCGCATCCACAAAGGTATAACAGAAATAAAACAAGTATCGGATAACAATGTATCGACGATCACAGAGTAAATGCCGTTCTCGAGAGGGTAATCGTATTGCTCCAGATTCGCGATCCGTGAACTAAAAAATCGCTCTATCGCGCAAAGTGAATTATGTAACTTAATAGCTAGCAACGGGTCACCTAATATTTCTTTTAAGTGCTCCACATTCCATGTTAAATTTGTGAAAGGGAAATGCTCTATTAACTTCATGCTTCGGCAGCACGGTTAAAAGAAAAACTACAAATAGGTGAGCCCCGATGACCCAGTAAAAATATATGGCGAATATTAGATTAGTGTGAGTTGAATTTATCAAAGACTTTGCGTACTGCGTAAAACTGCTTGTAAATGAGATTTCAGTTAATATGCGCAAGAATTTAATTTGGACGAGTTTCACAGGATTTCGAGCTATTTTTCTTTTTTTATCTTTATAATTTGATATACTGACATTTAAATTTTAATACCTGTTATACATTTCCTTTAAATTATACTCTCCTTTTTTCTCTCGCTTTTAATTTTTGATATATTTCCAATAATCATACACTGTTTTCATGTATAAACTTATTTGATTGTTAAATATTACATAAATATATCCTTTTTTTTTTTTAATATAATTACGATCCGTCAAAAAGTTTCGCGGAATTAAGGTTAATGCTCGTCTCTCGTAATATACTTTGCGCTTGCTCAAAGTGCTTTTACATTGCGTAATATGATTAATAGCAACATTTAAGCAAAAGATAAAATGCGAATGCTTCTTGGTTTTCGTCCAAGGTATTGTTTTACATTTTAATTTCCACGTGATACAATGTTTTATTCCCGCTTCTTCGTGTATCAAAAATAAACGCAAAACTTTTCACTTATCTTTTCTCCATGAAAAAGAATATAAGATAGAAATCAAATGAAAAAAAAATATGTTTTCTTATAAAAAAGAAAGGTTCATACAAAAGAATACCAATTATTTATTTATGTAATATAAATGTAATATAATAATTTCAATATTGATATTTTTGTCTAGTTTAAAATCTTACTTAAACGAAATTGTCTATTGAAACACGTGCAAAAATCAGATTGGGAAAAAGAAATTCACTGTGGATATCATTCAATTATGTAAATTATGCGAAATAAATGAGAAAATTAAATGAGAAAGGGAGAAAGGGAGAAATCGCGTTTGATACATTACAAACGAAAGCCGCAGTTGTTAGCTTTCTGAATTAATTGATATATTCCAAATTTCACCTTTACTTAATCCCTCCAAATCGAATCATATTATCTGCGGTATAAATCGACTCTTATTTAAATCACAGATGGTTACAATATTCTCTCTATCATCTTTTTTTTGATGATTCACTCTTTTTTGTAACCGTGAAAGAAAGGTCGCAATTTAACTTGTTTAGTTATGCCATAAATTGTATACATACATAACATGTATAGAATAGTAATAAATGTAAAGAAAAACAATTCCGTTCTGAATCACCGAATGGAAAACAAATTAAAATCTGTTTATGCATGTTGAGTCTTTTTTTAGAGCCAGGTATTTAGTTACGTATAAATTATGTAACACGGCTATATACATTCACTTGCATAATGTACGCACGTGTTGGGAAATTATCAACTGAAACTTTCCTTCCATCTCTCCGAATTATCTTTCCTTTACATATTCATCACTTTTATAAGCTTAACATTCGCTTTCGATCATTGTAAAAAGTTTCTACGATAATTGAATTAAATGACAAATCGCGTCCATCGACCTCGATACCGACTTAGATAACTTTTACAAAAAGTATAAAAATTCTGAAATTAAAACTAGTACAAGCAAGAAAGGATTGTGCAATAAATGTGAGAAGTAGAATATAAAAACTAATTAAAATTTCCTTCCTTTATTAAATTTTTTTTTCAATTTCTGATTTGTACGTGGATATTTCAGAAAGTAAAAGAGAATACAAAGCAAGATCGCATATTGAACATACAGCTAACATATACTTACGAACATATGATTAACTCATTACCTACGATGGTTATTTATTCCGATTTTAAATTTTTACATAATCAGATTCGAAATACTATGTTTAATATATAATTGTCCAAATTGTTACTTTCTCAACTGCATTTTTCATTATTACAGCAATTTCTTGATTTATATTAATTTTCTAAAACACAAGGAGATGTGTTAAAATAAAACAACTCTCTGGAGGACTTAAATATACGTCAAGGAATTGCTGCAATATTATGGCTGACATTTTGGTCACAGTAATGTAAAATGCGGTTGAGAGAGCAAAAATTTGCAAATACAGTCTACGTCTAGACAGACGTTTATTCAACATATTATTTCAAAAATCTGATTATTTAAAAATAATGGTACATTTGTATTTTTGTTCAATTTAAAACCAATAACAAGATGATTATCTTTAACACTCTGCGTAATATTATAAACGTGTTTAGTATTTACATAAAACATAAAAAGTTAAGTTGTTACAGTTTATTTATCTTGTTCTGATTATATAACGAAGCATTCGTCTACAAACTTACTAACCTAGTTTCCTCTATTAAACAGACATTCACTGAATGATATCATAAAGTGCAGCTTTACCATGCAAAAAAGTTGTATTGAAATTATTAAACATGATAGTGCAACTGTCAAGTATTTTAATTCTATAACAAGTTGTAGTTAATATTAAATAAAAATAACACCATAAGTTATAAAAAATTTTCAAAAGTGTTCGTAAGTTTATATTAGTAAAAGTGTGTGATAAAAAATATTATTAATATACGTGATAAATTCACTTTGCATTTACAAATATATGTCTCTTTATTACATCATATATTTACATATAAATCTATCTTTTAATTATTATCGAATATGCGTATTATATCGATCTTTCCTTATTGCTATCAGACGTGAAAGATTCTTTACAGCTTATTATATGGATATGAAAGTTTTAATCCCAATGAGTCTAACATTATTATGAAATGGAATGATTTCACAAAAAAAAATATATGTACGCGCTGACATTTCTATCTGCTTCCTCCTCTTGCTTGACGATTAATGATATCGTCGACTACCGTCCAAAGAGCCATAATTACACGTTTCAGACTACTCGCGAACAGCCGTGAGATGCGAGAGGGCCTAGCAATCGGATTCCATGCGGTTACTTTCCTGCAGTTCGCTTTCGCGGTTTTTTACGATTACACGTATACGATTGTGCCGTACAATGTTACAAGGGTGCACGGCGCCTTCGGTGGGAAGTTCAAGTTTCTAACGTTCTGGGATGCGGTTAGTATCGATGTTACAAGTTACAAGTTGACAATGAGTGTGCCGTTTTGATTGATGAAGTTACCTTTTGGTGTCGATATATATATATATATATATATATATATATATATATGCAAAAATACACACATACACACATCCATACACGCGGATATAAATGTGTTTTTGCATTTATTTCTTGCATCGATCTTTTCGTTGCTACAGACAATGAAATTTCGTTGTGACGATTGCCCAGAGAAAGAGATGTTCCCTGTAATGGAATTTTCATGAAATTGTTATTAGGATTGTTGATAGGATTCAATCGCGATATATGTATCGATATATGTAACGAGATCTCGACGCAATAATCCGAATTTAATTTAAAATCTGATCAAGTTTGTTGTAACGAGATTTCATTGCAACGAGATTTTATTCTTTCATCGTTTAGTTTTTAAATTTTATTTTACTCCAGATCGTGTATATTTATATTTATTTATAGTTATTTATTTTATATATCTTACATAATACATTTAATATAAAAATAACGTATTATAATTCTAGAAAATATTATATATATATACAGATTTCAGCGACAACTTGATCATTATTTATCATTTTCTTTTTTTGTCTTAAATTAAATTTTTGGTTCATTTGTCATATTTTTTCAAAAAAAAAAAAGATTACTTTCTGCATCTGTCATGCGAAAACATACGATTATAAGAAACTCTACTATTCCTCTCAAGAACTGATTCTCCGCGATCATATATCCAGTAACCACGTGCAATGTATCCTTATTGCCATGTTATGCAATAGTGAAAACAGACATCCATCTAGTATAGTTGATATGATCATAAAAATCACAAATAACGGTGATATAATATTCTTCAAGTCGAACAACGAAGAAAACGGATATACTCATCTATGATTATTAGTGAAATCGGCAATTATAGAAGAGTTTCTATTTCAAAATATAAGTCTATTATTCTATAATTTTTTCTTAACAAAAAATTTTATCCCGTTATTCTTAGAAAAAAGCGTGCAAATCTCACTTGTTGCATTTTAAAAAAGTTTCTGTGCAGTCTAGAAGAAAAAATATTAAAAAATAATTATAATTGAAATCGAAATTTTTAGAGATTATTAGATTTGAATAAATGAATAAACGTATACTTAATACAAATAGATTAGAGTTATACATTTTTTAATCAATATAACACATTTCGAAAATTTTAAAAATATATTGTTGGGAAAGTAAATGAGCAGCTATTGTTCCACTCAATTTGTTTTGTTGAGCCAAAAGCGTGGCTCTACATTCGACGAGACATTACGTTCAAGCATTTTGTCGCCGCGCGAGATAACGTACTCTCGACCATTTCACGCTTAAATTGCCGCTATCGTCCCGCTCGTAAAGAGCAAAATTCAATTGTTTAAGCACCACTTGATATTTTGCAGTCAACAAGAGCCACGCGTCACACAAGACTGCTTATGTGCAACGTCAATCGATCGATAATTACGCTCAAATGCGCTTTAACTCCAATTAATCTTTTCACTTAACAAAATGAGAAAAGCAATTTCCGCATCGTCGAATCTAAGATTTTTAGATTAATGAGTCTTATATGCTCAGTTTGCAATTACTATAATAAATATGCAATAAAATTTCATTTCATTCAAATAAGACATTAAAATAATTAAAAAAAAAACGTTTTTGCTTTTTACTTTCAAAGAACTTCAATTTCATTAAATTGTAATTAAGACAAGTAGTTTAATTGCTATCAAGGACAGCGCAGATAATGAGGTCGCTTCCTCTTGTGCTGTCAACGAGTTAAAGCCTCACTTGATGGAACTGCATGCGACGTACATCATGTATTTGTGTGACTGACACGTGATAGATTTGAACAGACAGCGTAAAATAAGTCTTCAGATCAATAATCAATTCGAGATATCAATGCCAGATGTCTAAACGCTTGGAAAAAACTCGTCCACGATGAAATAATAAAGCTCGTGGTTTTTATATCCTATTATCACTGATATGATATTTGCAAGATAGTTAATATATAAAAGAATTAATATCTATTATAAACATATATTAAAAATTAAAAAAATATAAATTATCTAAAGCGAAGAGAAATGTAAAAACAATCATGTACAATACGTTCATATTAACAATACGTATAATAAAACATCAGTTAATTATAGTATGTGTGAAATATATTTATTTAAATAATTCATTGAATGACAAATATGTTCATGTTAAATTATGCAAATTATATACTAAGTGATAAAGTGAAAAGAAAGTAAAATATACGTTTAACAGTTTACATATTCTTGAGACTGAGCAAATAATTTTCGTCATTCATTTATATATATTCTGCTTATTTCAAGTACGATCTTTTCAAATCAGAAAAAAATAAAAATGAAAATTGTTCGCACATGTTCAACTCTTTCAGACATTTGTTTAACTCTTGTGTGTGCCCAATTACTTGCTAATTTTTAGCTTGGTTTATTAACGCATACAAATCGATCTTAATGACGACAGTATCGCTATATAGTCGCCCCCTGATAATATTAATTGGACCACATAATTAGCTTCAAATGATATTTTTATACACGACCCTAGCCATACTGTGTGCAGGGATCGTTAAAAATATTATTAAAAATATTTATTGACTCATTAATTGGAGCAGTTTGAAATGTCAATTATGTTCTAGATTTTACAAGCCGTATTCTTCTTAATATGTCTCTTGAACGATTTCTACGGTACGAATACCGTAAACCCCAAGAAACCACCTTTCGCACGAAAGTTGAAGGATTACTTCCATGCATGTCTCGGATTCCCCGTCGCCATGGTAAGTAAAAAAGTTAATCTTTTTTTTTAAATTTTTTCGACAATGTTGCATTTACATTAAAACTCGAAAACAGAAAATAATATAATTTCAATAAAAAAGAAAAAAAATATCATCTTTAAAACCTATTAATAAATCTATTTGTTAGTATATCTATCATGATCGTAATTCAGATATATATAAATATATTACTTTTGTTATTTAACACTAGAAATACCGAGCGGTCATTTCTGACCGTTTCTATTTTTTAAATTAATTACCCCATTTTTTATGTAAAAGATAAAAATAGAAATGGTCAGAAAAACGGCTCGGTATTTCTAGTGTTAATATAGTTTTCCCAAAAATACTTCCTTTTCAAATAAGTATAATCTTACGAACATATGCATATGCTCTAATATCTCAACAAAAACGCATAATTGTAAGTTGTGACTTGTAGATATTTTTTAAATTAAAAAAATACTTTTTTAATAAAAATTGCATTAATTTAATTATTTTAGTAGGAGTGGAAAAATGTTTAAAATTTTGTAACATTTTTTAAATGGAATGGAATAATTTTTCCTTCCCTTTTCTATATAAATATAGTTAATTATGTACATTTATCTTGCATTTAAAGATTCGTACGATAAACAGATAATTTACTCTATATATATGCTTGATTTTATATGAATACAATTTATTATTGAGTGTTTATTGTTTATCGAAATAATATTTCGACAAAACGTAGTGTCTATATCATGTCTTGCAGTTCGTTGGCGTGACCTTCTGGATATTAATGTTCGTGGACCGTGAATTAGTATTACCGAAAGCATTGGACCCATATTTTCCATGGTGGTTGAATCATTTAATGCACACGATGATTATGGTGACGACTGTGTTCGAAATGATCATCGCACCACGACAATACCCTAAGCGGTCTCGTGGCCTCGGAATACTTGTGAGCTTCATGCTCGTATACTTAGTATGGTAAGTGAAACGGATCTGCATATCCGGTCTTTAATAACGTGTTACGCGTAAACAAGTATGTTGCAATAACATTTTTTTACGTTTAACTTTAATAACTGTATACGTAATCATCAGGAAACAAATTGGAGGAAATATACAGAGTATTATCTATAGGGTGTCTATTTAAATCTTGTAAAAAGATTCCTTGATTTTCCAGATATTTTTGTTCAAAATTCCAAGTAAAAAGAATATTTTTAAAATTTTTTAATACAACTTTTTCTAAAATAGATTTTTTTATTACATGTATTTTCTAATGTTTTTGATTCATACGAAGGAAAAAAACATAGAGTCTCTTAAGTTTCAATGTTAAATTTATAAATGTACTGAAAAAACCTGAATAACTTTCATAAAATAATTTTTCATTTATTTAAAATTTTTATTTCTTTAACTTTAAAAGTTACAAAAAGCAAAAAAATATACATACATGTATATATTTATTTTATATGGGACAAACGACAAACTGAGCCGCCAAGTTCACGTTATCTCACTTTATCTACCGACGATTTTTAATTTCTTATCATACTTTAGTGCTTAGGAGAGTTTCACAATATTTATATAAAAAGTTGTATGTGTAAAAATGACTAGAATAATTAATTAAAGAAATTAAATTGTCAAATTACACGCTGGTCATATTTCGATAATTCTATCGATTGATGAGATGTGTTATTCTTCATTACTCTGCAATTACTTTCAAAAGAGAGAGAGAGAGAGAGAGAGAGAGAGAGAGAGAGAGTTCTATATATTAAAATTACTAGAATATTTATTAAACAAACTACATTATTTATTAAAATAGATCACCCGAAATGTCAAATGTATAAATATCAAGATGAGACATTGATTTTATTTCAATAATTCTATCGACTTTAATGGGATTTTATGTCAGTCTATAATTACTTTTCTAGAGAGAGTTCTATACATAAAAATTATTACAATATATTTATTAAACAAATTAGATTAAGAGACACCAAACATATTATAAATACTGACAATGAGTGTGAAATGAGACGTTGGTCATATTTGATGTTCTATCGACTTTAAATGAGATTTCGTGTTATTTTTTATGTCGTTCTGCAATCACTTATACTTTATAAACAAAGTTCTAGATATGCGTAAAAATTACTAGAATATTTACTAAAAAAATTAAATATCGAAACGCTGATATAACATGAATTTCATTTACGTCTAATATCTTGTCTATCGAGCGATCTAATTTATATAATTAAAACACAAAGCAAGATGCAGTGAACTTGACATCTCACAATCAGTTTGTCTCAAGCCATTTTTTTTGTTTAATAGAATTATTTGTGTGTATATGTTTACTCTTATTAAGAACTCTAGAACTATCAAAAATAAAGCCAAAACTCAACAATTAATGAGTTTCTACAAAATAAGACGCCAGTTTTACATACAAGGCTAACTGTTTACAAGGTGAAAAGTAAAATTATCAAAAAAAGAATTTTCGAAAAAATTTCTTGAATTCTAGTAAAATTCCAATAAAATTTTTCTAGATATAAAAGAAATCCTTGAATATTCCATGTTTTTTCAGGAAGTAGACCGGTATTATTGTATTTCTCGTTAAAAAAATATGTATTTCTTTGTTTAACAACATTTCGTTTTGTCCTTTCTATTTATATAGACATTCTATACACAAAGAATGTCGCATCGTTATATTTATCAAATTTTTAGAATTATATACAATATTTTTAAAAGTCTCGAAAAATTAAATATCCATGTAATCTGTATGGGTTTGGTTATCTTTCAGGATACATGTAATTTATTACAAAAGTGGGATCTGGGTGTATCCCGTGATGGATGTATTAACACAGCCCCTGCAGATTCTGTTCTTCGCGGTGCTGTTAACGTTTTGCATAATTCTATACATCGCCGGGGAGACGCTGAACAACATCGTCTGGGGTAACGAACACACTAAGCATAAAAAATCTTATGCTAAATCCAAGTAGCCTCGCCCAAGCGGGTAATCCTAACCGGGTGATGAACCGCATTCGCGTTCTTGCCTGCCGTCTGCGGTGGTGGTGAATAAACCAGAATGAAACTTTTTTTTCTACACCTCCGTTGCAGCATGCACGTTATATATTATATTTATTTCTACCAATATTAAATGTGTTATCTAGAATCTTAGCGTTGTGTATGTGCATGCGTATAGCGCGCATTTATTTAGGGTGTAACGGATGAGGATCACGCGTTAACCCGGCACGGTGGAAATAACATATGCGTATAAGTGAGCGAACGCATGTGCAAGATGCAATGCATTTCTATGTGTGATCACGGACAAGGGAGACTAATTTCTTACAGGGATGTTTTTTTTTTTTTTTTTTTTTCGCGTGAGCCATTCAAATCAAGACGATACACGCATCTCTCATATCAATATTTCCCAGTCCCCACGACAATACTTATTTTTGTACTTTCGTAGAACGAGCGATCTATTATATTATTATGTTTCTCTACCAAATAAAGTTAATGTGGTGCACGGAAAATATTGTGTGTATAATATATGCATATAATGTATACGATATAGCGCGTACAACGCAACATAAACTTGCCCGATCTAAAGTCCGGATATATTTGTGATCGAGTGTAGGAAAAAAATACGTAGCGGAGAGCACGGAACCGGATTTGAAAACGTAGAAACGCCTGAGAAACGGATACAAGAGGAATCTTAAATCTATATCTCTCTCTATCTCTGTCTGTCTGTCTGTCATAATATACCGGTCACATCCAAAGGTAACATCGTCGAAGACATTTTCTTGTTATAAGTGAGAAAAGTGCCTCGACGAGACCTAGTATTAATTTATGGAGCGAAGAGATTCAACTTTTCGATATATTAACGTAAATATGTATATACAATATACATATATGATTATTGGTTTAATTCAGCGACATATTTAATGATATATGGCCTAAATACTGATATTGAGTCGATATATTTTTTTAGAAATTTTATTAAATAAGTTCAGTGGATGAGTCTTTCTTGATATTAATTTCTTTGTGCCAAAATGTAGTGTTATTTAAATCAGAACATTATTCACGCGTGCTAGTTGTTAAACGTATGCATTGTCCACAGAGTTCTCTGTGATTGGATATCTTATAATAAAGAATAAAAATGTAAATGATAATAATACCTTATTCCAAATTTTGTGTTCTACTCGAAAAGACGGAAAAGTAAAATATATTTAAAGTAGTAATTTAATAATTTTGACACATTGGAAGAAAGCAATATGAATTTTAGAATTACGTATTATATACAGTAATAGCGTGCTTTAGATAGAAACATACTTAAGGAAATATAAGAATAGAAAGTAAAACTAAATTTAAAAAAGGTGCGACATGTACATACACACATACACGTTGACACACTTACACACACACACACACACACACACACACACACACACACACACACACACACACACACACACACACACACACACACACACACACACACACACACACACACACACACACACACACACACACACACACACACACACACACACACACACACAGCATACCCCCACACACACACACACACACACACATATTTCATATTCGTAAATATATTTATATCAATAAGAATTATAAATATATATGAAAAGTAATATAAAAGAAAATACAACTTATAATTAGCAAGTTTCAATAGAAATATTTCTTATAAATATTTAGCAGAATGCGATTTCTAAATTTCCGTATTAGCAAAAAATAATCCACTGAATGCTACTTTTCCGCAACTGTGAAAAATGTGACTGCAAAAGTAAATGACAAGTAATATTTAATTGTTATTAATATTAAAATTGTTATTAATATTAAAATTAATATTGTGAAGAGAGTGTTTATTATGTGTCCTGTGAACGTTAATTTTAGATTATATAATTATATCGAGAAATAGATTTTCTGTTTTCAAATTAGCGTCATAATTTGTACATAGTAAATTAAATAATATAATAGAATAATATAAAATGAGACTTATACAAAATGCATTTTATTTATAGTTACTTGTTAAAAAAATATACGTATAAACAAAGAATATCTTACTATCATAGAGCGTTCGATATACACATTATTATATAAACGTTTGAATATACACAATATTAGAATTACCATAGTTTTTCATTTTTGCGGGAAAATAATGTTTATGACATGTTACATTTTAGAAATTTTAGTATTATAGATTAAATTATATTATTTTAAAACACTTGCGCGATGTGCGAGTTGTCGATCGTACTAAAATTTGATTACTATTTTAGCAATAATAAAACGTAGAAAAATATCTATGCTTTATTATACCTATATATTTTTTTCGATTGTTTTTTTCGCTTTCCCCATATATGTATATGTATATGTACACATATACATATATACATATATATATATATGAATATGTATACACACATATCTTATATATATATATATAATTTATATATATATATATATATATATATATATATATATAAAATTTACAACAGTAAAGACAATCGTCAAAAATCATCACATAATCTCACTCTTGTTAAAAAAATACCATAACAATTGCAAGAGTGATAAGAAAAAATGCGAAAATAGTACATAAATAGTCCGAATGTGTGTAGTAATGCAATATTCACTTAAATAAAAACAATTCACTATTTAACACATACCTTATATTATATGCACATTCCTTAATATACACTTTTAAAAAAGAAAAGATAGCCATCTCAGTCTTATGTCACAGTATTCTTACCTTTTTTTAATTGCGGCGATATTTGAGTCCCTTTAGAATGTCTGCTATTGATTATTTCATCAATACTTTGCTTTAACGCCTCCATTTCCAATATATCGAGCGGCAATGGTATGTCTGTCTGCGTCGCCATCTCTCTAGCGTTAGTAGGCCCGTCATTTTGTATTAATCTCGTTAATTCTGGATAACACGAAGTGTGACTAGAATCCATGTTGTCCATCACAGTTTTCCTATACAATTCTTTCTTCTCGTTTTCGTTTTTCATCTTGATATCGCCGGTTTCTTGAAGCAAATGCTTCAAGATAGCTTCGTCTTGCAGGACGTATTTGCTCCTATGACTACCTTCGCGGTTTCTCCGATCATCTTCGTAAGTCTTACAATTCTTATTGCTATTTTTATTCTTACTACGCTCGTGCACTTCCTCTGGGTCTAGCATCTTTACTTCTTCCAGCTGACTATCCTCGCTATCGCTATCTTGCTCATCCTCCTTCTCCATGTTACCCGTTTCTATGTCGACATCTTTATCAGCCATATCTTGTCTCTTTTCTTCACTGCTTAGATTTTCATCACTGCCACTCTGTCCTCGCAACAAAAAGGGCAACAACATGCCCGTTTCTTTGGTGTCGATGACTTTCAAACCCAAAGGTCGCTCATCTAGCCCGGCATTTCCCAGTCTTCTACCCATGTTGGGCATTTGGATTGGAAATACCATAGGTATTTGAGTCATCAGTTGACTATCCTGGGAAGTAGTGCTACCCCTCCTAGAAAGCGGATCGATTTTGCTCGATCGAGATTTCCCGAAGTCTCTTCTGTTCTTTCCACGGCGGCCGCGCGACCGACTTGCGACCTTCCGCGTGGTCTTCACTTGTGCAATCTGCACGGATATCTGCGAATCCAATGAGTTTCGTCTGGATTCCATAGAAACGCATCGAAAATTATAACTGATTTCAGAATCAGCTGAATTTCGTCTATTACTGGACACAGATCCTGCAGTGCCGACGAGTGCACCTCTTCGCGTCACTAATTTAGGCAGAGCAGCTGCCCAAGTCGTACTAAAGTCTTGCGATGCCGCAGAGTTGAGATCGAAATTCAATCCGACTGGATCATCATGAGTGTTGTGAAAACTTATAGATAGGCGGCCAACCTTATTAAACGTTTTACGCTTCGCAAATAAATGTGCGATAACCTTATGCTTGCTCAGTCTCATAGGAGGATCTTCGGACTCGCGATTAAAGATTCTGCAAACGAAAAGAAAACACATACTATTCAGAGTCGCATTGATGACAGCAACAGTAAGTTGACACGATAAGTACTTAACGTTGTGTCGAAATTTACCTCCTCAAAAATCTGCACCACGTATCAACCGTCGAACTAGTCCAAACCCACGAGGACATGAGAATGCCAGTGGAAAATAATGCAAGCAAATGTAATTGCAGTTTACCTGTGCTAGGCCTCATGTCTATTTTGCAGTCGGACACGTCTGCATACATCGTCGTTATCGCGCATCTTTAAATAAACATAATAGAATATTCACATAATACATAATACATATGATGAAACATGCATCTATGACTATCACTTTTCAGTGATCCTTACATCATATAATTTCTGAAGCTTTGTCGCCATTCCCAAGAGTGTTGAATCTCATAAATTTGACAATAAAAAGTTACAACAACTGCTGCAAGAGTAGCTATAGAAAAGAGCCCCATCCTGACAATGGTTTGTTTGATTTTTGAACTTGCTCTTTCGGATATAATTTCTTGACTGCTTATCTTTAAGCGTATAAGTGTATAGAGGCCTAAAGTAAACGTAATATTATAGAAACAACAGATAATTTTTTGATACATTATAAAGAATATCAAATTATTACACTCACAATTTATTTTAATACAGAGAGCATAAAGAAAAAAGTGTGAAAACTTTTAATATGTTTACGTATTTTACTATCTTATATATTATACAAATATACATAATAAGAAATAACACTTACCTCTACAAAGAAAATATCCTCCTACTAGGACAGCAATTAACACTGGACCTAGTACAAAACTCTTCGCCGCATGATCGGCGTAACCCACGAAACATATTCCCGTCATGCTGTTGCCATCAATTCGGCCTAACGCCATGATCGCGACTGTCAAAACGAGTGGTACGCACCAGGCAATTAAATGAAAATAAGCACTTTTCTTATTTATTCGATCTTGTATCGTGCCAAGTGCTCGAAAACTCATATGCCAAGCGTACGTTAATATGACAAACCATACCATAGCGGCTATTAGGAAATAATATACAAGAACAAAGACTACGACGCAAGACAAGTTCTCCCCGCTGTAAATATATATGTGTTTTACAAAACCATATCTCGAGGCATAAAACTCGTTACTAAAGTATTTGTAAAACGTACCTCGGTTCTCTCATCCTTAATGTTCCATCTTTGCGACATATAATTACCTCTCTGCCACTGGGAGTAAATTGGACTAACCAGCCGATGCAAGAAACGAGAAAACAACCATTAATATAAAATATCACTAAAGCTGGATACTTATTTGCACTTCTCCAATCTATCAAAAATGTTACCTGGAATATAATGTTAATTATATATATGTGTATATATGTTGAGGCATATATTATAGATATAAATATATTATAGTATACTTACAACAGTGAATAAGTTGAAGCTGCAACAGATACTTGCAGCCCATATGATAAATGAATGTATTTGATTGTGTTCATCAGATGTGTATAATGGATCGTAACATTCCGTTCCACAGCCTTCCACCCCATCAAAAATCGAAAGGGCATTGTCAGTAGGCACAAGAGGTTTCAAACATTTACCCGTGATATTAAATTTCAATTCTCTAATGTCATTTTTGCATAATCGCGGAAACAATTCTGTATTGTCGCATTTTGCGAAATTCGGCCATATTGTGTGATTAATCAACATTCTACAGGGTCCTAATACCATTTTACACATTTCTTGAGATGGCAGGTCAACTGTATTATTGACACATTTTGGCATGAATATCGAGCACAAAAATGGTTGAACAACAGCCCAACACTTTGGAACATGTTTCAAAGCTTGTAACAAGTGCAACCTTTCCTGAAAACAGAAAAATGTACATAAAAATATAAAAGGTTTTGATTATACAAGTAACATATAATACAATACTAAATATATTAAACACCAATGTGTTATTAATAATAACATTGGTGTTTAATATATTAAGTATTATAAATTAAAAATAATATATAAAGTATATATAAACTAAAAGTAAAAGTATATCCAGATCTTTAATTACAATATATTAACCTTGAATGCTCTACTCCATTATAAGAAGATAAGTTTGTATGTACAGTAAAAGAGGAAATACCTGAGATAATTTCAAGTATAAATCTTGATATTTAAACTTCCAGATTTACAGATGCAAGAAGCAGGTTTATTCCATAGAATGCTTCACAACGCTAAGTTTCTAACTTGCATGCGGGTTCTTTAAAGATCATACCATGCGCTTTATTGAAGGAAAGAATAGGAAAATATTACTAATGCAAAGAATATATAAATAATAATCTTATCTACCTCAATAATGTCTTGAGTCACACGCTCTGGTATAAGATCCAATGTTGTAAAGGAGTAAGGTAATTTCGTACCCATGCAGGTACTTTTATGTAGCGGAACACATTTGGCAAATCTTCGACAAGTCGAGTCATCCAGTGGCAATTCTCCTATAGGATATCTATCGAGCAGATAACTGGAATCTTTTATTCTATGCCGAGGACTCAGATCCATATCCTTCCATGTATTATTTCCACCATTGCTGTCAAGTTCATTTTCCAGCCCCGACGACAATCCGTGAACCAGCAAGCAACAGAGAGTCAGCAAAAATATCATCTGCGAGAGTAGAAAATAACTATATTTTCGTCCAAGGATCAATAAAAATAAAATTTAAGAAAAAGGAGCATGATGTGCAAAATGTATATTTTTTTTAAAAAGACAAGAGATTTTATTTTTCTGCAAATATTTACGCGAAATTGTTCCACGATAATTTAATCGATAGTAATAAATAATTTTCAAAAAAAGATAGTCGTCACGTGGAGCGCGTGTGAGAAATAAACAATAAAACGGAGTGGGAGAGATGTGCGTACTTTTGTGATCGTAGCGTTCACGAGTCGAGGCCGTTGTTCTTTACACGTTTTCGGTTAACCACAGGACAAGGTCTTGAATTCGTTTGGCCGGAGCGTCTCGCATCTTCTACAGTCTCGCCACGACAGCGTCTGCACTCAAAGCGCTCACGAATCACGAATCAGCAGGACCCGGACCACACACGTTCCCGGTTCCCGCTCGCCGGACCACCCACGATGCGATTCCCTTATACCCTCGCAAGCCTATCTCAAGTTTGAATGCACGCTATAATTGATTCTGCGCATTGCTCACTAGTGGCAGCACTATATAGCATGGAGAGGAATGAAGTATCAAGGGCGAATAGGGCCCTTGTGCTTGTGAATTTGCAATCTTCTTTTTGGGAAAAAATTGATTCACACACACATATATATGTATATATTAGACACAATTATATAAAAAATATTTACTTTACCTACTATATATGTACTTTATATCTATATTTTCTTTTTCATCTTATCATATATATATATATATATATATATATATATTTGCAAGATATTGCTATCAAAATATCAAATCTCAAATATGTAACAATTAGAAATTTTTTTTCTAAATATTAGCAAGCTAAAATTAAAAATTCAAAGAGATAATTATTGGTAGTTTTATTTATAAAAGAAAAAAAAGAAATACAAAATTTTAATACAAAGAAAATTTTATTTAATTTTTATATATAATAAAACTATATATATAATTATTAAATAGATTATACAGCACTGATAGCGTTATTATAAAAATTATTTTCAAGTTCGTGATGATAAAATGCAAGATACATTAATGGGAAATTGCTTATTATTTTCTGGTTTTCGCTAATAAGAGATTTATTTTATATTCACACTTTTAACTAGATATAACATATCCATTGGCTATAAATCAATGATCTGACATTTTAAGCAGAACAATCCTATACAATTTCTAGTCTTTACTTGAAATTTTATTATAAGAAAAACTTATTTCGAAATATTTTTACAAATTAATTATTAAAATCAGTGTAGATACAGGATGGGAAATTCAGTGATTCTTTGATTATATTGAATCCAAGTAAATGTGTTAATTTGTGATTGTAGATAATCATGTCTTAAAAATTTATTACACAATAATATTTGGCCAACTATCTTACATAATCGACATATAGTCTTATCTATTTACTTTGTATTGCATGAACATCATACCTGTTCATTTCTAGATCTGTTAATTTCTTCACAAGTGTAGTAATTTAGCATAATAAGCATATTTGCAAAAGCAAAAAAATATCTATCAACATGAAACAATTAGGAAGAAAAATTATATTTAACACTCTTGAGAAGTATAATGTATATATATATACACTTAAAATATATATTATATAATATATATTTTAAGTATATATATAATATAATATATAATTTATAATAAAATATATATTATATCATATATAATTAAGTATATATATGTATACATATATATATATGTATAATATAAATATTATGTATATTGTGTGAATATAAAATTTACACACACGCGCGCGCGCGCACACACACACATACATATATACACATACTCATCTCACACACAGACAGACACACACACACACACACACACACACATAAACTTCCGAAAACTATATATTCTTATCAAAAATTTTAGGAAAGCTACTCAATTTACGAAGTGTGTGTGTTGCATTACAATATTCATATTCTACTAGAAGAAATTAACCAGTTATACTAAGAGAGTCTATATTGGCCAATAAATCTTTCACATCATCCTGAACCTGATCCGAGGTATTGGTTAAAGAGAGCCGCGAGCAGAAATTACTCAATGTTTCTACCTGCTCTTGCATATTTTTTTGCTTCAACAAATATGCCAATAACATATTAACTATATCATGTATCTCCTGCTTGACCTTATCCATATCTTTATTATTATAATTCCGTAATATCCTCAATTTTGCTCTCGCTAATTGCAACGGATTGTAGCCATATTTATCTAATGCAAGAACATTAGTACCAGCTGTTAAAAGTAGTGTTACTACTGATATCTTGCTATTAACCGCAGCTAAGTGCAATGGAGTATTGCCTATGCAATCACGTTGATTTGGATCTGCACCATGTTCCAATAATAACTGGACCATCCTTGTATAACCCCTATAACAGGAAACATAAACCTTGTTCTATTGTATTACTGTGACGCACAATAATAAATTAATTTTGTATTACATACATATTAGTTACTTTATGAATAGATTGTCTCACAAAAAATTTTACTTTTAGCCTGATTAATAATAAAAAAAACCTTACTCTTTAAAAACAACTTAATAAAACTCTAAAATATGAAACTCTTTTTATGTTCTAATTTTATTCTATATATATCCTTTACAATGACATTTATAAACTTAAAGCTATGTCCAAAAGTTTAAATTAAATTATATTAATTTAACTATATTACATTTTTATATTATATTAAATTATGGACAAGAACACAATTGCTAAAGATCAGTTCATAAGATGTATAGAGAAATGTTTGTGATCATTTAAATATACAAATTACCTGCAAGCTGCATGATGAAGAGGTGTTCGTCCGTCATTGTCAGAATTGTTAGGCGATACGCCAGACTGTAAGAGCATGCTCATTAACATGGTATTATTTACAGTAGCAGCCAATCGCATCTTTCGTCCAACATGATGAATCTGCCAATCTTTCAAATATTGAGAATTTTTGTACGAAGTATGTGGTTTTGTCTTTGCACGATAAACCGATCCTGGAGATTAAAATGATTATTGCATAGTAAAATTTAATATAAATATTTTTAATACATCTTTTATCACAAGGAATTATATATGAATTAATCTTTAATTAACCCTTACTCCGTATTGTTATTTTTGGCACCTTCTAACTGTACAGGTGGGTCAGCTTATTTTCGATAAGTTTATTAATATGTAAAAGTGTTTTAAAACATCTGAAAAAATGTATATACTTTCGTTGAACATTCTAAATAAAGACTAAAATAATAAATTTGAAAAATAATTTACTTAAATATATTATTTTATGATTATTTGTTTTCGAGAAATTGACGTTAGAAAATCATGGACAAAAATGACCCACCAATACAGAATAAGGGTTAAAATAAAAGAATAAAGGTATATAAAGAAGAGTATAAAAAAATATATATAAATGAGTATAAAAAAATATTTTAAACATGATATTACTATCATACAAAATAAAACACTTTCAAATAAGAATATTTTTCTCTCAAATAATCTGATAAAAATTGTAAAAACACTTACTATATTTAAATATTGTATCAGTTTCATTTTCATCTTTTCCACATGTTTTTGACATTTTCATTTTTTCATCCCACTAAAATAACATTAATACTTTTTATTAATAATACATTAATACTTTTCTATATTTATAATTGCTTACTATATTCTTAATTATATTATTTATTTGTACTAATTGCTTATTAAAGCAGTTTAGCATTTAGCAGAAAGCTGGAAAAAGATCTTAATATTTATATTGCCAAGATTGTAAATTTTTCCTGAACGTTATTTTGTCAACTCTATCTATTTTCAATTTACATTTGAATAAAGAAGTAATTATTCTGACATTAGTTGGAAGAAGAATTAGCTCGTAGTTTTTTCGAATTTCATGTTTACAAACAGCTGTTTACCATAGCTTTGTCATTTTTCATTGCTATTTTATCATTGTCGATATCTGGTGTGATGAGGACGCCGTCGACGATTACCGGGACCGGACTGTGCATATAGTGCAAAGCCGAATGGAATTTATCATTATAGTTGACGGGACTGATGGCCATCATACTATTGCTAGTGACCTGGCCGGCGACTTGCTGTTGCTGGCTCTCGTGTTGAACGCTCGAGCTGTCATTCGAGTCGTTCCCGGTTTCCACTCCCGAGTCCACCGACGTCATATTAAATAAATCGAAGCAACTTGAATTCTTTCTTTCGTGACACAATGCTCTCCTCTCGCGTTCGCGAGTCTTTTTTTCAGAAATAGGTGTACACTACTATACGGTTGTGTAAGATATAAATTATTCTTTTTCGATTTCCATCCGCGTAAATACACCACCCCAAAATATGTGTATATAAACTGCTAATAAAAAAAATATCGTGCGTATCAGAACGTATACGTATCGTACGCAGTCTTGCACAGTTCTCCCACTTTGCCCTTCACACGTGACCTCGCATCTCACATGCGTATCGTGAAAATATCGTTGTGCGCATAGATATATACTGATACGTTCCTTGTAGTACGGTAACGCCAACTGGATTTATTTTAGAGCGGGCAGAACTAAATAATCAGATTTATTTATCGGTGCATAGTAAAACAACCAGTTGGTTCATATCCGTGCTAAATCCATAATTGTCAATTTGGAAAGTATATGGAAATATTATAGGTTTATTAATATATTTCATTATATATTATATTAATATATTAATATATTTTATTACATATTATTTTAGCTGCACATAATCTTTTTTCATTTTAATTTTTAATACATGTGTTGTGATTAACAAATAATGCAACACCGCCGTGTGTGTCATATCGCCAAGAATATGCTATATGTTTTATTATTTTATTTATGTATTTCGGAATCGTTTTAGACGTATTTTAACACTTTCAAATTTATTGCGTACTGTTATTGTATGTATTATTGTCTCGAGAAACATTTTTACAGCGCGCTCAACCTCAAGGTGACCAAATGTCAGACGCACGTGCCGGCGCCGGAATAATAACACGTGCGCACACTACGCCCGCCGGACTAGGAATGAATAGCTCATGGCTGTCAGCTGTCAACTGTCAGCTGTCACGTACGCGGCGGTCTCCCCTCTCTTGACTCCGCAACGCGTGACGTCAAGGAGAAGGAATGAGAGTATGTTCTTTCTTTCTTTCTCTTGTGCGCTAACAAATACGCATTACTATAGGATAAAATTTGATGCGTTAAAATATGTACAAGTGATTCTAAAATATGTAAAATTCCTTAATCAAAATGATATTATTCAATGCATTTATAACACGCTTTATCAAAGCGTACGTGAAACGCGATTACGAATTATTATAAAGTTCTTTAAATTAAAGCAATCTCTTATGACTTTTGCTATGTATGAACTGTACAACAATTCTATTTTCTTATTACATTTATTATAATGAACAAATAATATTATAACGAAAATTTGTATGTCAATGGTATTAACGATTATTATTTATGAAAAATAAAAATGTCTCTTCCAAGATACAATAATTAATTTTGTATTTTAGAAGATTTCTCTATTTTATATAATAAAAATGTATATATATTACATATAACATATAATTTTAATAATTTCTTTAATATAGTACATATATATATATATATATACATATATATCCTATCAGCACACATGTTCAAAAGATATTTATAAGAGATCCACAGAGGATATATTAAAATATATGTTTTACATTCTATGGATTTCTTAAAAACATCTTTTGAACATGTGTGTGCTGTTAGGATATATATACTTAGATCCTATATCTAAGATATATGTATTAAAATGAAAAAAATTACGCGTAGTGTTAAAATAATATGTAATAAAATTTATTACTAAACTCATAATATTTTGGTATAATCCACAATTATGGATTTAGCACGGATATGAACCAATAGGTCGTTTTGTCGTGGCCCTATAATAAAAACTAGATTTGGCCATAGTTCTGTCCGTTCTAAAATATGAATATTTATATATATAGTTTTATACGCGGCGAGTTATTTAAATTATACGAATATTTTAACTTCTGCTTTTATTTTTTATTATTATTGGAAATATAGATATCTATAGACTCTTATGTAGCTGTCTCAATAACAAAATAAATGTTTTATTGTATCAATAATATATAATATATATATATATATATTACTGTTTTTTTACCGACAGTGCACAGATTTACTTACCTACAATAGTCACAGCAATTATTTTCAAGTAATTTACTGCAATGCATTTTACTGTAATAATATTGAAATATTATAATATATTACTGTAATAATTTGTAATTTACTTAAGTATCGTGCAGTGAGCTCTTTTTTTATGTTATGCTAATTTCTATAAGGCCGTTTTAAACAGTATATACCTTCAAGCAACCTGCTGTGATCAGCTGATTCTTTCATATATTTACTTTTTAGCTGACTCGTTCTCTGAAATCAGTTGGTGACGCGAGGGTTGAGGGGAAATGGATCCCCGAACAACGGAATCCTCGTCTTTATTGGATGGTACGAATTGTTTGCGTCGTTCATTTAACGATGGATGCTTGACATTCGGGTACTTGTCGCGACAGTGCAAAAAATTCTTCGCGAACTTGTTTTCGTAGTGAGTTTCCGTCGTTTATCGACATCGTAACAGTATCGCGGCACGTAACTCTTCCTCGTCGTGCCAAAAATGACTGCGTTTAGTGTACTGTTTGTTTTCCGAGAATAAATTGAGCTACGTCCAGTCAAGCATTATCACATCATGGATAGCGTGACAGTGAGTAGACTTTAACCTCGTGAATCTTCTATGTGCATTTCTGCATTTCGCACGAACTCGGTGCATTCTTAATCATTGCGTTCTTTGTTAAAGAGCCTTGCGAACAATTGATATCACCTCTCAATACATGCTTCGATTTTAATGTTATTTTGTCGAAAAAAATCCAATCAGAAATGTAAAAGAATATGCACGTAATAATTGTATAGGAATTGGACTACTTTATTTATTGTACTGATAATAGATTTGCTTATTTTAATTATATTTTACATGTGCTACACTCTTTACATGTTTGTCTTTCTTTTTTTTTAAAGTGTATATAGATATATATTTTATTTTAAATAATAGGGAGGATGTAAATATATAGGATATAAAAAATGTATAATTGTAAAAATATTTTTTTAGCTTTTGAGTCTTTAAGAACAGTAGTCTTTTTAACATTTAAATTTATTTGTGATTTTCAACTTTTATTGTTTTTGATAAGTTAAAACTTTAAAAAATAAAATTTTATTAAAGAATCTTATTTGAAATTTATTGAATAATACAATTTTTTTGCTTTAATCAAATTTAAATGAAATTTACTAAATAGTATAATTTTTTGCTTAATTTCAATAAGTTTCTTAATTTATATTATTTATTATAATTTTATTTATTAAGATATTTAGCGTTCAAAATTGAAAATATATTAATAATTGATATAATAATTATATATTTAGTTTTAAAAAACTATGTTTAGTAAAATTATCAATGCAAGTTTATTTTATAAATTTACAGAATTTATAAATATAGTGTGTATGTCAAATCTCTATATTTTTAGATTTTTACTTTGTGTTTTTTATTTGTGTTATTTCTTATTTATTACTTGATTATGCATACATGACTGAGAATGAGAATGTCATTATGCATATGATCAAAATAACATTTTCTTTTTCAGTTGCTTTGGAATAAGAGAATGATATTAAAATACTATAGATGATACCAGAAAGAGTTTCTGTATATTAATATTCTGACAATTCTATATATAGATATATCTGACAATTTTAATCACAATGTATAATAATGTATATATATATTTATAGGGATACTGTATTTATATAGATAGCATTTTAGTCTCTTATATGTAACACTACATAGATATATATTTCAAATATTATTTGTTACAAGTTTTGTATTTTCAGGGGATAATATATGCAATATGTCGAGGATTTGTGGACAGTTGGAGAGGAGCTGTTGTACTCTTTTACATGGATAAGCAAATCAATGAGAAGTTAGTCATGAACTCTTCTACTAGAATAGAACTCAGAAAAAGAGACTTAGCTGTGCAAAATACTTTCAAGCACAATAATGAGCAACGGTATCTTTATTCTTATTTCATGTTTGCAAAGAATAAATGTGGCAATTTTTTTATAGCAATTTATTAATCTGTGTATGATTTTAGAAGATCTATGGTAATGAGGAGAACCATTCAATGCTGTGCATTAAATGGTGGAGTGTTTTGGGCTAGTATAGCAATATTTGAATACGGACTTCTACCATTTGTCAAGTATTTACTGACTATTATATTCGGCCATTCTCCTGGTATGGCCCTTATTGTATGGTCATGGATCCAGCCATTTTTATCTTTGACATTTGGCACAATATGGGTGTTACCATTATTTTTGCTCAGCAAGATAGTTAATAGTTTATGGTTTCAGGTATAATTTTTTTGCAAAATATAAATGATTTTATTGTTTATAAAAAATATTAAATATGTAACACAGTATAAATATAGTGTATTTATAAACTATATAGGACATAGCAGATAGCGCTTACAGATACAGACAAGGGAGACCATTGCTTCTGTCAAGCGTGAGCAGATTGATAGCTGATACACTTTTCAGTGTATTAGTTCAAGCATTGTTTTTGGGACAAGGAATGTTGGTGTCCAAAGTTCCATTACCATTATTAGGAGATATACTTGCCCTTGTTCATATGTGCCTTTTATATGCTCTCTATGCCTTCGAATACAAATGGTTCAATATGGGTTGGGAGTTGCATAAACGATTGACTTTTATTGAAGGCAACTGGCCATACTTTTTAGGCTTTGGTTTGCCATTAGCGGTACTTACTCAACTGCCCAGCTCATATGTTACAAGGTATGATATAATAATTTCTTTTGTCTTTATAAGAAGATAAATCTAATATGTCTATTAATATTTATTATATTAAAACGAAATGTTCATAAATATTTATTATATTAAAAGTCTATTAATAATTATTAGATTAATATTTATTAAAACAGACTGTCTTGTGTTTAAACTTTTTTAAAAATCTAACATTTTGACAAATTTCGAATACATTATTCATATCAAAATTTATTAATAATTTTTCTTTTTCATTAAAAACAAATTTTAATTTTTATCGTAAAAATAGGTTTTATATTTATACAATTAATTTGTTGAAAAAAATTGCAATAATTTGTCTCCAAAAACTCTTTTTATATATTTATAAAATATTTTATTTTCAGTGGCTGTGTTTTTTCTATTTTATTTCCACTATTTATTATAAGTGGAAACGAAGCGGAACCTGTAACTGGAGCATGGTATATCTTTAGATTATAAAATATATATTTTGATATTTGCAATATTTCATCCATTTTGAAAGTTTAACATGATATAAATGACTGTTTTTTAGTGATTGTCAGCTGAAGTTATTTTCACCAGTAATCGCAATTGCAAACACATTATTTAATAAAACTATTGGACGAGCCAATAGACGGTGACAATGAAAAAGAAAGACGAGAAAATGCCTAACTTATGCCATTTGTGTGCATACAATTTACCAATGTGTTACAACAAATTTCATGCAAAAATAATAATTATATAAATTAATATTTAAACAATATTTGTACGTATTACTTATTATTGCAGGAGATAATATTAATATTATTTTTATTATTTAAATCTTGCTTACAAATTTCTCAGAAAAAAATATTTTTTTCTTGAATAAAATTAAGGTAAAATCTTAAGTTTTATATTCTTTTTTTTATCAATATTTGAAAAAAAATATTCGATCATATTTTAAATTGGAATGCAGGGCCAATCAGTACAAATATTTATTTATGCATATTTAACAACGCACATAGCTTATTTATATATATATGTGATTTTATATTTAATGATATCACTCTGATACATAATATATACAAACCTGAAGTTATATATTCTCAATTTTTATGAGAATTTATATATTTTGAGCTTTTTATGCAATAGCTAGTCATTTTTCAATATCGATTTGTGATCTCTGATCGGCGTTGCGCTATAAGCGTATTATAAACATATGTTATAAAAATAATATGCTATGTGACAATTTATATATACATATATCCATTTTAGTCATGAAGAAAAATGTTGACATGGAACAGTTAAAATATTATTTTAAATATTAAAATAATCCTAAATAATATGTTTTGTGCACTATATATTATTTTAAATTTTTGTCGATTGTACATATAGTGATGTGTTATGATATTGTCAGTTTTGTGAATTAACTATATACTTGTAAAGAATAATGAACAGTTAACACTGTTCTAGCATTTGCATTTGCTGTATAACTATATAATCATATTGTTGTAACAACAAAATAAAAGCTGGAACATACAATAACATTTTTATTATGCACATGTATTATAAAATAAAATTAAAGAAAAGTTTTGTTAATAAGAATATTTTATCTTAATATCACGATATGGACAATCGATTGTATATGTATACACAAGTCTCGATAGAAATATTTTAACTAATTTGGTGAGTTCGATTAAAAATGTATTGTGTGCCATACATATCATTTACTTGAAGGATAATTCGTCCGAAGATGGGTTCATTAAATTAAGACGAATATCACTGCTAGTAATGTATAATACATAATATTCCAATTCATATATGTAGTAGGGAAATGCTCCAATGATTATATATATATATATATATTATATTTGTCATAAAAATGGATCATTTTATATACATCAGCTCAAATAAATATTAGAACTATTATTGACAAATTTTTTAAATGTAATATAATTATATATTCCCAAAACATAAAAACTGTTAAAAAGTATCTTAAAGTAAAAACTAATAAGTTATAATAATAGAGGTTCAATAAATCTTTCTGTTTATAAATATATTTTATGGAGATATGAAAAATTTTATTAATTCTAAATTATATTTAATCATATGTATGTTAGATTTATGATATTAATAATTACACAAGAAGGTCTTGAAGTGCTAGTAGATCATGATCTGAAGGTTCTTCCTTTATTCTATAAGAATTTAAAGAATAATGCCTGTGTAATGCTGCAAAACCAAGTCCTGGCTCAGTTTCCATTTCTGTTACTGGACTTGTAGCTTGTTCAATAACGTGATTTTTGCTTACCTACAATATTATACTTATTAAATATACTTATTATATACTTAATAACATTTTAAATTTAAAGATTTAAAATATATCTTAAGTATATTAAGTATATAATGTTTTGCAGATTCATTTAAAGTTAATATTTCACTTAATAAATTTGATAAAAATATTTTGACAGATGTAATTTAAATTATTCTGGCAGCGAGAAATGATTTATATTTTTAGTAGATAATTTCTTTTTCCTAATTTGAATCTTGTTCATAACTAAATATAACAGTCTTAAAATACTACATATACATACTTCAAAACGTTGTTGTTTGTACATGGCTAATTTGCGCGTTCCTGGAGAACTTTGTATTAGGTTCTGTATAGTGGGATGAGAAATTCCAAAGAAATCTGCGCCCTTTGGTGTTATCGAACAAAGCACTGGAGAAATTGCTGTTAAGAGCTTCGAATGACACTCGTCAGGACTACATCCAACCAATGGTTGATCCAAGTCATTATCAGATACTATTTCAAATCTATAAAATTATATGTATTTGTATATCTGTATGTATTCTCCTGAGACTAATGATTTTTTTTATATTATTTTCTTATTCCTATACCTAGGTTTTGGTCCTCCATCTAGTATTTTGCAAGTATATAAACTCTTTGTTCTTGGATCTCTTAAATTGGCATACACTCTTGTACTACAATAGCCTACTGGAAATATAAGATCTTCTGTATGATATGCAATTCTATCTGATACCACATCACCAAGAGAATATATTGTGAGATCTCCTAAGGCTATGGGAAATATTGGCCTTCCATGTACATCTAATGGAATCAATTGCACTACTCTTCTGGCAGTTTTGTTATATCTTTTGGTTTTATTCTTTGATTCTGTAACAAAAAATGTAAATTATATTTAGTATTAATATGTTATAAATATTTCTTATGTAGATTAATAAAATCTTGAAATATATTAAATCAATTTTCCAAACTTATTTTTATATATTTAACTGAGAATGTGTGACAAGTACCTGATGCGTCAGTGGGAGTCTTTTTTTTTACTGCTTTTTTTGGAGTAGCGCATTCTGGATTAAATGATGGTGAATTTATATTATTTGACTGAGAACGTGCTAACATAGAGTTTGATTCCATTTCCCCTTGATGTTGACATAGTTTGCGTAGAAGGAACAGTCTCTCTTCTTTAACGACCATAAGATTTTCTTGCATATGAGCAACTTGATCGCATAGAGCTGCATTTTCCTGTATTAAAATTTAAATAATATTTGTTATTAATAATTTATGAATAAAATACAATGTTATAAATATCTCCTAAGCAAAATTGCACATATAAATATTATTTATATATTAAGACTTACGAAAACAGTATTCTTTACAATCCTTTTGAGTTTTTGATACTTTTTTTTATATTTTAGATTTAGTTGTAATTCAGCATTTTTATGGTAATCGTTGTAATAGTTATCATACGCTTGAGCCATATTATATTATTAATAAAATACTACACGTATGTAAGTTAAAAAATTTCAACATACAAGTTAACTGTCATATTGCAGTGTATGTATTATATATATATATATATATATATTTGATTGACAGCACTATGATAGAGGTTAGGAATTACAGAATTTCTGTTTTGTAGTTGCACTTTTTGCATTTATTTTCTTTGTTCTCTCTCCCCTCTCTTCAGAAAGGAAAGGTTTCTGTTCGTCTATCCTTCCTCTCTTTTTTCCTCCCACAAAAATTGAAAATCTATTATTTTACGTATATTCAAGTTTTGACGTAAGAGAAAATTTTAGAAAATGCAATAAACAAAATATTTATTTCATATTACGGCTTTCGACTCCGGTCCTAAAGAAAGAGCATAAAGCACAATCCTCATTGAAACTCGTGATAACTCTCTGTATAATGCACAGAAATATATCAGATGCAGTGATTGGTCAAAATATCTGCGCATGCTGCTACGGGACAATAATTTGTTCCATTCCTCTAGGAAAGTCATTCTGATTGGTTAGCCTTCAATCTAGTTTCTTTTCCGTTACTAGTCATATGTACGTTCCGTATGTGCGTCTAGTCCATCTAGATAAGTTCTGTAGTCCATGACTGATCAGTTAAGATATTTTGAATCGCGGAGCGCGCCTCGACGGATTTCGTTTTCCGATTAATTATGAAATGTATCGCGACAGATTGCAAAATCGCAATTAAATCGTTTTGTATCATTTGCATCTGTTCTTCTAAAAAGTGAATCCAGTTGGCAAAAGTGTTACAGCAGGTAAATTTAACTCGCGAAAAGTATTATTACGAGTGAATTTAGCGCGCGAAAAGTGTTATCGCGAGTGTTTGTTATAAGATGTTGAATTTCGACACGGTAATCGTTTACAATCGCTGTTTTATACATTTTAATATCGTGATTTTTGTATCAGTCTTGTGCGGAGAATCGACCAGAATCGCAAGTTATTTCCTTGCCGAATGCAGCAGAAATGCAATTGTATTTTACGATCATCATCAGGCATGTATATACGTACAGGTATGTGTGCAATATACAGTGGTATTATTTTATGTATATGTATATTTTCACGCAAATACATGTATATATAGACTTATCAATATTTTTATAATCGGATATTTTACTCTTGTAAATAATTATTAAATATTACAGAGCGTTTTTTATTAAAATAATTTGATTCGCTCCTATAAATATTATTTATAAAAATATAGGTTGAAAAAAATAATTTAAAAATAATTACTAAATTGCTTAAATGTATTTATAAAAATATATTTTCCTGCTTAAATTGCATTGATTATATATTTGAAAAAAAATATGTATGTACATACCTACTGTATGTACAATATAGTCCATCAAATCTATATATACACAATATATACAATATGATACAAAAATAAGAAAAAAGATACAGTGGCCGAAAATATCTGTTATTAATATCTATTATTAATAATATATTAATTATATATATAATTATGTATATATATATATATATATATATATATAAAATTTTATATTTCATTTTTATAAAATAAAATTATTTACTGCCTTTAAAATGGACCTTATAATGAAAGAGTAAAATCCTGTACTTGCAATAAATGAGTTATTTTTATTTATCAGTTATAAATTTAGTAAAAAATATTTTAAAAATAACATTTTAAAATATTTTAAAAATAACATTTTAAAATATTTTAAAAATAATATTTTAAAAAACTTGGTAGTTATTTAAACGGTATGTTTTTTTTTACATATTTTTATTATGACATTATTTACTGTTTACTGTTAATATTAAATGTGTGGATTTTACGTTTGATACTTATAATAATATATAAAAAAAAAGAACGCTTTAAATTTTTTGCAAAAATAAAAATATGCATGCTAATACCATTTTTAAAAAAAATTTAACTATCTTTTCTTATATTTATGAAGAAAAATTGATAAAAGTAGTAAAGTTGAAAAGGTAAGTGAATCTGTAAAAGATTTATTTCGAAAATACGATTTATTAACTTGCCGAACCTAAATTCTGTGACACGCGCGCTCACACGCATTTACACGCGACATTTCGCTATCGCACGCGCTTGTCTGCATATTCTCATACACGCGATATATAAAATCTAAAAGGTCGCTATACTTAAACACCGTGACTCGTAGCTTGCTCGATAAACGTTATGCTATCCTAGAAATCGTGTTAATTACTATGTCGATACGAGTTGCTCGATCGTGCGCGATCGTCACCGCCGTCGTTACAACGATTACACAGAATTTTGTAAAACATCGTGACAATACATCAAAGATATCCAATCTTCATTATATGATTCATTTCACTCATACTGTATTTATCCTAAAGTATTTCTTATAAAAAATGAACAGTCATCAATAATCTTTAATCTTGATCGTCAGTGGAAGTCTTATCAAAAATAATAAAAAGGAGAAGGAAAAGATTTTGTGTTGTTAAAGAAAAAAAGTTATATATAATGAAATGAGTTTTAAAAACATATATCAATCTGAATTTGTCCTAAATTTAATAAAAAATTAAATCTTACTTAAAATATCCACAAACATGTTTACGATATATTATTTATATCATAAATATATTACTATATGTATATACATTATTTGACAATTAAAGCAACAATTCTCTCTTTTACTACTATATATTTAAGAACAAAAATAAATAGCATTTTCAATTATCATCGTACATTTTTTGGATACTAGAAACAGAGAGCTTGCTTTTTCTGTATATTTGTATTTTTGCATAATTGGCTATGTTTTAAAATTCTGCGACTTTTCCACAAACGATCAACTTTCTTTCAATCGCATACGAATGCTACTCCTATTAAAGCTCAGCGACGGATTTATGGACGTATGAAGTACACAGACTATCTTAAAGAAAATAAATATATAAATATTTGAAGTTTCCAGGATATATTAAATCTGAATTTTAAATTACATGTGTAGTTTAAACACACAGAAATTTGATTTTATTGTAAATTTCTCATTTGTAAAAAATTATATAATTAATTTTATCTCCAATTAGAAAAAGTGTATCTATCTTTCATTAAATCAATATTTCCTTTAGTTTTGTAAAATGTTTTTGTAAATTCACCGTTTATAAATTCATTTTCATTAAATTAATTGTAAAGATTATATTACGCTTGTACTATTATTTTGTGATTATATTAATTAGAAAATGTTGAAATCCAATGCATTGATGTCATATTTAAGCTATGTTAAAAATGTGCTGCATTTAATATAAACTCGTGCTTATTACTCATAACGTAATTATTGCAAATTTTAATACTATGATTATAAAGTAACCACACACTTTCTATTAAAAATAAAGATTGGACGTATACCATAAATCCGACGCTGTTATATATTACATATGTGTGCAATCTTTTATTATCACCCGTGTCAGCGAGATTAAGCTAATCTAGAAATTTATTTTCTAACGCTTTTAACAATCTCGCAGTCAAAATAAGCGCCTTGAGATAGAAAGAAAAATCTGTGTACGCAGATTTATTCTTATCTGAGTAGAATTAACTTGCTCACACTTCCGATACTAATATAAGAGTAATTTTCTCGATTAGGCTGCATCGTTTAGGCAAATTTTTGCCGAACTTAACGTTCATTCAATAACGTGCACATTCGGCGATAGTTACATTTGTGCGAATATATTTCGATAAATTAGAGCAAAATTAATATTTATTTTAATACAACAATAACAATCAAATTTGTTTTATTAGATTTTATTATAAATAAAAATAATTTAATAACTTTATATGAATGCATAAATTTGAAAACGCAAAAGATTTTTTAATCAATTGTTTAAAATATTGCAACTTATTTGAAATAAAGATATTTTAACAACTTTCATTTAAATGGTGTGATTCGTTTTCCTTCGAGTCAATCGGGTTTACATAGCTGACTTCTTTTACGAGAATATTTATATATGAATAATAGCAGGGTCTGTTCTAGATGCGAGCGATATGGGGAATGAAATTATATTTAAGATAATAAAAGATAAAAGAGCGACGACAGCTCATATTCAAAGTTTAAAGAAATGAGGTTTTTAAGTACATATACATATATTTTGAATATAAATAATTTTTTTTAAATTGAAACATTATAAAATGTGTAACTTAATCAACATAACACATTGAATTTAGAATATTATATTTAAAAAATAGTAAGTTAGATTCAAGTGCGTGACTTTTATATTCTTTCTCAGTCAATATTTTTAATAATTGGAAAAAAAAGAAACAATTATTTCACGTGTCAATTAATTAGTACAACTAGTTACCACATATATTCCAAATTAGTTGTGTCCCACATTCTTTATAGCATATCATGGATATGTATGTGCATTCGTTACGTGCACGAGTTTTGTTCACTTGCGGTCTAGAAAAAGCCCTCATCGTCGGGATCGAACATTGAGAGCGACATACATTTCAGAGATGGTTGTCCTTTATCTTGGTCGTCTGAGAAATTTTTAATTGCAGACGCGCATTTATCCGCTGACTAAATGTAATTCTTTAGATACCTAAATTAGCTACAAATTCATTAAAAGCGAATTATGCAATTAACAATTAATCAACGGCCATCGATAATAAGCTTCGTTATTATTGTGTTTCTTCTCTGTCGATGAATGTGATTTGCGAGATTCAAAAAACCGTTTAAATATACACTTTGAGATACAAAAAGAATATTAACGAGTAACTTTGTGATTTCTCTTTCTACAGCATTGCATAGTTCAATAGCACACATTAATGTTGAAAATCTACATGTAGCACTGTCAATGCAAAACTCAAAAAATTATTGTAGCTTAAAATACTTGTTTTTCGAAAAGAAAATTAATGCAAGCAATGAAAAAAGTTAATAGTCGATATTATTGAAATATTTTTCGAGTTATGATTGTATCAACAATGCACATGTGCAATATAGTCTACACATACAATATACATAAGATGTCTTGCAAAGTAATCAAATGGAATTATCCTAAAAATTTTTGATAAAAAGATTTGTTGGTAGAAAAAATTCAAAAAAATTAATTAATTATTTAATGGATATATTTTTAATAATATTTTTTTTTTAATATTTTAAAAATATAAACTCCGAATCAATAATAGAACAATCTAATTTATCTTACTACTTTATCACTAAAATAATAACAATCACTAAAATAACATTAGATAATAATTGTCATATTTTCCGCTAAATATGGCAATATATTTCCAAGTTTTATTCGTCGGATCTGAATATCATATTTAATGTTATTACAGGCTGGGAATTATATAGCCACATTTAGCACTAAATGGAGTATAAGTAGCTATAATTTGCGTGACGCTTTAGATATTCTATATGTAGACTGTGCATAGACTTCCAACCCTATATCACGTAAGCCTCCATACATCCACTGGAATAATCGCTGACGCGTGTACACAGTGGCGGAGTTCCGTTAGAAGCGGAAACACGCATCATAGTCCGTTAAATGTTGCTATTTACAGTAGTTACATGAACTCGTCTCTACAAGTTAAACATGCAACATTATGACTGATATTTACATGATAAGAGTAACAAACTCGGCAGTCATTCACAAGTTCGTTCCACTTGGTTTATCGATACACATTCGAAATGATCTTGTTGAATAAGAAAGTTGCAATATTTCCTTTTAAAAAAAAATTTTCTTTAACTTTTGTTATTTTTTAAGCTTCTATTTTGTTTATGAGGAAAAGTTTACGTAAAATAAAGTAATACATATAACATAATATTTTGTTATTTTATTCATTTTGTTATTTAAATTCATAAACATTTTTTTGTCTTTCGTCAATTTAAGTCAATAAATATTAATATCCAAATTAGTTTTTTAAAAGAAAATTGACTAGAGAAATTGATCAGAAAATTTGTTAATGAGAAAATTTATAATAATCTGAGTTTATAGTTGTATAAAAGATTCTTTTCATTAAATAATGTCTAATTTATTTTTGCCTTTAAGAAAATCTATATAAGAATTTAGTCCCTCAGCATTTTTGAATTATTAATTATATAATATTAATTTAAATTTTAAATATTAATTAAATTAAAATTAAAATTTTCTTTAGTGTTTTTTTTTAGGCACAATAAGCTCTGATCAATTATTAACTAACCGTTTTGTTGTCTCACATACTTATTATAAGAGCAATAATAGTTTAATCTCACGTACTTCCATTTTTAAATAATAATATCATTTAATTAAACTAATATTTTATCACTATTTAAAAGGCAATTTTTTTAATTCTTTCATATCTTTATCATATAACGATTCTATTGATTAAATAAAAAGAATATAATAAAAAAAGATACTTCATAATTTCATCTTCTGACTTTCTACGCGATTGCAATTAATATTTAACAAATATTGATGCATTATAATAGATTCGACAAGCTTATTGAAATTAGATTCAAACATTGATCTCTCTTTGCGCCACTGTGAACACACGTTATCCTCTGCAGAGATCATCGCAAAATCGATCATATAACGATATAATAATTCACTCATTTTTACTGCATACAAAAAATATCCTTACGAATTAGATATGACCTATGTATATACAGTTTACATGCTAGTTCGTCGAATGATTCTTACGCGTGTACATATGTCTGGATTCTATACAACTATAAAACAATATTTTAGCGTAAACGCCGAAAAAAATCGCAACTTGTGCATAATTGTGTAATCGAAAGCTTGACACAATTGTTGAAAAACTTGTTAGTACCAAAAAAAATCTCAAGAAAAGTTTCATATATAATATATATTTTTTTAAATATGTAATTATTTACAAAAACTTCTTTTCATATTCCTTTTGTACTTTACAAATGTTCTCATCAACAATTACATCTTTAATGTTGTTAGTATACTTTGTGGAATACGTATATCGTGTATAATATTTTTTAACATAAAATAATTTTATAAAAATATGTAAGTTTTCTTATGTCAAGTTTCCAATACGCGAAAGTGTGATAAGTGTTTGATTCAAATTAGATTTCAATTTCAAATAATGTTTTACTTTTAACGTGAGCGCGTTTTAGGAACATATACGTAATAGATATTATATATATAGGTTATTTTAATTAATAACATATTAATTATAACTAAATTGAAAATTATAATTTTATACTTAATTTAAAAGTTACGAGAGAAGTTAAGAAAATTTCTTTTTCAAAAAAATACGAATTTTTATTTTATCATCTTTTTAGTTTGCGTAAAGTTATATAATTTCATCTATTTATTTTTAAAAAATGTATAAAAGTGACAAGATTGTGATAAAAAAACGACATTATCAGTACATATCTCCTCATAAACGAGAAAATATTTTTAATATCATATTGTTAAATCAAAGAAATATATTTAGATAGATTCCAAAAGGCCCTAATCAGTTACTTAGACGCGCAATTTTACTTTTCGTTTTCTTATTTATGAATCATGCATATATTCAATTTTGAGTCGTATATATCGACACGACAAGATACAATAAAATTACAATTGCGTAACATAGTGCAAGAATATTTTGACAAATTTTACTGCTAGAAAAGCAACAGTTTCTATTGTTTGAATTTAGTTTACAGTTGAATAAAAATCAAGTCAACTTGATATAAGTAACTATTTTGAGAGAAAATATTAAAATTAGCTACAGTATATGAGCTATTTATGGAAGTGTACATTTGAATGGAAATTTAAACAAAATACTTATAAAATATATTATCGTCTTTTTAAAGACTTTATATATTTCATTAATTGATATTGAATTGATGATAGGTACTCTGAGTTATATTTATTTTTCCGATTTCGCGAAATTGGCAGAAGGAGCTGAATATAATATCTTCTTAAAGTCACATTAATTTACGAAAAATTAAAATAATTATATAAATTCATATTTTTTTAAATTTCTCATTTTTCGACATAAAACATATTTGTAAAATAAGCGTGTAATTCTATGAATATTGAGAAGCAAAACTTGTACAGAATTAGCAAATTATTGTATAAAATAAGCAAAATTATAAGTATAAAATTATAGGTATAAAAAACGTAGTTATCCCCGTACAATCTGTTATAATTATATCATTAGTATAATTGTATTAATTGCATTTTTTAGAGCACGCGATACACATGCAGTTATATACAATAAAAAACACACGTGAAAAAACATTATTTATTTATGATAAATTAACTATTTAAATGTCACGTGTTTATTATGAATCTACAAAAGCCTTTGTATTTCAAACTGCAATCAATATCATTATTATGACACTATCGTATATAAAAATATATTGACGTCATATTCAAATAAATTTTTTAGCAATTTATTTTTCATTAATGAATGAATATTAAAATTTATTAAGAATCTAATTTTTTGCGTGTAACTACAAAAAGGAATTCTACTTCAAATAATTAAAACGAGAATGTATATAAAATGTAATAAAGAAAAATACTTGATACTTTGCAACATTTTTCTATAGATTCCGCTAAATCAGTGATTAAATACAGCAATTAACGAGTCAGGATCATAGGAGTGGTATAGTAAAGCGAAGAAAAAAAATTAAAACAACAAAATAAATATATGTATTGTTATTTTTAACATACGCCACATGCTGATCGCGCTCTGCACAGACCAAGCGAAACAGAAAAAAAATATATAAGTATACTCAACGATATATATATCGACGCGATCTCGCGATTTCGTCGCCGGCCATATGAAACGAAAAGATGGTCAGCGATTAAACAAAAAAGAAAGAACAGAAAAAAGAAAGAACAAAAGATTGATAATTACAAGTAAATGCGGAGCGTTACACGTGACGACAGAAGGTGAATACTATTGCGTACGCAGACACTCACATCATATGTATACATCTGCGTACGTTTACAGAGATACATACACAAAAAGTACATTTAATGCCCGAACATAAGTGCGACACGTACATACGCGCGCACATAAAAAGCTGTCGCAATGCGTGGGATACCGCAACAATAAGTCTCTATTCTCTGTTCACAGGATTGTTCTCTGATTATCGAGAATTAAATAAATCTAATTAAAAGAATGGGATTAATCGCGCCTTTCGGAGCACATTTCGATAATTTTCATTTTCAATCAATACACTTTAATAATAAAAAGAATATTTACTTGCAAAAATACCTTTCTGTCGCATAACTTATATAATAATTATAGCTTATAAATTTATGAAATCGCTCTTAAATTCGTGCTTGGATAAATTTTTTTGCATTCGCATAAGTACTTCTTGTAATTGTTTAAGTACACTAAATACCACTCTCTTTTCTTTTCTGATTATGTAAAGCGACAGAGTTGAGTGCTGGAAGCAAATATGAGGATATTTGACATTGATGAAACTTTGATGTGCCGTATTGGCATATACTATTTTAATATTTGTTATTATTTTAAATTTCAAATTTTAATTTAATTAGCTTATCATTTTAGTCACAATAGTTGTAGTTTCAATTTTATTATTTTTTTTCTATAAAACTGAAATATGATTTTAATAATGTGTGTGTGTGTGTCTCTCTATAAAAATACCGGCACTCACTATGCTGTGATTAAGAATTAGTTTACATGAAATTGTACACGACTTACTGTTTCGATAACTCCGATCGAGATATATCCCATCTTTTAATAAAAAAAAAAAGACATACATTTATATGCCAGGAGAGAAACGCGGCAAACAAATTAAACAAATTTAAAAAAAGAAACAAATTAGATTTCTAGCATATAAGAAAAGAAAAATAAAGAAGCATGACAAATTATTAACGACGCAAAGACAATATACTCAACGGTATAACAATAGTCTTACGAGATAATAATTCAAACATTTAGAAATAAAAATATATGTTTAATAAATTTATATTACGGTTGTAAAAATAGTAATTTAAATAACGGCCGTGCCATTGAAACGTGCCATTGATCGAACAGGATCATCGAATTGATCGGTTCTTATATTATTAATATACGACTTATTTATAATAATATATTTATAATAAAGAAATTGTATTTTATAAATTTTGTTACAACATTTAAAAATGTTGGAGATTATTTTAACGAATGCTGGGAAAAACATCTTGAAAATATGTTTCTTTCCTCTGCTTCATTGCATTATTCCATTTGCATCCAGCAATTTATATCCAATTTTTTAATAATATAAAAAGAAACATAATAAATGAATTATTAAAATACATTATCCCGTGTTACTATAACATATATGTATACATTATTTAGAAACGAAACCGTCTCAATAAGTGATCCTGATTTGACCATTTACTAATCGCGCAGGTACGCGACTCATTTTAATAACGAATGAAATAATTTGTACACACAATAGTGTCCTGTAAGAACAGATATAAGAGTACCCGGATGACCTGATTCTGATCCTAAACTGTCTGTCAATGCGGCACTAAATGAGCGAGCGATCAATATTGGCAACAGTAACAGATAATTGCGATTGCTATCCCGCAAAGAGCTCGTAATAATACATGAAAAACTAATAGAAATAATGGTCATATAATAGTAATAATAAAGTCAACAATGGGATATTACCATCATTGACAGAAAAATATACTATAGTAATATTAACATATAATACTAATAATAAAATAATAATATAATCATACAGGAATAATAATAATTCTAATAATAATATTAATCAACGTAGAGCAACAGAAGTATAACTAGCAAAAATGAATATAGTATATAATAATAATTGTAAATATATAGTACTAATAATAGCCATAATAAACGTGGAGCATTAACAATAGCGTCAATGCACATCCTGGAGGACGTTAATGAAAATGATATGAACATAAAAGCGATTTTTCATTCGTTAACGATATTTGTGACTAGGCTCTATTTGTATGTACGCACAAGACTAATGTGTACATTGTGTACGCGTGCTCGTTTCCTATTGTTAATTAATTGATTTAACGTATGTAGATCAGAGAATGTTGACTATCCACGCAAAGTTTTGACTTGAATAAAATTATTTATTTTTAAAATTCTTTATCAAATTTATTTATATGATTGTTATTTGTATAGGCATGTGAAAAATATAATTTTGAATGTTTCAACTTTTCTTTTGTTGGTTGATGTTAGTTTCATTAAATAATTTTACAAAATCTGCAAAATAAATATTTTACAGACAGTTTTGGTTCGTACGTGGACACTCAACACTAGTTGAAATTAGCCGTCAAGGTTGCGTAAGTACATCAATTAATTAATAGACACATCTTTGGTTTTCGTACGGAGTACAATGTGTTATCTGCATGTTTAAGACAATCGCAAATATCGGATAAAAATCATTTATACGCATAATTTTCTCTGCAATAACGCCGATTGCTCCGTTTATTTGGTCTGACACACGCGTGTGCATGTTAATGTTGATAACAAAACAAGACCACGTACATTTAATCGTGAATGACAATTACTAGTAACGCAATAGTCAATTTATTTTTTGTTGTCTAAATATATTCCGAAGAGAAACTCATTGTTTTATTTAAACTCGTTATTGGGCCATTCAATATGAACAATATAAACTTTTCTGTAGTTACGTCACAATAAGCGTTAATTTTCATTATTTTAAATGAAAATAAATTCTATGATTTGAACTTGTTTATAACTAAAACAATAAATGCTATTTTTTAAATTTTAACTCTCAAGCCAGAAACATTGATTGTTTTACTTATATTTCAAAAAAATGTAAAAATATAGCAGAATAATTGAATACAATCATTACTTTAAAAAAGAAACAAAAGTTATATTATCATCCAATAATTGAATGCACGCAAGATTTGCTTTGCTCAATATGAACAAGGTTACGTGAGAAAAAACGAAAAAAAAAAAAAAAATGCTTAGAAGAATATGATTTAGAAGGACATGTATTTTGTCAAAACTTGAAGTACGGATAATAATAATTAAAAAAGATTATTTGACACAAACAAGATAGTATGGATATGTCTCTAGAAACGTCGAAAAGAAGCTACGCAAGATTCCGTCGATTAAATAGTATAGTAAGCAAAATCCTAATAAAAGCGGTTTTGATGGTTTTCAATTCTGACGATTGCGGGAAACATAGGAAACGATTTAAGATAAGAGCATTGTTTCAATTGACATTAAGGTTTATAACTCATAAAAAATAAAAAAGTTCAAACGACAATGTTTCTCTTTGCAAAAGGCAAAGATTAAAAAGTATGATAAAAATCATGTTTTTTTTTATAGATGATTTTTAGATATTTTTTGGACATTTCTGTTGTTTGGAATGTGTGTTGTTGTGTAATGTAATTAAGTACCTAGCATCTCGTGAATGTTATCATCTCAATAATACCTTTGAATATTAATTAATTAGTATGCATCTTCAAGGGCTGAAAATTTTTATAATTTGATATTATACTAAATCTGTTAAAAGAACAGTTTTAAAAAGATATATACATATATATTTTTTATGCAAAAAAAAAACTTCATTTATATGTATATATTATATATGTGTGCCATTTTTCGTAATAAAATTTAAATAAACTGAGAATAATAATTTCCAAATTTGGAATTATATGAAAAAAAGAGATATTATTTTGTATTAATTTAGATTCTACAATATGATGATTTCCTATTAAATAACGATGATTCACTTATGCGATCGATTCTAAGAGAGGTTTCACATTTTCATATTAAATTAACATTCACGAAGGCGTTCATACATTCAGACTAGAGCACTTACAATTACTTATTTTTAGTCACTAACCCTGTGTATATCCTTGCACGACGGTTTTGATTTGTTCGAATACAATTATCGCACAGCTTCGTCATGCAATCGATTTTCGCGTTGATCATCTCGAGCTGAAAACATTTATAATAATCATTCCATTACGTGATTTCGAAAACATTCACGCGACACTTGCAATTTCATCCCTTGCATCTTATCTGCAATTTAAAAGTAAAATGTCCAAATATCTATTTTGCTTGATTCAAAGTCAGCTGTATTATTCGCGACAATAAGCATCGATACATTTGTTTTTTTTTCTCGATTTAATAAGAATTTACGATCGCATCAATTATCTTAGAAACAATGCAAAGATGAATCTCACACATAAAAAGCATTGTTAATTTATAATTATTCGAGGTCCTTATAAACCGGTCATGATCGACAGAATTTTGATCCCTCAAAACCCAAAATAATTTTTCTTCATACTTCCAAGAAGCAAATTTTATATTCGGCGTCACGAATGAATTGTTTCAAAGTATCTTACGCGCTGATGCAATCCTACTCGAGTAAATTTATTCTTTTTGAATGCGAAATTGTTTCACAATTATACAATACAACTCTTTAGTACACTGTAATACTCTTTCATTCCGCATTCTGTATATCGTATTGTGGAGATTTTTAACTCGAGTCGATCTAAGCAGCTTGTCCACAGGATCGGTCCCGTATCCAGCTTTTTTTGCGAAGAGCTAAGACTGCATAAGAATTGCAAAGTGTGCAACTTGTGAACCCGACGAAGAAGGCGATGCAAGTGCGCGGTCGGGAAACTCGTCCGACGTTAAAATTCGTTAAAAATTTCTCGCATCTCGTGTACTTTTACTACGTTCGCGAAGCGTTTTTCCAGTGGCGGCATAAAATTGAATGCGCGCATTAACGTGTGACGCCTGATGTGTTACTTCTGAGCGATCCGGCCCAGCTTCATTTCGAGACCATCGGCCCCAAATCCGGTCCCCTATACGATACAATCTTATCACAAAAGTCATTACTACAAAATGTTTCTTACATTCATTTCTTCGCTACCTACCGGTTTTTGTTTGTTTCTTTGTATCCGTTTCTTTTTTGGTATATTTGCACGATTTAAAACCTAAGAAATCGCACGCGCATCGGTCCCGCACGATCATTGTTTGTCCTTTCGCGTTTCCTTTTCCAGCCTCCGTCTCTCTCGCGTTTGTCCATACACATACATTATCTCGCCTATTATCACGCCCAATTTGCCGTGACGCATATATGTGTGTGTGTGTATGTATATTTATATATCATATAAACAGACGCTGTGAAAAGCGCTGACAGCGATCTCGACAATAGAGCCGATAAAAATAGTTCTCAGTCGATAATCCGATTTATGAACATGTATGTATATGTATAGTTATGTATAAGAAATTTCCTTGCACAGCTCGTGTCGCGGCTCATCCTTTTAACCCCTTTCATCGTAAGATGAAGAGAAACGCCGCGCGTTTACCGCTAGTCAGCCACGAGAATTCTCGTCGCGTTCTCGACACACACATACGTATACACGCACATATCATACACACGTACACATATATGTGTATGTACATATATGTATAATATATTTATATATCTGTATATATATATATATATACAGGGAGGGTTGTGGACAGACAATTAACATGGTGCGTTAGCTTCGTTCGAGGAACCCAGCTCGGTCGTTGGTATCCTCCATTTTCCGTTCCACTTTCTTGGCTCTCTTCGTCGTGTTTCCTCTGCATAATTTCTCGCTTGTGATTTTTCGTATGTCCAGCATCGTGAATTCTCCTGCGAGTCCGACGTTTCGCATGTGCAGCCGCGATCGAGAAGGTACGAGGCGCAACTTTCGACGTGATCGCAAAATATGAGCGACGTTGCGCCTTTGTGGACAGGTGGTATAAGCACGCGAAAGGTCGTGGGGATGAGATGAGAAGAGAGAAGAGGTTGATCGGGCAGAGGATCTTACGACGAAAGTGAGAGCGCGTTTGAGCGGGTGTTGTTCTTTATACAGGCACCGACAGACACAGATAGACTGATCGAGAGACTGACCGGGGAATCGTGACTGATCAATCGACCGATCGAGCAAACGATCGTTACCGATTTGACTGACTGAGACTGACATGGCACGGCGACTCCGATCGAGAGTACACGGTCACAACGTCACAGGCCACCTGCTGGCACACAAACAAACACACGGACAGGTTAGTCACCACCACACACCAGATATAAAGATTTATCTCCGGGCAAACGCGCGCGATGATAGGTTTTTTAGGTGACTCCGCGAGATCTACTGTACTCAATTTTTTACAGACAATCAATCTTGAATCGATCATCACGATTGTTTGCCGCAACATGATACATTTGTATGTAGCATGCCGCGATGTGATCAATTTTTTACGAAAATGGACTTTCAAAAATCAATGAATATGTTATCAGAAAATTAAATATTACATATATAATTCTACTATTTTTTTATATTGGCAGTGTTTTTTATATATAAAAATAAAAGTTAGGTAAATTTTGTTCGAGATTTTGTCTTATTGCATATATTAATATTCTAATAAAACAATATCTCCAAAGTTGTCTGATAAAAAAATTGCATACACAACATACAGAATGATTTCGACCATCAAAGTATTACATCAAAAAATTAAACTTGACTTTTGCGGAGTCTCCAAACCGACACCGTGCATCGTGTACTCGGATAGTTTGCCGAGTCGTTCTTTTTACACATGAGCAACGAGCGTCCACTTTGTTCAGCTTGATAGACAGTCACAAGGAAAAAGAAACAAAGTGTTTAGCAGCGCATCGATGGAAACTCGTTGCTAATGCAACACGATCGGTGAAATTCGCCGACGGTTTCCGGATTTAGATAACACGCAAATAACTGCAATAGTAGTTCAAATTACACGTAACATGTCCAATAATAGTTTCATAGTTGAAAGTTGTCCTCGATTATCTCAAGCGGAAAATACGACAATGATAAAACAAGGACAAGTAGAATATTCTTTTTGAACATAAATTACGGTTATTTTCGGAAACGATTGGCTTATCCACCGCTTTTAACGATCGGCTGTACACTTCCCCCCTCCCCCCTCCCCCAAAAAAAATCACATGGCAATGTTAGTACTACTAACTAATAAAGCGTCGTAGCGTGATTATAACCATAAAAAACTTAGTGATATTATTATCACGTGAGAACGTATCCAATTCTGTGCGCCTCGAACATTGAACGAAGGGTACACGCGATATAATAGCTGTTGATACAATTATAATGAGTGAGGTAGATCCTTGTGTGTATCGCTCGTATAATGCCGGCTCAACTGCTGACTTAAACTACATGGTTATTGATATAGAGAGCTAGATAGAGAGAGAGAGACAAAAAGAGAGATAGAAAGAGATAAATTACAAAAATACAGGAAGAAAAAAACAGAGAGAAAAGTCAAATCGTCAAATGGTTACAAGGTACGACTCGTGAAACGCTGCGTGAAAATTCAAAGCGAACTACTCTTACTCTCCTGGGGAGGGGGGGGGGGAAGCTACGTTGTTAGTGAACTTCATGTACGTAATTTCACTTTGTGCAACAGTAAGTTAGCACAGAAAGCTTTACTGGCAGCCTTTTGCAACGAGATGTTGTTTGATTGCGTCACCCGGGAAACGTGCCGCCAGGTTTGCATCTTCGAGATTCGAAGAGACGACCATGTTTTCGACACCGTGCGATAAATACGGGCGAATATGACGATTTGAAAGACCTGTATATTGTCGTGTATTTAGCGATAAAAATGGATATTCAATTTTCACCGTACATTTATAAAAATATTTGTCTTCATATTAAACGTTTCTCGTAACGTACTTCGTAAATAAACTGAATTCAAAAGTGAATGAGCATGTTTAACGCTAAATATGCACTACCAAAGTCTGTTCCTATGTAACTCGAAAAGCTTTTCGTCATCTCGCGTGCAAAAATCTTTTTCGAATTATTATATATTAGAGCCATTTATTTTGAAAGCTACCATATTTATATTTATAATAAAGACAAAAGAGAATCAAATTAATAGAGTTATTTAAAATGGATTATATCCATTATAAACGATCACATCATAAAGCCTTTACATGCAAATTTCTTTATCTTTTATGAAAGTGGAATGAAGTAGTCTTCATAACTCTTGCATGCAAATTGTCTTGCGCGTTTGATGAGAATATATATTAAATATAAAATATACTCTCAGCATATGCAATGTCTTTTAAAACTCAACATGCAAAGTCACTTTCGATATAAATGGCCCATTTAACTCCTAAATAGATTGCGCATTGTCATTGATTAATTATATTTCATTGAATTCATTAGATTTGTTGTGTAGGAATACCGGTCATAGTGTCTGAAATCAGTCATTATAAGAAATAAGTTGCTCGAAATAATAATATGTTAATTAATATTAACTTACTGTATTCATTAATCCTATTCTATATCCCGTAAAATTACTGGAATGGATTATCGAAGAAAGTAGGATTTCTGTATTTAATTCGGCACTAAAAGGATTAACAGATGTAACTATGATATATACGATCGCGACGGACGTAAACAGAATAGACAGATTGTTGGAGTAAAAATATACTCAAAATTCACACATGGGCGGACCGGTAGGTAGAAGAGAGAGAAGACAATTCGGCGGGACAGTTCGCACAAGCGACACATTAAAAAGATAAATTACGTTCCTGAACCTCGGAAGAAAAGTCAAGTCCGATGAACAAGAGAGTCTTCTGGATTATCACAGCCTCGTTTCGATAGGACGACGAAGGTGTCGCACGGCGACGTTTCTTCTTCGGCGTCCGAGGACGCTCGATCGTCGTAGCCCGTTAGCTCGCTACCTTCGTGAAAAATACTGCTTGACTAGAGAACATCGTGGAATCCTATCACCTAATATTTTTTTGCTTGTCTACCTAGACCTATCGTTAAACGCGATACTTCGCTGCGGAGTAATAGTGATTAATTAATCGCGGTTATAAGTTAAACGCGCGAGCGTCGTCCCGATTAAGGACGCCGTCGAGCCGAGATGTCCGAGAAGTCCTTGGTATCTACCTACGAACGCTCTGTGACGTCGGCTAGTACGGCTTAGAGGCGTCCTTGGACCGTTTTAACTGGACCTTCAGCCGCTTCATGCCAATCTGGAAACCGTGCATTGTTTGGATCGCCACTTGCGCGCTCGCCGCATTATCATACGATACGAAACCTGAAACAATGTTGTATAATGCAGAATTTATACATTCCACTCGTCCGTGTTGCCTCGTGCGATTCGCAGAATTAATTTCTATTCCGTTTCTTTTCGTATGGATAAAAAATCCGAGTTATATAAATTCAATATTATTTTTTATTCTGGAGCGCGCTAAGTCGGAATTGAAAATCATAAATTACTTTAGTTCAAAGCTATCTTTATAATTTTAAATACTCGTGTCTTATTTCTTCCATTATTCAACTATATTAATTCAACTTACCGAAGCATTTGCTCATGTGCGTGTGCTTATCTATGAAAACTTTGGCGGATATGACGTTGCCGAAGGGCAAGAAAGTGGAGATGAGATCCGTGTCGCTAAATTCCTGCGGCAGGTGGTAGATAAAGAGGTTGCAACCTTCAGGACCCTCAATCTGCTTGTCTGTGTTAGTGAACTTCGTCTTCTGCGTTGCCGCCGCCGCAGCGGCCGCAGCTGCCGTAAACGCGGGAAACCCTGAAATCCGAACGCATTGTTAATTATGTGCTCGTGTTATTTTTTTTTTTCGAAGTGACATAAATCGAATTTTAAAAATTTCATCGAAAAAAAAAAAACACATTTTTAATTATACTTTTTGTATCAATACACTATATAAATTAATATTTTGTTTCAATATTATAATTGTAAATAATTCTCAAAGTGTGACTTACGCTACTTTTCGATAAAAACAGCTAGATTATCAATATAAATCTACGCATTGGCGCAATGCACACATCCCAGCTTACAGAAACACATAAAGATGGAGAAAGATTCAACTGATTAAGACATAATAGATTCAAATTTATTCTAAAAAGTGACGTGAGCAAATAAACATATACGACAATGAAGAATAAAATAAAATATACATATTTATACGATTATGAAATTAAATCATAAGTTGATTATGATATTCTGAGAAGATAGGTATAATGAAATTTGATAAGCTCTTAAATATTTGCAATAATGGTATTGTAACGTATATTTTCATTTTTTTACAAATATATCTTATACGCTAGGATACGTGGATTATCTAATAAGTACATGCGAACCAATTGGTCGTTTTTTTTTTCTCAAACATTCATTTGGTTCACTTCCATATTTCTGTGCTACAAGGTATCCCGATGGCTAATTCCTTTAACTGCAGCTTTATCGATCAATTTTAATATCTCACATTTGTATTAATTTCATAAAACGTTGTGGATTTAAAATTAGATAGCTAATTATATGCGCGACATCAATAAAGATAAATATTAAACAGAAATAAGATTTTTATTTAATAAAAAGATAATTATTCTTATATATTATTGTATATGTAGATAAAAAAAACCAATAATCAATATATTTTTTCCATATAATTTTTTATAATATTAATAATGTCTTTCAAATTTCCTATTGTGTTCTAGATTCTAGTAGCAGTTAATCATACATATATCATATGGCGCACAAAAATATATTAACTCGAAAGTCAACCATATGAATGACTTGACATCATAGACAATTCACAAAGATATAAATTCAAGCAGTCTACTCATTATTACTCACTATGCAACTCTTTCTTTTCCACCGTCACCGTCGTTTTTCCAATGAGAGCTTTAATACGCACAGTTCATTAGAAAGTAGTATTTTTTGTGCGTTTATGTGGATACAAAGAGACAGTCTTGATTGCGATTTCTTTTGTATATATTGAAAGTGGCTTAATGAATCAAATAATGAATCAAATTACCTGCATATTGTTGCAAACTGGAATAAGCGTTGCTCAGCGAGTCTTGAAGCCCGTTCAATGGCGTCCCCGTTAAAGAATTGAGCGTGAGAGATGTTACAGGACTAAGACTGCCTCCGGTAGACCCTTGAAGACAAACATTATGATCACGTTTATTTTTATTAATCTTCAAGTACAAATTTCGACGATACCCAAGCCTAATTAATTTTGCGGCATGCCTCACATGCTCCGATGTCGTGAAACATCAATCGCTATGGCTCCGACTTTGTTATCACCATTAGAGGCAAAAAGCAACTTATATGATAAACGAGTTTTATCAAATAGTTAACTACTAGATAGTTATTAGATAGTGACAATTAAAAAAAATTTATAACTTATTTTTTCTGCTTTTTTTATAACCGTTAAACTAATCAGAGTTTATAATTCGAAATTGACATACACTATATACACATAATATTATAATATATAATATAATGACACACATTATATATTAATTATAATTGAAATAGTCACAAATAGTGCTGAAAATACATGTCTTTTTGAAGATTATATATTTAAGATTAAAGGAATGTATAAAAAAATTTAAGCTGTGCGTAAATAAGAATAAATTACAAAAGTTGTAATATGGAATATAAAATATTGTGTTTCATAGAAATTTACTCAATATTTTTAAATATTTTTAAAATGTTAGAGTCTAAAATATCCTTCTTTTCGATATTAATAAAAAAATTTTGTTACATTTTGTTACGTCACAATATACAATAGTAATAACAATAGTAATTTAAAAATAAGATATATAAAATACATTTCTACATATATATATGTATATACATATAAATATATATATAAATAATACGCAACCATAATATTTCTATATATAACATTATATATGGTAAAAATATTTTGCGGATTAATTGCAAATGAATATAAGCATATTACGAAAAATCCTACTTTTTTTCTTCATTATGCATAAACATCAATGCAAATTAAATTTTTATTACGAAAAATCGTGCACCCGTTAATTGCGATAAGCGTTTGTGCGAGACTCATTCCTATATTCCTTTAATACATTTCAAATATACACACACAAGTATTCAGTTCGATATATACACATTGTTAAAACAACAAATTTTACGATTGATAAAAATAAAAATATTTAAATTCCTAAAAGCGCCAACCGGGTCTCGCCAATTAATGCATTAATTCATCGTCTGAGAAAGTTTTTACAACAAATCAACGCTCAGTACAAATCACTCACTAATTGGCTCTTCTATTATTCATATCGTGAATAAAATATATGTATAAAATATACATACACAGTGTCAAAAAACTACTGCTATAACCTTTTAACTTACAAAATTCTTTGCTTAACTTGCAATTAAGTTTTTTTCAGTGATTTTGATTGAATATTATATTTTTTTCATTTTTATTATTTAATTTTTATTATGTTTCACGTTAAATATTTTTCCGACTTGAATTCAAATTCTATTAAAAACAAGGTTAATTTAAACTTAATTAACATATATCAATTATCAACGTATATGGTTTTATTACTTATTTTTATTAAATTTATTAAATATTTTATTAAATTTCTAATTCATAAAAATCTATAAATTTTCAATTTCAATTACAATTTAAACGAAAATTGTTTCAATGTTTTGAAATTAAACCAAGTGAGCAAGAATATCCGATATTTTTAAAATGGTTTGGTTTTTACAATTGACTAAACAAAATAACATTTATACAAAACGTAGACGTAAAATAGCGTCGGTAACAGGGGAGACCCGTTTGATTAATTAAATCTGCGATCAACAATAATTATCAATTTTGCGTTATACAAAATATACAAGAAACAATAATAAAAAATATACACGAACAGAAGAGAGATAACGAGATAAGGATTCGAGAGGAAGATATATAATATTGAGGTGCGATAAAAATCACCCAGACAATTTTTTTTCCTAAATGAAATGTCTCACCTGTATTTCCGGTTTTTCCCAGAAGAGCAGCTACGCACGGAAAAAAAAATACGCAGCGTTAAGATTACAATGTATATTTATATAAAAAAAGTAAAATACGGTTGTAATCATTTGTTATATCACATGTTTCGTATGATACCAAAAATAATAAAACATTCCGATTTAACCCCATTATATACGAGCTTACATAATAGCATAAATAATATATAATGTATAAGCGTCATTTAATTAGACGACAAATATAATTCCCGCTTTTTCATAATTATATATAATTTAATATATTTTTATGTAAATTTGTTGTAAAATTTTATGACAACTATATATGTCAATTAATTTTTATTTAATTTTATGCAAAATTAAACATTATTATAAAAATTTAAGATTCTCTAATAGGATTAAATTCACTTCATTTACTACGTTACCATCAAAAACTTTTAGCAGATAAAAATCGATGATTATTAGATATATTTGGTAAAACTGATTATCAATACCTAAGAAAAATTTTTTAATTCTCGATCGTAATTATAATTATTAATTACATAATTGATTGTTTTTAATCGAATAGTTGATTATATTGAAATAGTCGATTTGATATCTCGAATTCGAGAAATAATCTCTTAATATACAGTGTATAAAATCGCGTAAAGGAGTACTTGGATTCATTATGAAAATTGAAATGTAGGTGGAGAAATGTGAGGGAACTTGGGAAAAGAGAAGAGGGGAAGTGCGTGCACACGCGTGCACGCAGACTATTAAATAAGCGAAATGGGGAAATCAGACCGTCAACAGGATTAAGGCCCCTTTTGCATGATCGAAATTAATTTAGTAATTGTTAATACTGTACCAGGCAATGCGACACGTACATAGCGACATACCTGCTGTCGAATTTGCCAGGCCGCTTAATGCTGAAACACAAAACACGTTTGCGATATTAACAAGCACAGAGTCAGTAATATATGTATATATATATGGTATATTCTCGCGCAATGAAGCTTTGGCGGGATTTTCCGGGTAATGCTGTCAATATTATGTTTTTAATTGCGACTGGGAAATTACAGAGTCAACAGTACGCATTCACTCGTATCATCAAATTAATATATGATGAGTCAAATTTGCGAGGCTAACTTAGAATGTTCATAAAATATATTTGTCTTTTTTTTCACGCTATTATATCACGTAAGTCTTTCAGAGATCAATTATTCAACATCTGCTAATTGAAAAAAAAAATATTACTTTGTAAAAAATATTTATGAAATTGTAATTTATACAATTAATGATAAAATTCTTAAATGACTTATCAATAATTATATTTTTTACAGTGTTTATTATATAATTTAATATAAAAAATTTTACTTTCCCTTTTTCTAATATTAAGCTTTTTATTTTTATTCTAATATATTATTTTATTAAAAAATGTATTATGGAGAATTTTTATTTCACGTATAAAAAATAAATTTTATTGTAAATAGAATTAAAATAATTTAGTTAAAATAATTTCAAGAATAGCTATAAAATCACATTCTTTATTTTGCAATATCACGATCCGCTGAATAATTAATTCGACTGTTCATTATAATTAGAAAAGTCATTTTTATGCGATTAGTATTTACGTAACATTTTACGTCTAAAAAAACGCAATAATGCAACCTGCATACTTGACTTACTTTTCTGTTGATTTAACATAAATCATACGAGAAACGTCGTATCGTAGACACGTAAAGTACAATAATAAAGGTGCGTTAGTTTGTTTTGCTGATATGGATAATTGGTAAAGGAATAATTACCAATTAACTATAAAAATATACATCTTACCTGCAAATTTTATACATTTACATAGCTCCACAAACACACAATATAAAAAAGTTACTAAATAAATTACTAAAAATTTTGATGATTTACGTACAATTAGTATATATCATTTTTTGTGACAATTTAATTATTTCACGATTAATAATTTTATTTTAACTCAGACTCAATCATCGAATTCATTTAAAAGAAACAATTATAATGAGTTCAATTATTTCACTATGCATAATAATACAAATAATAATCTTTATAATAATTATATATATATATATATATATATATATATATATATATATATATGTATGTATATTTATGCAAGTAATTTTATAAATTATTTTAGAGATTAAATATTAGATATTAAATATTGTATCTAATCTAAATTAATTTGTAAAATTCCATTTCAATCAAATGTATGCTTATACATTGCAATGTTTTATATGCTCACTTTAAATTTGGTGATTAAGTCTAATATATTACATCATGAGATACAAACACCATACAAATTTCAGAAGTCAGCCGGGATTTAAAATGGCGTGACATAAGTTATTGTATTAGAATGATAATTTTATTATATATATGCAAAATGCTTCATAAAACTATTATGTGGCTATTACATTATTGAATCAATTTAATTCAGGTAATTTGCGTATATCCAATAAATATTATAATTTCGAAACTTAATATTTTTAATACAATTAAGATAATACGATATACAAATAAAAATAATAAAATGTTGAAATCAAACATATATATTCGCAAAGAGAATATTTTTCATTTCTCTCGACTGACTTCTAGCATGCATTGTTTAAAACTGTGCTGTTACGTCTTGGAACATCTGGACACCATTGTACGTCGTATTACAATTAAAGTCTGTTAATACACTTTTCGAGGACAAGTATAGACACACCGTCGCATTATTACTGTCACCGTAATATCGCAGCGCGACTTCGACTCACTTTATCCATGCAATACCTACAAAAGCGTGGACAGTTCACCCGTTTGCCTGAAACTTCAACAACGCATGCGATCATTAAAGTCCGACTATGCTCAAGCGAATTTACCGTCTAGTAGCGCGAGTAACATACGTGATGCATAAGCATATGGATGGTTTGTACAATTGATGGGAGAAACGAGTATGTATAACGCATGGTCCGAAGTTACGCATGTAATTCGGAGCACCGGACAGTTTCGCACGGAACTTACAGCTGCACGTTAATATACGATAATGTGTTCTCCGATTATACACCTCGCGAAATATTCTCTACTCACTGTTTGGCGACACCTGGAGGTTGCCGTTTCCGCCGGTCATAGCTGCCAGAGTAACGAGGTTCTGCATACTCATCGGAGATACGCCCGCGTTCGCTGCAACGTAAAGTATCAGAATTTATTATAGAGAGTCTCAACTTTAATTATCTTTTTTAAAAACCACTGGCGATTTGTAATATTTATATTTTTCTTTTAATTATCTAAATTCGTGAGAAAATTTAATAATTTTTAAATAGGGTAAACTAGGGTATGATGGCCATAGGCTGTAATTTTTTCAATAATCGCTACATAGGGCGCTTTTTTAGTCATTATCAAAGATAATCGATATTTACAGTAGTTTATGTGCATACATTATTCGAAATAACGATATTGTAAATCTTATATCATATTTTTACTTTTAACTACCTGCAAAGTTTTTCATTTGTTCACTAAAAACTGTTATAACGTCGAATAAATTGCAGTTAAGTTATCGTAATCGACGTTAGACATATTATAAAGATATGTAAATTGTTATATGACCTATAATTTTTATTTTTGTTTTCCGTCCCTATGGTCATCTTTTTCTTAAAAGTTGGGTAAGATGGCCAATGCTTATGTTGTACTATTTTGATAATATAAAATTTCTATTAAATATTTTCCTTTTAATTTCGATAATATTACGTAATTTACGCTTCAGTGGAGATAATATGCCAAACGCTATTAAAAAATAACAAAAATAAAAAGTATGTTTTTTGCATTTTAAAAAACTATGGCCATCTTACCCGAGTTTACCTTAATATAACTACATCTTTTATTGGTTGACATAATAAGAAATTAAATTAAGTTTTGTCTGCGTTCAAAAAAATTCAACAGTGTGCCGGAAATTTCATATTTAGGAACATATCAATTGTCGCTATTAAATTAAATTAAATTCAGGATTATAATCGAAATTTTAAGCTTGACTGCACATTGAAAGTAGGCAACACGTCGTTTCGAACATGATTTGTGTACATTTATTGCGTGAACTTATTGCGTGACTACGGAACATCATCGAATGATCATACGTTCTGCAACGATGAACAGTAAACACACATCTCAGAATAAAGTTAATGATAGACGCGCGGTTCTGGCATCATTGTTCTGGCATCCTTCCCGATCCCATAAAACGTAGAAATTTATTATTGCGAAGCAAGCTAAACGTTCAGGACATTTCGTTATAATTTTCGGAAAGATACGATTCATGTGACTCGATCGATGGAAATTGGCAGACGTAAGCGTGAAATAATCTAATTTATTCTGACACTGATATATAATGGAAGAATATATAAAATGCGTGAAAGAATAATTTCAGAGAAGAAACGGATAAAATCTGATTTCTCTGACAAAAGCAGATCTATCGTATTCTATAGCGCTTCTATAGCGTCGGAATAATGGTGCGCCTGACACATTTTTAAGCAAAAGCGGATTTACATCTCCCGAGAGGAATTACACATACGTATATTTGAATTTGCCAGCAAGATTTACGTTTTTAACTCGTTCGCAAAAATAGGAAATATATCTTATATGTATTGGCGAAGACTAGTACAAAGTGAGGTCAAAAAGTAACGCCATGAGTTAAACATGTATATTTGAAGCAGAGAGATGAGTTTAAGAATCTTACATCAATTAATATTGGAAACATGAAACAGCTGATACAACTTGTACAATGTCAAATGCGAATAAATAAATTGGGTGGATAACATTCATTTTAAACGTATTATAGGACTATGCATAATTGATTAGAAAACATATAGGTACAATACATCTAAAAAAAAAAAAAACGCGGAAAAAAATAAAAATGATAACTATATCACTAATTTTTTTAACTATCAGTGTATACAATTTTACTTGCAATCTGATAATAAAAAATAACAAAAAGGTTTGTTAAATTGATATCAAATTTGTTTACGATATGGTAACTTTTTCAATTTCAATATATTTGTGCATTCTGTCTACACAAACACCACACACACACACACACGCACACCTATATTAATACGTTTTTAAATAAAATTAAATACAAATTTGAAAATGATTAGAACAATGTCAGTGCAATAGAAGCAAGAACATTGATTATCCTTTTTTTATAATTTAATAATAATCGGAATACGGTTATCTCGAAAAGATTTTATTATTATAAGAGCGACAGAGGATAATAAACGCGAATAGGAGAAAATAAAAAAATAGATAACCAATCGACACTGACCATACTCACCAGCGGTATTGCTCAGAGACGCGAGGGTGGCCAAACTTTGCAGATTCGCAGGGTTGATTTCCGCCGGACTAGGTACAGCGGGGGGTGCTGCATGCGCGGGGGTTGCCGCTCCAAGGCCAAGGTGTTGTTGTAACAGCAACTGATGTTGTACATTCGACAATGCATTCGCCGCACCCGCGTTTGCAGCGACCGGAGTCGCGGCGCTCGTTGTCGCCTGCAATTGTTGCAGCAGTTGCAACGATGCAGGCGCCAAGGTATGAGCGTCATTCTGCGAGCAGAAATAAAATTTTCATCATCCAACTACGATCAATATAAATTTTTCAGATAATTTAAAATAATTTGAAATATCTTTATAATAGATTCTTAATCCGGTTTATCGGCAAATTTTCGCCAGGAATAGATCGATTGCAAATTCGTCAGGAAATATGCTTTTTCTTGTAAAGTTTTATGCAAATCTTACGAAACGTTTAATAAAAACAAAGGCTTTGGTACAGGTAGTCGCGTTGAACTGCATTGTGCGCGTTCGAAGAATACAGACTATATTCTTCGAAAAAGTCTCATTTCCCTTTTTTTCATATATTTTGCATAACAAAATTGAGGTCGCCCTGTAGAAAGTCTCAAAGGTTAGATAATGCATACGAGTGTAAGGCGCTCAAACGATAGAACCATGAAGGGTATTCTCGTTCTCGATGCAAATGGAATCTTTGATACCGGCCAAAGAGCTTTTATTATAAAATATTAAGCACACGTACGGTTAGGTAATGCGGCGCGATGTTGACTCCCGCGATATTCCAGAGATTCGACTGGAGTTGCTGCATCCTTTTTTGATCCTTTTCCTTTTGCGTGTCGGCGAATTTTACGACTAACGGCGACGAACAACCCTGAAAATTGTGCAATATTCATGTAGCGTAATAATAAATTCAAAATGCAACAAATGTGAAATTAATTTATTATTGTAATTAATATTGATTTATGAATATTAATTTGATATTTCGACATATTTATTAAAAAATTAATAATCTATAAACCTCGTATACAGTTTCAAATATTTATTTTTTATTGCTTATACAAATATATTTTCTCATCGAACTTTTCTGTAATATAAAATACACACAACAACAAACGTTCCAGACATCAATTTTATAATAAGTTTTTTTTGTAATTTTTAAAATAATTAAATGCATTAAATTTTCTTCGTATTAATAGCTGAATATCTTAAAATTAGAGCAAATTCTGTGATTTAAATATAAAAACACATATATATTTCTTTTCTACTCTCTGTTTTTAATTTAAGAAATATTCATATGTCGAAAATTGTGCCAACGTTTTCAATGATATATTTTACGTCTTGCTTTCGTAAATTATTGAAAAAGTTTCTCTACCATAGTTCGATACTCTTCTCATTAACTTCAAACTTCTATAATACTTCCAAGTGTCGTTTTACACCTGAATCCCTCCGCCCGATGCATTATTGGTTCAAGTCCAAGTTCAACATTGGCGTGAGAACGAATTTGTTGATCGACCGTTACATTGGGGGAAAGAGGTACTCTTACGTTTGATATTGGGGATGATACACGCGAAGCGCGAGGTCGATGTACCATATACAATACGCGTGCAATCGGAGATGCAAAATCGGCGTGCTGGTTACGTTAGTAGGGAGAAACGAGCAAGTTCGAGGAACTTGTAGCCGGAAATATTCGTGATATTAAAGTGAAATTGCCCTCGTGCCCGCATGTCTTGGCACGGCTCCCTTTTACATTCGAAATAGTACATTACATAGGCGTAGTAACTGTCGCCAAGACGAATAATTCATTCTACAGAACACATTAGCTATATTTCGTGAGATGATTGCTGATGATTTAAATGTTTAAATCCATCACATCTTATATTACCGAAACAAAATTGTATAACGGTTAACGTAACTGAATGGAATAAAATTTTGGTGATAATATGTAAAGAGAAGATAAAAATAAAAGTAAAAAAAATCTTGATATAAGAAGTAAACACGATTAATAGAGAAAAAAAATAATTATTTTTATTTTAGAATTTTTCAAAGAAAGAGATGTATTATATATTGTTGAGGTTTTTGGGAAAATTACAGATCATTTTACAATCTATTAATTTTCACATTTTCATAATTTAATTATCATATCTCTAACACATAATTCAATATTTTGCAATTTTATTATTATTTTTAAGTAATGCCAAATGGAGATCCAACAACAATTAATATTTATCTGTCCCTATCTACTCTAATATTTGCGGAAGCTTAGGCTGAGAAGTATAGTGAACGAGAGAGTAGGAGACGGAAAAGTCCTGGCGTGCTTCAAATCGCCAAGGTGTCGGCCAGTTTGTCTTTTCTTGCTCGATTTTAGTTACCACGAGTTAAATTGGTATATCATCGAGGTGACTAGCCGAGTTGTAGATGCACGCGGATGTTTCGTCGAGTGACAGTGGCATCGAGCCAATACATCCGTCGGCTCGGTTGAATCGCCATGAAAAGAAACGAGCCGCGAAGATTCAACGACTCATTTTGTGTCGTCATCTATCAATTTCTTTACGACACCGTTTTCGCTTAAAAAATCGACACCATCTTCGCGACCTAATTGTTTTTTTACAACGTAAACGTGATAGTAGATTACACATTCGCATTGGAATATGAATATTCGTCTCAACAGGTAATCAAAATTCTGCTTTATTATTCGTTAATTAATTATAAAATATGTAGACGAAGGTTAATATAGATATGAGAATAAAATCATAATCAGATAATACATCAGCGAATCATATTTTAAAAGAGCAAAAAAACAAATATAGTAGATTATGTAATCTTTTAAAAGTTGAATAATTTTTATACATACTTTTTTGATTGTTAATATATCTTATTAATTTGTTATTATAATAATTTTAAAATGAATAAATCTACAGATAAGAGGATTATGTAAAATAGTAGATAATATTATTTTCCATTTAATCATTAATCGAGTTGCACCATAATAAAATTGCTGTTTGTGAATTATTAATATGTATTGACCTGAATACCAAAGTTGTGTTACACACAAAAAAATCTTTCAATTAAAAAATTTATAATCTCAAAATTAGTAACTTTAATTTTTTAACAAGTTAATAGTCACAATTGTGTTTAGAATTTATAGCTTTTTATTAATTTAAAATTAAACATATGAATTACTTAACACATTAATTTTAATTGCTCTAACATTAATAACTGCGATTCACTTTTTGTATAATTTTAATTTTAATATTTAAAATCAGCTGTAAAGGTATTATAAACATTATGTATTACTTTCACGTTCTATAATTTTTATTATACTCACCTCCATTGTCTGGGAATGATGCAGAGCTTTAATGGCATTGATCGCATACTGCTTACTAGCGAAGGTAACGAAGGCACAGGCTTTACTCTTTCCGGTACTGTCCCTCAGCACCGAACATTCTTCGATCATTCCGTAAGCGCTGAACATGTTCCTAACGTCGTTCTCCGTGAATTTTTTCGATAACATGCCGACGAATAGCTTGCGCTCTGTAATAATAAAACAAAACATTTTTAATGATCGTTTTAAATGATATCATTTTTATATTGTATATGTGAGAAGAATAATAGGTGTATTTTGTTTGTACGTGTATTTTAATGGTTTGATAATGCATCGCATAACGATCATCTTAAGGATAATATGCAATTATTCATCTTGATGTGTACGTATATAATTAATCAGAGAGACGTGCCTAACTGACTAATCATATAATTGAATGACTAAGATGTATTGAGTTATTATTATCAAGGACATATGATACGATCTTCGTGGAATTGCGTTGTGGCTAAATTAAATGTGTTGCTCATTCTTACTGCATTTTTTATAGATGTGTAAATAGATATTTATAATAGAATTAATCGATCTTATAGATTTTTTTTCAAATCGGGGGGAATAATTCAAACAATGTGATCTTTCTTAATTGGATTCTTAAGTTTATTACAACAACCCGGACTTATTAGTTAATTCAAAATAATATTCGGCTTTTTATATTTCACGTGTAGTAGAAATATGTAAAAAAAAGCGATTGAAATGTTTGAGTACAAACGAATAAATTCTTGTAACAGAATTTATGCGCATATAAAATTTAGCATCTCACTATTGTTTTCTCTTATCATTTGCATTTGTCAGTCATCAGTTCATTACAATATTTTTATAAATAATGTGTTGTGGCTAAATTAAATGTGTTGCTCATTCTTACTGTATTTCTTATAGATGTGTAAATAGATATTTATAATAGAATTAATCAATCTTATAGATCTTTTTTCAAATCGGGGGAATAATTTAAACAATATGATCTTTCTTAATTGGATTCTTAAGTTTATTACAACAATCCGGAGTTGTTAGTTAATCTAAAATAACATTTGGCTTTTTATATTTCATGTGTATTAGAAATATGTCAAAAAAAAGCGATTGAAATAATCCAGTACAAACAAATAAATTCTTTGTTGCAGAATTTATGCGCATATAAAATTTAGCATCTCACTATTGTTTTCTCTTATTATCTGCATTTGTCAGTCATCAATTCATTACAAAATTTTTATAAATGAGCCACTCAATCACCATTAAAATGAAATATTCTGCGACAAAAATCGATTAAACAAATGTTCTGCAGTTAAAGGTTAACAATCGTCATTTAATATTCTCGGCTGCAAGTAATTAATCAGAAGAATGAGCGTTACGATGATACGACGTTTATGAACTTGGTCCTAAACTTTGTCGTCTCTAACAGAGATCACAAGTGACATCATGATTTCCCATCTCGCCTACCGTTTAATAAGCGTTTACGGATAATGCGCAGACGGTGGTCAAGCTATGGACCTATAGTACTGACCACATTGGAGGAAGCGACCTGGTCAATATTTGTTTAGGATCGGGAGAAAAGCTCTACCTGGAGGAAAGCCGCTTATGTAAATTCGGCGTTGCAGGGTATAGGCTAGGCAAAATACTCGGATGTATCTCTCGAGTTTATCCCCGTTTTCTCTCATCCCTGTCATGCGTGTTCAATTCTCCAGTGAATCTTCTCCGTGTTAATGCATCGCGGTTACTTCTGTGCGCGTAGCAAGAACATTGCTCGATCGAAAGAGCAAAATTCTCTCTTGCATAAAATTTTAGAACGACACAAATTTTATTTATAATTTTAAAAATAAAGATTCTATTATATCAAATTTTTCAATCAAGATCTTCACATCTTATTACACGAGAAGATTTGCTCACACTTAAATTACAAATTAATGGATTTATATGCTGTAATTAATGGTTCTGCGTACGTGTAATTGGAGCTTCGTAATTTGATATTTACCGAACATTTATCAAATCGATATGCGATAATAACATCTAGCTTTGCACGAGATTTATCTGTAATGTAAACAGTTTTTACGTGACGAAAATTAAGCTTGCGTTTGTACCATCATTTCCACGTATTCGCTTCAAATAAATATACCACGAGAATATTAGATCACGAGTATTAGATACTAGATAGAGACTCGCGTTATATTAATGATCAATATTTCAGAGCATTAATAATGCGAATTAATATATTGATACCGAGCTGTACAAACTCGCTGGCCAACAAGGGAGCTAAACACGACGAGCTTTAATATGTGAAAATCGTGGTTCGTTGTCAAATGTTGCAATCCAATTCGTGCGATATCAAAGGAACACGATGCTATGTTTCAAGCTATGCGCAGCCATAGCACGAATTGAAATCGAGCATACGTCGATTTATAGTACGCGCAATGTGTCCATAGAAGTTGATATCGAATTCATACGGTACGATTGCGTGTGATCGTGTTTCCGGAAATCATCCATACGCTTTATGTGCAAATAATTACGGCCCATGTTGTTGATAAATAACACCGTGAAACATTTTCGTAATGTTCGTTTCGTAATAAAATATAATAAAGGACGCTGATTATATGTAAAATATGTTGTTTCAAAACATTATCTCGAAATGTTCGATGGCTCTACTCTCGATAATTTCATGCCTTTTCAATAATATATTTAGAGTCATACAATTTTCAAACAAATATAAATTAAAAGTGATCCTTAGCTCATATAATTTGCCTCCCATTCAGTTTAATCTACCTATCTAGATGAAAACTCTTCGTGAAAATGATCTAGCTAACTCTTTGCATTTGTGAATCTTTGCGTTTAACGAATCGCGTTTCATTAAAAATAAATAAATAAACAAATAAAAAAAAACATAGATTCGAGGATCAAGGGAGTTTTACGCAGAGTTGATTTGTGCCGCGGATAAGAGCGGAAAAGACAAAAAAGAGCGCTAGATATATCGGTCCAGACTACGGCAAACTCGTCCGCAGTTAACGATTTAATTAATTTTGCAACCCCTAGCGACCGGATACCCGCGGTTGTCGGCGACGGATCGGATTTCCCGCTGAAATCGAATGAAAATTTTAAGCCCGCGCGCCCTTTTACCTTCGCGAGGAAAATACGGTGTAAAAAGGCAGCTGGCTGAGGGCGGAAGACAAATTCTCCTCCCTCTCCCGCTCCCCTTGCGTTCCAGCGAAACTGCGGCCTTCACGGAATGTTTATTAAATACCGAAGGTGCTGGTTTGTGCCCTTCCCTCTTCCTTCTAAACGGACCGAAATTTTCCGTCCGTTGCGACCGAGCGGGACGAGTATTATCCGCATACAGAGGCCAACGTATCGAGTACCCCGGGGATCGATTAGAGGTGGAGTCATGGTCGGTCAGGAAATAAGGAGGGTGGACGCGAATCGTCTTGATTTCGTCGATTTAATTCACATATGAGAATAATATAGATTGATAGAAAAAAGAAAATTGAATTATTAGTTAAATAGATTACGGAAGGAAAAGAAAGATAGATCTTTGGATAGACAGATAAAGGCGCAGAATATTTTTTATACAATTATCTCACAGCTATTCTGTCGAAATCAAGATAATTTAGAACAAATTAAGTTTGTTATTTGTAAATTACTTCTAAATCTTGCAAAAGATTTGTTGTGAGATTTTTTATTCTTCATTTAAAAAATTTTTTTTTCAGTGTAAATACAATAAGAAAAAAGTAACTAATGGACAAAATAATTTTTACAATTACTTACTTTTCTGTTATTATATTTACATTGCTTATTATCATTTGTGTACAACTGTATAATAAGATAGAATTAAAAAAATCTGATTACTTTTACAATAAGATGTTGATAATATTTTTCTAATTTAATACGCGTTTATATCTGAAAAAATTTTCCAAATAAAAATAATATTGTAATATTTTATCCATATTGAAACCATTATCTTTCGCAATATTCAATTATTAAATTAATTACCTCTTGCAATATTCAATCATTAAATTAAACATTAATCACAATCTATATTCTGTTCATTATATACATATATATTATATAGAGCTAATAATAGATAATATCTCCTTTACATTGTGCCATAGCAGTCGGAACATTGAGCTCATTATAATCACATTTGAACGCCAGGCTATTAACGCGGAAATAAAACAAGAGCACATACAGAGGCACTGACCTCTGTAACTGCATTTGTAATGTAATTCACGTGCAAACTAGATACGACGCAGCGTCGGATCATGCAGTCGGATATGAGATGCAGATCGCGCCTGCCGGAATGTTTGCATCGCACCGAATATTCCGTTAGGACGTCTACGGCACGTCGTCGCAGGATACGTGCATCAAAGTATTGCGCATACTCTATCGATCGAGCTTTATAAGGTCGGTCTGCATAGTAAACGAATAACAAAATACAAAAGTCACACTACAAATGGCAAGTGCGATACAGCTCTTCCTCTAGTGGTTTCGATATTAGAACTGTTGATTAGAACTTTGACAGATACTGTGCCTATGTATGATTTTTATGTAAAAGATTGACTATTTATTGCATTATTTAATTTTCAATTTTAAATTAACTTTAGTTGACAAATTTTCACGTGTAATAAAAATATTTAAATAATAAATTTTTATGATATTCGTGCAAAATAATCTACTAAAAAATCTCGAAAAAAAGAACATAAAAATATGTTAATATCTTTATAAATATATACATGTGTAATAAGAGTATCATTCGCTAGTCATATAAAGTAAACGGGACTATCAAAGTGTATTAGAAAATTAATATTAAAATAATTAACTTCCATTAACCATTGGCGTGTTGAAAACTAATTTTCGATTGCATTTCATGAGGTTAGTAGGTGTTGATAGTAATTTGCACTTTCCTTAAAGCGTTTATTCGATACAAATAGATGTTTAGCTTTCACAAACAAAATGCTCGTGGCCAACTGGTGGCCAATGCGGTCGCTTCTGCTCAATTCGATCTCCTTCTGTTCACAACCTGTGCAATTAAATCGCAGCCTGCGAACGTGATAAGTTTTTCAATAAATCTCCGAGCTACGTATTTCGAATCAATCCTCGTATTCGGATACGCAATCAGTAGCTCTCCTCGGAGTCGTTTTTTTATTTGATTTCACTTTTTTCGTACGCTCGAGCGCAAGACACTTTGAATAAACCAACACACTTACAGGTCAGAGGAGAAAAAAAAAAGAAACCAGCGTGAGATTAGAATCGTGCATGCAAATGCGTAGTAGCAAGAGAGTTAACCAGAATTTCATTGGGAGACATTTCGATGCACCTTTTCAAAGAGTCTTTGTTCCGATACGCAGCTCTTTGATTCCAGAGCTCGATTTCCAAGTTAGTTCGTTATCTCATTGAAGAGCCTTCGACCAAGTAAAATGTCGAAGTCGAGAAAAGTTGCAAAAGCGAAAACGGAATCATCTCAAACAATTCCCTCCCCCCTCCCCCCTCCTCTCCCTCCACACACACACATACATGCAACTATTCTTGAACTCGAAATTATTTTCAATTTTGCAATAGAATTTTTTGCATATTAAATTCGATTTAACTATATCTGTGATGTGTAATGGATACGATAAAATTACCTAATGCATAAATAAATGTTACTACAGTAAATAAAAAAATGGAACAATATGAATTTAGAAGCTAAAACTTGGACCAAAACTCAGTTTCTACACGCGACTCGCAACTACTAAGCTTTTAAAGTTACGAAAGTTATAAGTACAAATTTAAAACATGAAAATTAATAAAAATCAGAAAATTATCGGAATATATCTTTAAGAACTTTTTCATTATCACTGACAATCGGTTTAAATTCAAAATGTTCACGCAATATTAAAACTTGTTGGAATATCTGCGAAACGTGTCTCGAAGCTATCTTTTATGATGACTTTTTACGGCTGTGTCTGAAGATATTCACAAGGAAAAAGAAGTTTGCGAGATGTGAGTTTTAATTAAAAAACATTTTTTTCAACTCTGTAACCGTTTCCCGCTCTATGAATACTGATTATTAATAATAATTAAAATTGGCTTCTTACCACCGACGGTGCTAAAGACGATTAGATTTGTATCGCTGCTGGTATTTATTTATCGTGCAGCTGCATAGAAATATCTTTTCGCTCTTAGTGCTCCGTTTTTTTAGGCCATGCCTTTTTTTAAAGAATGTGAGAATTAACTGCATTAATTCAATTACCACACTCGTTGATAATAAATATATACGTGCACTTTGTTCATAGAAAGATTTGTAGAATCAAACATTTAAGAACTGACATCTATAAAACTTTAAGTCATAAATATAAAAATGTGTAGATGAAGAGAAATTTATAAAAATTATATTTAGTGTGTATTTTAGAAATAACAACATAAAAAATCCAGAATCTATGAATAAAATTTTAATATATTACACATATATGTGGAATAAATATATATATAAATTTTTAAGCAAAAAATTGAAAAAAATTCATACATTTCGTAGCCAATCTGGCAGTCGGTGTGCATCTCATACTTTATTTACAATTATGTAGTCATTGATAAACCACCTGATAAAAATCCTAGGAAATGACATCAAAGATAAATACCTTAGAATCCCGATTAGTAAAGCGTTCCGACAGTTGTAATAATAAGATGGTAAATTACATTTATGAATACGAAGGAGACAATTATTGTCCTGTTTTATGGACTGACAGACGGTAATCATAGTGCACTGATGCAGATTTACGGTCCAACGAAAATACAAACCAATCCTGTCATAGTGATTAATATGTAGACAGTGATAAACGAGCCAGTTAGAGAAGACACCTGCGAACGACACTGCCTTAGAACGTGCATAACTGAGGCCTGCATAACTCTATTTTCATTCTCGTTTAAATTGTTTAGGAAAACAGAGTATTATTTTCCATTTCAACCATGCGTGACATTATTTCACTGAAGTTTGCATTCTATTTCATGGCGCATTTATTGCAACATGAGTATATTTAATCTTGATCCCTGCTTTGAGCTCATTTTAAGAGAGTGATACAAAGTTTTATAAAGAAAATTTGGATTAAAAATTAAAACACAATATATTTATTCGAAAATTTAATTTAATTTAGAAATAAATAACTTATTTGTCTAATATAAAGCTGTTTATGCAAATATTATGTAATAGTGATGTGATTATATTTAACTTGTTATAATGACGTAGAAAAGTAAAAAAAATTTCTTACAAAAGTGAGCAAGCAAAATTGATCTTTTTAGAATAAACGTTTCACGAAACTTCAAAGGAACTAAATCCCTATCCTGTGAATCCCCTACAACATACATTTCGTGGAAACCCTTGTCACCCTCGTGACCACCAAATATCTTCCTCACGATCGCACAACCGCCAGTGAGAACAAATGACGCCATAAATCGTGGATCGCGACTGCGAGCGCTAAGCATTACCATCGTTAAGGACGTATACGAAGGATACGAATGATGTCTCATACATGTCCGAATAGTGGATGAAGTTCACCGGTGTCGCGTTTATATTCCCGGTGGACTGCAAGCGAGGTACATTAATTGGGCATTTGTATGGGATCCGGTGTCTCATGTCGCTTCCGGTTAGTTCCAGTGCAGTCGAAGCTATGTCCATTATGTCATTCTCGTTCTCTTACACGTCCTTTCATCGGAGGAGACTTCCTCTTCTTGACAATCCTCTTTTCTACGATTTGTTTCCTTGCTTACCGCTTCTTTATACTTATTTTCTTTCTCAGAGATATATTTGTTCACCATTTTTTATTAAACGAGACTGTATCTTCTTGACAGAAAAATCAATCTTTTCAATGTCATTTGCAACATATTACGTTATGTTTGCAATTAAAAAAGTGGATTTAAAAAAGTGCTAACTTTTTTCTAATTATGAATTTAAAATATATTTTATATACAGAGATGTTAAATTAAACATTATAAAGTTTCAAATTATTATATTGTTTTTTAATGCTTTAAAATGCATTAAAAATATGTTTGTGTGTATTATTATTATTATTTGTTCAAACTATTGTGCAAAATTATATATATTTTTCAAGTTATATCTAAATCTTCTTTAAACGTTACGTAATATTTGATAATACTGCGTGACTAATATTTCACTTCCTCTTCGAAGCATATTTTTACTCGTAAAAATGTCGGCGTATATATTTGCCAGTTCCTTTTTATCTGACGAAATCCCGAAACGTTCTTCGCATACAAAATCAACTACTTTCAAGGGTCTCAATATACAAAGACGAATTCTCGGATACTAAAAAATTTCTTTTGACCTACATCGACTTCTTTTACCAACTTTCATGATATACCAATTGTATACGTTGACCTAGTATATTATATTGTTTTATCCTGGTCAGACTTTTTATGAAATATTAAACACTTTATTTGCATTTCAAAATATGTTTGTGTTAAAGTGCACAGCTAGTTTATATTGATCGTAAGAGAATATAAGAATTTTTTGAAAGCAACGAATATATATATATACATTTATTTATACATATATCAAATCCATAAAGTATGTCAAGTATGAAAATGATGTTATTTTCTCGTCATAAACTTAATTTTCCTATTATGAATTTGATATTCCTGAAATCGTAAATTTAATTTCAGTTTATAAATGTCATTCATTTATTACAAAGTTTAATGAGAATCATCTGAGTTTATGATAAGCATGACTTGATCTTTTTTATTTATTCCCTTACAGAAATTAAATATTTTATATCATAATAATATTTTATATATTTATATGATAATATGGAAAAATAATTGTAGAAGTTGAAATTGAAGAAGTTCGATACTACAATCTCTCTCTCGATAGTGTAGCAAAGATTTGCATAATAATTAATATTTACATCGTTGTTTATTCTTTATGTGAAAAGCATCACTGTATAGACAACTAAAAATCTAATCTCATTATTAATGCTTGAACAATTAAAATATAGAAAAAATATATTTCATTAATTTTAAATTAATATTTAATTATTGTAGTGTAAGATAAATAATAGTATTTGAATTCTTTTCAATTTTATAATTAAGATTTAAATTCTCAATGATACACTATTAACTACACAATTACTTCATTAAATTAATAAAAAAATTATATTCTTAAAATAAATTCTGTATAGATTATCTCTGTAATCAAATACAAGACATTTATTTCTAAAAATTAGTGAATTGTTTTGTATCGAAAACAAGTAGAAAAGATTATCATAATAAAAGATTTATTACAAATAATAGCTGAAATGTACATTTGCATTATAAAACAATAAAAATTTATTTTCTTGAATTAAAAATAATGTTCTTTAGATTCTTTTCAAACTGACATGCCGATGTTTTATGACAAATAATAATTTTTAGTGAAAAATTTCTTTAACTATTATTACATTTGAAGGATCATGCAAACACACAGTGGACATTAATCCTCGCCTGTGCTTACTTATCATATGCATGTTGCTATGCAAAACCCATATGAATATGTAAAGCGCGGGTCAACAGATACGTTCTTCGGAGAATGAAATTGTCGCGAAAACACCTCCAATTTTATGGTGTATCCCTTTCAAACCTACCTTTTTACTCTGTTTCGCAACTTTCATATCATGAAATTGCGAATTGTGAATAAGAGCTCGACCGCTTCAATTGTTCGGTAATCATCGGTAGTCCCGATAATCGCGTAATTACTTGACACGCTTAGCTAGAATGACTCTCTCCTCTCGGTTACTGCAATAGACTCATCGACGTGTCGCCATTATCGAGTATCGTGTGTGAACCGTGTCGAAACCTATACCTTTATTATATACATTTTCTATTTACATTGTCTTTATTTTTTTCGATTTTTTAAAATCGTAATTATAAAACGTTTATTCGTGAAAAATATAAAACATATTATCTTTTCGTTGGCTAGATATATTTTTAATTACATTTTTAACGTTTGTTACGAAATGTAAATAATACTAAAATTTAATTATAACCATATTAATATAATTATTCGAATAAAAGAGTATTTTGCTGCATGACTTTTCTCATAATCATCTTGTTATAAATTATCAGCGATAAAAACGCAATTCACTGTTTGAGAAGAAGGATTCAAATACAGAATCCAATTGTTATGCAATCTTTTATTATATGTTTACTGCGACTTTGACCGACACACACGTAACATCGATGACTTATAATAAATCATATTTGTTTCTTAAATATGTTTTTATCCGTACAAACATCATTAAAATAGACATTTGCAATTATATTCTATATTAATTATAAATAATTATTTAAAGAATCGTATTTGTAAGATACTTTTGTTTATAACATACTTGACTACATTATTTGCAAATTTAGATGTGAAATCAAAATGTAATAAGTAACAAAGATATACATACATACGTGTATAATATATAAATTGATAGCTTCTAATTTGCAAGAAAATTATAGAAGGTCATACGAGAGGAGAAAGAATATTATATTAATAAATTGTATGTAAGAATTAATTTTTTTTTAACTATGATGGAGAAATAGTCATGATGGCAATTAATTAATGGTAGGTATATGTACGTTCCGCGATATTGCGTTAGGTGTGCAGTTAAATTCTTACATAAAGCGAGAATGTAATGCGTCGTAACGACACAGGCAACGACAAACGTATGAATTCACACAGCGCATTTCTATTCGACGCGGAGTTTCAACGCCAATATTCCTCGCGGGCGGGCGAACACATGCGGCGCAAATGAGCGTGTTGAAAATAAGTCGCGTAAAGTTGCTTTCGCAATGACGACGGACGACGAGATACGCGCCTATATTGCAGTCACCAGATAACGGCTTGGCGACACTAGGTATGTGTATGCACAGTGGCGCATTTATATGTCTGTTGAGACTCTTAGTTTAAAATGTTTCGCGCTGAAAATTGTCTGTATTAAATTAAATTGAGTAAATAGAAATAAAAGTATGCATATCATATATGTAAAATTATATATACGTGCGTATATTGTACATTATATTCGCGGATAATAAAATATCATGTATCAATAAAATTGTGACAGAAATAATATAATGAAACGTAAATATTTAGCAAAATTTGATTAATTCAATTATATATATTTTTATAGTAATTTCAATAATATATTGAAATTAAATTAAATAATTGAATTTAAATAAATTCTTATTCACATTAAATTCATAATAAATTAGATATAAAGAAAGATTTGAAAAATATATTAAAATATATAAAATATACATAAAAATATTTTATATATAAGTATATATAAATATATAATATACAGAAAAAATATATGTAAAGTATATATAACAGATTACTTACAGGAAAAATATATTTTATTAAGAAATTTTTATTTTTATCTTTTTTTTTACAATTCTTCGAATGTGGTTAAATATTGAGGAGCATGTGACTAGTGTACTTGAATTTAAACCCGTGCCACTGTCAAAGTGTCACGAGACGGTGAGTTGCTACAGGTAGCCTTGTCTCGTTGCGCTCGTACATAACTGTTTGTACAGCAATGCACAACGGAACGCGGCCGTGCCATCGTACGGTACCATCGTATAGGGCATACCTCGGCAACAAGCGGAGAGTCTGACCGAAGAGCAATCGCAATCCCCCTTTACGCAACCGGATGGCCGACAGTTTCTGCGAAACCGTTCGCCTCATTGTATAGGATGGGAGGGAAAAGCTCGTCTGTTCGCCAGCTCGTTTCGATTCGAACGGTTCGTCGGGATTCCCTCAAGTGAAACCTCTGGCTTCATTTGGAAGGGGAAAGCTCTCGCTCCAGATATGATCTGTTCCTTTTGTGCGCGCTGCTTCTTCTTTTTAACGTCGAAACGTATCGTGTTGATTCATCCATTGATACTTTATCGTTTGAGAAATTATCTCGATATTCTTGCCGTTTAGTTTTGCCATTTACATGTAAATTTTCACATATAACCGAATTTAAAAAATATTTAAGAAACGTAAAAAAGTTTTTGATAGGATTATATATTTCTTTATTTTTCTAAGATTACTTTTTTAAATTGCTGACAGAGTAAGCATGAGTAATTTCGATAATAACTGTAATTATACATATAATAGTAAACTAATTGTTAGATTGAAGATGATTTTCATTGTGTTCTTTTATATAATAATCACTTTGTTAGTACTTTTTGCAAGTTTGCTTACAATAGATTCGATACTTGAATTAATTAAATTTTTATCTTTGTTTCGGTTAAAAAAAGGGGAAATTGCGTTTTTTTTCTCGACTAGACTTGTTGCTAAAGTATGACCTAAAAAATAATATGGGAGCGATTGTTTTCTTTTCATATATTTAATTAAATCGAGTGAAAAGCTTACATTAAATAAAATCTTGATTTGTAATCACGTTTATTTATGATACTGAGTATCTCAAATATTTCTTTGGAGATTACGGAGATATGTGGCACAAAATTCTTGTATTTTCTATATCGATAAAGCTATCAATTTTATTCTCGACGACTAAAATTACTTCAGAATATCGTTTACATACCGCGATCATACTTCGTTTCGTTCACTGATCATTAAAACTCAATGTACCTTTGAAGGATACGATTTCGTCGTGACTTCAAACATGTTTCCCTGGTGCATTACACAGATAGATACAGAAAAATACGTCATGTTTTTTGAACATATTTCTTTGTGCTTTGAGTCGTTTAATATTTAAATATTTTTGACCTATATTTATTGCTCCACTAAAAGGAAAGACTTTATGACGAAGAAAAAAAAATTTCATATATATGTATAAAATTTATCATAAATATACGTATATAATTTATACATAAATTTATATTTATACTATAAATACACATATATATTTTTACGTAACATTTCGAATGACATATAAAAATTCTATTTATATCAGCATTATTATAAGCTGATACTCATAGAAGGTCAAGTTACATGAAAATTACACATAATTGAAAATATTAGTTGAAAAAAAAGATATATGAGAGATGACATGTTTTGGAAATAATTTAATTTTTTATTAGAAATAATTTAATAACATTTAAAATATTAATATTTCAAAATTGTTTTGTACGATCTCTTTTACATAATATTTAAAAAAGTTATTAAACATAATGAATCTTTTTAGATCAAGAGTTGATCAGGTATTTGGGTATAGTATTTTTATAATTATTTCGCGAATTATCGTCTTCCGAAATCGAATCTAGGTTTCACGTAGTGTTACGTAAATACCTACAGGGCATTGTTTTGCACAGGTTGAAAGCAACATTACGAACGAATGTTCAAGGATACGCTTCAGTCTCGTGTGCCTCGTGCGCCTCGTGCTTCGCAGTTGAATGCAATTCACCGCGAATTCTAAAATCGTCAGACGAAAAAGACACGCACGTTATAGTAGCTCGAATAGATAGAACGGAATGATTGCCTTCCGCGAAACAACGATTCATGATTACTGCGCTCAGTTATATTCGGAATGCATAATCCCGCATATAACACATAAATTAACTGGATTGCGTTCCAGAGCGTCGCTTTACAGTAGCATTATTCTCGATGGGTGTTCGAAAAATCGTCCGTTGATTCTGTATTAATATGTATATTTAATAATGTAAAAATTCGAAGACTTTATTTTTATTAAACGCCTCTGACAAAGTGCATAAATAATAAATTATGGCCCTCAAAAGATAGAGTAAGATTTTCTTGAAGATTTCATGTGTACAGTGAATATTATTTTGAAATATATTTAAAAATATTGGTCCATCTTTCACCGAGTTTAGTCCTGATTTTTCGTTTCATGTACCGTAATCTTGCGTATGATATAGACTGACAATGAGAGGAAGAATTAATTAATTTCAGATTAGCGTTAATTCACGTCGGTGCGCAAATGGTCTTTAGAATGCTCTCGAATACAATTCTGGACAAACCGCGCGTGATAATACGCGAAGTATCCCGGAATTTCACACCGACATGAATAAGGAGGACGCAAGGAAAAGCGATGCGTATTGTTCAAGATAGCCAACGTCGTGTTAGCTAAGATTTCCTTCCGTTAGTTGGCAGAAGAATTACTTACATAACGAAAGTGACGCTACGTTGTTAGCAAAGCGTGCGAGATGCCGATATTCTCAAAGATCTTTTTTCCGTCACGATCATGCAAATGTAGTTAACATCTTGACGTTAATTCAGCCTTCACCCATTTTCAATTATACGCCATCGTGATTTAGTCAGGTAATAGGGTAAACTGGGACTGCTAATTTGCGTGCAATTTGCGCGTGCTGCGTGTTTGCAAACGAGCGAGTCATCTCGCGTTTTACGCGACCATGATCGTGAAATGCTGGCGGTCGAATCGAAATGCCGAGCATTCGTTATTGCATCGATCAAATCAACATCCGCGCGAAGCTCTCACGTAATTTCTAATTAGTAGTTACTACGTGCCTACGAACGTAATTACGAAACAGAAAGCGAGAGGGAGAAGTAAAAAGAGTCTCCGAGAATTGCATTAAATGAGAATTAGTTTGACTTTAATTTCACGTATTTTAATTTTGTACAAAAACGTAAATACTTATGTTTTAAATATTATTTTTTGTATTTGCATCATATATTTAATTCTAAAAACGGACGATATTTACTAATATATTGTAATTATATTATATTAAATATAGTTGCATAATTTATATTTAAATATATGTATAAGAAAGATCATAAAAAAATGAAGACGGCAACATGCTTGATTCAAACAAGTTCATAAACTATTATCACTGTTAAATGATATTTCTATATTTTGCACGTCTTTATCAACGATGACCCATTTAAAGAGTTAAAAATATATATCGCGAACTTAGTATATGTCAAGAAAAATACCGTTTCAATTTTCAGATATTTTTATATACTATGTTACAGATTATAATATAAAAATAACTGTGACACTGTATGTAATGATAAATTATAATTTTTACACAAAAATTATATAAATTTAGAATGCGTGCGATTATTCTTTGCAAAGAACTCTTATTATACTTACTATTGTTAAATTCTGAAATTATGAAAGGAATCTCTTGACATCATTTTAAAATATTTTTTGATACTCCAAATTAAGATAAAAGCAAAACTATATTTATGTAGAAATCATCTGCAATATACATGAGGTTAAAATAAGACAATTACATTTAGTACTGAATGTAGTGCAAAGAATATATTTGTCATTGAAAGTAAAAATTTAATGAAAAGCAATGTCAAAATAATTTATTTATATACTACAAAAAACTAGTTTAAAATTAAAGTAAATTTCATATGGTATATTTAAATGTTTGATACAGATCTAAAACATAATCGAATCTATTCACAATATTGTCTGCACAAAATTATTTGTTGTAAGTGATTTAATATTTTTGTTATGTTTGTAAAGAACATCGATAACGATATAGAATAACACAGTTATTTAAATAAATTTGGCACGTCATTTTGTACCAGTCTCCAACTGACTTGTCATGGCCTTCATTTTCTACCAACGCGCTCGTACACGTCTCTTTTTCTTTCTCTCTTACGCGCGTATAATAACGGTCTCCATTGATAAATTTCTGGAGCCTGCAGACTGCACTGACCGCGAAAACAAGCACTATATACAAGTGCTGTAGGGAGAATTATCTTTTTTCTTTTCTTCTTACAGAGCCGTTGCTCTCTTTTTTCTTGTGCGGGAAATGTGTCATTGATTACACATTACACCATTGATATAAAATATTTAGATTATACATTTACAATTATGTTATGTATTTGGTTTTTGTTTTAAAACTATAATGCATATATAAATTTTAGAAGACTACATTTAGGGTTGTGCTGTTAAATAAAGATATAAAATCCTAAATAGGATTTAATATGAAACTAATGAATCTGTTCGTTGTTATAAAAAAAATATTACATAAACTTTTATAACTTTTTATCTACCGGCATATTATTTTTATTATTCAGTTAAATTAATATATTTAATTTATAATATATAAGTAGAGTGCATTATCACATATGTAAAAGAAAATGATTTATTTAGATAGATTTTTAAAATGTTTTAACGAATATTATGCGTGAGCGCAGATACTTTCTTTATAAAAAAAATATATAAGGTTTATTTCTTTCTTTTAACAATATATTCTTCGCACATTTTTATATTGTAAATTCTTGAATGTCTTTAGAAAAATATTTTTTTTAGTAGGAAAGGCGAAAAATATATAGAATGTATATAGTGCAATCTAGAAACTATGTTCTTCAAAATAAGCCAGCAATAAATGAACCCATAACGTCAATGCGAAAAAGTATTAAACTTGACAAGATACATAGATATAACGCGAAGTAACTTATCATATAGAAATGGAGAAATTAAGTTATTATTTGTGGTAGTTTAAAATTGCAGAAAAGCGTGAAGTGTCTGTGAAGCGTTCTATTTTTTTTTCAACGATTTAGTCGAGCAGAAATTCACCAAGCGTAACGAATTACACCATTTTTCAGGGACGACACAACTGGCGATGCGAGTGAAAGCGGAACACATATGTATGTAAATTAATATGCAAAGAAGTGTCACAAGCAAAACTTCTCTCCATTACATCGTGCGACCGAAATCATTGTTTCGATTATTACATGACAATCTCTGCGGATCATTCGACATATAAGATTTCACAGAATTAACAATAATAATTATTAATTAAAACCATAAGATATAATTATTAAAGTATAATTACTTAAAATTTCTTTTAATATAAGTTTTAAAAAAACCATTAATAATCTTATATTTACCAAGAGATATTTAACATTATTTTTAATTAATTATGGTAAATTTTGAATATACTACAGAATAGTTCTCTTTGAATAAGAGATATATATATTTTCTCCATGTCACAAAACAACACTACTTTCAAATAGTTTTTTGAAGCAAATTTGATATATTACAATCGGATTTCACTATAAAATATATAGCCAGATATATTGAAATAAAAATAGCACGGAGAGACCGTTCACAACCATATGTTGAGATTTGAATGAGAAATTGATTAAAACTGTGAAAATAAATCTAGAAAATATGAAACAACAGAGAGAGAGAGAGAGAGAGAGAGAGAGAGAGAGAGAGAGAGAGAGAGAGAGAGAGAGAGAGAGAAGAGAGAGAGAGAGAGAGAGAGAGAAAATTAGATGTTCAGTATTTGTTATAAATATATATTTAGCGTTATTTTTGTCAAAAGATTGTCACATTTTTTTTTAACATAGCAGAATTCATACTTGTCATTTACTTAAACATCAATTGTCATTTGCTTAAACATTAACTTGTCTAGTTTTACGAGATAAATCACAGAATACGTCAATCAAATATAGCCGTAAAATCGTACGTCAGCCAAACGAAGATGCGGAGATTTGTGTTAGGGCCAACGACCACTTCTAAATCAGCTGAGACTAGGTCGCTTGCAAATCATAGAACAACAGAAAGTGCCTTCTGCCAATTCATTTCTCGGCGGAACGTAATCGGCAAATCCGCAAAATCGGTCGTCATAATTTTTAGCATTTACTTCGGCTCTTGGTCGACCGGTATTATTCTCGTTGTCGTTAATTTTTTTATTTATTATAGATTTTGCCTGTCGCTATATATCAACTCTCAAATCGTGCAAGCTTTAAAGTGACAGATACAAATGATAGATGTGCATCCTATTCCGATTTACATAGCGATTGAAATAAAAATTTCTCAAAATATAAATTTACCACTCATATAATCGACGTTATATTTTTAGTTATAATTCTCAAGATACATGCTTATTTTGAATTAAAATAATATTTTTTCAATCATGTAATTATTGAAGACCGCGCGTACATACATATATTCTGTTTATTGTTTTTGAAAATTTCGCACAAAAAATAAAATTTTATTCATGCGCGTGCATGCATGTATGATTTTGTATGTAAAATTTTCTTTAACATCGTGTAAATTTTCACCAACATTCTCAAATGTAGATCATCGATGAAGAGAAGATTGCAGAGATCGAAAGTACGCCAAACCGTGACGGCGAAGGGCATCGTACCTTACGGTTATGTGTAAATGCCGGGTAAGAAACTCGTTTCGTTGCCGGTCCACTGACACACTGACGCGATGTCGTTTCGCATCGCACAGAACCTTAACTTTCCTGAGTTCTTAAAGTTGCGCTTTTGAGAGAAACGCTCGAGGGCACCGTATTTCGCGGAATAGAAAACGACGTCGCGCTGCTGTAGAGAGGATACGATGCGAAACGAAACGATGTCTTGCCTTACCGCGCACGGAAAAATTAATTTTTTAACATCTCCAAAGAAGAGTATATACGGTGTTTTGTATATAATAGGTCTTGAAATGTATTATAACCGACGTGATGCAACTTCCTCTACAACATCCTCTACGACATGAATTTCAAGGAGCGATGTACATTTAGCTAGAGATAACGTGTAAGACAATAGCCATAAGCGACTTTATCAATATTATTGATGTTGTTATAGTGTTAAATGTATAAAGATATTTAATTAAAGATTTATTTAATTAATTTGATTTATACGTTTTGGTTCCTCTCCTGCCCTTCTTCAGTAAAATATAATACAATTAAAAAAGATATTAATACAAGTTTTGGGATATGTCTTTAATTAATGTTTTTTTCAACGGTATTAGCATTATTTTACAGAAGAAGGCCTGAAGGAGAATCGAAACGTGTATAAATTAAATTAATTAAATCAATTAAATAAATCTTTAATTGGATATCTTTATTTATTTTATTTCACGCTTTCGAGCTGCGTTAGCTCTTACTTGTCTATTTGATTATCACTTATATTACTTTGTAATATTTAGAGTCTTATTTTCATTGTTGATATATATATATATATATATATATATATATATATATATATATATATATATATATATATATACGTCAACTATAGATTTTTTAATAGAAAAGAAAAACCTACTAGATTTTTGATTATTTTTTTTTTATCGCGATAAATATAGTTTAAAATTTTAAGGAATTTTCCCTAGTTTTTTGTTATGCGTAATCTATTAGATTTGCATAGAGCCTTTTTTCACAAGATTTTTTATTAGATAACTGGAATTGAACTTAGTAAAAGTTGTATGCAGATCATGATAATCATCGGGCTTACTGCAAATGATAGCGGTGACATTTACATAGCATTGTATTAAACCAACGTCTCTATTGACTAATTTCTCTGATCGCCTTGAACAGAACGTGGTGAACATATTAAGCAGGAACGTAATCTGTAAACAGAGTCACGCCGAAAGAAATATCGCGCCACCACCATTGCCTGCTAATGCAGTCAAGTGCATTAGAAACGTGCAGTTTGTCAAGCATCGACGTGAAACCTTAGCGACTCGTCCCGCTTGCGCAACCCATTAACACACACATATATTGTATATATATATATATATATATAGAAACGTATACGTCACCTAACTATACTTAACTCCTCATCGTTGCAATCATAAGGAAAGACATAAGCGAGTCATCATGCGCGTCATAAAAGTCGACTCTCTATAATAATGCGATTCACTGTCCTTTGGACATTGGCGTTTATATGCTTGCCTCAACTGCAAGGTCATACGATTTCCCGAAGAACATTCTAGTCGGTAATATAATTCGTTTAGTGAAAACAAATTTTAATTACGCAGCAGAGAAACCAAGCAAATTTTTTAACAATTACTTTAGTTATTCCTAATGCATTTGAAGGGATTCAATATTAAATTTGCATTATTAAATATTAATTATAATTATTAAATATGTTAAGATTTTTTTTGTATCAATATTTATGATAAAAATTATTTATAATGAATGAAACAAAATCCCATTGTTTCTAAATAAGCTTTGAAAATCTATTTTTCAATTTCTCTCTATTTTTCTCTTTCTCTTTTGTATATTCTCTTTTCTAAAAAAAATATTGTTTTGTATATAAAAAAGATTGTTTACAATTTATATAAGTATGCATATACATACATTGATGATGCAATTTGTAAAAATTGTAGCAATATGTGCATTTTAACGCAATAAAAGTTATATATTATTCTGAAATTTCTTTCATAACCTAACGTTATACATTCATATTACTTGGACTTTTACGAGCTTATTTACATAACTAGTTTGACATCTCATACCCACAGTCTCGGTTAAAAGTGAAATATACAATTTTTAATAAATTGTGATAAATCAAACTAATCAACAAGTAAATTAAAAGATATAGCGAATCTTGAAATATTTTATCAACAATCATATATCTTAATAATAAATTCAGTATTAAAATTTACTGCTTTCTGTTTTCTAATTCGCAAATAATTTATTAAGAACTGCAATATTTTAACCAAAAGTGCAGTAACCATTAATATGGTTGAGGAATAGTTGGCGCACTTTTTATACTAGACTATACATTACGTAGAAGGTTATACAATGCACCTTATCTAGTTGTTCAGTCGATATTGATATATTTAGCAAAATATATTAAGCTTATGTGGGTATGTGTTAGTAATCGTGAGACTGTTTTAAATGTATTGTCTTTTGTTTTTGCATTATTCACATGGTAACCTGTTTAACCAGTTCTACAAAATATGTTAGATGCATCGATATTTTAATGCAAAATACTAAATAAAAGTTAAAATATTGGTTGTTGGTCTTGTGATTTACAATATTTAATAATTTTCATGATATGAGTAATTAAAAATAAAATAATATTGGAAAAATATCTAACAATTTAATTGTAAGTATTAGGTAACAAAAATTAATTTTTAGTTGTTGTTTAATTAATATTTTACGTATTTTCTTTGACAGAATTTCAATCTTGCATTTAATATTTAATATCAAAAATTTTTAGAAAAAAATTGCGATATATAATAAACTGTAATGAAATTTTTCACGGAAAGAAGACAGGTGAAAAATAATCTAAAATAACCATTATTAGATTCTATGCTGTTGAGATGTCAGATCTGTATATGATACTTTGCGAAATTTATAGATGCTACTTCGTACGACTAAATGCGCGCTTTTTCCATTTTATTCCGGCAAAAGCCTCGTTGAAAGGCTCTCGGATGATTCCTCAAAGGACGATTTCTAATTTCGCAGGACAATCTGACGCGATAGATACACTGACAAAGGATTCTGATATACGGCGGTCTTCTCTCTCATTTTCTTGCTGTATCCTTACCTGCTTTGCCGTGACTTGGCGAGTTTTATTACGTAACTTCCCGCGTGCCTGCATATAAGGAAGTCAAGGATGTTTGAAAGTGTGTTCGTTATTGTATTCCCTCCTCCCTCGGAATTCCACGCGATTTTCATCCGCGCTTTCCGCCTCGCTTCTACGACACCTGTTATCGATTACTTCGAATCGAGCCACGACATTTCTGGTGTTCCAGTTTGCACTTGATGAACATCTCCCAAAAGTTCGAACCATCGTGAAAATGTATACAAACTGTCTTAGAACTGTACACCATTTTTTGTCTATAAACTTTATCATAAATGTAATACAAATGTAATATACAAATCTTTCTTTATCAAATATTTGACAATAGAGAAATTTTTTACTGATTAGCGAGCTCTTTCAACGTGTGGTCTCTTGATAATTATTAGATGTTTTTGAATTTTGCGCTGCATTTTGATTATTTTTTTTGTATCATCTTAGTGATAACTTTCTCGTCGAAAGAGCCGCACGACAAAGTCATACCTATTGAGTTTTATTAGTTGAAGCTACTCACGTTGCTGCAACCTGATATCGTTTGCGTTGGCGTACACAACCCTATCATTTTTCAACGTGGCATTCGTTATTGTAAGACGAGTATGCTTACGTAGATGAAGTGTCCGCGATATTGATGAAGGAACAAAAGGGGGACTGATTTATCCATAGCAAATTCACCATTTACGTCATTAGCGTATATCAAAGTTTGATATTGCTTAAAATCTGCGTGTACAAGTATAGTTCATTAGTTAACCTACAATCTCGTTTATAATGCTAATTATTTTTCTGACGAAAAAATTCATTTCTCTCTCTCTCTCTTTCTCTCTTCTACTGAAAATACTAGCTACTAACACATTTCTATGTTAATGTTCCCTCTTGTTTTCATAATTTTAAAGATAGATCATAACGGATACCATAGTGATGCAATTTTTGAATTCGTTTCAACATTTGGCCAGACGATGCCAAAAGATGACACGATGGTAAATATCAAAGAAACTCTCTCGAGTGTCAATCAGAGATTCAAAATGACAAAATGACACTCGACGAATAAAGCATGTTCAAAGCAACAGCAAATTGTTTGGAAAAGTCACGTCGTCACATGACCAGCGTATTTGGATAACGGATATGCCCGGCGCATACTTGATTAGCACCTTGCGAAACACGTTAAATACTTTTACCTTGCGGACATGTAACGGACACGCGATAAGAATACTTATGCGCAGCAGCGATCCTTCCTTTCGCGACCTCGTCTACGAGGAAACAGCCGAAGGCATATTTAGTCGATGCACAAAAAAAATCTGACAGTCATTAACTCGATGCGAACTGATGCAATTGTAACCATGCAAATTATCCACTCGCATTGGATTATAAGCATACGTGCAAAGGCAAGATCGTGAAAAATCACCGTCGTTTGATACATCGATAGCGATAAATTCGCGTGAACAAATTGTCGAACAAATAGCTGAAATCCTGCTCTACATCTTTTTATTTCCGATCGATAGCCGATAACGAAATTACATTTGACTTCCTACAGCTGTCTCATGCATGGCAAAGCTACTTTACTGCGAGCACTTCTGATTGTTCGCTTCCATTTCAACGGGATCTCTCTCACGAAAGTAAAATATAATATTTAAGACAAAAGTGCATTAAAGTGGTTTAATAAATTTACGAGAGGGCTGTAATTGAAGTAGCCTTTTAAACATATAACTTAGTACTTTTTTCAATATCTCATTTCCGATTGCGTTTGGATCTGTCTTTTATTACGTAATATCACTTTTTTACAATACGCCACGCGCATATTCATAAACATTTTTTTCACAAACAAAAAATGCCAGATTTACATGTTCGAGGATTCATTATTGTATAATAGTTATTGAGTTGTGAGATATTGTATTTCATTTCACCTTGTACAACTTCACGCGATTTCAATCTCCATAGTCCTTTGACTGACTAAGCGGTATTACGGGACATTATTATAATTTGCTACTGTTTCAAGGATGCTTGCAACACGTAATATCAATGTCTAAGAACTAGGACAATGCTATTCTTCGACTTGAAAATCAACAAAGTGAAATATTATATCTCGAGAGATTGTAAGGCACATTATAATCTACATTACAAAAGCAAAGCATTACAAAGGTTGTGTTAATTGTCGGCAAAAGCAACTTTTGATTTTTAAGAAGAAAATTTGATATATTGAAAAAGTGTTTTGTACAACTCTTAATGCGTATATTGCGTGCGTAATAATATTCCGTCATCAAGAATAGTAATGAGAACGTTTCGCAAATGGAAATTATACAGAATGTCAATCTTTCATGCGAAACATTGAAAAAAAAAAAAATAATGTGTAGCTTATACGACCCACTTTGTAAAAGGTAAATGATTAAATTTTTACGTGCTACTTTTCGCGCTTGTATATCGCGATGCATGTAAAAACAACGTAAATTCCTCGGACGATAGCGCACGAATAACGCGTTGACAAATCACCGTAAATTATCTCCATCGTCGAGGAAGTCGTAAAGCGCTTCTGTTCGTGCAAAATCTATTGTCGAGCAAATGCGTCTGACGAGAACGCCCACGTGTCTTAAAAACTACAGCGAGTAACGGAAACTGCAAGAATAAAATGCCTCTAATACGGTGCACGCTACGCTCGACGCTAAAATCATTACGCGTGATTTATGAATCGTTGCCATAATCCTGGAAACGCCCGACTAATCTTGTGGAAAATCAATTACATATTTTCTTATAAAAACCTTTGTCACACTCTTGTCAATACAATGGTAAATTAATATCCTCGTATTGAAACAAACAAGAGTAATACTGCGGCTTGGAAACAGATGGATCAGCAAAACGGATGATTGAATGCTTGAGAAAATTAATAATGAAATATATAATGCTTCTTATTACGAAACTTATTTTTACATAAACTTGTCAGAGGAGTAGATAATATGTACGTATAATGTTCCAACTTAATTAAGTATCGACTAATAATACAAAAAAAAAAAAGAAATAAAATGTAATCTGATGTTAGATGATGAAGTATTATTAAAGATATTATTACGCTATAAAATTTAACTATTATTACTATTATTATTATAAAGTTTAAAAGTTATTTCGATAAGTTTTTAATCGGATATTTATTACACTAAAAAAAAAAAAATAATATTGAATCAACATCATTATAGTTGAAATTTATTTTATTAATTCAACAACATTATTAATCAAATCAATACGTGGCGTATTAATTTGATTAATAATGTTGTTGATTCAACACTATTTTTTTTTTCAGTATAGATATTGGTTTTTATGCCAAATCTTAGAATAGTACATTCAATAGCTTAAAGCTGAAATAATGCGCATTATTTCGATAATCATATTAAACGTATGCATCGAGCATGTGCATGCAATCGATCAAATCTGATGAATGCAACCTTCTGATCGTATTATGTGCGTGAAATCTACGGAATGAATAACCTCGTTTCTCAGTCACAACGTAATCGGTAATGCAGCAATATTTTGCAATGACTGTTATAAACGTACTTTCGCTCTTTGCAAATCCATACTATTGTTGCTGATTCTTCTGTTAATATTCTTGTCATTTTATCTAATAATATTGTTTAGGAAAAAAAAGTAAAAAAAATTTTTTCATCATAACTTTTCATTTGTTACTAATCACTGATCGACGTTTGTATTTTTAAGACATTTTGAAGAGTTGTTATTCGAATAATTTAACTTATTATTTAACGTTAAACAGAGTTCTTAGTTAAATAAATCAGTCGTCCAATAAGGATAGATATATTTTAGCGACTTTTGCATGAAAATTTAAAAATTATTTTGCCGATTATAATTATCAGTACAAATTCTACATCTCATTCATTTATTAAACGATATCTAAAAAGAGGACAATGATAAAACAATTTATTATAAGAAAGTACAGAGTGAAAAATATAATAAACAAACTAATAAAATTTTTTGTTAATTATATCCCTGAATTAGACAGTACTGATTTATATCGAAAAGAAAAAATATACTAAAGGGTTCAAGCATTAACGATGGACACGTTGCCAGTTATGATCGGCCGAAAATAGTCGACACGAGAGGATCCCTTCAAATCATTTCGGTGAGACGTGCGCGGATATTGACTGGCAGCGCAGTGACACGTACGCGTCCGACACACAGTTGGGATACCTTTATTTTATTAATAGTGATGGCTCAAGCGGTATACGCAACGCGGTCATGTATATTTATGCAGGTACGTACGTACGTACATACTTATTCATTCTCCTCAACCGTTCGCGAACCGCTTCTGACTATTCATAACGTCACCGACTTCGACGAGCCGGTGTCATCTTACAAGTTATTTATCAGTTTCCGAACTGATAGATCGATAGCTTTGTAATCGCGCGAGCGATTATTATATCGACGAAATTACATCGCTATACAAACAACTAGAATCTTATCGTCACATTTGGTAGATAATCATTATCGAAGAGAAAAACAACTCGAGATAGCTATTATTGTACTCTGCGACTGGCCATACGGTTCGTGTTACAAGTAATTAAGTATGTATAAATTTCGCGCGAGATGTTATCATGGTAAACATATTTATTTATAAGTTTGTCATGATAAATATAGTATCGAAGTATTGATAGCATTGAAATAAATCCAAGATGCAACATCTTTAATTAGATTTGATTAAAATTTCTTGAAGTATGTTCTTTCAATCAAAACGGCATTTATATTTTAATTAAATTGAATTTGATACTCTCATATAGACAATGCATTCACAAAAATATTGTAGCATTTAGGTCAAAATTAATAATAATATTCTTTGTAAATTTAATTTTTATATTTTATATTTTATGTGGATAAAATTCTTGGAATAAGTTATTGTAGATGAAGAAAGAATATAACATTTATATATTTGTATTTCATAAAATACTTGAACAATTTAAAAATCAATATGCTGCATATTAATTAATTTATGATAATAATATACTTTCAGAGAAGCAGACAAACAAATACACAAGTTAGATAGTCAAGAATGCAAGTTAGATAGTCAAAGCGATATAATGCTATCTCGATCACTGAACGAGTCCTTCCTTTCTTCCAAGTGTCATACAAAGTTCCACTTCCATTTTCAATGGATATTTTCCATTTCAGAAAAAGTTAAATATATTATGCAAGGAGATAAACACGTTTTTTGCTATTTTCCTGTTAATATAAAATAATGTTTTGATAAATGTAATTTGCATAAAAATATATGACGAAAGAAGTTTTGCTAATGTTTTATAGCATCTTTATTTTTACGATGATTTCCAATTTATATATATATATATATATATATATATATATATATCTATTTCAGTCTTTTTTTTACATAAGATGGTTTCCAGAAATTAGATGAGTGACCTTAACGATTACAGTCACGTAAATTATAAATTGTAGATTAACTTGTGTCGATTAACTTCTAAAAGAATCCGAAACACGTGTTCAGGAATCTTGGCACGGGCTCTCAGGTACACAAAACGCTCCAGTTTATATATAATTAGGTTATCTTCCAATTACGTAAGTTTAATATTTTACATTTGAGCACCAGTTAACTTTAGTATCATTTAAATACTCAATAAATTTAAATAAGTTTTGGATAAATCGTAATATTAATTATAGCAGATGTAGAACTTTTTTTTTGTAGTAGATTATTCTTTATACTTAATAATATTTGTATACATAATAATATTTATTGATTAAATCTTTTCATTATAGAAATTAATAATGATTGTAAGATCAAGTATCTATTTGCTTTAACGCATCAATCTTTCTCAAGAAAATAAAAATGTTATTTATAAAACTTTAAGAACATATTGAATACATTTCTTTTGTAACGTTACAGCGAAACTGACGCATATACTTCTGTCAGTTAAACATAGAATGAATCATTGTCTACGCGAGAAATAGAACTGCGTTTATTTTAACAACTTGATACTGTCATTTTATGACAGTAGCAAGTTGCTAAAATTCTTTTATCTACATTTGAGTCAGTTATACTTAATATAATAAAAATATAAATAAGGTTTATAATTTCAATATAAATAAGGTTAAATATTTTCATTTTAAAGATCAAAATAAATATTCTATACCATAAAAACAAATTTTTATTATAATTACTTTAAAATTATACTTAAATTCGTTGTTACTTTATATTGTATTAAGCTGTCCATCTATTTTTAAAATCCGATACACATCGTATCACTTCAGCGTAAACAAACAGTCTCAGTTAATTCGAATTAATATTTGAACATAATAGCCAAAAATATATGCGTGACCTGAGATATTTATAATTTGCTTAATATGCAAATCATAAAAATATTATCACAGGTGGAAAATCGAATAAATACGTTTAATTAAAAATAAGAGATGCGAGTATCGATCTTTGACTCCGCTTAACTCCGATAAACATATACGGCCTTCGAATATACTTCGAACAACTTTCACGCAACGAATCTCGATGAACAATCGTTTTGCGTGTTATCCAAGATTGATAAGCTAGTAGTACCTGGGATGGAATAAGGTGCGGTTTGCGGTTGGGGCGCCCAGTAAGCCTGGCTGATAGCGGGATAATGAGCTTTGGGGGAACCGATGCTGGTACCGGTGTTGTGCCGGTGTCTCTGGCTTTTCATTGCCATGGTGTGTTACTTCCGTCGTTGTTCTCGTTGTCCTCTTTGACGTCTCTATTTCACCTCTGTTTTCCAACCGGATTGTATTATGAAGCTAGAGCCGTATCCATGGTCATCAAGTTTTTCTGCTCGCGTCTTTTTTCCTTCATACAATTAGTCCATGTAATAACAAGATTTATTTTTACGACACGAAGGACGTAAAAACATGTTACATTTGCCGATATTGAAATCAAGGGGCTCGAATTAATCCGGACGACATCGACACGAGACCGAGATGTCACCCGTGACGATACCCTTGCATAGCACGTGCTCATATAATCTTTTCGCGTCTGTCTTCAGCAACCGCTCCTTCTGCGCCACCGGTCACCAATGAATCATTATGTAATCAACTGTCATCCGGCAGTTATGCAATCCTGATATACACGACAATCGCGATAACAATAACCGTGCATAACAATGGTAAACGCTATTACAGACGACACAGCGACGACGAGCTTGCCGAAGTGACTTTGTTCGGCGCTCGTGATTCAACCTAATCAGAACTTCACATTTATTCACCTTAACCGATCACTTTGATATGACGATTCTTGACAGAACGAGTGACTTTACTCAACGTGCGCTGCGTGCAATTCTAACATGTGACAATAAGAATAACTTCCAGGACTGGAAGTGACGATAGTAGAGTTATGGACGGAGAAGATATAAACAGCAACAAGATATATATACTCTGATCGATACTTGGAGTAGTTCGATAACTTTCAAGACTTTACAACGTCGTCTTCATGTCACACTGCTTTAACTCATCACTCTACGATATTATACGAATATTATACTTAGTCCTTCGGTATCACGATGGGCACGCGTTCGCCGACAGTTGCGCGCGGTCGGCAGAAATTCTCTCGCAACCACTCAAAAATAGCTGCGTCGCCTTCGCCGGAAGGCTCTCTCTCGTTCTCTCTCTCGCGTAACTCTCGTTTATTATTAATAATGCAATAATACCGCACTGTTGCATACCGTCGCCTTTTCGCTTCCACCGTGATGCGCGCGTCGCCACACGTGGCCGTACCGCGTGTGTACGGTCCCCACCACCAGCACGCACCACCCTCTACGCGTATCGACTCGCCGCGTCAACCCGTGTCAACCCTCCGACGATGACTTCCGCGACCCTCGTGACTTTCACGCGCGCGCGCGCGCGCGCGCTCTCGCTACGAGAGGACTTTTGCAACGCGCCAACAACTTTTGCAACGCCGAGCGATCGCGCGTCGTCCCCGTCGGCAGACCCGTTGGATTCCGCTCGTCGTCGTCGACTCACCGACTCGCGGCGACGCTCAACAAGTGAGAGAACCGGCGCTGCTGACTCTCGAGGCTCGCCTCGTCCCGCCTCGTCCCGCTTCGCCTCGCCTCGCCTCGCCTCGCCTCGCCTCACCTCACCTCGTCTCGTCTCTCGCGCTGCCACCCGTTGCCCGCTCGTCTCTCGTCTCTCGTCTCTCTTCACCGCGGCGTGCACTCGTGACTCCTACCTAGTCACCGCCGCGGATACCCCTCGGTGTTCCTTGTGGTGTTTTCATTCTAGCTCATTCCACCTCCTTATGCATGTATACGTGTATCGCTCGCGTGAGTTTGTGTGCACGTTTGAGTACAGTCACTCACGCTTCGTTGCCGATCCCCTGGCGTCTCTCTACCTCCCACGCGCCTGGCATCGACTTCGAGACTGCACGTTCCTTTCTCTCTTTCGCTCTAATGTACGTTTCTTTGTCAGACTTGTCAGACTACTGTCCGTCTAATCAACTTACGTGTAGAGACGAAAATGATGGCCAGTTGGTGTTCAATTAATATTCTCGTGTAATATTAAATTTAATACAGGGTCTGCGTCTGTTTGATGTTTGTCTGGTATTTGCTCGGTAAAAATTTTCTATTTGTTTCTTTGATAATTAATTATTATTTTTGATACTTGGATTACTTTTTTTTTTTTTTTTTATTAAATGATATTTTAATAATTTATTTATATTTATTTGAATGTTATCAGTTCAATACTCGTTTTATCTCTGTATCTAGTATCAGTTTAGAATCATTGATCGAAGGTCAATTTAGATCATTGGATTTCGTCATTAGATTTGTATTCGATTTAGCATCCAGTCGAAATAGCCATTTGATAACATTATAATATACTCGCTTGATAACTCGGAATCTCCTTGGAACCCGCCGGATATCCGCTTTGTGTGTTTCATTCGGGTATCCATCCATGATGATTCAGCGAACTCAGTTTATCTCCCTCCCCCTCTCACTTTCTCTCTCTCTCTCTCTCTCTCTCTCTTTGTCATAATTCATGCACCGTTTCATTCGCTTCCGAAGCAGCACGCAATCTTCATGAATGACGAGCAAAGGGCTCAACTGATTGCAACGCGACTTGCACGTAACTATTTTCGGTGCAACGAGTGCGAAATTACGCGATATAAAAATCGCAGAGAGGAAAGATTTAATTGGCATCAATCTAATTTTGCGATTGCTTGTTTATTCGATTCACTGTTCTAGCGCTTGAACTTTTAATTCTCGTTATTTTTTGTAAAACATATAAATTGAATTTCAACGTTTCTCTCTAATGTATCATTATTTAATAATCCGTAAAAAATGTCATTTTTTAAGCTTTATATAAGTTAATCAAGATATAAAATAAAAATTGTGACAGCAGTATTAAATAAATTGCAGCATTTTTTAAACAATATCGAAAATTGAAAATTCGATTGAAAAAGAGTGAATCCACTTCCGCGACCTTCGAAATCATTCTTGTCTCCGAAACGAACAATAATTCGATCTCGGCAAAGCCAACCGCAAATTTACGGCATTCCGTCGTAATGCATCGTAACGAGCTGCGGACAATCGCGTAGAGTCGCGACTCGTGAAACAATAGTCGTCGAAGCGCGACGTTTGCGGCGCATACGTACGTACGTGTGTGTGTGTGTGTGTGTGTGTGTGTGTGTGTGTGTGTGTGTGTGTGTATGTGTGATGGAAATTGTGTGAGCCAGCCGGAAATGCGAGATCTCACCCGATGGCGAAAACGACGGGTTCGTGACCGGGATCGCCGAAAGTGCGCTTACGATACTCTGCCGCAAGCACGTGCTGGCGATTCGTCCGCTCGCGAGGAGGATGCGTCGACGTGACACGCGCATAGAACGACCACAGTCACGTCCGATCAGTTGCAATTCGCCATCGATTGAACTGCACGATTCGTTCACGGACCTCGTGTAATTCGTCAAAGTCCTTGACGCGACAACTTGGATTGTTCGACACAAATTGTTAACACGATCGTCAGAGCGCACGATGCACGCAATGTTTGAGAGAAAGTCAAAAGCGTAAGTTGAGATGTGAGTTTGAAAATAATATAAATTAAAAATTTGAGATGGCCAGTAAAATGTATTTTAAAACAGTATGCAAGATGATACAAAATAAAAACTATATAAAAAAATGAAACCTTTTTTTTAGCGGAATCACCCTATTTTGTTTTTTTTTTTATATAAATAGATCCTTTGTAAGATTTTGCGTACAATTTGATGAGTATGACGACTAAAAATTTAATTTTAATTTTTTTAAGCACAGAATAATGAGAAGAAAAATCAATATTTTAATTCAACATAATTTTATATATAAGTATAAAATATCGTAAAATATTCATTTTTTTATTATCTTATCTCAATACTTAAATGAGAGGAATCAATTGATGTAAAGAAAATACATAATTGTTTTTAAGAAAAAATATAAATTTATAATGAGCAGTTATATATTTTTTCTTAAAAATAATTATGTATTTTCTTCATATCAATTGATTTCTCTCATTTAAGTATTGAGATAAGATAATAAAAAAATGAATATTTTACGATATTTTATACTTTTATATAAAATTATGTTGAATTAAAATATAAAATATCTCGTAAACTATTACATTTTTTCATCATACCTTTGTAACTTTTTACGCAAAATCTTGCGAGGAATCGATTGATATAAAAAAAAAAAAAAATAAAGTTTTATTTTTTGTAACTTTTTTTAAGAGATGGCGACGATACCTTGTTTGTCATTTAAAAGACGCTAATAAATCATAAAAATGCAAAAAGAATTTTCTCGCTATCCTTAATCATTTCGGAGAAAACTACTTATCACACTTTATATAGGCTGTCCTGTATAATTTGACTAATAATAGCAAATAATCATAATTAAATTTTGGTGGCTTAAAAAGCCAACGATCGCAGGAAAATCCTAATCGGATTAAACACAACGAGTTCTAACGCTAACGAGATACAACGAGAATGTTACGCTGTGTCTAATCACTCTTACTCGCGAGAACGCTTCAGGGTCCAACAGTCGCAAACTTCGATTACTCACGAACACCGTCGATTATCGCGAGTAATCCCCCGGGGTGTTTATTTGTTGCCCGTGACGGCCGGGTAGTCGCTTTGTTGCCGGAGGAAGTTGGCGCCGTCGTCGAACTCATCGGAGAACTTTTGCCGAAACTGGTGGAAAACCTAAATTCCCGCCTCGCTCTGCGCGATAAATAGTTTCTCACCGTCTGTTGCTCAGACTTGGAGTTCGCAACCAAAGCCAAAAATCCGCAGACCGGCTTTTATCAAATATTTACCAGGGTTGTTCGCGCATTTAGCATATACGGAAAAATAAAAATCATCAATTTAGAATTGGTTATTATTTTCCCTCAGATGTTTCATTGATAATTTATATTAAAATACGACTTCGCGTCTCGTTTTGCGTAACGTAAATCTTAAAGCGTGTTGAATTGTTCGTGCCAGATATACGTCATCGTTACCGCGTTATTTGCTAACAAAGCGAACATGTATGTGGTGTGCGTTCAATATAAACAATTGGCCAAACACTGCGGCCAGGCGCCGCGTTGTTTCTCGGTTTTATGCGAAAACATCAATAAATCAAATAATGGAGCGCAAGCCTGTTTTTAGGCGTCACGATGTTCCGTAAATTAGTTTCGATTTGCGCTATTTCTGCGGTGGTTCATAAACTTAATACACGTGCAAATCTCCCTCGAAAACATGCATTTTTAGCCATGGATTTACATATTTCGCGTTAAAATAAATCACGTTAAAATAAAAAATTGATAAACCGAATTATATATACATATTTTAATATCTTTATATTTTTCATGTATCTTCAATTCAGAATTCAATCGAATTTTTTTACCAACTTTTCATTCAATGTGGGAAATATGTAAATCCATGGCTAAAAATGTACATTTTTTAATCAGATTTGTATGTGTATTAAGTTCACAAGCCATCGCAGAAATAACGCAAATCAAAATTAATTTATCAATTTATAATTACTAATATATATATAATACGCAAATAACTGTATCAATAAAAATGATAAATAACAATTAAATTTGGAGGAGAAATAATGTGTTTATCATTTTACAACATTCCCATTTAAATTCAAAACAAACAGAATTTAAAATCGGCTCCTTTCAAATTAGTACTTAAAATAAGAGTAATTATACAATAAAATATAATAAATAAAATAAATTAATTAATTAAACATAGTTAAATAAATAAATATGGAAATAAATGCAAGATTTATGGAGATATTCCTAACGGTGAAATATACTGTAATATAATGTAATATATTAAGCACCGTTAATATTTATCATAAATATAAATAAATTTGTTCATCTTTTTTTCATTCCAAATTTACGTAAAAGTTTTATAGTGTTCAATATAAACTGTTATTTATAAATTAAATGCTAAAGATACGTAGATTAATAACTAATATTACCTTAATGAATTTATTTTACAAACAATTAAGAAAAATTATTTACTTAAATTAAAAAAAAATATTTTTATAAATTATTTTCAAATTTAAACTTTTTTTACTTTACTTTTACAGAAGCTTATTTCTTGTAGCTTAATTCCATATTATTGTTTTGATTACTGATTAATCAATTGTATCGTGTCATTTATTTAACTTTAACTGAAAAACAATGTACAATCTTGAAATTTTAGTCCATTGAAAATATCTTTTGCGCTCGCGTTGTGATCAAAATGATAAAAATGGTGATCTTGTCTTACATTGTTTTACATAAATTATACTTCTAGAAAGAACGAGCGTTGAACGATAACTACGATCCACGAGTGCCACGAGGTCATCGCTGCCATCGACGTTTCATGGATATTTGTGGGCTGTCTCCTTCGAACGACACGATGATGCATTATTTATACGCGCCCGCATATACGTCGCCGTCGTGGTCGTCGTGCTCGTCGTCGTTAACCTGGCACATATAATCGATGAGAATCCTCGCGTGCATCGGCGCGTATGCAAGTAGCCGCGTTTGCCCGCCGACATTTGAAGAAATCTCCTTTGAATTTCTGACGCTAACTTCCTGCGATTTCATCGATCTCGACTACCGCGTTGTTGTAGACGAATATGTATGTACGTGTATGTACATACGTGAGACCGCCCCAAGAAAAATTGAACGTTCATTCATATTCCAATTTCATATATCGTGGAATTAACTCTCTCTTTTCGCAAGGAAATTGTTAAAGGAATAATAAAAAGTCGGATTTTTTAAATTTCTAGTATTTCTAGTATTTGTTCTTAACAAAGAAATAATATATAATTAAAGCTAAACCCTGAATCTATGTTATATTATTTGAATTATTAAAAGAGGTAGGTATACATATACAGGGTGTCCTGTAATTTGTGACAAACCTGCGAATGGCAGATTCTTGAGATTATTGGGAGACGATTTTTCCTCAGCGAAAATGTCGAGACATCAATAATTTCCGAGTTATAAGTGATTGAAAAAAAGCGCTTTTCGCAAACCAACCTTTTCGCGAAGTTAAAAAATTATCAAAACTATATTCTTCAGTTAATTTCAGATAGAGTTTACTCTAATAGAATTTTAATTTAAGGCTTAATTACAAAGACATGTAATGATAGAAAAAGAAAACTTGCAAAAAATGATGACGTCTCGATATTTTCATTGAGGAAAAATCGACTTTAAATGATTTTAAGAATCTGCCATTAACAGATTTTTCACCAATTAAAGGTCACCCTGTATATATGTATTCATTATTCATGTGAACTAATTAGCGAATGAAGAAAGATATTGTTGATAAATAAAACCATATTGTGTTTTTAATATATAAAAAGCTATAGATAACATGATATAATTGGTTAATCAATAATCAAAATACTGAAGAGAATAGTATGGAATTAGATAATAGGTTTCTGAAGGAAGCAAAAGAAAATGTGATTTTGAGAGAATTATAAAATAATTTTTCTATCAAACCTCATAAGTTTATTGCATTGTGTATATTATAGATATAACTTTTTCGAAACTGTGAAAATAAGTCGCAAAATTTATTTAATGTACTATGCTAGCTTACAAATTTTAATATTTATAATGCTTTCTATAACAGATATATTTTTTAATAGATATATACATGCATTTCTAAATTCAACAAAGAAATATTTGACAAAGAAATAACCTTGATAAAACGTGATCTCAAGAATATAAATTAAAGATATATGTTTTTAAATCCGCATACATCTATATTATACATATAATTTGCAAATTAATGACGTATATAAACTTTTCAAAATAGTTTGCACATTCTTGATGAAAAATATATATTCAATAATAAGATTAATCAATCATATATATATATTAAAATTTTACCGTTATATATTATCATTAGCAATTATTTAAATAGACATTATATTACAATAATCTAAAATTGTCACATCTTCAATTATGTTCATATTATATATTTGCATATATAATATGCAAATATTATACTTCTGACTTTCTAAGACTTTATATCGCACATTATATTTCTTTATAAGAAAACCTTATTTTGTCCTCTCTAAATGGCACATCAAAAGTAGAGATACAAATATCGTGAGTACGGCAATCGATGTGAAATGTCGATGTTTTACACAAACAGTATTGGTCAATGCAATTGCTGCATCTAATTCCCGCTGTCGCCCCCCTGAAATATCAACGATTTGTGTTTACACACACGTCAGAGTCAATAGTAATGGCAAATACCATATCTAATATACGTCTCTATGTATACTTTCTACCTCGTTTCACATTAAACCAATTCCATGCCGGTCGCGATGTAAATGATACCATTGGGATACGATGACATGAATATTAACGTTGGCGATTAATTTCTTGCAAATAGGTCGCATGTCCGACTGGAGACCATTTCAGTCGAATGGATACATATTGCTTTGAGCTTCAATTATGATCAGCGCACGTGCGAAACGTCTCTGACGTTAATTAGTACGATTATAAAGAAAATATGATTCCTGGTCCTAATTATGCACTTCTTATAACTTATTATTTTAGTTCCCCCTCTCTCTCTTATTGATAGGAAATATTTTTTAAGTGAGTCTTGCTGTTTCTCTATATGTTTATATAACCATTTTCATCAGAAATTCTCAATCAGGTTTTCTTCCATTTCTTGTTTCAATCAAACGGATGTGTTTGCTATTGCATAATCGTTGTAATTTCATGCGCAATTTGAAAATTTACACTAGATCAAAGAGGACGTAAGATGGTGATGTAATCCACAACCGCAGCCTTACGCGTCACGGTAACGAATGTAGTTCCTTCTACGCTTTGTACTTGGCAGCGTTTCACAATCGTCGAGCCGCGATAAACAGAGCCGTAGACGAGTGTTGGGTTACCGGAATTCCTGCCGCGTTATTCGCACCGCTATTTTCTCGTGGTAACACCTGCTTCATTAGTCCCCCCCCCCCTCCCATCTCTAGCGCTCTCATCGGTTAACGAAATCCCGGAATCGAGATCGTCATTACGTGCCCGGATTTACGGTCGCTCGATAAAGGAAGATTACGGCTTCCAGCAAGTTTCATGCCACCGTCGATCTTCGAAAGGTCGTTAAGGGGAGCTCAAGGGAAACGTTGAGGTGGCTATTCTAAAGAATAGATTACGTTGTGTTTCTCTAGGCCCCCGACAAAGATCTTATGTTACGTTAAAAGATTTAAAGTAATTAAGAAATTGCATAAACGAATCTTATATTTATAAATAAAAAGATTTGTTAACTTAAATATTTGAGTGTCTGAATCTTCAAAGATCCATAGAAAGATATCAAGAAATAAATTATTGCAAGATTAGAAAAAATTCAAAGATTCAGTAGATTTAAAAAATCGATTGTTGAAAACAGAAATTTTCATTATAAACATACAATTTTTTATTACGAGATGAAAAGATCTTCAAAGATTGATGAATTCAAAGCCGTAGCTATCTAAATTCAAAGATTTAAAGATTGTAAATTTCAAAAGAAATAGAGATTTATTTTATGAGTCACTATATAATAGAATGCTTCTCTAGTAATGACTTCGAATGCCAAAGTCAAAACCGCATAAAAATTATTTTATGCTAGTGACTGATTCTGTTGTCATAATATTGATAGTATATACATAAAACTAAAAATTTTATATAATATTTATTTTATGTGTCTTTAGTGTGCATTGCAGTTGGATGTGATAATATATGCAAACTTTATAGGTCAAATAAAGAAAGCACTTTCAATCTTTTTTTTTTGATATGCCAATATTGCAAAATCAATATTATTGAAAATAACAATAGAGTTCAAATTACTTAAAATGTATGCATGTGATATGAGAGTTGATATTTCTAAAATTCGCGTATTATGATGAATACAAATCTTATAAATATGTAATATAGAATTTTATCACAGGCATTATAAATTATTGATAAAATTTATATTGTTTTTCTAATACTACATTTCAGATAAGTGTTAGTAGTTAAAGTGTTATCGTAATAAATGCCAGCTTTGCTGAAATAAATAATTTTAATATACGTATTATCGGAGATAGTAATATTATGTGCAGTCAATATTTACTATTTAAATTGTCGATCATTGTCGAGAGAATATAAATTCGTCAAGTATTATAAAATCAGTTAATACTTTAGTCAAAAGGGGATTGCGATCGGTTACGAGAAATAAAGTTGAGTTGCATGCATTTATTGTGTACCGATGAAAATTATTATGCAAAATAAATTTTATATATACGAATAATTCATGATTATCAAAAGCATTCCTTTGAATAAAAATATATAAATTTTATCAGACAAAAATGCTTGCAATAAAATTCTGTAAAACTATTTACAAGATTTGATAGCTACGGCTTTGAATTCATCAATCTTTGAAGATCTTTTCATCTTGTAATAAAAAATTGTATGTTTATAATGAAAATTTCTGTTTTCAACAAACGATTTTTTAAATCTACTGAATCTCTGAATTTTCTAATCTTGCAATAATTTATTTCTTGATATCTTTCTATGGATCTTTGAAGATTCAGACACTCAAATATTAAGTTAACTCATCATAATATGCGAATTTTAACTCTAATACAACACACATACATCTTTAAATAATTTGAACTCTGATACATTGATTCATACAAAGAATCATTGTTTCTCACTTTTTCGATAGAGACTAATTGTAACGAGATAAATATAATATGTAAATATGTGTTCTACAGGATACATACTTTTAATTTCAATGATAAATATTTACTTATCGATAATTTTTTACGTAAAAAAGAAAGAATGTTATTAATTTACGGATGATTCTTCATTTTGTACAGATTTTGATAGTTGAATTCATATCTTTAAAACTTCAAGAAAGATGGTATGATTTGTTCGTAAAGTGTAGCGTGTTTGTCATTCGTTGGACGGCGAACATGAGTCTCGTGGTTAGCGATATTTAGTGTCTCGATGAGAGATGATTTTATTATGCAGCGGGCGTTAAACGCGCAGGATGTAATATAACGCGAGTGTCGGGGAGGAGTGGGTGTTGGTAGACGCGGCGATATATAAGTGTTTGGCCCGGTTCCAATCGACCTGCACAGTTTCTCCCTATTCTCGAGGCATCTGTTTTTCTTATGCAGTACATAGTCACTTGTAAAGCAAGCACAGACATGCTTCTTTTGCGAATACGTGTCATTTACATTTACAGTGAGCACGCAAACCTCAATCTCTGGTCTCTTGACGCCTGATATCTTTGAGTAGAATATGAATTTACCACATAAAATATTGCAATAATTCAATAAAAAAGGCTAAATTAACACAAGCAGATTAACACAATAAATTTTTAATTCTTTGGAATTTTAATTTTTCCAAATTTTTGGCTTCTGGATTCGTAGATGATTGAATTGTGTGTAACTCATAGAATCTACACATAAATGCAAACAATATATTCTTCATTTAAGACAGATATATGAGTACAACAATTTAATATCGTTTTCCTAATACAAGCAGACATTTTTTTTCGTGTATTGTATTTTCGTTTACTTGTGACTTTTCTTAACTTGATCAGTAATCTCGTCTATTTCACAGTTCTTGTCTCTTAAATCCTACAATTAGGAATGTTTCCACATGTCTTCTCAGTATTTTGTCTCGAACGAATGCCAAATGCATTTTAATGAAACATGTTTCTTCTCGCTATATGCGCATTTGTCGGAAACAACTGACAGTAGAGTTGTATGATTGTTTATCTTGTAGCTTTTATCGAATCAAATTGCACATTTGCTTCGCCGTATACACGTGTTTCTATTACGCTTCTATTGAAAGTAAGCAGTCGGTGTTTATGAATAACCCCAGAAGTTTAGATATCTTTTTTCAAGCGCAGCAACTCTATCATAGAAAAACGATATTTTTGAAACAACATATGTGTATGTGTCACAGTTATTACTTATTAAAAGTATATAGAGTTTGACATATTTACGTATATACATAATAAAAAAAAAAAAGACATTAAAAAAGCAAATATGCGTTTAAGATATATAATCCTGTTGAAAAGAGTATTTCAAAAATATTTTCAATATGTTTTGCATTTGTTAAAAACATTTACTTCGAAGTATGCTCTCCGATGACAGAGTTGACATCTCGTTCACTACAGCGTTCGGGGCGCGTAACAAAAATAATCTATGCTCGGACAGTCAGAAATAGCAGAAAAAAATCGCCGTGCCGTGATAAACCGTGGTTGGTTTTTATCGGCACCGAGAGAATATTCAGGCTTCGAATTCACGCTCTCCATTTTCGCGCGAGTTTTGCCGGCGAGTCGAGTCATTACGACAGTGCGCGCGACGTGTTACGGCAACGCGAAAATATTTCTCCGCGCGCGCGGAACGAATGCCAAACGCATATCCGAATCATAAATGCGGGGACACGCATTGTCGGTCCGCAATAGGTCACGCCACTGCATACAACCGCCGCTTTTAATCGCTCGGTTGGATTAGCCCGGTTATACGGATTCAACCAGGCTCCCGATGTGCACTCGCATCGCCAAATGCATTGACGCGTATTATCTCGAAAGACACAACTCGCTAAATTTATCGTTACAATATATAGCATTAGAACATTTAGCGTTTAGCATTTGAAATTTATATACGAGGTAGCCCGAATATATATTTTTATTATATCCAACGCTTTTTTTAAGCCGTAGATTTTTTTCAACAAATTCAAGATTGACATTTCTTGAACATGAAAAAGAAGCATTGTAATTTTTTAATTTACAAATATAGAATAAACTCACAAATTAGAATTAATTTAATTTACAAATTAGAATAAACTCTTAAATTCATCTCGTTGAATATATTAAAAATTTGATCAACTGCTTTATACATATACATAATTCTTTAAAATACTGACATAAACTTAAAATTACGTTCTAGTGAAAACATTCACTCTATATATATATATATATATATATATATATAAAATCAATATATTAAAATGTACAAACAAAAAGTGTGAAACTATTGTTTATTATAACTCAATTTTTCTAGGATACCATTTAATAAAAACAAATTGGAAGTAAAATTAGCTAATAAGAAATTGCAAGTTTACTTAATACAAGTGCAAATGCTTCTTGCAGAATATTTTGCCGACTGTATGATTACAGTGTGTACATTAAACTTAAATATTTCAAGTTTAATCACGCTCGAGTACATCCTAAATACTTAACTTTTAGATACGTGCTTACTAATCTCGCGAAGTATGCCACACCGCGCACAAACTTCGATTCCAAGTCGTGACTCGAGCTTGCCGAAGTGGATTCTATTTACTCGGTGATCCTCGTGATCTACTTTCCAGCATTTCGTGCATTCGCTTTATGCATATTCAAATATCCAAATAGAGTCTCGTTAGCGCCAGATCAACGGCCACTATGCGTGCTGCTCTACCGAAGCGTTCAGGAAACTTCAAAGCGGTCGAGGCAACTGATAAAACTGTCCAAAGAACCTCGAAAAGCAACAGCCAAACAATGAGGGAATATTTCACCAGAGAAATTCTATTTTCAGCTATGCTACGCTAATTGTTACATCGTTCCCTAGCGATCAATGAACGAATCCAAAGGCAAAACAATGGCAATTATAAAGGAGCCATATTTTATCGCACGAGTAGCTATAGATAGTAATCCTTTCTATTTTCTATTATAAAGTAAATTAATCTTTTATATGTCAAGTTGAATAGAAATTTTTATATTTTTCTCGTAAAAACTGGCACAATGCTTTTAACATAGAAATCTGAAATGTTAATATAAAAATATTATTATATCACATATATTGTGATATATATATATATATATATATATATATATATATATATATATATAGTATGCATTATATTATACATATAAAAATATTTTTTTCTTCATATAATAATATACATATTAAAAACCGTGAAATATACTAGGTTTTATTTATATATTTTTAATATATATTTTATGAATTAAAATTATAAATAATGTTTGAGTTTATTCTCAATAATTTCAGACCAAAAAATTCAGACCAATCATCATTTATATTATTCACTTTTTAAGTAGCGAAATATAATGAAACCATTATTAATGGTACATCCGACGATAGTTTTTTGGTAAAAAGTCCATCCACAGTGCCATAAATGTGAATACGAGAGAACTTGTTAGTTTTTTGAATATACATCTCTCCACTATAAAATTTGATACATATAATTTTATTTGTGTGAGGAAAGAAAATTACACAAATTATATAGCAAGCAAATATATGTCGAAAAGTTATCTTTATATTTCCAGCAAAAAATCATCAAAACGAGTCATACGTACTATTAGTTTTATTATAACAATCTCTCACAGCATATATATCGAAAGTTATTCGTAAAAGCTTTTTTCAGAACAAAATTTTGCTTTTGTACCAATATTTAATTATAAATTTATTACATAACTCAGTTAAATACAAAATATATGTATATTGTTTAATATGATGATATTAAGCTATTTCGTACATCTTTACATTTTTATTTCCATGAATATTTAATTATAAATTAGTTATATATTTGAGTATGAAATATCACATTGACCGATATTGACATTACGCTGTACCATATATTTCTGTGTTTGCATTTAATATAAAATTAATTACTATTACATCATTCTGAGTTTAATTTGCCTAACAGCATGTTACATCATGCTACATTCAATATAATCATATATCTAAATTCGATTATAGAGTAATGAATATTCTAATTTTCAGAATATTTTTTACCTTTCTTTATTCTACATATAAAATTCTAGGATATTTTGATCAATGTCGTTATATTCAACATAAAAAGATATCATTTTTAATAAGCATTCCTAATTATTATATAAAAATGCTAGAAAGAGAGAGAGAGAGAGAGAGAGAGAGAGAGAATGTTTTGTGTTAAAAACCTATTAAAAGCTATGACGTTGTGCCTTCACTTGGGATCGATATCGCGAGAAGTTTCAGCGACAAGGGAGAACAAAGCCTGTTGTAAGCTCGATCCAGTTCTCCTTTGATACATGTTGCAACAATCGCTCCTTTGCAAGTAGAAACGTCGATTCACCGGATGTTTATCGGCCGCATGTAGTGCGTGAGCATAGGAACACGTTCGAGGACGCGGCCATGTTTAAAAGCAGCCGTTCAAGAGAATCAGTTCGTTGTGCACTTCTAAAGGCGTTATCTCGATAGGCTTAAAAATATTGCTCACGTCTGGCGGTGTTACGTGGCACGCGCCGATAAGATTCTCAAGCCTGCGCGCACCGCGCACGCTCCATCGGCTTTTCGTCGAGGGAAAACAAACCATCGCGAAAAGGGTCGGCTTGAGAAGACTGCTACCACTCAGTGACCGAAATGCGGTTTGCTCCTGTATGTAATATTGATGCCATCGCCGAGAGTACTCTCGATGTCGACAGGAAAATTCCCGTGTTCGTTTGCTACGAAGCGTCCTGCGTTCGAAAATTGTTGCACACGTGTTTGACGTAGTAATACATGATATTTCGTATTATTCTGAATCGCAAAAAAAAAAAAAAAAAAAAAATGAGCCTGCTCTTTAATGTGCGTCAATAATTTGATATTGTAAAAATAACAAACGTATTATTTCTGACGCGATTATAAAAGTAGCGTTAAAAAAAAGATGATTAACTGAAAATTGTTAGTACCGTTTTAAAACAAAGCTATTACAAGTTTTATATTTTACATATTCATTTTGTATTTTTTATATAACTTTGATTAATCGTGTTATATTCTATAAAATAATTTATTAAATGTGCTAATAAATAGTAAGACTTGGACAATTTTCCAGCATCGTCATGTCGAATATATTCGATAATTGACGTGTGATTTGCATATCAAGTATGCATAATTTGTTTTATTCCTGAAGTATTCCGTAAAATTAAAAAAAAAAAAAAAAAAAAGTATTCACTGCTTACAAGTGTAGTGACGAAGCGAAAATTCTGCGAACGGCCAAAGTGCACGAGCGGTTCGCGTATTTCGCATGCTAATATGATTCCCGCCATCGAGAACCGCCGCTGCTGCAAATGCAAAACGTCGCGCCGCATCCGTTTTGCCTTACTGGGTTTTTGTGTGTAGACGCGATAAACAATAGATAAGGTATTCGACTGAGACGAAAGGCGATGTACGATTATGGCAGGTACGTGTCTTGCTTGCGAATTGTTATCGCTGACTCACCGAGCTTCTGTTCGATAAGATAGAGAGCTTATCACCGATGGTTGCGGTGCAAAACTTAACCGCTCTCTTTGCCTTTGCTCCGTGTCACTATTTTCCCCGGATCGTAGAAACCGGAAATCCTCGGAATCGAGCAATGTTCGCATGCACTAGTTACTTCGTGAAACCAGCCGCTCATAATTTATATCCTTCCGATTGCTACGATCGAACGTTAGAGTTCGTCGAAGTCGGTCAAATAAAACAGCGAAATCGCATTAAAGTATTTTGCTGTCAAATTTATTACATTTATTGCATATTTTCATTTTATATCATCTTCATTATTGCAGATCTTTTAAATTTCCTCGTGAGATGCAAATCAATTGATAATATTGTTTACGAGTAATTTTTTTAAATTATGAAGTCACATGATATAATTGCAGTTGTTTACGAGTAATTTTTTTTCAATTATGAAGTCATATGATATAATTGTTTATGAGTAATTTTATTTAATTATAAAATCACATGATGTAATTGGCATCCTTGAAAAGATTGCTCGTAGCAACAATATTTCCTATAATTTGTTATATAACGAACAATTCAGCTCGCGTAGGTGTGTGAAAGACGATTCATATAATATTCAATATTTATGGATCGTGAATAATACCTATGAATCAGTAAGTTGCACGTGTGACAATGACATAAATTTCATTACTACGATATAATGTGAAATTTGATTGGGAAACTGTTATTTTCTCAAAGAGTCCTCGACAATCTTTGCTTCATAAAAAATGTAACTTTACTGATTAATATATGCCTACACTCGTGTGCAAAAATAGAGTTATCGACGAACGAATCGTATTGGATACATGAAACGAAGTAATGAATAACATCAAAAAGGTTTTCAGTTAGATAACCGTACAAAGCTCAACAATGTGTGTTACATCCATCATCTGGGCAATAAAAAAATGTCGGCTCGAATTCCACTCAATTTCAACAATGATCAAATCACTTATCGGAAAAATAATGACTGACATGGAGTGTCAATCAGGATATAGAAAAATTAAAAATGATACTAAACTATGTATGTGTACATCAATTGTTAACACGCAATAATTGTTTTCACCGAGAAATCGACAATTAATTTAACTGCTAGTCTGTCTCACAACCGTTAAGACGTGACATAATCGGACCAAAGTAATGTCAGGATAGAATGGAACTCGAAGGGAAGACAGTTAGAACGCGTTACCAGTTAGAGCCCGGAGCGAGCCACCGGTCTGTCAGCCAAAATAAACAGAATGTCACGGATATAAATAAAGCTTTCACTCTCTTCGCTCTTCTTTTCGTTGGGCTGTCGTGCTTGACAGGGGTCCCTTGATCGGCGTGCATCCTGTCGGAAATGCTGCTAAAATCGTTCATCCATTGCTACGTCATTGACGAGAGTAATTATAGAATGAAAAATAAGGTTCAGTAGGTTTTTTAGATTGTTACATAGTCATAAAATGAATGATGGGGAAAAAAGCTTCGCCTATAATATTTCGAGTAAAACTTTTCTTGCTACAATATTTTGTTCGACAAATTTTGTCGATTAAGTAAAAAAAAAGAAAAAAAAGGTTATCAAGTAAGAATCATTGATTATTATAATTATTAGATTATTAATTCACTTGAAAATTTCAACGGAATCAGAGCCTGAATAATTCATATACTAAATTAAATCTCCAAATATCTAAGTTTTGTTTATAATTATCTACTTTGAGACTAAATACGATTGAAAATTTGACATAGGAAAAGCAAAGAGACATTTACATATTATGTGCATAAATTAATTTTACAAATATAAATTATTAAAACATTTTTAATAATAACTATTATTCAATTCGTTACATTTTTTCTGTTAAAAGTTATCCATAAATTCAAATTGAACGACAAATATCGATTACTAACTTTTCCAACATTAACAATAAGTGTCATAATAACAATCCACGATAAAATGCAGTTATATAGAGCTGCCAATGCACTTGTATACATATATGAACATCATATCTGCATATCGCGCAAGAAAGTAAGTTCCATATTCGACTAATCTCGCGCTTTATGCATGAGTTTGGAGTTGCTTTATCCAAATTCGAACTGCGTCAGATGCGGCGCGGTATTTACGAGATTCGTCTAACGACAAAGCAACTATAATACCCTGATACCGGATAACTCTCTCTTTCTCTTTTTCTCTTCTTGTTTACTATTTTCCCGTTTTACTAGGATTTGCATGTAGCCACAACGGCACTATTCATGGCGGCCGCCGTGCGCACGTCCCGCATCCCATATCGAAAAATCCTTTTCCGTATTGCACGTGTGCGCGGTTACGAATAGCCTGATCTCGGTTTCGGTTACACCACGTCGTGTCTATTCATTTTTATATACAACCACGAATATTATGCACTCGTGCCCTAGTCTGCTTTGCTTACGCCATAAATAAAATGAGCTTCCGCTGTTTATCAGTGGGAATCGAGATAAGATATACAATTTTAAGAAATAACTATAAGAATTACATCTTACTATTTTGATAAGCTATTTTGAGAAAATATCTTTTTTTAAATTTAGTTTGTGAAAAGTGTGAATATAACAGCGTTAATTTGTTGGCTATTATTGTGACATATAATCACACTAAATTTTTCATTTTTTATCTTTACTTTGCATTATATTTTTAGGTACCATAGCATTCCGAATATTATACAGTTGTACATTTTTTATTGTTACGTTTATTTAATATGCAGTTTTAATCCTTACAATCGTTATATCTGTTTTAAATATTTAATTTACACACAAACGACAGTGCTATTATATTCTATTCTAATTTAAAAATTTTTAATAAAAATGTAACTAATAGTTTAGATAAGATTTTTACAGTTGATTACACGAATAAATTTATATTAAATTTTATAGTCTCCAATTATGACACAGTCATAATATAAATAAAAATTATATTAGCGCAGTAAAAATATATTAAAATATTTTTTTTTTTTTTATCTAAAGCCAATCTTTCAGTGTTTCATTGTCGACAGTCTGAATTCATAAATTACTTTTTTTCGATAGAACTATCTCGCTATACATGATTTTCACTGGAAGAAAATGTAATTCTAATGAATTAGTAATAAATTGAAATTGAATCGATAAATAGAAGAGTGCTTATCTATTATACATTATTTTAGGCAAAATTTTATACCACTGCTTTTTACCGGCATTTTATTCAACAAAAAACTTTAAATATTTTAGAGCTCTTCTCTTGGATTACCGCGGGAAAACTTTTTTGATCCCTAAGAAGTTTTCAAAAATTGTATATAAGTTCTTTCTTTTACTTTTATTGACTCAGTTCTTTTTCGCGCATTCACTTTCGCAATTCAGAATTATCTTCGCTAACTCGATTGAAAAATTAAAGTTAGTTAACTGTGAAGCTGTCGCGATTGAATGGTTAACCAACGAAGTAACTTCTATTTAATGCCTAACTGCTGGTAAACAGGATCGAGCGTCGGTCCATGTAACGTGGTTACTTGATCTAGGATCTTGTTCGCGCGCAACTGCGCAAGCCCGACCGTAACAAACAAAGTGTCAGAATCAGGTTTCGGCTAAACGCGAGGTGTAAAGCCGCTTGAATCTTGGCGTGATTACAATTTGGCACGTCATTTGCACACAGCGCCGGCTACGACGCCCGAAACGGCGTTGCATCCCGATGTAAAAACCACCCCGCGTACGAGCGTCCTCCTCCCTCCCTTCCTCTTCTCCCTCATGAAGGTTCTTATACGGCACGAAATAAAAAAAGGGAGAGAAGAAAAAAAGAAAGAAAAACGGCATGAGAGTAAAAAAAAAAGCGAAGGGAGAGTGAGCGAACGAAAGGGAAAGAGAGAGAAACAGAGAAAAAGAGGGAGAGAAAAGAGAAACAGCGAGCGGTCCAGCCGAGCGCAGCACGTGACGGGTGTCGTTAATATTTCATTAGCATTCGTTTTGCGTCGTTCCACCGACGTGCCTGGTTTTATATACGTTCTACGTTACACCCCCGTCCAGCCGGTAGTTGGATTTTTATTGCTAACGCGGTGCAGTTATCCGTAAAAAAATCGCGCGTTTTGCCGCGTCCGTTGACTCTTCTGCTGGTATTCGCGCGGTGCCATTTGATATGCTTTTCGATGTTTTCAAATTTTTACACGCTCCCTTCCCGATCAGTACGTGATGGAAGAAATTAGAGTATTTCCAAGTAAAATCTGCTACAGGAATCATCATGTGTGCATTTATCGAGAAGAATGATTTTATTATCCTCTTCCTGTAATTTTTCACAATATATACACTTGATGAACATTAATGATAATGACCCGTATTAAATTATAATTTACTTTAAATTTTAAATAATCAGATTTAAACGTAGAACACAAAAAGATATTTGATAAATTCTATAATATAATTAAGTTTTAAAAGAAAAATCATTGTTAATCTGTTTAGTAATTTGCACTTTTATATCAGAATAAAATCATTGTGAATATCTATACAAATTTAGAACATCTGGAGTTTTCATAATGTCTCTAATTTATGCCAAAGTATATTTACAATGTAACGCCGAACAAATAAATTCGCCGATGAAAATATCACACAAGGACATTTAAAAAGAGAGAAGATAAAAAGAAAGAATTCGCGAATTAATTTTTCATCATTCTGTCATTATATATATATATATATATATATATATATATATATATATATATATATATATGTATCATTGATAAAATTCGTTCGTTTCTGCTAATCGTCTGCTGATTCTTCTGATCTTAACGGTTTATCACTTATTAATTAGTACTTCGCAGCTGGATTATGTCTTCTTTGACTACGCAATCTCAACAAGCCCCTCAATTCGGCCAATTAATTAGCATTTAATGAACGTGCTTTGAGCTGCATTTTCCGTCAAGGTTGTGACGCGGAGAGAGTTAAGTTTACCTTCGCGACCGGTATTATTGTCTTCTCTTTCGCTTGTTATACCGTCATGCCACTTTGCTCAGAATTCCTTTCTTAACCGTGCCAGAACTTCAAAATGATCGAGCAACCATTAAAAGAGAAGTATATTGCTTGGCGCATCTTATTATATACTAGACGTTTTATGAAAGGTTTTGTATTTCTTATTAAAATTATTATTAAATGTAACCAAACGAAAATTTGAGTTAGTGAGCTTCTAATAAAACTTGGATCAAATTAAATACCTCTCATTGAAATTTAATAAGATTTGTCCTCTACGTAACGCATCAATATGTATTCTGTTTTCATGGACTGATTAATGAGGAAATATTTGAATAAGTTATTATTATACGTCAATCACTTGCTTCGAGTATATAGAAAAACTTCAAAATTGTCTCGTGAAGAAAGCCATACTTTCTTAATAAGTGAATTTGATATTATCATCTTTATTGTCAGCAAGACTCCAACGTCTTACGATACTATTCGCGATAATGTTCCGCCGAAATAATTAAAATTTTCACTCACCGTTCCGATTCTCGCTGTCGGCCGGCTTCATCTGGATCGGATGGCGCATCTGAAAATAAAAGAGTCAACGATATAGTCTACATTTCTGCACTCTGGTCTGACCTTATCATCGGCGCTTCGAAAGCATCCGGGCGTAATAAAAGTGACATTTATTATTGATAAGACTGCCGATATCGTCGACGTTAGAGAGCGAGTTCGGATGTAAAGTTCGTTTCGCGCTTTTTGAAAAATGCAAGAACGGGAAGCCGTTTTCCACGACTTGCAGTTCGTTCTCGTACTTACATAGAGGCGATTGCGCCCGATTTTATTCTAAGGATTCTTTCCTATTTCACGCGCGCGAGACCGAAAATCAAGTGCGATATAAAGCCAGAATTTCCTATCTTACAGAACGCCGTATTGTCGATACAAATATGCATCTATATTTATGCAGTATGATATTTCCGAATTTGCACTATAAGAAAGAAATTTATTTTTTTTTTATCTACTGAATGTTTAAGCAGTATGGAATCGATTTTCTTTTAATTACATTTTTCATGTTATGTTTTTTCTTGGAGATATATTTGTTAATTTTCAACATTAAATATGCAAATATTTAATCACATCAATTGATCTTTTATTAAAATTTACTTGATATTAATTAAATAAGATTTTGTTGCACATTTATATAAAGTTAAATTGCAAAAATTTTTGTATTTTTAGTAGTTATATTTTTTACTAATTATATAAAAATATTTATGTACACAAATTATTTATATGCACATATTAATTAAAAAAAGATTTATCCTAAATTTATTAATCAGAAGAATAGTTTTTATTTAACTTATATAAAATCATCATCGAATCGTGATATCTATTGTACCGATTTATGTAGAATATCTTTTCTCAGGGATATTTCTATTCATATTTCTAATACATTTCAAATATTATTATTGTATAGAGAATACTTCAGCTTTTTAAGCAAATTCAATATGAAATAGACTTTGGATTAATTTTAATTTGACTCTTGAGTGAAAATATTGAACGTTGAAAATGAAAAGGAATATATATTGGGCAACACTTGAAAAGCACAGTTCATTAAAATACTAATACCTGCTTCTGGGATAGGGCAAGTATATCATTATCGCGATAATAGAGTGTTCATTATAACGATATCGTGCTACATATATCGGAAGGTCATTGAAACGCGCGATATCTCTTTGATAAACGATATTTATGAGAGGGAAACGTGTCTGTGGTAAAGTAGCTGCATTGTATGATCAACCGCTTGTGTGAATATGGAAATCATTTCGGCGTATCTGTTCGTTCGAACGTGCGCAACGAGATTTTCTGTGCAATGAATCTATGACATCGGCCGCGTTTTCGCGAACAAACACACGCGATCTTCATGAACAGATAAGAAGCGTATAGTTAGTGTAGTGTGTATACGTGCTACATATGCGATTACCTATCGTTCGTTGCAATAAAATCGATTTACGCCAAATTTAATTGTGCGGATTTCGCCGCGAGATAAAATTTATTGCAACTGATGTTTTAGCAATTATGCGATTGAAACAGAGTGCGCGCAACTTGTAAGCGATTTTCGAGTAAATAAATGTTATCGTAGCTGAACACGTGCGCGGGCTTTCATATTTTTTCTGTATACGTTTAAAATACCCCCTCAGATTGTTTCAATAGCGCTCATAGGGATTTTCCGATAAAAAATGCGGTTAGTTAAACTTTTTTTTTTTTTTAGTTGCAGTTCAATGTAATAGTATGGTACAATAATCGATAAATTTCAAATGCTTTGTTCATTGTGTCCTAGTATATTTATTGCATTCGTTAATTATTATATTAATAGTTTACATTGTTAATATAAATATGTTAGTATAAATATGCATTTTATCTTTACTCTTGTTCTCTTTCTCTTAAATTATTTAAATTTATTATTGTATTTTTTGTTATAAATTGGACATTACTTAATAATTTCAACTAGTTCTACGAAGACTCATAAAAAATTAGTGAGGTGATTATTCTTTGCAAATAAAAATGAAATGGTATCGTAAAGTTGTCTTTCTTTATAGCCAAGATGATGCATTATCGCGTCATAGCAAAATAAATGCACACAGAGGAAAAAAGAAATAATGATAAAGAAAGGAGAAGGGATAACATTTATAGCTACGTTGTGATGGAGTCTCCCTCCCGAGGAAAATGGTAGATCTGACATTTTCGTTTATTATGGTGATGGTTATTACATGTCGGAGGAATAAGCCATCGGTTTTTATGACACTGGAGTTATATTGAACAGTCTATACTTTAGCGTGAACGATGAACAAGTCACGATCTGGCTCATTTTTAAACTCGTTGTTTTTAATTTAATTGCTACGCTCGTTAAATTTAACGCCATCAACAAACTCTGTTGATGAGAAGATTCGATCGAAATATTCGAGAGTTCTTCAACGAGCTCTCTGCCAGTCATAACGAATGAGTCACGGCATCTCTCGCGAGAGACGAACCCGGAAGAAATAAAAATTGCAGTCCGTCGACATATTATCATTAGTCGACTAAACACGAGCAATTACGTCATCATATATCATAACATCTATGGATGAATGATGCTATGTAAAAAAGTAATCAATGTAAAGTATGATATGTTTCTCAGAAATATTAATAAAAAATATTAATATTTACATAGTCTTTTAGATTGTATATTTTTTATGATACAAATATCATTAGCCAATTTATATATCTTATATATGTGTATTCTAATAAAAAACTAAAGATCTAATGCGATAAGATGTCCGTGAAAGAGAGAATTTATAGATTTATCGATTCATTCATAATATTGAAGATCTGCAGCACTAATCTGTATGTATTAAATCATCGATAATTATATATAATCAAAGATTCACAGAAGCGAGATCTATGCAAGGGTATATAAAAAAATTTAAAATAAATCATTATTCATATCAAAAAATTTAAAAAAAATGTGGATTGAAATCAAGAAATATACACATGTAAATAATGTATAAAATCATACACACACACACACACACACACACACACACACACACACACACAAAGATGCAAAAATCATTTTACTGCAATTAAATGTCTTATTAGAATAAGCTGGGTAACAATATCTAAAAAAATTACATTCCCTATTTTTCATATTAATCATATCATTTTTATTATACAATATTAATCACATTCTTAGATATTATAATAATGCGATCACTCATGTTTAGTCGATTAACGATGACATGTCGATAAATTACAATCTAATCCATCGGTCGCGCTTATGATTAGTTTTAGTAGTGAAAAGATTAAGATTTCCCTTCGAGAGCATCATGTTCGGTAGCAATTCAAACAGTCATTTGCTATTCATTCTCGAAACTGGGTTCCTCGCAATTGTGCTCCTGGTTCTATCTTGCAACCGTCTGCGACAGGAAGGATCATTTGGAGATTCAAATTCGATATCCATATCGACCGGTAGGATCGATATTCCAACCTAGGTATAATCGGACTACCAACTACGATTGCGATCGAAGATTATGCGCATCGACTAACGACCCATATACCACAACGGTGATGCAATCTGGATGCGCCAGATTCACTATAAAGTAAGACAGTATACTTTCCCGATACGAGGTATCGCAATACAGAATTGTACAATAGGTTCGATACTTTGAGTATTCCATATTCATTGAAAATCCCTTTTACTTTTTATGACTGAGATATCGAAATATAATAACATTTATATGTATTTAAAAAATATACATATACATATGTATATGCGCGCGCGTGTGTGTGTGTGTGTGTGTGTGTGTGTAATAAACTAATTCTTTCTCTTTTTTTGTAATATATAATGTATGTAGATAATTTTTTGTCCTATGATGCAAAAGATTTTGGACGTCATATTTTACTTTATTTCAAGTAATATAAAGTCAATAATAAATATGGTTAATAATAAACATGAATGGATCTCTATGAAATATAATATAAAAATAACTGATACATAACAATATATATATATATATATATATATATAAAATTCTATTTTAATTTTTAACCCTTCTTTTTTTTACATATTTGTAACATGCGTGCATAAAAGAAATATGTAATCTGAGAAAGAAATATAAAGTAAACTAAAAATGCTCTCTAAAACTTTTCATATAATTTTATACGCTTATACGTGGACATATTCCGATCTTAAAATTATACATATAATATGTTTTAGCCCAATTAAGTTTCGAGACAATAAATTTTCTCAAGTATAGTTATCTATAATATTTTTATTTCAACGTAACTTCTTAATTTTCTTTTAATATAACTACATAATTTTAGAATGTATGAATAAATGTACCTATATATATTTATCAAGATAAATTATATACAATAGACTAATATAAAATATTGCCGCATGTGTTATTATTGATACAGTTTTCACAATAATTTCCATATTACTTCAAAATTATATAAAATAAAAAATAATTTAATACTCACCTCGTACGATGCGCGGTGGAATTGTTGTACACAAGGTTAATCTGTAAAATACAAATATATCGAAATCATATATATAAAACAGTGTCCAAAACAATAAATATTTGAAAAAGATAATTATTGCACGCAAAGAAATTTTTTATCCGTTTTCATTAAGTAGATATTTAATAAAAAGTTACATAATTGCCCGGAAATTTTTTTTATCTTAATTCTCTTATTAAATTGTAATAATAAGTCTTTTAAACAATGTTACAAAATTTTATATTTATATAAAAAATATTAATTATTATAAATATTTTTGTATAATATTTCATATGTATAAATATTTATATAATATTATGTATATATATGTATATATAATATTATATATATATATATATAAAATATGTATAAAATATTATATATACATATATAAATATTTTATATATTTAAAATAAAATATAGAATATTTCAGATGCATTTTATACAATAATATGAAATAGATCACTGTTGAGGAGATACACGAACAATTAATTGTGTAATTGTATAAGACTAACAAATAATAAATTAAATAATTTATAAATTGCTCACCCCTTAATTGTTCTATCATCGTTTGATGCTGATTAGGCTTCCTCTTTCTCTTTTATTTATCTTGTTCATCCATGCTATTCTTTTATGACACTCATATGATAATCACTCGATTAATTACGACCGTACACGCATTATTATTATCAAAATACAACCATCGCGCAGCACTTTTACATGACACTCTCGATGTTAATTGCTCACGACATGCACTTTATTATATTGCGACTGAAAAACAATGCGAAAACTATGCGTTGCACGAAACTACCGTTGGGCACTCGAAAATTGCACGAACAAATTCACACACCACTCGTTGCGACAATGCTACCTCAATTGTTAACGAATAGTATACATTCACATTTTAAGGTAATTTTTATACTCTTTTTAAACTTAAATAAAATATAAATAAAATTAAAAATAAATAACTGCAGAATGTAATATTCAAAAATATGTCGTTATTTTGCCGGTTGTTCGCATGATAAATTTCGATCAAATAAATTTTGTAAAATATGTACAAGCTCCGTACAATGATGTACAAACGAATTTGTGAAACGCGGTTGATAAAAACTAAATTATAGAATTAATAGCTATGCTTACTAATTAAACGCATCGTGATATCGTTTGAGCGAAACCAATCTAACCCGTACCTGCTTTATTAATGACTAAAAAACACGAAAATGATATTTTCACTCTGATACCGCGTTATATTGCGAGTAAAGTTAAGATGCAATAAATTACTAGGAAATATGTAATCGGAGTTTAATATTGCAAATATATATGTATAATACATATATACATGTTAATAAACAATTAAATATGTACATCATGTTTTTTCGTTACTTTGGAATTAAATAGCTTATAAATCGATCACGTATATGAGACAATCTTATGTGTCGCTTAACACATGAAAATGAATCAATTCCCAAAACCGATAATCAGTAATTGGAATAATCACAGAGAGCGATTGCGTTTCGAAAGATAATGCGATGATATACGAAGCGGCTCGCGCTGCTGCGTGCTTGTCACTCGAGTCTCGCCACGCGAATGACAGCCCGGTGACCTTTGTGTATACGTAACAGCGTGCTCTGTACGTCGCAAGAAACGTATGACACTAGCGGCAGTTTTGTTGTCGCTACGAAATATTTAACATAATATAAAATAAATATTACGTAAGGTTTATTTTGTTCCTTGAAATTGGAATTAATTATTAATAATTTGATATATATATATCATACGACTTTTTATCGTTTTAATCAGTTGATCTTGCGATTCGCTGTGTATTATTATTACACGGTTTCAATCCGAAAATGATTAGCAAATTACATAACAATCTAAATCTATGAAAAATTTAAAGCATGAGAAAATAGCCACACAAGGTGCTCCGCTGTTATATCGTCGTATTACTATTTCGAAATATGATCGAGATAAAAATCGAAAGACGCAAACGTCATAATCATTCTCGATTACAATGATAACGATTATTAATATCTGCACAATTACTTAATTCCCGTAACAAACAACTTGTAAGCATATTGCGGTGATGATTATTTATCCAAGGTAATATTTCGCGTAATTATTTATTCGAAATAAGAATAAAAACAGAATATGAATCATACATTATTTATTATTTTATCCCAACATATAGAGTAATAAATATTTCTTTAATACTTTGAATATATCTTGCATCATATTTTGAAGTTTTTGCCAATTTAAATGTAATTTGCTGATCATTTTCGGATTGAAAGTACGCAATGATATATTACAAATCACAGGATCGAGCAATTAAAATAACAAAAAGCGTGTCAATACATTTGTCACTCGTATATTAATCAATTATATACATATAATTGATTTAATATACTAATCAATCGTTTATTAATAATGGATTCGAAATTCAAGAAACAGAATATTCCATATTTATTTTATATCGTGTTTAATATTTCATAATGACAATAAATAAACTGTGGCACGTGTCGTTCGTCTCTTGCGGCGTATAGCACGCTATAATATACACAAGATCACCATGCTGTCATTCGCATAGCGAGACTCGAGCGAGCAGATAACAGTGCGAACCGATCCGTATATTGTGACACACTACCTTTCCAAACGTGATTATTTCCCTCGATGATTCCAATTAATGATTATTTCTTCGGTTCGTGTAATTGATTAATTTCCACGATAAAAATACACATAAAATTATTGCGTACACGACGACTGCTAATTTAACTCAAGTAATGAAAAAACACGATTTCTATAATTGTTTATTAATAGTACAAATATTTTAGAATTTATACATCATATTAGCAATATTAAATTTCAAATCACATATTTTCTAACTGTTTATTGCGTTTAAACTAAATTCGCATAGTATAGCGTGGTAAAGTTGATATCATTTTCATGTTTTCAGTTATTAATAAAAGGTATAGTATAATCGGTTTCGAGCAACGTTACAAAATATTTAATTAGTATATAAATAAAAAAGTCGTGCATTACTAATCATATATTTTAAAATTTATCAATTACATATTACTTAAATTCGGCGTTTGTACATTGTTGTCAAAAGATATTCTTCGCGAGATTTATTCGATCAAAATTTGTCGTGCGAACAGTTGGAAAACTTAATTATACTTTCAAATATTTTATTTCGCAGTTATTTTATCTTTAATTATAATTTATTCATTTATATTATCACACAAATATTCCTACGATATGAGTATACAATATTCGTTAGCAATAAAGTAGCATTGCCGCGAAGAATGGCGTATGAAATTGGCCATGTAATTGTCTACAGCCAAACGGATCGTAATTTCGCATTTATTCTCCTGGCGTAACATAATAAAATACGTGTCACATACGTATATAGTGCCGTATAAAAGAGTACTGCGTGATTATCATATTGCTAATAATTATTCGTACGATCGTAATTAATTAAGTGCTGTGTGAGTACCACAGAGAGGTAGCAAAAGATGAACAAGAGAAAAAGAGGAAGCCCAAAAAGATATCAGGCAACGACAGACCATGAAGTGAACAATTTATAACTTATTTAATCTATTATTTGTTAGTCTTTTGGGAAATTAAATATATGTTTGTGTATTTCCACAATAATATAGATCACGTTTTACATTATTATTGTATAATTCATATAAAATATTGTCTATTTTATTATAAAATACTTAAAATATTTAATATATTTATAATAATTAATGTTTTATATAAATATATTTTTACTATATTTCAACAATGTTTAAAATTTTTTATTATTTAAATAATTTATACAAGAATAAAATTTTTAATTCTAATAAAAATTTTATAAAAGTTAATATTAATATTAATATAAAAAAAATTTTCGGAAATTATATTTTTTTATTAAATATCTGTTTAAAAAACTACAAAAAAACTCAATTGCGTGCAATAATTTCTTTTTGAAATATTAATTATATCGGACACTGCTTGAAATATATAATCTGGATATATTTGTATTTTATAAATCAACTTGTACAATATAAATCTCCATTTGCATCTCATATCAGGAGTTAATGGAAAATTAGTTTTCGTTTTATATAATTTCGAAGTAATATGGTTTGTAAACATTATATCAAATAATAGATTGATCAATAAAATATTTTATTTTAGAATATTTTATTGATGAATGAATTATAAAATATTCTATTTTAGAATATTTTATAATTTGATTTTTATTTTTATTTTTACAATTATATTTATTATATTAAAAAACATTGAAAATTTAGATTGATAAGAATATTATGTATTACTACAGTTTCATAAATTTCATGGATCAATTACTTCGAAATTGATGAATAAAAAGACAGATTTGTATATGCGACTTTAATCTTGAAATACATATCTGTCTATCCATTTGTTTTTCATATGAAGAGGCGCACATATATGTACAAGGCTCATAAAGTAAAACTTATTATTAGCAAAGTATACCTATTATTGATCGATTTGATAATCATGTATTTATGTATTTATACATATTATACATATATTTAATAATTAATTATGTATTTATACATATTACATATGTATAAATACATAATTAATTATTAAATAATAAATATAAATAATTATAAATATAAATATATATATATATATATATATATATATATATATATACATAGAATATGTACATATGTATTTATATGTGTATATTTTTTAACGAAATAACAATGCACATATTATTTTCTAAATTTCACATACGCATAAAATTCCTAGAAAAATTGAAAACATATAACGCCGATTTAACTTTTATGGTTGTTCACGAATTGCAATGTAACAACCACATGACGAACACATTATTTGTATGATTTGCCCAAGAAGATATGTCGTGTTATAAAATTTCTCATTAATCCAAGGCACGATCTGGCAACATAAATTAAATGATTCAATAGATCAAGAATATTTTATACGCTCGTAAACAGAGCGCTGGATCACTTGACTATGTTGCTTGGAAAGATGCCTACACTAGTCGGCCTCTTAAATCAACGAGCGAAAGGCTCGCACAGAAAATTACTAGTCGCACAACTATCGTCCGCAAACTATCTTTGAATCTTCATAAATGTTTTAGCCCGACGAATAAATGGATGATATACAAAAGAAGCTAAGCGTCAGTTTTCTTCGAATTAATAACATTTTAGAAATTCATACGTTTTGAAAATAAAATATTTACATAGAAAAATTTATAAACTATTCATCTTTTTTAACAAGAAAATAATAAACAAATAAATAATCGATGTGTTATTAATGTATGTTTATAGTTTATATAGATATTCCAAATATTTCACTGGATATCTTTTTAATAGTAATTTCTTTAATCAATTCATGGCAAGCGAAAATTTTTAATGAAAAAGTCAAGGCATCAATAATTTTCGAGTTTTAAAAACTTAACTGAAAAAGAAAAGCTTTTCATAAATTAAACTTCGTAGCGCGCGCACGTCAAAAGTTTAACATTACATTCTTTAGTTAATTTCAAGTAGAATTTATCTTAATTTCAATTTGAGGTTTAGGTAGTTACAAAATACGATAGAAAAATTGATAATTTGCAAAAAATTATGATTTTTTCGCTAAAAACAAATCGACTAATTGTAAGTCAAATAATCTAAATCAATTAAAGCCACATTTATTGGAACAATCTATTATATTTGTAAGCTTATATTGTTATATAACATACAGATAATTCTTTACACAACATATATACAGCAGATTTTTTAAAAATTCTGCCAAACTGTCAAATAAGATAGAAATACGTCATTTAATTTAGTTAACCAAATTCAGTTGAGATTATATTACGTGGATTATTATATTTTGCTAGATAATATAAGTGACGGTTAACTTTGATCAAAAATTATATATAAATTTTGATGAAGTACAAAACGAGTCACATTTATGAATTGTAAGAATATAAAAAGAAAAATAGTTTGCGATGTCAGGATATTTGAAAAATATAGCGTAAAAAGAATTTTGTGTCTGAGGATAAGGAGATGCATCTCGTTGAGGGCTACACGATATCTCGTGGCAAGAGAATTGAAGATATTCTATTTGCGAATCTCCTCGATACTTCGAACGCAAAAGAATCTCTCGTATCGCACTGTGAGAGCAACATGAAATTCATATCTATGCTAAGCGCGTGGCGTGTTTCGGTTTAGTGCCTTCTGTGCATCGTACCTTTATATTGAGGCCGATTCGGTAATTTCGTGCACAGCAATCCCGTTTAAAGTCGACGGATGGTTCGACTCCCAGGCGAGAAATAAAATAAAGACTCCGTCTTCTCGGGCAGAGATTTTTACAGAGTAATTCGGTAAGTGCGCGAGTTTCTGTAACACGAAAATGTTGAGAAGAAATCTGGGAAAGCGCGGAACGATACCGCGATATCTGGCGAAGAGAAATTAAATGAGATCCCTCGGGTCTAAATGTTCCCCCAGCATTTTCTTGGAATAATAAAATATCTAGAATAGGTGAAGCGTAATCGGCTTTCGGCCTTCCAAACGTGCAATCTCCTCCTGACGGGCTGCAATTCTCGATTTTTTAATCTAGACTCTTCCCAAGAAATAAAGTTCTGCGCAGTTTTCGCGCAAAAGAAGGAGCCGACAGCACAAGTTGGAGTTACACTTGTGAATTGTTCCTGGCGTTCATCCCCATTTGAAAAAAAATGCAAGTTTTTTTCTCTAGAAATTTTTTTTCACTTTCTAAGTCGGAGATCTCTTATGTTGATAAGTTTTAATCCATATATCAATAAGAATTTTTTCACTTACTTATAGTAAGTAATATAAAATTATTTTTAACCGATCTTGTAAAATTAAATTATGAATTGCTATGAATTGATTCTAAAATATCAATTTCTTAACGGCAACTAACATAACAAAAAAAAAATTTTTTCATCTAATAAAAAGCTTTTACTAGATGTAAAAGTTTTTTTACTACAAGTAACATAAAAAAATTCATATGCCGCTGTACATCGTTCTTAAATAATTATTTGAAGAGATAGATTTGACATGTGTCCCTCAAGTGAAGGAAAAGGGACTTGGCTTCAAAGTTACAACGCTGCTTATGTATTCACGCGTTTCGTTCATTTTCAGGATATGCTGAAGTTCCTTTATTCTCCTTTATTCTCCAGGTTACGTCCAGACTGCAAAAGGAGCATTTCCGCTTTCTTGCCAGTGTGGTCCCATGCATCACGTGACGCCTACTAACTCTGGTTTTATGACTTTTAATCTTGAAACTATTATCATGATAGTCCTTAACGTAGTATGCGAAATGGAAGATGGTGTGGCCTAATTTTTTTAAGTTTAAAAAAAATGTTTAAAGTTGTGTCCCTCCCACTCTCACTTTTTTGCGTTGTCATGCTTAAAAAAACGTGCTTTCTATTTCTTTTTTTTTTCCTCTTTAGTGTCTACCTTTACTTTGGTTCGCATAAATTTTAACCACCTTCTTGATATCGATTTCTTTCCTGTACTTTAATCGTCGACGAAACTACAAAAGTGGCAGTTTGCACTTTCGCCGCCTGCTGACTCGAACTTTTGCGACTTTTAATCTCCACGGCTTGTTTTTAGTACGAGGGTGGAAATAGCTTTCATGATATTTGTACGAACAACGAGTTTATATGATATTTGCAGAGATACTTGAGATGATTCTAAAAGTAGAATGCATGTATCAAGAGTTATTTAAGTAGTCTTCTAGTAATTTTTTTATACATTTCTTTATTTTCACTTTTTTTTTAATTCTACTAGAAAATATAATTTTTTTAAATCAGATTTCATAATATTTATTTTTATGTACGTATTGCGTACATACACATGATGTATAACTTTTAAATTATTATTTTATATTATCTATTGTTGAATATTAAACAAAAATCAGAATTTAAAAGATAAAAATTAAATATTACTAATTCTTTTCACATTAGGTGATAACTAATTTACTTTTTTTGTAAATCTTTATCATTTATAGGACGCAGTTCGCATGCGCGAACGTATATATGAATTATAGTTATTTCTAACATTTTATATTATTGTCAAAAATTATTTGTTTTAAAATTATTAATTGATACAAATATTTTATTGAATCTGAAGTATGTGCGCACAGGTGCGGGTTTTATATTTCATATTTATTTATAGCTGCTGTCTGTGCTCTATAAAATAAATCGAGTATTGTTTCAACAATGTAGCGAACCATTCATCGCTTGCAGAACTTTTAACACAAGCATATCAATTCTCTCCAAAAAAAATTAATTCCAAAAATATTTACAAATATTATACATATTTTTATATACATTCTAATTATATATATGCTATTATATATGCTTGATATGATATAGAGTTTGAAAAAATTTCAAAACAATGCTTTAATAATTGGAAAATAGTTAAAATATATAGTTATTTGTTTCATTAACAATTTCCTGAAAATGCACATGCATTTGCGTATTTGTTACATTTTTTAGAAAATTCGCTTCTATATAAAACCCGAATGTGTTATTTGTTTTATGTGTTATTGTACAAATATACTCTTGATATTTGATAGATTGCAAATAGCAATATGAGGGGATCGTATTCAAGGGAATACGATAAATCCATATTTTTTTATCTACTTAACGCACGAAGAGTCACATATATATACATATATGTATAGATACTGCAAAATACAAAATTGTCAGTTTAGAATACTACTGGCAATGGCGGCGCTACCCGATCGCCAAGAAAAATTCGCTTTTGTTCATCCCTGCCCGCATATTTCTCACTAGTTCTCTCGACCGTGCGGTATAAATTCAATATCCACACGGTAAAAGCCGATCGGCCAGGGTGCGCTTTGACATTCGAGGGGTTGCCTCGAAAGTGACAAGGGCGCGTAGGCGGGATGGTTTGGATGCGCGGCGTAGGGGTAGATGCGCGGGTATTAAAATCGACGTATTCGACTCAAGGGTTCGGCCGTCGTATCGCCAGTTATAAATTCGTTTCACGTACCGCCACGTCGGGCAGCGTCGACAGAATGAAAAAAGGGCGCGATGAGAGGGCGGCGGGGAAAGAGTGGCTGGTCTGGAGAGGTGCTTTTTTTTTCCCCGGCGGGTGGCGGACGCGCGAGCGCGAGTGCGCGCGCGCGGTGAAGAGGGCCTCGTGAAAAATCTGCATGGATTTTAGCGACGGAGCGAGAAGAGAAAAAAATGCGGCCGCCACGTGCATCCGCGCGAACCAACGCTCGGCGAAAAGGGTGGGCGCCGCGACACGACGAAACCGATGTTCTCAATGAAGGGAAACATGAAATACGAGAGCGCCGGTGGCGTGGCAGCCTGGAATGAGAAAAGATCAATTTCTGGTCGATTTTGCGCGATGGGAGCAAACATGCTCATCAAATTTATGACCGCGTTTGGTAATTCTGTCTCTGAAGGCCGATTTCATCAATGACATTTCATGAACGTTTATCTTCAACCGCAGTTCATTCGATTCTTTGTATTTTCAACCGCGGTTCTATCTCTAGAAGGAAATACCCATAGAAAATTAACATACTTTAAGTTAACCAAAATGTATAATCATCGATACAATTATTTTGCAAAAAAATTTAGTTAATTTTTTACAATAAAATATGCTAAATTTCTAAGATATTAAGAGATATGATATAACCTTTTTTTTATTATAAGCAAACAGATTTAAGCAAATATATATATATATATGTCATCATTGATTATATGTAATAATAAGCAATGTTATGAATGAATGAGATAATAATACACAAAAGTGCACATTGAGTTATTCTCAAATAAAAACAATCAATTTTACATTGAATCTCTGTAATAATAATAATGTTTTTCGAATATATGGATATGTTGGATAACTCTGTCTGTCGCAATAAAATTATGATAATCATTTATAAAACTGTTTCACTAAAATTTTAATTTATTTTTTATTACAATATATCATATCGATGTAAAAGAAGTTCCCAATAAGGGATGACATGAAATATAGAAAGAATCAATTCTATTGATTCCATATAAATGTTTCGGTTAGCGAAAATATCTGTTAAATTTATAGCTTTGTTTGATAAAATTTAACCTGCTAAAAAAAATATTTTATAATATTTAAAAATTAATTCAAGTTCCTTAAAAAGGCAAGAACTAATTCTTTATTATACATTAGAATGCAGTATGATATATCATTAATTTTCCATAACAAGTAACAGATTATTTTTTGACCGGGGATCAGCAAGCTGACAGGATAAAACCAATGTTCTCAATGAAGGGAGAAATGAAATACGAGAGAATCGGCGGTGCGGTATGTCGGGATAAAAAAAGAATAAAATGTTGGTGAACGCTATAATAGCTGCAAACATGCCTATCAAATTTATGAGTAATGGTTGTTTGGTAATGTAACCTGCCGGAGAAATGTAGATAAACATCAATATAGATTATAGATCATCAATTCAGACATTTCACAAAAAGTGAGCTTTTTAACTCTTCGCAGCATCGTGTGTTATATACGGTACGAAATAAATTCTCCATTGTATAACAAATAACAGAAACGATTTTCAGCCAAAATGCACGACATAAATCATATGTAGCGCACGAATTATTGCGAAATATAAATATGCATTTGCGAAGTAAATTTATTTAAATATTTGCCAAACTTCATTTGGCATAAACAGTTATTTAAATATCTACTGAATAATCAATCAAATCGTCTGACAAACATTACCATCAACTAGATTATAACTACATTGAGTTTCAAATTAAAACTGTTAACTGATCAATAATATTAATTTATATATATATTTATATATTTATATACGCACATATATACGCACACGCACACGTACACGCACACGCACGCGCGTACATAAAAGAAGTAATATCGTTCGGCTATTTACTAACAATCATCAATTTTGATACTTCTTGATTCTCATCTCCATTATTAATTTAATAATAATTTACAGTTATTGATCATCAAATTTGAAACGATGTCTTAAGTGACTTTCGGAGTATAATTTATGAGCGATCCAATACGTATCAATACGATACATTATCACGTTTTGATGCGTCGTTATCGTTCAGACGTATTTCATTGCCAGTCGCAGAGAATGCATAAATTTTTATCGCAACACGATGACGGCGTCATCGTTATCACGACCGGAAACCCCGGACGAACGCCGACAGTTTCCGGTGCGAGTTGTAAACGACGCGTCGTCATTCAATTTCCGTTGCACGGCTTCCTTCGGGGAGGGAAGCTCTTTCAGCTATTGCTGTGGCCGTGAGTTTTCGAGAGTTTTCGCGACTTATCCGACGTACGATCTCTCGTCTTCATTTCCGTCGTCCGTGTCGCCGGCTTTCGTCGAGTCGCCCGTCCGGAAAGCCTGATGTCTTTTCATGAAAAATTAGCGAATGCACGCGTTTTGTCGAGCGGTTTGTAAGTTGGACGAATCGATTCGTAGTACATACTCGATTTCGTGGCTTTACTCGCTCCCTCGTATTGAACAGACGGAAATTAAACGATACCTGCGGATGATATATTCGAATATAAATGCGTTTTACCTCGGGGACTTACAGAATGGAGGTCCAAGTTTACTCGCATGTTAAATGAAGCGCAGTCTGGTAATTATTGATTAATCTTCACATAAGACTTTTTTGTGGAGCTCAATTTTTATTTTCTTTTAAAATAAATGGAAGTAAAAACTACGTTTTGAAATTGAAACGTTCTTTGCATAATTTTTACTTACGTTACTTCACTTTTGTTTCTAATAATAATTTATAATTTAGTTAGATTTTTCTATACTTATGATTTCGCGTGGCAAGTTATCTACAAAACTGGCACGATCACCAGTAACAAATATCTTTGAACAAAGCTCTATTGCGACACACGTCGCGTAAATCTTGATACCTATAGACGCTCGAAGAAAGGTATCTCAGAAAATTGTAGGTATAATAAAAGCTTTATGTCTTTTGTGAGGGAAATAAAAAAATTATAGTCTCCACTTTTCCCAGAAAATGTGAAACGTAGTTACGAGCCATAATTTAACGTGCGATGAGTGACACGTGCAATCGAATTCGTTGCAGTGGATTTTCCATTCTGGTTTTACACGGAAACTTGTTAACAAATTCGTGCAACTACAATAGCTAGTCTATTCACGTAGTGCGTCAATAATTGTTTCATTTGAAATATCGGTTATTGTTTTTATAGCAAAAATCACACTTGTACAGATATTTATACGTAAAAAAAACTTCACAAAAATTGTTTCCTTTAAACAGCATTTCGATATTCGTAATACTAACCTATGTTAAGTTTTCAGTACATATATATATATATATATATATATATATATATATATATATATATATATGTATATAATAATATATAAATAGCAGATTATAAATTAAACAAAAATTAGAATCATTTCTGTATATTTCACATTTATATAATAAAATGATATGAAGCACTGCAGGTATGTACTTTTAATAATTTGTATAAAATGTTTTGCAAGAATAATGAGCACAATTAAAAAGAAATTAAAATCTTCTCACTAAATACCATCTATGATAAAACTTAAAAAATCGTGGCTCTTAAAAGAAAAACAATGCTGAACGATATTTCAGATTCATATGCAGCATGACTTTTGTTTACGAATATGATTCTGGCGCTGATTGTTGATTCCAGCAAAATAAAAAAGCAAAAATTTTGCTGTTTCTGATTTTCGGCCAGAATACCAATCTGCCCGCGCAATGGTTATGAGCTATAATTTAACGTCCAACGATTGGAGTCCGTTGCAGAGTCGATTGCCCGGATTTTCCGGAATACCAATGGGGCACTAAAAGTGATTAAATTACTTGGCAAGCTGGCATTCGGTAAACTAGGCGTGATTGATACACGTGGGTGTGCGCGCGTGTTGCGCGCACGAGCGACACGCGATCATTTATGCGTGACTGACGTTTGTTTACTTGATACAGATTTCAGCATTGTACGATCGACCGGTTTTCGTCAGTGATCTAGATATGATTATTTGACGAAGAAATGTGTCGGTGAAAACATTAAACGAACCATTTTTCTCTTTGCCCTCGACACGTGATTTTGCATATATTTAAATCATTTTATCATATGTACGTACATATGTGCACTGTAATGCTCTTCTTATTAGATCAACTGACTTTTATAAATTAAGAATCAGATGTAATATTGATTGATATGATTATTATCTCTTTTTTGAAAATGTAGAATAAAAGCACGATATGATGTATAATTTTTTAATGTTTCCTAACAAATTAGCAAGCACTTATATTTGAATATTTTAATAATATTTTATAAATGTAATATGTTTCTATTATATTCTTCATATTGGCTTGTTAGTATAATACGAGTATAATATAACAATGTAAGAATTAATGGCAATAATCGAATAATGTTAAATATTTTATATTAAAATTAGAGAAAAATCTGTTCTTTATTTATGCAAAGGTCTCTCTCTTTCTCTCTCTCTCTCTCTCTCTCTCTCTCTCTCTCTCTCTCTCTCCTTTTTCTATAAAGACAATCATTTAATGAATAAGAGCATCTTCTTTTATTTCCTATATAATTTAGTAAAAGGAGAAGTCCAAAAATTCAATAACTATATTTTCTGCAATCATGTTATATACAAGAGCATACGTAATTATGCATAAGAGACAATGTCTTCTTCTATAGTTTCAATTGCCTATTACAGTACTTGTTAAAATTGATATACACTTCAAAAAATTATACAATGCAAATTTTTAGAGTTTCAAAGATGCTAAAAAGAAAAGGCGAATTAAACGTTAGACTAGCGTCTTTGATTTGCTGCTGAAGAGCGGTATACACATACAAACTTGGAAAAATTTATTATTAAATAAATTTAAAATTTATTACTTACACACACAAAATTATTACATATTAAAATTTGACTTTATATTCGTTATTCATTATTTATAGGTCTATTGTCTCTACACAGTAATTTTCATATGCTTTCTATATTTACATCTTTATTTATCTTTCTCTCTTTTTCTTCATAAACGCATATATGTACAATATGTGTATATTATTTACTATAAATTCAAATTTGAAACTAGGTATCATATGCTGTGGGCAAATTTGATTCCGTCGTATGCTATGTACATTACGTCATTCGTACGACTCTTGCAGAAAAATACAAGAAACTCGCGAGCTTGCGCTCGCGGAATACAATTGCAATTGATTACCCTCGCGATGACTTTCGCAGAAACGAGCGCCGGCTCGTTTCTCGCTCGCGCTATCAATTTCCATTTCGCGTTTCTATCCGGCATGGGCGGGCGTTTCCGTCAGCGTGTCGCATTTCTCAGGGAAATGGGAATCGATTTGAAGAACGCCGCTGCGAAAGTGCAGTTGGCAACACGCCCTCTGCCTGTATGTCCCCGAGCGCCAACGGGTCATCCCTCTGGTGTCCCATTCCGGCGGATCAACCCCTCGCGCTTTTCTTTCGCACATCCCGATCTTCTAAGCGTACGCTTTTTCACTGTCCACGAAATATCTTTACGACGACACGCGCGATATGTCCCTGCTTTCTCCATTTTTTTCCCTTTTTTTTTTTCCATCGATCGAAGAATTTCGACTGTCAGACGAGATGCGAGGAGCGTAATAGAGTTGTAAATGGAGTAAAGCCGTCGAAGATGGTAGCAAAAATTTTGCGATGTTAAAAGCTATGATGCTTGATTTTATTTTATACAACATACTGCTGCAAAAATTATTATAACCGGCAATTTAGAATAGCCAAAGATCTAAACATAAATTATTACATCTCTTAGATTGCGTTCATCATTCTTAGTTTGATCAAAAAGTTGATTGGTAATTTTCGATTCCTAATAATTTAATTACGAGTTGTCACGAATTAAGATAACATAGGTTTAAGAAAATTTGGAGCTTTTAATAAAAACATATTTTTTTACTTGAAATATGAAATCCGGTTTTTTCCAACACGTACAGTTTTTATGTTATTGTTTAATTTTGATAATATTAATTATTAATATTAATAATAATAATAATAATAATATATGTGATAATATTTAATAATTTTTAATACTCACATAAATGAAATTCATAGTTTGTTTAATTAAAATAAAAAATCCTTGTGTTAAGTAAAATCAGATCTTCAGATTTATAAACTATTAAAATCAAATAAAGATTCCTGTCAAAAAAGTCTAAAATTACGCAGAAAATTATTTTCACAAATCTGTATAAATATTCCAGTATCAAATTATCCAAAGATAACTTTGAGATAAGCAGAAAAATAAAATTTTTATATGCTTGATAGATTTATACAGTCAATATTCTCTCTTGTAATATTTTGAGCAACTAGGTCATCCTATTAATAGTTGATTAGTTGTTATGGGTATTTTATGCCGAATAAGCGGTATGAATTCATTCCAATTATCGCATGGATTTGGAATCTGAGAGCTCGTTTGTAATAATCCTCATCATTTTTAGACTGTATGTATAATCGATACATGCAGCCTCATCAAGAATAAACCAGTTATATATATGTATAGATCGCATATATATCTAAATCGTATATATATATATATATATATATATATATATATATATATACATATATATGAATAGCAAGTAAACACGATCCGTATAGTGTTGCTGCTTATAAATGTAGAACAGTAATAGCATTGCTTTACGAGATATTTCGTTGAAAATGCTTTTCTCGGCGCATGTTTTGTTGAAAATTTTTGTCGAATAGAAAGACATTTGCCGACTGAACGTTTTGTCAAACAGACGTTTTATTCAATATACGTTTCCGATTTGACGCATATCGTATCACATATTATACACGATGCATGCAAAATATGCATGTATATATATACGTAATATACTACAACATTAGGTAGTACTATAACGTACTTCATATTTATCTTAAAAAAATACATATTTTTTTTCTTTCTTTTTTTCTTGTAGTCTAGTCCGATTATACTAATGATTCATCCAGATAAGTTACATTATAATTAAGTAAAATTTAGAGTGTAATAAAGAAGAGTGCATAAAAATATACAAAGCAAACATTCATGTGTAGATCGAAAAGTTATGAGTGATGGAGTGATTTTCAGAAAATAAAAATCGATTGGCTGCAGGCTCAAGGAAGAGCGCTCAATAAAACTGACGTTGTATCGCGCGTACTCGATGCTGTCCAAGGGCGATGTATGCGGAAATTGAAAGTTTCCTGTCGCGGACGGAGGTGGCTTGGTCCGCGGGCGACTGGCAGGTAGGAAGAAAGATTTGTCTCTCCACCGTGTCACATACACGTACACGAGAGATCACTATTTCTTTATTTCGTATCGTTCTGAGCGGAATCGGTCTTCGTGGTCGGCAGAGATATTCACGAGGCGAGTCGGGATAATATACCGCGTTATAATATCCCCCGAGAATTGGATTGTGGGGTTACGACGAGCAGGTGGGAACGTACACCCACGCACGCACACACACACATGCACAAATATCGCGACTGTGGGTTCGTCGCGAGACAAATCGGTTATTCGTGGATCGTCGTATGACTAATTGTTTCGAAATCACATTTTTGCGGGAATCGTGCTCGCAGATACTCCTCTCTCTTTTCCTCTCTTCCTCTCTTCTTCCCCCTCCCTCTCTCTCTCTCTCTCTCTCTCTCTCTCTCTCTCTCTCTCTCTCTCTCTCTCCTTTTTCCCTTTCCGCCGAATAAGCGCGAAAGTAATTCCTCTCCTGAAGCGATTTCATCCCCCGTATATTTCCATTTGCATCCGACTTAAGCGTTTCATTTGTCATCGCGGAGAGTTGCAGTATACTTCCATACGGACGTTCTATGCTTTCGATTTGCCTCGACTTACGCGAATTACGCGGTCATCATAGATTTCTGTCCGAGAAACTCAACGTGAGATAGCAAATATAAATGTCTAGTTATATATGATTAATTTTTGTAATTCATTGTAGTTTTGTATTTAATTTACGAATGTTATTATATTTGAAACAACAACGACATTAACAACAGTAATTTATATAATATTATATAATAATGGAACTGATGGTAATGGTGTTTTTCTTTCTATTACTCCAATTTTCAAGTTTAGATATCCTGATTAATAAGCTTCCCTTTTTAATATTAAATTCGATTAATGTTTTGAGAAATCAATTAAAAATTAGAACAATATGTTGTACGAAGGAAATTTTACACGAAATGACCTTTGATGCTTGTCGCCAGCGTCTTGCAAGAATTTTTTAGGAATGTTTTTATGGACGACCAGTCTGGAGAATCAGCCGGCCATCTGGCGCATGTGCAATATGCCGAATTATTCGCCATTCGCCCGTTGATTTATTCGCTATCGTCTTAACACGGAATCTTTTTTGACGCTGGTGCTAAAGTCGTTTAGTTATTCGCTTGACGAGAGTGGTAAAGTTGGACAGGTTCAACTTTGTCACAGCGACCATTAGACGCTACGACTTTAAAATTTTAGATACTAGCAAATAAAAAACGAGTATAGAAAAAGTTTTTACCAGCGAAGGCGCTGGTGAAAACTGGCGAATTAAGATGCTTGCTCAAAACGAATAAAAGTCACTCCGTATAAGTCACCTTTTATTTGTTTTATTCCTTTTCACATATTTCGCTATAGTATTCTTTTATTTTAATGTTAAATAACTTTATAATTTAAGTCTGTATTGTTGAATCAAAAATATTCAATTATAACTTTATTAAATAGCAAATTCGAGGATTACTTTTCATATTTCGCAATTTTTTGTTCATAAAATTTGAAAATTATCGATATATAATAGGTTACAATTAAATTACTCGTTTTACTGTAGATATCTAATTATATTAGCATGTTTTTACTTGTATTGTGTTACTACATATGCGTAACACGAGCACTACAGGGAAGACCTGACCTAGTTGCGAACCAAGAAATCGATCGAGAACACCTAGTATCTTCTATGAAATTATGTTTAGTTGTGTATCTGGCAAAGAAAGCAATTATCGCTACTTCCGAAGAAAATAAAAATGTATTGTAAAAACAACAATTAATAATCAAGTATGTTTGAATTGTTAACAAATGAATAACGATATAAATTATTGATTATTATTATTGCAATTATTATTTATGTCGCTACAATAGGCCACAAATTACTAATGTAATTATCTGAAATGTTCAATAATATTCAGTAATCGTATTGGATTATAGTTCACAATCGACCCAAATAATTGTTGAATTCTATAATTGGCCTGGGATTTGGTTTCGCGTATACAACACAATTTCCATTTCAATTCCAAAAAAACTGTATATTAATTCTAATACTAATTCTACTACTAATTGCAATGATAATGTGAAAATAAATCGAAAATTTTTCTAGAGTATATATAACTTTATTAGTTCAAAAATGTCATTTGGAAATAATTGTATCTCTAGTCATTTTTAAAAAATACCTTTAAAGCCTATTAATTATCATTAAACAGATCTAATAAAACAATTTTTTTTAAACGAAATAAATTTACAATGTACTTTAACACTTTTCGGAAAATTAATTTTAGTAGAGAAGATTTACGCGCGCATGAATTCTTTTTTTCTAAAGTATCTCAGGTTTATCCGCATTTCCAGTTCATTCTCATACGCAGAGACACATGTGTACTTTTCTCTTTTTTACGGTTTCCTTCTTTTCTTCCAATTTCTTTCCAGCAAATTTATCTGGTACTTGCTGTCATCGCGTCACTCAGCCCGAGATTATACGATGTAAAGCCTAGCGGGAGAGTGCTCCGGTTCTCTTCTTTCTATTTGCGCGAAGAAATCTCGCGGTCCAGCTTGGCGTGAAGACGCGGCGCGACAGAACAGGGCGTTCATCTCATGCCAGGCACAACAAATCTCTCACGATGAAAAATCATCTTGAGGAAATGGGACGGAATTTTTGCTCCTCGCGATTTATCAATGGCGATACCGGAACGGACGGCCGAACGGATAAAAGTGTCAACTTTTGGCATCGATATCGAGAGCCTTGAGTTAATGCTCATACAGGGCGCCATTTCTCGAGTCACTGAAATATCTCGCGCATTATAGTGGATCATTTCTCTCGCATTTCAATTTCTTATAGCGACTATAGTGATACTTTTAGAAAATTGCAAAGTAAACGGGATATTTGACCATTAAACTACGCTAAGATAAATCTTCTATTTATCTTGAAAAAAAGATACTTTTTGTTTACATTTTGATTTCTTATAATAAATTTTATTTTGATGCCATTATGACACCAAAAGTTAAAAAATTACGTAGTTCTATGATTTTAATTTTAATTGAATCATGAATATCAATAATAATATTAATTCTTAAATCACGAATAGTCTGACAAAGTTAAACAATACATATACGTTATAGAAATAACGGAAAATGGGAATTATAAATTGCCGTTCTGTTACGCAATTACAAGCGGTAATTATTTTCTTAACAATTCGTATATATATTTCTCCAAATTTATTCCAATATATTATTCAAATATATTATACATTCTGATGAAAACAATCAAATAATGATCAAATAATGCCCTAAATGTATTATAAATAATAAGCTGTCTATGTCATTTATTAATTATGAATAATTAATTAAACAAAATATTCGGCATTCACACGTATTATGTATATCTGCTGATATATTTTATAATTTTACAATACATTATTTTTTATGATTTATTTTATAATTAAGAGAATGTTTTGTAACGATAAGGCAAATTGATCGGCGCTTAATGCTTGTTTTTTTGAAACATGTTCAGAATATATTTCAACATCGATCTTTCTAATCTCTGAAACTTTTCCAATGAGTATACGTTGGTTCAAGTCTCAGTACTTGGAATACTAATCTGAAGGGAAAGTCAAATACTAAAAGACGATAAACAAGTACACTACGTGTTTTCTTAAAAATTACTAAATAAAATTATGTCAATTAAAACGTCCTTCATTTTTCATTTTCAGAAAATATATATCACATTTTTTCTTATTTCGACACACATTTCTTCTCAATTTGAACAAGCGATTAAAATTTTCTACGAGCTTCAGAATAAAGTTCTGAATAAAGCAAGAATATTGCAAGAAGTTAATTCTCAAGAAAGCATGCATATCAATATTGTACATAAAGACTTTGTTGATTAAAGTACGGCATTTGAAAGTATTATCTTCTCACGGTTAGGATTAAAATTTTTCGTTTTTAATTTGCTCATGGCTCGTGTCACCAAATCTGATTCGAACAAACTGTCGCTTCGCGATTTTCTCTCTTTTGTCTCTTTTCTTGTTTCCTCATTGATTTTGCATCAAACATGCCACTCGCACGTGGTCGCATCATGCAATACGTCACGCCGAGATTGGCGATCGCGTATTCGAAAACTCCCGGTGCGCCGCGACGCCGTCGTTGTCGTGGACACTAAAGCTACCGTTCGCGGTGAGGCGAAAGTCATTTCGGCCAGTAATTAGTTGCCCGAGTCGCGACAAATTGAAAAAGTTGCTGAGAAATGGGATGCAATTTAGCCCGCGGCCGCACGCGCGCGGCCGTGTGACGTTTTCGCAACGATAATCGAGCTATAGCTGTTGCTGCTCGTGCAACATCGCGACGCAAATCGAATTCTTCCGCGTTTCTTCTTCCGCTGCTTTCCGCGTGTTTTTCTTTTTTTTCCGCACTCGTTAGAGTCTGTCTGTCGGCCAACCCGTGAAACTTCATGCTACGACGTCTTGCAATTCCGTCGGAACGTTGGGCAATTCGTTGTCAGTTTCCATGATAAATATCAACAACTAACTCTTAAATAATTTTTTCTCTTTATTTTTCCCGGTACAGATATTGAAAGCAAAAAAATGCAAGTTATTTGATATACATAAATTGTTACTGGACAATATAAATTGCAATATATTACATATGTATATATATCAAATTTTCAAACTTGCATGAATGGAAAACATCATTAAGTTTTGTCGGAAGCTGCGTACTTTATTGCGAATTTTGCGTATAAAATCAAATAAACAGATAATTAAACTTTAAATAAAGAAATTTAAATTTTTGTCACATCTTTGCTTGTGGTATCTTTGCAAATTTAATAAACTATTGGAATTAATCTAATTAATGTAAAAAATACAAACGCTATGCAATTATAATTAGAATGTGAATATTTTTTTATTAATATGTGTGGTATATCATAAATAAGCACATTAAATACTTTTGATATAATACATACTTTTTGTTTCTTAAGAATTTCCTCCAAAAATTCGTAACTCTTTAGGCATTATGCATTTAACGGATAAAATAATCCTGTCTATTAATGTGTGTAAAATTCCGAAAATCAATGCAATTCTTTTCTGCGCTTAACTTGCAATGTTAATTGAGAATTTCACGACATGCTCGAATGCAGTCTGACAAAAAAATCGAAAACGATCCCAGAAGGGGCATGATTGTCGTTGGCATGGTGCGTTTTCGCCGATCAACATTTTCCTTTTTCCTCACATCCATCCGCTGATCGTCGTTTCGTCTCTCCTCCTCTTTCTCCTTTTCATCCGCGACCATTATCTCGGACCGATAATGACGTCCATTATTTTTTGTTACTGCAGCGCACAGGGTAATGGCAGGTCGAGGAGGTGGGTATAGAGAGGGTGTTCGTTAGCGCCCCGGAGAATCATACGATGTCGTTATGCGATTACGACGTTCACCTCTGCGAAGTGGAAGCGCTTCCGGTTCTTCGCGCCCGCATCAGACGGTCGATGACTCCGTTTTTCTGAGCCAACAATCGCATTCGGCCTCGTAGGAAGACGCCGCGCCGCGCCGGGAGGAAGAGCGAGAGAGAAAGTATGAGATAGAAATCGTTTAATTGGCGACAAATTATATACGCTTGGATCCCACCATAACTTTCGTACTTTCTGCCTAACATGCAACCGAAACGCGACGGACGGATAAAAAGAGAAAGAGGAGAAGAAGGAGTGGAGTTAATTATTCGGTTTACGAACTTTGCTCGTCTCGCGTTTATGTACACATCCCACGTATCTTCGTTCTGACGCTCAGTACATTTTACGATTCAATTTTCACGTCCTTTTCTGAATTATCGAACGGGACGAATCGACTATCCTGGATTTATGTCATGCGTGAAAGATTTCTCATCTTGTTTTTTAATTAATTAAACTTACGCAAAATGTATCACGGTTTTTGCAACAAATAACATAAGAATTCAGCCTTTTGAAGTATGGCGTTTAATTGCAGATTCTACAATCCCGACAATTTTACAATTTATTCGTGAATTATAATCCAATTTTCTTAGCAATAAATGACGTGAAAGAAAATTTTCAATAACTTCAATTCTCTTAATAGTTTCATTTTCCTACGCGAAACATGTTTTTAATTGAAAGTCAGTTCACTGTTTGATCAAAACAAAACTTATGTAAATATTTGTATGTTTTTTAATATAAATATATAGTTTTTCTGGCAAATATAAGACTAGAGTCTATAAAAATCGATTTCTTGATATAGCAATGTATGATAAATGCACTGATTGAGGAACTGACAGGTAAATTGTTTGCGTTATTTACAACGGAAATATGGGTCAAGCCTTCTTCAGTTCGTGTTATCGTCTTTCTTATTTTTCTTCTCTTTAAAAAACATCCAGTAAAAAAACAGAACGGTTTAATTTGAACGTCTTTGTCGCTTTACAATCAACAGTGATTTATTTTTGGCTACTCGCTGGGCATTCGCCAATATTTAAAACTGTCTTTTTTGTACCGTCGGCGACAAAATCATGTCATTTTAATTGAAATATATCGATTGCATACAGCAAACATCAGATTTAATAGCTTGGTAGTCGCGCTTCATTAAATCATATGCCTGATGAAATCCATATGTCAATAAATCAAAAACTGCAGATTAAATTGTCGCTATTTATTCATGCAAATTGGATGATAATTTATACTTAATATTCGTTAATAATGAGCGTGAAATTATATTTTTCGTTATCTGACCGTTGTAGCTTTTTAGCTGCAGAATATAAAGTATGTAATGTTTACTTGACTTGAAAATTGTACTTCCAATATAATGACGATCAAAATTTTATGCTGTTTATATGTTATATTATATATACAAAAAATGTAGAAAAAAAACTTTTTTATAAGCAAATATCTTTAATATTATCTGTGTTACATATGCAACGAAAAAAGTATATATGTTTCATATATCATTATAGTTATTACGAATATTTCACTTGTACCAGCAAAATGTATCTAATTGTAAGAGTTGTTGCATCACTTTATATTGTAATGAATTAAATGAAGTAAAATTTTGTAAAAAGACAGATTTGGACCCAAATTCTCGCAAATGGATTATAAAATTATCAGTTTCCTTTACTTTTTTTCGTTATACAAATAAAAGAAAAATAATATGCAAAATATATATTGAATAATTTTTTAAAAATCAATCTATTGTATGATATTACTGATAAATAATGATAAATGATATTATTTGTCTATTTTTAATAATATTTGACAAAGCAGAAGAAAATTTTTAAGAGATTGATGCGATTTCTTAATGCTAATTTCTCGGTTTAATTTACTATGAATATGGCTATCCGCTTTAAATTCTGATTTGAATGACATATATAATATACGGTACACGATATCGGTATTCGAAGATTGTCTTGTCGAAAGTGACAGCGTGTTGTGAAATAAGCCAAGTCACCGTGATATTCGCGCAAAGGCTGCATTGATTATCGTTATTTCACGGAAAGTGTCATGGCGTGACTCATCGTGTTATCGTGACAATATAGCTGTGCACGCATCATTTATATATCTGCATATGTGCGATCGAGCGAACAGACCATATTATTAACGTGAATTATTATCGAATGTATCATAATGGTTTATCGAATTTCTCTCTTGCTTTTCCTTTTGTCCTCCTGTCTCTTAGTCCTTTCTTTTAAATTCAATATAATCGATATATTTTGAATTTTAGAATTTAGAAACATTCAGTAGATACCATAAATATTGATCATTAATATTCAGTCAACTGACTTCAAAGTTAGCCTAAATATTTTAAAACTCTCTACGGTCACGAGACTAGTCGAATAAGAAAGAAAAAAAGGTTAACTTACGTTTCTACTATCGATTTTTCTTTCTACAATAATACATAAACAGTTTTTCACTGGTACGTGTAGACATTATCGTATCCTTTGATGGTATATTTTTATATTAATATATCATGTTTAAAAAATGTAGCACTTGTGCTATACTTGCGGTGACAGCGAATTTCTTTATTTTATTAATTTTTCACAAAAAACATTTCAGAATTATAATCTTATGTCAATATATCGTACGGTAATGATTTTATCTAAATTAAATAAAGATCCAAATATTACATATGTACATTAATTAAATATTAATTATACATTAATTAAATATTAATTAAACATACATTAATTAAATATTAAAGAAATGTTAAACATTTAAACAAAAATAATTTTTATTTAAATATGTAATTAAAATACTTTTCATATAAAAAAAACTCTTCGTATAAAGTGAAACATCTTCCTATTCTATTCTCAACTCGTTATTTGCATTGTACAGTCTTACACAGATTTTCCAAAAGCTAGCTAGCATATTATCGAGGAATTTTCTGTAACATTTTCACACATCCATCGATCGCGCCAAAATGTTCGCCGTATAATGGTTTCATTTTCCATTTGGATCTTGCCTACTAACGCTCCAATATCTCTCGTCCCGCAACGCTTTAATAATATTACGCATTGTTGCGAGCGCGGTATGCACGCTTGTAAATTCGCCACGGTTTTCCACCAATTTCGCGGCTACGAGCCAGACGCTCTCCTCCCTGTTCCTTACCGCAAAATCGCCGCAGGATACTCCGTTATTTCGATTATAGAAGTAAATATCTTTTTTTTTTTCTCGTTCGACATCGATTTACACGTACAAATCTCTCGCCGGCAATAAAAGTCACACGTGAAGTTTTTTTTAACGAATTTTGACAAGTTGAAATACGGATGTTGAAATAGACGAAAATGGACAAGGACTTTTACATCAAACAAGATGGGATAAATTTTTTTTCAAACATTATTTTGAGCACTTACACTTCAATTACACACATGATGTTCCTGACAGATTATATCGAACAACAATTGATTGTTACATTTTTCAACATTTTATTAATTCAATGATTTTTAATGTTAAATATTATTGTTAAAATATTCTTTTGTAAAGAAAAGGAAACTAATGACATATTTTTTGTTAACTCATATTATCTCATATTTTTTAAAAGAAATAATAAAATAGATATAATTAATTATTCCATTTCAAGCAATATACATTAATATTAATATAACATAATAATATGTGTTACAATATATGTAATTAAATATATATTTTGATTAATTTTTTCTTGCTGCTATAAATAGATAATTATATAAGTAATAAATGCAAAATAAATATGTGTGAGAATACATTTAAGAATCATATTTATTTTAAGAATATTTGCTGATGAGAATAGCATTGAAGAACTATATTTTAAAAGGATCTAAGAATTCACTTGTCTGATTTAAATCTAAATCGGAAAATTATCGTACCTCAAACTGTCGCAAAACTAGAACATGACCTGCGCGAATCGTGTAGGAAACACAGAGAAGAATCTCTTTCGCTAGTTTTCGCACAAAATAAATCTACCGTTGGCCACAGAATAAGGACTATGTTGAAACGCTGGTATATTCGGCACTGATACAAAGCCGTACACAGAATAAGGTGGTTGCGAGAGGGCGGCTAAAGAAGTCAACGATAACAGGATATATATATATATAGATAGATAGATAGATAGATAGATAGAGATAGAGAGAGGGAGAGAGAGAGAGAGAGAAAGGGGGGGAGGGAAGGAGGGGAGGCAAATGTTTCGGGCTCTCGAGTCATTTCTCCGAGCCAACACAGACCTCTCAACTCGACGCCACTCGTGGAAACGAAATCTGATACGAGAAAAGCTAAACTCCTTCAAATGCACAAGCCGTCCTCTGTTCGCTCCCTATCTACCCCCTTTTTCCCATACCAGCTTCTCTCTTTACCTCCTTATTCCCGTCTCGGAGTTTGCAACCCCCTTTGCGTCCTCCTCGCTCTCAGCCGCCTCTTTCTCGTTTCTCTTTCGACTCTTGCTCCTTTCAGCTACCCACTTATACTCAGTCAACCCTTTTCATTGCGAAAACGTCGTTCTGCAATTCATCCTTGCCCTTCCTTTTTCTTTCTGTCCTTTCTATTTTCCTTCTGTGCCTCTCTCTTTCTCTTTCTGTCTTTTTTTTTTATACGCCGCTCAAGAACGCTTCATTTCCTTGTCAATGTTCTTCCGTTTCTCCAGAATCAGAGAAAAGTCTTGTGTTCTAGGTTTCTTTTCTATCACTCCATTCCCGATCGAGCATTATCCATTGCACGCTCTTTCTTAAAGAGCAGCTGCTCGACTTCTGACTATTTAACCCCTTTAATTAACAACCGGCATAAGCCGGTTTGGCTTTTCCATGGCGCGCGACGTTTTTTGAAAGCAAGGGAAATTTAGTGAAGCTTCTTGCTTTTTACTTTTGTTAGAGTGGTGAATTTCGATGTATGAAACATTAAATAAATAAATAATATTAAACATATAATAGAAAACAGATTTGCAATACCATTTTTTAAATGTCTTAAAGTTTATTATAAGCATTTTTTTTCTTATTTTGCTTTTTTATTTTAAATTAAGCGATCTTTTTAAGATAACTATTTCGCTATGAATCGTGTTACACAGAGGTGAATCATGTTAGCAATTAAATTCAAACAACGAAATGGAATCCCTTTATTCGCGTGACGCATCAAACAATGAATTTCAGTAAATCGAGATGTAGGAAAGCAGCAAACTGAAATCATATCACGTGCTTTCATTGTGCGATCTATTTAATTACAAGAGTCAAAAGATTCTCTCAGAAACAAAAATAAACAAACATTCATAGTTTAACTTGTTTATTTTGTATTCTTCCCATTAGTTTCGAAATATATATATATATATATATATATATATATATATAAATTTTGTAAATATTTTAAAACATGATAAAATAGGACATAAAAACATCTCTGCAATCATAGCACAATTTTTTAAAAATTATTATTTTGGTTTAAGTGTATTTTTTAAGAGATATAAAATTAATAATAAAATTTAAATTCCAACAAATAAATATGACAGATTTAAATTTAACAATGACTATGTATGTTAATCATATATTATATATCATATACAGCCGCATATATTGCTAATGTTAGATCAAAATAATGGAAAAGATTTAGTAACAATTAAATATACCAATCCAATTAGTTTTCCTATAAAAAGCGATAAAGATTTATTAATTGCGTAAAAACATTTTTATATGTAGTGGAAATGTATTGCCAGTTTCTTGGCAATTTAAATGCCATGGTAGTGCATTTACAACTACTGTACTGCTTACCGCTATGCTTGAGTGTGAAAAGGTGTCTGAAACGGTGCCAAGAAGATGCTGCCGCCGCATGATACGCAAGAAAAGCTCGTTGTTTCACGCTACCCGATGGGTCAATGAAGGTTTCTTTTCTCGAACAAAGCAGCTTACAATAGGGCATGACTTTAAATTATTTGTAAGATTAATCCACATATAAAGAGCGAGTGTAATATTTGAAATTTCAAGACACTCAAAATTTTAAATGTATTAATTCTTGAATTGTAGCACCCTATTATTCTCATATTTAATAAAGAAATAGGGTATAATTTATTTTTAATTAATATTTGATATTTTTATTTCATAAATATCTCGGAGTTATAATAATTGACAGAAGGGCATTCACGTTATTGAATATTAAGTTGCACAACTCGTACTACACTTGATATGTATACATATGACGCTATTTACAATTAATGCAACTTGATACTAAATTAATGGAAAGACAGAATTGTATAATTTGTAAAATTTCTTTAAGCTAATTTAGTAAACAAGTCACTGATTAAAACAGTGACAAAATTTCATCGAAGATTAATAAGTAAACAAGAAAAACGTTTACATTTTCTTTGTTTTATTTTTTTTTAAATTATCAATTATCATTAACTAATTCTTTTTTTTTCATTATTAATGAGATTTCAGTGTTGTATTTTTAACTGAAACCATTGCTTATCAATTATAATACATTACTTCTATTAATTTAAAAGAGTACATATTTAAAAGATCAGCGTACATTATTAAATTGTATCACTAATAAAAAGAAGATTTTCAGAGAAATTTAATATAATGAAACAATTATATTATGTAATTGATGCAATTTACTGTGTGGTTCAGCCACATTTAATATCGAGCGTTGTTGGCAATCCGCACGCGGCTTTATAGGAATCGTCGCCCGTTCAACACGCCCTTTTGCTTTCGATCGATAATAATTATTCTCGTAAATTTAGGTATAAGCGCGCGCGTATGAAAGGCAGGTACAGAGCGAGAAGAGGGAGGAGGGAAGAAGGGCGGAATAGCCGAGCCTGCTTGGTTAAATACTCGTAATGACGTCTCGTAATTGCGTATCTCGAAAGTTTCCAGGGAAACTGTAATTATCGTACGAGCTCACTTCCAACGATATCTTCAGGGCCCGACCGCCTGTAATCGACGGGACGCCAAACCTGAAAGAAAGGAAAGCCGCTTTTCCGACGGAATATTTTTCCAGACGGACGAGGACGGCGTTATCTCGAATCGAAAAGAGGATCGAGAGCTTCATAATGGAATCCCGGCTTCGGATATTCAAGAGAAAAAGACAGAAAGAATGAAAGAGGGAGAGAAAGAGATGCTTAAAAGTGCGTCATTTGAAATTTTCTCTAATCCCTGCTCCAATTAAATCAATTAGCGTTGACAAGAAGATTGTTTAATTCTCTTCATTTGTATATACGTCACGCGATTCTCTTGTATATACGAGTATTTTCCTTTTTAATCCCCGACTGCTGTGTTAAGCACCAGCATTTATTTTAAAATTGATAAATGTACATACATATATACATATACTTTAATTATTTTAAATTTCCTACCTTCATTCTTATAAATTTTGCAATATTAATAAATCTTATCTCATATTATAACAACAATAATGACGATTATTTAAAAGTACAAAAATAATGCATTCTTACATATATCTATATTTTAATTTCTTTTATCAATTTCTTTTTCAATTCTACTTTGTTGTTTTTATTGTCTGTAAAATCAATAAAGACTGAAGAGAAAAAAAAAATGACGATTATAAATTTTAATATTGAAAATATAATTTTGCATTCATTATGTAATTAAAAATTACGAGCCTTAACATCTCTTAATTAAAAAGAATTCTAAACAGTATAAAAGTGATTATATTATTTTATCGATTAAAAAAGGAATCGATTGCTTCCTTTTTAGAAGACAGTTTTGATCAATAAATAGACGTCGTTTACAGCAGAAGGTTCGTATATATCGATAATTATTCGAAGATTCGTTGGGCTATCATGTTGAGTTGAATAATTTATTCGAGCGATCAACCGTATTAATATTCATTATTCGGTCAATCATCGTCACTTGGATAATTATCTGCGTAAACATTCATTATTCGGCTAAACGGATGCGTTTGGCAATTGATTCAGTACTCGGCATATGCTGAAGCAATCCAAACATTTCTATCGACAGCGACGCTAATACAGGAATTGTCGTGATTTGTGATTCAGAGATGACTAAACTTGGGCTCTGTTCGAAAGATAATCACCTTGAAGCCATAACTCGCAATGTCTGTACAATATCATATGGCTACATTTCAAGCTGTCAGTTTTAAAGGTAATCGTATGCTTTAATTTTTTGTTTACTTGTAATATGAATTTTTATTAGTTAAAATATTAATAATTAAAAAAAATGTGTATATGTATATACATATCTTTTTATATATGTATATTACTAGTTTTAAAAAATCACTTCTACTTTTGTATTTTTGTAGCAACTATATATATGCATATGTGTATCGCACAATCGAACTTGAGAACGACTTGAGATAAATAATTCACTTACCCCACTAAAGGTTTTGACGTTATGAAGAGCATTCTGCGCTGCCAGAGCTGCTTTTCTGGTATAAAAAGTTACGAAGCAACATCCTGTAACAAAAAAATTAACGTAAAATTAAAAATTAATATTAATTATTTGAAGAATAGATTAGTTATTTAGATTAGTTTTTTTTAAAACTATGTTACTAGTGTCAGAAATAATAAAATCATTCTCCCCTCCCCCATATTAACGAAATATTATTTCGTGGATTATTACTATTTATAACTTTTTGTCGGGCAGTTTATTTCATAGCAGAAAATTTGCTTTGGTTATTGGCGAACTAATTTGCCAAAACTATTGTCTACTGTGATTCAACTGATAAAATTTCATATTCTGCAAAAGAAAAAGATATAATACAAAAGTTATTAAATCGCATTGCTATTTTCTGGCAGTAAGTGAATGAAAAGTTTTACAATGCGAGTTATTATAACTGACGTAGCTACCAACAAGAAACTCTATGATAGACATGAAACTCTATGAATGACCGCGAAGTTCGCACCGCTGATGACAGGTTCGATATAGGAGAGACGATCGGAGGGGAAAGAGTGAAGTCGGTTCTCGGGGACCTCATCAAGAGTCTTCTCCGGTTGTCGAGGCTGGACGCTATCCAAGCTTTAGCCGGTCAATAGTTACAAGTTGCCAAAAGTTCGATACGCTGTTCTATCACCGACGAGTCCTGTCCTTTTTTCGATTAGCATGATATATTACTCAAGATTTCTATTCTTCCTCAATATTACGAAAGAAATATTGTAGTATCAATAATTTGTTGAATACAATAAATGAGATTTAGAGTCTATGAAGAATTCTCTGAAATTAAGAGCTATAATATAAAATAAAATATGTAAAATAAAAATTAATTATATGAAAATGAAAATATGAATATGAATATATGAATATGAAAATATAGAATTATAAAATATGAAATTATAAAATATGAATAAATCTGAATATAGAAATCTATAAATCAAATATATATATATAGAGACTTTTACATCATTTTTCATCATTATAGCAAGTTGAATTTCGTTACTACTGTGAGATTTTCCAAATATAATATATACCCCAGGACTCTCTTTGTGCTAAGTAAACAACAGATAATTAAGGTGTCGTGAACGTGGAGTTAGTAGTACCGCAAGTTAATAACGGTCAGGTTCAATTAACAGGTTTCCTATTTACGGTGTATAGGAAATTATGATAAACCTGTAACGCAGCGCTGAGCACAGAGAGTGTAATTATAATGCGATCGCGGTAATAGTTTCGGTAACAAGCCTTCCAATTACTCGAGGAAATCCCGATATTCCGCAATGTTTTGTTTGGCAACGCGATATTCAATATCGCACTGAATAACGCATGGTATCGCGATGAATACATAATTGCGAATCGTGCAACCCGATACGTAGCAAAAGGTCCGGAATGTTAGGACCAACGTATTAAGTTTACCTAATCAAAAAGAAGTTCGCTCGAGGCATAGGTTGCGTATAACATTTCGTTTTCATCCCTATGTAATTTGAGATTACACGCACAGGAAAGGTTCATTAATAGAGAGATTATTAACAACGAGATAATTTTACAAAGAAATTACGAAGAAAAGATAAGAATATAAGCACAGATAGATTAATAAATACATATCTAATATTTTTTAAACATTTCGTATATTTGCTTCTTTAATGTGAGTTAACAATAGGGTAAACTAGGGTAAACTAGGATATGATGGCCATACGGAAAAGATGGCGATAGGCTGTAATTTTTTCAATAATCGCTACATAGGGCGCTTTTTTAGTCATTATCAAAATTAATCGATATTTACAGTAGTTTATGTGCATACATTGTTCGAAATAACGATATTGTGAATCTTATATCATATTTTTACTTTTGACTACCTGCAAAGTTTCCATAAAAACTGTTATAACGTCGAATAAATTGCAGTTAAGCTATCGTAATCGACGTTGGACATATTTTGAAAATATGTAAATTGTTATATGATATGTAAATTGTTATACCTATAATTTTTATTTTCGTTTTCACTATTTTTTTATAAATACTATGGCCATCTTTCCGTCCCTATGGTCATCTTTTCCTTAAAAGTTGGATAAGATGGTCAATGCTTACGTTGTACTATTTCGATAATATAAAATTTCTATTAAATATTTTCCTTTCAATTTCGATAATATTACGTAATTTAAGCTTCAGTGAAGATAATATGCCAAAGGCTATTAAAAAATAACAAAAATAAAAGTATGTTTTTTGCATTTTAAAAAACTATGGCCATCTTACTCGAGTTTACCCTACATATTAAAAGCTAAAAAAATAAATGAAAATTAATTTTTAATTTGTTTGAAGATAATTTAAAGATTAGAGTCACGAATTAAGATTGATTGTCGCGTATTCTAAATAAAGTAAATTTTCTCACGTGCATGCTTTACCAAGACAAGCGACACATTCCCAACATATTGCCAGCAAGTTTCCGTAAATTACGGCATGAAGACGCAGCCGGGAGCCGGGAAATTATGTTCCAGCGAGTAAGTAATCTTAAAGCATCATCGCTCGATAAACCTTTAAATCACTGCCTGCAAACTGCTCTCACGCATCCTTTCGCCACCCGACGAGCAAGCTGTTGTAATGCTCGTGTTTATAAATGATCTAATTCGTCCAGATACTAACGTCAATTTCCACCTTTTTTCAGATTTTTGCATATAAATTTAATTATTTAATTTCTTAGCTTACTTTTATTAACATAAAAAATACTTTTACGATTAAAAATTAACAGATTTCGTCAAAAACTATAAAAAAATGTACCTTATTTTTAGTTTAAAACTATTAAAAAATTTTGATTTAATTTGCACTGACTATAGTAATGATAACGATACTAGATAAAAAAGAAGATACATCAATATTGTCGCAAAGCAAACACGAAAGAAAATACTATAACATTGTATGTGTGTTTGTGAGAAGGAACAAAATAACTTTGGTAACTTGTTCAATTCAATGCAAACGAGATACAATATAATTGTCGTAATTGCTCCACACGCGCGTTGTAGACAAATTGAGATTAATAATTAATAAGTAAATTATTAAGCTGTGCGCGATAGTGTTCTCGAGTATTCCCAAGAGCATCTCTGCAACACGGTCCGAATGGCGATAGTTTGCACGACTGTGTCGTGTCGCGAACCGGTGTAATTTCCTGAACTAGTTTGGACGGCATGTTTTTGCCAGAGTAACAGTTTCGTAGGTCATTCTACACAAGAGACATAGCCAAAGAAAGTGACGCTGTTAAATCGATTTATATTAATATATTGAATTTGAAGAGAGGATATATCATATTTAAAATATATTTATCCGTAATATTATTTTTTATTTATATTATTAGAAGAAGTTTTATAAAAAAAGTAATTCTTAAATAAAAATATATCGCACAGAAAATAATTGCGAGAATAGCTTGTTTAATTCCAATCACGTAATACACGTGATTAGGAGAGAATAATTCGTAGCATTGAAACGATCATTGTTAGCAAATTTAGCATTGTTAACAAGAGATATAGTTTGTAAACCAATGCTCCAAATCGATTTATTTTCCCTAACGATGAAGATAACTCGAAATAGTCGCGGGCGAATAATGTCGAAGCGGAAAATTAGCTCGAATTTCATATGAGAAAATATCCGTTTTTCGTAATTGCGGCTGAGAAAAAATTCTAAGAAATAGTGAGGGGAAAAGAAGAGGATAGCGACAAGATCCTTCTAATTACTTAAATGAACTAGTCGTCATCTATAAACGAAGAGAGCGAATTTAATTTGAATTACGCCTCGAATTACGCCGTCTGCAAAAATCACGGTGTATATGAACAAACGGACGGGGATATCTACCATTAGGAATTCCCAATTCAGGTCGTAATTATCGTTAATTGGACTGCGGATTATGGCCGTACGATACGCGACGCGTGAAACGCTCGTCGTTCGAGGTGTAAATTATGCGTCGCATGCTTTATACGTATTTCTCCAAAACTCCAAAGGGCGCCGAAAAAGACTGCAGGATGCATTATGTGCGTAAAAGAAATTCCTCCAAATAATCTAGCGATCGTTGTTGAAAGCTGACGGTGCTCTATCTCGGGCAAATTAAATTTCGCAATTAAAATTTTTAATAAAAAATTATTACACACAAAAAGCAATAATATCTCTTTTAATGGTTAGCAAAAAGAGAAGGCGCGAAAAGCGGACACGCCAAGTAATCAATCGATAAATTGACCGAACGGTAGACAATTGGGAACGATGCGCTATCCCATGAGCTCGCAACTAGTACCTCGATGCGTGATTAACGTCCACGGGGAAATCTACCGCGGACATGGATGCGAGCTAATGCCGATCTTCGTTAGAAATCCCGCGTGCCTTTCCACGCCAACTAGTTTCGCTTCACGCGATCCGAATCAATATCCCTTCCTCTGAAATCGTCGGTGATCGTCGCAGCTGGAAGTATCTCCAATTACAGCAAACTTGAGTTCTCATTAATAGTACGACCGCTGGCGGAATTTTTTGTCGCAGCCGCGGGACGAGCTCGATTCTCTCTAGCTCCTGGTGAAAATGCGGAACACGAGATCGTCCGATGATACCGCCAACGATGGTATCTTCCTGTCTTCTTTCGAAGCCGGGTATTTCGCATCGCGCGTAAGAAGAGAACGCCGGACGAAGCGCTGAATCGGTCAATTACGTCGCCGTGTTCAGCTGTGTCTGATGGTCGACCATGGCGGTGGCGGATAAATCGGAATAGCCATCGGATTCTCTCTAGCTCCGTGGAAATGCACAGACAGTGGTAGTTAATTTCGTGGAACTTCGAAGGACATAAATTTCCACGTTAGAAGAAGAAAACTTATCGAGCAAAGTATTTCTCCGCATTTAGAGGAGTCTTTTGTTAGAGAGATATGTGAAAAAAAAAACTTTCCAGATATTGCAGATTATTATTTAAATAAATTAAGACTAATTGCCAAGTACAATTAATCAATTGCAGAAAAATAATGATACGAATTTTGTCAAGAAAATGTATGTTTTAAATCGAATCTGTAGATAAAAGTGACGGAACAATACTATATATGTATCTAAATATTTTAGATACATATATACATATATACGTATATATTTATAAATAGCCAAAATGGTAGGAATTTTGAATTATCACTTAATAAAATTATTCAGAAAAATCTCATAATTATTATTTCCTTATTTCGTATTAATCTCAATCTTGTACTATATTTTATTGTTTAATTGAATTACCTCTTTGAGGATTTTTAAAAGCTTTGCAGAGTCGGGATCAATCATATGTATGCAAACTTGAATCAATAACTTGTTAATTATCTTTCAATTAATTTTAATTAACATTCCTTTGTGTGCGTGACAGTAATTCATAATATTCAATAAATTCTAATGTAACCAACCGAGAAATGATTGCGTGAAAATTTGACGTTGAATATCGCGTTGTTTTTAGATAAAACTTTTCCGTCATAGTTACGGCACAGAAATGAATTTCATCGATAGAATGCGTGGTTTGTAATACGCAAAGTATTCTGGCTCATATATCTATCACGCTTGAAAATAAAGTTAAAATCGTGTTGATTGGTAATGGAACATCTCTACTCGCATTATGCGTGGTATTTATCCGCACTCCGGCCAAATACGAGCAGCTTTAAATATTTTTGCTTGCGCTTGCATTCGTTACATAATTTTCAAAGGATTGAAGCTGTGTAATTGGATCTCATGAATTCTCCAAGTATATAGAATACATGTAAAGAGGGCGCAGAATTGCACTGATTTGTTTTCCAATTTACAGCAAATGTTCTCGAGATAAAATATTGTAAACACCATTGTAAATAGAGGAAATAGACGGAATTTTAATGGAGAAATATTTTGTAACTTAACAATGCATTCAAACAAAACTTGGCAAATTTTCAAAACATTTTTAATTTACCTTTAGAGTGTGTATAGTTTATCACACAAAACATACATAATAAATAATATACTGCTTGAGTTTTATCTGTATACGGAAAAATGATGTGTATGCTTTGGTCTGCAGCTTTAATTTAAGCAAAGATATCTTTCGTATTGCACGCGTATCAAATGAAATAGTCAAGACATCGTTCTCCGCAATTCACTCGAGAGTCTCCGCCAACATGCGTATAAATTAGATTTAACGAACAAAGATAAGACTGAATTATATCCGCGGTTATCTCGTGGTTGTAACTACAGAATGACCTTCGATATCAAGGGGGCGTCGCTGCGAGGTGCAAACAGCAGATACCCCGGTATTCCGTTGGGCTCAGGTGTGGGTGCGGTCGAGTATGCACCTCAAGCCGTAGCACTACCTTTGACCGATCAAGCAACGTAAATTCTGTGATTAGACCGAGAGAACAAAGCCGAGTCTCTAAGGAACCCGGCTCGATCGCAATCAACTGCAGCTGTGTTCGAATTTGACGGTCGAATTTGAGTTGAAGGTGGAAAGTCCTTTGCGATACGAACCTTTCGATTCAAAGAATTTCTCTCTCTCTCTCTCTCTCTCTCTCTCTCTCTCTCTCTCTCTCTTTTTCTTGAATTGTATTTTCTGCACAAGAAATATTGTCAGATTTGATTTGCAAGATCAAACAGAGATATTGCTTTCAAAATGTTTTTCACGGTTGGTCAATATTTGTGAAATACGTCACATAACTGTTTTGTGTCTCGATAGACCTTTATCTACTTTATATCTATCACTTTACGTCTATCAATTGTGTTTGTTGTGCGAATTTTTTATTTAGACTCAATAATAATTTTTTAAGATATAATGCAGATTTTTAAATTACATATATTTGTTGCAACGTGATTATAAAGTAAATAAAATCTTTTATAAATAAAATAAATCATAAGCATTATTTACAGTTGATTATTGTTACTTAGACTCACTGTTTTGTTAATCAAAATGATTTTAATCATCGTAAAAATTCAAACAAGAAACATCGACTTGGCCGACAATCATTTTCGCTTATCAAATATTTCATTCGCAAAATTTGAGAAGAACAAAACGTATACTTTATTGCAATCACTTACGCAATTTCGCATTCGAAAGAAAAAAAGTTTCTCGTCTATTGCGTATTGGTCTTCCGATTTCCGCGCTGAAAAGATAGTTTTGTCACGATCGATTTGCGGTATTCAACTTAAGAGTCGAGATTTCGAGAGAATCTAGTTCTTGTTACCGCATTGTGACTTGTATTGTCGATCGTGAAAACTATCTGAGAGAACGTCTCAATAGCGGAAACGATGCAGCTACGTAAAAAGACGCGGCGAACAAGAACGGAGATCATCGCGACAAATCCGAGATCTGCAATTTCTCGGCAATCCTGCAAGTGCAACCGCGAGCAACCAAAAATTGCAAAACTTGCGACGAAAATATCGGGTATTCTCGAACGATGCGCGCGGAAAATCTAAAACGGATACGAATATCTCCACGCGCTCATGCAAACTTGAGTTAAGCAGAAGTAAATCGGGAAAATAGAATAACGAGCAAGAAGTTCAGAAAAGTTTCCTAGCAACTTCCCGACTGAGTTAATAATCATGCTGATAAAGCTACAGCTTTACGACGAGTGTGGATGCTGTAAACGCCGTATGCGGAAAATTATTTTCTTGTTGTGTAACTATCATCTGACTTTGAGATATTGTTCTGAAAATAATTTTAGTTATTTTTAAGATATTTTTAATATCTTCATTATTTTCATAAATTATCTTTCCGTTTTTAATCACATGACGAGAGTGCATTTTTTAGATTTTTTGGATTTAAGAGATATTTCACTCTCATGCATTATCTAAATTTTACGTAACAATTATGCACATGATTATTTGTTACCATATCTTTGTAAGAAGTATAATAACATGTAAGTTGATTGCAGTTTCTTAAATAAACGATAATAAATATGCAATATATTTCACAAATTACATCTCGCCTCGTTAGCCATGTGCCAGTTGCGCTCTGATGGTGCAAAATCGGGCGAATCGAGGCAATCAGGTGCGTCACGTGGGATTTGCGGAGTCGTACGTGTAGAGGACACAACTCCCGCGAGACTTTTTGTGTATCCGACCTGCTCGAGAAACGCGAGGCTCTTTTTGCCGTGAGATTACATACGCGCCGCAACATGCGGAGATACATATCCAAACATGCGGGTGTATATATGCATATACAAGGTGTACTCTGAAGTTTCTCGTCTACATATATAATGTCAAATAATATCGGAATTTGAAGTTGTAATATTTATCCAACTAATGTTTTTTAATTCATAAACATTTTATTCATTAATTCAATTTGCCGTAAAAATAATAAAGCATACAATCGTGAAAAAGTTTGATCAAACAATGCTTTTAATCGTTGAGTTTTTTCTAATATAAAAATTATCGATAACAGACGGTGCTTTAGATGTGAATATTATCATTTATTTATTCTTAATATGTGCATTCTATTAATAATGATAAAATTATGTTTGTTACGTTAATAGAGCGTAAAAAATCTTTTTTTTTCATATAAAGATCATGTTTTTTAACCATTGAAGCTGAAAAACCTATATATATATTTAATAAAATACAAGCATCCGTTATACAAAATTATAAGCTTATCCAATAACTATGTACATTTATATTTATATAATAAATTCTTTGAATGAAAAATATTGATAAAAGAGAAAATAAATACCTGTGATTATTTGTAATATTTCATCAAACGTTAACATAGTAATTTAATTTAAAAGCACCCTAATATATTATGAATATACGTATGTAAATTCCGCGTAAATTCTCAATACGTTTCGGCCGGGTAGTATCGCGATATATACTTTTATCTGTTCGCCATTGATATTCCGGCCGCGTAAAAGATGGTTTTCTCCCAGGATAATATCCTTCGCAAAGATCCGCTCCGGCCGTTTTCCACTCTGTTTCCTCGCACAGTAGCTTGTGCTCATGTTTATTCGTGCGCTTCGCCGTACTTGAGAGAGCTAGCATACGCTGATAAGATTCCTATTTGTCGCTAAACTTATTGCGATAAATATAACCGATCAATTGTTTCGCCGTTCGAATAAGTTCGCGATTGCCCGAAATCGATAACGCTTGGTACTGCTCAATTAAGAATCGATTTGATAAACTCCTGTACGATCGTTTTCACGGACGCTCATATTACAAAACATATCCGGGATAAAGTGGAAGCTGGTACGATGTAGCGAGTGCTGAAAAATTGGCTAGCGACGGTGCAGACATTTGAGAGTTTAATTTAGCGACTAGCCTGAGTTGCAGAAAATATAGCGGTCACAATTTTTCCCTGGCCTTTATCAGGAGCTTTTATCGTTGTTTGCCATATATACTACTCTAGTTGGTTTAAGCCTAGATTCTCTGAGATTTAATGGAATGTACATGGATTTTTCATGTCATTCTCTATAATAAAGACAATAATTGAAATAGAATTGAATTGAAATTAATGTACGGATTTGCAATTATCTTTTACCTTCTTAATCTTTAATAATTATATATGTTTAAATAAAAAAAGAACAGGTTGTTGTGCAATAAAATTAAAGCATCTTCAGGATTTCAACTTAATTGAATCGGTCAGTTTGAAAGCCGTTGTAAGTATCGAGAGATAAGCAGCAGAATATTCTTAAAGCTTAATGTTCGTAAAGCTTAGACTTTGCGGAAAAAGAATACGGGTGTTGTAACCACTATCTAGATATTTACTTTCGATTTGGAAACAGCATTCATGCTAGTATTAGGAAGCTGGAACTAGATTCAATCGCACTGTCATGTCGCCAACATTCGAAATATCGCGACTAGAATAATGATTTTTAGAAGAAAAGGGGCCGAGATGGTACATAAGATACATAGATCACAGAATACAGAGATACAGTGCAAATTGATCCCAGAAAATCTTCTCGGTGTGCTTCCTAATATCAGTGTGCATTTCGATTTCTGGGCCGCAGGGGAGATTAATAGCGAGATTCCCCACAACGACGAACAGGCGGTCGAGCGGAGCGAATAATCCAAATTGCTAGCAGCCAGTTAGTTAGTCGGCGCTCCCACTAATCTCGACGATATTAATTCGCACGCGCGTGCGGACACGCGTATACGCACACGCCGTTTCGCTTCGGATCCTGCTACAAGGATTCTGCGGGTAAGTAGTGCGGGTAGATGTTAAGGTGGACGGCTGGCGGGACCGTGATGATCAAGTGTATAGTATAATAAACGGATCTGTCGACGTCAACGCCAGAAGGGACCAGGAAGCAGGTGTCCCGTTCGTCCTCCGAAAGCAGGGACGCAACGTGTTAAGATGTCTGGGATAATTGCTCGTTAATCGTGTCTAAACGACGCAGAGTGGATAAAATAAAAGAAGAAAAACAAAAATGAAAATTAATTATATCAATAAATATTTGTTTAAAGGTCGCAGTAGAAAAATAATTAATTTAATGAAGAGACTCTATTAAATAATTTCGGTTTATATAAAATAACCAACAAGTGTTATTCTTAATTATTTGACAAGCTTTGAGAATTATTTTATAACTATTTGATTTATTATAAAAATTTTTTAAATCCTCATTGTTCGATATATATGTAGAAAATACATAATATATACATACATATATATGTACATATATAATAAATTTTATATTATATATATATATATAGATGCTCTGGATTTCGATTTTATAAAAAGTGTCTTAATTTAAAGTTAAAATATTAGAATGTCCGCGATGATAAAATTATGTTCTAATATAATCTTAAAAGTAGGTCACAATAGGATTCCTCAAATGTAATGAATCAAAGAACTTATGGAATAAAAAATTTATAGAATTGAAGATGAAGGCACAGGATTTAAGGATATAAGATAGAAGTTTGAAGCTTTTCTAAAAGTTGAGATAAAAGAACTGCTTTAGAATTCTAATTATAAATGTTCGTAACATGATATTTAATGTAACGTGAGTGAATTTAAAAATTCATAAATGCGAGAAGTAAGTTTCATTTTAAAGAAATAAATTTCAATTTAATATTTGATATAAAAATCCAGTACACATATCACATAAATTAAATATCTCTCTGTAAATTAGAAAATGGAAATATTCAAATTCAGATAAGTTACATCTGTTCTATTTTATTATCTTGATTATATTCACGGGAAATAAAATTTTGATAATTTTAGTATTTTTAATATCAAGCAATAAAAAATAATACTTTAGTTATGTGAAGCAATTTAATGTATGCTGAAAATAATATATAGAGTGTCCAATGACATCGTATGAAAATATACTCATGCTATAGCAATAATAATAGGTAGAATGAATTATAAAATGATCAAGAAAGAATAAGATTGTTAATACATTTACATGTGCTTTAATAAAATATAAAATTTCGTGCATTTTTTCTTGGCAAATTTATATTCATGGTGATCAATAAGACTCTCACCGACTTCGAAGGCACCATAATCAAATATGTATTCATTTACGTCATTCATTACAATATAAAATCTGTTCATGTGTCTTCTTCTCCTTTATTTTGAATATAAATGTCCGATTTGATGCGCGTCAGAACAATGCAAAATAATACATCTGCATATTACGTCCTGCTTATTATTACGTTCGCCGTCGGGAGGTAACATATGAACCATCTACGGTATAATAAACGAATCAGTCTCCGTCAACGCCGTGGGGGAGAGCCGAGAAACAGGTGTCCTGTCTGCGATGTCGTGCGTAAATAAATGATGCAGTTCGTTCATCTTCACGACCACGTTTACAAGTTTTACAATACTTTCTTGAGGTCGTATCATTTCGGTTACGTTTTAACAAGAGCGGCATTTTAAATACATCATTTATAAAACCGATCTACTGTCAATATTGTCTACAAGATACTGTCATATTATTTTAGCGAAAATTTCACATATTGCATTGTCTTTGCATATATTTGATATATTAGAAATAAAAAGAAAAAGTTAAATGTAATAAATCATGAAGTATTTAATATTTTTAGAGAATTTAATACTGTATTCATGTCATCCTAAAATTAAAAATCACAAAATGTTAAAAAAAAGGTTGAACATAAGAAAATCTTAATCTAAATTATTTAAAAAAATACCATCGCTTCTAATATATTGGCAATACATATTGCTATTTCAGCAATTTATTTTGAAAATAGTATAATCCAGATTTTGATATAAAAACATACATATACACACATTACATTGCGAGATTTTCAGCAAAAATTTATATATTTTTCTCAACGTGATCAAAACTTCATTTATTTTCAAAATAAACAATTTATTTCTGCAATATTGCTTTGATTGTCAAATTTTGCAATCAATAAATAGTCGAATCATACACATGGTTTCACAATCCACATATCCCACATACGCTATACGATTAGATACATCTGAATCACGTACCTATACACGCACGCCCTCCAAGCAATAATTATCACTTAGAGATTGCACGGACAGAGACAAAGCTTAGATACAGGCTGGATGTCTCGACGCAGACATTTGTTATCCCACCTGTCACTTGACTCACGTCGCGACTCCTATCTGGCTCGTCTATCACTAGGATAGATATCTCGATTATGCTCTCTGAATGTACCTCGTGTATGCGGGTGGGTTTATGAGGCGCGCGCGCGCGCGCGCTCGCGAATTTTGGTCACGTTGCGAATGATCAATGAATCTATTCCATTTCAAATCTGTTTTTGCTTAAACGATTCTCGAAAAAAATATATTAGATGGTAAACCGTATGTTGTTGAACAAATGGTAGAGATTTGAGTTAATTTAACATGACATGTAGTTGTAACTAAAAAAACATATTTCATAAAAGATAAATTTAGAAGAACTTTTTGAAATCTTGAGAACCTTTCTTAAAAAATGGCGATATTTAAAAAATTTTTGATCGTACAAAAAAGACGGAAAGTACATTAATAAGTGCCAAAATATAATTATGAGTATCAAGAAGATATCGATAATTGTTCCATTGAGAGTTAATTTTTTTTTAATAATTTCTTTTTATGTCCGTTGTTTGTTTTTATACTAACGGAACATTTTTTAACTCATAAGTCTTTCTTTAATCATATTACTTATAATACATTGTCATATTTCGATTTATATAAAATCAAATAAAAATACTATCGTACAGAAAATAGAAGTAATAACATATTATCAAAATGACATATTAATATAATGTGATGTTGTACAACATAATTATAAGAAAACTTTCTCTAAAAATTAATTCTTTTGCTTTATAAATTTTTTCGTATGCCCGATTACCATTTAATGACGCACATATTATTTTTGTAGCAAGAGAAGCGTAATTAAAGTTAATAGAATCAGCTTTCATATTAGTATCATTTTCTATTTTTTGCACTACATTCTCATTCTTAGGATGATAATTGTACTCTTGTAATTTAATGCGAGAAAAAAGGAAGCTGGCGATGCTGTTTCCGGGTGTGCAATTGGTCGGCATCGGAAGAGGTCAGCCAGACGACGGATAAGCACCAATTATTAGAGTTACCAGAACGTGTATCGTTCGTTATCCGATTAAGGTGGCTGAAAAGAAATCCGATAGGAATCCGATGAGGCTCGCCGGCCGGAGGTAAAGCCATTACCGCTGTACGGCATCGGGAAACGTACGAGCGTGTCTACTGGTGCAAGAATGTTTCAGTATTGCAATAGTAAAGTGCAATAACGGCGTTCGTTAAGAACATTTTTAACATGTTGTCGAGTTTTTCCTTCAACGACCAACATTGTGTGTATATATATATATATATATACCATGAGATAGGTAGATATGGGTAGATGTACTCTGAAGAAATTCAATACGCTGTTAATTATATTTGGTCCATTCCATATTGAAACAGACTTTAGCGAAAGATAGTAATTTGATTTGATTGAATAAAGGTAGTTATCGATGAAACTGTTGCTGCATTCATTTAATAGATTTATGTTTCCTATTCAACAAGATTAAGATAGTCGCTATATATATTTTATTTTAGATTTCTTGTAAGATGTGTACATTTCTAAGTCAATAAATCATAAGAATAAAGAGAGAAAGTATATTTCGCTAAATTATATATTAATATATATATATATATATTTAGAATTATAGATCTAAAATAAATTAACAGATTTGATTTCATTTTTCATAAATTTAAACGTTGAAAAAAATAAAATAGAACTGACATAAAAATCCTAATCTGTTGAATCAATCATTTAAAAGCGTTATATAGAGGCATAATTGCATTGTATTTGTATCTATATGCACGTGAGTCTATACATAGCATATAGCCTTTGTATCTCACAAACAGCGTAATTAATCTGCGAATGAATACAGGATACTGCGTTTATGGTGCACCATAGCTGTATTACGGAGCATGCAAAACATTAATACAACAAAATTGAGTTGGAGGCATAATATAGTTTAGTATATAAATTACACAAAGTGCACTGTCGTTGATTCGATATAAATGTTAATAATATTATTAATAACAATGTTAACAATGACATATATGTGGATTGAGAAACATTTGAGTCAATGTTAATCACACACAATGTAACTAAGATTATGACTTGTTTATGACTTAAATATCTATATCTATACTGTATTTTTAATATATTTTTAATATATTCGTATGATTTTATACTTATGTCTTCTTCTGAGCACAGAGACTAGGCAAACAATATTAAATAAATATGCTAAAAATGAATGTATAAACATAAAAATGTCGTGTATATTTATTTATTAAGAAATATATATTCAGATGTAACATTAGACGTCTTATAAATATATATTTTAAATCCAGTTTATGTTCACACTCTGGAGGATAAATAAACTTAAATCAGATTTTGTTTTTTAACATATTGGACATCTTAACCAATATATCCTATGAACGTTTTTGATGAACATATGTTCATTTAAATTGATCTTTTTTGGTAGCAACTTTTAAAAACATTTGTTTTAAAACTAAAATTGTTAAAAATATTAAAAAGAAAAAATTTATTATTTTTCACAAAAATATTTCATTAACTGAAAATATTTTATTACAACAAATATTTTTAATATTTACTTTTGTATAACAATATTTAATATTCATAAAAAAGAATTTTTTAAAGTTTTTTACCTATTGATATTAAATAAATTTATCTTCATCAAATAGTTTTTATAATTTTTAATGTTACACAAACTTCTTTTTTAATTATATCATAATCAATACTTCAATATTAGATAGTTAATAAAAAATAAATTATTCAGTTTATCAAAACTTAACTATTTAAAACTTTTTTAAAAATATATTTAGTAATAAAAGTTTTTTCAAATTTTGAAAAATATTTGTAATTGAATTTTAAAATGTTTGATACATATATTACTTTAAAGCCCTGATACAGAGAGAGAGAGAGAGAGAGGGGAAGGGCGAGCGCACATATCAATAGATATAGGAGTATATGTATAGGAACAGCATCAATGAAATAAGTATACGATAACATTGCATGTTACGCTGTAAGCGATTTACGCTCACAAAGCTTTCACCGCAAAGCTTTGGGATAATTGCTTGCCAAAGTCCTGTTGCCGTTTGAGCGTGCTACCGTCTCGATAGAACGACGTTAAGGGCGCGTTTTCTATCGACGAAATTCGTAGCCCACTTCCTCGCGTCTTCTGCTTTTGTGGTGTTTCGACGTTTTCTTACATTTTCTGCTTCAAGCAAGCTGCATCATGCTACACTGGCATCGGAAAGTCGCCTTGAGAAAAGCTGGTAGAAAAAGCAAACCGAAGACAAGAGCGCGCTTTGCTTTCCATTCCAGCGTCTAGCAGCATTGATTCAGGCCAGAAAGACGTTTATCGTTGGTTTCTCTGAGAGTTGGACAAATTGCAGATACCGGTAGACGAGGAAAAATTGTGAAAATAAAAATAACTTTATACTTTAAAGCAGAAAAGATTTTAAAATAACTTCATATGTACAAAAGAAATAATCAAACAAGAAAACAAATAAAATCAATAAGTATTCTGTTGCAATTGCATAGTTAAGTTATGAAAATTGCATTTCTCAAATAGAGAATCAGATCGTATAATCTTTCTTACTATAAATGCAATCTTTCCTTCGCCTAAGTATTTTTCATTATATTACGCAATGTGTTTAATAATTTATGATTATTATGAGATGTAATAAGGTTATACATTTTGTTAAATAGCGTTTCTCCATGCGCATTTATATCCTTAAGCGCAACTTTCTTATGCCAGTTTAATTAGAACGATGAATGGACAAAATTTATTATACGCTGGAAATAGTAAGTGTGGATAATTTAGTAGTGCAACCTTGCATTGCGAAAGTTCGGCTGAGATTTAAGTAATTCATAACATTCAGTATATATTCCATCTAATCAAATTTTCAAGATTATGTTTAAGATTTACATTATATATATATATATATATATATATATATATATATATATATATATATATATATACATATAATTACTTCAATATTTATCGAACACTAATATGTTATTTAATGCACATTATTTTTACATGTGTGATTTTTTAACGTTTATCTAATTTTTAATAACGTGATTTTTAAATAATTATTACGTATACATATACAGTATTTTGAAATAATTCTGACTTGAGAAGATTAAAATTTTCATATCGCATAATGTGATTTTTTATAAGCAATGTAATTTCTTGATGAATATTACAGACGTCACATAGCACTCTGTAATTTTAAACGATCGTGTGAGACGAAGCGAGAAAGAGAAAAACGAGGTTGAAAGTTGTCGCGTGAAAATAGAATATAATAAAGATGGACAGAAAAGGCGCGAATGCTCGTCGATGTTAACAAAAGCGAAGAAATTTAAAAAAGAATAACGTTTATTTCGTTCTAAAGAAAGACTGAGGCAGAAAAGTAGAGGGAAAGAAAAAAAAGAGAACAGTTATAAATCGTAAACCTGTATGCACGAACTCTACGATTTTTTTGCATTTCGGTAATAAAAATATGCCCAAAGCATTCCTCTTCTCAAGAATCAAATCCGTTCCGTTCCTAGCCTCCTTTTTTCCTCAATCTTGTTTTTTGTCAACCCGTGGAATCTGTAGAGGCAGTGAATCGATTTTTTTCCTTCACACCTTTCGAGAATTATTTGAATATTATGAATGACTTGATTTCAATGGTATGTTTACGCGATCTGACATTTAAAAAAATACAAATAATATGTTTTATATTTTGTTCAATGTTACAATGACAAGCGAATATGACGTGTGATAAAAGTATATATTATATAATTTATTAACAGTTATTAAAGCCAATAAATAGTAATATAACTACGATAATGTTAGATAATAATAAAATACTTTATGCCTAGTATATCATTTTTGACAGATAAAATAATTTAAGTTATTCTTATAATAGTAATTTTATTATAGCTCTATCAAATTTTTGAAATGTAGCAAGGGCAATTTATGAAAATATACGAGTATAATGCAATCATTCATTATATGCAGTTTATTTATTATAAATGATTTAAAAATTTTATTCCCTTATTCAACGAAAGATTTATAACTCCATGTATTTACGTTTACCTTTTCTTTGTATTTTCTTCTTTATATTTTCACATTTTAGAGATGTATAGGAAGAAAATTATAATTTCCATTTACGTAATAAAAAAATTCATACACGTAGAAAAAGTTGAAAATAATTTTTATTTTTGTTTATATATATATGTATATATAGATATAAATTTTAATTTTTTATTTCCCATATATTACTTTCTTGATAATGTAGAATAATATTGCATTGTTACGATAAAATAACTTTCATAACGTACATAGCATCTTTATGGTATAAAAAAAAAAATAAATAAATAATTTCTGGTATTCTACAACAAACATATATACTAATCAAAATGTCATTAATTTCAAAGTTCCATTGAAAAATGGTTCTATTAGCTCAGGCATCCCAGCGATAAACAGCACTTACCCATTCCCGACGTCGGACGTAAGTAAGCAAAAAGATATCGGATTACACGACTAGACGGCTCGAGTGCTCCGGGTGTTTGCAGTAACACCCCCAAGTGTGCCGACCGAAAAGCAGGGGTGAGAACGGGCGAGGGTGACCAAGCGGAAAAACGGAGGGAGCGAGCCACCTTGCGAATTTGTTAGCTGCACATGCAGCGTGACTGTTTCATTTCACCCTTAAAAAAAGCTTATTTCCGGAGGAAGGATCACGATTAAACGAATAAATACTATGTAAAAGTCGCAGACCTTTATTGGGGTTTTCCGATGCGTTGCATTTCATAAAATCTATTTTTTATTCTTTTTTTTAATACGTTATAAAAACAAATAGTCACGTTTATTTCTTTATGATACATGAGATGTGTGTAAATAACTTTATTACAAAATATAAAAACACTAATAATAATTATAAACAGTAACTGAATAATAATTAAAATACAAGAAAATCTAATTAAATATTTTTAGCCTTTTTATTTCATAGATATATAACAAAGAATATATCGTATAAAATATATTTATCTTGTGTACGTCTAATTTTTATAAATTATCACATTTCACAATAATAGAAAAGATATTGCAAAGAATACAGACAAAAGATAAGCACTAGTAGATCATTCGAGACAGAATCAAGCGCATGAGTCGGCGAAAGTGCCGGCATCGCGTTCCCGGAGCGTCGACAAAGCAAAACTGCCGTTTTTTTCGTAGCCGCAGAGAATAACGAGCCTGAAGAGGCAAAAAACAGTAAAGACACGGTAATGTCGAGGGTGGACCGGAGAGATCTCGAGCAAAAGATGGAGAAAGAATTTTGTGCTCAGAAAGGATGGAAGAAGGATGACGGAAGGATGCGTCGCGAGACTAGTAGAAAGGCACAAAGGGAGAAAACTGGGCCGAGCGTACAAAGGGAAGAGCAATCAACTCGCTGCGGTTGACGAACGTGACTTTGGTTTCTTGCTTTCGATAGATGGAAAAGAGAAAACGATTTTTCTCTTTTAACGAGATATTACGGATTACGGATCTTTGATGACCTCACGAATAATCATTTGTATGAATACAGTAAGTTTAATAAGCGTAAAGTATATATAGTAGATTTTAAATGTAAAAAATCATATGATTATTAAATGCGAAAGATTATTCAAGACAAAAGGTTTAAAAATTGTATTGATAAGATAACTATATGATTAAAGCATATAAGACTTTTATAACGAGAATAATTAATTGTTTTAAAGAATTTTATGTATGGCTTTATAATTTCATTAATAAAAAATAAACGAATTAATATTATATTGATAAGATAACTATATGATAAAAAGTATATGAAACTACTAGAACAAGAATAATTAATTGCTTCAAAGAATTTTATCTGTGTCTTTATAATTGCATTAATCAAAAATGAATGAACGAATTAAAGAATTAAAGATACCTAAACACAGCTTATTTACAATTTTGTGTATTTCATATCAGAATGATCTGACAACAACTGCAATAATTTTATATAAATTTATTAAGTAATATATATAAGCATAATGAAAGGCTAGGAGAATTGTTGACATTGATAAGCAGATTTTTCAAAACTCATGGAAAGATAAAACTTAATCTTCTTTTATGCATTTCAAGTCATTTGAAGCGCGTAAAACGCTTGAATCGCAAAAAGCACTGTGTGATAAATTTTATTGCTACGTTCTTCTCTCTTGGAAGCATCGTTTCCATTGTTAAAGTCACAGATCGCTTTGTTCTTCCCTTGCGAATTTTGCTGATTCACCGATAAACGTGAAGTTCCGATTCGGCTCCCTTCGTCACCCGATTTTCTCGTCGTTTAATAATCGCTGTCTGTCCTTTCATCGACATAACTTTTAATTCAAGTTCTATATTTTTTTTTTTTTTTTTACATACGATAGTGTGGCTCATATAGATGTCGAATACCGAATCGAATCAATTTCCATAGTTTTTGCGTTGGCAAACATTGATGACTTTTGTTCGTAACGCTATATATATGCACTACGTACATATTTCATAATTAAAAGCGTTGACGTCATCGCATGTCCAGATAGAAAAAATTGTTTTATAATCCGCTTTGTATGGAATTCACTTCGCAATTTTTTTTCTCTTACGCTACTGAAATATTTCTCTAAAATTGACTATCTTTCAGAAATTTTCAATTTAATATTAAAATAATGCTTTGATTTAAATTTTCTTCAAGAAAAGGTATGCTTCATATTTGTCAAAGAATACCCTTTCTATGATAGCGTGACGCAAACCTTACGAAACCAGCCGGTACAAGATATATATATATATATATATATATATATATATATATATGCAGCATTCCATTTTGTATCTCTCGTACGGGGTACGGGCTGGAAAGAAATTTCAGACGCGGTAAAGTTAGGTTTCTCATTCTGTGCATTACACGTTGGAAATGTAATCTCTTTTCGCTATCCTCATGTCACGAGTTTTGTAGGAGATTCACAACAATTCCCTCATACTTTTGTATCTTTATTTACACATACAAATGTTCACGCAAGTGTGTGCGAGACATGATGAGACGCGTGCGTTCCCGATTTATATGCGTACTCCCTCTTGTGCACGAATTCGCATGTGCATACGTATGTGCATACAATGTATTTCTCACAGCCTTTGGCTCGAAGCTATTCGAAAGCTTTATTCGAAGAGACTCGCTTTTAACCCACCGGGAAAAACTCGATGCCGGAGAAGCGCGATGGAATGTAGGAGCTCGTATTACAGCCGCGTTTTCGATGCCGGTTGATCAGAAAAATGGGAAACAGATTCGATGTGCACGAGGGTGCTGGAAATTTGGATTTCGAATTGCGGCATCATCTTACTGATATTGCATCATTTTGAACGAGTACAAATATGTGCGTGTGTGTTAAATTGATTTATCGTTATTTATCGAATGCGGCAATAAACTGCTGTTCTTTTTACTGTAAAGATGAAAAGTTCATATATTTAAATATTTTTTCGCAGAAATTTGAAAATGTATGAATTGAAATCGAGTATGTATATAAAAATAATATTCTTTTATTTAACAATATAATATAAAACTATAGGATGTACAAGCCAGAAATTATATTATTAAAAAATTAGAGAGTGGAAATGTTATTTCCCATACATATACACGCATATATGTACATTTAAAGATATAAATTTACTAATATATTACAATTGTACGTTACTCTAATTTCATATACTTTATGTTATAAATAATCGTTAAAGTAATACATGCAAATATGTATGTACATAAGAAGCGAATTTATATTTTAATTTTCTCGAGCAAATTTAATGTTTAACCTGTCAATTAATTAGGACACATCCGAGATTTTCAGCGGTATGATTGGCAAATGATAATTGGATATCGATGGAATTCATGTGAGTGAACATTTGTTTTAAATTACTTGCCTTTCTGCAGTGCATATTTAAATAACCTGCAATTTACACATCATGTAGATTTGTACTAATTTATATCATACACGACTGTATGTCATTTATATCATATGCATGGCTGTGTTATATTGAAATAATTATATTGATAGGACAATACGAGCTTGGTAACAAAGATGAATAGTAATTAATAAATTGATTTCGAAATGCGTTGTTATTATTTCATATACGGGTGGAGAGATAGAAACATATTTGAGCTTTTACCATAAAAATATTATATCGCTAGTAATTATATACGCATGTTAATATATTATTTAATTTAGTGCCACCCCACGTTGGATATGGAATTATCTCGATATTAAATAAAATTTACATTTTTGTATAAATTAACGATTACATTATTTCGTAAAATAATAGTGTAGTAAATTGTTGTAGATTTATTAAATAGACATATATGTTTAATCCTTGACTTTATATTGAAATGGTTATACTACATGAATTTATAACAAAAATTTGCAAAATTATTTCACCATATGTTTTAATTAAAGACTCATCGTATTATTGTATACTTATTAAATTATATATAATTTTAATTTTGTAAAATAATTTATCACATTAAATGTTATATTTTACGAGGAGGTCCCTAAATATTTCCACATAAATATACATTTTGTCATTTAGTACTTAATTACTTATATGGATATAACATTTAATACTATTTGCAATATCACTCTCATTGTCGGCTCAGGCAAAATATAAGTTTCATTTATAATAAGTATCATACAGATTGCAATGCTCTTGTGAAAAATATTCTTCATCTCGTTCAGATTTTAGTACATATAGAAATGTGTGGGGCACCAAATGCGCGGATAAAATTTTAAATAGTGGCGTAAAATTCATCAGACTTATTCATTGAGTATGTGCTATTTCAATCGGAAAAAGTGTCCTTTATTGTGACAATTATTGAGCTTTTGTCAGGATATTGAAAATTGTTATCAGGTATGTTATTTAATATTTTATAGCGTATTACTATTCGACAATTTCTGTTTTATTTATCGCATTTTGGCAGTTTAACGAAAAACGATTTTTTCCAGTTCTAATGTAAAAACGAAGCAAGATCCTATAGAGATTAAAAGATTACAAGAGAAGTGACAGTATTTTATGAAAATGATAGGGACGAACAGTTCCAGGCATCTAAAAAGTACCAAGCGTAGAAAAAGTACCTCATTTGTGCATTAATTTAAATATTTTAATAAGTTATATTGTTTCTCTCTCCATCGTAGCTTTTAATTTATTAAGTTTTTTGCAATATATATATATATAAATTTTACATAAGTTAGGAAAGGAAGTTGCTTAAAAAGTGACTAGCTTAACCGATATAATAAAGCTGACTGAAAAGTGAGACTGAGAAGAGATACAAAGTATTATGCAAAAAAAAGTTACAGAGCAGAATCCTTGTAATAAAGCGGAAATGCAGCGAACGGCAAACAAAATGCGTGAAAACAACGACAGATGGATGGCTCGCAAAGAGAAAGAGAGCACATTACAGAGCAATAGACAGACGGAAAACGGCCGTGAAGAGAAAACAAGGAATAATAGAGAGGAAAATTCATTTCTACTCTTGTGCTAAAAAGGGCACGACTGGGGCAGGCAAGCGAAGACAATCTCTGAATCTATGAAGAGAAGAGACGAAGACCGTGAACAATGACGATATTAATGTCCTCCAACGAAAGCAAGAGAGATAGGATATGAGGATTCATTCCTTTGTCGAAACGAGGAGACGTTGCGTAAAATGGATAAGTAAGAGAATGACTGAAAGGATGAAAGGTGAACGAACGAGATGCAAAGAATGGTGAAAATAGCGAATTTTCGAGACAGAGATGTCAGATATATTAGATTAGATTAAGGATGGATTATGCTTATATATACGCTAATCCTCATTATTTCGTGGGTACGTATAGATTCTGAAATTTACATGTCCAATCAATTTTTTCACTTTCTTGTGGTTAGAAATACAATATTGTATACATATCCAAATGTCCAAATCTACATTTTTCTAAATACAATTTAATTTTTTTTTTTAATGATAAAGAGCTTAAGTTACATATTAATTTCTACATTGCTTATTTTTGAAATATTAGAATCGTCGAGAGTACTGATGATAATATATGATGATAGTAACATGAGTAAATTGTGATATACATATATTAAATCTAATAATAAAACGAAATGACATTAAAATATGTATATAAATTGACACTCTGAAAATATATACTAGCATATATATATATACTATATAAGATGACAGCAACAACTCAAACATATATATATATATATGCATGGAAGATGTAAATTTGGATTTCATAAGCATAAAAATACAATCTAAAAAAATTGAAGAGAAGAGTATGCGAAGTAAGGGATGACACTCAGGCTACGACGAGAGTAGCAAATCGAGAGGGAGGAAAAATAGTGGTGCGGTGGATCCTTCATTCCACGGCAAACTTGATTAAACGTTCAACGAGCTGTGTATTATATGTACGTATACTTATATGCGCATACATTTATATGCGACTGTCAGCACGCCTTGTCACATTTCTCACTTTAATGTGACGAATGCAGGAAATGCACTTAAGAGCCCATTCTTGTGTGTTCTCATTATTCATTTGACTTTTTGCTGTCATCTTTACTGATGATTATTCCGTGCATATCATCCAACTGTTTCGATAGGAAATTTCTCGCGTCATTTAGTACGAGCCTCTACGAAGTGTCTGGAATATAGATCTGCATGCGACGTCATGTAATAGCGACGAACTTTGTGTTAACAACGTAACTTGGCAAAATTTACTCCATCGATATTGAAATTCGCGAAACTTGTGCCATTGCTGATGTTAACGGTTTCGTAATATTCAACGAATTTCTAAAGATTCCTTAGACTAGTCTACCTTCAATCTCACAATTTTGACAGTTTTTTAATGAGTTTAAAGTGGATCTTTGAAATAACTTAATTGAAATGTTATTTGTAACATTGTTTTAAATATATAGGATTACAAATAAAACTTCTACAATTTAAGTCTTTTAAACTCAAATGAAAAATTTCTATCGTTTATTTAAGCTCAAGTCAATTTTCTTTCTCCCAAATGTTTATTTTCAATTTTTAATTACTATTATTTTTATAAATTATATAAAATATTATAAAAACTAAATTAAACCGCTTAAATTATAATAAATAAATGCTAAACGTTTCAATATTAATCAACTTTCTCATTAATCGGACATTTACTGTATCCACAAAAGATACTTATCCAATCTGCCGGAATACATTTAATCGCTCGATCAAAATTATAAAGCGCGCCATTAATTTAGCCAGCGTAATTAGACGTTCAATTATGACGTGCGGGCTTAAATCTAGAGTTTCATCTCAGAGAACGACGATCAATTATAGGAACACGCGAGTTCTTTTCGCATCTGATTTTAAATTTTGGATAAAGTAAAGAACGAAAGAGAGAGAGAGAGCGAGAGAGAGCGAGAGAGAGAGAGAGAGAGAGAGAGAGAGAGAGAGAGAGAGAGAGAGAGAGAGAGAGAGAGAGACATATGTAAGGTTTTCGGTTCTATGAGAGCGATCCGAAAACCGATAGAAGCAACTTTACAGTCCACCCGTGCCATCCAAGCACCGTTATCTCGTAAATTGTCCGTCAGGGTCCGTTCGATCGGGAATGCGACATACATACATCGCGAGATTTCGACAATGCTTCACCGAGAGCTCGTCGTCTGCGTCCCGGAAACGAGATACGACGGAAAAATGCTTTCGGTACCGAACCGGAGCTTGCTAGATACGGCGAGCCGACTTACAAGGTAATTCCGCGGAACAAGTTTTTAGTTGGCCACTGGCAGTTACTCTGGGACACGAGTTAAGAAAAGTTGCCCCGGCTCGAATCTCTCTCCGGCATACGCGATGGCAAGAGAGCTCCGCCTTTCTAACGAGATTACGAAAATTTTTCAAATTCTCCAGAAGTACGCGCTTCGGCGTCGAATTTTTACGCTCGTCTCTTTCGGAAAGGAAGGAAACCGACAAAAACACCGTGCCAATTTATATTGCGAAAAGTATCTCGACAATGAGCCGGCGATGCGTGTTATGGGAGAAGTTAGAAAGCGACAAATAGCACGTGCGCACAAATGTTCAGGAAATAAATGTCAGAAAAGTTTTGAAATGGACCGTACTTACTGTGCGTGTACTATTACTTTTATTACATTTATATTGCTCGTTCTCGAGAACAAACTTGGCATTAGGCAGTTATCTCTTGTACAAGTCATTCGTAATTGTTTTAATGAATAATTAAATGTTTATCAATTATCTTCAAGATAAAAAGAACGTAATATAATAGATTAAATAACACAAAGTTTTATAAATAATTCTAAGATTATATTATAATATTAGTCGCATATTTGATTCGATTTGTATTACGTCAGTTTTTACAGTTTTACATAGCATTTTAACTTGAAATGTTGCTAATGGTCCAGTTACTATATACCATAATAATTTTTAATATAAAATTTTCTCCGTGTATGTTTGTGTGTAATATGAGATAATTTGATACAGTTTTTTTATGACACATTATTATATAAGATTTAGCTATCACCACATATCTATTTACAACAAAGTTCAATAAAAGTCATTGCTAATCTATCGTCTCTTTCTCTTCGCATTTCTTACAAAGCTCAACCTTTCCACTTTAATATTGCCATTATGAACCTCAGAAGATATCCTTGGATACATACGCTCCAAAAAGTTCTCGCCGACAACCTTATGTCATCTTTCACAAAGGCTAGGGTCCTTTTTCCTGTTTCGTTTCACCTTGATCTTTCAAAGCGATCGATGTCACTCTGTCGCTTCTCCTTTCTAACGTAGGAACTTTTATGTAACTTTGCCGAGATAACGCGGTGCAACTAATTGTAAGAAAGTTTAATTACGTGTCTGCATACTGTGCTTAGAATCAAGAATTATAGTTTGTCCGTTTAACAGAACATTTATGTTTGGCCTTTGTCGTGGTTTCGACAAACTATTTAAGATTACGTAATTACTCGTCGTTTCGACACTATTTAAGATTAGGTAATTAAATCAAAATAAAATTTTTTTAAATTTTTCTACAAAATTTAATTATTTTGCACACCAAACTTTTCGTGTGTTATTTTTTGAACTCTAACTTATCTACCATATTCAAAAAATTGTTGCAGAAGTTATTAATTTACTCCATTTTTAATTTATTAATTTTAAAATTTGAAGTAATTAGTTTAATTATTTGTATTTTATGAGCATAATTGACATGTTGTTGTCTAATTCTTTTATGCAAAAAGAAGAATAAAGTATAAAAATAAATTTTTGTTAATTTAACAATTATAATTAAAAAAAAGTCTTATAAAATATATGTCAATGTTTTAAAAATTAATTTTTTATTCACCTTTATTTAAAAAATTTATATGTCTAAATGTACGATATAATGATCTTGAAGAAGTAACATGTATATATCAGATGTCTTATTATTAATTTTATAATAAACGTAGATGCGAGCATGATAATTGATTAAAAATAATGAAAAAGCTTGGAAAAATATGAAAATTAAATTCAACATATAGTGTCTGACAATAATTAATTTGATAATTTCAACGATAAAGAAATTAACAACGATGTAATTAATTTCGAAGATTCGTTTGAGTAATTAATGTTATGATGGGTGTAATGTACATGCGTCGCGTGCAAAACCGAATTCACGCCGAGATGCACATTTGAATCATCATTTCACATTAGATTATTAGTATCTGATTACTATTGTAAATTAATTCCTACGTAATAATGTTACATGATCGGCGGATCATGAGCAAATTTCGATAGACGAAAATACAACTTTTGTAACTTGAGTTATGAATTTGAGTTTTAATCTATACTTTAGAATATTTTCTAAGTTTATTCGCTGATTGTATTATCTTTCTTAATGGGTTTTTTATTTTACTTCTCTTAATAATTAAACATTATTACTCGATAAAGTACCTATTAAAATAAAAGTTATCTAAATCAAATTTTAAATTAAAATTGATTTATATTAAAAGTGTTTGTTGCTAATAAAAATTCATATTATCCTGTAAACTTTTGAAAGATTACGTTTAATTATTTGGAAAGATAATGGTTGTAAATTATTAATATATATTGTTTAATATAATACATTATTTTTAAAAAAAACTTAATTGCTTCTACCAATAATGTGAACCATTTTTAGTGCACATGTGCTACATTTATTCAGAAATAGTTCCTTATCGTACAACAATATGTAATTTAAATGTCCTGCACCAAAAGCACTGCAAGATGTTTCATACGTAATTACCATTCTCCTCAGATATTCATCGATTACTGGAGGGTTAATTCGCCTAGGAACCAAACAGGAATGAGATCTAATCCGTTCAGGACCGCAACCGACGTAGCGTGATAAGCACGCCACCGCCATCCTAGCCTGGCTTACCCCTTGATCTGATACACATGTGCAGGATAACTCAGACATTGCCCAACTTCTTTTGAATTCTAATTGATTTAAAACATTTTCTCTAACCAAAATTAATTAACAATTATCAGTTGCTGCAATATTCAAACGTTAAATATCCCAATAATTAGATTTTGAGTTAAATCTTTGTTAACACAGATTGATATAAAATTAAAAATAAAGTTTCATTTCTTTTTCTTTCTCTCTCTCTCTCTCTCTCTCTCTCTCTCTCTTTCTTTTCTTTCAAATGCAGTATCATAATTTCTATAATTCTATACATTATAAAGCGCTCACATTTTCCTCCGTTTCTCATTTAAAATTTGTGAGTTGGAAAAAATGCACGGTTTATAAAATAATTCATACAAAACCGCATTTGAAGAAATCGAAGTAAAATATGGAAGCAGCATACTAAAGAGAGAAAGAGAAAGAGAGAAAACAAGAAAGACTAACACCAGTTGTGATGATAGCGATAGGGGAAAGGAGGCAGGGCAGGCCTGGGAGAATTTTCAAGCACGACGTCGCAATTACATCGGATCAGAGTGGAATATTTCATCCGGCGCCCTTCATCCAACGAAAACGAGAAAGACGGGGTTGTGCAACCAGTTCCTCGCTTCTACCCCCTCCCCTCCCGCCCCTCCCGTTCTCTGCCCCCAACCCGCCTTCATGCGGATTATTAACGGGCAATTTGCCGCGTCTGCTGCTGACTGTATTGTCTCTCTATTCTCTGGTCCTCGGTCGGATGGCAGGCCGTCTTTCCTCTTTCTCGCATCCTTTCCCCTGTCTTCCCTGTCTTCTATCCGTATTCAAGCTGTCTCGTAGCCTCCACGTCAAGTAATTCTCCCTTTCGTTCTCCGTCCGATCAACCTTTCGCCTTTACCTCTGTCCTTACCACATCACCCTTTCATTTTAAGAGCGGTTCGAAGTTCGTTAAGATGGTATGAACTGCACGAGGTTTCGGTCACTTGGAATCCCTTCATCTGCAGAACCCTTATTGCTGTATCTCTTCGAGGACATTTTCTGCGTCGTCTCGACAGGAAGACAGAAATTGAGATTGGAAAAGTGTAACTGATAAAGACGTTCTTTTGAAAAAAGAATGATGACAATTGACGGACATAGAACGCACTCAGCATTTTAGAATTATATCCCGTGTATAATCTTAATTCTTTATTATAATTATATTTTAATTTATGTATGAATAAAATGAAAAAGAAGCTGAAATCTTAAGATAAACTTGTTTTACAAGAAAGTTTCTTGACAAAGTAAGAGTACACTTTTATTTTTCAAGACATTACATCCAACTAAAAATTCAAGACCTACAAGAATCGTTAAGATAACGAGGATATTTGTGAAAACATAACGGCAAACTTTGCAAAAGACGATGAGTGACCTTATTACGCAGGAACGTAGGACTTGGTGCATTAACGGCTCAAAAACTTAAATAGTTTAGAGCAAAAATATACTCTAAGCATATATGCTCAAGATTTTCTTTCGTTACACTTTTTAACGAGATTGGCGCATACCTATTATAATGTAGAATCACCTTAATATTATTGAACATCAAAATGCTATTCTCTTTTTTAGTTCTCCCTAATTTACTTAAATTTATTTTTTAAATATTTATTGTATTATTTCTACGCAAGATCTATAAAATATATTTCTATTTACGTTCATTTTTTAGTGAGAATAAAAGTAAGAGAATGTTTCTTCTTTTTACAGTTCATGAACAGAGAATAGTAAATAAAAATTTAATTTCCTGTTCTTTTCTTCTTTTCGTCTAAATGGACAATATCAAAAAAACATTATTTCAGTGAATAAACAAATTCAAAAGGATTGTATTTATATTCGTGTTTAGTTCAGTATTGCGTCTTCAATACTTTTGAGAACAAGTTATTTGCGAGGCTTTGAACCTCCTTTGCGATCATGCCAAGAAATGTTAAAGATTAAAGGCATTAACCGACTTCTACAACAATAATTTTCCGCGAATAGGCAAACTTAATCGGTGATTGAAACTGGCATTCTGGAAACGCCCGGCAACGTGACATCGGTACTTGTATTTACGAGATATTCGCCAAGTAATATCAGATCCTAGGAACTCGCGTGGTGTGGTACACGTGTGCGCGGGTAAGCCCGAGAAAAGCGAGCAGCCCCTGGCACCGCTGGCAGCACTCCTGTTCCGACTGCAGCCAGTAAGCTAGTTAGGCGGGGTATTTAGGAGGGAATTTGGCGGTCCCGAAGTTGTACATTATACTCCGTCTACCGCGAAGAGAGAAGAGAGTCTGCAGCCGGTGTTACGCGGGCCGGCTGCGGACCCAAAATCTACCGTCTCCTCGAAACTGGAATTTGTGGCACGGTAAATTTAATAAGTCGACAAGCAACACTATCCTCTCGATTCTCCCACAACGCTCGTAGTCCCCGCAATTTTGTCTATCGTTAATCGAAATTTCAATATTAATAGAATAAATGATACTTTTCTTTTTCACAATAAAATATAATATTTTTTTACACAGCGAATGATCACGACTTGGAACTATATTAGAAATGTATAAAAAATAACAAATTGATATTTTATAAGTCTTATTAAATAACTGTAGTATAAATTTGTACGTATATATAATATAGAAGAAGAGTAATTATAATTTATAAGAATAAATGCAATAAATTAAAATTATTTTATATTTTTTTTCTCTTACAATAGGTTGCATTTTAATAAAAAAATATGTATTGAATCTTTAATTGACAATCTTGGATAACTGACGATTCGAAACAAAGTAATGATAGAGAGAGAGAGAGAGAGAGAGAGAGAGAGAGAGAGATTTACAAGAAGACAAATTATCTTTCTCTAATCTTTGTTCCGACCTTTTTGCTAATTTTTTATTAATCTCTTAGAATTTTTTTGTGAACTTTTTGGCAGCCGGTAAATCAACTGAGAGACTACAAAGAAGAAAGGAGGGAGAAAAGATCTCGACTTGATTTCAAACAACTTACTTTTCCGCCTCGCGAAGTGCCGAGTCGTTTCTGTGATCTTAGTGCACCTTCGAGTTTGCTACAAAGAGCGCCGAAGTAACGTAGTTCGAGATTCCGTTCGTACATCACGAGAGTTTGAAATCACTCGTCTGGTATTCGCAGTGCGACGATGTAGTCGTGGATACGATCTTGAAACGGAGGGAGACTACAAGTCGACCATCTTGTTTGCTTCGTCTTCAACGATACGTGAATGGCAGACAATGGCTTTTCGATGATGAAACGAGAAGCGAAACTTGACGTTCATTGTTTAGTCGACTGACTCGACTGCATCGATAAAGCACAACGTGTATCTGACGAAGTGCATTTATGCGACAGATTGATATTAAGGCCAATTCACATTAGTAAAATAAGCAACATTTTATTCATTCACGATACTATTTCAAAACTATATGAGATATTGATGATATATTGAGAGAGAGAGAGAGAGAGAGAGAGAGAGAGAGAGAATTTAAATTCTTCTCTCATGATAAATAACTATTTCTAGAAAACAAAAAGTACCGAAACGCAATCATGTGTGGTTTATAAATACTTTAATTTTTAATTTCTATCTTTCTTTGAAATGCAAAATTAATTTGTAAATATAAAATTCGTAAATATAAAATTACATGTGTGCTACATTAAGATGATTTTATTTTATTATTAAAGCTTTCGAAAAATGCTTGCGGATTAAAAAGAGCAGAAAAATGGAGAACGAATTTCTTGTATTATATAGTGGGCCCAAAGGCAGGATCAGATCACTTAAATTGAAGATCTTTTAAGAAAAAGAAAGGGAAACCTGCCGTCTCCATTTTCGCTGAGTGAAATGAACCTTTCCACCTTGCGCTTCTCTTTACATATTTCACGATACAATTCACCCGGACACTGACGGAATAAAAGCGCCGGCGGGAGGGTTGGTTACAAACGGTCAAACCAGTGCCGACAGGAGGATAGCTATGACTTTGCAATACCGACAGGAGGATAGCTATAAAGCCGAATACCAGCGAGCCGTTCTACAAAGTAAACACGATGGAGCCAGCTAAGGTTTATCCTCGTCTGAATGCAACAAGCTATTTCCACTCATCCAACCCTTCTCGTTTCGACCCTTCGTTCGAGTTATTCTCAATGCTCCTTGCGCATAGCTCGTGACAATACGGTCGTTTCATACGCTTGTTTCCCGTACAAGGATTTCAAACCGATTAACAGTTAACTAATCAGATCTGAAATATTGTATATATATATATATATATATATATATATACGATGTAACGAAAGAAGATATCTAAAATACATACATAAAAAAAGTCCAATAATTGAAATACATTTCTAAAGCACTTTTTGAAAAAGTAAAGATATTTTATCATAACTTATAAAAAATTTTTATTATATTTAAAAAAAAACTTGAGAATAGATCTTTGATTTATTTCAATATTGATATTCAACATATGCTTCTAAGCATATTTTTTCTAAATGAATTATGATAAGTAATAAGTAAAAAATTGCAGCATCCAAATCTTATGAAAAATAAAAATAAAACATTACGTATTCGCGCGAAAATAAGCGGCTACTATTATTGCTGCGCATTTCTTGCTCGTACGTTCGCGTATGCATAGAATTTCTCAATGTGCGAGAATGAGCCATCATCTGTATTACAAAGCTATTTTGCACGACTTTATTTACAGGTTTATTTCATTTGCTGACCAAATTGTGCCTTTGTTAACAGATGTGACGTTGCTTTAGAGCGAGAATTTCTCTTTACAAGCACTGCTTTGACGCCATTGTATGGTATACAATAACGAGTTTCACTTTTAGTATCGAAGAAATAATACACGGTAGATTATGATTAGGATTATAATTGATGAATTGATTGCATCACTGGCTAAAATCAAAGTGACGACATAAACGTTATTGGTCGAATGCTCGCTCTATGCATTCGATGCGCCCAACAGTAGTGAAACGTCATTCCAGCAATGTGCCATATTAATTTCATTCAACTTAAACGTGAATGAATACTCTGCAGTAATTTACCGATTAGTCAACGTAAACAAAAGTTGAGATTCATATCTTTTTGATTTTTTAAAGATTTGCGTGATATCATTAAAAAATTTATTTAGTTAACTTAATAGTTTGTTAAAGAAAATTAAAAATTTTCGTTTGATTAAATTATTGTACATCGAAAATGTATATAATAATTTCTATTTCCAATCTACACATACATAATAGATTTTTACCGCGATAATAATATCAAAAGAAAATAATTGTGTGCAACTAGCTTCGCGTATATTCTTAAATACATTTCCTTACGTAAAAAGGAATATAAATACATATATTAATTAAAAAACGCAGTTTTTTTCACTATTATATTAAGCTCACTATATATGTTCACAGTTTTTAAACAAGTCTTGGTTTTGACAAGAAATATAAAATTAGAAGTATACTGAATAAAATTAATGGATTGAATGCATAATAAATGAGACAAGCATAATACTACATGGAAGGAAATAAAAGAAGATAATTTTTTGTTTATGATTAAGTTTATTAATTTTTATTTTTTTTCATCGGTATATATTTCAAGAAAATGTATGGGTCTTTTTAATCATAATAATCGCAGATTTTCAAGTGTTTATTATCATAATTCGCGAGAATATAATTCACGCTTGGTAAGCTGTGATATGTTATTATGACACGCGTATTTTCATTCTCTCGTGAACAATTATGATTTGTCCAACCAACCATATCATCTGCGGAAATTGCAGAGACGATCATTCGCGATCTACATTGCTAATCGAACCATTCCCAGTTAACGTAATGCTGTGTAACAACCGACACGCTATCAGATACGTTGAACGACACTAATGCAACAACGGAGCGAGAGAGATAAATCATTTTCGTGCTACAACGACAATTATTTTTGTTTCATCTAGATACGTGAGGCAATTACCAATCACGTACACAATAATGTCAGGTTGTGCGTGATGGTATAAGATACATAGGACATGAACTTTTACATACCCATTTTTAAAAATAATTCCCGATAAAATTTTGACGCTATTTTTTTATTTTATATAAATTTTTCTGTATTACATTTTTTCAAATTATGTCTTAAATACAAAAATTCTATTTTTAAGTGACATTTATTTAAAATTCAGTGAATAGTAAGATACTTTAGAATTAAAAGCTTTTTTATGTAAAAAAAATTATATAAAAAGTTTTAGTTTTAGATAAATAAGTATTTAAAATTAAAATAATAAATAAATTGTATATAAAAATTTTTTTGTAAAAATATATCTTTAATTAATCCGCAACGACAATTTTAATGACATCGGAGATATAATGGAAATACGGCGTTCGAATTACCAAAACCACCATAAATTTCAGTGTTTCGCAGAGGCTTTGTAGAACACAATTGATTTATATCGTGATTTATGAGACGTTCCCTATACGAGAGATAGGCCAGCCCTTTTCAAGAGAAAACAAATTGCTCTTAAGCAGCCCCGTAAATAAACAAGCGTACCGTTTGGCAAGTAGCATGTATCCCCGACATAAGTGCTGTTAACTTCAACCATTTGGTTGACAAAAGGGCGCATAGGGAAACGACACAAAAGAGGGATAACAACTCATAGAGAAGTCATTGAGAGAGTCGAAGAACAGTATTAAAGTATCAATTTGTATTTTATTTTTGATAATTATGTTTTCCGATAATCTTATTATCATATGTACTATTTATATAATATTTCATTTAACATTTTTTTTAATGTTGCAAAAGTTATTTTTTTATTATATTTCTTACTCGAATATAATTAAATAACTATTAAACATAAAAAAAAAAAATTAAGAATTTGAACAAACAAGCTTGAGAAATAAATGCACTATGTTTCTCCCTGTTTTATTTCATGCAACAGTCTCGGTTCTCCAAAGTTCGTGATCCACGTTCTTGCATTGGCTAGAATACGAGACTCAGCGAAATCTTTATGTAGTCTCGGAATTGAAAACTGAGCGAGAAAACGCGCCACTCGAGAGATAACGGGTAGCTTCGTGACTTTTTAAAGTATCGTCTTGAAGTAATAGATGAGGAGATACTTGCTTGAATTTATAGCCGCGTTCGCCAAGTTCAAACTTCTTGCAGATTTTCTCGGATCATAAGTTCTCGAAATATGCGTGTAATAGAAGAACGCGATTGGAGATCTTTACGAGACTCCGACGGACGATCTGGTAGCAGCAACAGGGACGTTTTAATTTTGTATTTTGTAGTTTCTGTGCCGAATTCCGTACTAAAAGTTTTGCGAGAAGATGTCACAGGATATACACGATAACGCCAGGCAGATTTATATTTTTCCGCGCTTTATTTTACTACGATTCACTAAATCACTACCAAGACGGCGTAAATAGATGTAAATAACAATTCTATGGAGTGGAAATTATTCGAAATTATTATTTTCTGTTAAAATCATAACACAGCCTTTTTTTTAAACAAATTCGAAAATATGTAAAAAGCTATTTAGCCTATTAAAAACTTCACAAAATATTTATTCCTTCTTCTTTCATATCTTTTTAATTAACGTAATTAACATTATATATAAGATATTTATAAATATCATATTATTTTCTAGTTTTTAGCAAAAATTGATTTATTTATAGCTATTTTATATAGATAATATTTTTTGTATAAAGAGAGAGAACATATTTTTTAAAATGAAAAATCGATTCCACATTCAACTACGATCTGTCGTCGATATATCTATTGTCTGAAAAAGACGAAAGAACCTCTCGACCAAATAAATTTCAATAATCATAAAAGGAGATCGGCTACTGCATTTTTCCGCGGTACAACTGCATTGAAAAGCGACGACTTGCGCGTCGATCGCGATTCTAACAAAAAAAGGAGGATGAAGAAAAAGCTGCAAACTGAGTCTCGAGCGGCCGCGTGTGCCTCTCGAAGCCACTTCGGCGCCGATTTTCCCGACTCACGTATTCGACTCTTCTTATCGCGCGAGCAGCCGCATGCAACCCCTAACGCTTCGATGCGCGATAAAACGGTGCGACGTCGTCTCCAGGACGATAAAGGCCGACCGATTTCACGTGCCGTTTAGCGCACTTTAATTCCATTAAAGGGACATAACGGCGGGGATCGCGCATAATTTCTCGCTAGAAAGGATAAGTGGAATCGGCTGCGAGAGAGAGAGAGAGAGAGAGAGAGAGAGAGGAAAGGTAACTGGCGATGCTCTACTTCGTACTCTCGTTTCTCGCTTTGCCCCCCTCCCCCCTCCCCACCCCCCTGACGAATATGAATTCGTGGGGGACGAATCGCGGCAAATAATGGATTCTCTATTTTCTCTTGGCTTTTCTATTTTCGTAAATATTTTTAACGCGTCCGACAAATTTAAATAACGCCCACTTTCCTCGTTTTATCGCGTTTTGTTTTACGAACGGATAGACGAGATATCTCGTCGCGTGATTCCATGGGCTCGCTCCTACGTTAAAGTTAAGACATTGGGAGATAAGACTTAACGCGAGGGATTATTACAAGCGACATGGGCGATTCTCGTACTTCGGACATACCTATCCTATCATTTGTTCATTATTCCGTAATACGATGTATTTTATCTTCTATCAGTAGTAGAATTATCTTGTAATTGCATACGATTATCTTAGTATTCTGAATAGTAACACACTTTAAGTATTCAATAATAAATTAATAATAAATTTTAAATTATATTAAATAAAATTAGATGTTATATTTGATAAAAGAAAATGAGCTAATTATATTATTATAAAAGATTAATGAGATAATAATGGTAAAACAATGTAATAACATAAAAATAAAATTATTTTTATTTTTGACTCTAGTTTTTAATTATATAGTCGTCTCTCGTGAATGTTCTAGATTTAATCTTACGAATTTGCGAATGACAATAGTGCGAGTTTGAAAAATAGCAATGGCTGGCATAGGCTCATCCTCGTGGTTGTAAGCGCTGCGTTTTCAACACTTGGCAAGTTTAAATGCGGGCGCAGGTGTCGACTTTGTCGTTACGTTGCGTGCGAGGACGGCGTAGACGACGGTGACAATCGAGGTAACATTTTACGGGCACGTGAGGGGCTTTAACGAGTCGGTAGTTGACCCGTCTGAGGGCATAAAGACACGTGGTCCGCGAACAAATTACGGTCGTGGTATAAACCGCGCGTGGCCAAAACTTCTCCGGAACTTCTCGTCACGGCGTACGTGACAAATCTGACGTCACTTTGTGCAAGTGCATACAACGTGCTCGAAGCGTGTAGCGAGAAGGAGTAGCGAGGGGAGACCCTGGTAACTCGGGAACATTTTGCGGCAATGAGGGGGGTTAATGAGTAGCCAAGCCATATCCGCATAATGTTGGAACATGAAGTGGGTTGGTTCAAGAGAAAACGAGGACAAATGCAAAATTTGTAAATTTACTTTGCCTTTAGTAACGTTCAAAAAGTAAATTGTCTCAAATATTTTGGAAAATTTAATTAAATTTAAGCAATTCAGTTGATACTATTATGTAAGAAAAATGTATAATAAATGTATATTCTTTCAATAGCTTACGATTAGTCCATTATATCTTTTAGCACGCCAATTATCCCTGTGTACAATTATCTTTGCATTTCTCAAAAACCCATAAATAAAAACCAATTCGCAATAAAGACTGCTTATTCGCACGTGCGGTTGCACGCATCATAACGGTCGTGATTTATCGAAAGCAGGAATCGAGTGACGAATCTGACATTATACCGCGATACAGTACGGTGGGGTGAGAGTGGATAATTTGGTTGTATTTCGCAGCGATGAGAGGGGTGGTTAACGATTACGACGGTAGAAGGGGTAGATTGTAGAACCAGCCGTCCGCCACCCCAGGTAACGATAGTTCGCGCTAACGATCACCGAGAGTTACAAGCTTGCAGAGTTGTACCTCGGAGCCGGACGGCGAGGGACACGCGTAGGACAAGACAGCACGATTGGAGATGGAACGAGATGAGATGAGACGAGACGAGATGAGACGATACGAGACGAGATGAGATGAGATGAGATGAGATGAGACGAGACGAGACGAGACGAGACGAGACGAGATGAGACGAGACGAGGTGAGACAAGACGAAACGGGACTGCTGGTAGGCCGACAGCCCTAATTGCTGGCCAGGGATTTACAGGGGGATAGGTGCCAGGAATATAAATATCCTCGCAGGCTAGCTTCGCCGCCAGGAATTTCCACTTGCTCCACGGCCATCCGGTTGTCTCACCCTCACCCTCGCCCTCGCCGACCGCCGTTCTTCTTCGTCAAGCCTCGTAATCCCACCGGGGATTTTCTAACGTACCATGAATTCCTGCGGTGCGTCGCGCTCGGCTGCGACCGTCTGCGACACGAGTCCAAACCGCGAAATTAAAAGGGATCCGTCTTTGTCGGCCACGCGGAGCGTGTCGATGCGATCATGTGTCGGCGAAGCGCTACGCAATCTGTCGAATAGATCGATTAGGTACATCGGCATTTACTAAACGCAACCGAAACACGTGACAAAATCGATAGCAAAATTAAATTCGATAAGAGAATTCTCTTCTTCAATACATCTTTTAATACTATATAAATTAAAATAGATAAGCGCAAAATATAATTAGAGAAAAATGAAAGGAATATAATAATTTGATGGTAATTACACGAGAAACAAATAATGAAGAATTCTATTATATTCGATGTCGAGCCGCGTTGATATTCCGTTTATCGCAGTCCGTACGTTGCACGACAAATAAATATCGGTGTCGCGCGATAAATTCTAGGACGTGCACTTTTACCACGCAATTGTTTCGAATGCAGTCGGACAAAAATATCTCGTGACGCGTTTAAACATGCCGTGCCGTGCACCGGGTTTTATGCATCCACCGCGCGCGCATCGGTCACTTCGACGCGGGGTGTAATTTCTGTGGGACACGAGCGCATTAAGCACCGTTGAGAATAATCTACGGCACGCAATCACCAACAAGCCAATGAAAGTTACCGGCAGATCTAGAATGTTCTTTGACCATTATTTCACGCAGAGCTCTGCCTTCCTTTTCTAATGATAAACAATTAAGTATTCATTTGAACGTAATTTACTAAATGTATTTTCAATGTATAAAAGAGATAAGAAAATATTTCTTGTCCTCCCTCCCTCTCTCTCTCTCTCTATATATATATATATATATATATATATATATATGTATGATAACACAAGTTTGTATATGAAGTAAAACATATATAATAATATTCATGTAAATTAAAATTTGTCTCTTGTTAAGATAGCATTTTATGAAAACAATTCAGAGTGTTCTCACTACATTAGTAAAGTTTTAAAAAATTTGACAGAATAGAAAACATGTCAATATTATATATATATATACATATACATAAAATATTTAAAAACTTAAACTATTTTACTTATTTAGAGTTTTTTAAAATGCCTTGTGCAACTTGTTGTATTGAGTATTATTCAATTTTGCCAGTTTAGATGACGCATATTCTTTTATAAACACACTTGCAGATTATGATCGGCCCACGTATTTATGTTCTATAATACTGTAAAGTTGACGTTTAAAATATCACGTCTCTTACCAGGTTAGAAATGGGCAAATAGCTTACCCGGCGCGATGTACACGTTCGTAAGGCAAGAAAATATCCCGTGTCGAGGGGCAAATTTTATGTGTACACATCTCGTATATCGGTCACATTAATGTCGTATAATTTTACGGTCCACTTATAATTCCAGTGCTCCCCCCCCCCCCCCGATCACACAGCACTTTGATAAAAACGTGGCGAGCCCTTGAAATAAAGCTTTGACAAAAAAAAAAAAAAAATCTAGCGTGATAAAAATGCGAAAAAATGAATGATTTGAAAGACCGAATAATTCTATTGCAATTTAATAATTGAATGTGCGCAAAGCAAGCATTTAGTTTGAAAGTTTTTATTCAGTATCCGTGATATTTTTTTTTTGCGCGCGCGCACGCGTCATGATTTGAAGATATTATTTTTAACAACTTCGTTATCTAGCGAATATTTTTGTAATAGCGTAGAGAGACAGAAAAGTAAATGGAGCATTTTTAAAGAATTCTACAAAATAATGAATATATGATTTATTATTCTCGTCATAAAAGTAATCTTTATAAATCTTTAATACATTCGCAACATACATCTTCTAACAAAATTATTTATTTATTCTAAAAGTTATTTCATGTATACATTTTTCATGATAATATCAAATATTTCTTCAAAATTATAAATTTACAAGTTTATGAATAAACTTTATAATTGTCATTCAAAACAATTAATTATTAAAATTGATAATATTAATTTAGACGTTGTAATTATTATCATCTAGACAAAACAATCGGTCTGAATTAATCGTTAATGCATTCGATCGGAGAACTTTACTAATTGAAAATGTCGTTATATCGTAATCTCGTCTTACAACGATGAGCAAAGAATCATTTTACCGGATACTTCATTCGAGAGACGACACCACGCGATAAGAGGCGAAAGATACGAATTAATTACTTCGATGTCCTCTCCAGCAACTGGAGGTTCAAATTCCCTCAGGACAGTAGTTTATCTTGATTACCTTTAGTCCTTTAGACCTTAGTCCGGGATTAAGAGGGATGATTGAGTAGTCCGCAAGGGCCACGTCTAGTCTAAGCTTCTGGTGTTATATGAAAACACCCTGTCACAATGATTTGTTCTTATTGTGCTAAAGTAGCAAGATTAAAAAGTATAAAACTTGCGCTTTTAATAACGTATCCTCCACTTTGCTTAGATTTATGTTATCGTTCGAATTAAAGGTCTTTTCGTTTCAGATTTTTCGAAACCAATTCACGTGCGTTTGTGCGTTGTAACAAAGTTAAACAGTGTTAAACAGCGAAGAAAAATCGCGCGACAAAAAGAAAAAAAATTATTTAGCATGTTTATGTAATAGTCGTAAAACTAAAATGTATCTTGTAACAGACGCCAATCTAACTGCGTTGACGCTGTGTTATACCCGCATCTACGATGCCAGCAAACTCAAATTCTAACTATCGGCTTCCTGTCTGATGACCAATCATCAAGTCCGCTTACAGTCACGTAGCGAAGCTACGTCACGTTAAAGGACTTCTAACCTACTTTAGGGATCCTTTAAAGGATTATCTTCATCACTGTGTTTAAAGTCATCTTCAGAAGCCACTATTCAAGCCAACCGATATTTGATGAATGTCTGCTCTAAAGTGCAGAATGTTAAAGAACCGTTTTCGCAGAGACATCCAAGTTTTTGTCGCATTCAGCGATTCGACTTCTTTGAGGAAGCGTCAATTAATAACGATTTATCGCGATGAGTCAGATTACTGGAATATATTGGAATGATTAAAAGCTTTTCATGTGTCCATCTGTGTGTGTCTGTGTATTGGAGCGTATGCGTGTATATGTGTATCGTTCTGTGGCGTCGAGTGCTTTCACGAATGATTAATTATATCTGTGACATGAAGAAGTTTTGCTCAGATGCGCGATAATGGAAGCTAGACAAACGCTTTTGTTCGCGTGACACTGATAAAAAAGTTTAACTTTTGTACCACAAAAAGAAATAAAGAGTGAAAAGAGATGCAAAAGAAACGTTTCTCGAAATACAATCGGTCGAAAGTTTAAAAGGAGATAGTAGGATAAAAATTAATCTCAATAATTTAAACTTTCCTGGAAAATTGTATCAAATTTTACAAGTAGGTTAAATATGAAATTGCAAAGAGCGTCACATATTCGCACAGGCTTAATATTAATCAAGATTGAACGACCCACGAAAATTTAGTTTCACGGAGAGGCTTAATGTTTTGTATTATATCCCGTGATGGATGCCACTCGTTAATTTTATAATTTGAACGGCGTGATACGTAAGGTAGAGTCGAATTTACTTAAGAGAAATGAGAGGAATACAGGCTAGAAAGAGAAGATGCAAAGAAACACGAATAAAAAAAGAAAAAAAGGCAGTAGGGAAGATGGTAAAATGAGAAATATGAAAGAAAATACGAAAAGAGAAAGCTAAAGAAAAAAAGCGAGGATGATAAGAGGAGGAGAAAAATAAAGGAAAAGTCGAAGAAAGGAAGAATGAAATGCGAGCGAGAGAGCAAGAAGAAAAGATAAGTAAGGAAGGTGAGAAAGGTCGCTGGATGATTGGCTACCCGAGCCACCCCCAGCCGCGAAGTACTAATATCAGGGTAGGTGGGATATACTCTTACAAATTGTCTGGCGGTGCGTCGGTGGGGGGGGGGGGGGTGCGCGCAGAGGGGGATTTGTCTCCATTAAAGGGATTGAGGTTTTGTCGTACTCCACTTCCACACTCCGCTTCCGCTCTTTCTCTCTCCCCCCAGCAACGCCCTACTTGTATTTGGCGCCTGTACCTTCGCGCTTTATACCATTCCTTTTTCCGGTGTCCTCTCACGCTCGACCGTGCGCGCTCTGTCTCGTTGAAACGGCCACCAGATTGGAAGACGAATCTTTTGCCAGCAACAAGCTTCTCCGTAAGCCCACATTCAGTTAGCGAATACCCGAGTACTTTTTACTGAGCAGACGCAACCCAGTCAAACATACTCAACTCCTACTAATGGTTATTTTCTCATCTCACGGTTTTTCTATCTTGTTCTTTAGCTTGTGGAATGTTATACGATATGTCTAAAAAATGCCTTCATCACGGATGTGTCACGTATCAAATAGAAGTTGTAAAGTTGTCTCTCATTGAAATTTTTTTTAGGGTAATTTTCATTGCAAATTATAATTATGCTTAAGAGTATTAAGATACGAGAAGAAAATATATTTTAGTTAATTTACTTAACTTGTTTAGAGAGTTAAATATACTTATAAAAGATTAAATTTTAAGAACAAGTTAATTTCAAAATAAATCGCAAGTATGTTATATATTAAATATTTTTAAATCTAACAAGAAAAAAAAATAAGGCTTCTCTTATTAACTTTCTGTTAAAAAATGATTCCAAATTTATTAAAGCATTTGTATCTGAATAAAAGATTCTGAAAATACATGTTGTGTAAGAGGTCACAAGGGGGTACACTGTGGTTCAGGTTGTGTCCTGATAAAAAGAGAAAAAAGACTCTGACTCGATATTATTTTATCAGATAGTTTTCGTTCGAGACTCAGGCTGAAGAAAAGAATGGGGCACGTAAGAGCGGCTGATCGAGTTGATCTACTGTTTCTACCGCGAAATCGGGTCAACCCCATTTTCGCGTGAAGATATCGCCTTTTTCTTTATTCAAGCGATACCGTTGCCATTCACGAAGAAGGAGATCTCGTGAAAAGTATTGAGAGAGCGTATTGCTTATGCTGGAATGAAGTTATCGACTACAATAATCAATAACAAGAAAATAAAATTGACTTGTTATTTTATCAGATATATCGAAATAATTCCACTTTCAAAGACACTTCTCTATAAATTTTTTATATATTTTTATATTTTCTATACATTTTTAAATATTTAGTATACGATTATAATTCTAATTATATCTATGTAGTGTCTGTCATAGCATTTGACAATATTTTTTCAAAAATAATAAAAATAATCCAGTATAATATTATAAAGTTTATAATTTAATAAATTTAATAAAAGTGTCACAAAAAGTTTTAATATATAAATATTATTTTGAAACAACAAATTTTTTTGAAAAATAACTATAAAATGTTTCCAAAATTAAAAAAAAGGTATAAGTAAAATGTAGAGAAATTTTATTATAAAATAACAACTTATATCTATTTATTATTATTTGTACAATTATCGAATAAACTGTATATTTATATAACTACAGAACAATAAATTGTTATATAATATTTCAAATTTCAACTTATTTTGTGAGCTTTTTTTATCATCATTTCTCTTTGCAAGAGTAAAATAATATTACATATATCTCACTTGGTTCACGAGCGCATTATTTCTAACGTAAAACCATTTTCAGCGATTCCTTAGCATCGAAGAAACGCGACGGCGGCGGCGTGCGGCGCATAGCGACAGAAATACATATATTTGTCACTATATACGCCACATATCTGCGGTCTCTTCGACCTGGAAGAATAAACGGAGCGCGATTCAATGCTTCGGGGTACGTTGGATTTTGTCGGATGGGCTGTTGCTTTTGTAGAAACGTTTGTATTTATATCTGATACATAGATGGTTGCACTTGACCAGGCGAAAAACGTGTGATAAATCGGCGCAATCCGTTACGCCGGTCGCCGTTACAAGCGCGCTCTCATAAATTCAAAAGGAAGTCTTATTGCCCGGAAGATTCCGATGTACGTCATAATGGGAGATAATATTGGGATCCGTTCCAAGCCATTGTATCCAATGGTTCTCCTTGTGTATTGAGCGAAACGTAGCGTGTGCGCACAGCACGATCTTCATCGGAATATATTTGAATCGGTAAGTAGAAAAAGGGCCTATATATATATACAGTCCCCTGCATCTTTACGTGAGAGAAAGGAAAAAGTCTCCCTACAAAAAACTAAAATAAAGAAAATACTATAATATGTTTTTGATATATTATTGAAATGATATATAAATTCTTCCGCTTCCACTATCTTGAAAGATAAAGCTCTTCTCCCTTTAAACGATACAATTTCTTGAGCAGAACTTTGCTGTCCAAACACAATAATTTTACATAATATGAACTTTTCTATCCAAAATTCTGTCTCTTCACGGAACAAAAAAACAGATATAAATAAATTAATTTTTTCATAAAATATATAAAATACGTTTTTCACATATAAACACAGAATAAATATATAATAATATAAATAAATATATATGTAATTATTTCATTAAAGACATACATACAATTTAATAAAGAGACAATTTAAACGAAAGCAAACAGTTTTAAGTATCTTAATACGAAATAATAAAACTTTTAAAAATATTTATTGTTATTATTCTTAGAAATGTACGTGTATAATAAAGTTTTGCAAGAATTGTATCTATATATTTCTACAATGACATTACATCGGTAACTGTACCAAATACCAAGACGAAATTGGCAATCTGCATGCAAATGCTAAGAGGATCTTGTATATGAAATCTATAGATTGCTGCAACGTGTAATCAAATTGTCTTTTTAGCGTACATTGAATATAGCTTGAATCTTATACTTATTATTTACATTTCAGTATGATAAGGTTCTAATTAAAAATAATCCACCAATTTTGCTTATATCAAAGTTTTAGATAAATATTTAATCGAAAACTAAACACGACGAGAAAGTGTTTCAATGAATCGCTGCCAAGATGACACGATTCTTCGTTAAACATGCGTAATGGTCGGAACTATATGGCATTCTAGCTGTAGCTGGATATCTCGAAGTCTCGAAGGTAGTCGACACCTGCCGTGGTTAGATAAGCTCCGTGCAAATTTACCCGGCTTACTTTCAGAATCAGCCGAAATACGGTTACATTGCACTCCAACTATACCTCTCTCTTTCTCCCTCTCTTCTCTCTCTCTCTCTCTCTCTCTTTCTTCTCCTGTCTACCCTAGGAGGAGCGCTCAAATATTTGCGCAATCGATGGCAGTTTTGCTGCGGCGTAATGGCAAGGGAAGCGAGAAGTACCTGCGGCTCTATATTCGAGAACAAAAGGAGAAAGTTGGAAAAAGAAGCGAAATAGCGGATGATAGGGAAGAAGGTGAACGAAGGTTAAGAGCGTAACGAAAATCGAGAAGGCGTAAAAAAGAAGAAAAATATATGAACGCAAAACAAGAAGAAATGAGACTTTCGACGAGGATTCGAGAAATTAAACTTTGCAACGTGGTTTCTTATAATCCTGGCCGAGAGCCAGGATTTTCGCCATGTCGGGTTTATTGCCAGGCACAAATTCTCGCGTTGAGAAACTGTGACGTAACAAGAAAATTGTTATTGCATTATATTTGATGTAGAGATTGCCAAATGTAATTTTCAAAATATTGTGGCCATCTTGAAGATGTGACATAAAAGTTTTTTTTTTTTTTGTCAACGAAAAATTTTTATGATTAATATTATCATAAAAATTACATAAATATTATTACATGTATTTTAAAATTAAATTGTTGTTTCAAATATATGTAAAAATTTCACTTAAAATTTTTTCTTAAATGTAATATTTAATATTGTAAATTATGAGAAAACATTAATCATAATGAATAAAAATTAACAAAAGAGAAATGCTTTAGCCGTTTTTAAATTATATATAAAGTCTTGCAAAATATACGTATAATAATATACGTATGATAGCAATTGAAATGGTTGAATTGAAATAAAGTATCTAATTCGACAGACAATTTTCTTTGTAAAGATTTCAGGAAACGTTATCTTTTAACGACGTAGACGTTTATCAATGAAATTTTGAAACTACGACCGATAGCGACCGATGCCATGAGTTCCACAAGATTACGGGGATCAGAAGCCGTTTAGTCGCAACTCTGACGAGACTTTAACTGGCTTTAGTCAAAGTCGCGTAATTCCCTACGACGAAAACCTAACGAGTTCGCGGCGGTAGGATTCCAACGACGACGAGATCGTGGGGAGAAATGCCCTCGTCGTCGGGGGGAAACTCAAAAAGTAAAAGTCCCAAATCCTGTACGCAACTTTAAATTAAAGCAGTTCGTTTTGTCCGCCTTTTGTGTTTTTATCATCCGCCAGTATTTGGTATTTTCGTGATCTCTGGGGAAGAAAGAAAAGGAAGGGAAGAAAAGACGTTTGAAACCCGTGTAACAACTTCCACTTTTCTTTAAAGAACAAACAGTTAAAATAAAAATGAATATTTCCAATTCTCGGCACTGATTGTGAGAAAAAAAAATTTCTGACTTTTTAAACATATTTCAAAACATAACTTTGCAACGTGATACAAAAATGTCATTATACCCTTGTTGAAAAAAAAAAAAAAAAAAAAAATACCAATGTTTTATTATTAAAAATATAAATAAAAGAACACTTGAAATTCTGTATAAAATTGTGAAATATATCTTTCTAATCGTAAAAATGGAATTTAAATAAATATTTTTACTAAAAAATAAATATTTTTCACCGTGATCTATTTTACGATTTTACCTGAAGCGGCATACCCCCCATTAACAAATTGCTGTAAATCCGCCTGATTCAAGCGTTAAAAAATGGTGAGAGTATCCTAGAAATGCAAAACACGCCACGACGATTAATTCGCGCGAGATGTACCAGCCATCTTTGTATTTACACGCATTTGCAGCATGGATGGAATCCTGAGTAGGATTCAGCTCGAAGGGTGAACAAAGGGCAGAAAGCGTCATTAAAGCTGAGTGATCGACGAGCGAGCGTCGGAAATACTAAGCAAGTGCCGTTTGCCGACTGGAAGCACGTGCCAGTTCTTAGCGTGGGAGCAGTTTGCCAATTAATTAAAGTTGTTTCCGGTGGTGTCATCGATCCGCCACCGCAATTAATTTCGGTACCACGAATTCGTGTACAAAAATGGGATAAGGAGTAAGTTGCATCATTCGTAACAGATCTCATTTATTTGTGCTTGCATAATGTGTTGCAAAATGAAATTAAGTGAACAGAAAATGAGTTCACTTAGATAAGAGAAAGTAATGAAAGAAACAAAGATTTTCAGACTGTTTATAGTTGAGAAAATTAGTTAGTAATGACGATTTCGCAAATGTCAAACTTTTGGGAATTTAACGAATTATTTTCACGATTAATACATAACACGTAAAAATTATTAATTTTTATTTGCCAAATATTTTTGTGACATTTCGTATCACGTTGCAAAGTTAAACTTGATTTAAAAACATCTTTTAAAATAAAAATAATTATATTTATTGGAAAAAAGTGCAATTAATAAGAATGACACCTCTGTTTTCACATTTTGAAATTTATATGCAATTATCTCAAACTTTTTTGACTTGCCAAGGATGCGGCATACTTAGTTATCACCTCGCCAGCATCAGTCGTTATGTGACTTCAAAAATTTATCTATCTTTGAAAAGTCCGCTACTCTCTTGCGAAAAGAACCAAGAACTACCTTGAATCCGGTTTGCACATGTTGGAACACAAGCTCACTAGGAAGCAGCTTTGCGATACTTCTGCGCCAGAGTTTCGTTTAAAGTTTCTCTTGTAATCCTGAAGTGCACGGTCTACGATGTCTTTGGTGTTCTTCACGATTTTGGTAGCCTTTGGGAGAGCCGGAAGATCGAAAGACAAAGAGACAACCGTTAGGTGGAAAATAAAGGATTATCACGATATTGTTTAAAAGAAAATGCTTCTAATTTATGTTTCTTGCCAATGTAAGAATTAAACGAAATTAAAAGGAATTTATTAATCTTCGAAATTAGATTAAAGTATTTAAATTATCTATTATTCTTATCTGCTCTGAATATGCTAACGTCATCAAAAAGTAATGTAAATTCGGAAAATAAAAAGTTTACATAATCTCTATATTTTTAATACAAAAAAAATGGAATTAATAAAAAAAATGTAAAAAAAAATCAATAATATAACACACTATTGAGAAATTATTGTACATTTCAATGTAGCATAAATTGTGCACATTTTAAATTGACAATACGCCTAAATAACGTCAAAATATTATTATTAAGTAATATAACACAAAAGAAATTGATTTTCGCGAAAAATGGTAATAAACTCGAATCTTTAAGAAGGATATCAATCTTTCGAAACTTTTCAGCCGTTAAATGTGACGGACAAACAGTAGAACCAATTTCTATAGCGGTTTAAGTTCGGTTTTTAACGTGAAAGAGCAAGGGACGTAAACATGGCACGAATTAAGGACGATTAATAGGACTACGTAATTAATAGCGGGATATATTTCTGAATATAACGAACGAAAAGGGCGAAGAAAAGGAGGAAGAAGAGAAGAGATCGATTCGTTTCCTTGTGTAGGACAAATACTTTCTGAACGATTTGCATGCAAAGTATCCCGAGGGGCGAAAAAATTTTAGAACGAAAATGCGAAAGACACGCGCGCCTCGCAACGATAATGTATACTGTATATCTACGCACACAACGAGTAGGACAACGGGGAGCCTGTCGAAGAGAAATTCGCAATCGACAGAGGGAAAACATCGCCACGCGCGCGCGAGAGCTCTGTTAATTTAACTAAAATATTCCCGACGTCTTTTCGGAACGCCTGGCGGAAGGCAACGGAATTTCACGCGGAAAATTCTGCGACAGCAGCATCTCCTCTCTGTTTGCCGAGAAATCCCTCTGTCGTTGTCGTTATCGTCGTTTTCGTTCCCGTATTGCGTCTCACAAAGTAACGAAGTATCGAATTCCACTACTTTACGACAAGAAGCGGCGCAGTCGGACACTTTCGGGATTCCGATATATTGGCTACGATGGCAATCTCGAAGGTCTTCATTGCGAACACGGTTCCGCACTTGTTTTAATCGGGCATGAAAGGAGTTTGCTACGAGTTTGCTGTCTTTTATTGACCCATCAAATTGAACATTCCATGAGTTGTTCGTTTTAGTAGTATTGATTTAGAAGTAGATGACTCCATCGTTCAATCAATCTTTTTCTCATGTTTCGAGAGTAAACATATGTATATGATTAGATTTTTTTTGTAATATTATACATATAGTATTAATATAATATTCAAATTAATTATACTGATTTTTTGTAAAATAACTTTGTGTGTGAATGCAAATTTGTAAATGTAGAGAAAATAATTTGCAAACGAGAAAATTAAAAACAGAAAAGTCCTTTACCTATTAGTCGTAAAGCACTTTTATTCCACTCGATAGATCGTTGCCATAAAGTAGGCATGAAGTAAGTAAAAGCAAGCCGGGAAAAAGTACTTCGAAAGAACTTTCACTGGCATTTTTAAAGCACAGTTTTGCTTAATGGCTGTATAGTTGTAAACTATATTTAAACCTGAAATTTTTCGAGAGAGAGAGAGAGAGAGACTCCTTTTCCCAATTACGAAATACATTGATATGCGACAAAAAAAAAAGCATTCATATATAACGTTAAATATGCGATTAAAATGTCGATCATTTTACTTATGTATAACTAGTAGATAATTAATCAAGATTGAAAAAAAAAATATTTTTAGTTACATGTTACGGCTGTGTATTATGCCTTTTGTATTTTACTTTGATTAAAAATATTTTATCGTCAAACACAAAATGATATTAAATCTGATTTTGCATAGGGAACAAAATGGATTATAGTATCGTAATCACCAATGGAATAGTCGGAAAAATTTTTTTCATGACGTGGCATTACGTGGGTACCTCTGTGAATAATTTAAAGTTTAAATTTATTCTCGTGTAAATCAAACATACGCTACAGGTACTCTTTGTTAATTTTTAGTAGAGCTTATTCCAAGCTCGGTTCCGCAGCTTAATTAATATAAAATTTCTGGAAATTTCAGCGCATTTTATTTCCACCGGTGAGATAAAGCGCCTCGATGTATTGTGGAATTTACCTTCTGTTTCGCTGTTTAGTCAGCATCAGACGAGCAAGCTGGCTATGTCGAGCGTATTATTCCGGCGTGCGCTTTTTATTTAAGTAATATAATTTAAGCCGATAGTGCTCGCCACTTTAAGATGAGACTCTGTAGAATGTCTGACATTCAGTAAACTAATAAACTTTCGGAAAATTGATAACTGGCTGTTTTTTTTATTTAAGAAATCATAAGTAAAGCTAATATTTAGCGAGAGAAAGAAAAAAAACGAAGAAGTCGTTCAATATCACAATTATCAGCTAGAAGTTTATTGAAAAACAATAATTAACCTATTTTATTGTGAAATTGAAACTTCACGTTGACAGAGATTTCGAATCTAAAATGCGGTGCATTAAACAAACGGCCCGCGAGCGGGACATTAATTCACCATTACGTCATGGTAATCAAGTTAAATTTTCACAATGGGGAACGAATTTCATCCCAGTTGTACTGCCTGCCGCCATCAATTTTGCAGGTGCGCATGACGTTTACAATTCGCCCATATTAATTATTCCGGAAGTTCTCAGAATCCCAACGTTTCACGCCTTCCGACTCCGGATAGTGCATCGCGTACATTTTACATATAGATCTACTTATCAGTTGGAGATTTCTGAAGCCTGTTGCATCAAGAAAATCTGTTTAAATCACTAAGAATTATAAAATTAGATACGTATGGCATTCGTCGATTTCCGTATAAAGCTGAACATTTTATTTAAGTTACTAAAAATTTCTGAAAATTATTTTCTAATAATTCTTAGAAGTATATATAATTTTACAATATTTTTTTTTTAAGAAATAAAATATATTTTTAGAAAGCAGGATTAAAATCATATTAAAATTTTTCTTCTCTTTACATACATACATTAATTGTAAATTATTTCAAAAACCGCGAGAAACTTTGAGCGTTATATGTACAAAGGATAATGATGTTACCATTTAATCTTTCAATTAAAATAACTCTTCTGTTTTTATATCTATTCGCAAAACCAAATTTTTGTACGTATTATTATGACCCTAATCTAGTTTTACTGCCATTGCTATGACGATATAATATTTGATGATATAATATTTCTCAAAATTTCTCTTCTCTCGCTATTTCAAGGTACGTTTTATAGCGATACGAATGTAATTACGCTTGGCAATTTCCATGGTGAGTTTCGGCGTACGCGTAGAAATCGATATCCCTAGACATATATATATATATATATATATATGTACCGGACAATCGTGTAATCACGCGACGCCTGACTTCTGCACCGGCCAAACTTGAAGTCATCTGTACAGTGAAAGTAATTGCGCAAACTTTCGCCGATGCGGATGACGTTTAGCGAGCGTTAAAGCTCGTTACTGGCGAGCACGTGCATATTTTAGTGACAACTACGTTACAAGCGCGTCTGCATTCGGACATAAAGTCTCACGAGAATTGCTTTCTCACTCCCTATCTCCTCCCTTTTCTCTTTTGCCGATTGCTGTATGTATTAAAAAAGACTCGTAACAACAATTATCAACCTAAATTTTAATATTGATTTATATATATATGCTCTTTTTTATTCTCTTTATGATGCAAATACATAGAAAACTCGTGATGTAGATATATGTATAGAAAATTAGCTTAAATTAAATTTCTGTTCAATTATCATGGCCTTACATTAAGTTTGCAGAATAATTTTTTCCAAAAATTAAAATAATTTTTTTGTAATTATTTTTTTCTTAATTGCAATTGAGACAAAAAAAATGAATTTATTTCACGTTATAGAATATCCATATGTATCTAAACGTTTGTTTTTTCTTATATTTATTTATTTAATTTACTTATTTGATTTACTTATCAAATTTTTATTTTCTATATGTTCGCCTTTCATAATTATTGTAGATTTAATAAGCAGTACCTATTACAAAGATTGAATTGTGATTGAATTCATGTAGAACTATTTGATTATTATGCTTTAATCGATTTTCAAGTAGATCGAAATTCAAAAAAGATCAAATTATCCAGAGTAATGGCTAATTTCAGAACATCCTGATCCTACATCAATAATAGCAAAGCACTACAACGTCAAGTATATTGAAAATTCAATTAAATCGAAAATGTTAATGAATCGGTTTAATCGTAATAGCTGAAAATATGATTTTGAGTGAATTAATTCAATCAATGGACTTATTGGCATAATTTAACCTCGAGAATCATTTTTAAAAACTAGATGATATTCCGATTATTCGTTAATTGAGTAGTGTTAATATATTACAACGCGTTTGCTTTACGCTATACGATCTCTTTATGGCATATTCTATGATATTTTATCGTAATTATCGTATCGCAATTAGCAGTAATTGAAGATAATAATGTACAAAATGTCCGTTTACGGGGTCTACTCAAATCTTGTAAAAAAATTCCCTGAAAATTCCGATTTTCCAGGTATTTTTGGTCAAAATTTTAAATAAAAAGAATATTTTCAAAAATTTTTAATACAACTTTCTCTAAAATAAATTCTTTTATTATATGCATTTTCTAATGTTTTTATTCAAAAGAAAAAGCACGGAGCCTCTTAAATTTCAATGTTAGATTATAAATGCACTAAAAAAATTGAATAACTTTCATAAGATAATTTATATAAAATTTTCATTTTTTTATCTACTGTATTAAAAGTTACAAGCGTATGTGCTCATATCCAATGTTATGTTAAGACATTAAATATATAAACAAAAAAAATATATATATATATATATATATATATATATATATATATATATTTATACGGGACAAACTGAGACGGCAAAGTTCACGTTGTCTCATTTGATCTGATGACAATTTTTTAAGCATTTCTTATTAGACTTTATTTTTACACTCATCATTAGACATTATTTTTTCCCGACCTATTCTTTTAATGGCCAGCACTATATATTTGTTTAATTTATATGTCAAGAATTGTAGAATTATTAAAAATAAAATCATCACTCTCAATTCAATAATGAGTTTCCACGAAGTGAGACGTGAGACGCTAGTTTCACACACATTTCAAACAGAATTGCACGATATATGCTGGTACCTTTTCCAGATGCAAAAGAAATCCCTGAATATTCCCGGTTTTCCATGTTTTTCCAGAGAGTAGACACCTTTTACACAGACATGAAGAGTAAAATATATTCAATTTTTCGAGAAATTTTTATTTGATATCACAAACACATCTGGAGTTAATCTTGGTCTATGCTCAACGTTTTATCATTCTCTCTGGCGTCGTAAATGCATTACTTCTTATATTGAAAGTGTAATTACATATGTGCATATCTTTCGCATACTTTCTCTCGCGTTTTTCATTAACTACAAAATCTTATTGCATCTAAACGACTTTGGTATGCATCGCAAGCGGTTGGAAAAGTTGTTCAGTCACTTACCTCTATGACTGCCGGTGATCTTGTCCCGCAGAATATTTATCTGATGCACTCGACCATATTCTTCAAACATCGTCCTCAGGTCATTCTCGTCCATGTCGTGAGGCACTTGCCCCACAAACATCTTTATGTTGTCCGGATCCGGCTGCTCCACGCTGTTGTTGTTCATTATGCTGTAACGGAAAAGGAAGTTTATGCGGTATGTGCAACGTATTAAACATGCGTGCCTGAAGAAAAACAACATGCCGTTATTAATACGTTAACAGTTCAAAGACTCCTGTGCACTTTATCAGTTCAGATTTATCTCGTGGCCGCCTCGTAATACAACAAGTGATTTGTCTCTCTCGATACTCTTCTCTTTCTAGATATAAATAATATTACAGATAATATTCACGGTACAATATTTCATATTTGTTAATTCCAAAAATTGTTTAAATGATATTAAGGATTTATATTCGATACACGCGCAAATAATTTTATAAAATATATATGAGTAAATTAAATCTTTAACAATTTTCTGAAACAAAAAGTTAATATTACAACTTTTTCGTTTTTAGTACCTAAAAATTATATGTGTTTACTCAATAATGTTCATTTATAAAAGAATAAATCGCTGAATAAAACTGTTTTTCAGGCTGATTTATTCAGTCGAATATTTTGCAACCTAAAACTCAATCGACTATTTTGATTGAATGGGTTGCAAAGCGCGAAATATTCTCACGGGCATCGCACTCGTTAAACGAGCGATTAAAATATTAAGCATTTTATCTGTGCAAAGCGAAGTAGAGGATGATTTTATTGCGGCGATGTATGGCCGCAAACGGCCACAAAGTGAGTTAGAAGTTATCGCGTATCGAGAATGGAAAAATATTCAGCCGAATATTTTATAGACGTATTCGCTATGAATATGATTTATTTCATGTACAGGGTATGTTATCGTTATTAAATATCAAGCTGACAAATTTGAAGTCAGTTTGCCGTTAGTGTCGAAAATTTTATGGAACGTCATCACAGCTTTAGCAAATTAAAAATCTTTTCAAGTTTTTATTTTCAATTTTTTGGCAATAATAATATGTCAAATACAAATTTGTGTTAAAGTAACACACATGGAAAAGACACTCTTCATAATATAACATATGGTAATTCATTTATAAAATCAAATGGAGTCCAAGTTAAAAGAAAATATAAAAGACTCGTGCAACGACGAACTGTACACATGCGTATACATATTTTGTACGTGCGTGTATTTAGCCCGTGCGCTTTTCGACGGAATTTTTCGCAGAGAGCTCGCGCTCTCCAGCCGAATGGCGGGATTAACGCTGCATTTTGCGCAGCGCGGACTGTATGCGACGTATGTATGTCGCCATGGATATTTTAGCACATACAGCTATGTGCGCGCTGCTCACGTAAAAGACTACTGGGTGTGTTTGGCTACCCTAGAGTACATATTTGAACGTGCACGGGCTCGTCCGCTTTCAAAACTTACGCGGAGCTTTTCGCCGCCACGCAGTAATTTCGTACGGATTATGCGTGTTTGAGGTCCTTCCCGTGGGAAGAGACTTTGTTGCGTCCCTCGATCGCGTCACGCGGCCTCATCTGGAGCCGGATTCATCATCCGCTCGCACCAGGAACTTTCTTCTAATTTTGTGCCTCGCGAGGATCGTATACGCGACGCCGCCTCAGCCAATATTTTCACTCTTCGCGGTTGATTAAAATCTGATACTCGGGTCAATATTTTTCATCTCTCGTCACAGTGTTTTCCTTCCTCTCCGCAAAAACATACATTACGTCCTGTAATTTATATTCTTTCTGCGATTATACTCACAAATACATGCTCAGCCATGTTATTTTTTTAGCGGTTAAATAGAAAATTTCAATATCCGATTTTAATTTTAATTCAAAGCACATAAGTATATACTTGACTAGAAACTCGGATGCAAATTTAATGATTTGACAGTTAACATTTGCCAAACAAAAGTAGTAAATTACTGTTACATAATAAAATATTTAGTTGCTAATATGTTATAATAAATGGATAAGAAACACGTATAGAACTTTACAAATTCTTTCTTTTTTAAATTGAAAGTTTGCTTAGATATCAATTTAATTATTAAGTTAACCTAGTGTATATATATATATATATATATATATATATATATATATATATATATATATAATTTGCGCTTATTTTATATATATATATATATATATATATATATATATATATATATATATATATATAATATATATTTATTTTGAAAAGAGATTTTTAATTTATTTGATACATAAAATGTGTGTTACAATAACAGTGAATATTTGCAAGTATAAGAATGTGAAGCATATACATATTGCATCACATATGCAAATAAGTTTTGCATATAAAGCCAAAATTCTGAGCACACTGTCGGATTATTAATCGAAAAATTTTAGCTTAAAGCTATATCGCCGACCGCGAAATTCTGAAAGTAAAGAGGTTCGTCTCGAGCGCATGACGCTTCCGCTTTTTCGCACTTATACAGCGGATGCACGCCGCGACGCTTTAGTGGGTGGTTAGCCGCCTCGCGTGAGTTATACTCATCGTAGAATGTAGCTGGTTATATGAGCGGAAAGAGCATTACCGTTTCATACTGTTAAGAGAACGAGAGAGAGAGAGAGAGAGAGAGAGAGAGAGAGAGAGAGAAAGAGAGAGACGGAGAAAGACGTGACAGTTTGTTGCACCGTATAATCGTTTACATAAAGTTCGCCGGTTGAAATAACGACCCGATGCGCCACGACTTGCGGCTCTATTCTCCTCTGTCTTCCGCTCCTCTCTTTTATAGCGGCTCCTCGCCGCTATAAATCACCGAACTTTAATAGGCATCGTCCGCGATACGCCTCACGGAGCCGAAAGTTCTCTAATCGATCACACGATGGTATGCGCCAAGTGGTTAATTACATACGACCTTGAAATATCGTGACTACCTCGATGACGCTTCGTCGCGATGTAGCTCGTGTATCGCCGATCTATCTCCTGGTTACAGAATTTCCCTGACGTATCGATCGCGGAGGGTGGCAAGAGGAGGGAGAAAAACATTCACCGTTTGCGGGATAAAACGAAGTTTACACAAAGCCGGATTGGCCGGCCGTACAAAATAAGGCAAATAAGGAAATTTCGGAACGGTGTTTCCATTCCCCCATGGGAATGGGAAAAGCTTTTGCGATCCCGGTAGCTGGGACGCTGGCGCGATGGAGAGAGAAAAAGAGTTTGGGAATTTCGCGAAACGATAGGAGAAAGTTAATATTAGTCGGCGCGGTTTAAAGCGATTTTCCGGCCGAGCGGCCACTCTCATCTCGTTCCATGAAGTGCGAGTGGAGATCCTGGGGTGAGTAAGGGAGCAAAGGAGAGAGGGTGTGTCTACTATTGTAGAGAACTCTCCAGGGAGCTGCATCTACCGCCGTCTTGTCTATCCCTTTTCTCGAACAAAGACGAGAGTGGGTTAACTAATCAAAGAAGCGACTAGGTTAACTAAACGAGAAGGTCTATCTTGGCGATTCGCTTCCTCGAAATTGGTCACGTGCCAGGATCCACGTGATGGCTCTTCGATTGGATTAATCGAGATTTATCGCAAAATACCGGAAGATAATCGTAGCTCTGACCGAACTATACATACACTTGCATTCGTCGTTGATTACATGTAATTGAAATAACACGTTAAAATTAACGAGCGTGATAATATTAATAACGATGCAAATAAGACAAATAATGAATTAATGATCAATCAATTGGCCATCGTTCAATAAAGCGTTTGATGTCAGAGGCGAAAAGTTTGTCGGAAAGTTAGCCGGTCTTGTTGCGATAATCATAAAACGCAAAGCTTGACGATAGACCTTCATGTGAACGTATTAATAATTAAAACATGTTTCATTACAGAGCAGGGACAATAAATAATTATAAATTTTCATAATGATGCTGAATTTTCATTATACGAGGTAACTAATTATGAAAACACGCGCGACATTTCGTTTACAACAGTGAACTATAAATTAGAGTGCCTCAGTTAATATCCAACTAGTCTCATAGGAGTTCTTCAGTCATGGAGTTACAGCCATGACTAAAAGCTGTGTAGAAGCAAATTTAATAAATTGTGTTCAAAAATAATCAGCGCGCTTGCAAATTTCAAGAGAATAAATATTCTAAATGCTTTATTAATATTCTATTGCAAAATTTATAATATTTCGCGCGCGATTATTTTCAGAAATTATAATTTTTTAAAAAGATTTATAGGTATTAATTTGTCCTCTATATTATCTTTTAGATATATTTGAACAACAATTTTTAATTTTATTTTTTTTATATTAAATACTTAAAGTAATTGTTGTTTTTAAAATATGTGTTGTGATATTTTAATTGTTTTCACGAAAAAAATGGTCGTATTTTCGTAGCTTTATAAAATCACGTCGCTGCGGATACTTCCGGTGATCCCGGTGTGATTTGTGGATACCGCAAATTGACCCTTGGTTACGAGCAAGGACAACGAGCAACTCGTAATCCTGCATCGACGTTACCGTGACAGTAACGGCTGTTACGTATTTCCGGCGGCCAGGTGTTCGCTCAATTATCAGACCACCATGCGGATTAGTATCGGTGGATGTACATACGTCGCGATCGGTATCTTATCTTTAATAGGGAATGCTGCTCTTTCCTTGTCGAGCTATGTAAGGTGAATGAGGTGCAAAGATAGGAAGAAATGATATATATTCTATCCTGAGAATGAGAAAAGGAAAAAAGAAAGAATTTTTCGACGCGATAAGATAGAAAATCAAAAAAGTGTATTCATCATATGTTTCTTTTTATGGTTATATATCTTTAGTTTTTTATTTATCAGCTAAGATTCATCCATGTTTAATGTTTAAATCAACAACAAAAATTAATAACTTTAAAATTACTTATACTATTAAAAGAGAATAATAATAAAATATATTAAAGCTTTGTTACTTTCGTTCTCATTTTGATTCAAATTTCAATATTTTCAAAAATAACTTTTCTCTCTCTTTCATTATTTAAAATTAATAGTATAACAATATTAAAAAAGTAACTTTTGTTAATTTCACCAACAAGTGCACAGAAATAAAATTTCAAATTTTGCCAAAATCTTAATCTTAACGATATAAAGATCATATATTTTTATTAAATACTTTCAAGTCAAAGTATATAGTTTACGAAATATTACGAATGTTATATAAGTCAAACAACTAACTCACAGAGTAAATATAGTAAGGGCAATATAGTAAGAAACTATTCATGTATAAACATAACATTCCTTTCAAAGAACCGCTATTTACCATCTTCAGAAAGATAAATGACTATACAACAAATCATTAATCATACAGTATAATCGACGCGTCGACGATTCATCGTTACAAACGAACACCAAAGATGCGTATAGGATTGGTAGAAATTAATGGGGAGACACATCGCAATTCGAAGTCAGCATTTTCGATGATTCGCTCGGAAAAGATAGTGCTTAATATAGTGTGATCTCGATAACACAGTCAACAGTCACGTTAAATATAACGTACATCGGGATAAAGCGATTCGAGGAGCTATCTCTTCGAGTTCGTTCATTGTGAAAAAAAAAAATCGCTTCAATTCCGCTGACCAAATCGCTCGTAACGCGTCATCATAATTGACCTTCCCCCCCCCCTCTCCTGCTTTTTTCCTTTGTGTCCCGACGTGCAATTTAGCTGAAGTAATATACCGTCAAGACGTGTCTTTACACATCACTAATAGCACGAGAGGGAAACAAGCGGAGCACTCGACGTAATATAGCCGTCAACGTAAATGAATATCGAGTACAGGGTCCGTCACGGCAACGACCTCTCTTTTTCTCGGTTAATTAATTGACTCGATGTCGATGAATTGATCGAAAGAAGGATATTTGATAGTCGTCTCTTTATCGACGCGTACACAACAATGTTTTACCAAACATCATAATATACGAAGATTATAAATAGAGCTTTTATGTTAGTGTTATTATACAATACTTATATATACACGCACAATATATATTATAATAAATACCTTAAAAATTGATAAAATATAAATTAAAATGTAACTTTTTATAAATATATAAAAGATGATATATTTTTTATAAAAGATAAAATTATATATATATATATATCTGTGTATATGAAAAATATATTTTTGTAATGAAGGAAAAAATAAAAATTAATTGCATAAGTTAACGTTTAGAATAATTAACTTCATATTGAAATATATAATTATGAATAAAACGATAAAATGATATATGTTTGTTACATTGTAAATTTCCGAACGTTTATGTTATAACATTTGAAATAAATCGTTTATTATATATACTTATATTAAATTCCGTTTACAATAATTTACCAGATTATGACTATAATATGACATTTGCTAAACAATATAATCTATAAAGAGAAACAACACAAAGGTCACATAATTTATTAAATTGATATTAACTTTGCTTTGTGCATAATGTTTGCAATATTGAATTTAGTATTGTTGTAGTATTTAAATTTAATATCTACATCACTATGTCAGTTTCATAAAAGGTAATTAGAATTCCATCTAATCTATATTTCCAAGAAAAAGACAGTCTCAATAGCATCAGGCCATTATTGAATGCACGATACAGACAGATTGAGGATGGGCGTTATTGGCATCCGCTAAGGTGTCTGAAAAATGGCGAAAAGACGTAAAGTTAAAGATACCAAGCGTCGTCCTTTGCTACTCGTTCAGGTAATGTATGTGGCGATTCCGCGAAGTTACCGGCTCCGGCGAACAATGGTCTCCGGGAGTTTCGCCTCGTTGCTCTCGAGGCCCGCTACTTTCGCAACTTCGCCGATATTTCAAGGGCCGTAGGACCGAATTCTCTGGCGGCGTTACATCACTACGAACGACCTTGTAACGCTATCCGGCTACGAATGGTTTAACTGTCTCGCTAAGATCGAGTGTATCGGAATCGTCTAAAGGAAGATGCACTGCACCATTTCTGTGGACGAACCATCAACTTGTGCTCGTAAATTCCTGAGCCATGCATATATTTTTCAGTCCCCGACGTTACATTCTACTTTTTTATTCTTAAATTATTCGTTCCATCTATATAGAAAATATAAAAAAAATTCCGTTTTATTTATACTACATGTATATGTATACATATGTATATATTTCGAATAATTTACTAGCTGAATAGCTCGCGTTTGAATAGCATACAATTTTCTGTTAAATTATTCTTAATACTAAAAAAAAGATATTAAAACATATGTATAGTGTATAATACTTTCGAGAAAGATTTTTTTTTCTATAATTCATAAAATCTGTAACAAATTTTTTTGTCCGTACCAGAATTATGTATAGTAATACTTTTTCTTGATAGATCATTATATAACGCTGCACCATACGACCAATTTTAACCGAATTAATTTACATATTCATGGGCAAAACAATTTTCACACAATAATATATTTATGAATATACTTTTAATTCTCTCTCATGCGTGCGCGCATGTTGTCAACAGCTGTCTGTTATATACAATTTACACTTTATCAAAACACAGAGAGAAAGAAGGAAAGAGAGAGATTATGTATGTGTTTAAAATTAACATTGATTTCGCGTGATATTGTTTGACATAATAATATACTATAATTAAGCAATTAAATATTTGTGTTTTAGGTATATTTGTGAAGAGATGATATATGTACATATATTTATAAAACACATGAGTTTTACATCACCATAAGCTTCGAATATAGAGTTTTGCAAAACTAATTAATATCCTATAAATTAATATTTGCATCAATAAAATTAAGCTTTGCTAAATAAAAGAAATCTTACTATTTTTTAAATAATTATTGAAAATAGCATATTTCGAAGATGCTGAATAAACGAATTCATCCTTTTATTACATATTTCATTACATCTAACTTTTACATCGTACCAACTCTAAATTTTATTTATATTAGACGGTTCAAATTTACACCTGTCATGAAATGTCATGTACAAAATCCACACACAGTCATAGTTTCAGATAAAGAATTCTGATGAAAGTTTACTCGGACATGTCCAAATACAATGATCCAGTTCTGTGTAAATGAATGCGACCGAGAATAAAGGATGTGTGCGGAACGGACGTAATCCAGTTTATCGGATAGACTAATTAGAGGGCGAGGATGCGGCAAATGGACCCTGAGGGACGGCTGAAGGGCTGAGATCGACTGCAGACTGACGTTCCCATCCTTAATATGTTCTAATTGGCGTAAGCGTTCAGAGATCGGACGCTCGCTCGTATGGGATATTACCGCTAATTGAGACGCTGTATTAGCCGAATTCGCGATTAATGAAGAATAAAACGCGCCCTACAATTTATATAAGAGAAAAGAATCTATTCCGCATGAATCAATCCTTTGCATTTTACATCCACGACTCTCGAGATACTACAGGCGTCAAATATAAATTTATCAGTAATATTATATTTATTTTTATTATTATTTAACACGGTCGTGAATGTACGAGTTTTGTATCAGCGATAGCGAAAGGAAACCGAAAGGGCAAGGAGCGCGGGTAGCGCGTCGAGGGCAAAATATCGTTCTGCCTTTGGAATTTAACAAGGGACAAAGGTATCGCTCGACCTCCGACTTTCCGATGGGAAAGCACCAGGACTCAAGCACCCTCAGACGGGTCCGTCAATTTCCGCGCTCGTTAGGTGGGTATTTATTCTCGCTCCTTCTACCCGTCATGCACCTTATACCGTGCCCTTTCACTGCGCTTCACCGATTGATTTTAATTATTTTTCCGTCTCTCAACACGCGCCCACGGCATATTCGCGCGATTTGTTCAGCTGACGTGATTAATTTTAAAAATTGTACGATACTTTAAAATCTTAGTACTCTTTGCGCAATATTGTTATGTCTACATTATTTCTTGTCAGTATTTTTATAGATTTTAGTTCGATATTGTAAATGTAATGCTTAATTGTAGTGTTACTTTCTATTTTATTCGTAGAAAATGTCGACGATAAAAATTAGTATTTTTTTTCTCGATAAAATATTTATTTAATTATTTGAAAATACTTGTTATTCTTCTTCCTCTTACATGTCTTTTATGTTTTAATGTATTTTAAAATGCATAAAAAAATTACAAATGTAGCTTCCTTAAAATAATCTTTGAAAGATAATAAATTTTTCGAGAATTATATATCTATGTTATTATATATTATTTATAGTCAGCTTCGCTTCCTTATAAATAAGTGTGATTCTTCATTAATCATATCATTTCAAATACATTAAACGTAGACGCCATTAATGTATGAGAATGTTTGAAGAATCATTTCCTCCACTTGACTGTCTTATTCTATCTTGTGGTGCATTAGCGTATCTTAATCTTATCTCGATATATTTTTCATATAGTGCTTAGAAAATCTCGACCCAATTCACGCTTTAGTAAAACAACAATTGTGAGCTTGTAGTTTTCTATTGATAAAACGTTCTTCACCTTTCTCGCGACGAGTCGTTCAACGTCCCTCGGCATCCCTTCTTTTCTTCTCATCTCTCTTTGCCACCCCCTTTTTCCCTTCCTCCTTCCTCTCTCTCTCTCTCTCTCTTTCTCTCTCTCTCCTATCTTTTCTCTTGTAATGCACATCGACCGATCCTCTCCATCTCGCTGGTAACCTGCGCAACCACCCCTACGCAGAACGGTTCTGAGTAAACGCTCTCGCTTCGGCGATTAACTCGAGTTTTGAGTGTTTGAAATGTCGAGTGGGTAAACTGCATCCAGTCACGTGCGCAAGAGGGTGACTACGAAACGCGACTGCTGCAGGCAATGCATTTCACGATGGCAACCATCGACAGAGTTATGCCTCTTTGGAGACACTTCGCGACGACTTGTTTCTCATATTTTTCCAAATCATAACTTTTATCCAAAATAACAAAGAATATTAATACTTGTGATTATTAATAATGCTTTTATACTTATATTACATAAAGTCCACAAGGTTTTTATTGTAAAAATAATTTAGAAAGCAAAATAAAAAGAGATAACGATAACATCTAAAAATGTTGAAGTTAGATAAAATATTTTTTCTTCGTAGAGAAAGAAGAAGACGTTTGATGTTTGCGTATACGTTTTACGTATGTTATACTATCATAATTGTTACATTACTGAGTGTCAACAATTTAGGAGGCAACGCGATTTCCTGTTCGAAAAGTACTAAAGAGAGAAATGGCTGGTAATAGGTAGTGCATCTCTCCCATTAAGGGAGACGTCGCCTAATTGTTTGTTTTGTCTCAGACTCTATCAGCTGTTTGTTTGACGAGAGAATACTTCTCTTTCGTACGGACACACACGAACTGTAAAACTAGCCGACCCGAAGTAGATCCCCGACACATACAACCCGCTCGTTTATTACTCTTCGCCCGCTTTGTCGATCCTCTTTATTCGTTTCTCCGACATTTGGCCAGTCAGGGATTCGCTTCGTTCGCTCAATTTATTTGGGAAGGTTCTCGCTTTATACCCCCTGCCAAGAGTCCAGCACTAACGAACATGCTGACAGATCTGTCCTCTCGTAGAAGACGAAACGCGCGACGTTTCGGAAAAAAAAAAGAAAAAAAAGAAAAAAAAACAAAAAAAAACTTCTAACGGGCAACGAGTTAGAAGAAGCCGAGTATGCGAGATCCGCTTTCGTCTCGAATTAATGGGTTTCCCTCGGCTCGTGAGTTAGCGCTCGGTTTAATTTTCTTGCGTTGCTTTTTCACAGTGATTCTGATATCACTCACGGGAGAAACGGCTGAATAGCTGTTTCTGTGATCTTGTGATCTTCCAATGATGAAATATATTATAGAAAATCTCCACGTAAAAGGTACCGTCTCTTCGTGCAAATTTATGAGTGAAACTGTTTATCTCGAAATATTCAATTCAATTCCGATCAAATATAACTATTATAAGAAAAGGTTGCTTTAAATAAAAATTTGATGTAATATTAAAAATATTTTCCAATTATCAATTAAATTATACGAGAAGTATTCTTAAAATTTTCAAGTATTTTTCGCGAAGAATTTAAATATATTGCATTATGACATGGTTTTTAATATAATAAACGCTCCTTTTGTTGAAGTATTAATTGTTTAAAATTGTCCGTTAACTATGTTCGCAGATGAAAATTAAAGAAGAAACGATTATTCTTTGGTCTTTGATTGCGTTGTTTACGAGTTCTTTTATGCAGTATTCATTTATGTGGCCGTTGCTTCTAACGTATTCACGAAGCACGTTTGCATAAGTATTGCGGCGTTTAAAAGAGGTCTAGAGAAAAATTTGAAAGCCTTTCTCAAGTGAGATTTCCATGACTATAACCAGGTTTCTGCATCGTTTATGGCCCGCTTTCAAGGTAGTCTTCGTTTGCATTCGATGAAAAGGGTCCATAATTTTGGCTTACAAGCGCTAACAAATTTAAATTATTACACCGAAAGTAATATTATTACTACGTTTATGCGTACAGAGATCTGTGATAACTTTGGCATTATATTGTGAAAAAATTGAAAATATAGTAATAATACATATTTCAGAGTCATTGCACATGAAAATGCATATTGAAATCTGCCTGTATTGTAATCACAAAACGTGTTGAAAAAATATGTATTGTAGAAACAACTCGTCTGTTCTCGAAGTAATATTTCCATCGAAATATACAAACATCCCAAGTATTATATTGAATATCATAAAATAGCTCCCACACATGAAAACGGAAGTGAATTCATTAAAATCATATAAACAAATATATATATTTATTTTTTGTCTCTTTTTTTTCACTCTTCTCACAATCAGATTCATGGATTCATTTTCGAATACGAAAAGTTTACTGGAACAATAATTTGCATTGAAAAGAATAAATGTATCAATACACCGTTATAAATAGTTATTGCAAAAGAGTTATTACAAACACGATTTCTTTTTAAACATTATGCGTATTCGTACGTACGAGAATATATGTGGTAAGCAGGTAAAAGCAGCACAGATATAAATGTGGCACAGAAGCTGCACAGTCACAACTGCACACAGATCACACTCGGAAGGGTAGTTCTAGGGAATTCAGGACGATCCTTGCGCGCACTATGACGTCTGGGATTGACGTGAATATGTTTCACGAAGCGTGAGTGATGCGCAAGAGAGCCATGTGCTAGGTTTTGCCACACTCGCTGCAACCTCTTCAGTTTTTCGTTCCTAGAGTACTCATATGGGATATAGGAGAAGCTTTTTGACCACGTGACAAAAATAAAAATTTACGCCTCAAAGTATATCTGCCAACATGGAGAATTGCTAACAATCTATAATGCTTCCATATGTCCTACAATATTATAATAATTCAAATTGGCAAACAGTCAGTGACAGCATGTGATTTAAATATAAAGTAAATTTTAAAGGATAATATAATAGCAACTATTTCGATTTCACACGTTAGTTTTTAATAATTCTTATTATGATGCTCGAAAGAAATAATCATAAATAACTCTGTAAACAATAATATTACAAATAATATTGCAAATAAAATCTAACCAGCACGACTATATGATTATATGATTATAAGATCAGGATGAATATTTTATACAAACATGTTGAATACGAGCGCCGAGAAAGTAGAAAGTTTCATTCGTCGAATTTTTGCGTGGCGAGAACCATGTAATATAAAAGTCATTTATTTAAATCCGCGACAATTCATTCATTTTCATACTACTTAACTTTTATGCAAGAGCGAGCATTATGCGAGCGATGCGAGTAAAGCACAAGTAAAGCTTTGGCACACTCGTTTCGCTGCACTTCGCTTGTGCTTGGCAAAAAAATTTCTCGTGCGGGTCCGCACTCTCAAAGTGCAATTCTATCTGTACAAAACTGGCATTACTAACGAACCATCAGTGGAGTAAAATTTTCTCTGTGCACCGAGTTCAAAGTTTTTCGCGGACAGATAAACTCGTTGTTCCACTCTTTCCACAGTCGTCTACGCAAACTCCCTAAATACGACACACTAAACGCGTTTGTCATCCTTTCTCTTTCTCTCTCTCTCTCTCTTTCTCTCTCATTTTTAAGCGTTTCACTATATACGTTTATTCTTTAACTACAATACATACTTTATAGTTGACCGTAGCTACAAAAAAGCAAAATCGTTCCGTAACTGTTTACATCATTGAATATACTCACACCTTTTGTTAAGCAGTAAAAAAAATCTATTATCTTTTAGATATTCTTTATATTATACAAGATAAATATTTTACAATATTATTTATATATAAATAAATGCTATATTATATAAAATTTTATTATAAAAAAAATTCGGGAATAATCAAATCGCCAATCTCTGCTCGCAGAGAGACCATACAGAAAATCGTTTATCTCCTTCCTCCCCGTTTTCTATACTCCTTCATGGATCACATTGCGTTCTTCTTGCGGATAAATATGCAAGGCACGAGGCGTGTTTCAGAAGCGACATCTGCTTTCGAATCGAATGCTTCCCGTCACATTGTGCTGAGGCACCCTTCCCTATTACCGTTCCCTTTCCAGTCAGTCCTCCCTTCTCCTCCCGCAACATCTCGTGCTCATCCCCCTTAACTCATCGTACATGATACATGAAGCACATAGCTCTGCCATACTATGGCATGACACTCACCCAACCACTGTCCCGTGAAATCATACTCCATGATCCTGTGACCCCCGACCAAGGCGTTATATTCCTTCCCTTTCTATCTGTTCGGATCACCCTTTCGTTGCAATTATTCTGTGATATAATACTACTTTGTAATTTGATAAAATATGTAAATATGTTATATTGTAGATTCTTAAATTTCTAAAGTATATATATATATATATATGAATTAATTACACATATTTTACATAAGAAACTTAATAATCATATGTATGTGTTAATTTTTCCCACCTTAAAAAATTATTAAAATAAAATAATATAAATATTAATATTAATAATGCTAATATTAATATTTAATATTTTATATATTATTTTAATTCAATAATATTTTAAATAATTACCGTTATATAATATTTTTCTTTCATATTTATGTATGTGTTGATACGATACAGTTAACAGACACTGTGTCAAAATGAAAGAAACTTGAAAAAGGGAGCTTGAAAAGTACAGGTGTTTTCATGAATACTGACAGAACTGACAAAAGCGCGAAAGTTAGAATCGTCGGAAGAGTTATTGAATTCCTCACAGACGTCTCCAAGTTACACTCACGGTGAGTAGTAACTTGATTTTGTTAGCGAAAATTCGCAAAGCTTGACCGCGTGACGACTAGCGCCGACTTCTCTGCCTTCCTTTGGCTTCCTGTCTCTCTGCTTCCTCGTCTATTTTCTTCGCTTCCAGCGTAATAACCAACGGCCGGATCTCTCTCGTTATAACTTTTGAGCGATTAGTCGCCGTCCGACGATTGGCCGTCTTACAAAGTTTGTTTGCGATTTTTCGCAGGCTGCTTCCCGCGAAACCGCGGCCCTTCCGCTTGACGTTAACGAGTAACTTAGCCATCTAACTGTCGGAACTTTGTTAAGAGTTCCAATAAATCGTCGAGAGCTCTCGCTTTGCCGTAATGGTCCTGTTGAGTAATGAATCGGAAGACGTATCGAAAGATGAGAGATTGCTTCTCTTTGCTATGTGTTCAAAATAAATTTTGAAATATGTCGAGAATTGTTGTTATTAGTATTTGATATTAGAAAAACCAATAGATGAGAGATAAAAACATATTTTTTAAAGGTAGTATCCTATATCATAAGTGCATTAGTTTTGTCAAAAGAATCTGTATATAATACTAAAATATCACACGTATAACTCTAATTAATTCAATTTGAAAAACATAAATTCTTAAATGATACAAGTGTTAAGAATGATAAAATAATAAAATAATAAAATTAGGATGAAAAATTGCAAATGCACTTTAATTAATATTTTTTAACACGTTATCAATGAAAACAAGAAGTTTGACAAGTCACAGGTCGGACATATACATTTAACCGCAATATTTGCATTGTACATTTAGCGCTATGACTATCATATCTCGTTTATCTCGTTGTTGACACCGGACGAGATCCTGACATTAGACCAATTTCGGAATCAAACTGACGCGAATGCGAGAAGTGAATGCGGATGCCATTCATCTATTATACAAAACGTTACATTTTCGTATTAAACGAATCACAACTCACGAATCAAATTAATTAAAAATCTATATAATGCCATTTAGATTAAATCTCTACAATGTAGATTTTTAGCTGATTTAGCTAAAAGCGGAAAACGCGAGCTGGCAAATAGTCGATTGAAAATAGAAAATAGCTGGAAAATGGCGTGACAGAGGAAGAAACGTTATACATGCGCGAAAGAGATAGAAGTGGTTGGTTTGGAAAAGTGCATCCCCTCGAGATGCCATCCGACAAGAATTCTGGTTTGGCTGTCGCATACGCCGGAATCGCAACGGGACCAAAAAGTATCGTGACCACCGGCGAGGTATCGTCGCGCACGTCCCGACGTCGCGTCGTCTTGAAATGTCGCGTGCAATTTTACGGACGAGTAAGACACGAGATAAGAGATAAGAGAGTGCAGGGACCGTTGCGGAACACAAGCGGTACGTATCGAGATTTAGATTTTTGTCTTTAAAATATTACCGTATTGTTGTCAATAATATAATAAATAATGTACAAGTTATGACACAGTTATATATAAATTACTGTTATAAAATTGTATTTACAATTAATTTAATTAAATTTAAGAAATGAATGAAAGAGAGAGAGAACGATTTAAGATTTTATCATTAATTAGAAATTTTAATAAATAACCACATTTTCAATAGAAAAAAAATAATGTTATTGAGAGTTGAAATATAGAGAATAATATTGATAGATTTATTTAGTCACATTTGAATACGAGAATATTTAATGATGAAAACTCAGTTCATCATACCTCATCGAAGTTATCGACTGATATACATTTGATGTTCTTCTCAGATGTGTCTTTGATATCTAAATCTCTCTTCAATTGAAAACATTTCTTGGAAAGTTTTCGATCGATCTCAGTCCCAAGTGGCAGCATCGAAGGCGAACGAAAGGCGACAGCGGAAAGCACAAGATTTCTCGTAAAGGTCGGCCCGGCTAATAGACTACCGGTGCTCCGAAGCGTGATTATATGCCGAAGTGACATTGAATTGGCAGAAGAGATTCCGGGATGGGAGATGACGGTCAGCGGCCGGTCCGGTAAGCAGGACACATCAAAAGCATCCGAGTCCCCATTCAAATCTTAGATGGTCGCCGGCTGCCACGAATAGCGTGCCTCTAGAGATGTGTTTCGTGATCAAAGATGTCACGGAAGTCGGCGTGTAAGGTCGCTGGGTACAGAGCTGAAAAGATGGCGAGCGGGAGATAGGGTCTCGGTGAAGAGGGTGGCGGTATAGCTAGATAGACACGCTAACGTGGTAGAGAAAGAGAGACTGGTACAGAAAGGACGGAGGATGCACGGCTCCGTAGCGGGACTTGCTTGAAAGGAGGAAACGTCGGATAATCATTTCGCTACTGCAAAAGTGGAAAAGCAGTGGGGAAAGCGGAATCGGAGTAGGAGAAAAAAGTTTCCGCGCCGCGGAAGTCTTTCCCGATTAGTTTCGCCTCCAAAGAATTCGCTAAAAAGTCGCTTCCGCGAAAACGCGTAAAAGGCGCCCGTGTCGTCGGTGACAAAGAGTGAATCGTAAATCTCGTCCGCGCTGGTGTCCAAATTGCATGCTTCTTGATATTATTCTCGGTACGGTATACAATACCGCAGAAACGAACCGAGCTTCGAACGTTGACATTTTATCGCGCGCAAAGATAAAAGTTTAATTTCCTTTTTGCATATTTTTACAAGATTAGTTGCCACAGCTCCTGACAGCTTCTTGAAACTTGTCAAAAAACATTTTCAAACAAAATATAATATCATGTTAAATTTAGGATATTGTGTAAATCCAAAACTATATTTTATTTCTGTACCTCTCATTCTCCAACTAACAATAAGATTACAAACGAGTTATTTGTGTCAACACATAATGAACAAAATAAAAATGTTTAATATTGTATTGTAATTTATAACATTATATAGATAATCTGAAAAAGAATTATTTCTTAATTATTTATTAATATATTTATTAATAATATTTTTTTTCTTTCCATAATGTGTATATAAAACGTATATAATATATTTCATATATGTAGATAAAATTTTTAACATCACATATAAAATCTCTCTTTTATGAGAGAGTTAAAATTATTTAGAACTTTATTTCTTTATAAACATGTTCAAGAAGTCTCACAAATGTGCATATTTTACTGTTTTTTAAATTTAATCCATTTATAATATTTATAAACATTGCAGATTCCTTGTTTTATTGACAGGCAATTTCACTCTTTTAGTCTATTAGTTTCGCGTATGACCTCGTGTAGCAAATCTGAAAATCGAAATCTTTCTGTTAGTTAACGCGAAAGTTTGGAAAGGATAAAGCACGGAAGTGGGGACAACATTCGGAAACGTCGCCAACAGAGAATAGAGAGACGAGAGTGGATATCGCGGCTGAGCGTCAGACGTATGCTGGATTTCCCTATCGGGTCGTATGTTTGGAGTCATCCCCTGCCTTCCAAGGCTCACACGAGCCATCCTCCCTGCATTTCCTTCGCCAATGCTCCCGCCCTCGCCACCTCGTACCCCAAGGGGAGCTGCATCCATTAACCGTATGGACGGCGTATGGTGCAACGGTGTGCGTGGAATTTGTATGAATGGGGAGAACTTGCGGATTTGCATTGATGAATAGCCACCTGCATCGCATTGGATACTGTAGAAGTGACTACATCCATTCTTTTCAATTACCGATAGAATCATATCGACACAAGAATTTAAGATAAAACTATATTCACCGCGCCAGAATTATTTCTTACAACTTTGTATTCCTCTTTAAAATTTAATATCACTAAAAACAGATAAAGCAATTAAATTTGTTCGATTCGCTTATACTTTATCGTGCAATCTTTATAATGCAAAGACGAACTTGAACGTCAATGTTAGTATATTGAAAATCGATTCCGTTCGATTATCATCGCGTTACGATGTAACGGATGCGAATATATTCAACTATACGCATTTACAAACAACAAACTATTACTGAGAGGGAAGAAAGGGGGCGGCGAGCGATCGGGCACAGTCACGTAGATGGAGAAGAAAAAAATATGTCGTCGGTGGTGCATGCCGTACATAATTCAAGCGGATGCGGGGTCGTTAAAGGAAAGTTTCGCCATTACAAGCACGAAATATAAAGCGCGCTGGTGAGAGGAAACCGGCGGGGTGGCACACGGAAGAAACAGGGAGAGGGAGACCCTACACGGGAGCTGTCTTCTTCTTTAAATTGTATCGCAAATTGCCCGCCGCCCGTTGTGCTCGAGACACGACGCGAACGAGGCAACCGTTGCCGGCAGTAATGGCCTGTTACGCAACGTCGGGCCCACTGACGACGACTGCAGATTCTCACTCAATTCTGTCTGACATACGTATTCTCGTCTTAGAAAACGAGAGCAGACGTGCATGCGTAAGCCGCGACTTTTTTTACTGTGTCTGCCAACTACATTTATGGCGTAAGACGTATTTATCGGAGACTCTCTAATAAGAACCGCGACGCAACCATCGATTCTCTTGCTTTTCTCTTTTATATATTCTTGAGTTAAAAACTTCTTTATGCAAAATGATAAAATCCAGAAATATAATTATTAAATATATATTAATTGTCATATATTTATGTTAATATTTATGTTATTATATATTTATTAAATGTATATTAATATAATAATTAAATATATTTATTACAGAAATAAGATAAAACTGGAATGTATAATAACATGAAAAAACCGCTGCTGACAATAATCTGATGGCAGATATTTATATGCATTATTTCCTTTTAAATTATTTTTTAAATATCTTTTCATCATACAGTATATAGAATTTACCTAAAATATAAGAACTATTAAAATATATAATAAAAAATTGATATGAATAATAAATATTATCGAATTAAAAAAATTGATATAAGTAAAAAAATATCAAATTAAGAAAAGTTTAAAATAAGAAAAAAATTAAAAATGTAGATATGATATTTCGTACAGTCATTTTTATAACTTATAAGATATTTGCAATATATAGTAAAAATTGATATAAATAACAAATAAAATATCTTCGAACTAATTATAAGAAAAACTAAAAAATAAGAAAATAAATTAAAAATATTTTATTTAGCCATTTTTATAATTTACACACGGAAAAAGAAATCGTAAAAAGTTATTACTACGCCATCAACAAACAACATTGTTCTACTATTTGACGAGAGCGATGCTATTTTTAACAATTATATTTCTGGCAACGATCGATACACTCGGTGGTAACATTAATTACTATGATTTAATTTTATAACGAGCGATATAGTAGGGCTACGATGATATTATCGAATGTTGCCTGCATAAATGTATGCATAAAATTTTTCTAGCGTCGCTACATATAATTTAAAATTTAAAAGCAGTTGTGCTTTTATTTGTTTTTCACTGAAACACAGCAATTGCATTTATTTCGCGAATTGAGATGTCTTGTTCACGGATGTATATGTGCAATGAAAAGAAAATGCTGATATACAGAATGAAAATGATATCCATATTACCAAGTGATGTAGCTAACAATAAATTACAAGACAAATTACAACAATATAAGACAATAAATAATAACACAATATTATAAAAAAATTAATCTAATAATTAAATAATATTTATAATTTTTTTTCTAATTTTTACAACTATTTTTAAATTATTTTCTAAGAGACTGATATCTTCTTGAATTAAATAAAGGGGAACATGATCGTAGACTTTCCTGTTGTGTGTATAGCAATAGACTTGTCGTGAAATAACGACGACGGAGACGCTATAATTTTGCCTGTGTAATTTCGCGTGTTTCGAAATTACGACGCCTCGGCGTCGATCGACTCGACGTTTGCGACGCTCGCGAGCGGGTAGGATTGTAAAGCCACGACGGGGGCTACCGTACAAGGATCGCTTAATTTGAAAGCACCTCCGATAACGACTTCGTCCATCCCCGCGCCGCGCTCTGGCGTCGTAGATGTCGAAGCCCATCGCGAGATTGCCGAGCATAAACCCTAATCCGGAATTAGAATTTCGCTCTTCCCTCCAGACGACTTCTTCTCCTTCCCTTTCCTTTCATCATGACTTCAATCATCGTCGTCGCTTCTCTGGCTATCGCTTGACAAGTAACCATAATAATTAAACTCGTAGCGTATTAAAAGTAAACAAGTTTGGAAACGACCAATAAATTAGTTTAAATAAAGTTAAATAAGGCTATAAGAATTTTTCTGAAATCTTTTTATCAATAATCTACAAACCAAATCTTTAGAAATTATTGTTGATAACAAAGATCAAATAAAGAAGCTGTAAAAAAATAGAAAGTGTCACATAAAATTTTTTTGTCTGAGCACGCCATATTTTGCAATATGAGGATGTCAATAAAGTTAAAAAGATAGTCAAAAGCCCCTAGCTAAATTTGCTTGTAATAAGAACGGTAATAAAACACAGAATTGAGTTGTTACAGTAAAAGGCAAACGAGCAAGGCAGTCAGCTTGGAAATCAAGAAGGAAATAAACATTCGTCTTTATTCTACTCTTTTATCGGTCTAATAAAAGCTTATTATCTCTCTGTACAAAATATTATCACATTAGTAACATTTAATACAAATTGTACAAATTTTTATAAATTTAAGGGCAATTTTTTTATTTTTATCCAATTCAACTGAAAGACATTATTTCTCACTTTATATACAAAGAAAAACGCTAGTGTTCATAAACGACATGATATTTACACATTTGCGTTGAGTGAAGTAACATGTAGTCGTGTTATAGAAAAAATGAAAGCCTTCCTATATAACATTATTATATTTTTCGTCAAAATAGCACACCTATCAGCTGCGATGAGTCATATTCCAGTCTACTATGAACCTGATTCAGGTCGGGCCTAAGACAACACGACGCTATCTAATGGAGAACACGGTACTGCGGTTGTATGCTAACGTGACTCATCGTGTGTCCACTACTTCAATGTATTTCGATCTCGACGATACCCTTCGGTAAACAAGGAAAGTATCTCGCATGAGTGCTCAATAATGGCCGATATTTGTAATGAAAATATTCACAATAAGAGAAAACGCTAGTTCAGATCTTTACTGATTTGAGAAAGCTGCACTGTGTACATATATAAAGAAGTGATTTGCAACGTACAATGTACTAGATACAATTATCATAAATTTTACACATAAAGATAATGAAGCGATCTACAGAGTTAAAGATAATTACAAAAAAAGCGAGCATTATTTATGGTTTCCATAATATTTATTACAATATTTTATGATATTTTTTAGAAATATTTTAACGATTCTTGTAATATCAAGATAATGTGTAAGAACAAAGTGTAAAACATGAATGTTAACATTTTCTATATTTAATAATCGTATGATGCAACGTAAACTTTTCTTTGTATGTACATCTATATTTCATTAAGTGTTGTTTTTATTACGTAGTAGTTTTATATGTATTATTAAGTTAAAATGTGTATTATAAATAATACACATTTTTTTACGCAATGAATAAAATTAATATGCATGAATGTTGTATGAAAATTCATTTTAATAAGTAATTCGATATTTTGTTTACGCGTGTGTACGTGTTATTGCTATTGTACGCGAAAAACAAATAATTTTTACGTCTGCAAATAAGCCGAATGGACTGGTTATTTAGATGGTTTTAATTCCCTTCCCCATTTTGCTCTTGCTCTTTAATTATCTCGACGCAAGATCGTCGGACGCCCTGTGCACGCAACTGTTTCACATACCTATGCTAAAACCCCACACATAATTTATACCTAACATGCGCACATACGGTACGTTCACAATTTTCAGCGAGGCTACACATTTATTTTTGACTCTTTAACCGAGAAGGGAGTGAAACCCATGGGACGAGCGAGTGCAAAACTGCGGGTTTCGGTATTCCTGGTATTTAAGTGGCACATAAATGTCAGTTGATACCGAAAATACGATCGCGGCTCTGCTTTTCCAATACCCGATAGCAATAATGATTAATCATTCACGTTATATCGTACGAAATGCATCGATAGACTTACCGAACACATATATTTGGTTTTATCTAAGAGAACTTTTGTGCAATCTCATTTTTTTTACATTTTTCCGATACGTTTAATAAAAAAATTCTGACTTTAAATAAATATAAAAAATATAAAAGTTCGGGAAAATAAATTGTCAACTATAGAGAGATTTCTAAGAGTGAAATTTAAATTTACAAAGTTTCGGCTTATCAAACTTACATATTAGTAATTAAAACTAATGTAAAAGTCTGTCATGTATACATATCTAGTAGAGGAAGTTATATCTCTTTGTAAGATTTTAGAATTAATCTTTCATCTGTTAATATGGCAGAAGTAATGACAAAGTCGATGAGCACTTTGTAATTGTGAGAGGTGAGATTTATGACCATTGTTACCCTCGTTACATAAAGAGATTCATCTTCGTTTTCCATATATTATCCATTACACGTCGTCGCGCTTTAAGAGATCTCCAATAGATTTTAAAATCGAGTTAAATATTGGCGCCGGTCTTGCTATAAAATTGAGCCGCTCTCGGTGTTTGCTTTCTATCCCACTATTTTTCCAATTCTCTATATACTGTTTTTTCTCATCATATACACAGTGTACTAGACTAATTGTCACGTTTTTCATCTAAACCTTTTTTTATTAAATTAATTTTTTTTCAAAAAAATACTGTCATATCCGTACTTTTGCTTTTAACAGAAAAAAGAAAAAAAGTCATAATCCATTAAAAATGTAAGAAATGTAATAAATTAATTTTCAAAAGTGCAAATACTTTACTTTTTTAGCTAACATTAACTGGATTTTGTCTAAATAGTATTTTAATGTAATGCTCGATTGATATGATACGTAATTATAATAATAAAATTCTTCTTATATATTTCACCTGGCATTAAAATATTAACGAAAAATATTTCTACTGCATAAATTATGTTTGCTTGGATATTAAACTTGGTTGATCGATTAACTATAAAAGACATTATTATAATACAGAGCAGAAACATTATTTCTAGTTAAATAAAAAAGTAATATAAGCCTTTTTGATATATGCTACTTTTTACATTTTGTGATTTTAAAGGGTTAAGAGTTGAGAGAAAATTAAAGAAATAGGATTTTAAAAACTAAATTATGCCTGGAGAAAAATCGACTCTAGATTGGTTGAGGATTACATTAAAAAAAAAGAGGCAATATTTTTCAGATACCCCGTACACATAGGTGAGCGTGTATTTCTCGCGAGAGTGCTGCCGGCAGATTACTCGCCGTTGTATCGTTGGTTAATTAGCTTTATGCGTTCAATCTCGCAAGACTCACGCCTCGTAGCCGAGGTAATAACGCGGCGTTTGCTGGTACGCCGATACATACGCTGGATTACCGAATGAATGCGCGTCCTTCGTTGAATTTCCGACGTCCATTCTCGTGGGTGGACTTAATGAATCGGTCTTACTCACGTAGCAACGAGATGCAACTAGTTTCCTCGAGAAATTACAAGATAATAAAGTTATATCTCTGGTAAATTCATTGTTTTCGTTGCTTATCAAATTTATTTTCTCATTGTCAGTACCGTTGAATACTGTTGCAATTATCAGCAAGTATTTTTAACATTTCTTTCTTTGAAAATTTTTAAAGCATTATTCAAATTTTTTATAAAATATTTTTTTTTTAGTTTTTGTATAAATAGTTTATATTAGTAAATAGAAAGATTTTCTCTATCATTAATCTTTTATGTCTCATAATTCACGTTTTTTTTCTTCTTATTGTTAGTTAAACACAAAAGGATTTCTACATATTTGTAAATTATACATATATGTAGTTTTTTATTAAATATCATAATTGTAAAAAATACAAAGAAGTACTATTTCGCTTTCTAAAAACTTTGAACAGTAAATACTTGAAATAATTTACGATTTCTTAGAAACGAAATTGTCGCTTTTTTCAAGAATTTCTGAAGAAAAATTTCGCAGAAGATATCTTGGTATTGCTATTACTTTCACGCGAATTTCATGGGAGACACTTAGAGTGCCACACCTCGATATAACCTACTGTAACGCTACACGCCGGAAGAACTCGCGATCGCATTACTCTCGCGGTGAAGCTCGACAAAACAAGGAAATCGAGGAAATTCCGCGAGCGATGGAGAGAGCCTCGTGACCTGCGGGTGGTGCGGCATTGTTCGCAGGCCGGTTACCGAACAGGAGCGAAGGGTAACCGCCCCGGTATCGAATTCAATGCGCATTGTTATCAAAGACGCGAAGATGCGACTCAACCGCATTGTCTCGCGGGATTAGTTACAGCCGGCGACATAATTAATCGTCTGCGCGCGCCACATCTCTCTTCCCCGTCTCACTACCCTGCCGGACTTTGTTGCAAACGGAAGGAAGCTGGTGAATGGCAGAATGGGTGTGGGTTGGAAATATACTGTATTTTCTATCGGAAAACATCACCGTTTCCTGGTTACGCGGGATTTGGTTATCGCCGTCTATCGAGCTCGCGGAAAATGGAATTCTCGAGGTGTACCATCGCCGCGCGAGCGCAGTCTCCGCTGCATTTATCAAAAGAATGAATTTGCTCAAGGAGTCGATCCTCAATTTACAGGAAGAAAATAACGGATGGAAAAATAAAATTTTCCACGGCTTTGAATGTCATTTCGATTCAGTGGAACTTTTCATCGGTGCAACCACGTCGGTCGTTGCCTTCAACTCTTTATCGAGTCGAACCTGATTCCGAACAAAGTGACTATTTACTTTTAATTCTTTTGATAATTATATTGCAATTATTTATAAGTATTATTAAGTATATAACACGAGTATTATTGTATTGCAGAAATATATTATTAATGGAATAGGAAATAGATAAATCTAACTACGTGAAATATCAGAATATCGTTCATAAAATCATAGAGTTTTAGTATTATTAATTTAAAAAGTTGCAAATAATTTTTCAAAGGCAAAATAATACGTGAGATAATCTGAAAATCTTGATACAAAGTCACTAAAGTTCAGATCGTTACAAGTGACTAACACTTTAATTTCCTCGAACCGATATGTCAATAGACTCGCAAGAGAATTTCTATATTTGATGGAATCAAAATGTAAATATTTACTCGGACTATTCGAATCAAGTTTAATGAGAATAAAAAACAAATAGCGAGACAGAAATTCTATTCGTTGATTACATTTTGCTACATAAGTCACATTGATTAACATTGTAATTGATTAAGTGCAGTAAAATATAATTTATTCTAAAACATATGTAATGTTATTGTATATGTAATGTATGTAATATTATTTTTCATTAAACAATATTGAAAATATATAAGTAAAAAATATTATGACAAATATTTTGTTATCTATGACAAAAGGTTAGGTATATATTTTTGAATATATATTTTTTTCATTTAAAATACATAACAGAAAATAATTTTGTATTTTGGAAGGCAAATTTCTAATTATAATTAGCTTAAAGCAATGTAGCAAAATTATTCCAAAAAATAGTATATAATTTATAATTTAATGTATACACGTATGTTTTCTTCAAAAAAAGTTATGTTAAGTTATGTTAAAGTTACTTATAATTACAAGAAAATAAAAAATAATAAGCCAAACATTATCAAACGTTTGATTTTATTTTAAATAAAAAGATTGTGAGAAGAAAGTATATTTAAGCAATTAAATCGAATAATTTAATAATATAATAATATAATTAAGAATGAAAAGAAAATTAATGTGCTTAACATATCTAAAATTCAATTTTAGTACAAATTTAACGCTTAATTAATTAATAATTTCTCATTTTTCATATCGTCAATTTATTATTGATTTGCGTAATTTTAAACTTTCGTAAAAAAGGTATTGTAAAGATAAAATATAAGAAGAGAAGAAAATAAGAGAAAATTTCATGTGCCGTGAGATTATAAAGTATTATGTGGATCAATACTTGGAGAAGACTTATGATAATGTCAATAGATTGAACAAAACTAAAGTTTTCGAAACATTATGATGAATGTTGATGATAAATGCGATTTCTTTTAATTAAACTTCATACAAGAGTACAAAATAATTCGAGCGAAAATAAATCTGAAAACTCAATAGTCATTTTAAACCTAGAAAATAAGAATGCAAGTTTGCAAATTAAAGCATTAAATTTAATAGAAACTAAAATTTTTTGGAGTATACTTTTGTATATATTTATATCTTTATTTAAAAGAAAGAAACGATTTCTTTAACTATCAAAGATATCAAATATTACAAAACGAGAAGAGTTAGATAAGCCACGCACGATAAATATACAAAATACGAGAAGCGAGAGGATAGCGTCATATCGGATGCAGACCCGCGATCGCCTCGATGTCGGGGGAAAGTCAAGCAAATAGCTACAAATGGAATTAACGATGGCATAGGAGACACGCTTTATCGAACCCCTGATTTCCCAGCGGAGCAAAAATGCCATTTAGACAGGAGGCTGGTACAGAAACTTGTGAAACGAAGTCGGGATGCAAAACGCAAGGGTGCATCTGCAACATTATTCCGTAACTATTTTTTTTCAGTTCTTGAATAATACACATTGTTTCTGTATAATAAATATTGAATCAATTTATTTAACAAATATTAACATAAAAAGGAAAAATAGTATTTTATTTAATTTATATTTATCATACATATAATTTTCTTTTAGTAATTATACTTTATCACTTTAAAATATCAGCAATTGTATTTTTTGAAGGAAAAGATAAGAAAAAAAGAAATTAAGAATATATTATCTTAAAGGATTTTCTACTTATTTGAAGAAAAAAATATACACAAGCTATTGATGCATCTCGTTTTCTGAAAAGTGCGAAACTTTAACTGCCGAAAGCAGAGCTACGACGCTCGTATTACGGGTGGCTGTGTATCTTTATCCACGATCTGGGTTGCATCGAACTTGCTCCATTTCTCTTGAAAAGTCTCTAAGTTCGATGAACGTGTCGCCTTTAGCTCTACTCTACTCGCTGCGAAACAAGTAAACTTTTCCTAAGATGGCGGGAAAACGAAATCTCATTGAGATTATCCGTATCTCGTAAAGAATAGTAAGCATCCACCTGATACGTCGATACTATCCGAAAATTGTGATATATTATTATGACGTTTTATTATTGAATCACACATATAAACTTTTTACTGAAACACTTTTTAAAAATCATCATTAGAGAAATACTGAAATAATAAATAAATCTATTTTTAAGAATAATATAGCTTAATAAAGACTATTTCTTCTGGATACCTAATACATTTACCCTACGTTTTCTCGAGTGACGTAAAACATTTTGAATTTATTATTGCTGGGGTGAAAATAGAATTATAGCCCTTACATTCACGCGTGCAGAATACGCCCCAATTTGTGCATTTCGATGGTACCTCATTATTTTCTCTTGGGATTTGAATTATTTTATCGTGTATAGATGTCGACGGTGATATTTGAGAAACGATCGATTTACCATACATCAGCAAATTTACATTCCCGCGAGATTAGATAGATATCAGGCTCTAAACTTATATTTTTTGCAGCTTCAATTTTATTCTATAAATTCGAAATTATTCTCGTATCCAATGACAATAGATTAGAAAATAAGCTCAAAAGTTCAATGACAAAGAATAATACTTTCATTAGTGATTTATGGTTTTCGCTCGCTCATAAAAATCGATCCACGCGTTATGACACGTTATTCCGTGAACCTTTACGAACAAGATCGTATCGCGCACTATAAAAGAAAGTTATTAGATCGTTACCGTACTCTCCTTAGAAGCGCCTTTTCTCCGATCCGTTTTGATCGCCCCGCAGAGTGCTTCGGAGTTCGTTTGAGAAAACACGTTTGAGAAAGCGGAAAAAAATACATCCGCGCGCGTCGCACGGCCAAATTTATGCGCTCAGGTATCTATAGGCCGTTTATTCCCCGGTAACGTTCCGCGTTGCTGTTTTACGACGCTCTTTGCATCCTGCCACGGTCCACGCAAAAACCATAAACATGGGACGCCACGGCACTACATAAATATCGGGCCGGCCAGCCGTGGACATTCACTTTGCCGCAAGAGCTACGACCATTTTATGCACCCGCTCGCCAGTTCATCCCTATAACGAAATGTTCACCCCTCATGATCAACTTTTACACGCTTTCAACGCCTTTTCCTATTCTCCATTAGTTCTTTCTTATTCCACTGTGGATAACGATCGATATTATATGCTACGAAAATACCATAAGCACTTCTTTATTATTTAATAAAATTTTGATTGTTCAAACCTTACACTTTCTTGTATAAAAAATTATGTTATATTATTACAATTTATAATTAATAATAAAACCAATAATAACACTTTTCTTTTAATTCCGCCAAGTATCTCTTGTAAATCAAGTTAGAAATTTTCTAAATTTCTCTGTAATCAGCAAAAAAAGTTAAATAATTCTTCTTTACTACAATTTATTGTCCTTCAGTAAATTTTTTTTTATAAAAATTATAGAAGCTTTATATATTTTATAAATTTTTTAAATAAATAAATTATATAAAAATTTATAAAATAGCTAGTCAAACATATTTAATATATGTTTTTTTTAATTAAAAAAAATTGTTATTCAAAGTATTTCACAAAGTAAAGTCTTGAATAATAAAGTTTAATAATAATAATTAAAGTCATGAAGAATTTTACTCATTATCAGTTATTATATATATATATATATATAGAGTTAATCAAGAAAATTCTTGTTTTTATAATCTCTCTCGTAAGATCATGAAGACGACAAAATATTTTATCGGTGAACTCAGCGCGGGATCAAGGAAAGCAAAGAGCTTGTTGCGTCCTTGCAAAGTACCGCAACCTGATCCAGACTTCCTCCCCTTACACGCTGCGGTACTTTAAACTCGTCTAACAAGAGAGCGAGAGTGCTTTACACGGCACGAGGTAACTGCCGTTGAGAATAACAACGGAGATCCCCCGTAAGACACGTGAACAGCCATAAAGATATAATAAGGAACTATACTTGCGCGTTGCACTTGTCTTAATGATACTGCGCTGAATCACGTGGAAGTTGCGTGCCTACTGCATCTTTCCAACAAGTTAACCGATAAAAAGTACCGAACTTGGATAACAGCGTTCTGCACTTTCAAGTTTTAATATAATACATATATTATATGATAAAATAAGAATTTCGTTCACACAGTGTGATATATCCTCTTTATATATTCTCAAGTTATAATATTTAAGAAAAATAGAGAGAGAGAGAGAGAGAGAGAGATGTATTTTTAAAAGTTATAATAATATAATATAATAATGAATATAATATATGCTCAGGCAAGTTCAAATACTAAAATAGATAGATTTTGAAAATTAATGTTCTATTTTTATGATAAGATCTTATCATCTCTCCGTATTATTTTTCTAGTAAGAACTATTTCATTCGAGACATGGTTTTCCAACAAATTTATGTACAATTAAAATACAGTAAAGCGAAGTTACAAGGGAGAAAAATAAATTCGTTCAAAAAATTTTCGTGACTAAAGATTCTCTGAAAAACGGCTGTGAAACTGTGTGCTTTACGCTCGTTATTATCCAAGAGTTTGCTGGAAAGAACGAAAGAGGGTAAAATCTGCCGATTCGGCGAGGCAGTTGAGCCATGATGAATCTTTGCGACCAAAGTCATTGTGCTATCTCGACCAGTTCGAGGGATGAGGAGGTGGCGAGTAGCACATAGGGGATGGCGACCTGTAAGACCTCACTGCATTAGATGATTGCTTAACCCTGCCCACGTTCGAGACAAGCGGTAGCTTCGCGATGGGGAAAAGAATACGACGCTCGCGTCCGTGCAAGTTTTATAGGGAGTGGAATCTCCGCAGCTTCTCTCGTGAACTCCACCATCGTCATCCCCCTCGTGTCCACCGCCACCGCACTTCTCCCCACCCCTTCCCTTCCGCCCCGGCCCGTCTCGGAGTATTCGCTGCGTTCAGTCGCACGGAGGATAGTTGAAAAGTTAAACACAGATTGGAAATTGGTATTTCTTACTCCGCACGATGAAGTTAACGGAACTTTCACAATTCGCCCTGATGCCCCGAGGTGCGCGAATTCCGCCTTGCTCGTGAATCGAATTCAGATCCGGGATCGACCGTGACGCGAAAATATATCGTACGAAAGAATGCGTATATTTCATGCTGAGCTTTTTCTAATTCTTTTCTAGCTCTTATTATTTAAATGAAAAACGAGAGAATTTTAGGTCTCTCGTGAATCTTTTATAACATAGAGTAATAATAAGTTTGCAACGTAACATGTAAAAAATAAATAAATAAATAAAACTACTGAGTCAATCAAATATTTCTCAGTTATATGTAAAAAATTTCATTATTAAATAATTTTTAAATATAATTAAAATATCATTTTATTTAGCTACACATATAATCTTGTAAATTTTTATATAAATGTTTTTTCAAAATTCACAGATTATTCCCACAGATATTCATTAAATTATTATTTAGATTCCTAAAATATTATTTTTTACTATTTTTCAATTTTATATAATTATTTTTTACAACTAATTAATGAATATTTAATTAATGTAATATTAATTTGCAAAATTTTTATAAATCTATTGTATAATACTACAATAGCTAACACTATATCAGCATTCAATCAAGTCATCAAATAGTTATGATTCGCATTTTCACTGAGATAAGTACGAGGTAACTTTAAATTAATACTTTTGCAAGAGGGAGCGCGCAAGTCGTGTTATTGTTTTATAAGTTCATTAAATTTCCATAATCAATTCTGGCGCTCCCCGATCGTTCTTCCATGGATATAAGTCGATTCCCGGCGGTTTCCAATTAGAGACGCAGCTTATGTTTGTCAAAGTTGTGTATACAGTCAAAAGAAAAATCCACTTACACTTATGAAGTATCGAAAGCATCGCACGTTTCGGAAGATTTTTCTCACACGCCCGATCATAAACTCCGTATTATCTTCTTCGGTTGAATCTACACGTAATAATCGTTAGCGCGATAATTGGCGCCGAGTGAATGGGGCGATAATGACAGTAAACTCGGGCGATTGCGTTAAACGAAGTCGAGCGAGAGTCACTCTATGGGATGTGACTACTGTCGTGCGCCAGCCTGACGGTAGTGGCCGGAGTTGCCGGTAGCTCGACATTTACATACAAATAAGCTGGCCCGTTGATATTCCAACCGAGTTTATCTACCGGCTCGCCCTATATATCGGCGACGGTAATCGGCCGCTAACACGATGCAACCGTTTGGTGAGATTATTATCCTTTGTCATTACTAATGGGAATAACTCGTTCATAATTAAAGTCGGCCTTTTCGCGTTGTATAATCCTGCGGGAACTCGATCGTACAGATTTAACGACATTAACCCTTTTATCAAAGAAGCGAGAGAGGCGGAGCACGGCTCTGCCAATCGTAATGTTCGAGTAAAAAGAAAATGACAGAGTTCGGTTTGATCAAAGATTAAAGAAGGTTTTTACGATGCCGTGGTCGTAAAGAAAGATAATGTGCTCTTTTTCAGAGATATTAAATTCAATAATTATTTTTGAAGATAATTGCTTTCTGTAATGTAGGAGCATAAAAAGTTTTCTAATTTCTTGATGCTTTGTACTACTATATCGAAGAATACATTTCACGGTCTACGGCAAACTTGTATTTAACTTCTTTTTAGACTCATAAGATATACATATACATGTAAATTTAAATATTTTTTTAGAATCTTGATAAAATGATATAAAGCATAGAGAAATAAGATTAATTATTATATTAAGTTAGAACGTTAAGTGTCACACAAATAAAATTTTTAATAACTAGTCACTTTTCAAGATTATTTCACAGTGCGAGGGTGTAATCCATGACTCAGTAAAACCATTATCTCTTTCTTTCTTAATTAGCTTCTTTACTCTGCACTTTTAAGTCACGGCGATACGATCGATTTTAATCGTCGTGAGAGAGAGAGAGAGCTGAAGAACAAAAACTAGGAAAAATATACTCTCCTCAATGTGTTGAGTAACTTACACAGAAAATTGATTAAAACTCACTTCTATTAGTTATGTTAGAATAAACTAAAGTGGTGTGTCAATAATACAAATTGTATACAATCACCGTATAGATAAGCAAACAATTGGGCATTTAAACGTACGATATAATCTTAGATTATACGAACAAGAATCGGCTATAAATAATTCGATGTTTATCCCGCTAAACGATCTCACGCAGAGCTTTGCGATACTATTCGATTTCTCATTAATAATAGCGTACTACCGATTTCAATCGGTGCGCCGCCGTTTCCTTAATTAAAGCCACGGGCATTTGCGCCATGTATACACGCATGTTTGGGGCACGTGCTAATCATCAACGGGATTCCATCGCGTCATCAGGATCGCGGTAGTGTCGCGTATTCGTGGCGTTGATTCGGCGTTGACTATCGGTCGGTCGGTCGGTCGGTCGGTCGGTCGGTCACGTTTCGCCAGAGGAATTCGATTCTCACCGGTGTCATTAAGTGATTGGAGTCGTCGCGAATGGCCCGATTGAAGGGAGAACTCGATCAATCCCTTTTTATTCGCGATTGTCCAGGGTCGTTGACGTAGTTGGACGGACGACGAGTACGACAAGACGCAACGTCCTTTCAATTTTATGTAATTTCCCGGAGGCACCGAAGCTCTCGACCCGATTTAATAGAAGTTCCGTCGATCAAACGAGCAACAGGAACGCCAGTTTTCCCCGGGGGCTGTCTATACTTTGTCCCTCCTCCGTCGCAAGAACGGTTTAAGTAACTTCAGTTCGGTCGAGTCACGGTCGACGAGCGGCCACTGCAAAGTTTCCGTCATGTCGCTTCCCTTTTACATTCTAGAGAGGTAAAAGCATCGCATTACGTTTAGGACATTTAGAGGCAATTGCGAAAAAGACTGTGTCATGCGCGTAAAATCATTGTCGTTTAGCTTCTCTAGTCTCGTTTAGTTTCTCTACATTTTATCTCTGTATGCATTTATAATTAAATCTTTTAAATCTTTTAACCTATATCTGAAAATAATTTAATATAATAATTTAATTTAAAATTAAATATTTAAAATTAGATAAAAAATATGATTAAAATTTAATGACACACGTTTACGTATGTAGGACTAAACGTATATCGTTTAGTTTTAAATTAAATTATTAAATTATTAAACTAAATTTGGAAACATTTAAATTAAATTATTTCTAGATATACATATAAATGTAAAATCATGATGTAACGAAAATGCTACAACTAAAAATATGAAATTATTTTTAAATATATAAAGTCAGAATATAATGTAAATGCTATAACTGAGATAATGTTCGGAAATGACTGTATTTAAAAGAAATCATTTAATTATCATACATCATATTTTATGATAGAGTTTAAACAGATCTGAAAGGAACATTTTACCAAATCAATACTTTTTCCGCAAATATGTTGCTATGGGCGATACAAAGAAGGACTGGATGAGAAAGGAAAACTTTAATATTTTTTTCTACACCTGTCTTATCGATACAGGTCGCGGAAACAAGAAAGGGAACGGCCAAGAGAGTGAGGTGGGGAAGTGGATAGGAAATTGATATCGAACAGACGCCCGACGGCTCGTAGTGCTCAGCAAGTTTGTTCGTAAATCACGATACATCCACCTCACTCTCTATTCGCCTCGGGCGAAATCAGCCCCATCCGCTTCGACCCCCTCGCCGGTCCGCTTTCACACCGTTCCGTAGCCTCGAGCCGATCCGCTTCGCTCCCTTATCCCGCGCTAGAAACTCACGCTAAAAACGCCAACGCGGAGAGCTAAGCCGCTTCAGACTCAGCCAACTTTCGTTTTACTCGTGAATTTTAATGACTACGGGGCGCGCTATCCGCGAACCTGGTTATCTCCCGCGCTTTTTTCGAACGAGCGGCGCGATGAAGAACGATAGGCGCCTACAGTTGAGAATCCAACTCGGCGAGGAGAAATTCCAGAAATATACTAGCGAAAAATTATGGAGGAGGAAGAGTAAATTTCTCAGCGATAGCTTGTTATTTTTAAGTTATATAAAGTACGGAAAAAGTAAAATGAGTAAAGAAATTTTGCGAAGAGAATATCAATCGAGTGTGTTTTTTCTAAAGAATAGCGTATTTTTTATTTAAAAACAAACCTTGGAAGAAAATAATTTTATCGTTTTATCGTTTGCATTCCAATTCTGAGAAATTAATAAAATTTTAAAAGAAGTGCAATTCCTAAATATTTGAGAGAGTATATTTTTTTTATCGGAATGTCGTCCAAAATAAAGCTGGAAAAACCGACGGCTTGCAAAATAAAAAAAAAAAAATAAAATAAAAACTTTTTAATTATGGCAATTTTGTTAGTTAGCTATTAAGTATCCCTGGGAAACAGTTTGCTGAATCTCTTGGAAACTTGACCACCTGGATAAGTTTCAGGTAACCGCGCGAGGATGAGGTGACCAGAGGGTACGACGAAGGGTGGCTCGGGAATGGGTCGTAAATCGGCCAGAGGGTCCTGCGCTTTCGCGCGGCTCTTATAGATATTATAGGTCGCGGAAAGTTTCGCGCGTAAAAATATCACGGATTTATGAGGAAACTTGGCGGATCCTCTTCGTTGCCGTGGTAATTGTCGAAGATGTATCGCTGCTCGTGAGTTTTATCTGCTGGCAGGTTGAACGGTGCCGCTTGCTAGCAGCCGTTATTGCACCCCTGAGGTTCAAAATTCCTACACGTGCGTATACAGTGAAACCTCGTAATAACGCACGTCGAAATAGCGCGCAAAATCTCTTCTCTTACGTGCTAAACTCACATAAGTAATGTGGATAGGGGTAAAGGTTCAACCGCGTAACAATGGCAATCTATCTCCCGGTGTATTGAAAAATAAAAGTTTCGTGAACGCTATGGTTCTCAATTTCACGATTTTAAAGTGAAGCGAAGGCAATCTCGTTATTGTGTTCAGAGTCTCGAATCGCGTATTATTAAGAAGTTTCACTGTATATGTGTCTTACTAGAGTGTGCCATAACTGTCTCGACACTTTGAATTATTTGACTTGAAATTTAAATGGATCTTTTCTTGACTTAAAAAATTTAATCGGATCTTATCAATATCTTCATCTCACTTCATTTGTTATAATAATTAACAACATTCAAGACTTTGATAAAGACACTTTTCAAAACAATATTTCAGTTGTAAAAATATTCACTTAAAATTAAATAAGACTTTTTTTACTTATTTATTTGTCCTTATTATTTGCGTCCTTTTTTTATTTTTAAAAATTTAAAAGTTATCTTAAGATGCTCTTAACATTCTCTTCTGATTCTTATTTAATAAATTGCTTTCAAATTAATCACATTTCTCTCTTTCTCTCTCTCATAGATAAAAGTTATTTTGTCATCAGAGGTGAGATACCTTATATACATACATCGTTGACGCTACTATCCTCAATCGTTCGTAACAGGAAATTGCTTCGCCGCCTGCGGCGTTCCCGCGCTTAAGTACACGCACGCACGCACGCACGCACGCATCTATGCACATTTTTCTTACTGGTATTGTCGACCGTACTAACAATAAGATCGAGGTGGTAAACGAAGGTAATTTGACGATGACTCGACAAATGCACAATTTTATGCAACGCTTCCGGGCACATAATGCACTCGTATTATAAATTAATATATATATTTTTATAGAATTTATTTTTCTTTCATATAAAATACTTCACTTTAAGAAAATTAATCTAAAAATTAATATATCTATCCTTTGTTTCTATTTTTCTTAATATCTTTTTAAAATAAATCACAATAGGCTCTAAAATAATATAATTTTTAAAATTAACAAAAAAAAAGAGAAATAATAAATGTGAGTTTTTCTTTATATCGTTTTTGCCTAGTAAAACGCTTGTTGTAGTTATGTTAAAATATATAAACTATATAAACTAATAATAAATATCTCGGCCCCCTTATCTATACAAAATATTTTCACGAATAGATACAAAAACTATCTATTATTTGTTTATAATTTTTTTAATTTAACAAAAATGTAACATACCTATATAATTATTATATCGAAAAGTCACTATTTACTATTTATATACATATATTAAAATTTCTCAAGATATAAAGAATAATAACAATTTTAGATAGACTACTATAGCAATCAAAATAATAGAGAACCTGTCAGAGATAGTTAATTCAGTCAGTGTTGCAACGTAATGGATCCATGAATGTTAATTAACCAAATATGTCAATTAACAGCTCGCCGGCATATAAATTCATCAGAAATGCGAAATGCTTGCTCAGAGAACCGAGAGAAACACCTCGCTGATATGTGGCGCGTAAAGTGTAAGAGAAGAGTTTAAATTAATAATTAATAAATAAAAAATTGTGCGATTGCTGGCCGCCAACGACTTGACTAGCTTTGAAAAACTTGAGAGAGCAATTGTCCAACCTCCCTACGACTTGTTCAATGTAAATTCCGAACACACGGGTTTTCGACCGCCAGTTATGGTGGTCGGCTACTACGGCCATCAATTTAACGGCGTAAGTCCGTAATATAGCACACGAGCTAGCTGCTACGTTCGCCAACCCCGCCGTAACTGCCGGACAGGGTAAGAGGATTAACTGCAACTCGCGCGCGCGCGCGAGTACTACGTGGAGCTCCGTTTTTATATAACCTTCCGATATTTTAGCCGTTTTTGCCGGAACCCACGTTAATCAAGCCGAGAAATGAATTTAATAACCGCGAGGGCTCATCAACGGTACGACGAAACGGCCCTTGCCAAGGAAAAGGTCTCATTTAAGTACTTTATAAGCGGAATATTTTTATGTGTGCCGTGGAAACACCAACATGTAATATATTTCAACAGTGAATAAAATATTAGTTAGTGTATTTCTTTATGCGTAATGGACACACATTATTTGCACATATGTCTACGAGATGAAAATATTTTAATCTCACGACGTGTAGTGTAATGGTTTACAATACAATATTTATATGGCTAAACTATTATTAACAAGCAAAGCTTTCTCGAATTATACTCTATGTTGTGAACAAGTCAACAATCGACATTTACGTATCTGTATTTCACAAGACACTTCATGCATTATTCGTTCAAAGTTAAGCAGGAAACATCGTATTATCGAAAATCGATTAATCTATTGCTACTCAAATCAACATTGATAGTGTATTACTCTCGCCAAAGTTAATGAATGTTACATCGCATTTTGAAGTCAAAAATATTAACTAAATAGATACTTTCTACTCGCTTAAATGGGCATAAAATTTGCATGCTTAATCTGCATATTTCCGCCGAGATAAAGTTGATTGAATTTGAAAGTGAATCGTTAACGTTGTAAGTCAAAATGAATGCTGATACCGCGCATCGTATGAGTTCGATCGTATGCACGTGCGGTATCGAATTCCGATCAATCGATCGAGCGATCATTGAAAATATCACCGTGCGCGTCCGCGCGCTCCAACCATTAATAAAAAAGAGTTTTATGTAGCGAAGAAGACCGCTCGTTTCTCGCCGAAAAGAAGTGAAAATGACGACGACGGCGACGACGCGCTTTCGTCAATTCCGCGAAAATGGATGAACGCGTCGCACAAAAGGACTGGCTGACGTCTGCATTTTACAAATTTTTCTCACCGTCGAGAGGTCGCGTAGCCTCGATCCCTTATTTTTCTTCCTTTTTCTCTCGTGAGTCGCCATTCTTGCTCACCCAGCTATTTTTTCCTTTGACTCACGAAAGAGCCGCGTGGATGCACTCGTAGCTCTAGCAATTTCTTAAGACTGCAAGAGTATGTGTATAACGTGTGTGCCTGTGAACGTGTATTTCTCGTTTACAGGCAAGAGCTAGCACTTGCATTCGCGACAAGTAGACAATACCGAGCCGAGGGGACTGTGAACGCTACTTTGCGATGCAGACATAAGTAATTGAAAACTATAGACAGACGGCGAAGTTTCAAGTATATTATAGAAGAGGTCGACAACGATCGATTGCGAGCGAACGATCCATCATAATGATATATTTGATCCACCCTCTTTACAGTAAAGATGAACAATTTTTTAATTTAATTTTTAGTTTCAAAAACCTTTGGTATCCATTATCGTAAAAGAAAATTGAATGCCAATAAGTTTATTTTAGTCTCTCTCTTTTTCTCACAGCGACTATGTATTCACATCCATCTGACTGTCTCTCATATACGTGTAAAAAGAAAAATAAATTCCTAAAATTGCTTCTTAAAATAAAAATGAGCCGATCTTATAATTGCAATAAAATATTCTCATTCTAATGAGAATCTTCTAATTTCTAATTCATTATTTATAAATGAGAATCATTCATTATTCATTAATGAGAATATTTTAATCTATAAACTATTTAAAATGTTAAAAATTAACTTAAATAAACTAAAAAAATACATTATTGTAGAATGTATCGCTGCTGATATTTCACACGTGACAACAAATTATGAAAGAAATTTACTACAAAAGTAATAATCTTTCTATTATCATTTCATTTAAATAACTGATCAACAATAAATGGTATGCATTTGCTGTATATTTACTTTATATCTTCAATTTTAAAAATATTGTTTTTTTTATATTTGATTTAATAAACAAAAAATAATACTTTTAAGTGAGCAGCAGTAAAAAAAGTATAGCAGCAATAAAAAGTATAAAAACTTTTCGTTATTAAATCAAATCTGCGAAGATCTACAAAAAAGATATTTTTAATTATATTTTATATTTTATATTTAATAAAATATAAAATGTACAACTTATCATGTTGCTGCGATATCTATAATTAATTATAAACTTTCAACCGGAAGTCATTTCATTAGGCTTCGAGGGGGAATTGCATCGCGAGAGCGCATAATTTTGGAGTTTATTTTGGTTCGTCGACGCGGAAACGCGATTTCGCTACCCGTTACATCGAGATTCGTATCGCTCCCGGCTATGTACCTCGATATTGGAGGGTTCGACGTTTTCGACCCTTAACTATTCCCGAACTCCATCGAAAACTTGGGACACGTAATTCCTCGCTGCGAGAAAGTCGCGCGTACATATGTACAATTTATAATTTTTCTCAGATACCATCAATCCCCGTATTCCGTAAAACACGAAAGGCTTTAGCCGAGAGACGAAAAACGTAATACAGAATTTACGCAAACGCGATAGAGATAAAAGATTCTTTTTTATCGATTTTTCGACGAGCGCATGAATAATAGCAGCTTCCTGCATTTAAAAAGGCAACGTTTTAGTCTCATTTCTTAGAATCTCTTTCTCTCTTGCAACTATTATAACTCTTTCACTAAAAAATTAGATAGTTAATTATTTTGAAATTATTTTCGCGTACACACGACTCGTACAACGCTAATCTACAGATCCGGACGTGCTTCTAATGCAAATTGACCATTAAATTTCTCGGGTGCATCGATCGAACGTACAAGAGAGTCGTTGAAATTCAGCGTGCGTCTTGTCCGATAATTAAGAAAAATCGCCTAAGGGCGTAAGCAGCGTGCGTCGCGTCGCTTCCTCTTCGATATTGTCAAAGTTATTTGATTCCGGGGAAGGGTGTTCGCCTACGGGTTTTGCTGCGTGTTTTCGTGCGCGGGACGCGTGTGTTCTTTCATTAGCTGCAGGAAATTAACCAAGAACGACCATGGTTGCCTCTCGGTACTGCAATCCTCTCTCTGTCTCTCTCTCTCTCTCTCTCTCTCCCTGGAGAGATTCTGGAAGCGCGTCATAGCGCGATGAAGGGCGAGGGATAATCGGTGCGAGGTCGAATTTCGAAAATTTCGCCGTTTCACGGGCCGTTGCACGTGACGCTCCGGTGAAAATGACAGCCGGGCTCTCTCTTTTGAGTGGCGCGGTCATTTTTTTATACCTGTCACGCGATACCCCTTTTTACACCGTCGTGCTACTCTCCTGTGTGCGTTCGCGATGCGAGCACATTCTAAAGCGTCTCATCGGTGATGAGGGTGAATGTAGGTTGGAAGCATGAGAAGTGAAAGGGTCGAATTTGCATAATTGTTTTCAGTTTACAGAGGCGCCTTGCGTTAATGAAGAAAAATACGGTGGACTGCTATACGCGATACAGTAAAACGTCACGATTCTTCCAACATTGCGAATGTATATTTCGGTCGTTTATTTCCTACCTATCTCTCTCTCTCTCTCTCTCTCTCTCTCTCTCTCTCTCTCTCTCTCTCTCTCTCTCACACTCTCTATCTGCCTTTTTCTTTACATTCGGGTTAATTTACCTGAGCTTTAATTTACCATTGAAATAAAATCGCTACAATTTAATCTAGAAAAGGAAATAACAGAATATCGTGAATAAATTAATCTTTTTAATATGTAATCTTAAAAGTTAATGAATATAATATTAAATTAAATAAAATACTATTGTAATATTATGTAAATTCTGTATTGCTTAATTAGTCTGTGCCTTTGCGATCATTCTAATATAACATGATCGAAGCTATCATTGTATAGCTGTGTACCCTGACACGCGAGAAATTTGATCATCTAGTTACGAGTTTAAAAACGTCGATGAAACTACTATCCCAACGAATTTGAGCAAAAGTTGATGGGGTAAGTTCGAACGGATATCACGGGAAGACTAATCTTCCAGGCGAATCACGAAGAGCATTGACCCGCGGCCTCGCGCAGCAACATCAAAAATCGAAAACGCTTATCGATTTTGCTGTTCTAACGGTGGATGGGAAACACGACGTGGGTGGTCGCACACGTTTCAAACCCTCGAGCAGTTAGGCCAGTCACGTGTAGTGTCCACTGATACGAGCGCTGCATACAAAAGTTTTTCGACCTCTACTTTGCGAGCCACGTCCATCCTCGTCTCGACCATCCGTGTATATACGATACACGCACACGTCCAAGCTTACGTATGTATGTATTACCGTATCTCACATATACGTTTAAAGTTATTGTCGCGCGTATTGTACATATACATATACATATATTCTATACTTTACACACCTATTAACGTCTATAGTAACATCCTCACGTCAGACCGGCATACTTCGAGTTTTTAGATGCTACGTATCCGCAGAGAAAATAACTTTTACACCCATACCTGTATGCCCACCCCAAACATACAAGCACATTTATACATCTATAGCGATATTTCCGCGCGTCATATAACGTTCCTCTACGCTGCCTACCACGCATCATATTTTCACCTAAACTTTCTCTCGTACGTACATATGTACAATTACTCGCTATATCTACGTTTACGCCTGTACATAAAGCTACCCTTACGCGCCCCGGCACACCACATAGCTCTTCTCAACCCTCTCATATATACGCCAACACGGTGCCTTCGTTCTCGGCAATGGCAGCCGCTCTGACACCGAAAAACAAGGAAAAGCTCCGCGTGAGTGCGGTCGGAGGGACACGTACGTACGTGATATGCTCTCTTGCAAACAACATCTCCAATGAGAAGGAGAGATACTCGGCTCGTCTGTAGCTCGTCCCGACCTACGTCGGACGCCACGCCACGTGGATACGTCTAATTCGTTTCACGTGTCTCGCCATGTCGGGCATGTAAAAGAAACATTTTCCTCGCAAGATAATTTCATTACAATCTCGATGCTTTTACGAGACGTAAAATACAAGACATATACATACATATATTCAAGCCTTTCGTTCTTCAGTCTCGCTACTCCTTTCCGGGTCTAATCAATCCGATAAATTGGAGCTTGCAAATGATCCGCCTTAAAGATTCCATTAATTGCGTGGATACACAAAGAGGAAAATCGATAGCACGATTGAGCTTTATCAGTGAACTAATTGCGAGGCAAAAACATGATAGGAAGAAGATAAGAATAAGAAACTAAACGAAGAAACAGGCAGGAAGAGAACATTATGCGGTATACTTGATGGAACGGTTGTTTACTTCTCTGAATGATGAAGTCACCGATGAATAAACATGGATTCTATTATTTGTAATAGTACATTTTAACATTCTTTAACGAGACGCTTTTCTGTCCTTTGGGAAAGAAAAAACGATCGAGATAATGATTTAAGATGAAATAGAAATGCAATATTTTCTTGCAGTAATTGAGACACATAACAATGAGTAAAAATGCGGTTTTTAAGAGCTAAGAAAAACATCTTACGGTTAAATAATTAAATATTCAATGGGCAAAGTTATTTTACCGGTGTTAGGTTACTTATATTACTTATAGGATTATCAAAGCTTTTCAATTCTGAATGATATATTATTCAAATAAAATTCTCCTCTTAAACTGAAAGAAATTAATTTAAAGCAATCTTATCTTTTCGTACTTCGATGAAAGCGCGAGTCTGTTGCTTGTTCAATAGAACATTTTTATTATCAATAAATATGTTATTATTCTTATCTAATTATACTTATCAAGTAATTAGTTTTGACTGTTACTCGAGTTTCCAGCGTTATCAATTCTACGCATTACTGTAGATAATATTAACCATAAAATTAGAGAGAAAATAATTTTTCACTCGGACCGAAAAAATGAGAGTACGATGAAATGTACGATGGACATGTCAAAGATTCAGCAATCATTGGGAAGTAGATACGCCTAGCGGTATCAATTACCAAACTGTAATTGGGACCGAATTTCTGAGCACGCACGTTCGATCTGTCTCTAGTTAATCGCCGATACGAGACACGCTTGCTTTGTTAATTAAAATAACTTAAGCTTGAACTTTTAATCACAAGATGTATTTTTATAATTGTAATTTGAAATATATTATAATTTGAAATATGAAATAGCACATATAACAGATTACAGATTCGACATAATTAATAATAATTATTAAACTTTTTAATATTAAACTTTATTTAAAATTTTTCACAACTTAATAAACGAGATCTTAAGCTCTTTAAAGAGCTAATAGATACTATATATTAAGCACATAAACTAAATGTTGGATGCTTTTTAATGTATGACAAAAAATTAATAATAATAATTTTTTTTAAATATTATAATAATGTCTCACAGGACTTTAAGAGAGGAAGATAATTTAGAAATTTTATAAACGATTATCTAGTTGATAATAACTGTGGTGACCCACTGACGAACATTTTGACGAATGTCTCAAAGAAGTGAAACTGACGCAAGACAGAGACAACTTACATATGTAATTCTCTTTGAGCCGTTTTCGTTTCATCTAATCACTGTGGAATAGCCACCTCCCGCCGCGTTTCCGTTTCCCTAATTAAGAAAAGTCGTCGTTCTCCTAGGACTTCGGTATGACGATGTCGTTCGCTTCCTCGTGATAAACTTTGATGGCCATTAAAGCATCTTAGAACGTCTTAATCCACGTCGACAAGAAAGTTTGGCGATCATATTCGAAAATTCGTTTTTGTGCGCAGAACTGATTACGGCTTTAATTATGATGTCTTAAGATTGCGAATAATCTTAAGAATGTGCCACTAAAATATCAATTTCTCGTTGTGTATAATATTATGTATAGTATAAATTATTTTTAAAGATTCTTTAATACTAAAAAGATCAAAGCAATAACTTTAACTAATAATTGTAAATGTACAATTTTTTGGTAATTTAGGAAGTTTTTAATATTACGTAACACACGTTTTAACTCTAAAATATATTATTTTCCCAATACTTTTTTAATTAGATTAAGAAAAGTTTCGCGTTTACTATATTGCCAATATTAAATATCGAATATTGTAATTAAACTCTTTAATATCTATAAAGGAAAATATTAATTTCATATTCCTTCGAAGAAGTTATCGTCAAAAAAATGAACTACGACATTATTGTATACCTACATACATTGTCTATTAAAAAAGGTTCTTCAAAATATATAATTTAATAATTAAACTACATAGTTTAATAATTATAAACAATATAGTTTAACAATTAAACGTATATTGTTAGTTAATAATCTACTACGTTGCAATAAATTCTTTATTGCATAGTTGCTTCTGCAAGCTGGATATATGCTGCACAATCACATGACCATTCTCTATTATTCCTCATCACATTATCGTGATATTAATTGTTCCGACGTGTAACACGAGCACGCGAAATTAATTCCAGAGGTTGCTTGAATATTTTTGCAACCGCGTGGGCATCCAATTAGTGTTAGGTACGCTCTGATGCTGTCGAAGTAATTATCCCGTAATTGATACGCTTCGCGCGGATCAAACAAAACAAAAAAAAAAATGTCTTGAATTAAGGAATGCCGGCGTGCTCGTTCAAGATAACTGGAAATTATTCTCGACTCAGCCGTTTTGTTAGCCCTCTTTCACTCTCTCCGGCCAAATGCACGCTTAGGGTAAATTCGCCACAAAGTTGTTTCCAACTTGGCTGACTGAAAATGTTTCTTACAGAATATATATATAACTCAACAATTTAAATAAATAATTATCAAACATTGTTTTTTTATATTTGGTAAATAAACTGTAATTTCTGTAATTTAGAAAATTATAGAACATTTTCAAATAATTTAGTTTCTTTTTCTCAAAATGGAAAGAAATAAATACATGTATCTACATTTTTCTAATAATATTAATAAAAAATATATAATTATTCACGACTTGTGGCTAATACACGACAGACTAATACGAATTTTAACACATTTTTTTTATTACGATTATAGAAATTTTTAGAATATACATATATTAGATAATTTATTTTAAATTATCACTAATTGTAAGAGTATGTATTGTAAAGATATGAAACGCACGTTATTGGAAAATTATTCACGGACTCAATGGTGGATTTTCATTACGTAGAAGTACAAGCTTTTGATAATTCCATTTCGCAATTCCTTTCTACGATTTCATCATCGCAATGAGAGATAACGGTGCAAAAAGCTTCATTAGACATTCCGTGCGCGAGGACGCGATCGTATGTTGCAAAAGACACCGTACGGTTATAGTACGCGGCCGCGCGTTTATCGCCGATAATTAATCGCGGAAGAGCCGCTGAATCAAAGGAATCAAAGGAACGAGTCGATTCGGCACGAGCGTGGATTATACGAGGGGCACGAATTTAATTTCCTCCCTCTGTCTGCCAATATACCGAAGGGATTCGTAAGCGAACTAATTATTTTGCGAACCATCCAGCGAGTGGCTCGGCCAGATGAAGAAAAAGGTAGAGCGAAAAGAGAAGCAAAGAAATTGAAGAAAAGTCGTGGAGAGTGTCTCACTGTTCTTTAAAAAATTATTAAATGTATATATATATATTATTTAAAAAATTGAAAATATATAGCGAGTTATTCTTAAATATTTAATATACGCAAAATATAAAATTTCTAAAATATATTTTAACTTAAAAAAAAAAATTTATTTAGCAATTATAAACTCAAGCAATTTTGAAATGTTTACATTAAATTTATTAATATTTGTCATCTTATTTGTTTTAAGTATAACAAAATTAAATTGCTCTCGAATTGTGACATAATTTATTATGTTAAATTTCTCTTTTTCGCTTTTTTCCAGAATGTGCAAAACACTTAAATGATACTTCGATTAAGAGTTTAAAATGTTAACAATTTGCATCATTATTTCATTAATATTTGTAAAAAAATTTGTGGAAATTTAATTATGATTTTATCTCATTGGTATTTCCAAGAGAAGTGCAACGTTGCAGAAATTTCCTCGATGCAACCCTGTTAGAAACGGATGGACGATCGAGCCGCGCAATAAGCGAAAGTTATTTTGCCGCTGCAAGCTCGCGAGGGGAAAGGGGACTCGCGATAAGCGGTTATCGGAGTGTAATTCAATTACTGGATCTTCACAGTGCCCCAAGCACTATTGTCCCGTTTTTCCCCTCTCCACCCCGATCCTTCCACCATCGGAACGATCCTGCACCGACTTCGCCACCCCTTACACCCTCGCTGCCGTATAGGCGCTGATTCGTTATCACCCTTTACCCGCGACACAATGGCGTTAAACAGGAGATAACCAAACTGATATTGTGGGTCTACCCTCAAGTTCATTGCGATGACGACAACTTCGTTAACGTACCGTGAAAAAGAAAGAGAGAGAGAGAGAGAGAGAGAGAGAGAAAGCAAAAACTGTTGATGTGTTTTTGATAATTAACTGATTAAACGCGCGGATATTTACGTCTCAAATAGAAACGCGTTGTCGACATTCTTGGGCTAATTAATGGAAAGTAAAATTTTGCGATGCATATTATATAATGAATAGCCACCGTATGTGTATATATATACCCGGATATTGGATAATTATTAAATATAAGACAGCTGAATTACATGGATCATCAATAGATTATACATCATAGCTCTATATCATAGGTATTAAAAATGCTAATTTTTTTAGTTATTAATACGAAATCGATAATTTCGCATCGATTATTTTCGCATTTTGTTTGATAAATTTTTAACGATAGTTTTATTATAAATTTATCGGAAAATAAGAAATTTTTAGAAATGTTAAAAAATAATGTAGACATTGATAAAGAGCAGAATTGAAATTAACATTTCATATGAATTTTATTCACTTTAAGATGAATTTAAGCTGTCGATAAATTTAAATCCAAAATATATATGTATAATAAAATCCCTTTCTTGCATTTTCACAGCTTTTAAATAAAACAACTTTTCTTTTAAATTCCAATCATTAAAATAATTTACAAAATTCCAGTTATTAAAGTAATTTACAAAATAGCTCTTTATCACTGTTGTATTTTTTCTCTTTTGTTCTCTCTGTATTTTATTCTGCTTTCTATATTTCATTCTCTCCTTTAAACAACACCATGATGTTAAATGGAAAATAATCAAACTGATAGCTTCCTGCAGGCTTGACAGACTAACGTTGCAACCGTCTGCTACCGTCGCAACTTTGTTAATGTAAGTGAGTTTCGGAGAGGAAGAAAGCCGAGAACGGAATACAGATAGACAAGAAAATGTCAAGTAAAACTCGATGATGCGAAACTCTTTAACGACTCTTGCTCATGATTTCTTCACTAAAGGTGTACAAGAAAGAACAGAACATTTAAAGACAATCGATGTTCTTTGCTTATCGTTCTTTAAAAAAAGATCTATTTTACATACGACTATATATAAGCGTTTCATTCTAATAAAGTTCATTACAAAAATAAATATGTATATAGGAATTATACAGTAAAAGATATAAAGCATTAAAAATTAAAATATACTTTTGGCAAAATCATATTTGTTTTTTACAAATTAGGCAATAAATTTTACGTCAATTTTATTCCGAATTAAATAGTTAAGAAATTAGACATCAAGTAACTGATTAAATTTGTTGTTAAAATAATTAATTGAATTGTTATTAATTTAATTTACATTATTTTAACGAGATCCATTTATGGATATTGTAAAATAAATATAAAAGATTTGAAATAAGAAATAAAACAAGAAAATAGAAATATTTTTAATATAAAATTTGATTTTTAATATAAAATCTAAAAACCATTTATTTTACATATACACATATATATATATTCATATTAATTACATATAAATTCAAGAAAGACGTGAAAAAAGCAAAAATTAACCAAATTTTAGACATAGATGAAATTTAATTAAAAATAGAACGTTAACTTGATTGTTCGGAAAATAATGAACAAAATTAATTTGTCTCTATTTAATTTGATCATTCTTTTTATCATTTATCATAAAATAAATATTAAACTTGGTATATTAATATTATAATATTAATATTAATATTATATATTGATTAATAAATTATATAAAATTATATATTGATAAATAAACTTTTATTTTATTGTGTCAATATTTTTTATATATTTAATTTGCGTCATAAATTGTCTATTTTCAAATATTAATTTTATTTTCTTATATTTGTTTAAAATTACTTTATTTACTTTAATTCATTATTAGCAAAAGAATTTCAATTTTAGCATTTTATAATTTCACTTTTATTTATAAATTTATATTTTTATAATTTTACTTTTCAATATCTCAAAAAAAATTGTGTATATTTCTATATCACACATACACAAACGCAATATAATATTGTTATATTATTTTCCTAAAAAATAACAGTCAGTCATTATTTTCCGAATAATTTGTAACGTACTGTAATAAAGAAACTCACAGTACATAATCGATGCGCCGCCACTGTAATGTTACAACTGCTTTTGCTCCTTAATATCTGCTTCATTCCATATTCGACTGTTTTGTCTGTTTTTACGATAATTATTTATCGCACTTCGATGCGACGTGACTCCAAACGAATGGACAATACGAAGAGGAAAATCACACGTAAATACGTTCGATACTTTCGATCACACTCGGTCACACTCGATCACTTTCGCGAATGGCACGAAATACGCGTTAAAAAAATACACTCTTCCGACCGACGTCGCGATCACCCAAAAATATTACATTCGCGAAAATAAAATAAAAAAATTCATATTGTCGCGATCAAGCGGAAATTATAATAATAATTAACACGCCTGAACGTCCGTAGATTGATTGACGACACTTCCGGTCCGCGTCGCGTTTTTCGGTAACGTTTTCGGAATTTCAAGTTTAATAAACAGAGCGATGCTTGCGCTACGACTGTACGCGAATATCTCAAGCAATGACGTCACGTTCCCCCTTTCGCTCCTTACAACAGAGTCCCCGTCTCCGATGATCCGCGATTTCCGAAACTTCCTTCGATACTCATCGACACTCCGGTATTCCTCGAGATGCTGGAGAACATTCGCGACGGTTGTCGGTCGAATAGAAGCCACGACGGTAACGTAAAAATGCGACGAAACGATATTTCAAGCAAGGCACCTCTCCCCCCTTTCCGCCCTCTCCCGCAAACTGAATCGTCTTCGATGAATCCCCGATCTTTGGACGCATTCTTTGATATCCGCGAATATCCGTCGACTCGGATACCTTTCGAGATGCCGGAAAATGCTCGCGAAGCTCGTCGATCGAGGGAATAACGTCGGAATAAGCGGGAGAATCACGGCGTATTGGAACATGACGGCGAAACGACGAAGGAGCAGGATCGAATGTTCGAAGATCGTAAATCGCCACCGATTGCGACGAATACGCGCGGACAAATCTGTCTCGAGAGTACGGACCGTTCCTAAACCCTGACCCATTCCCGATGTACGCGATTCTTCCCGATATTCGATCAAAAGGAAATCGACGGAAACGACACGGGGCGACCGCAACTCGATTCGATTCCGCGGATACTGAACGCGAACTGGTGCATGACGGACGGTTAAAGAAATTTGTGACGTCACACCGATCCGTCTAATTTCATACCGCTACGCGGCGGAAATTTTCGGCTCGAAAATATATTTTCACTAACTCTTTCGTTGCGACCTTACGCTTTATTATTACGCTAAAAGAGGATTCGTTACAGCGAAATTATAAGTTAATTATATTTATATATTCGCGATATATTGTATTTTCTTTCAAGAAATCACGACGTGAAATATTACTGCGCGACATAGGATCGCTGTTCGTTATATAATTGGAAGCGTTTGATTAATCAAGAATGAGGATTTTTCTTGTTAATTAATCGATCACATGTAACATTTACAGTGCTAAGTTGAAGAAATTTAGTCGTAGAAACTTCAGCTAAATATAATATATGTATAACGATACAAAATTTCATCACGTATAATGTATTTAATTTCTCATTTTTACGCGGGAAGAGATTCTTTAATATTATTACGTTTTATTGATAAATTAATAAGAATATTGATTGTTTGAATTAGAATTAATAATTGTTCGATTTTTGTGAATTATGAAAAATCTAAACGAATAAATGTTACTAAATTAAAATAATGCAGGTACTTATGTACATCATAATAATATGATCATGCATGTATACACACACACACACACACACACACACACACATACATTAAAGAAACAATTTGAATAAATTCAAAAATATGTTCATCTTTGGCGAGACGTGAAGTATTTTTAAAAAATGAGAGAGAAGCATCATTCCTTTACCCAACAGCAATCAATTTCACGATTTCAACACAACCATTGAGATTCAACGACACGCACGTATAGTTGATCGCATCCTGCGATCTGTGATTTAAAAAAAATGCCGCATACAAAGAACGTCGTGCTATTATAATATATTCTCCGCAATAATTGTTTCAAAGTCGGAATGTCGAAACTTGATGTGACATTTTACCGTAAGCGATGCAGGTATATACATTGTATATTTTTATATTCTTTATGTTTCGACATTCTCTGCTCGTTTTTCTATACATACGAATAAAATATGTTGTAATATCGGCGACATGAGCATTAACCATACGTCACACGTATAATGTGCAACAATATATACATTATTTACGATGCTTAATATAGCTTAATTTTTATTTTAATTTTGCAATTTATTATGATATTAACGTATTTTATTCTTTTATTTATTTTCTAATTTGCAAGCGATTCTGGATGTTAGAAGCTGTAGATTTATCGAAACATATAACATCTATTAAAATTTACTGAGCAGAAGTTTGTAGTCATATTTAGATATTTTTTTTAATTATCATATATAACTTTTTTGAAAAACTGCTTCAATAAAAATTTTATTTTTCTAGGCGACATTTTAACACGCCTATATGCATACATGTATGTATATTTTCATATTTATTTAATATATATAATATAATTCATTTCCATTTAATTAATAGTTATTAGTGCATTAAAACAATAATAGAAAAATAAAGAAAGTAGATAATATATATATATATATATATATATAAACAAGATGCATTTTTTAATGAAAAGTTAGGTAAATGCTCACAATATTCATGCAAATGGAAAAAGTGGCGATTAAAAATTTGCATTAAAAAAAGATCTCGATGAAAAGATACCGTAGTATTTTCTGCAATGTACTAATTGGCTAAAGGGGCACGATGCTGGGCAGACAACCAATTAAAAAGAGCTGAGCGTAAGGAAAAAAAGCTGAGCGCGAAAGTTGCCTTTATAATCGATTCTCTCAAACGAACTCGGTAAGAGCAAGAAACTTGAGCGAGACTGCCTCCCTTATTAATTATTAATTATCTCATTCGTTTATTGATCCATTTTTGCATTAAATCCTTTATTCTATATAACCCACACATTTTCTTAATAAAATGTATATTTTATTTTAATTTTATTATTTATAATATGTATATAAAAACGAGAAAATATATTTTATTTTGCGAGAAACTGATTACAGAACAAAAATATATTAATTTTTTTGACTACTTATATTTAAAAAATTATTATTTGTTTATATTAAATTTATTATTATTATTTAACTAATTTGTTTATTTAATTAAAAATAATTAAATAATTAAAAATAATTTTTTAAAGCTTAAATTTAATTTTGTAAAACCAAGTTAACTTGAAAAACATTTCTGTTATGCATATAAAAAACAGTTTCCGAACAACAAATAAGACGTATATATACGTCTTATTATATACACACACACACACACTCTACCACACATTACTATTTTTTGTCAGATAATCACCTGATGTATCATCTATCCTAAAAGAAGTAAACAACTGTCTTTATTTCCGCATAAGCTAGTTCTGGAACAATCGTTCGTTCCAATTATTGGATTCGGTTAAGGCTACATTTTGATTAAGCAAGTCACGATTCGGGAATGATGAAAATTGCTCGCACAATCCGCTGCACTTAATCACTCTCAGCGGCAAATAAAAGCAGTTTGAATTGAAATTAAAGTGAATAAAAATCGGAGCGCAAAAATAAGCAAAATACATACATAGCAACCTTTTCCTATCGATTTTTCTGCTGTACTCTTGTATTCTAATCCAATTCTATGATTAAGCGGAAATTAAAACGCAAATACACGAAACATTATATTTTTCTTTCCTTATATTTTTTGCTCATATATGTTTTTACATATTTTTACGTTGTTATTGTGTTATATCTCAATATAAAATAAAATAAGAATCAGTGTGCAAGCTATGAAGAGAAGAAAAACAGTAACTTCCATTCTTATTAATTTATATATTTTACGATTTTTGTTATTGTTTTGATCGAAATAAATTTTCAGGATTAAATAATAATTTAATGTGTAAATATATATGTGTGATATGGTTCTTATCTATTCATCCAATATATTGTTATTATTATTCATACACAATATTCAATCAAAAGTAAAATGAGTAAAGCAATATTTTTTCATTGCTAATTCTTACAGCTAATCTCTGTTCTGAACAAATTAAATCTTGGTTCATATAATATTCTAAATAAAAATTCAAGTGTATAGTGTTAATTTTTTCTACTAATTTACCCATTATACGCTGTTATTATTATCGTTATAATTTCATTGCAAAAATTAATAAATATACGAATGATTTCTCTCTTACCAGTCTGACGGCATGTTGCTATTGTTATTTTGGTCCAACTGCATTGTTCCACTAGCGAACAACTTATAGTCGAGCATAGTCGCCGACTCTGTCGCATTCAGCGGTGCGTTCGGCATCTGCACGCAGGACTCGAACATTGATCGTTTCTTCTCGAATTACACAACGTGCGCTGCAATCGATATAACAAAAAAAAAAAAAAAAAAAAAAATTCGCCAAACATTTTATACGAACGGCACCGATAACCGCCGTTCGACGCCCGTTTTGCCGCCTCGGCCCGACTCGTGACGACGAGATTTGAAATTTAAATTTTATTAACTGGCGTACCTTATCGGAGATGAAAAGTGTCCTGTTACGTTTAATTAACTCCAACGAAACGTACTCGATACGATATTGACTGAAATCGTGATTTGATGGAAAAAAAACTCTTATACGATCACTATTATCGAAGCAAAAAATTTACTTCATTAATAATAGAACTTATAGTCAGTGTCCTTCAAGTGTATCGATTGTGTTGCGTGGAATTCTTTCTTGTATACACTTTTAACGTAAAGATATATCGAATAACAGTGATTAAAAATATATATAAAATAAAAGAAGAATAAAAAATAAATGTAAACCGAACATGCATTTCACATATTATTATAAAATATCTTAAAAGTTTATTAAAAATTTAGTAAATTAAGTGACAATTATAATTGTATTTAAACGAATGTATCGATTCATTTTATGTGTTAAAAAAATAGTCCTCTGATTATTGAAAGAAAATTATTTAGTAATATTACATAATAATATTACAATCAAGAATTTATATTGATCGTATAACAATTACGTTAGAAAAATTCTACGATAAACCGAATAGATCCACTATTATTATTAGTCTCGATAAGCCGAAACTCAAACGTGGTATTCGCGTTTTTGCTTACTTACCGAAGGAAATCTGCTACTGTGGCACGATCTGAATTGCCCGACACACGTGTACACACAAACACACTCTGAGTTACTTAAATTTTGAAGATGGAATTTGAAATTATCAAATAATCTTTGAAGAATTAATGTTGAGGAAAATGTACGAAGAACAGACGTGACAAAGATCAAGGCACGAGTCGTCTGAAGAGTCTGCGCACCGACTCGCAGCGCAAGTTCAACTGCGATCAGTTTGGATATGTCTGAAGACTAAGGTCGTAGCGCGATGTTATTATGCTTAGTCTCAAGTAGAGATCGCGCACGTAAACATAAACGAAAATGTCCTAAACAGCGTCATTCGGCCAGGTCACGATACAAATTCATCATCGTAAATAAGTTTCTGGTATTATATAGTATTATATAGGGTGTCCTAATATGTCTCTTTTATAAGTGAGAAAAGAAAGTGTAATCGAAAAATTAAATTGAATTTTAAAAATCAAAGATTTAGATTTTTATCATTATTACATTTATTTTTTAATGTAAATGTGTTCCACACTAAATTTAAGATTAGATAATAATTTAAAAAATAAAATTAATAATAATTATAATAATAAAAGTTGCATCTGAGATAGAGATGCAAGAATTTATAGTCAGTGAAAAGTATTATAATTCTACATATTAAAAGAATAAATTATAAATTCTTATTCAACGGTACATGTGTGTGGTTTAAAATTCTTATAATTTTTTTTCAATTCATTATAGAAAGCGAATCACGCTTACAACGTATTATCCCTTTATTCAATATGATCTTTTATCAATTAAATCAACTTTTTTTTTACTTACTAATAAATACAATCTTATTTTCTTATATTTCTATTAAAAAAGCGATTTTTTACGCAGTTAAAAGATAAATGATGCTTATAAAGCAATCTTCTTTAAAAAGAAGATAAAAACCCTACAATTTATTAAATTAGTACAGGATTTTTGATTAAAATTTTATATAGTTAAACAAATGATATTTCATATTTCCTCAGATTAAAATAAAAATATATCTTATGATATATGATTTGTCAATCTGCAAATTTCGCAACTTTCTTTAAGTTACTTTTTTTAAGTAACGTTTGAAAAATGTGTCACATGTGTCTATGAATAAGATGGTTGACGGTTTATTAAAATCAATAATTAAAATAAAAATCTGAAGAATATATGACTTAGTGTGTCGTTACGTTAAGGAATTTAAAAATAATTAGTAATCAGAAATGAAGTATCATAATGTCGAATTATCCTACAAAATCGAACTATTACAAGCATCTCCACTTGAGCGTAATTTATCGATGGACGTGCAAAAGTGGAACTGAAATGCTCACAGTTTTTATTGAGAGAGATATCGGATATGCCATCGCGCGCGCAAACATGGTGAAAGAATCTCTCTAAAAGATCGGTACGAGTGGGTGGCCATATTCCACTACAAAGGTGAAAGCTGGAAGAGGATGAAGCTTCGAGGAGGTTCCGCGCGTAAACTGATATTCGGAGCACCGAGGCGAGAAAAGCGTAGCCCGAGCTTAAGAGGCACAAAAAAGGCGCTTTCCACCTTCGCGAAGTAAGCAACGACGTCTCTCGGGCTCGCTTCTCGGATGGGGTTGGGGGTTGAGGTGGCGAGCGAGGGAGGTCTCGGGGATTAGATTCAAGGACTGAAGAGCAAGCGGCAGAACGCGGGAAGATCTTATTTACCGGTGGAGAGAAAGAGTCAGTTTTTCTCTACGGGGACACATAATCTCTCTCTCACCACCGGGTTCGGCACTGTCGCGCGTCATATTTCATCCCGAATAACCTTGACGCCATAGGCACACATATCTCTCTCCAATACCTTATTCGCGTCTTGTCAAAAAGTATTTTTGATAGACCGAATCTGGGTATCTGTCGATGCGACTGTCGTCGAAATTACGATTTTCCGTACATGTCTCTCGTACATATATTTTGTTACTATTATTCTCGCAGATGTAACATCTCGCGAGGTTCCAAGAATAAAGATAGAAATTTTATCAATACAAATAAAATTACATACACATAGGTTTTTTAAATTGCATTTAAACGGAAATGAGCACGCCTACGTTTCGCGAAAGAAAGCACAAGAAAAATTCAAATAAAATAAAGAAGGAAGAACAAAAGAATTTAACTTAAGACCGCGAAAGGCAGGCAATATTATATTATAATAAATATTATAATCTGCACTAAACGTGAATATTTCTATTGCACATATGTTAAATGTATAAGCATATTTTAAAGTATCTTTGAAATAATACAAATAAATAATAAAATAAATAATGAAAATTATTTATTTTTATATAAAAATATTTTTTGGAAGGAAACATGTTAAAAAAAGAATAATTACTTATTATTTATATAATTAGCCGGAATATAATTAGAAGATAATTAATATCTACATAAATATAGCTAAAATGTATTGACGTCATTTACATAACTTCCTCTTCATCTTGAGTAATTTCCGTAGTTCGATACTTTAGCATGCAAAGAGAGAAGAGCAGTGGACTTGAAGGGTGCGGGAATAAACTTCGAGGATTAAAGAGCAAAAGGGCGGAAGTGGACGACCAAAGTATGCAGGTTTTTTTTTTTCCTGACGCTCAACTTCTTTCAGACGAATTGGCTCCCGTATATGTAATACAACATGCATCGCTTCAATTTTTAGATATTATGTGGCGCACTTGACTTCTTAACTTTTTCTTCGGAAAGGTTCTCGATGATGCTCGAAAGTGGAATAAGGGCAGAACATTTTCATTACATAAAATGAGACGTTATGTTTGGAGTGTATGCTCTTCTCGAACTCGGTTTTCCACACAAATAGATCGTGGCAGAGAATTTTCTTAATTAAATTACTACATATAATAATAATAATAATATATATATATATATATATATATATAATATAGTAATAATATAATGTATGATAGAAAAAATATCTTTTGTTATTAAAACTGTATGCTTTGGCAATTACGTCGAGCAAGTCAACAAGTCGGTTTACATAAACATTTGAAAAAATTGTTTATACAATAACTTTGCATTTTTTCGCGCGTTATTAAAAATATCAATGCGTATTAATATTTTTTCTCGTTTTTCTTTCTAATCGATTACATCCTTGTTGGTAAGAGAAAAAATTCCAGATGAAAAGCGCAATTTATAATAAAAATAAAAAAAAGGAAAATAAGAAAAAAAATATACTGGTTTGAGAATAACAGGACATTGCATTCAATGAAGAGAGTTTTTACACGCAAATTTAGCGAAAGTCCTTCATTCGTACAACAAGCTGTCCTGGCAAAGCTAATTTAGAATTGCAGCCTTACATAGCGAGTATTTCCCTTCCTTCATCGCTTTTTTCGCTTTCGCGTTTTTTTCGTCCGGTTGACTATTTTCCTGTCCACCGTCGCGCTTGTCGCGAGCCAACTTGTTACAAAGGAAGCTACGTCGCCAAAGGGCGAACGTAAAATTGGCTCGAGGAAAACTTTTGTAGACGCGATACCGTTTTGCCAGAAAAAGAAAAGCGCGATCTATTAACATTGAGTTGTGCCGACTTTTCTTAGTGTATCATCGAATAGCATTTTCTTTCCTTATATTCCAACGAAAGCTAAAATTTATTGAACAAGACAAAAAAAAAATCGATAACACACAAATTAATTATAGAGGCAATAAAAATGATCGAAGTATCAATTCCATGTATGTAACATTACATTTCTATAATACTATCTTTCTATAATATAATAACATGTAACATATACTAAGAAAAAAAATTGGTTAAACAGACTAAAGTCAACAATTATTTAGTTCTACTAAATTCAATAATTATTTAGTTGTATTAAAAAATATATAGATAAATTAAAAGTAAATTTTTTTAGTATAATTAAATAATTATTAAATCAATTATTGGATTAAACAATTATACAATTTTATTCCGTATAATTAATTTTTTTCCCAATATATAACATATCTATTTCTCTCGAAAAAATTAAGCTTAGTACATCATTAAGCATTAAAATACATGTGCAGTTATAATGGCATAAAATGTAATCAAGAAACTACTCGTATAGTTTGCCCTCCTTGTGCGCGCATAATGTGATATATGCATTACTGCATATACTTATTTAAAAATGAAACAGTATACAGCAAGAAAGAGACGCAGAAAAGACGCGGATAATATAGTTGCGTTTTTTTATTTGTGTCGTATTTCTACTCGCTATTCGCTCACACCAGGCGTCATAATTAAGTTAGACAGATTGTATATTTTCAGTGAATTCGTTCGGCTAATTATTTATCACGCTTATTCACCGTCGTGCATTCTCTTGGAATGTACAGACACTGATTTATTATAATGAATGAAATTGTAGAATAGTAATTGTTTTCTCGGGCGCGGCGACACGCGAACTCGTTATATATTGGACTGCGGTGGACGGTTACATAATTACAGTGCAATTCAATTGTTGCCCTTCGAAATAATGCATCGAGGCCTTGAGTGCCGACATTATTCGATCGGCGCGCTGTTTTAATATTCAAGTGTTTCTAGGAACCCCATCGATGCTCGCATGCATTATTGCGAGAAAATGTCTGTAAAACAAACGGAAAGCAAAGCAATGCAAAGGGACAAGGTGCATTTCGATACATTTTCCTACCCTGCAGTAAAAGCAGAGCGGTTAGTCATTTTGAGCGCGGTGACACGCAAACTCGAGCTTATTACAGAGCCGTGGTAAACTGTTGCATAATTACAATGTAACAAGAGCTGTACAAACAAATGTAACAGGATCTTAAGCGAAATCACGAGGTTTTCACAAAATCGATATTTGGTATAGTAATAATTAATTTTGTCTTTACACGTATTTATTAAAATCAGATTAGAGTCCAACCGATATTTTGTTCTGATACGCTACAGTCCAAATTTTTTATCTTATCATATACTAATTTTTAATCATTCTTAAATAAATCCTACAAACACTTTTTATAAGAATTTTAATAAAATAAAAAAAAAGTCTAAATTTTATATGTATATATGTATATGTAATTTTACATGTATTAACAGAAAGCCAAAATGTGTTAAAAATAAAGATGATTTCAGAATACAAAAACCAATATGTATTTTAAGATATATTTGAACATTAAATATGTAACCACATAATAGCATAAAAGGTTATTCAATATTTCTTGGAACACGCGTGAGATACTTCGTTATTTGTACAACACATGAGAGAGAACATCAATACGACTGACGAGATGCATTGTAAAATTGTGCACAATGCACTTTCGTAAATGTTGCAAATATGTAGGACCCAGTGAAAGCGAACGCGATTGAACCGGAACGCTCCATATTTACACGAACGGATACTATACGAATATTTCGCACAAAGTACGGACGTGAAATAAAAAAAGGATCAGACGTATGCGCCGGCAAAATGCATTCGATTAATTACGCCGTGGACGTTTTCGAGTCGTAGAGCAAATAGATCCGTCCCTGGCGGCATTCAGCCCTGCCCAGGCACCGGCAAAGCCCGGTACGTGTAAAGCCGACGAACAATGAATAATATTGCGCCTGTTTGCATTTCATCGCGCTCGCACACATTACTAACGCCCGTCTGAACTGGTCCGGTCTTTTCGATAGGGCCGCTCCGGTCCGGCTCGAAGGGGTGGTGTGAAATTGCGGGGGTCGAGCGAACCGTGCCGAGTACTCAAGTAATAACGAAATTGACGCAGGAAACGCGAGCGCGAACTCGAACGCGAACGCGCTTATGTAAATGCGAGTGATATGTAGCGGTCGGTGTAGACCAATTAATTTGCTCGGTGCATAAACGCGCGGCGTGCGCGAGACTGCTCCTCTCAACGACGATGATCGATCGATTTTGCATACGTTACTCACGAGCGATCGAACGGTGGAAACAGTATAGAGAGTCGCTTTTAGATTTTTCATTTTCAAAAATCAATCTTCATGCACTCTGATTCTGACGTCGTAGCAAAAATTTTATTTAATCTTATCATTTGCGACAACTTCTCAACACGTTTTTCATTCAGCTCCCTGTGTTATTAATTATGATTCTGGAAAAACAAAAAATCTATATTTAAGGTTCAACGAACAAAAGATTAGGAAAAAAATTACGCAAAATAGCTTTATTTTATCCTGATCATTATTGCTGCTGTTTGTTTTGTATCACTGCACATCAACAATATGCAAGCGTACAAAAATATTTTCGCATCTTGTCGCGCTTGCAATTAGGCACGATCGGGTCATTACGCCGCGGCTTCGCAGGTATCACGCGCGACCGTTTAATCACGCGTCGTTTCGTGCATTAAGTAAATCCGATTACCGGACAATGCCGCGCAAATTCGATTCCATCGCTGCCACAACGTAGGAAAATTAATGTACACCACCCGCCGCCCATCTACCCACCGGCAGGTCGTCGGCACGTTTCGATGCGACGAAGGAAACTGCTGGTGCAGAGGTCGTGGGGGATTTTTCCTCCGTTTTTCCTGCTCGCAAGTAGATCTCTTTCTCTCTCTCTCTCTCTCTCTCTCTATCTTTCTCCTTGTTGTTGACGCGGCCGCTGCCTTTCTCACTTCGCCGGCGAGCAATTCGCGTTCTTACTGTCGCAAAAAAAGGGAAGACAGTGGGAGGGGAAAAAAAGAAGGGTGAGAGTGGGCGACGGAGAACGGTGGATACCTCCTTATTTGCAGGAGCTTAACGATAGATCCGTTTCGCGAACGGAGCAAAAGGTAATTTACATTCAATTCAGGAAATCCCAGATGTCTATTGGCTAAAGGACCGGCCCGGAGAAGAATACCCGACTACCTACATCGGATATTCGGAATCTGCATAATTCTGGCTCCGTTCTTTCTATTCCACTCCAAACCCGTCCGGACACCACCGCCATCCCCCTCTGGTTCCTCTATCGGTCTCTTCGCTCTTCATTGAATCCAATCGAACGCTTCGGACTGCCTACAGTCTCTTTCAGCTATTTTTCGCGTGCTTCTTTGGTTGTCAGATCTTATCTGTTGGAGACTCGCCCGATTTGGATCACGGCCGTAAACGCTCCATCGTAGATGGACGGAGGGTCCCAAAGTACACGCAATTAAAGTTTCAATTCCCTACGTCTTAATTTACCCCCGGACGGCTCGAGATCGGGCCACTTTCTTCGTCGAAACCGGGAAGTACGAGAAAAAACGACCCCAGAGGACACTTCTATTCAAATGTTTTCGCTCGCTCACTCCCTTCTTCAAGTGAAATCATCTCATCGTCTTGTTCTTTCCTGTTTTCCGCATGAACCTTTTTTTTCGTCTCTTAGAGGATTTTAGCCGAGGTGCAAAAACTTTTGGTCTGACAGAAATGTTTAATGTTGGAAGATGACCGCCGTGCCAAAGCTTATAATATGGCATCGAATGGACCCGCAAAATATAGCGATACTCTTATTTTCCGTTGGATTCTATTGTTAAAAACGCTTTCGTGACAATTGTATATCATTAATAATAGATTTCAAAGCTACATTCTTTAAATTAGATATATTTTAGTTGAGAACAATGTAAACTTTGTTATTATTATAAACTGTTAAATTTAGAATTTATCATTACTGTTAATATTTATTAATAATAAAAAACTTCAGACGCTCTAAAAATTTCAGATATTATATAATTTATCACATTTATTCATCTCGTATAAGCATACTTTTTCATGTGAAAATTTTCATTGTTCTAAAAATTGAAAATTATGTAAAATATTTTATATTTTAAAAGATTTTCTTAAATTGTTTAATATAATACATCTTTCTTTCTCTGATCATTTCTCCTTAACAAAAAAATACAAGTATAATGACATATTATCTTAAGAATCTACAATAATTCAGAAACAGCTGAAAAATTATAGTCAGAGAATCGGAGAGTTATAGAATAGAAAAGTTTAAAATTTCTTTCTGCAAAAAAATGCTTTTCAAAGAAAATTTATTTTTCAAGATTAATTATTCTATTCGCTCTTTACGTTATAATCGTAATAATAAAAACGAGTCGTAATAATAAAAAAAAAAAAAAACAAATGAATAATAAAATATCACGAAAGAGAAATTTTATAAAATTTGTTGCTACTCGACATTTTGCAGATATCGCAGTTTGTTGGGCGTGTAAAAACTCGAACAAGATACACATAAATCAAATAATTTATTCTCTGTGTAAAGTCATACTTATTTGTGCGGATAAGTCTTAATAGTCGCGCTGGTATAAATCTCATGTCATAATTAGTAGGGTGGAACGAAAATGGCTTCTGGGCCGCGGAAACTTTCAAATTTATGTCCTCTTATAGAAGAACCCCGAGTTAAATTACATCCGTGTATCTTATTATAGAGGGTGAGAACGATGTACGCGTTGCAAGAACCGAAAACTTATACAAACGTCAAAACAGTTCGTCTCACGGGGTGCACAATGGCCGAGCATCGCGCGGTTTTTCAACTACTCTCGCCGAAGAAGAATCACCGCGCGGGAGAGTTGAAGAAACTTTATGATTTAGAAAAAGAAGGAAACCAAGAGAGGAAGATGGAACAGAGATAAATCGGTCGGTCGAGCAACGAGAGAGAGAGAGAGAGAGAGAGAGAGAGAGAAAGGGGAGTGTTCTCCATCTCTCCGTCGTTCCTTCCTTCCGGTTGCGTCTTTTCGTCTCTCGTTCCTCTCTCTTTTTTTCGAGGACAAAAGCACCGCGCGGCACATTCTAATTAGAGGGACTCCTATTATGCCGCTGAAGACAGATAATGGAACCTACAGTGTAAAACTCTTGCGTGCGAGCTCTCTTCCCCCATGACGTAAATCGCGGTCGCTGCCACTCTCGCCTCGCCTCTTCTTACGCCGGTCGTGCGACCCACTTTCTTAATTGTTCCTCTATTAAAATACACTCTAATTAATATCCATTATGGCTGATATATATTAGTCTGCCGGTAACGCTAAGCAAGAAGAGTGCGGCTTTGTATCACGCGAATATATTTCAGAAAACCGTATTTCCTAAGAAAACGCCAACTTTTCTGTGACGAAAGAAAAGATGTCTTGAAATGTCTCACGGCACGTCTAGCAAAATGACTTAAACGAATTGACGTTATCTCTTTGAGCCAATTAATATGCACAGAAGAGAAAAGAAATTTATAAGAATCGGACAAAGCTGCTAATCAGTAATTCCAACCACAATTAACTACTAATTATAATGTATTCTTGTATAGATTACAAATATTAACGATAATGCTTAATTAGAAATTGACATTTCTAATAGTTAGATATGAATAATAATTTAAAAAAAAGGAGTTAAAGGATTGTGAGCTTCATTCACATTAAAAGATATCATTTCAGTTGGCTCTTGGGGACATTCGTACCGATTCTAAACGTAATCCTTTCTGCGACCTTCATATCATGCCACGAGATTGTAAGATTTTTCTGTAAATGTCACATCAGCGACAAAATGAATCATCGTTTACGCGAAGGAGACAAATTGCACCGGGATTGTTGCACTTCAACGAGATACTATGAAGACAGCATGTCTCTCGTATAACGGGAAAGAATCATCTCACGTGTTATACGAGCGTGTTATTTGTTTGAAAAATGTCATAAATCAGAGATTTTAAACATTTTCTTATATTAATAATAATTCTAAGTTATAACAACATATTTCCAAGTTATAAAACATATATTGAAATAAATTCTATAAATTATTGTTTATATCGTATAATAAAATAATGTAAAGCTATACACAATCTGTTTAAATTTTATAAAAATTATTATATATAATTTCGTACTTTTTATTTCTTGAATATTAAAAACGGATTCTAAAATTATTTATGTAATCCTTATAGCTCATATATATTTTTATAACAATTATAACAACTAATGTAAATTAACTTATATTTTTATTCAAAAATATAAATAGTAATAAATTAGGAATATATATATGGTAATGATAAGAAAACTTAATTGACGTAAATTAGAAAGAGAAGCATGATTAATTCATCACATCTTTTAATATTTGAACATTGGCTATTTTATTTTGTAATTTAAACAATATTTTACTTTTTATAACAAAAAAAACGATATATACTTAAAAAGATATATCTAGTAAATAAAATGAATAAAAGAATCAAATCTTTCGATATGCGTGTTCTTTCTTCTACCTTTACTATTTAAATTTAAAGCATCTAAAGTTGCGACAGTCCCAGGATTATATCGCTTTTCATTCATCAACGTACTTTCGCGTTATCCTTTCTTCCGACCTGTCGGCGCGAGATTACAAGATCTTGCTCCGGCATGAAATCGGTTTGTGTGGGCTCGTCGGGTCTCCTCCTCTCGTCCTGTAACCTATGCAAACCCGTTCGAGACTATGTAAAGCAATGCTAATCCGCCGATAAAACCCTCAGCGACGGGCGCACCCCGTGCGGTGCATTTTCGACGACGCGTCGTTTCCCGTTCACCGCCACGTGTTTGTGTATGTGTACGTATGTACGTGTGTACGTTGGAACGTACCGCAAATGCAGTGCGCCTACCTACTGTAGTCACTCTTGACGTATTTTCGCGTAATCCGCGGACACGCGCTAAAGTAACTCTATTAGATTCCCGCGCAAGATTTATTCTCTATTCCATTCGCTTTTTTCTTCCTGTTATCATCGCTGATACGACTCGCAAATTGATTGAACCACAATTCAGACGCTTCTGATAAGTACTTGAAGCTTCGTATCAAATACATCTGCGAAAGTTGGATATGCCAATGAGGTGGTCGAAGCTAGATTTCGATAGTGGTTCCATCGGTACGCCGAGATTATCCAAACGACATGAATGATAAATCATTCACTTAACGGATTAGAACAGAATGGGCTCTCTATTTCGTCTGTTCTAAATACTTTAAGATTTTTGTAAAATAGAAAAGTACTAGAAAATAGAATTAGATTGTAGCAATATAGATAATTAGGTCCCACAATGAACGAAGATTGCAGAATTATTTAGTATCAAGGAAAGTATAATTGCAAGCAAATAGTGATTGCATGGTACGATATGCGATCGATTTTATTTTAATGTTTCAGCGTAACGTACTTTTGCAAAATATTTTATAACAGGATCCATTCATCTATTTTCCAAATTTACTAAAATGTTTTCACTGATATATTTGTGTCATTAATTTTTATTACTTATCCCTACCTTGATGTATCGCTACTATCGACATTTCGGTAAAATTCTGTAAGTTTCCTTATTTGCCACTCGTAAATTGTGCCCAACACAATTGAAAGATTGAAAATAACACGGCGTTAAAACTTTCTCAAAAGTTTTTCCTCCTCGTGACAGGTTGCGTAATCAAAATCCAAAACGGACGCGTTCAAGACGGGCGAATATTTTCGGCCGTCATTATCGCGATGAAAGAGGACAGTCCCGCGATTCGGTGTGCAGTGCGACGAAAAGTTATGAACGCTTTAGTTGAAGCATTAACGAAGGCGGCATTTAAAAGTTGAGACCCGGCCAAAGTTCCGACGCGTAAACATTAAAGCCAGCCGGCTAAGTGGCACCGTTACTTCTTCGCCGAGGAAATAGCTGCACCCGGCCCGAGACCGAGTTCGTTCTTGATTACGGTATTTCTGGCCCGCGTTTCCGACAGAGCTTTTCCTCCCGAAGCTCGGATACGCTCCGGCAAAAATGTTGGTTCTACCGGACAGTCGTTTCCTCCGTCGAGTGACTCCGCGCTTATTTCCGCGAGAGAAAAAAAAATCGCATCAGCTTTATTCAGTTTCGAATACTTACGAAGAAAAATTTCAGTGCCAAGAAGACAAGTCGTTTTTGAAAAGTGCTTTTTTGATGCCAATTTACTTTTATACTGGTGCTAATTTAAATATTTGTTCAGACACTTGATAATTAATCCTATGTTTACACACACAAACATATATATATATATCTAATACTCAAACTCTTATCATACTTTATTCATACTTATTTCAAATATTTATATATTTTCGAAAATGTTATAAATATTATTAATTTTACTCTTTTTCTCAAGTTTTTTCTTAGTTTTTTTACTGTCACAAAATTTTTCTTACCGATCGATTTTTGTTTAAGATAAGTATGGATTCTTTCGTACAATACTTACAAAGCATTTACACAGCATTTTTTATTTTATGACATTCGCACAAAGCGGACGTCAAGACGCGGATGGTACAAAGCATTTTTTCTCATTCCACACAGCGCGCCATCGGAATTTAATAAAACTCTCGCTTGGCATACGTACGCGTTCAACAGACAGAAACGTAGAGATCTAAACGTATTTGAACGCGCGTACAAACCGACGAATGTTTCTCGAAATTCAAAGTTTTATTAGAATTTAATCGATTAATCCATTAATCAATTGTCATTTTGCAAGGGCGTGATTATACATAGTTTTATAAATCTCTTTCTATCTTATATAGTATATAGATAAAATTATTTTCAGAAAAAAATCTGTAAAATAATAATTCTTCACTATTTTACATTATATAAAATAATAAAATATTTACTTGTGTCACAAAAAAACGCAAACATATCTTTGATGTGTCGAAAATTTTTGATTAATTTACTAATGACACGAAAGTTTGTTTTGAATTTAAATATTAAAAAAAATAAAATTCATGACATGTTGTGTCAATTTAATTATTAAATTTTAATATCTTTATTAAAATAAGTTGCTTAAATAAGTAACTTTATTGTTTCGATTGAGAATATAGTAATTCAGATTTCCATATTTTTTAAGTTTTAAAATATATACAAATAAATAATATATCACACACTTGAGTTTCTTTTAAATGTTTTTTTTTTATATTTGTAGAAATATCGCTATCAAAATAATAATTCATTAAAATTGTCTTTTCAGGCATATAATATATGTATATGTAATAATGTATCAAAAAAATTATCAGTGTATAAAATATGTAACACATAGCGAGTTCTATATGATTAAAAAACTGACAAAAATTTAAACACATTTTCAATCAGTTATTTCGGGAATTAAACACACGATAATTTAATGGCTGCTTAAAGTATGTTTCCGTTCATATTTCCATGTTACAGTTATGCTTATCGTTAACTTTCTGCAAATTATAAGCTCAAGGTTTAAAACCGGTGCAGTCGTAACGTGCCGCAAAGTCGGCTGTATATAAACACCAGCGATAAAATCCGTTTTTCAACACCGATATAATACGGTGCAAAGTAAAGCTCATAAAACACCCGGTTGCAAGAAAAGTGCGTGCATCTAGTAAAAGTTAATTAGCCTACGCAGAAAATTTACAACTGAATACTGAATCCAGTTCTAAAAGATGTATACAGTAGTCAAATATCTCGCGAAACTGATTGTGAGAGATATTAAAGAGATTTTTTGGAAAAATATCGTGTGCGACATATTTATCAAAGATATGCAGAAAAATATGTGAAAATGCAGCTAATATTTAATTTAGAGAAACATAATTACTAACTTATACAAAACTGTTATATTATATGAAATCAATTTAACGATATTTTAACAAAAACAAATGTTTCTATTAACTACTGTATAAAAAATATCCATAAAAACGTGTTTTTTTAAATATAACAATATTTTTGCATTCCTCAAATAATTTGTCATTGTGTAGATGTAGTAAGACTTACATACACATCCATCCTTCCATGTGACAGTTGTTAGATTGGAATGGAAATAACTTACCTAAAACAGAAAAATAATCTTTTATTAAAATATGTAACAATATTTTTTTTCGAATATTGTAATTTTCTAATTTTTTTATTCATATTTCCATATTCTTCTTCCAATGTTCTAATCATCTTTCAATCGTCTATATCATTCAATTCGCTTGTTTTTATTTACAATGTACATAGAAATGTTTTTTAATTTTTAACAATTTCTCTTTACAATAGAGCAATAATTAAGATAATCTGTTGGTCAAACACTATCACAAAGATGTCTTTGGTTTCAAGAAGCTTTTCCAAGCCAAGGATAATGAAAAGTGAGAACTTTATTTTGACATAAAAGCAATGATGTGGTCATGACGTGGCTTTGTTCTCGCAGGCCTAAGTTTCCTCCGTAATCCTACAACGAGAGAGCCGAGATGGGAGAATCTACAGCAGCAACAACAACAACAACAACAGCACACGGAGTGTGGATGTGATGGTGGAGATGAGTTCGAGTTGTGCCGAGAAACTAAACCGATATATCTGGTGTCTGCGTAGTTTCCAGGGGCGAGCCGGCGCTCTATCTGATAACTGCGTGCGAAATTAATTAATTAATTAGTTAATTAAGATTCGTCGGCTGCGACGACGCGGGCTCACCTGCTTCTAGATGCGGCGCCTTACTTTCAAACTCTATACGAGGGGGAATGGAAGATAAAGCCGTATCTCTGTCTCCGAAGGGTCTTCTCTCGCGCGACCTTCTACTTTCTCGACGCAAAATACACACGCAATACACAGGCAAATACAACGACAGATTGTCTCGTAAGTTCGTTTCTGGAAAAATCACATGCACTCACAGAAATGTTCGCTGCTGGAGGACGGCAGGATCGAGGGAGAGACGGCTGGCAAACAAGCTGTAAGAAGTTTTTAACACGGAATTATGATGGTGGACCAGATGTAACGATGGAAAGTATGGCGGATGGCGGGATGGTGTGGGAGTCAGCTTTCTTGTTTCAAGAAAATCTGATGCATTATAGATGAGCGTGGTGTATCCCGTAGTATCGATCGCGTATGCATATTTCTCTTGCGAATGTAGTAATTACAATGTCGCGCTTTCGTGGAAAACCAGTTGAATCAACGTTTAATAACCATACACACAGGCACATATTCGTTAACCCTTGTTAAATTTTCCTTTCCTACATACATATATGTCTCTTGCTATTTAAAAATGTAACAAGAATAACAAGTCAATAATTTAATGTTACATTTCAGGCTGTCGATACAATACAGATTAAATGTTAAAGACAATAAACAAAATGATATGCTTGTCATATTTATAGAAATTTTTATTTATTTTAATTTATTTGCTTTTCTAATTTAAATAATAATTATTTATAAAAAATATTTACTCGAATATTATGTCACTTTTAAATAGGTTTTTAATAAACTCAGCTTCTCTTTTTCTTTCTGTCTGAATGTTAAACATATTACACATATTATATAATCCATCAAACATTCATGAAGCAATTTTAAAACGCTATTTTTTCATTACAATTAAGATAAAAGCATTTAATTTACTAAGATTAATTTTTAACCTGACAAATATTTGCACGCTGAGTTATGAAGTAAACAAATGTGTTACAAATGCAAAAGCGAATGAATAAACCGCAAATACAACGAATATTCGGCGTTGAAGCGCCGAAGTATATCTCTTTTTTCGGATTAAATTACTCTCGCGCGAGGCAATATTAAAATTAATTACGTTATATAACAAAATGTATGTTTTAAAAAATTCTGAAGTATGTGTAGTCGTTTAATTTAAAATTGCTACGTGCATTATATGTATGTAAATTTGTATTCTCTGTGATGAAAATTCTTATGGAATATGGATTTGTAATTATCGATGACATTGATGCCATCATTTAGTGTTTCTTTTTTCAAATATTTTGTAAACTTCTTAATTTATAAATAGATTCTTGATCAATTATGCTTTATTAATGTTTATTAAATATAATAAAATATATCACAAATATAATAAAATTAATTCAAATATATTAAATAATAAAAAAATTAACTAAAATCTAAAACTTAAATAATTTAATTTTATTAACGTTAAATAATTTAACTATTTACTTCGTATTAACGTTTCTATATACTCTTAATTAATAACTAAATTAGGGAATATGCAAGCTTAAGGAGAAATTGGATCCATCAGTTACGTAAAAATTTATATTTTATATTTTAAAAGGCTAAAATTATTTTGCCAATATCAAATTTATAATTAATATTCAAAAATCTAATATTATTCCCTCAATATTATTATTTATTAATTTTTGACACAGCCATCCAGTTGTTTCTTAATAAACGATATTCACGCATTTCTGGATTGCGAAGAATGATTATCGAGACGATTATCGCGCAAGTGTTCGCCAAGCAAATCTTAATTTATCAGTCTGTCCTGATTTTAATCGATTCGACGAGCTGGACACGCACCGAAAGCTATCGCATGGCTGATGGGTAGCAAGGTGGGCTTGTCTACGTAACGCTAACCAGCACACACGCTAACTTCGTTCAAGAACTCTTTCGTGACAGCTCGTTAATTTTCAACCTACGATCCTATTTGGCAGTAAATGAAAATTGTAGGAGGAGGGAGAGGTAGAGCGTGATAATTGAAAAACGTCAACATCATCGAAAGCTGTGCGTTTAACGAGAGATTTAATGAAACGTATTCGGTAAAATTCGGGATATTAGAAAGAATGTATTACTTTCCTTTTTATCACACTTCTTTCCGTTCTTTCGTTACATTCTCTCGAATATTTCTGATCAAATATAAAAAGCAATTTATTGAATTTCGTCTTAATTTCATTTCTTTCCATTCTGCGGTAGCGATTGTGAATCTGGGGAATCCGATTCTAAATAAAAAATAAAAGTCTGAAATATACATAGTTTGTATTTTATATATCCATTGTTTATTTTTATTTATCTATACTATTTATTTCTCTATTTATATTATTTTGCTTGCAATTTTTTCAAAAATATGTAGCTAGCATAAAACAGAAGAAGTACACATTTTTTATGAATTATATTTGGTTTTAAAATAAGATGTCAGATTCATATCTGTGTTGTATTAATTTGTTCTCATTTTATTTTTCTGTTATAATCAGTTTTTTCATATTATATTAGCAATTCTTTGTATTTAAATATTGAATTTAAAATTGGCTTTTTTTAGAAAAATCTAAATAAGAACAAACAGACGAGTATGAGCCGATAAACACAGAAATTGATGAAACGTTTCAAAAAGTCCTTACCCAAAATATTTTTGTCCAGCTGAAGTAACATTGTGCCTAAAGTAACGATTGAACCTTCTGAAAACTCATGAATTGGGAAACGTGTGTTGTCTTTTAGAACATTTTAGAACATTTGCGTTTAGTTTATACTATTACATATTTATATGATGTTTGCAGAAAGAAAAAGTATAGATGTTATCGAAATATTCGAACAATATATTGGTAAAAATTTCTCATCTTTCGCAAGATAAACTATCGGTATTGATAAAGTTAAGCGACACACACACACACACACACACACACACACACACACACACACACACAACACAGATTCGTTGGCAGAGTATCGAGCGTGTAAATATGCCGCGGCGCGATCGCCGCTCAATTTCGCGGCCGCTTATTCATCGACGGAATTCGATTGGCCGCATTCACGTGTACGAAATTTTAATTAACGGACCTCCCGTGCGCGCGCGTGCACGCTGCAAAAACCCCCGAATAAAGTTACGACCGGTGAAAGGCCATTAACCGCGCAAAATGCCTACCGCGCAGCGTTTCGCAAAAAGCCACGCGCCTGTTTCAGCCTGTAGATCTCTTCTCTTTTTCTTTCTTTTTCTCCTTCTATTCGAATCTAAAGGAATTAGCATAGAGTAATTATGTGGGAGATATTCTGTGGTAATACAAATAACAATTGTTTATGCAATAGCAATCAAGGCATACTATCTAAAACAAACACAATTGTCATAAACATCAAACATTGGAATATAGATACAGAGTGATTTAGAGATGATCTACATTGCAGAATTATATTAATCAATGCATTAAAACACAGTTATAAATAAATCCGTGCTACACTATTTTACTTTATTTTATCTGACACAATTATGAATGTATAGAAACAAGTTAGTATTATTCTTTTAATTTTTATGAATGTGTATATAATTCTCTTTTCATAATAATAAATAATTATATATTTCTATAAAAAAGCACGTATTACAAAAATGTATTCCTAAAATATATTGCAAAAATATATATTCCTCTTATTCTATACAAATTTTTTGTGGAAAAAAAATGTGAAAATATAAAATTTCAAAATAAAATACTGCTTATACAAATATGTGTGCGAGATATATTCTCTCCAAAGCATCGAATATATATTTCCCTTTATTTGAATTTACCACAAAACTTTGCGAAATAGCCTCTCACGTAGCTTACAATGCTCTCTTCAAGTCGGCCGTAATATATCCACGAACGATGAAAGAATAAGCCGTTAAAACGAACAATGGATCCTTCGTCCGGGACTCGACATACGAGATCGTCGAGAATCAAGGCAAAGATGAGCGTCGATGGGCAGAAAACTTCGATCGTCGCTGCTTGAAGGTTCGAATAAACCAGCGATTCGAATAAATCGCTTGCTCCGCAATTCTCTCTCATCCCTATCCCCTCTTCGTTCCATTTCCTCCGGTCACTATGAAATTTCAGGATCGGGACTCTTCCGGTAGAAGCGCTCATACACCGAGGAATCTGATATAGGGAGGCAGAGCTCGGACCTCGGACAATGGGCAGGTTTGTTGGGCTGGTAACGTTGGCTGGTCGCCAGATACATTGTCCGCGGATTGTACGGTTAGTACAATCGAACTTCTCCCTCTCGTGTGTGTGCATGTACACCACACGCGTGCATATATTATACGCGAGGGCAATGATAAAGAGACCACTTGGCAAGCGCGTTTGGCTAGCCCCTCGTAATAGAGAGACGAAATTGTTTTCGCGGCTTCTACACGAACTGCATTTTCGCAGGGAAGCTTCGCTTTCGCTTCGGAATCAATGTTCGCTCACTGATCGACGCGATAGTCATACCGAGAAGCCATATTTGTGTAAAACGTGCGATAAAATCGGATTATCTTTTCCCTCAACCTTTGCTTACTGTGATAAAGGCAAATTTCTCTTTTTCTCTTTCTTTCTCTTTCTAATATTCTGAGACGAATATTTTGGAAAGAATGTGCAACTGCTTTATCATTATCGTTTGTTGTTTTCCTACTTAATTTATACTTTTTTGTATTATAAATTTGTTTATGATTAAAAGAATATATTTAATAATATAAGTAGTAAACATTTTTGCTTTCTTGGAATAAAATATACACAAATATTATATTGAGAAATTTTAATCTATAACTTATTGAAATAATAATTATATAAAAGTAATGATATTTGTATTAATCGTAGCTGAAAATTAAAATCAATATGGCATTGCGTTTGTGATGAAGCTATTGTGATTAAAAGAACCAAATATAACATTTTGATCAAAGTTTAAATCTGTAGAAAAATTTAGAATTTGTCATTTTCATAAAACCAAATTATAAAATGTTTTATGAAATCTATAAAATATAAAATATTATATTAAATTTGTGTTTCATAAAGACACAAATTACTGCTTTGTAAGAAATATATGTATAATATTGTTTAAGTAAAGTATATCAACCGTAATAATTACGCAATAATTTTGCAATCGTGGCAAACGACAAATTGTTTAAAAAAACGCGCGACGAAAAGTATCATAATGTACGAGAATGTGTTTGACAGAGATAGTTATCTTAATTATCTCCAAGAGAGATCCGTTATCTAACACGCGATAGTATACACGAATTCGTATCTCATCGTGGTCTCTCGCTCGCTCGTTCCTAACAAACGATAGCGACGGTCCGTTTGCAACTAAACAGAGGCTAATTTATGCGGTAATCAAGGGCTGCGCGCGTAGACCCTCGTTTTCGTCCTTTGTATGTATGTATGTATGTATATGTCGCGCACTGCACAGCCTGTATTTCTCGGGTTATAACAACGGGGTTCCCTTTCTCTCTCTCTCTCTCTCTCTCTCTCTCTCTCTCCGCTTCGCCTCATTTTCTCATTCCCTCTCTCGCTCATCCTTTCTCTTTCCCTCAAATAGTTTTGTTGTCCCGCGTCCTTGCCCATCCCACCCTCGCTACCGATCCGGCTGTGTTCCGGGTCTCGCGTCGCATTTCTACGAAGCAACACCCGCCGTGAGATCGGGGACACCTGCCCCTCCTACTCTCCCGGCTATCCGGCTGGAGCTCTTTGCGAGCATACTTATGAATACGATTACCCGGGCGGCGGGCCGATCGTAAATTTCGGATTCCGCAGTTATACGAGCGCGCGCGCGCGCGCGGACGAGACGGTGCAGGGATTCCGGTATGGTCACGATATGTCGTTCGGGGAGGAGGAACGCGAACGGCCACCAGGTTCAGCACCGTGGGAATCGCACCGTCTTCATCCGCCATCGATGCGCGAAGATGAACGAATTCTAAGGAGAGGAGAAGCGATTTTCTCGCCCACATTTCAATTGTAGCCGGAACAGAGAGAAAGAGAATTTTTCACCAGAGGAAAATTTATTAATCGCTATAAAATATTAGAAGAGAGAGAGAGAGAGAGAGAGGTAACATCTGAGCGTTTAAAAATTTTTAAAAATGTAGATTTATATTTTTTTTTATATCGCATATATAGCGTTAAACATGTGTATGATTAACTGACTGTGTTTTATAATGTATAAAATATATTTTTATAATAAGAATATTTATATTGAGCAAGTTCATCTCCTCATGTACGAATGATAATACAGATTTTATCCCCTCAAAAGTTTTTTTCGACTTGAAAAAGCAATTGCATAAATAAACTCGTTATAAAATACTACAATTAAAGTATAAAAAATAGCTATAAAAAAAAAAGAAAAGAGAAAACGAGCAGAAATGAAAAAGCAAAATATTATGATTAAACAAACGGGGGATCTCTCAATGAGATATAAAATCTAATTAGACTTAATTAAAACTGTTTAGATCTCTTTTATGCGTATTATGAGAACGCAATGAAAGCGAAAATTAAAGATCTGATTTCTTTTACATGGCCCCCATGAAATCGTATAACAAGATTAAAAGGATCTCTCTTCTTACGGAAGTAATTTAATTTCGCCTTCTCGAATATAGTGGATTACGCGGTCGTGCTTTAGCGGGCTTGAGCATTTCGGCAGACGAATAGACGTCCTCTTATATATTCCCTCCTAGTTGAGAGATCCGAGTCCCTAGACGCGCTCACCGCATACCGCGATTAACTAACTGGCAGAGTAGCCGCTAATTGCAAGGCTCCTTAATAATTCGTAGCGCGTGTTCGCCATCTCGTGGGAGCTCCACGTTCCGAGACGTGCCGCGATGGCGAAAGAAAGAGAAAAACGGCGACGATTCGGGCGGAAAATACGTGCTCTGTCACGACGAAATCTCGGATAAACGTCCTGAAGTTCATGGCTACCGTCAATTACCGGGAGAGACTAAAGAAGATACTAATTCTAGACTGAAAAAATCGGTTGTTTCGCTCGTAGGAAAAATACAAAAACGTAGACGCGATTACAATCACGTGGCCGGTGTTCCCCTGCTGTGACGCGAAATGGTAATCTTTAGCCGAGCGTATTTTATTTCCGTGCAAACAAAGGCGGAGGTAAAACGTTTAAAAGTGTCCCCTTCGCGGAGAATCTTACGCTCTCTATTTTTTTTTTTTTGCAATTTTATTGCCGCGTGCTCGAACGCATTCTTAATCAACTTCGCGAACGAGCCGTTCGCTGGCGACGTGGACTTCTCGGATTTGCCGTCGCTGAAGTCGCGCTCGTCGAAATAAATGTACGCCGAGAGAAACTCACCGAATACAAATCTCATTTGCCGTCGCCTTTAAGACCTCGCGGTCCATCTTACGGCGAAGGAGAGATCGGTAGACTCGAATGCGCACGGAAGGCGCTTTCGAGAGCTCAGTCTCAAGCTGAGGGCACGGTAGAGAGCCGTGTGCTATCAGCACACCTTGCAGTAATTACCCCATCTGTCTCCGGCGGAGCCCGATGCCGGACTCCGTACACGTACGGGAACTACCTTACCTCGAATTCCCGCGTCTTCACTCACAACGGTGCCGGATATCCCGACCGCGCTGTCGCTGTCTAAGACAAATTTATTACGTACGTATCTTCGATAGAATTAACGAGCGCGTTCTCACCATCTATGTGCGAGATTCGCAGAAATCTGTCACGATATTTCGAGTCTTTGAAACGGTAGATTCCTTCGGATAGAAAATTTTATAAACCAATCATCCCGCTGGATTGAATTTATCTCTTCAGTATTTTCAGTATTCACAGTTCTAATTTTGTGTCTTAAATAACTCTTAATATCAATTGCAAAAATTAATTAGAATTTTCAAAAACATATAGATATCGAATTAATATCGATTTTAGCTTTCTTTAAAAGACCTCCCAGTGATCGACAATCACATGTATATCTCTTCTACTACGTATATACATCCTTCAATCTAAGAGGCTGCAGGAAAATCTGTCAAGAATTATCGACGAAGAAAGTCTTGTGTAAATGTAGAGAAGTAAATAGATCAGTCTCGCAGCAGTACAAACTGTCGACATACCAAAGCAACACTTCGCAGGCCGTTCGCGCGCCACCTCGTCGCATACCAATGCACTTTGGCAGGCTCGGCAGCCGGACATACCGGAAGGCCGGATACCGGATCCACAGACATCCGGGCAATGTCTATCTTTCCGGCGGACAGACCTCCGGCAGACAAGCTTGCTGAAACTCGCTCATGGAATCCTGAAGCTGCAACGATGGTGCTATAGCTGGCACAACCGGGTTGACATGTTTGCGCAAAATATAACTAGATGAAACCAAGAGAATATATAAGGACTTGACATTGAGTTGTTTCGAATTGTTACTAACTCTTTCATTTTTCTTATTAAAATAAGTCTACAGAGATTACAAAAAATTACTTACTATGATGTAGGGTAAACTCTAGAAAATTTACTTTATTTAAAATACGCAATCAATCTTAATTCGTGACTTTAATCTTTAAATTATCTTCGAACAAATTAAAAATTAATTTTTATTTATTTTTTTAGTTTTTAATATGTAGGGTAAACTCGAGTAAGATGGCTATAATTTTTTAAAATGCAAAAAACATACTTTCATTTTTGTGATTTTTTAATAGTGTTTAGCATATTATCTTCACTGAAGCTTAAATTACATAATATTATCTAAATTAAAAAGAAAATATTTAATAGAAGTTTTATATTATCAAAATAATACAATATAAGCATTGGCCATCTTACCCAACTTTTAAGGAAAAGATGACCATAGGGACGGAAAGATGGCCATAGTATTTATAAAAAAATAGTGAAAACAAAAATAAAAATTATAGGTCATATAACAATTTACATATCTTTATAATATGTCTAACGTCAATTACGATAGCTTAACTGTAATTTATTCGACGTTATAACACTTTTTAGTGGACCCATGAAAAACTTTGCATGTAGTCAAAAGTAAAAATATGATATAAGATTCACAATATTGTTATTTCGAATAATGTATGCATATAAACTACTGTAAATATCGATTATCTTTGATAATAACTAAAAAAGCGCCCTATGTAGCGATTATTGAAAAAATTACAGCCTATTGCCATCTTTTCCGTATGGCCATCATACCTTAGTTTACCATATTAATAATGTAAGTAATCCTTCTCGACTAATAAATTATTATCATCTATAACTTTTTATAAATAAAAATTTAATTGTATAATTTTATTATTATCAACGTACTATTATTTTGTTTTGCTTTAATTCGAGCGTCAACATGAGCGATTTACACAACAAAAATGTCAAAATCTTATCCTCGTCAGTCATTGCCGTCAAATTGATCTGTCATTTTCCCTAAGCAGCTAATGCCTTCTTGCAATGTGTCTGCGTGCCAGAATGGGAAAGTCGAATCTCTCGGATTTTACGAAACATGGTCTGGCTGTTATCAACGAATGGCACGCATTCGACTGGGCTCACCTCGTCAAAAGGGATTCCATTCCCCACATTCGCGTATATCCCATGATCCAACATGTCTATCTCAAATTATCTCCAAATTCTCTCTTACTGAATTTGTCTATGTATTTGTGTGTCAAATGAATGATTGCACCGTTATACTTCTATTTAGAACTTGTGGAATAACGTAGAGAAATAAATTTTTATAATAAGTCTTATATAACTTTTTTTTACTACTGTGCTATAAAATATATTTTTTTTCGGAATTATTAAAATTAATATCTATGGAAATAAGTAAAATATATTTGCATTTCTAATAAAATTTTTAACTCGCATATCGTAATGCAATAGCGTATTTCGTTTATATCGTAGTTTATTTTTTAATTGAAATAATATCGAGATCAAATCCGGAGCATATATTTGCTTAATATAATCGACAAAGACATTAAAACATATGTGTATATACAGGGTAAAGTCTTTGTACGCGCGTATTTCGTTCACCAAACCACAAACAAATTTGTCGTTCTAATCGATTATTGAAGCCGAATCGCTTCGACGCCAAGTTTGTTCAATTCAAATTTTCAAGTTGACAATGCACACAATTGCAATTCAACCACCGTTTTATGTTCACTTCCTCTTCATTATTCTTTCACCACCTTCGATCGTGCAGTCAGACCGATCGAGCTCGTGTTTTAATCTACGGTTGGAAGAGGCAACAAGAACGAGCGAAGGGGCGGTCAAATGGCACGAAATGTTTTAATCTAAGGTTCGACGTATTCGGCAGGTTATCGAAAACGAATGTCGGAAACAACTCTAGTCCTGGCTTTTCAAAGCTCAAAATTGCTGCGGGGACAGTTTCATCATGCTGTGAAAATCGTGTGAAACAAATCACCTCTCCACATTTATGATTTACGATAACTAACACAATCGATTTTTAAAAATATTATCTATTTATAATTTATTAAATTTATGATAAAGTCTAAGATAGGGACTAATTTTAAAATTATACAATTGGCATGTTCTAATTGCATATTTAACCTAGAGAAAAGCTAAGAGAAGTAAAAAGTATTTAAACTTTTTTAATAGACTTTAATCTTCTTATTCAATCAATACTTTTCTCTGTATGAGTAAATGAAGATCTAAATTGATTTATCAGTTTAAAGATTAATTTCAAATTTATTTGAGCAAGAATCTAATCTTGCTCCAAATATACTTTTGAAATTTCTATATTATTTTTAAAGTTAAAAGGGAAAATAAAATAAAATATAAGGACAAGAATCTCATAGAAATTGAGATGTAAAAATATTTCATGGGCGGGTCTAGATCACCGGAAGGAGTTTCTCGATATGGTGACGATGCCCGTTCGCGCGAGAATTCTCAAAGGGCGATAATGCTCAGTGCGAGGGTCCATTACGTCGGATTGAGCAGCGGAAGCACGTGGAGCACGTAGCAAATAGCTACAGCAAAGCTCGTGATACTATAGCGCTCAACGAGGCGATAAAAAGGCTCGCGATAAAAATCTAATATTATGAGCGATTGTATTTCTTGCTCCCTCGAAAGAAGCTGCATATATTCTGGCGAAGATCCCAAAAACGTTTCGATTCCAAGGCGCGTATGGAAAAGAGCGCAATTCACATCGGCGATAAAGTTTCCCGCTCGTGGAAAAGAGTTATCCGTATTCGATAAGGCCGGGAAAAAAAAGTTGCGACGCACGGAAACCGCGTCATAAATAATCGCAAATTTTTGCGCGAGTGCCGCCGCCGCCGTTGCCGCCGCCACCGCCACTGTGCCGGGTAACCGTGAAATATGTTTGAAATTTTAATACGCTCGGAGGGGATTGGAAAGGGTGCGCGAGCGCGAGCGAGCGCGCGCGCGCGCGCGTGCAAGCCCGTTCGCGCGATACGGAGGTAAATTTTTTAATCTGCAGGTCGACGTATTCTAGCGGTTTATCGGATGCGGCCCAGCCGGAAATATCCTCGCTCGCGTCCAAAGGCTTTTCGTAGGTCGATACTACGAGAAGGAAAGGGCGGTTTTATCGCGCGCGTACGCTCGCGTTTCAGTGGAATCGGGCGAGAAGCACGCGAAGCTCGCCGTAAATAATCGCGCGCGTTCCGTCGCCGCTCCAGACCGTAGCCAAATCGAGCTTGCGATCGAGCTTTCGGTCGCCTATGTTTTTTTACGTTTTGTACGCCGATATACGCATAGACGATTGTCGCATACACGTATGGACACGATAAATCACGAATATAAGAATAAAGATAGCGAAAAATCTTTGTTCTTTTTTTTTTTTTTTTTTTAGAAATCTTTGTAGTTTGCACGAGGATTTGATGGTCGGGAGGAATTTTAAGAATAAAATGAAAAAGGTATTAAGGGTTTTGAGAGTATCGACATTTGTCACACCATTGACCAAATTTAAATAATTCCTTTTTGAAATTTCGATTTTCCTTACGCAAAAACATGCAAATGTCATGGATCGTTATCTCCTGTATATGCTTTGTTATTATTTTATCGATTCGGCAAACAACAGACACAAATGTTTGCTGGTGAGCTTATGTAAATTTAATCGGCCGATTGACGATGTCGCTTTATGTTACTGACGCATGCCGTCCTGAATTACTTTGATACACGCGTCGCAACACAACATGAAATTACAATAGACTATCGATCGTTCATATCGCGTTATTTCCCGGCAAATAACTTTCTCCTACTGTCCTGGTTACGTCAAGTGCAAAGTAGTAGCGAGAGGAATGTTCAAAAGAACAGGATATCGATTCTTTTATTCGATGGCATTCGATGCCTGAAGGAATAAGTATTGATATACGGCATAATGGTTTTTTAATCTTCAAATGCTCGCGCTGACATACTAAGAATGCATTAACTGATTAATATCTCACGCGTTGTTCCAACAAACTGTAATTAATGCATTATTTCGAATTGTTTTAGAAAAAATAGCGGACACTCTAACATACGATTCTATTTTTTTTAAATTTATTGTAAATAAATTACATAATTTTGCAAACTAATCATGTAAAATTATTTTTCTTCGATAGAATTGCTATGGGAAAGTTACAACAGAAATTTTATAATACATTTTATAATACTATAAATTGTTGTAATCTAAGAATGTATTAAAGATGTATTAATGCTAAACAAATATTATTTTCTATCCAAACATTACATCTTCTCGAATCAATATTAATTTATTAAATAGCAAATGTAGTTATAAATATTGTTTATACGCGCGTCTCTCTAGGGGTGCATTGCAGTTATTCCGACGGGACTGAAATGAGTAAAGCCACTTCCTCGAATGTGCTATAATAATCGCAATTCCAATTAACCGGGAGTCCTGTAATACATATGCGCGTCTAACGCGAAACAGCTATAAATCACGAAGGAGTCGTCAACGAAGAGGCGCATATGCGCTATGCTGTCCAACGATACTTGACATTCCTGTTTCAATATGCATCAGAAAAGTCTAAAAAAAAAAGAGTCTTTTATAACATAGCATATATATATATATATATATATATACGTGCTTGTGCGAGCTTAAAATTAGCTGCTCTTTAACATAAAAAAGAATTTAATTAGAGCTTATTATTAATTACAGTGATATTACTTTATCTCTGACCTTTTGCATTTAGCATTAATTATTGTAATAATTAAACTGTCAAAACTTATACCTAAATTCAAATAATTACGCTCTTGTAACTTATATTTCAACACAGAATATTTTTTCCATTGTTGTGTAAGTCTTGGAAAGTAAAAGTTTCATAAGTTTCTTTTGTAAAAGTCTTACTGTTGTGTAAAACAAAGACATGAGTTACAAAAGAACGTTTTATTATGTACTTAGATTAGCTCTTGAAACTCAATTCAAAGCAATTCGCTTTCGTTTTGGATGGAAAATCCGTCCAAATTAGGGCATAGTTTTAATTCTCGCTAAAAACTGGCCAAGAGAATTCATTCAGAGGATATATACATCTTGAATAACCCAGTCTTCTATCCTTTCTAGGTCACCCTTTGTGCGCATCGTCTGATTACCTGATTTTACGAACAATGAGCGGAGGTGTTTGCAATTCGACATGCAACATGAGAAATACGCGTTGAGCTTCGACCGTTACTCGCGTTCCCAATTACTCAGCGTGCTTCATAATGCGTATAGGATTGTCGGATAAGTAATGGCATATTGCGCGAAAGCATAACTCGCGTGTTCGAAATAGCATGGCCATCGAATCATCGTAAGTACGGTAGTATGATAGTTTTAGAACTTGTTAATGTACCTAGCATTTTACCTTTGGTGATGGTATACAGTTTTGATTAAGGTCTTATATCGATTTTTCTTTATTTCTTTGATAGATTGTTAAAAATCCTAAAATAAGGCTAAAGTTGGTCATATTTTTATTGTCACCGCTCTATTAAATGATATCGATATATTATTAATAAAAAACAGTGAATAGTCATTCTTAGTTAATTTTAAAATGCATCTTATTATTATATTATATATGAGATAAATTTATAGCAATATATTTTATTAAAGAAATATATCTTAGTTTGACTAGAAGAATAATATTCTTAGTTTTAAAACCTGCATCTTATCAAATATATATAATCGTTATAAACACTTATTAAAATAGAAATTTTACTATTTTAGCAAGTGACATTTTGATTGAATTTCAGAGAGTATGTGTGTCATACTTTTATTATATTTTTAGGTAGAAATAAAAAGCTATAGAAATTTTTGTCGCTCTCTATATATTTTTAATTTTTATAATATAAATATTCTAATAATTAAGACGCAAATTATATAACTTAAATAGAAAACTCTTTCTTCCATTATACATACATAGATATATTTTTATATCGCATAATCCTATAAAAAAATTAAAAATCACCAGAAATGGTTGAACTTTCTCACAGCAAGCAACATACGTACGATATATAGATATAAATCAAATAAAGTAGAATGATAGCACACCTGATTCGAGAGCTAGTTATGCGCGCGCGTCCTATACTTACCCCTAATCCAAAAAGATTTAACGGCGAACGAAGCAACGACCGCCACCACCTGTGGGAACAGCGGGATTTCGCGCGGTACCAGAATTACGTATTTACAGGACGAAAGTCGGAGGGTTCGGATAATGTCGTTTAATCCCAGAGTCCCAGGGTACGAAGGAGAGAACATCCCTACGGCACGATCTCGTTCCGCGGGATCGTCGGCGCAGCGGTTTCGCACGGGCAATTGGATCCCGTTGCCCCGAGGGTTCCGGGCGAGCTCTTTCGGGGCCGCGCACGCGAGACGCCCTTTCGAGGGTTGTCGAAAAATATTGATAACGCGCCGCGGCGAAGAGCAAAGGAGATTCCCCTTTTACATATGGATTGTGCGAAGGGATTGGATTACGCGTCGTACGAAGTTACGGAACGAGAACGATGGTTTCGCGAGTAAGATCAAAGACGCCCGGATCTGACTCGCGGCGGAGGCGTTACGTGAATAATGCACCGTTCAAAGGGATTGTTGTTGCGCATGGTTTATGTATTTCTTCGTATTTAGGGATGATAGCACAGGCTTGTGATATAAAGCGATGAGAAACGACAATGTGTTTTTTATCATTGTAAAGAAAGATCGATATGAAACGTCGTCTGTAATCAAATAAAGAAGAGGCAGAAAGCTCGGAGAAAAAAAAAATTAAAGAAAGAAGAGTCTTATATATATATATATATATATATATATATATATATATATATACATAGAATATTTTAGAAATAAAAACAGTTACGTAGAGAATATATTTTTCTCGATTTGCCGTTATACGTGATAAAATATTTATTGATAAAACGGTTACTTGGTACATATATATGTCAAACAAATCGTCGAAATTTACAATCTGCGCATATTCTGCAGCACATAAGATATATAAAATAAGCACATAAGATGCCAGCCAAGGGAGAGTTCGGTGCAAAATTGCGATTCACTGCCACCCTCGAAGGTGTCTTTATGTTCTAAAGCACGACATGACAAAAATGTCTTGCGGAGTTCGAAATCCGGCGGGGCACGAGCGGCAACGTTAGTATTATAACTTCAGACGTGAAGAGCATTAAGAATATGCAGAATCCCAGTGCCTTGCCAACTTTCAAGAGGAAACTTCAGAACAGCGATTTTCTTGGCTCGAGCAATATCAAATGACTCTGCACTCGTCTTTATTTAACGAGTAATAATCACGCTATCTTAGAAATAATATTTCATTCCACTCTGCAGTGTGAATAAAGTAGTAAGTGTCAACGAGAAACTAATGGATACACATTTAACATAGAAAACAAAATTTCCTACAATAAAATATTATTCAATTATTAATTATTAGGCATCAAATATTTATGCGTTAGTTGTGTTAAAAATGTTATACTCTTCAGTATTCTTTTTTACACACTAATAAGTAATATTTGTTATTTGCATAATTAGTATCGATACATTTTATAATGAAGTATATAAGTGTTATTGATTTTCTTAATCGACGGTAATTAAACGTCGGTAATTTTAATAAATAAAGAAAACTATTATTTTTAGAAAAATATATCCTTTGACTAAACTTTGGAAAATCAAAGATAGCAAAATAAAAATTTTATTGAATAAATATGTAGCTTAAATATGTATTTATCGTTGATAAGACGCTTTTGCGCGATAAAAGCCTTATATCCCAGCAAATTATCGTGTTAAAATCGACAGCGAATCGTGTGAGGACATACAAAATCATTTAGTATAATATGTAGCTCGGTCAGAGAATCCAATGGTTACTATTATTCTCTCTTTCCGTATAAAATCTAGAATTTGTACGAAATTTTAACGTTATTACAGTGTGGTATTGCGGCCATTCCAAATTGGTAATATCACCGTTTATTACAACGCGCCAAGCGCTCATCGTGAACGTAAATTTCGGCGGACACATCTCGCTGACGTTACACTGCATTGAGACACAATGGTGGTCTCGATTGATATCGAATCGCACCAATAAATTTTGGCGTACGATACGACTATTCTCAATGCTGTCACACGCGGATAAGCGCGATTTGTGTCGAGGTGATATGCTTCATATGAACATGCCAGTTATGCGGATAAGAGTTTTACGGATAACAAATATTTTGTTTTGTTATTTTCAAAACTAGCTAATTTAAATGTTATTCTTACATTAAATATTGTTCTTGTTTTAAATGAGATAAACTAAAATTATAAAAATTATTTCTACTCTTATATGTTTGATTAAAAAGAATCTTTAGATATATTTATAATATCTCTATGTAGACAAAAGAAAGTATTATTTGTTTTTATATTCAATTTATCAAATGATTGTTTGTAATATGACTGGCAATTCTAAAGAAATGAATTGCTTAATGATTAAATTAAAATTAGAAAATATGCAATATAAATTTCCTACAACAGTTTCATAGAATATATCGTCGAAAAAGAAGTCAGGCAATGTAAAGCTGCAGCTTTCATAACGAGCTGTTTTAGCGGCATTTTTCAAAGTATTTCAACAAAGTAAATCCAGTACAATGTGACAAAGACGTTCAAAAGGTAAAAGGATTTCGGTTAAATCCGTATTCGCCGGGGACCATGTAAAGGCTCAAAAATAAATATTTCTCAACGCGTGGATTTTGGCCCGCGTCGTGGAAACCTCGAATTTTATAGCGCAGGGATCTTCTTACGAGCGTTTAGAGCAAAACGGTAAGCTTTACGCGAAAGACGAGACATATATCGAAGAAGATTGTCACAGACATGACAATTTTTGCGATAAGGTTCTGTAGAATACAAAAAATCACCAACGAGAATATAATATCAATTCTCATTATTATCATAATCAGAAAAATTTGAACTTATTTGATTACTCTGTATGTCTAAGTAATTAATTGTTAAAAGAGAAAGACTGTTACTTTGTTGAAGAAATATTTTAATTTAAGTTTGCGTACGTTTGACTATAATGTAAGAAAATATATTATATAATATAATATATTATATAAGAAATTATATATATATATATATATATATATATTGTATATTGTATAATATAATATATATTTGTATGTGTACATATACATATACACACACATACACGCACAAATGTTTCACATAGAATATTGTATTTTTGTGATTATGAAATTGTGTATTGTAAGATTGCTTTTAAACACGTGTGCTGTAAAACTTCGTAAAGCTTTACTGTATTTAATGATGGTATGGCAATATTTGTTTTAATTCAAAACTTAAGGAAAAAATAATCTATCTCTTTTCTTTTCTTAATATATACATAAGAAATATAAATAATATATATATAAATATGATCCATTTTAGAATATCTTCTCTCTCTCTCTCTCTCTCTCTCTCTCTCTCTCTCTCTCTCTCTCTCTCTCATAGTATATATACACAATAATAATAAGGGGTCATATTTACATAATTGGTCATATTTACATAGTCAACATTAGATGATCAAAGGGGATAATACTGTAACAATGGATAATACATATATATCCTCAATGCTCTCCCTGTCTAATAGGAATCAAATTATCTTGATATGATAATTAATATGTAAACGATTCAAGAACAATTGTTCAAAGCATTGTTTTATTGAATGAAAATAGTCATTTGATCGCAAGCAGATCTGCTTTATATCATGCTGATCAAATGACGTAAAATACAATAGATTTCTTTGAAAGAGGGTTGCGTGGCGAGAAACGAACGTGCTTCGCGCGAAAACATGCGTGACGATAAAATCTACCGTCTGGTATCAGTGCGTTCAATCGTGTACTCCCTCGCACTTATATGTCCCGCGAAATTGGTGGCTGTCAGGGAAAAAGGCTATATAACGAACATCGGGAGACCCTCCTGGGAGTGGAAGAATGAGAGAGGAAGGAAAGGTCGACAGGGACAAAGCTGACGCCATTATTACTATTTTCTTTTTTTTTACACGTGCCGTATTCCCAGCTGGAAATTACACGCGGAGCCCCGACGTCGACGTGGCGCCGCGTCGCGTCATTCCCTTAACGCGGAACGGCTTTCGTTTACGAATCGTACGCCATTCCCATTCCGTTCCGCACCATAGCGCGAGCGAAATGCCGCCGCGATTTTGGACGACTGACGAAAATTATACCCTCGACGATTAAGTCTCGACAGACGCGTTAGGCACTCGATTTCTGGTATTTGCGAAGGCGGAACGGAGCCAAATGGAACAAGGGTGCAGAGGGGTTGAAACACCGAGTGATTACTCTCACGGGGTGAAGGTTAATGATATCACTGACACGTGTAGCGACGAGTAGTATTAGTTTCGGTAGAAAGTCTGCTCCAAAAATTGTCGCGTGTTTTAGTTTAATTTCTTAGATATATTTTTATCATCCTACTATTAAATTTTATAAAAATTATAATGACATTTATAAAAAATTGACATTACTCAAAAATTTGATATAAAACGACAGCTACACCTTTTGTTACAAATATACATATATATAATATATTATAAGATTGTTATATTTACACTATTATCGTATTAAGTATTATGCAAGCGTTGCTACAATTAAATAATAGCACATATTATTATCAGCTTTTCTAAAACTCGCACTTTTATTTGCCATAAATACCGCACATTATCAGACATTAAACTTTCCGTTACCGCGGAATGTAGTAAGTTACACAAGTGTAAGGTTCAACGTTGCAAATGAATCACGACGAAGGTTTGGGATTCGATGAAGGTTTGGGGTTGTCAGGGCAAAGTAATATCTCTGCAAGAGCCAAAACCATGGAACCAAACCTCTCGGACGGTTGCGCCAAACTCGTTGGTTCGCGCTCGGATAACGCATTGCGAGTCCTCGATAAGAGTGGTGAGGTCGCCGGCTGGGGTTATCTCGGTGCAGTAAACTCCGGATGGAACAACATCGGGATTGGGGTAGTGGTAAGAGGCGAAATAGAGGATGGGAAGAGTCGTGGAAGATCTTCGATACCTTAGTGTTGGGGCGCGATTGTTTGCGCTACACTAAAGTCAGGCGTCTTTGCCACGACGCCTGAAACGGAATATCCGGTGCGATCGATTTATTGATATCGATGTTTGCCGTTCGGTCCTGCCAATGTACAAAGAACAGGTGACAGACCGTGATACTCGGCCAAATAAGATTCGCCGTAACGTTTACAAACGACGTAGCCTGTACAGCACATATTGACAATGTACAATAGATACATCAGTGAATGATCAGTTGGAAAAATATTATCTATCAATTAATTCATGCTTTTATCTAAATATTACTTTTATTTCATATTTTTACTGCTCAGATTCTCTCTCTCTCTCTCTCTCTCTCTCTCTCTCTCTCTTTCTCTCTTTTAAAGTATTGTTATTTTTCGATTGTAATGGCTAATACAATAATACAAAAAAAAAACTGAATGTCAAATCTCTCACTCTTGTGAATAAAAACATGAATTTTAATGAATAAGCTTTATACACAAGTATAATATTATATAATTAAAATTGAAATATATGCTCGAGTTTTTATTACTTTGTAAAAATATTATCAAATATTTTTTTCAACATAAAAATAAACAATTATTAATAAATAAGCTTATTTGTGTAATCAATAATTTATTATACGTCTATTATTATATTATATATAATATATTCGTATATCCATATGAAATGTTGGAGAATTAAACAGAATAAAAGTTATGATAATTCTCACTACTTTATCGAATAAAACGGGAGCATCTAGGCGCGACTTTATGAACGGTTACATATCTTTTAGATTTACTGCGAGTGAGAGCACTTTTACGAGGCAGAATGGTCGTGAATGCAGATAATATAAGTGACATAAGTTTAACTTTTGCTGTGGAATCTTTTTCTTTTCTTTTTCTTTTTCTACCATTTTGTACAACACAGAAATGCGAGTTGTTCGTTAATCGCATCGCCTGGACACCATGATATTTAATAAGAAAATATAAATCAAGTTGTGTACATATAAAATGATAAGAGTTTGCACGCGATGCTAATTTTACGTGTACTTACACAGTTTTCCTGAGACACTTTCATAACTGTTTCGTGTACCGTAACATTCACACACAACTTCTGAAATCATAGCAGAGACATAAAATAACCATATTACACATTAAGTTATTAACACGTAAGCTTTACTTTGATATTCAATTTTTAAATGTATAAATAAACAATAAAAATGCAAAGAATTGGGACAGAAAAAATTTTGTTTAAAAAATATCCGCGCAAGCAATTGTTTGAAGCATTATTTGAGAAAAGGTTGTGTGGCTGGAAGGAAAAATAAAAGCACAGGATAAAGAGGCAGTCGATACAAGTGCACGAACATTTTGATGAAGTAATTTGGATTGATCGACATCGCCCAAATGTTAAACGACAGATTGCTCTCGACTTAAATAAACGGTAACCAGATTGAACCTGTTTGTACGTGCAAATTAATAGCTCAATAAGTGGCTCGCAGCAACTTCCACATTCGATCCGTTAAATCTCGGTAAGAAGCAGCCTCTGTTATTTGCATCTGTAATTTAGTTAGTCTCTCCCTCGGTCGCAACCCTCTGATGCAAAGTGGCATTATCGGCACGAATTTGCGTTACCTCTGCGGGCTGCGTCCTATGCCCGACTGTTCTGGTTAGACCTAAACTTGCAGGAAGTACCTTGTAACTATAACTATCAACATATATGAATATTAATGCGAGCGCTTTGAATAATAAAACACAAATGTAGTCGCATCGTCCGGTAAGCATGGCACGCAAATTTAATATAGCAATACACCATAGATGTCACAGACTAAATCCGATATTTCAAAGCGGCAGTAAATGGCAAGTCTGCGTCTTGCATTTTTGTGTGTGGAAAAAATAAACTTTTAAGAAAAAAGAAAGTTTATAATAAAAATATTAAAATAATCATTTTTGTTAATCAATAAATTGTCTTTAGTTTTGTTCTTTACGCGGATTAAAAAATGTACTCATATATGCTTATTCGGTTTATGGGCTGACGATAAGCGTTTGATAAAATTTATACTGTTGAAAAACAAAGCAAAATCGCATCGGATCGGTGCAGCGCGTTAAATTCACTCTGCCGAACGTGACGTAGCTATCCTATAAATAAAAGGGAGAGCAGAAGGTTGGTGCTCTGTTATTTTTCGCGTTTTCTTTTTTAGCACGAGTTTTCCGGAGGGGTAGGCGAAATCCGGGTGGCGGTGTGAAAACCAGCCGGAAATTCACGCTGGTGGTACGCAAGCTAGAGTTCGCAAGCGGGAATAAACGTGTCGCGCCTAATCCTACTTATTTATTTACTGCCATGGAGGCCAACTATACGAAACTACACGAGAATGCGTCGAATCCAACCGATGCGAGAGACAGAACCAGAGATAGAAACGCGTAAAATAGAAAGAGTGCGAAAGAGGAAGAGAGATATATTAAGCGAAAGCGTGAGAGAAAGAGAGACAGAGAAAGAGAGAGAGAGAGAGAGAGAGAGAGAGGGAGAGTGAGAGAAACAAGAAGTGACGCTGCGAGATACAGGTAGGAATATAGGAAAATGTATACCGAACAACGAGATCACAATGGAGATTCGAACACGATAGAATTTTGGGGATAAAACGGAGAGAAAACATCCGCGACATACGATCGAGGTCGGCCGCGGAAAAATATATAGACAGATCGATAGAAATACAGAGAGGTGGCAGAAAGATAAAAAAGCGAACGCGTCGACGCTCTAAAAAGTCTGGAAAATATTAAGGTACACAAATGGGTAATCTCTTTTATAATAATTATCTGCGAAAAATAAATAATAATTAAGAGAAAAAAATTTTAACGAATTACTTAATAATTTCTCGCCGAAATGCGATTATTATCAATGACATTTTTTTTCTCGAATGTTATAGAAAATAATCGAGAATTATCTATCAATATATGACGACTAATATCGACAGATGTTGACGAAATCGAAGTTTATGTCAACAACAACAAGTACATTTGCAGAAATATTAAAATATATTAAGGATTTATATGCATGTTTGAAAAAAAGAGAAACTTTTATTATATATTAATATAAATGTAGAAAAAGTGCAACTAGAGAAAAAAAATTTCCTGTCTCTACTTCTATGAAAAATGAATATCTCTTTAATATGTGTAATATAACAGTCTATATGACTTGTAAGAAATCTTCATATATATATGTATATATACTCATGATCGAAAATACATGATGAAAATTATTTAAAGTATTATTACTATTAACGGAAAATGTCTCTCCTATTTGTCATAAAAGAAAAAAAGTCTTCGACGAGTGGATAAAAGAAATATATATGAAATATCCGGGTCACACATGGTAGAACACTTTAAAGGGATAGAATTTCGGAAAACGATGATAAAACGCGAAAAACATGTGCGCGACATACGATCGAGATAAAGCAAGAAAAAAAAAATACATGAGCGGATAGAGCACGGTGCGAATGTAAAATGAGGTACGTACGTAAAAAAGAAAAAAAAAAGGGGGTGAGATGACGAGACCGTGCGGGTGCAAGTCGGACAGCGGATAATTTCTCGGCGAAATTATTACGGTGGAACTCCGTTACCCCGAAAATTACTGGCACGCACGCTTTACGTTGCGAAAAAAAAAATTTCTTCTCGCCGTTGGCTCAGTCGTGCTTTTCAACTAAAATTTCAACAAAAGTTTCTTTCCCCTCGTCCGTTCCATTATCTCGTCAAAGATACTTTTAAAGCATCAATCTTTTTGCAAAACATGCTGCGTATGTGCATATTTATGTAAACAATAAATATCATATATACAGTAATAATATTTTTTAATGTTAAATTTTATCATGTAATCATATAATCCGTGAACAAAGAAAACTTGTGGAGAATATTTTTCGTACACACAATATCTAATGAAAATTTGGTTAAATGTTATCCGCCTTCTCGTAACTTTCGTAGTTTCAATATTAAGTCTTGACGAAACTAAGCGCTTCAAATTATAATTTTATTACAGAAAGGTTAGGTGAAACTAACTTGAAACTGTAAGGAATATTATTTTCTTTTGTTACTAACATTATATACAAGATTATTATCCGGAATTTTATTCATTAAAATTTTCAGCCACTCCGCAATTACGTTTTTTGTTTAAGATATAAAACAAGGAAAAAATTGGCTTTATATTTTTTAAAGAATGCATTTTGTCGATTTTTTATACAAATCTTGTATATAAATCGTTTAATTTTGTAAAAATCTAATAAATTTATTCAACTTTATTAATTTAATATAATAAAAAGTGTGTGTGTTTTGTGTTATGGTTCTTCAAGAAACACAATTGAAATAAATATAATCAGTGTAACAAAATGACATGGAGATATATAGGGATTTACAAGGATCTGCTCTTACTTATTTACTAATCATCCTATGGATAGCACGAACACAAGCGAACAATAACAAGGCCTGATCCTGTTCGTGCGCAATTTTGGGGAAAGAAATGGCCGGAAGCATCGATGCGGGATGCCAATTGAAGTCGAAGAGGAAGAGAATAACGGGGCTGGTTATTGGAGGCGGTTTCGGCGACGAATATAATCCCTTGCGCGCACACGATCGACACAGAAGGATGGGTAAAATAAAAAAAACGGAGGGAGAAAAATGACGCGACCAGCGAAATCGGCGGCCATCGAGAATAATGGGATAGTTCAATAATCGAAAGAAATCCGTTTATATCTAACAGATAGCAGTCAAATATTTGTGCTAAAAACGCTGCACATCTTGTCATCGATTCGTCAACGCTTAACCGATAGAGACTATTATATGTGATTTCATCACATCAAATTTTCCATTTATAAAAAATTCATAAGATTTACAAACCTCGCAATGTTTGAAAAAGATTTATAATATAAAGTTTTCGTTACAAAATTTAAATATTTAAAGATAACATATACAATATAATTATTATTATTATTGAATAATTATGAGAACTTGTTAGTCATGTTTTAAATAATAATATTGAGAAATGAGAAAAGTATAAAAATTCTTTTTGAAAGCAAATATAAAATAATGTTAATAAAATAATTTTAAGACTTAAAAATTTTACTATCGTTTTTTTTTTAATTTATACAATGGATTTTATAGTTGCAATTAGTCATGTATATGATATAAATGTTATTTTTCTAGATTTATTAATTTTGTTGATTTATATCATGATAACAGCGTCAGCTTTTTGTAAAAATATAATATTTATTTAATAATAATACATATATAGAGATAATTCGCATTTAATATAAAACTATGTACAGTTTAATTATGTACATTTTCATTTAAAGTTTCCGATAAAGGGAAGGGAAAGGGGATTTTCCATAATAAAAATATTTGAGCGAATGACATATTAAGAAAATAGAAAAAATATAATAATGTATGCTTATATATATTGACGAGAATTATGGTGGCGAATAATGTTCTACTGCAAGAATGTAACAATTTCGAGGAAAACGTAAAACATAAAACATAAAAAGTTTTGAAGGACTGACGCAATATGACGATGACATCGATGACGAAGAAATCGAGAGAAATCGACAGATACGAAATGTTCCAATAATCGAAAGAGATTCTTAAGAACCGACTCGCAAACCTCGCGGTCTTAGCTATACACGATTACAGATATGTCCCGTGATCGGCTTACGGGGGATGGATAGCATCCACGGCGATATTTTATTTCGCTCAGAGCGGTTTGTACGACTGCTCGGAACGACGATGCCCTTCTGCCTCCTCCCATCGCCCATCGGTTATTTTCCCGATTTCTTCCCAAGATAAATTTCAGATTCCACGATCGTATTTTTGGGAGCAGTCTTTTATATCGCGGGACGTAATCAAGATGATCGATTCGCGCGCGAGAAAGAAGTATATATATGTACTGTGCTGAAAACTCGACGTACAATCGATCTCTCGACTGTCGGATGCGAGCCAAATACGTTCAATAAAGAATAGATTCGACGGATTATCCGAAGCAACAATACGAGATTCTCTACTAAAATGTTTAAAACGATATGCTATTCCGGGTAACCTCAGTGAAACCGAATCCAATACGCGCCGGAGCAGCAGTTCAACAACCGCCGTTAATAAATAACTCGGACGACCGAGTAAGTTGCACTCTGATATCCCTTTCGATATACCATGCGAGAATGAATTCCGCCTGGCCTTTAGACGGAAGTACAGATTTCCTGCAACGCGTGTATATCTCCCCTACGTTCTCATTAGAAGAAGATTGGGGTAAGAGAGGAAAGAGAGAGATAGAGAGAAGACGAGGAGAGAGGGATGAGGAAAGCAATAGCTCGTAAATATTACCGGCAAGATCTACGACATATCCGGCACGATTATCAGCGGATGGCTGCACCCCTGAATCCGCGTGGGGTTGGGTCAGGAATAACCGGTGATATTTCGTAGTCGAGGCCACCCCGACAATGCTATCGCCCACCCTTTCATACCTCTCTTCTTCTCGTTCTCAAACTTGCTCCTCGCATCTTGTCCTCGCGCGAGCGCGAGACAGTCTTCTTTCCCTCCATTCCACCCTCGCTTCATCCGCCCTCGCTTTTCGTTCGTCCGAGGAAGAGTAATGGTTTTTTCTCTTCGTTCGATCGTCCTCTATCGGCCGGGCAGGCGAAGGTAGATTGAATTGGAAATATGTGATTCGGCAGTGTGTAAAGTCGTCAGACTTTTCCGCGGTTCCCGCCACCGTTACCTCATCCCTCCCCGACTTCAAGGAAATCCATTGCTCCTTATATTCCGCCGTAGTAGGTCGGTGCAACCTTTTCCTTTCGCGGATGCAGTAAAATAGCGACCTCGTATCGAGGTCAGAGTCTAGACGACGTACGTCTTCGCGCGAACTTGAGAATCCGATAGTTGTGAGGGCAAGCTCGTAATCACAAAATATGAAATGTATCTCTAGTATATCTAGTGTGTATCTAGTAATATATATGTATATATATATATATATATATTAATATAAAATTAAAATAATTTAAATCGTAAAGTTAATTTTTTCAACTAAATAAAAAGAATTTAAAATCCAGGAGAAAGATTTGTCTCTGTTTATAATTGTAAAAGAGTTTATTATTAAATATAATTCTATTAGCGTTTCTGATGATGAAGCATTATTTTCAAATGTTTTGAAGATTTCGTATAATTAGATTCTTTTTAATATATAGCATATTCAATCATAATATATAGAAATATATAATACGCGCAACTAGAAGTAGCGACGCAATCGCTCATCGAGTTTGCCATTTGTCACGGTCTGATGCAAGTTATGGCAAAGTTAATGCAGAGTACTCTGCAGTCAGGCTACAGTCTTATTTTTAGAAGATCGATATCCGACAGAGAGAAAACGTCATTCAATCTTTATATTTTCACATGATCGATAAAGGAGTGTCACCTACGTGCCTGTTAGACAAGCACTAAATCATATCTCTAAACCTAGCCAAGCAGTACCGTTTTAGCAATGACCCATGTGAGAAATATCGCTTGCATTCGTCAATGCACTAACGTCTGCCACGTGTTGGTGCTATTCGCGAAGCGTCTGCCGGAATCCATCAGTCTCCTGTCTGGTTTCATTATGTGAAACACACAATGGCTGCTATGTTTCAAGAGTCGGTCTTCAGAGAAAAAGCAACCGGACAAGAAATTTTCTTCGAGTTCTCTAATTCAATTCAAAGTCTCTTTTACGATGTAAAGTCCGAACGTAATAAAGTAGGTCAGCCTTCTGGAAATTTCGTATTGATCATTAGTAGATGTAAAAAATTGTGCGGTAACTATACGTATACGTTCCGTTAATTAAACATGTTCTCCCATAGGCGTTTTAATTAATGTAAGGTTGCGAGGTGCGTTCGAAATTAATTCAATTTGTTGACAGTATTATGCTTCATTGAGTGACCGGCGACGTCGTTAGTTAGCAAATTGGCATATGCGTTATCGCATACTCGTATGATTACGCGCATAATATTCATGCATATCAGTAAATAATGTGCGCGACACATAAGGCGAATTATAACAATATCACTCAAGTTTCATAACGAGCAATTACATGTTCTTGTGGCTAATGTGGTTATTTAATGCATTCTAATAATATACCGTAATAATATACCGTATCTCTGTAACATAAGAAAACGAAAAATGTGCGAGTTATTTAGTATATTTATTTATAATATATATATATATATATATATATATATATATATATATATATATATATATATATATATATATTTAATTAAACTATTATTAAAATGTCCAAAATTAAATATATAAAGACTTTTATTTTGACCACTTTTTTGCGATTTATATTATTTCAAAAGAATATTTATATTTATCATCAATATTTATTATAAATTATTATATCGAAATAAAAGGTTTAAAGATACTTATTTTATATAAAAACGTTTCTAAAACACACACACACACACTCTCTCTCTCTCTCTATCTATCTATTTAATAGAAACATAAATTCAAAATATAATTTTTTACGATACTCTACATTGAATTTTTTCGTCTTAAATTTTAATATTCCGTTCCCGAGTTGAAAAATCCCAAGATGAAAAATAAAGTAGCACTACTACTAAAATATTAAGTTTCTAATTTAATATAAAACTTGAAAATTTATATTCTGAAAAATAATAGTAAAATATTCATTTATACATTATAGATCTTTGGCCTTATCTAAACTCCAAGACATTCTTTCTATAATTAAATTAAACGTTAAAATGTGTATCGTAGATGATATAACGGTCTTTCGACTTTTGCGAAAATTTCATCAAAGATTCTAAATTTCAATGGGATAGTCAACAACCGTGATAACTATTAAAAAATTCGTGCAACAGAGCGCTCGCGCAACCTCTGAATATTTATCGACAATGCTCGTTCTCTCGCCGTGGGCAACGGCGTGAGAGTTGAGAGGATAAAGCTGGCCAGCGGTGGACTAAGGGTAGGAAGCCAATGGAGGAGACGTGCAATGTGTGGAGGTAGTCGCACAAGAGTCCGAGCGAACCAGAATTGAATAGCCACGGGTTCGAACAGGGCCCGAGGCTGCTGTCATGCGCAGGTAGTAGTTCACCGGTAATTCTCCATCGACGTTCTCATGTATGCATCTACCGACCAGCGAAGCGCAGCCTGAAGCCGGTCGGGGATCACGCAAACATCAAAATTCAAACCCTCTCGTGCTCGAAAGACGGGACGGAGAGACGAGAGAGAAAGGGAGATGAATCGAGTCGATAAAATTATACGCCAGCGTTAGCAGGACGCGGACGAAAAAGTTTATTAAATTTCGCGATCTCGTTTCCCTCATTTTCTTCTCCTCTCCGTCTCTGTCTTCCAAATTCGCGCGGTGATTCCGCGAGCGATTGCCCGCGTAATTGCGAGCGAATGCACAGGCTGATACGGCGTTAACACCGCGGTTTAGCAGTACGTTAACGTCACCGCATAGTCGACTGCGTAATCGGCCAGGACGCTAATAGCGGCGGGCGAGAAACGAGAACTTTGCCGTGATAATTTCCACGACGTTCACGGGAAGCTGCGGAAAAGAGAGACCGCATCGGTGAGAATAATGCCGCGCGCGCGGAACGACTCGGAAGGAAATAGCGGATTTTCCATCCGAACGGCGACGCGCAATCGAATTAGCTCCGCGCGGGCGCGAATCGGAGAATTTATTAAATTTTCGACGCGCACGTTACACTCGGCGCGTAGTAATTTGTATCCGGCATAACATATATTGATGATCCCAGGGTAGTAACGAGAACGCGCGAAATCTTTGACGCGGTAATTAAAGTTGAGACCTCTTTCGACAAATACGGGCATTTCACTGTTATTTAATTAGCGCTGCGATGTGCTTCGAAAAGGGCTCATTAATTAATTTTCGATTAATGCGACTTAGGCTCAAAATTAGTTGTAAGTACCCTAGTTCACATATTAGATGGTGCAGAAATTTATAAAATATATATCAATGTATCGTATAATATTGCATTGAATACCTCAAGCTTCACAGTCATTTCTCGATGGAATAATATAATGTAAGAGTAAAAAATTAAAAACTATTTATTGTATATTGATGCGGATCATGTTAACAATCAACAATTCTCTTTGATAGGATGCAAAAAATTTTCACGAATACGTAAGAAGCGAGAACGACGACGCAGCGGCGACTGCAACAACGAGTGCACGCAACACTTGTTGCGCCGTGCAACGAGCGTACATCCCTCTTTCACTTTTTTTCTCCCTTTTTCTTCTCTCTCTTCTTTTTTTCCCTTTATTCCATCGCGTGTAAGAATGCCGGTAATGGTCATATTCCGACATTGCTGTAAGCCATAGCTGTCTGTCGTATCCTCAACGTCGAATTGGTCCATTCACGCTTTGGTGCAACATTATGTCATTCCGCTGGCGGCAAATTCGGTTGATTTTCGGCACAAATGTCAAAGGGTAGACACACAGCCGATGCTGAAACTTTACACAGATAGCGGAAACTATACGCACCCTGTGCGCGTCGTTTTCTACTCGCGAGCACGTCGCGTAAATTTTCTCCACCGTCGCAACCGTTCACCCCCACCTCATGTTCCACCAAGTTTGCGGGTAAATCATCGCGGCCCTTGTGCATACGTTCTCAGCGACCAGTGTACGTGACAGTCGGCGCCGGGTTCAAGAACCACCACCGATCACGCCGATTCTACGGCGTGTTTTATCGTGTACGAACTGATTGTGCTTTATCCATCTCGTATGTCAAAGTGATTTCCGAAATTTCCCTCGACAGCTACAAATCTCACTGACGAAGTAATTTCGCCGTTCTAACAATTTTCTCTCGCTACGACGTCCATTTTGAAGTCTGTGTCTTTGTTGATAAACGGTTATATGTATCTCGAATGAAGCATAGAAGTACGTCTCTAGTGAAACATTAAAACTGGTCTTCTTTTTATAAAATTTATCCATATGTGTTATATAAAAAATTAAATTAAGTATTTATAATAATCTCCACGTGCCGCAAAAACGCATTAGCTTTACAGCGTACAATTTTAAAGGGATGGAATATATTTCAATGCAACATATTTAATTAAATTTATGATGCGAATTTTTTCTAAATTCAAGTATAAAATAGGGCTTTTTATTTTAAATAAAAAATAGAATAAAATAATGATAATATCTCTTAAAAATTATTATTTTATTTAAAATTAATATTTATTATAAAGTTAACGACTTAATTAAATTTAGAAAGATTGTAAATACTATTTTAGTATATGTATTACGTCAGATAACAATCTTTAAAAACCTTTAAATTCTGAATACACTATATATTGACAAGTTAGCGTAAAAAGAGAATAGTTGTTCAACACTTCTTAAAATACTTTTCCTGAATCTCATCTATTTTTCCAATACAGATTCATACCAATATCGTTTTCAGAAGTATCGAGTTTAGTTTACGAGAAGTTTACGCGTACTATCGATTCAATCAAACTACATCTTTCGCGATAACTTACTTCTTGGGATAATATTTTAGAGATGGACACTACAGTTGTCGCGCGATATAATGTCGAAAATATTTGTATAAAACTATGAAATTTATTTTCTATAAAAGTTCTAAAGATTAATAGTATGCATTTTGTAACAAGAAAGAAATTTATACGTGTGAGAAAAATTCAAATTCCCTTGTAAATGTAATGTTGTCATGGAATAGTCATCTTAAAAATTTGTTCGACCTACGAAAAATTAAATATGAAAATGAAAATGTAAAACAATAAAAGCGTATATAACGTGCTATGCATTTATCGATGTATCAAACAATTTCATCTGACGATTTCGTAACGAATCTAATCATGTTACCTAATCATTTAATCATATCCCTCACTATCTTGAAAACAAACGCTATAGACACTTTCGATTATATTAGTTGCATTTGCATAAACAAATTTCAATGCAAGCAACATCGCCAAGTACAATATTATTTAGAGCTGCCTAGTATTGAAATCTGCGAGCAACTTTGCGCCAACTTCCCTGTAAAGTTTCGCAAGTCGCCTGTTTAGGAAGTTCGAAGTAGGAACTTTCGAAGCAGTTCGACAGTATAAAAGAACTTTCCATTCGGGTAAACGCTTTTAATGAGAAAATATGATGCGGCGCCTCGACGTAGCCCAACCAAGATGCCAATTAGAGGAGAATAGCTTTCTCCCACTCGTCAATTCAACCGACTCTTCTCTCACCCACCCTCACAACGCCCTTCGTCTTCCCATTATTACGTCGAGAACGCGCAGTAACCCGGTTGGGTATTCTGATGAAAATCGTAATGCAATAGGCATGTAATACAAAAGGGGATAAAATACACCCCCGTCTCGAAACCCCTCGATAAGACGATCGACCCTTCTTATTCGCGTGCATAACTACGTACTTCGGATCTGATAGGATGGTCGGGGATTTCCAGCTTCGAGGGGGCCTCGGTCACAAGGGGTCGATACGTCCCCAGTCGCGACAAGTTAATCCCCAGATCTGGAAAATAATTTTCTGACGTGGATGACAGACGGTTGATGAAAAAGAGGGTTCTAGAGATTTTCATAATCGCTGCCGTAAACGTTGAAGAAAAATCTTTAAGGAGAAATAAATTTGCAGTCGGATATTAAAAAATAATTTCTCATAAAATTGCGAAAAGAAAAATTAAAAGAAAAATAGATGTAAAATTATAATGTTATATTTATTAATAATCCATATTTATGATTTTATATAAGGAATACGACAATTTTATATAATGTTTCAGAATTAATAAAATTAATTATTTTGCTTTTTTATGTAAACTTACAAATATGTACGTGCATGTGATTAATAAGTAGTATTTATTTCGTGAAAAGCTCGTAAAGTTTACAGAGAGAGTGAGAAATATTTTTGCAAGTTCCGAATTACTTTTCGTAGAAACAGAAATATGAGAATCGCCATTGGAGCGAATCGTGGAACATTACGAAAGGGAAGAGAAAACCGGGCTCGATCGGTAGTTATAAATCAAGAAGGACACGCGAAGCTCGCCACCCTTCCTGCCTCTATCAGGATGACCCCCTTTCAGAAGCACGCTTCTACAAAGTATCGACCGACCGGATGTAAGAGCTGGTAAGAGGGAAAATCGACGGCGCATTCTACGAATACAAACGGAGAGAAAATTTTACTCGTTCAAATGTCGAATTTACGACGGGCATGCTCGGCGCTCTCACCGATCTCAACAGGTCATCAAGTCTCGATCTCGAAAAGAAAGATAATCAATTCGCGATTGATGGGGGCCAAATGGTAACGCGAGCACGGAGGGACCTTCTAATGAGAGATATAACCTGAAGGCTTTTCAATTAGAGCGAGAATAATTATCTCTGCCGAAAAACGCTGATTCGTCGAATCAAAGTCGATGGGAGAGCGTTTTTATCAGTTCTCTTTCTCTCATCAAGAATGGGAAAAAAAGCTATTGGCTCCGATCCTCCTGATAAACTCCCTATGTTTTTTATTTTGGGCAAAAAAAAAAGAGACAAATACAGATCCTCTGATTTTTCACGTTTATTGTGATAATTTGATCTCCGTGCTATTCCTCTCTCATCTTCATTATATGACGCATCATTACAAGGTAACGAGCTCGACCGCGCGCCGGTAACCAAAACGTTTAATTAATCCGACGTACAATTCCAGCGCGATGCGGCACTCGTGTACCGGGCGATCCAGAAGTCTCTGGCACGTCGAGGCCGCGTTGGTATCGCGATGCCTGGATCTGCGAAATTGCGAAAACGCGTCGCCGCGAGTCGCCGACGACATTTCGGCCCCCCGTTATTAACTGTCACCCCGTCGGCACGGATAACCCTTCGCGGGAGATGACCCCGCGTGCGTCCTCCTTCATCGCGGATACCGACACACGTCGGCGATAACCATTCGGATACCGGTGGTCCGACGACAGTGACACATTACCGTTCCGCTTTAAACCCCGCGTTATAGGTCGGTTAACGCTCTCTTCCCCCCTCTTGCTTTCTACCCCCCTTTCCCAAGCTCGTATACCATCGACGCATAACTGGTAATTACGCGAGCCGGGCGCCATTACCGCAGCCCGGGTCTTCCTTTATTAGCCGCACGAGCCCGGGCGCGGAAACGCGCTCCGGATCAGGTCGTGGAAATACCGTTCGTTCGTACATACATATATACCGGAATACGGGGACCGATTGAGCGAAGAAGGAACGAGCCACTCGAATTCGCTCTCCTTCCGTCCACCTGCGACCCCCGTAACCGACGAACGGATGTAAAACATCGAACGGGCGGTTCGACGAGAGAGAGAGAGAGAGAGAAACGAGAGAACGCCAGTCTCTGAGATGGAACTGCGTTTTAAAAAGCGTAGTAACTCCGATTCGATCGGACCAAGGATTTGCAGTTTGAGCCGGGTCTCTTTAAAAATATTTACGATTTTTTTTTTAATTAAGAGAATAAATTAATGAAGCGGTTAATTTATCTTGAGATGGATGTAAAGAGTTTTACCGGCGCAAACTCTGGTCATTGCTTTACATTTCTTTCTCTATCTTACATTTACAATCTCTTTATTTTGATTAGTGTTAATTAATTGTATAAACCATGCATTTTTTCAATGAAGAGAGATACATTTATCACACTTAATTATTGAGTATTAATCAATTAGAAATCAAGCGCGAGTGTGTATTTGATATAATATTCTTTCCATCTTCGAAATTATATCGATAACTTCCCTAGTAAGTTAGCTTCACTATTCGATTCGCGTGCCGGTGGCTCAACGCGGACTATCTTGTCGCGGTACGTCTTGAGGTTTCCAATTACTGCGTAACCGTGAGACCGGTTTCAGTGGCTTCTAAGACGTCGATGGCGTCCGCACACGGCACCATATATACCGCATATGGATAGAGGTAGGCCCGAGAGTGGGGACGGGAGATGTAATTAACGCGACCAGTTTGCAGCGAGACACTAACGTATCTGTCTTCCTACCCACTTTGTGGCGCACGGGGTTGGTTCTCCCTCTACCCTTACGTAATAAGCGTCACGTAAAATCTATGAACAAAGCCTCTCTCCCTTTGCTGTGCATATATACACGTTCCGCAATGCAGTTCGTAATGCACTTGGGATGCTTTCTCCTTCAATGATCCACGTCTTGCAATCAGAAACGTAGAAAACGATATGTCTTTTTTCAAGAATAATAACACATTCATAAAGTAACGTACATATATGTGTTCCCCTCTGATCGACATATGTATATCAATTTATTATATTACAATTTATTTATTTACATAAACGTTTCCAGGTTTTATTGAATATTTATACTAATGGCTCGGGAAGAGCTTGCAGAAATATTGAGACTCTCCAGACAAGCCATTACAAATACAATTCGGTCACCAAACACCATCTGTCTATTTCTCAGAATAGCTATTTTAAATAAAAAAAGAAAGAAACTATCCATTCGAGGTTTACATCGACTATTGAATGTTGCAATCGAGACTCTGCAAATTACAAACTAGGATGGTTCCGCGCGGTGGAAGTATAATGAAAGAATTTATACAGTATTTTTCCGCAGCCAACTTTCGCAAGATTGTTCGAATTTCTTTTCAAAGAAAATAAGGAAGAAAACGCAAGGAGAGTGTCGTACGAATTAATCTCTGAATGGACAGTCTGTTGTGTCGAAATAGTTCAGTTAGGTTACAGATCTAGAAAGATACGTAAGACGATGGTAAATTTCATAGATAAAAAATCTTAAAGAAATTACCGGCATATAAATCCCAATCAAATTTACGATTTACAAGGCTACATTAGCAGAAAAATTCACAAATTTGGAGATCCATAAATTTATCCTCGACTAATTGTCAGGATCAACAAGAGTTAAAATCTGCCGTTTCGATATCAGCTGTGACCCTTGCTTCTACCTTCTTAAACAGTGTCCTTAAGAGACGTATTACGCAAAGTTACGATTACGAATTGAATGCTCGTAGTTGTCTCGTTATTTTAAAAATTCCATATCTGTATAAGCGTTAGGTTATCCGACAAATAAAAATGTTACTTCTTGCTTTTTTCGCGTCCTTTCAGAAAAAGCATCAACGAGCTAACTCGACGTTCTTCTTCACTTTTTTTATTATATTTACGCAAGTATCATTTATCTTAATACTTTCAGAAAATTGCAGCACTAATTTAAAAATTGATAGAACATTGATTTTTTTATTTATTAATTTACTTATACTGTGTGTAATAAGTATATAAATAAATAAATATATATATATATATATATGCAATTATAAATATTATATAAAAACAATATTGAAACATCAGATATAGAAATTAGCGATCGAATTAGCGTAATAGCTTTATAAAGTGTCGCGTCGAATTTAATTCATGACACAATGAATGGTACATATGTACATAAAGTGGCGCATTACTAAAATCCATGCAAATGAGATGTTTTTGCGCGTTTAAATTAATCATTTTCCTATCGACACACGTGTACCACTTGAATAATATGATAAACAATTGAATGCGTGTGTGTTAAGTTCATTTCCCGTTTCGCCAAGAGCGAACATTACGTAACGGAAACGCATGTCGCAGTTGATATACATAAATGTCACGCGCGTATCGAACTTCATGCACATATCTCGATTTGCACCAAAACCAATCACGACACAGGTGTGGCCGTGAACTCTGGTAAATTGTTATACAACTTGATGAAAATGGGGAGCGACATTGCCGCGCGTTACAGCTGTCATTACATCCATTGTCTATTGACAATTTGCACTCCTGATATTATCAATTTTGCTTCGCTATGAAATCGTATATACGTTCATCTTTATCGATTTTCTCTGATGTGTTTAAAGATTGAAAAGGAAGATAGTATATCTCTATAAAAGATACCTACTATCATAGCACACATATAAATTTAACACACCTACGTACCTAGAAAAGCCATGCTTAAACAAACAAAAAAATCATATATAATGATGAAATAAAGAATATTATAAAAGATTTTCGCATAATATTATAAATATTATTTAATATAAAAAAATTATTATTATGTCTTTGCGATATATGTATATTTTAAAATTGTTGCAACGTTTTTCACTAGACATCATATTGACTTATCAAAAAAATATCTTTTAAATATTTTTCTAATTAAGATCTAAACTAATTAAGCATAATGAGATAAAAAAGAATTGAATAATTCATTTTAAGATCTCTCTTCTCATCAGCATAATCGTTATTTATTGAAACTCTCTCAGTAATTAAGCCATGATATAAATTCTCGTTGAAAAAGCGACATTTGAAATTCGGATCCTGCTAATGGTCTATCGGCTTCCATTGGAATGATAGCTTTACACATAATGCTGAACGCGGTTAATAAATCAAAATGCACGCGTTCCGAAATGTTGGCACACGATAAGATCCCGGAATCGTGGTGGACTCGACATTCTTGGAAGCTTGATAATTTGCGCGATGCAATTCGAACTTGGAAGGAATTTCCCGAGAATCGTAGGTCTTTCGCGATGCCAGCGGGGGATCGAAACACACAACGGGCGCATGTACGCAAACTTGGCCAGAGGTTTGCTAGTAGTGGCACCTGTCGTGCCCGGCTAATCTTGAACACGTGTTTCCTTGTGTTAGCTGGCCCCATGCCAATGCGAGGAGAATGGTCATTGTGCAGTATCATGCCCTGTAGGAACGTGCATGTTTGCCGCTCTCGAACTGTTACGGTCTCACGACCGTATCCTTTCACGCATCCTACACAACGTCCAAATTTCTCAACGGCCTGTAAATGTATCCGTGTACAAACGTGTGTAAACACGTGCGAGGCACGATAAACGGCTGATTGATATCTTTCATGAAATATCGCGGTAGATTATTAAAGTATGACAGTTATTATTAATTACCATGCAAAATGCAAAGTTAACGGAGTTGATGGAAAAATCGAATGGAAAACAATTTTGAGATTCTTCGAGCTCGAGATATAATAAATTGCCAAACATTATCAACTCAAACTAAATGACATTTTCGCGCAAATGGAAAATTCTTCAATAAAATACATGTTTACATGTTTAGCGTTTGCACGCGCGATTTAAACTTGCATGCAACAATTTTGCGATAATAACACGAAATATTTAGTAATGTTCATCAAGGCAATGGCGTTAAAGGCACATCCGTTCTACTTATAGTTCGTTAGAGAATAATGAAATGATCGAAAGTTTTTTTTTTTTTTTTTTATCTTCAACGTTATGTATGTGCAATTTAAAGCTGTACACCTTTGTGTTACAAGCTTCGAATCTGTAAAGCTTTCTAGGTTCGATGGCATATATTTTGCGAAAACGTTAATGTTTTCGCAAAATATCACTAGAAAGAGAGTTGGTATTTAAAATTAACTAGCCGCATACACACATATGCGCGTGCACGCACATACACATACATATACATGTACACGCATTGTCGAAGCTCGGCGAGCAAACGACATGCCGGCGTGCTGCGACGTAAATATAGACACGCGCCGTCACGTGTCAGGGAATAGTCATTAATGATGTAAGCGTTTGAAATTTAATACTCGATGATTATCTTGCGAATGTCATGTTTAGATTTCGATAAAGTCGCGCTGCCGCTAAATGAACTAACGAGCAATCTGATATTTTAGATTCTCCATAAGAGTCACTCTCTAGTACCTATTAATTATTTTACAAATGGTAAGTGAAACAATGTTATTTGAACGCTAAATAGATTCCGAATGTATTGTAATACATTTTACGAAAAAATTCATTTAGAAAATATTTTGTGAATGAATCACGAGTGACAACTATTAATTTAGTTGAACGTGAACTAAAAATAAAAACAAAAAGAAATCAACATAAAGTAAATGTCAATTTACTTATTATTTATTGTCCGGCAATGCTGAATAACTAAAAAAAACTATTGCCACTCAAATTATTTGAAATAGCTGTGTCATTTTCAACAACGCGACACAGTGATTGACAATTTCATAAGCAAAATAAAGCTAGAAATAAAGAACGTGTTAAAAATTGTAAATTTCATATTTTTAAATTTTTTTTACTATTTTGGAGCAGTCTCTATTTTCACTCATAAGTATTTTTAAAATCAAACAACTAATAATAATATGTTTAAAAAAATCATTAGAGAGAGAGAGAGAGAGAGAGAGAAAGAAAGAAACATCTATTAAAGGCAACAGTTAGAAAGTGTTTCACATTAAAATAATATACTAATAATTCTTACAAGTTGATCGATTATTGCCAATACGCGGCAACTATAATACTGGCAATAAGTATCGCAAAAGTTGGGCGTTTAATTGCACCAGTAAAAAATATATCACATCTTGTTGGATTGAAGAATAACAAGAGCAATTCACGAAGAATAGATAGCATACACGATTGCCTGGAGGGTATGCAGAATTCGCTGTTCTTCGCGTTTCAGACTTGCAAACTATTCCGCACGAAATTGCCAATAAAAGTGTATTCCACAGCCATGATACCGGCCTAGTAAAAGATGCAACTCCGTGTATTGCAGTCAAACTAAACGAGATATATTCCAGCGCACTTTTATTTTTATAAAGAATAACCATGACTAAAGAGGCCATTTATCATCCATGCCGCATCATGAAGGCCATTAGTTAATTCGCAAATACTTTATAAATGATGTGCCTTTGCATTTGTACAAAAAAGACTTGATTTAAGTCATCTGTCAAACTTTGAATAACAGGTTCCACCATACATTTAAACTCAATTTTTGTTTTTTTAAATTTTGTGTAACTTTATGTAAATAACATATGTAAGTTAGACTGTTAATTTACATTTTTAATTTTTTCTATTTAATTTATTAATTATAAATGTTGTATTTTATTAGCTATAAAATAAATTATGGAAATCAATTTAACGATTTAATAACAAATAAATTTGCATAAACTGTTAGCAATGCTAACTTTTGTTAACACTAATGATGATCATAGTAAACCATTTCGATTCACTATGTGAATACTATGTTTTCTAGCAAATAGGAAGTCTAGCAAACGTAGTCACAAGCCGCGTACGGTGTGCCGTATAGTTAGTTGATATCGCAACCAATTTCCAGCGAGTAAAATTACTCGAGGTCAGACCACGAGGCGTAAAGCAGTAATTGCCATTTACCAGGGTCGACCAGTGGGCACCGAATATTCCATTAATGATTTAGGGTGGCACTTTCGCCAGCACAGAGCCCACTCGTCGGGCTACATTTCCGCCACGATAATTCATCGAGCACTTAACGATCTTTCAATAATGAGTGAGTCAGCAGCCGGGCAAACGAAACGTGTAATTTACGTTAATGACACGCGCGTGCTAATTAATTAGATATGCGATCGCATCGATTTCTCCTGCGTTTATTAAAAGAGAGACAGCAGCCGAGTTTCGAATAAAAATTATAAGCTTCCGATCGACCGGCGGAGCTGTTTAAAATTAGAACAATCTATGTCAACAAGTTAAATCACGTTTCTCTAAATTTGCCGTATTACATCTTTACGTTACGTCTTACTCATCGTGTTAATATTTATACTTTATTAGCGAATTACAAATAGACTGACATCAAGATTTAAACGCACCGAGTTTCACTATCACGATCAAGGACAGATTTTGGTATCAAATCTTATCATTGTTTATATTGGTTGATAAGTTCGTGGAAAATTCGATGACAAATAAACTGGATGTATGATAAATAATTTTTGCAATGTGACTTAAAATAATTCTAATAAAACATTACTATTGTTTCGTAAGGCAAAAGGAATATATACACCTATATATTCCTCTTCAAGAATATTTCTAAAGATAACTTGTTAATTTTTAAATATGAGAACATATTACGCAACATGTAGCAAATTTGCTTTTTAAAATGTATGACAAAATAGTCATATGAGTATCGGTGCGGAACAGAAAAAGGACAAAAATGACATTCCTTCGAAATCTGAATTGTATATCCATTTTTCCTATCATTTCTAAATGAAGTAACGTACCGCATAAGATAATCTCATTACTTACGTATTATATCATATATCTAGCGATAAATGACAAAATAGAAAAAATGGAAACAAGATTACATTAAAATTTAAAATATTCTGGAATTATATGCAGAAAGAGAGGAACATATCTGCATTTGTATAATATTGCGAAATTCGCAGAGTTGCACGCAGGGGATGCGCTATATTACAACGATACTTACATTCCAATGAGACGCAAAACATTTCATACGATGCAAACGGTCCACTTTCGCGTAGATTAAGAAGGGAGCTGCTCGATGAAGGTGTCGTCGTCGGGCTCTGTACGCTTAATATCGTAAGTTAAGACACGCCGGGGAATTGGTGTAGAATTCCGTGTGAATACGTACTCGCAAGTACAAGTACAAGTACATACACACATAGGAGTACACAGGTAGAGAGAGGTGAGCGAAGCGTTGCGAAAGCAACGGTGCCGCGGTGCAACGGTTATTCGATTATCCTATCTCGTCATCAACCCTCTGTTGTAACCGTTCTCAGCCCGTCTACCACCTACATACCACTTTTCATAATAACGTTTCCCGCCAGCTGAATTCGCCGTCGTTTAAGACCGATTTTTGTGGGCACTTTGTTCCGCGCGGAAACGAGGCAGATCAATTTACGGGCGTCAACTCTTCTTCCCTCAGGAGAATTGATATTTTCTGCGTAGAACGCCACGATGAAAATCGGTAAGATCTTCACGGGATCATTAAAAAATTTTTCAGTCTACGAAAAAATATATAAGATAGAAACTCACCAACTAACTTTCCAATTATCTCCGATCAATCAATTTGACGTTTGTATAATGTCTACGCTACAATTCATAAATTACGACTTATAGTTTCTCGATGAGACTCCTAGATTATTCGCTTCTTTTCCATAGCGTATTCGAACTCGAGCAAAACAAGGAAAGAAAAAAAAGCGGTTGATCGATCTCTTCGTACTGACGGCGAGCGATGCATCTTTCCTAGAGGTGAGATGCGAGAGAAGCGAGTCGCGCTGGATCAGGAAAAAAGGAAAAAGCCGAGGTAGTGCAGCAAGGAAAGAAGGACGTGGATAAGTATGAGGATGGAAAGGAAAGTACGGAACGAAGGTAAATAGGGGAGAAGGGACGGTAGATACAGACCTTCACAAAGGCAAGTTAAGAATACCTTCTCTATGCAAGACCAGCTGCGTTCTTAAAAGCATATTTGGCTCGGTATTTCTGCTACGGTCGTCTATATAAAGCGCCTTCGAAACAACTTGAATTTCTTCGCGCCACAACATCGTTAGAACTCTCCTCTCGTAAGAGGAGAGCCGTCGAAGAAATAGTAGGCATCGGTGTGTGCTTTCGCCGCCATATTGCAATCGTCTACCTAGCAGTAACACTCAAATTGGAGTGTAAATTCCCTTTTCTCGTTTTTGCTTCCATTTTTCAACGAATTATATTTAATTATAATCTAAAATATAATCGCGGGTTAAAATTTCTTTTTATTTTCACGCTGTTTGTCATATGATATTATATATATAAATAATGCTTAATCTATTTTCACGTACATATTATATAAAAAGTAATTACATTATAAATAATAACAAAATAAACACATATATTCACAGATTTATCGCGTAATTATAATTAAAGCGTAATTAGAAAATAAGAAATATCACAAAATATCCAAAAATATTCTTAACCTGAGATCTACATTTTTTAATCTAAAAAAAATGAAAAATGGTGCGCAATTTCGGTTCTCCTATATTTACTATTTATAAAATTACATGTTCTTTTCGTTATGTAGAGTTAAAAGCAAGGGAGAGAGATCCATTAAATTGTGGCGAAATTTTCTACCTTATATTCGAAAAATTTATCGAAATTGTTCTAAAAGTTGATAATATTTAAAAAAAAAAAAAATACATTGTATAAATTGTTTCATAATGTTATCGTAATATTTAGTTTAAAATCGTAGAGAAATTCAGAATATTATCAAAATGTTTATAATATGACTTAACTTTGAGCCAGACATTTAATAATGATAAAAGAAGAACATTTAATTAAATTCTATCTATTTAATTACAATATTTCTCTTCTTAAATGATAAGTATTCCTCTATTTTATATTAAAAATACCAAAGGGCACATAACTTGGAAGAAGGCCATTTTATATACAATATTTATTAAAGTGTCTTTCTAAAATAAATTTAATTGATTATTACGATCTATGAAGCCTATGCTGAATTTCGCTTCATTATCTGAACGTCACGTTTATTTTTTTGATATTCTTAACTTGTACTTGAGAAACAAAGCATCTCTAGATCCGTATACGTTATAAACTTTTCTCATTATTTTAGTTAATAGAACATGTTATAAAGTTAGAACTAACATTGTCGAAATATATATGTATATACTCTGCGTATTATAATATAATAAAGGGAGAAAGTGTTTGTTATATTTAAACCAAAAGGATATTGAAGACAAAAAGAAAAAATAACAATACTCACATTAATTATTTCATTATCAATCATTAGTTAGAGTTTGCTGTATTGTGTGTATTTTACTACAACATGATAGATAAAATTGAGCGACATAGCGACATAGCAAAATCAAAAGGGCAAGCGCGAGCATATATTTGCGCAACGTCTATTTCAGATACTAGGAAAATTCTGACTCTCGTAGCAACGCACAGTGTTTATTTATCTTGCAAATGCGCCAACATGTGCAACAGAGCATTCGCATTTGACGAATATCGCTCGGCATTTCTGTCGTACATCTCTCAAAGCGAATGGCAAAGAAGAACACGGATGAAAAACAAACGTCAGTCGGTAAAACGATGTCCGTCATTTTCGCAAATGGCGTGCAATTATTTATCTCAGCTGTGAACTTGATACATTCTACGAAAACATCGAAATGCCCTTTTCTGCGTTGCAAATTAAAATCAAACAAATTGGAAGCAACAAATGATTAATCTGTCTAATAATAGCTCAATCATCTAATGTAGCTCGTTAAAAAAAAAATAAAAAAACGTTTAAGTCATTTTAAAAAAAGAACAATTTTAACAAAAAAATACATTGTACTCATGAAAAGCGATCAGCACAATATCCTATATATCGAATTACATTCTTTCAGTTTCGACCGATCAAATTAAATGATACAACAACCCTATCGCCCCTGAACGGATGAAAAAAAGGATTGCACGATGCGCGATAGGTACTGGCTTTAGAAAGAAACGAGCACGATGCGTTATCCGATGTGGCCAGCGTGCGATAAGAACCGAATGCACGGGCGTTATCTTATCGTTCCGGAGAGCACACACATACGGATCCTGTCATATGCCATTAACGCCCCGACGTATCACGCACGGTGGCCGCGTGTATGAAGAGTTATCGGGCGATCGTAACGAAGTTATCCATACGTCAACGTGCGGCCCGATAGCTCTCGAAATTTTTTCCCGAGCGCTCCACCCGCCCAGGAAATCTGCGGATCCTCGCATGACGAAACGGATCATTGCGTCCGGTTTTATCGGCGTAGCGACGATATAAATCTGTCAGGGTGTTCGAGAGGGTTATATCATACGCGAGACTCACGCGCTCCATCTCCTCTCGACAAGGGTCCAATAGAACCAAATGGTGTTAAAATATCAGACTTGGTACGTGGCCTATTTTAAACATACATATTTAAAACGTATCGATATAAAGGAAAATAAATAAAAAATGATATTCTTAATTTAAATGCTATTCTAAATTTAAAAAATCAAACCGTATTAATGTTAATTAACTTAACGTCACTATGTAAATATATTTTTGGAAAAAAATTTTTTTCTAAATACAGAATTTAAATACGCACATTATGTAAAAAGAAAAATAAAAGTTGTATTAGTTGTGGCAAAAATTTTTTAAAATTTTAATTCAATCTAAATTTGAACGTTGAAGTTTATTATGAAACAACTTTTACATAAAGTAAAAAACAATGATATATTATATTTATTTGTTTATCTTATATATCTTTAAGGAAAAATGATCTTTTTAATTTAATTATGAAATATAAATTTTAAATCAGTTGTATAATAATCTGATTTTGAGATTTAAAGAAGATTTAAAGATCTCACAACATATAGCACGCAACTGTAGACTTTTTGCTAAATATAATAATCTCGTAAATTAAGAATAGAAGCTAAATTTAAAGAAAATAAAATTATTATTTGTATTAAAATCTAGGAACAAGATAACTTCAAATTTAAAGGCGAGAAAGAAGGTACTAGGTAATTTCACCTTTTCTTCGCGCCACAACATCGTTAGAACTCTCCTCTCGTAAGAGGAGAGCCGTCGAAGAAATGGTAGGCATCGGTGTGTGCTGACCTAGTACCTTCTTTGTCCTACGAATTCGAAAAAAAAGATGTCGATGCTGGTAAAGCCGTCGATACTTATGGGGCTATTGGATGGCTAGGTGGTCTTTCATTAATGCGTGCTCTGTGCAATAAAGTTTTTTCCAGCTTACGAAACGGGTGATATAACGCCTAATACCTTCCGGCGTCCGATATTTGCCGCGAGTGCCGCTCGTTGCGGTTAAAGTTTACCGAGAAAGTAAGAGGATTCAGGGGGGATGCCTCTATCTGCAGGTAAATACAGCAGGAACAAAAATGCCGTGCCCTATTCACTTTGATGATGCAGCTCTTGAGATAAGTACAAGTGAAAAGCGGAGAACACAATGCCCGCATTTGTGTTGTGCGTGTCCAGAGTTTTGTTACTAAAACCCAGCAAAAAATTTACACATGAACTGTATTAACTAAAATGCAGAAACTGAAATGTTAAGGTAACAATTAGACTCAAATATTTGCGCGCAATATGTAAATGTAATAAAAACAAAATAGTTTTAACAATTATTAAATTTACCTGCAACATTTTTTCGTATAAATTAATTATACGTAATGATCTGATAAAACAATTCTTTAGACTTTAGGTAGATCAGAGCTTAATTAGTCCAAGCATATACGTTACGTTAATTTTAATAAACAGTTTAATAATCTTTTTACAATATGTAAATTTTTATTATTTTATTTTTACGTTTAAGCAAAAGCTTGTATTCAATTTATTATACTTTCAACAGAAACTTTTATTTTCAGGACTTTAATTCGTATCTTTATCGTGTTTCTATGTACAAAAGATAATATTTTAGAAAATCAGATGAAAGAAAAAAATGTCTTTACGAGTTACCATATATTCACACATACTCGCACCAATTATAAGGCGTTTTAAATTGGCATCTGGTGCATCTCTGTCTCTCTCTCTCTCTCTCTCTCTCTCTCTCTCTCTCTCTCTCTCTCTCTCTCTCTGTCGTAAGCAATCAAATTTCGATTTAACGGTTCACAAGATCGCCATGTTGACCGCGCAAAGATATAGATCATAAAGAAAGCAGCACGAGCGATATCATGTATTCAGGATCGTTGTGGTCGTGCATAGAGAGGCAAACGTTAACGGTGGTATTAACGTAACCGACGCTCGTTACTTTCCACTTAGGTAGTCGAGAGATGCGCAAGGAGCCTTACTTTGGCTGCAACGGCGAGCTTTTCCCTGGGCTCGCCTTTTAACCTCTTCCTATCGTCTTCTCCGACCATCCTCAAGTTCCTCCCATTTCATCCCGTGCCTCACCGAAAAGTCGCTCCTATTATTTCAATTATTAAAACACTGCTGCACTGCGGCGCCGCGTTGCCTCTCTCCACTATTTCTCCGACGCTTTTAAGCTCGCGTTAGTAGTCGGAGCATTTTCCGATCAACCCCTATACCGGCCGCCATTACTACTCGCCGCGAATCGTGACGCGATCGGAATGGCAAAACTTTTCACTTTGTTGTCGGCGACGTATACGTCAAGGAACACAGGACGGGGACACGACGAGTCTGTCCACGCGAGTGTACTGAACTCAGCGAGCGAGAGGGACGGGGGGGGGAGGGAGGGGGGGCTTTCGTGATTGTCGGCAATAAAAGTCGCCTGTACTGATCGCTATCTAAATGTATGCGAAAACGCAGCGGCGGTCGTGTCGTTTCGACGAGTGTAACTAAGCTCTCGGATCGCAGAAGGGTGCTCCTCGAGCACTACGTGCTTTGCGGCTACGTCGCGTCGCGTCGCGCTGAGCGCGATGCACGTAATATTCGGCGATTACGGGTTAATTACGCGAAGCGGCGAAATTATCTGCCATTATCGTTGTTAATGAAGCAATTTCTGACACCTACTTAATTGCGCTGGGATGAATGGACGAGCGGGGTAGATTTGGGAGAAATGCACGCGGTCGTTGCATTTCTCGCGACGATATTAGGCGGTGCAATTTCGAGAAAATCTATGTTATGCGCGAATTGTTACGATTAATACAAGAGTTCGTGAAGACAATTTTTGAAGCATTTAAATTGCCCATCGTCTTACACGTCGATAATTATACGTGTAAATACTGTAAAATAATTTGTAGAATGTTTCATAGTCGTCGAATCGATAGTTCTCGAGCCAATTGGAAATCGATATTTTTCTCTCGGCAAAGTTTCGAGAAGTCGGATAACAAAATGTTATTCTCGAGTTGCCTTTAAATGAGTTTATCTTTGACAAGGTTTTACTCCTCACTCGTTGAAGTTGTACTTTTCAAATATATTCTTTTAAAGAGAAACGCTACATTCGCAATTGTATTGAATATTATATTTATTACATTTTGATTTAACTCGTAACTCGGTGTTCTAAAAATAATTAACATTTACAATCGATGCCGCAAGCAAATCGAACACTAATAAATTGATCGATACAATTTTCCGAAATTACATTATTTATTTAAATCCGTTCTCTTCCACTACTATTTAGAGATACTGTCGCGCATCTCATTAGCATTCGATTCGAGACTGCGACCGTAAGTTAGTATTTTCGGCTGTTACGATGCATATGTGTGCGTATATGAAGTGAGTGGATCGCGACAGGAATATAGGTACCCACCATGGTTGAATCGAAAGCATTGGGGAATTGCTCCCTAATTTCGGAGCCGCCCGGCTTATACCACTCTCTTGCTCTTGCTCTTCTAACGACTGTGCCTCACGCCACGCGATTACCATGGGACTTTCGAAGGGGTGGAGAGGACGAGCGATGCCATCGATTTCAAAGTCGGTAGCAACCGAGCTACGTCCCGTTCGTCGTGTGTCTACGCGTTTCCGCGTTCACGTGTCGCAGACACGTATATATAACGCTCGCCAGCGCTTAGAAGGTTCAGGAACGGTCGAGAATGAAACTGACGCGCAATATTTTCCCGACTGACCAGAGACCAATATTCGCGCGACACGCACCATATTTAATTCCCAGCGTCGTATTTAATGTACATCGCATTAATTGAAATTTCGCGAATCCGGCACGCTCGACGTGTCCTCAATTTTAATGTCGTTATCGCTGTAAACGCTATTGTTGTAAAATCCGTATTTCTCGTGTCGCAATATAAATGCTTACAGCGCTGCATCGTTAATTAATTTCGCATTACGATGCTAATCTCACAATTACTGTGTTAATGTATGTATAATTATATTACATGTATTCCTAATTATAATTTGCACAGAATTATTAAAAGATACAATATATATATATATAATACATTATAATTGGATATGTTGTAGAATGTAATATTAATAATTTTGTTATGTGATTACAAATGTATGATTTGGACAATCATAAAACAAGAAATAAATTTAGAGAGAAATTTAAAATCACGCGGAGGAAATGCCAGTCTTTGGCGAAAAAAATGGAAAAAGAAATTTCTCGTCCGACCAAGCTCGTCGACACGAATGCGCAAGGCTAATTTTACTTCGCCGCTCACGGCGTCATCCGTCACTCGAAATTGGCAGATCGCAGTAGCAGCCGCCTTCTCTACAGCTAATTATGTAAGCAGGCCGAGATTTCTCGGTAGCTTCGCGACAGAAATATTTGGCCGATAATAGCATGCGACTTCACGTCGTTTCAGATCTTTCTATGAAGTCTGAATTGTATCGCGAGGATGTCCATCATTGTCAAAATTACAATTCAATTATTTCCACAGTGCTTGAATGTGATTTAACGCGCTCTTCTTATACGTAAAAAACAACAGTGGCATCTAATTTACATCGAAATGCGCTCGAAAATGTACGTCTCTGCTTAAGTGTTTCGACCCTCTCGAAAAAGCCTGTCGAGATTCTTGGCGCGATTAAAATCTGTTGTAATATATTCTATAATTTATTGTCATAAAGTTATTAAGACAGAAATATGAAATTGTTAAATTATGTACCAAATCTGGTTGATTTAAGAAACTTATTCACACGTGCTTTGGAATAAATATATAATAACAATCAGAGATAATATTTAAATATACTTTAGATATATAATACAAAAAAAAAAAAAAAAAAAAAGAAATTTCTTATACAAACTGAAGAAATTTGTTCTATGAAAAATATATATAACAAACAAAATATATAAAATTGAATACGAAGAATAAGAAGAATAAGAGAAAGTAGAAACTGTAGTAAACAATGTATCTAATGTTTTAAGGCGGATCTTTCTCGTTGGAGATCAATATAATTACAAGCTAGAATCATATCAAAATAGCAAGGCCAGACATGATGAGAATGTACGCGAAGAGAATTTTGCAAAATTAAGGCGACATCCTCGGGTTTTAAAGTAGAACGCGCACAATGCTGAGGCTAAAGGTGTTTTCCAGGCGTCTTATGGTGGCATTGTGTGATATATAACCAACGTAGACCTTTCGAGAACCCCGTCACGGCCCTTAGAAGCCAGCGCATAAAACCTTGGTAAATAGAACATAAATTTCTTCCCCGGCGATGGGGGAGACGTTCAAATAAGAGAGCAACGAACGCAACCAGCCGCCGATGTTATCTTCGTTCGCGCGTAACGTCAGCAAACCTGCGTCACATACGGTCACCCCATGGTGTGTATGTATACCCGTGCACATTGGGATGATACATCCGAGGGATGATAATTCCTAGCAAGTCCTGGCAAACGATCAACATCGCACGCGTGTTCGACGTATACCTCGTGTAAACTCGTCCGACTCCCACAGGGACTGCGCGAAGCGAGAGGAGAGACAGATAGCGCGGCAGAGGATTAGATTGGTACAGGTAGTCAAATAACTGTTCCGACATCTCTCCCAACTCGGACAATAAGTCATTTTGTCATTTGCCGTAAATTGTTACGAGAATACAGGGAGCGAGGGAATGGTTTTATCAAAATTAGAGATTACATCTCACATATCTTACATGCACTTGTGTGAAATATTTAGAAATCACTAAAAAAAGAGTGTATATCTTATTAAAAAAATGAGTCCTGATAAGTATCTATAAGTTCTTTTACTGTCAATTTCCCATATAAAATTACTTTTTCTACAAATATCATTCTTTTATATCTAACATTTTCTAATTAATTAAGAACTTAAAATTATTTAAAATAATTATGCTTTTATATTTTACTAAATATTAAAGATAATTTGAAAAAAGAGATATTATTTATAATAAGCTAGTTTTTTATAGCGCTGCTGTAACAGTGCACACAAACTCTCTCTCTCTCTCTCTCTCCCCCTCTCATTCTCACAAAATTCTGTAGAAAAGATTAAATAAACTTCTGCGAGAGGTGGTGAATTTATAAATGTAATCCCGTAATCGGGCTTCGTAAATACTCTTAATGGCTAAGTAAAAGTAAATACAGTAAAAGTATTAGCATCAGAGTGGAAATTGTAACAGTTAATTAAAATGACATAAATCTGAAAAATGTTTGTAACAAAATTAAATTAATACAATAGTTACATCATGCACATCTCTCACACATTTATCATTTATAGTACTTCACACATAATAAAACATTAAACAATATAAATTAAATCGATGACATTTATCGCATTGATGTTAAAGCGGCCTGAAAAAGGCTGAAATAAATCGTCGCGTCAGACATCAATTGTACTAATTTACGCGCGTTTCGTTCATTACAAGACGCGTAAGGGGTAACGCATAACGCAAAACACAAGTTTCTTAGCTGCGTGCAGAGCTGGAACGCGGTAAATGCAGCGCGACATTTTAGCGCGACTGTGAGGAACGACCGCGCAACTAATTGTCCTGATTTATGCACGTAAACGTGAAACGCTTAAGCAGCAACGGCCGACACCGCAACTAGCCGAGGGGAACGCGATATTCAATTATATGGCCAGCTGGCGACCGTCCAATCGCACTTCGGTCGCTTTGATACCATTCGTTCGATCATCGGTCGTGCGCGAGGCTCTTCTCCACGCTACGCCGATAAGGGCGGACTAAGCGCGACCACGCATGAAACTACCCCATTCCCGTCCACAAGCATAAGCCTGCGGACGTGAAGCAGGTTACATCGCCTGCGGTCGATCGATGCTACCTAAACGAGTAGCGAATGTATATCCAACACCTCCGCCTAGGACCTTTTTCACCAGATTTACATTCACCCGGACAAATTACGCGAAATAGTCGAGTTAAAAACAAATTGTGTGTCTAAAGTTTTTTTTTTTTTGCCTCATACAAGTGTGTAAATTTTTTTCTAAAAGCTATGGAATAAATAAATAATAAAAATTCCTCTGCTAAATTTTGCATTACTTTTAATTTCGCATATCTTTTAATGTAGATCTAATATTCTTTTTAATGTTTCTATGTCTTTCTATTGGATATTTTCGGATTAATTACATATATATTTATATATAAAGCATCTCGTGTTTTATTTTGGCAAATTGTAACTTATTTATATATAGGTATATAGATACATATGTATGTACAAGAAAACGGTAAAGTAGCATAATAAAAAGCATTAATCGTCATCGCAAAAATGAGTAAATCGTATTAGAATGATTCTTTGTTACGCTTATATACTTTCTTATATTTAATCGCAGAGGCAACAGCGTGACAAAAACTATTTTAACGCAACGAACAAAACAATAGCTGCGGGAGGTCATAAATCGATCTGGCTGGAAAATGTTGGCGTAATGACCGTGCTATATCTTATGGTCTCGTGTCTCTCTCTTTTGTGGTCGGACTATGCGGTTGAGGGTGACAGTTCCATCATTGTCAACTCTGGATGGCGAGGGGCCGGTTTCAATGTAATGTCATTGCTCGTCTATTTATCATAGAAACGTACATATTTTTCTTTACGACATCTGCAATATCGTGCAGCTTCATGAGCACGGATTCGCGATAAAAACTCTGCTAGATTATTTCCGGAATTCTTTAATCTCTTTCCACGGCAGCTCCACTGAAACCCATCGTTCTCTCATAGGGTACTATTTCCTTAAACCAGCAAAGTGCATTTCAACTTCGGAGTAACATTTCATGTACTGTAACGCTTTGTACGCTTTTTGTCATTATCGACAGAATGCGTTCTCCGTTGAATTTCACAACCTAAATAAATAATTTAACGCTTTGAATTAAGAATTTTACTCCATTCCAAAATATTTTCTCTCTATATTTATTGCAAATAAATTAATAAAGAGAAATAGTAACAATTAAAATATAAATAAAATAGATATATATATTATTTAGAAAAAAATATAATATTTAAAAATTAAAATACATTAAAATAAATAAGCATGTGTTTTACATCGACCATTTCAGTTTCTTACATTGTAAGAAATTAATTATACAATTCAATATTTATACTTGATGTTATCTAATTAAAATATTTTTATTTAATCAAAATACATTTCTATCCAAACGTAGGAGGAGCGCGTTTTTGCAGAGATTGTTTAATCCCCGATAAATTCAAAGAGCACATCAAAAGCCTTAGGAAAGGAGCGTGTCTTATATGTACGCAGACATGCGTCTTTTCACACCGTGAATTTCTATTATCGAAGATGCTCCGATTTACCGCATACCGGAAAGGATGCAGATTGGTACCAGTCTGCTTCCCTTCTTTACGCCTCTTTACTTCTCCCATGTTCTACCTAAGCTACATCCTCTCTCAAGCACGAGCCATCAGCTTAGCTACCAAGAGGACATGCGCTTGAAGGATAAAAAAGGGAGATCGAATGAGAGCAGTAGGTAGGAAGAAGAAGAGAGGGGGAAAGGGGGTTGGAAATGTGTAGATGGTTACGAAGAACGGTGAGAGAGTAAAGTTGACAGGGAAAAAATTGGAAAACGCGGATTAAAGGGTCTCTTACGTGACGGAAATACCTTCGACGACATCTAAGGACCAAAAGAAAGACATCGTCCAATTCGGCGATGGTTCTGCGGAATCGAAAACCGACAACGATAGTCGTCAACTGCATAAATACAACTACATAAATCTTCCGTCAACATTTATCGCTAATCGGTTTCATCAAAACGCGGAGGCTTTTTCGACGGAACGTGATCTCGTGATTCCGAAAGCGTTTTAAGACGAGGCTCGATAGGGAGATTGAAGACCAAGGGTTTTACGGTCGACACGGTAACTTCCTCATTGTCCTCTTCCCTTTGGGCTTGGCGTCGCAGGATTAAGCTCCAACGTCAAGCGCGTATACATAAGGAAGTTGGGCAGCCACTGAGCCGCGGCACGAGTTTCCTTACTCTCTGCTTCGCTCGGGAAATTTAAAGGTGAACTCGCGGCTGGAGCCAACCTCGCGAGAATGGAGCGGGGTACCGTAGCAAAAGTTCGCCGTCGAAAAGAAGAGATTTCGACGAGAAACTTTGGCTATGAACTCGGCCGCGATACGTAGGTGCGCGCAGCTAGATTATCGATCATCCCCTCGCCGATGCATCTATGATTCTTTCCAAACTATCCAATATTCTGACGGCTCGCGTACGCGATAAGTCGATTATATCTAATTAATCGAGTTATTATGAGCGAATTGTTTCGAATGAGCTTCTTCCTCTCGAGTAGATAAAAATTAATTTTAATCCGCAACCTTTGTTAATGATGTCATCATATTATGCTCTCATTAATTTTTGAAAATCGAAGAAATATGTCAAAAGCAAATACAAATTTGTTAATTTCTTTTTGTTAGTATTGATTGAATTATATTGTGAAATATTCATGTTACAAACTTCTCGATATTTCGATATTTTTTTTCTATCTTTTATTGCTTTTATTCTGGAAATAAATTGCATAATATAATTATCGAGGTTTCAAACTATATTTAACGATACTGTAAGAGAAATTTCAAATCGATATCTTTCTTAATATATTCCTGCCTTTTCAGATATAGTCTACTGTAATTCTACAAATGTTCGACAATTGTGCGATCGCATTCCCGTCGTCGATAAATTTACCGCAGCAATGGCAAGAATCGTGCAGCACTTGCGGCAGGAAAATCGATAGCAATCAGGAGACACGAGATCGGGGTAGCAAGCGTTCGAGTCTGATACGCGAACGACAGGTGGACGGCGACGAGTTCCAGGCCATTACTACTACTGAATATTTCAGCGACGGGACGCGACCGTGGGGTGGTTGCCTGAAGGGGCCACCAAGGGAACGAACCACCCCCGCCTCTATTATTTATTACGTTACAGTCGGAGAGCGCGGGACGAAGCTGTCCTCCACTTGTGGCACTGGCCAGAGATCCTCCTACGTTTCCTTTCCCCGCCCTCCCGCTCTCCCGCCCCACGGTCCCGGTGCATCATTGCACATTATTCATACGACGAAATTTGAATTATACATTCGATAGAACGGTCGTGACGTTCGCCACCGTCGCGTTTCCAGTCCGGACGCGCGACGCGATGCTAAATATCTTACCCGTTACGCTTCGCGTTTAAGGAGCAATAACCGACGAGGACTTTGAATGTCGGAACGCGGTGGCACGTTACGAAATGCAAATGCCCGCAATAGACGAGCGCGAGGAAGTTTTGCCCTGAAATGGATAAGGAATGTTTAATGCGCCGCAACTTTCCGACCTAATCTCTGCTTTTTCATTTAACTGTTAGTTGAAAATCATGACATATACGTAATTAAGTTTCGTATGTAATAATGCAAGTAATGATATATGTATTTTAGAAATATAATATGCAATCGTATAACAGTCTGTCACTATCTTCAAATGTTATATGTATATGGAATACAATACATATAACATGTCATGATTTAAATATTTTTTTATCATATGTATTCTAATTTTTGAAGTTAATTAAGTAAAACAAAAATGTTGACCTTCGTGCATCATTTTTTTCTAAGTTACCTTGATTATTAACTTGACTTTTTATATTATACGGATATTATTATAGTTCTTTACTGTAGTTAGAGAGATTTGTTCAGTTAAATTCAGCGAACAAATCATGCTGAGAAGGAAGAAACCGGTATTAAAAAAACGCGAGAGATTGTCTTTAGGTGAGTGCAGAAAATGCGTTGTTTCCGTATCCTTCGTAAAACGAATCACGCGCACACGTGTACTGTATATACACAATCGGTCGTAACACGTGCAGCAGTCCGATTATCCGGAAATTGAAAATCTGGCAATAGACTGCCTGTACGAGTAATTTTTTCTCCCGCTCGTATTGTAAGAGCAATTTTTCTCCTTTACAATAATTATTTTAAGCACTACCGTTACCAGCTATTACAATAAATAATTTAACAGCATTAATTAATCATTGATCACACACACACACACACACAATACGCAACAATTAGAAAGAAAGAGAAAGAGAGAAAATAGAGATGTATAAAGTAAAGTGTTATGTAACTTTTAAACTTTTATATAGCGTATATAAATAACAATAAACAAATCTTCAAAGTCATTGATATTTTTATGATCAATTTAGTTAATAAACAATGTACAAAACCGCGACACAATTAATAATTATAAAGCATTTTGTATATAATAAATTGATAATTATAGAAAAAGATTCTTTTCCCTTTGTTCATTTGATGACTAGCTGGAAATAAAGAGAATAAAACAATGATAATAAAAAGTACATTAACACACAAGTAATTATAGTGTAAAGGAGAGAGAGAGTAAGAGAGAGAACACAGATAACTGGGAAAACGTACGTATTCTAAAGAAATGTACATCAAAGTACCATTGGGATTTCTCTCTTGAGACGAAAAGTGTGAAAATCTAGAAATACTATTCTACACCACTGAAAAAGACTCCCTGGAGATACATCTGGTTAGTCGGTTTCCTTTTTTGCGCCGACTTGGAATTAATCTAAAATTAACCGTCGAGTAACCGACAATTAAGCCATTATATTCTTAAACCGTCCACTTAAAGATATAACGTTTCCTATTATACGAGAAATATTCCGATGTAAGGTAATAAAAACGGATGCTTTGAATAATTTAATTATAAAAAATAAGATAACATTAATTCATGAATGTAAACGGAAATTAAAATATAATACTTATCTTAGAAAATCTATTTTTGTGTAAAAGTACAGTCTGTCCTTACATCAAATTTTAAGAGATCCAAGCTATTAAAAATCTTTTATAAAAGATACACTACGAGAATATACATAACTGAAATTATTAACTGAAATTAAAATTGAGTTTCTATGTAATCTCTAGTACATACTTCAGTTTTTAATCTACATTTATAATAATTAGATAAGGTTTTGTAAAGATATTAATAATTAAAATTACAAATGAGACTTGAAAGAAGAAAATTATCTTTGTAGAAAAGATGATTGTAATATCGATTTCTTTAGATATTTTTCGTTTACCAAAGATTAAGCTATTTTTTTTGACAGCGCTTTCACTATTTTCTTTGAACTCGCAGTTTTTTTTAGCAAAAAATTAATAAAAATATATAATTTAATCATATGGAAAATTCAACTTGTGGACTAATCAATTATACGATTGTTTCTGAAAAATAATTATAAAACAAATTAATGAATTAAATGAATTACGCGGTAACTGATATTCCCGGTATAAAATGGTCTGTCATAAATTGCGAATATCGTCTAGAACAATTGCCTCTGCGCGCACGTTAACTTTATACAAATAGAAAAGAGCGCGATTTAAAAATTCATAGGAAAACAGTGAGCGCATGAATATCGTGGCTCTCTCATATCCGCCATAAAACGTATCGCGTGTACCTGCAGAGGATAGAAAGCATACTTCGACCGTCGACCACGGTTCATCGTTGATCCGGAAATTGGATATGCCAATAAACTAGCTGTGCAAATAATTTTTCTTCTTTTTCCCGTGCGCCGGCATCAATCAGAATGCTCGCTCGATGCGTGCATTCATATGGTAAAAATTCACGCTTTCTCTTTTCCGTGCGTTCCTAGAAACAATTTTCTTTTCCTCTCACCCCACGATTTCCATGAGAGATAATTTGAAGAAAATGTCGGCAATAATTTAAAATATATTTGCACAGATATCCGTGTGCATATCTTTTTTAGAAATAATTATTTGTTAATAATTATACTCTTAATAATGTTAATTAAATAGACACATGTATTACTAATATATAATAATATATATTGCAATCGAGAAATTTAATTATTAGTTATTTTTAGAAAACCAAAAATTGTTGTTAGGCAGCAAATGAAAATGGCTTCGCTTCTGTCGGGTTTGTTGAATAAGCGGATTCCTCTCAAATAACCTCTTCCTACAAAAAGCCTTATTAGGGAACAAGCATTGAAAAGTACTCAAAAAAATCGGGTTTCTCTTATACGAGAAAGAGATTTTAATATTCAGTCAGCAACAAAGTTTACGATAATTAGTCGTTAGTCTCCGATATAATAAAAATTGGTAGATACGATAACTGATGTGCAAAAAGAAAACGACAATAATTTATAGCAAAATAAAATAGCGTTCACATAATTAGAATCACGCGAATGCACACGACTTTTCGAAAATGTAATTTTTTTCTCTGTTTGTTGCGAAAAGCCCATCGTTTTTAGTGTGGGACATATTGCAATCATGCATCTACGCCAAAAATTTATAAAGAGTAAATGTAGTGCTATCTGTTATTTATAGATATATATTTTGTTAAAGAAATAAATGCTTCAAATTCATAAATTTATTATTTATTTATTACTTTAATGAATAACGTTAATTCAGTTTTAATAACGTATATTCAATTCCAAAAACAACTAATATTTGATGAAATATTGATTATAGTTTATCGATTCACTGGTATATGGAGTTTCAGAAATTTCGATTTAATTCGATTTGTTTTACGTTTTAAATATACGTAATATCTGAATAAATACATATTTAAGTATACTTATTAAAATATTTCAATTCTTTTAAATTAAATTAGTAATAATATTACTAATTAAAGCAGAAACAAAATTTCATCAAAGATTAGTAAGTATAAAATTTCACTTATCTTCATTTAAAATATTTACACTTGGTCTCTCCATTTTATATTTTATTAATTATAGCGGTGTATAAGATTTTATATAATTTATATTCAAATTTAAAATTATGTTAATGAATACTGAGTATTATATGCACTTTTTTATTCTTAATTCAAATATTTTTTTACCAAAATACGTATAATATGAATTTATCTAATATGTTATATAATGTTATAATAAGACATATTTTGAAATATCAGTAATTAAAACAACCATCACCATTAATTAGTTCTTTTTGTGAGATTTCATTATTTACGATACTATACTTGAAAGTGTTTATTAATGATAATAACTGATTCCATTTATAACAAGATACTTTATACATATATATTTTTTAATTAACATGTAGAGATAAAAGTTTTTGAAATATGATGATTCTGTAATACTAAAGCTTTGATAATTAAAATTTTATAATAATATTCAATTCAATTTTAATAACTTTCTTCTTTTGTGTCTTTCCTATTATAACCATATATTCAACATTTAAATAATTATATTTTAATATAATAGCACAAAACATTTCTTCTTATTTTTCAAATAAAACAATGCCAAGTAAAAAAATTTCTTTTAGCAAAAAATAATATCTGTCAACATACATACATATGTTTGTCATTAACGTATTATATAATACAGCTAGCTTTTACCTTTAAATGTTCTTTCATGGAGCGTCTGTCGATGCTTTGAATTTCAATAAAACAATTCTTTTTTCGTCAACATTTATATAGAGAAAAAGATGTTGTAAAATATAGTATATTATTGGACATTTCATAGTATTACAACATATGTACATTAACTAACAATAAATGTCTTTATAGCGTCGAGACGGAAATAACTTCACTGACAATGAGTTTCAATAAGAAAATGAATAAAAGACATAAAATAATTGAATCAACAGGCATGAATTGTTAGGAATATTTGTTCTGATGATACATATATATTAACGATAGAGGTAAAATAGTAGAAAATATAATTCTAAAAATAGATGTATAATTGTTATTATGTATTATGTCTGAATTATTTATTAATGTAATCAAACATTGTTATTTATATTTCCTATATTATAGGATATTTAACTACATATACATATATATCTGACATATCTATGTAAATGGCATAAAAAGATATATTAATTAGCTATTTAACAAAAAAAAGAGAAACAAATTTGTGTTTACCAATAGACTCTGTAATAAAAGATCAGAATTTTTTAATCTTACTACTAATTATCATCTAATATTCTGAACCTATACGTAGAATAAAGTTTGCGTAAGAGGAATTATCTCTCTCTAATCAAGAAACGTTCTCTCTCTTTGTTTTTCTTCTCTGTTGATGCATTCAATCCTTCTAAGTATTATAGTTCGAGAAACCTGCCCTTAGTTCCAGAAACTTATGTCAATAGACAACTCAAAATGAAACGAGCGAAGCGCGAACTAGCCTATTAAACGAGAAGTAATGGAGGAGCGAAGAAGGGGAGGGGAAGGAGGGAAAGAAAAATCGCGCCCTCACTTTCCGGCTTTCGAAAGTGGTGAAGAGATCAAACCCTCTCGTTGTGTCGCGCCTGCAATAAATTACTTCTCATAAAGCAACTCATTAGTTTTCCAGTGGTTATTCATCTATCGTCGGAAAGAGCGAAAGATTTCCTTACGCAAATAAAAAATTGCTGCTTTTCTTTTTCAGTTTTAAAAAGCGCCGCCAACAGGGAGTTTCGGCCTCTCTGGAAGAGATGTCAAATGTCAACCGAAGAAAAAGGTGCGGCGAAGGAGAAACAGGCTGAGTTTCCTCTTTTTTTTGCAAGGGACAGAGCGAAGAGATTGAGCTCTTACGTGTCACATGTCGCACCCTCAACGAGTTACATCTCGTAAAGTAACGTTACCGCTCCTCATTTTCCATCTCTTTCTGATATTTCCGACATCCTAATCTAAGAAAAGTTCTTCTATTTTGAGAAAACCCGAGCAATAAGGGAGCTTCGGGTTATACTTCGAGTTTTTACGGAACAAATCTTTAAATGTCGTCCGCGCCGAATTCAACAGTTCTTACTTCGATCGTAAAATAGAAAAAGATGCAATTTATTGTAAAATGCATAGAAATAAAGCATCAATATAGACAATAACAATCCATTTTCGATAGCTTGAAACATTTGTTTTTGAAGTTATTATAATGTTTCTTGGATATGTAAAGAACAGAAAACGTAACTTACGCATTATTATAAAATTAAAACAATATAAACAACAATTTTAATAATGCAATTAACATTAACTAGACTTCTTTTAAGATAAATTTCAAGAGAAATCGATCTAGAAATTATAATAAAATGCCAATTATCCAGATAATTTAAAGAATAGTGATGTACTTCTGTCGAATTACCCACATTATAAATTTAAATAAATATGAATATAAACAAGATATTAATAAACAAAATAATATATATGATATATGCATAATAACAATATATATATATAATAATTTCAATATAGAGATTAAAAGATTATCTATTTACATATATATTCGATAATAATTGAAAGAATCAATATAATAAGTGGCAGGATAATTGACGTTTTATTGCATTTTATACCGTAGAAAAGAATTCTGTTAAAAGAAACAAGCTTGAAGATTAAATTTTAGTTTTCAGTGCGTTTCAGACATTTAATTGGAAATATAATTATCGAAGTATCTAACAAGGATAATTGAAACAAGATTAATATCTTTTAATAAAACTTTTGTTACAAGAATGTATATTATATCAGTAAAATTTAAAATTCTAGTAAAATTGTTTTCTAACTTGGAATATTAACTGTCGTATACAATCAAATGGAGTCTTAGTGTTTCGGTAGTAATTGAAACAATCTCATCCTTTATTTCTATTTGAGCTGAGACATGTATGAGCACGAAAAGTTGTATTTCTGTTTAACGAATTACAGATTAGATTGTCCGAATGGATATACCACTGCGCCATTTCAAGTTTAACTGATAAATATTCTATCCTAAATAAATGAAAAATCATCTATTCTGGAGCAAAAAGCGTAATAATTTTGTATTTTCTTATTTATCTTTTCCTTAGATGTCCGTTTCTGATAAAAAGGTATAGCTCATTCATAAAGCAAATACTGAACATAATTCTCTCTTTGCCGCTTCATTACATTATTCATTTCTTACAAAGAAGTAATATACACAATAATATATACAGAAAGTTAATTTACAAAATACGCAGCTACCCCTCTCTCATTATGTCGCCTAACATTATTGTACGTCGTTGTTGTGAAAAAAAATCGAGAAGAAATATAATATTTTTCTCTGCTACAAACAAACACGGAGTTGCAATTATTATAAAGCCTTAAAGGCTTTTAGTTACGTCGTATGACAGCTTCTATTTATTTCTGACGTGAAGTTCAACCATAAAATGAGAGAAAAACTTATTTAAAATTATTATTAAACAAAGTCAATTTATTAATATATTATTCAACAGCCACACAATATAATAATAAAATATACCTATATTAATTTTCCAAAATATTCGACTGTAGATTATTGTTGCTTTAAAATTCGTACGCGTTTGGCATTTAATATTTTTTTGTAAAAGTTTTAGATCTTATCAAAATCAACTTGGAAATAATTTTAAAAATAATTGGAAAAAAATTTTTCGTATTTGTCGTATAATACATCTTCCTTTTTAATATAATATATGTATGCTTTATACATATTATATATATTAATAAATAATTTTGCTCCAACATATAAATATAATAGATATTTCTATAGAGAATTACAAACAATAAATAACATGTATTACACAAAGTGCGCTATGATGTAGAATCATTTATTTATGCTAAAACACGAATCTCGTTGTCAACTCGTAATGATCACGGATATCCGTCGCGCAAAAGCAAAAATAGCTCATCCGGGGTGGAAACTGCGGCTGGAAACGTACTAATTTGTTTTGAGAGAGAGAGAGAGAGTGAGAGAGAGCACTATTAATTCTTAATTAAGTCGACGCGCAATTCTCGCTCTCTTGGCAGTTCATACTGACTTGCTTCAGCTCATTGAGACGCTGCGTAATATATTGAAACTTGGCCGGACTTCAACTATGAGTGATTGGGACGAGGCAGCAGCGTTATAATAGCAACGGTTGCGTCCTCTCGACCCATTTTGGTTTGGTATATGAGCGACCGAAAAAAGAGACGAGAAGAGAGGCAGCGGAGTGAGAGAAAAGAGAGAAAGAGGGAGAGAATTTCGATAGAAACGACGCAGGTACCATTCCATAGAATGGTACCTACGTCGATAAAAACGCATTGAAATAAAAAAAGGATAAAGCGAACTGCCCAGTTCGTTCGAGGACGATTGTGCGAGTGCCGTGAAGCGTTTATATTTCAAATTTTGCAGCAGCATCGCGTGACATTTCGAAAATACAAATTTCGCCCTCTCGCTCAGTCGACACGCACAGTTTTTTCCCCCCTCCGTAAAAAATCTCGCGCATGCTCATGAAATCCATAGAAAAATAATAACGTCGTGTAAACACCATAGACTATTCAAATATTTCGTACAAACAAAATAGAAAAGATATATGTACTTTCTCCTCTTGTGCATTTGCCATCGGTTTTCACAATTGTGTATAGATTCAAAACCACGCAAAATGCACTAAAAATCACTATTTAATTAATCTCTATTTAAAAGAGAAAAATTATAGAAATTATTGAGAAAATTTCTATATAAATATTTTTTTTTTTTTTTTTATATTCGGCTTAATTTTTATTACCTTCATTATAAATATCATCCATTTAATATATCCATGTAAAAGACTTTTTTACCAAATTATTTTTAATATATTATTACTATTATATATACATTACTATTACAAAATGTAATAGTAGCAAATTTCTTTTTATTGTCAGAATATATATATATATAATTGCAGATTCATCTTACTATATCCCGGTGAAAACAAATTCTTTTATTAAATATACAAATGCTTTGTTCCACCGACACGTTAATATCGATTTGTAAAAAAGTATATTCGACACATGTTTACAAAAAATGTTGATTGCGCTCAAAATATCTGCTAAAATATCATTATATTAGTACAAAAAGTAAATGTCAGTTTTTATAAAGTAGCGCATGTCGCACTCGATTTAATATTGCATATTGTGCTTTTGTAGGCTTGCATACGAACCGCAAGTGTATTCGCGCTCGCATTGCAAGAGATTCTATTGAAGGTAGCCATACGAGAGAGGTAAACGCATTTCTGCGGAACGACATTGGGAACATCGAAATCGTGGGAATTTCTATTTTCCTCGATTCCGGTGTCGGCTGTATTGTGTTTACGAGAATCGTCGATCGAATTAAGGAAGCGACCAGCAGAATAAAACGTTGCCGATGCTCGTAGGACGATAAATGTGAAAGAACGATTTTTATGCAGCTCGATTTTACGAGATGCGCGTTACGCTATACTTTGTTGCGATTATTTGCAATCATGTTGAAAATATAATAATTCTGATACGTTATAGTGTGTGTATGTGTGTATGTGTGTATGTGTGTATGTGTGTATGTGTGTGTGCATGTTGAACGAAAAAGCAAAAATATAATATGTTACATTTTATTATAAAATAGATAATTATTCCACTATAGCATTACTTATTTTATATTTGCAAATTTTTTTATTAATTAAAAATCTATTTTATTTCATTAAAAATTGAGCCAATGAAAGTTTTTTTTTATATCTTCTTAAATTGAAATATAAAATAATAAAAAAAAAATGTTTGTACATGTGACGTCTTTATATCATACGTTCACATTACTACAGACTTATTTTTATAAAACTGACATTATGTAAGAGCAGCATATACGGGACTTGACTTTAGAAGAGTTTTTCAGAAAGTAAACACTGAAAGTGATTTAAAAGACTCGAGTGTATCTCATTCACATTAAAGTGGTAATTTGACACTTGGACACTCAGTGCTACTGATGTTACGAAAAGGAGGGATATATCTCGCAGATTCTAAAATCTAAACATATTCTCTGAGAAAGAGAGCAGAAGAGAATAAGCGAAGACGAAACGCAGACTCCTCAACAAGTCGCGTTACGCGTTTCTCGCGTTTCGAATGACTCACTCACGGCGCCTCTTGACTAAAATAGCGAGGCTAACTGCATGATAAACATGATATGGTACATTTCGTACACTCTCGCGCTTTTTTGCTTAATACTGAGTTATTGTTGACTGAAAGTGTTGACTTCATTAAAACCGTTGCAATGTAGCCAAAATGAAACACATAAATATTGCAAGATACATTCCAAAAGATGTGTGTTTTAAGATACTTTCTTACTTATAATCTTAAAATTATTTTAATTAATATTTTGAAAAATATTAAATAACATTTAATATAGTACAAATCTTTAATGTTGTTAACCATAGAAAAATATGAAAAAATAAAGAATAATCATATAATTTTAAAGTTACATATAAAATGCAAAATGTTAAAACACCATAATTTTAAATGTACTTCAGCTTTGCTTTTCAAATTTCTCACAAAAATGGAGAGACACACTGATATAAATTGTTTTATGTACAAGTCTTATGTACAATAATGCGACAAGTCAACATTATGTTTCAAAAAAGTTAGTAAAAAATAAAAAATATATATATATATATATATATATATAATAGTTATAAAATTAGATAAAATTTAATATTGTAAAAAATGTAATATTATAAAAAATTTATGCAAAATAAATTATAAGAAATATTTCAAGTCAATATAAATAAAAAACAATAAATTATGCTAAATAGTTATACATGGAGATTACATTATCGTTGATATAAAAAAAAACGAAGAAAAAAAGACGAAAAGAGAAAAGAAGAGAGAACGCCAATAATCTCTTAAAACGATGACTCAGAAATTCGTGAAAATTCCATGCAATTTTCACGAAATATTCTAGGATCGTTCCCGAACGTAAATTAATAATGCTCAATATAACTTAAAAAGCAAACCAGGATATATGGTAATAACAAAATAGAATTGCAAATATATATGTGTGTATAATATATATAATATAAAAAAGTAAGATTATTGATAAAATAAAATATGTATTGTAATTAAAAAAGGAGAATATTTATATATAAAACATTATAACAATAAATATTTTTTACATAAAGATTTTGTATTATTTTTTAATTAATTGTTTTAAACTTCGGAAAATGTAGCTTTACTTGCCAGCTAAAGTAACCGTACAAATTTACGTGTGCCATTATTGGCACTTCATTGGGATTTTATTCTGGTTGGAAATACACGTGAAAGACGTCGATCCGATCGTGCAGTGACATTAAGCTTGTTTCTATCCCATATTTGATGGGTAAATAAATGCAAATACGAAGGAAGCAGTTGCATGGACATTTGAAATTATGTTGGATTTTGCCATATCTTGAAAAAATATTAACTCCAAAAGTTAGTAATATTGAAAATATTTTGAATAGTCGTGAAAGATTGGATAAGTTTATATTTGCTTTCAAATATATAAAATATCGATTTTTATTATATCATATTTTTATGAGAAATTATTTGATAAGTTTGAAGAAGATCTTTGTTAAATAAAAATTTTATCGGAAGCCATTATTAATTGTCATTTTTCTATCTTAAACGCTTATGATTCAATTTAACTTTTATCAAAATCAATTAGAGTTAATTAGTAACAAAATGAGATAAAAATAAGATTATCTTTCATAGTGAAAAATTTACAAACGTCCTCATAAAAAACTTCAATATCTTATGCGCATTCTAAATGTACAAGATATCTTTGTATAATGATAAAAAATACTTTTAACACAAATATTCTATAAAAAGAGAATAACTAACTTCTCTGTTACTGTCACCGTTTACAGAAATACTGAATTCAATATTTATTGTATTTTCGCTACAGTCGCGTTATATGAACCATCAGACACTACGATCGCGGGATGAAATACGGCGACGATATAAAAAAAAAAAAAAAAAAAAAAAAAAAAGAGCAAACCAATAAAAACGTGCAATGCAATGTCAACGTTGCTGTATGAATTATGTGTCGCTAACACATACATCATATTATTCATTCATACTGAGCCTTGCAAAATCCTGTATTATTTCCCACGTTATTAAACAACAGTACCTATTTAATTAGAGTTTACACATTGCATATTTTTTGTTCGTCGATAGAATGTTTTAATAAAATCGGATGATTTTAAAATTAGTTTAGATTTCATACTCGAAGTAGTCATTGGCAAGTAATTATCAACGGATTGTTATTCAAAATTAAAAGTCGCTTTAGCTGCCAATTATATGTACAACAGCGTTTTTGGATTAAAATGTAATTTAAACAAATTATATATTTCGATTACAATATTCTTTTACATCTCAAAAAGTTTAAAAATATACGGCTTTGTAATTGTACAATTTTTAAACAAAAGCATTAAAATATAATTAAAATGTAAAAAATATTCCACAATAATTTAAGATAAATTTATAAATTTATTTAATATATTTTTATTCTCTTTATACAATGAACATTTTAAAAGAGTTAAATAAATCTTTTGAATTAAATGCAGAAAAAATTTTAATATATACAAATTTTGAGTTGTTTGTGTTAGAGACAAAAAAACGCTTTGAATACACGTTTATACTTTCAAATGTTATCGTCATAAAATAATATTGTGGTTACAAAGTAATTTTTTTTTATGACGTTGCTTTAGAGAATGAGACATCGTTATTGCCACGGGCCGTCGCCACGATTGTATTATTGCCGATCATAAAACGTCGATACCAGAGCGCACTTCACAGGTATAAAACAACGCGCGAACTGTCGCGGATGGGAAAACGTAACATAAAAGTTTTACTTTACTTCTCGCCTATGCGCGGCCCCCGTCCCTTTTCCCATCTTGCATTCTCGACACGTTAGTGGAAAGAGGGGTTAGCGCCTCTTGACTGGACTATTAAATCCCTCCTGACGTTACAAAACTGTCAACCCCTATACATCAGACACGTCCACCCTCTTTTCCAATGCGACAATCCCGGAGGCGCAACGATGAAGGGCGAATCGCTCGTTAATGTCATAAGATCATTATCTTGTCACGTTAATGAATCTCAAGCAGTTACATTATCAAATGCAAAGAATGGCTGTAATTGACCATCAAATATAACTCCTCTCGCCAGAAATTATTTTGCCAAAAATTTAAATAATAAATTTCATTATAAAAGCAGTAAAGCAAGACATAACTATCTATCATAAATTTTACAGTATTAAATATCTTGTCAATGCAGAACTGTGAAAAAATTAAATTTTAAATTCAAATCAAATTATTTGAAAAATGATTACATATTACAATATATAGTTAATATTCAATCAATTATATATAATATAATAAAATTTGAAAGAATTTTTGTCAAAAATATAGTATATATGTAATTCGTTTTCTCATATGACAGATATTAGAAGACGTCGACAAGTCATGTAATATTACATGTATATGCTATGCGCGAGTCAATCAAGAAAGCATTCAAATCGTCATTTCAATCGTCTGATTCGATTGCGATACACTCCTAATGAAATCCCGATCACCAAATATAATCCAGCTCAGAAATGTAGTCAAGATTATCGATGTTATGTAAAGCTAAGCATTGACAAGTTTATGCAATTAATGACATTTGTAGGGAGTGTAAAGAAGAACAGGCTACGATCAACTTTGTTCGAATAACCCAAGTTCAGACCGATTCCATCATCGCAAGAACGGCACTTTAATTGTTTAACTGCCAATTATATAAGTGCTTGTCATCAGCGATCTTCCTAAGTGCCATGTGTACTTAGACGAAAGCCATTACATCGGTGAATGTTTTAGATCCAATTATTGCGAGAAAGTTTATGGAGCGCAATAATTCACAGTACGCTGCATTCTATTATAATTGACGAGTTTGGTAGAAAGTTAATAGGTCTACGCCACGATGAGATCGGATATATTACGTGAACCATTGTATTTGTTTACATTGACTTTTATCTATTATCATTATTAAACGATAAATACGTCAATATTATACAATATTTGTCTGAACAATATTATTACGTAGCTTTAAAGTTACGATATAAAAAGCAATTGCTTCAATAAATAAGTAAAATTAATAAAAACTAATAACATATAATCATGAAAATATTTTTGTATAGCGAACGATTGTTTACCGCACAACGTTTGCTGAAGCAACCTTTTTTTCAAAACAGGTTAACATAAAACCTAAGTGATACGATAAGAAACGCGCGAGAGACACGAACTCATGGAATCGATCGTATATTTTCACTACCTATCATCTACATCCTCATCGCGACCGTTTCGTGTGTTGTGTGTTTGATTTTATTCCCTCTCTGGGCGCGCGTTGGCACAGATTTACTCGTTATCAACGAGATTCGATCCGGCCATCTGCCGCTCAATCTCCTTTTCATTTTCACATCGTGACAGTCTGTGTGAACCATAAAAACGTCGGTTCTCGATATAACGACATATTCTTTACAAAAACTATTCTACATTTTTTTTTCTCTCTTGAGATATATAATTTATATATAATTTGTCCATAATTTATACATAAAAAATTTGTTCTAAAATTTATGATCATTTTTCACAAAATCAACTCATTTCGAAGGATTAGCGACTTTTTCTTAATAATAAATTTTTTAATCATAATCTTATTTTCTCAAAATATTTTATAAATATCTTAAATATTGATTAAGTAAAGTTTACTGAAAATTAATAAAACTGTAAATGCTACAATATTAAATACAATAAATAAAGAAAAATTTTATAGATGTTAAAAACAAAACTTAAAAAAATTTTCATAATAAATTCTTTTCATATATATATGCTTAAAATTACTATTTAAAACATTATTTTAATAACTTTCATTATAATATAATCTTTCCCTTTTCTTTTTTATTATAATTATAAAGTAAAACAAAATTTTTAGAATATATTATCAAATGTAAAATATTAAAATATTGAAATAAAATGTTTGAAATTTTAAAATATTTCAAACAAATTTAGCTTTAGAAATTTATATACCTCAAAAAAGTCAAAAATAGAATTACATTATTATTTGTTAATTTTAAACATCTATTTCTTATAATATTTAATAAGCTCATTAAAAAATGTTGAATACTTTGTACATAAAACAATGAAATAATTTTGTATAAATTTAATTCTTTTTCTTTTTTGGTAGAACACAAACAAATATACTAATTGTAATAGCACGATACTTAATTTGACAGTCATGTACTGCGACAACATTTGACGTTTGCGATCAAGTCGATTGCTCTCGTCATCCAAATTGGCATGACAGTATTTTTCCGGTATAGCCTTCCAATCAAACAATCCTCGTATGTGCTTCCTGCCCATCGTTCCCGAAATTTTTGTGCCGCTTTTAACGAATGGCCAGTTAGTCCAACAGATAAAACGGAAGCACGCGTACGTGGATGAGCTTGATAAAACTAATGATTTACGAAGCGCGGGTGAGAATATCGTGCTTTCTCTCCTATTTTCATTTTGACGGCAAAAGTAATAGAGTTGAAAAAATTTAGGAAAATATGGTATAATTGCTAAAACCCTTGAGTCGTTGATGAGACTTTAAACAATCTACATGAAGAAATCTATATATTTTTACTCACCCATTTTCAGGATATTTACATGCCGTTATCTAATCAACAATATGGAAGATAAAGCGTGACTTACCTGAAACATAAAAAAATCTTAATTAAATTACATGACAGATAATAAATTATAAATAAAGATAATAATTAATAAATAAAGTTAATACAATATTATCCGCAGTTTTTTCAATTATTGCTGTACTTATTATAATTCTTTTTATTATTAAATTAAAAAAAATATTATTAAATTTAAATGTAATACGTTAAATAATAAATAAATTTATAGGCAATGATGTTAAAGAATTTAAATTGAATTTAATGCTATAGATCAACTTATCTAAAATTTTTTATCCTTATTATTTATTAAGACGCTTAGTCTATTATTTCCATGATTATAACGGCAAGCCATGCAAATAACAAGACATTTGATCTTTTTAATATTATAGTGCGAGTACACTGCGATGTTTCCACGAACCGTCATTTTCCAAGTAAAACGGTAGGCTTTTTCTCCTTCATTTTCACCATACAAGTGGATTTGCACGGCACTGTCATATCCAATTCGCGTGTTTGCCGCTCGTGAAGGCGTTCAATCTGCCTATGGAAATTCTCCCAATGTCTCGTGAGCAAGCGACTACGTGGCATGGCAAAATTAGAGGACTAAGGTAGCAATCGCAGATTTTTATAGCAGGTCCACCGTACCCCAGAAGTATCCAAAGAGACTAATTTACGGTTTCTCGAATTGCGTGTCAACGAGTCTTTTTCGCGAGGGCAGACGTTCTCGTCCGATTTAAAATATTTTAAAATCTTTTCTAGTTTTAAGATGAGACCTGTACAGGGTCTATGTAAAAAATTCATAAACTCAAAGATTTATGAAACAAAGTACCTTGTTAGTTAAGTTTTAAGCTCAAAAGTCTGAGAAAGAAGAGAATTTATTAAAAAAAAGAAATATGTTGGGAAATTCATAAATTAATAAGTAGAAAAATCAAATAGCTATTCTATATGGATAATGACGCTTGAAAAAGTGAAAAGTTTATAAAAGCGTAACGTAAAAAGATATGTAAAATAATACATAAAATACTACAAATTCACGATTTTTACTAAATTCCATCAGTTTTCTTACTCTACATTTTTTATTTGAAATTTTCAAATTCCGAAGCAGCTGGAAAAATTAGTTCGATAAATAAAGTTGTGACAAATACCTCTGTCGTGTGTGAAAGGCCGTTAAATAGCCTCGGAGTTTTTTAATTAACGCACGGCTAGAAAAACGACGGCACGTAATACGACGCTCAATAAAATATCGGCTCATTGCCAAAGAATCGTGGAGAACCGTCGACGGAGAGATAGCGAGCAATAATGACAAACAGGATGAAAGGCAGAGGCGAAGGATCGCAGGACATCGCGTGCTTTCAGGTTTAGGGTGAGGAAGAATAGAAGGCGCAGACAATGTGGCGTATATCTGCAACGACGAGTCTGAAAGAGGATCAGGAAGAGGAGTGCGGTCGTGTTCTCTTGCTTCTGTTCCTCGCTTCACGTTCATGTTCTCCGTTTCCCTGTGTCATCCTCTCTTATCCTTCCTCACCCATCGTCTCTGGATTCCTCACCGAGGCTTTGTTACGTTATTTATTCGTTTAATTAACTCTCCATCCTGCTAGTAAGCCTTACCTCTCCTCTCGCCATCTGCAGATTTTAACACCGACGAGACACGCGACACCGTCTGACAGAATTAAATCCAGTCACGATTTATTTGCGACGTTACGACAGAAGAGAAATGCACGCATGCCTGTGTATATGTATCTGTGTTGTTGTCGGAACGTGTTTATATATTTAAAAAATTACGAAAATGTAGGGGCCGCGCATAACTGTGACAATTTTTGCAATAATTTTATCTTGCAATATCTCTGCGTTTCTTTACATTTTTTTTTTTTAAGTATTAAATACTCTCAATAATTCTATTCTTAATATTAATTATTTATTATTTTATTCTTAATTTTATTATTAATAATCAAATAAGAATATTTGAAATCTACATGTTGTTCGACACTTTGAATTATCACTTCAATTAATGATAACTTTCTTCTATTTCTGATACTGTAAAATTATAATTATAAAATATTTTTGTAAAATATCACACGTACTATATTACATGTCCCTACAGATATTGTTTAGATAAAGTAAAATTTTTACTTTGGTTAATATTTTTAATAACATAACCGCTTGATGCTACATATATGTGAATTATATCTCCTATAACGATCTACGAAATTATGTGATGTTTAATAACTTTAATACTATTGCTAATTGTGCGAAGATAAATTTAAATATTTTTTTCTAAATTTTTTATCCATTTTGATTGCACGTAAAAATTAGATCGTCAAGTCACAATTTACTTTTTTTGTCAAGCAATCTAGATCGTCGTCGACTCGGAAAGAATCGCTCGTCAATGAAATCGCCACGACCCTCTGTTACTTCATCCTCTTTCGTCCTCTTGCCGCATCGTTGGCGCCAAAGGTGACGATTAACCCGAAGTAAACAACCGCCCAATAACATGCTAATGCGAGCGGGTTCCCGGATTGAGCGTAGGTGGAGTCGATGTCAGTGGATATATAGGTATTCGAAGGGACCCGGTGAGGGTTGGAAGGGCAAAATCGAAGGTTGAATTTGATACTACCGCGGTCTGCTGCGACCCAACCGCGTTATTAGCCCATCGAATAAATTTCACGCCGATACTCACGAAACTCGCCGCCGGTTAGGAACAGACTGTTCACGTATAATATTTCATGGAATATCGCACTTCATCGCACAGAGATATCGATCCTATATTATTGAATGCAAAATATATTGTAAAACAATTAAGAGCCAATAATACGAGTAGTGCTAATTGACAGGAATAATAAGTTGAAGTTATAAAAAATTTAAAGAGAAGTTTTATTAAAAAAGTATTTAATTTGATGATTATGAACTTATAAGTTTTGATAAATTAATTTTAAGGAGTACAAGTTGATAGCAATATCTTATTTTTCAATTAATATTAAAGGTATTTTTCTAGCTTATTTTCTTAAAAGAAAGAATTTGTAAAAATTAGTTATCAATACATTTAATTTATACATTGCTTAAAAATTCAGACTCTATATAGTATACAGTGTACGCGGTTTATGTATTTTATAGTTGTTTTATTATTTTAATTATGAACTCTAAATTTCTCGACATAACACATTTCAAACATCTCATCACGTTTTTATCACTCTTTTTAATATGCATAAAGAAATGATAAATTTTTGAAGGAAAAAATTAATTTTAAATGCGTGAAACTTTACTATTAATCATAACATTTTTTAAATAATTACATTTAATTTAATTTAATTTAATTTAATAAAGAAAATTTCAGCAAACTTTTGAAATGTATGTATAAAACAAATATATTGACTTTCCAATTTATAATAATCCAATTATAATTGATATTAGAACAAACTGAGTTTTATTTGTTTGTACGATATTTATTTATAATTATAAATTTTTTTATAAATGTTATCAACCATTCTACTCTAAAATTTGTGTGACGTCCATATTACATATATCACAAAAGGAATAATATATATTGAATCAATCTTCGTTCGGTTCTATTATTGGTGGGAACATCGTATTTGTGAGTTATCGTGAAATCTACTACAATGGTTTCGTAAAGAATGAAGGCGAGTGAGATGGAAGCGAATCGAAGAGATCTAATAGCGCAGCTTCAAGAAATACTTCCTAACTGGATTACAGCCATTCCTCTACGTTTCTCATCGAATCAACCGATACACAGTAAGACACCTGGCAGTTAAGGAAAATGAAAAATTACTTCGTAACTTAGTTTTCGCTAAGTGGTTGGAGTGGACTTTCGTGTAGCTGCTTTCTGTAGGAAGACGGATCTAAAACAAAAGGATAAGTTCTAGGAAATACTAAACCATGAAGTGCTTCTCTTCTAGAGCCAGTTGCTTATCTCAAGCGAAAAAAAAACACACGAAAGACTTTGCTTCATTTTATCGCGTGTGAGAGCTGGGATTGCAAACTAGAATTTTTCCAATTATCATGCTGTAACTTGTTTTCCACAGAAAATAAATAAAAAATTAAATATGTAAATAATACATGTAATAAATACATAATTTATATAACGGATAAATCGATTTCTTTGTAATTATATCAACCGTAACCGTTTCCCGGGGATACATTCGGATTAATAATATACAGGAAAGATGTAATCGGAAAATATTACTCGTACGAACCGATTATTCATAATTACGTTAATAATGTGTTATATCATTACAAGGACACAAATAGCTCGATAGGTCGAAAAGCTTGCGACCCGATCGATCATTCTCGTGTTGCGTGGGCGTATCGCTAATCGAGATAAATTACGGGATAGTCATTATCGCCAGACCTCGTTTAACTCGACCCATGATATTTTGGGAAATATACGTTTCAAATAAAACTTCTCGGACGTGCTTTCAATAATTTAATGCAAAAATAAATTGTGTTACACGTGATGTGATAAATCACACAGAATATATAAACTCGGACAGACTCAATACATTTAAACTATTCCAAATCAATATAAATATTTTTTTAACCGCAAATGTTGAAAGATAAATAAAGAATGAAACAATGAAACTTAGTATCAAAATTTTATGTATATATATATATATATATATATATATATATATATATATATATATATATATTTAATAGATATTTGTCATAAATGAAGGTGTGAATAATTACATATTGATTTTCCGTTAATTTCACTTTCTATGTGCAGAGCACTTTGTGACACATATATGTACAAGCGCAGACGTTGAAATAGACGATAAGAATCCTTTCGTGCGAGCAAGTATTATACCTAGGGTAGGTAAAAGGTGGGTGAACCGCGGAGCCGCGATCGATCGCGCGGAATCGCGTGTTCTGGGAATCAAGTTCAAGCACTCTCTGCTCGGTTTAATAGACGGCTCGATTGCCGAACTCGCGACCGCAAGAACCGAACGGCCGTTGCCAGACGGTGACTCTCTGTCATCAGGTCCGCGCGGGATTCGCACTCTCGCGAGATAAGCTCGCGGACTCTCCGTCACTCTTCTTCTAGAAAATCACGGTAATTGTTACGGAGGTCAAGGGCTCAAGTTGCGCGCAGAATTATTTACGAGTGCCTCTACGACTACGAGAACTGCAGACGTGCGCTTTAATTTTATACGAGATCGATAGCACGTGTCGGCACGTGTTTACGATACGGTACAACCACGTACGTTGCGCCGTCTCGACATGTACATACGTTACATATGCCCTTATCCTTTATTCATACAGCTCCCGTAGCGTGTAAAGTTCTAATCGTCAAAGGGAAACGAAAGCGCGCGTGCGCGGAGGGCGATGTAGAGGTGGTATTTTCCCGGTACGATAAAACTTGATGTGAGCCGAAGGAGTCGAGACAATAAAATCGCCAATGAAATCTACAATGAAACGCCTCCCTTCGCGGAAGCATCGATTGTCTCCTTATCTCATTACGCTCAATTCGCCGTGCTACGCCTCCGCTTATCATCTCTCCACCGTAATAGAATCGCCTCCAACGCCTTCAGAATTCCATCGACGACAAGGATTCCATACATATGTAAGCGCGTGCCCGGTCGGTGTATGACCCCATACAATATAGATATCCGGCGGATTCTATCGTATCAAAATAGTAATCTGTTATATTCAAATTCTCGCAGACAATTTTATATTTCCATTTCTCTCACAAAGCCGTATATATGTCAATATAATGTTCTAAAAAAAAAAAGAAAAACAAAAATAATATACATATTCATTTTTTATCAAAAAAATTCTCGTGATATTTCAACTTTAGATACTATCTAAAATAAGATACATGTGTCATATATATATATATATATATATATATATATATATATATATATATATATATATATATATTTCATCCCTTCAGGCTCTTTCAAGATATGTGCATCGATATACTTTTTCCGAAGCAATTATCCATCACACCTGTGCATTGCGATCGGGCTGTAATTTATGCGTAATTAATTGTGTCTCTCGCACAGAGGCATTTCCGTTTCCCTTCGGACGACGCGCGGGGAGATATATCGATACTTTATACCCGGCGATATGTACAAAGCGCCCACGGCGCAGTGGAGTGTGAGTGTCGCTCGATTATAACAACCCTTTTACAAAGAAGCTCCTTGTTCGTTTGCAAAAGGACTGCCGCTGTAAACAACAACGCCGGGAATACGGGACGACGAGTTGTCGGCGGGAAACGCGAAAAGTGGGTCGCTAGGACGAGAGCAACTTTTCCTTTCAACCCTCGCAAGCCTGGCTGCTTCGCGTCCCTGTTTCACTACATTCGTGCGATTCCTAGCGACGTTGATAATAAAACGAAACCAACGCATCGGCGTGGACGACTACTGCAACGAATTCCGAATTCTATTGCGAATTTACACTTTATCGTTTCGCAAGTTTGCGGCCAATGAAATCGCATTTATCGCGTAAATAGAACAACAGCCCTTACCTTCAACAACGATAAAAATTACACGACAGAGAGAGGAGATGTTTTCAAATAAATTGCATCGCTGCGGAGTGATTCTGTTGATCCATTCCCGTATGATTATTTCATTTAGCCGTATAATTTATATATCGTTGACACAAAGAAATATACAAAACTATTAAATATTGCGCACGCATGTATATACACACACGTAATATACATTTTGCATCGACCTCAATGCGTCATCGTTATATATTAATTCAATGACACGAGCAGGCGCGGCAGTTTTATAATTAAAATTTAATTAGCATTGCACAACAACCTTTGTAGCGGAACGCGTCGTAATTTTGCTTCTATAATTAATAAAAGTACTTGTTTTTCCTTTAACGCAAGCACACTCGCAAACAGTGCGCGCGTTCGATACAAAACGTAAAAAAAAAAAAAAAAAAAAAAACAACAAACGTGCTCAAGAGTTTCAACAGAAAGTTCCTAACTACATTATCGAACCCGTTACCGTGAACTTTTCACGAGAGAGTCGCTTCGATCGATCTTGTTTTTTTGCTCCTTACATTTAGCCTTTCCGACCTTGATATTCATTTGTAACGGATATAGCCGTTCCGTTTTACTCGTAACATGCGAAAACATAGCTCCAAAAACATCCAATGTAGCTGTTGTATATATATGTTCTGACACGAGTTGTGATTGAGATCACGTGTGTGAGTTCGAAATAGATAATAAAAATATGACATATTGCAACACCGAAAGAGCCACCGATAAATCGTCTCCCATTTATTTTTTCCCATATATTCTTTTTTACTACCGTGACCTCTAGATTGAAAATTCTACAAATATTTCTGTATTTTGCTTATACATACTTTTTCCAGTCAGAATCATTCGAGAATCTTTAAAGAGAACGAATGATTCTTCAATAGATTTCTCGTTAATAAACGGACGCGAATAGAGAATTAAATAATTGTACGTATTACATGAATGGTGAGGGGAAACAAAGAGCAGAGTTCAGCTTTCATGCCGCCGCAATGGCGACGGCGGGTTAACGCACGGCTGGAGAAATATGTTACGAGTCATATTGCCTCAACCTAAGCATCCATCAGTGGCTACGCTTACTTCGCGGTTGGTTTATAGATCTGACAAATTGCATCGTCAAATCGCGCGCTCACGACTATCCCGAGCGCCTATTTTCCATGCCTCTTTCTCTGTCTCTCTTTCTCTATCTTTCTCTATCTATCTATCTATCTATCTATCTATCTATCTATCTCTCTCTCTTCTGCAAAACGCGGCTGCCGGAGGTTGAAAAGATTACCGTCGACAGATTACCGGATGTTAAAAGCGCTTTCGCGGACGAGCCAGCCCGGCGGAAACTCGCGGATTAACGAACAAAGTAACGGCTCTGTTATCCGTTTAAGTAAATTCGTTGATAAAATTTTGCCTTGCTTCGTGATGGATTTGATCGGTTCACTGCACCGAAGGCGATACGATGGAGGGATTGAATTATGATGAACGAATATCCGGTAAGTGTATTGATGTAGCGCGAGCAGCGGAGTAAGAGGGATAACAGCTTGTCACTGAGCATGAATGTGGTGACGCGGGCTCAACCTTTACCTTGGAAAGTGTCCTCATGAAACAACATTACATTAATATTAGTCTCACACGTACATATATTTAATTATTCAGATAGATATTTAAAGAGCGTACAGTTTGCCGATATAATATATTTCAAAAATATATTACGTTTATGTAGATATAATTTAATAATTGAGCAAATTTAATTATGTAGTTTATAATTATATAATTCAATGATATTTCAATTAAAATATTAAATTACAAATTTCGTTAAATCTAAGCAGTATTTACAATCTTTTAATTATTTGAAAAGAAAAAAAAAGTATCGATAACATGTTTTTTTTATATTATGACAAATTATCCGAACCAATGACAGATTACGTCGAAATTAATTTTAAATTGAAGATTCGGGGAAAAATAGTTAGTGCACTCCAAGAAAATTCTATTAGACAGTAAGCGTATATTTTCAAGCTCACCAATCGCGTTCTTACGTCTCATGCTTCCGGACGTGCTGTTCGGATCGTTGCGCGGTAGAGACGAGAGAAAAAGAAGAAAAACTACAAGACAATGCCGTCAGCTCGAAAAGAGAAGGAATAGCTGGAGCGTGTCGGATATTATTGTCGTCGTCGGTGTAAGTGGTATGGGAAGACGGGGTACAGGCCGGAAAGAAGGAGGGTGAGAGCAGACACGCGGAGGAAAGTCGTTGTCGGTCGCACATGCACCGCGACGGCGACGACGATACAATTTGGAGCTTTGCACCGGAGGCATGTGACAATATCACGGCTACGTGCTACGTGCTACATGGGCGACGCCATGCTTGGGAACTGCTTACGCCTACGCAGAAGAACGCAACCACCGACACGAGTGGGAAGCCAACAGCGTCTGCACACGTGTCCAAGCAAAAGGATGGGTGGGTGGGCGGATGGTTTCGTCGGGGATGCGCGTATAGGGAAGGTTAAGAAAAGGGATGCCGGTATATCCCGAAGTGGCGGATAGGCGCGTGCTCGGCAGAAGCATTTTCTGTATTTGGATTTGTCGGATTTCTCAGACGATGTCTCTCCTACCGTTCTTTCTTTTTCAGACTGCTACCACTGCGTGCTCGAAGTTACCTTTCTTCTCCCCCCTCCCCCCCCCTCCCTTCTCCAATTCCTTATGTATCTCATTTTTATGTTCACCGGGAGCGTATTCGGGCCACTCTTGAAAGATTTAGTGAAATTCCTTCGCAATTTTCTCAGAATAAATAAATCGGAGAATAAATTATAAAATTATCAAATAATGAATTTATTAATTTTCAAAATTGCGATTTATGTCATGAAATCTTACATTATATTTAGAAAACGTCTTAAAATTCTTAAAATTACACTCTAAACTGATAAAATTGACACTTGATACAATTTCAATCATATTCTTATTTGTTGTCATATTTATATACAATATAATAGAAACAAATAAATCTATTAAATACATATCTTATTTTACTATCGATCAATATCAGTAAGTTTATTTTATCAAGTCGAAGAAATAAAAAAGTTCCGATATTCAGACGTGTGTTATCTGTCTCATCTCACGTCTGCTATCCGAGAAACGATCGCGTTCGTTGTTAAAACGTTTGTCAGCGCGAGAAAGATGCTGAAGTACCGAAGCCTAACAATAGCATCGCCGTGAGCTTTCTGTGTCCGATGTCTTGATTTATCCGTCAGTGGCTTCCGTAAATCTCTCCGATCTTTCTTTCCGACAGGATTGCACCGTTACAGCTTTGCGCGGGTTTTAAGTGTTTCTCGTGTCTGCTTTGGACAGCGACAATCATGTCTGTCGCGTACGCGCGATCGATTTTACCGGAGGTAAAAGCGCGGAAGAGAGGTCTTTCGGACTTTGCGTCTGACGCTTCATCGATACGGATTTAATTTTCGTGAAAGCGAATGCGACTGGCGAGTGTATGCGAGCGATTCGAATAACCCGTGAAACCTACGAAGGCAGAATATGGAAGGCAGAGGGATCTACGGCCGGGATACGTGACCGGACACGACAACTCGAAGATAGAAAAATGATCTATCGACCAAGTTCGTTGGTAGAGAGGTGCCGATAGGAAGATGGATGACGTGGTAATGCTGTTTGCAGAGAGTTCCAATTTCTCTGTCGGATAATATAATTCCCAATCTCGCAATGTTGCTCTCACGCCGCAAGCAGCGGCTCCGCGGATTAATGGCACGCGGTGAAATGTGTACGCGGTGACAGATCGCTATATGATCGATGAATGTCGCTAACGAGTCGGGAGGGTATTGCGAGAGACATATCGCGAATTTATAATAATTAAAAAGAAATTAATCAGAAAATCATGAGTACCAAATTAATAATATCGAAAATTCAATTCAATTCAATTCAATTTAATTAAATGACATATTAAATAATAGTGTCTTTATATAGATAATATCAACTCGTGTTAATATTTTTGATCTTATAATATAATCTATATTATATATATATATATATATATATATATATATATATATATATATATATATATAATTTATTTATAATATTAATCTATTATATTAAATTTATTATTATTTTATATAAAGATACACACTAATTAATGTCTTATGAGATAATTTGGCACATACAAATTATTAAATAGATATAAATATTGCTTAAAATTACCTATCTCTGATATCAATTACAGAGAAATCTCGAGAGCATTCGTTTTCTTGAGCGAGAACGAGACTAATATGGCGTCGTAAGACCCGATAAGAATTATTATCAGCGCGTTTGTCTAGATACGGCGCGATAATGCGAGAAATGCGGCACGTAGGACACTATATTCGCGTTGCTCGAGGCCAACAAATATTTACGTAATTCACAATGAGTAAACTATGCAGGGTACCCTAATCGTTCTCCGAGGCGGGTAGATAGAAATCGTTCCTGTCGACAAGCAGAAATTAATTTCTACGTGTTTCCAGCGTGGCAAAGCATTCGAATCTAGATAAAGGGATCCTCGTACGACCTTTAGGGTCCACAGCGACCCTTTTGTTAAACGAGTTTCTCCCTAGAGCCGCACATATCACTTAAACCCTACAATTGTCAAGGAATCTAGTATGCTGTTAGTGCTCTCGTAAACTTACGTAACAGTTTAACTTGCAATCGTCTTATCCGATTTAAAAGAAAAATGTAACATATATATTGCTTATCAAGATTTATATTGTTTACATCGCTTATTAAATGATGCGACTGCTCTCATTGTGGTAATATATCGCAGATAACGCCATAAATAATACGCATTACGTGTGGCAATATCAGCCGATATTTGCATGGCGTAAAATTAAAATAAACATCGTATGCCGTGCGCACGCACACGTCGATATATCATTTATTTTATGTCACCGGTATTATACGTGACAATATGTTACGCTTTCTATTTAGCGATACCATTTTACGAGATTTATGCGCAGAGCACGTTATAGATAATTATATTAAAAAAAAAGATTTATCTCGCTCTGCAAAAATCCATTATGCTCGTATTACTCAATCATTTGCACATATTCTTTTATATAACGTTTTGATGGAATATGCAATATAAAAAAAGGCAAATTTTGTAAAATGCATTATATATTTATTTTACAAAACTTGGATAAAGCATCTCTATCGCTATTGGAGAGAAAATATAATATGTAAACCGTTATTTTATCTTTTATTTGCGTCATACAAAGAAATTGACTACGTTACATGAATTATTTACGAACGTTTCTCCCCTCAAAAAGACATGTCTGATAAATGAATATATCTAATCTCTTTTTTTTTTTTTCCACGACTCTTTCAATCGATAACTTACTATTCACCAAATGCTAAACGAATAAATAATTGAAAATATTTATATATTCGTTTTGATTTGTGCAACTAGATATTTCAATTTTATAGATCATTCGCGTTATATTGAAACTTTAGCGGTCCTCGGCACATCTAGAGCTTTGGTACGAGAAATTCCGCTCTTCGAATCGCGCGCATTTTACGTAAGATGGGTACATATTTCAGCGACATCCACTCCGCAGGGGGTAGATGAAGAAGACTTTGGAGCGGAGAGATGAGAGTGGCGAAGAATGGCGCAATGTCGCACCGAAGATCGAGGGAGAGGATCTGGGCCCTCGCACATCGAGGAATGCCAGAGAGTTATTTTAGGCCTTCATTGCCTTCCCATTCTACAGAGACACGTTCACGCGACGTAACAAAATAATGAAGTAGAGCCGCCCTTTACCGTTGCGACAACACCCCTCTGTCGACTCTTTCGAGACGACGAAAAAAATCTCTCTTCGCAAACTCTTTCTTTCTTTCTTTCTTTCCCGTCCTCTCTCTCTCTCTCTCTCTCTCTCTCGCATTCTTGGTTCTACCTTTACTCTTTTCTCTCTTTTTTCTTTCTTTCTCATACTCTTTTATGATTCCTGAAAGAATACCAGAGCACAAGCTAAAGGGAAGACTTTACGATGATGAAGAGCGTCGTGACATTCTCCGCGCATAAATACTTTTTCCATTAGAAGGGGACATAGAGTAGAAACGTGAGCTCTTGTTCTAGGAGCTCGCCTCTTTGTTCTCGTAAACAGTCTTTTTAAAGCTGTGCTTATGAAAAAGTTACGGGTTATCTACGATGACGTAAGCGGGCCACACGTTTTCGAGCACTCTTCAACTAAGAGTCGATGAAATATGATCGATATACAATTGCATCAGTGTGCGATGTTTATTTTAAGAAATCTTGTTGTTTTAATCAAATATTTCCGGGAATTTTTTACTCCAATGGAAGAAACAGGACATTATTACTGTTAGACTTCTAATATTATACGCTTTCTCTTTTATTCCACTCGATTTTCCGTTATGAAGAAAGTCTTTACATATCGAATACTCTCGCGGGACATTTTTTTTTCTTCATATTATATCAAGCAATATCTCATTCTCTTCTGTGAACAATGAAATTATATAAAAAAAAAGCAAACCACAAATAGCATAGCATAAGCGTTAAATTACATTTTCCAAACGTTTCTCCGGTCTTTGCGGATCAAGACGGTTCTAAAGGCAAAAGTTTAAAAAGTCAATCTAAAATATCACAAGGTTTCCTCAACAACGACAAACAAATTTCTACGTTTGATATATATGTCGCGGAAATATCATTATTTCAATCTCTTGAGAAGAAAAATTTAATTAATTATTACATAATTTAAGATTTACCATTACAAAGCGTTTCTGCAAGCATTGCTACGTCGAGTGAATTATATTGTGACAAACTTAGCGCGCGTAATAGTATTTTAAACCAAGGTTTAGATTAAGTTCCAAAGACTTAGTTAATTAATCATGTATGTTTATATATATATATATATATATATATATATATATATATATACTATCTAGCTATAGTACAGATCTGTAGCGTAGATCTTAAATTTATCAGCGACCATAGCTCTGTCTCTCTTTCTCTCTCCTTCATCTCCTTTACACAGGCACAATATGTTAAGTAACAACTACCGAGTACAAAAGCAGTGCCTAGGTGACGTTTCGCTGTGGCTTTTGACTACACTATTGGTGCAGATAGAGCAAGAACTAGTTTATACATGGTTAACGTTAATTGATGTTGTTAGCTCTTGAATATGTTAATTAATCCTGAAATAGTAACGTGTAGGACTGTATGTAAACCGAGCAATGTAAACAAAACATTTTAACAGATTGCCGATGGGCTGCGAGATTTACTCATCCGGTATAATATAGGAATTCTCGTAACCCGTTATCAGTGTAAAATGGCCGACCTACTTTCAAGTTAGGCAGTAATTATTCACAGTAGCAAACATCACTGCGTTTTGTGTTACTGCAATTAATAACGTGTCTCAAGTACTGTATGTATTGTTGTGGTCTTTGGTCTAAAGTTATTGTTACTAAAGATTTCCGAATGCTTTCCGAAGAACAATACACGATAACTGTTCGATTTTTAGCTGTCAAAAAATACTTGCAGAAAAATAACAAAAAATAAATAAAAACCGATCTATTGGAGTGTAATAATTACTGTTTATCATGCAAAACTGCATATTTCGCTTTAAGGTTTAAAAAATGCGTCGGCGTATAAAAACACATTATAGTTATATTTAACTCTCTCTCTCTCTCTCTCTTAAAAAAATGTAGGAAAAAATGCAAAAATTGTAAAATAATTTTTTACAAAATAAATGTGCATAGCGTGGTGTAAAAATAACGAAAAACTCACGTGTTTTCCTTCTGGTCGCCGTTGGCCGAATGCGATGGAGATGGCTGAGCCTGCTGTTTGGAGTAGGGATGGTGGTGCACCACGTTGTTGTTGTTATTGTTGTTGTTATGCATGTGCACCTTGTTGGCGTTGCTGTCCGTGGGAGAGCCTGGCGAGATTTTACCCGCCAGAGCGTTGAGCGATTGTAACATTTTCATTGGGATTCGTCTGGCAACCGGCTGTCGATGTCTCCTTTGCTCCGTCTCGTTTATCCTTGAGGAAGACAGGATTATTGTACAGTTGCGGTTTGAAGGCGTCAAACCCTCAAACTCTACTGTATGTCGCGCGAACGGGCTACTTATACGAACGGCAAACGACACAGGACACTCTCGGTTCACGAGCTACGTACGCGTTCGATGACGGACTCGTAATTCTTAGTACGCGAATCACACACTCATCACGTGGTTTAAGCACACTGTGACAAACACGAAAGCGCGCAGTCGAAAGACTGTAAGTCCCGTTAGAGTCTCGATTCGTTCGAGTAACGCGTGACAGCGATTAATCCGACCGTTCGTTTCGTTTTTCTTTCGTATACTTCAGAATGCCAGATGATCGGATAGCGAAGCGTCTTTGGAGGTCCGTTGAAAGACGATTCAGCTGTAGAATACGAAACCCTGTGGACAAGTATCGGTGTTTGATAAGAATCTCATCTACATTGGCGAAATTGATTGTGTGCCCGATTATCATTCTCGAAATGGGTGTCGTTAAATTTAATTGTCGTAACGATTTCAATCCCCGTATTTGCATTTAATTTAAGACACGCGAGATAATACGATAAATCTATTATTGCAATAATTGCAAAGCAATTAATTTGAAAGCATCGCTTATCAATCATACCTGCTATTCTATATCTGCTTCTACATTTATTATTTTCCATTTCTGAATGCATTTGTATTGATCAATTTTACGAAAGTATATTATACATCTCAAAAGTTTTGCTAATAATTTATCTAATAGAATACAATCTTTTTGCAATTGTACAAAGAAAATGAGTTTGTATATAAATACAAATCAAATGTAGCTAAAAATAAATATGTTGTATAACCAAGTGTATTTAGAGAAAAAGTCCATTTTTCTTTGTATAATTATCGCAAGTAATTTTATCTTGTCTGATTCAGCCAATTTAAATAACAATCAGATCTTAAAAATAACTTGGCTTTACGATAAAATGTAATAATGTTTTTATTTATTTATAAAAGTGTAATATGTTCTCAATCATTTATCTCGATAATATTGTCATCGATTGACGTTCGAGATTGTAAATCGACCGTGCAAGGTGCAAAATGTGGCAAAGATAAGGAAAACGCACGAAGACGAATCCCGAGCTGGGAACAGGGGACGATACCACGGAGGAAAACCAGCTGAGCGGAAGCGCGTGCAGAGGCTTCTTACGAGAAATTGCTTTACAACGAGTCAATTAAAAGTTTAAGTTTAATTAGAAACTCTCGACTCATGTGCGATGCGCGAGGGAGAGGAGTTTGATATCCCCGGCTTTCTTCCTTTTCTGCTTCTCTCTCATTTTTTAGTCCTCTGTAATCTGTTTCTATCTCTCTCTCTTCCGCTTTATAGCTAACTCTAACCCCAAGTTCCAGGTTACCGGTACACGACTTCCCTTTGTTTCACGTGCATCTCGTAGCGGGTCAAGTCTTAGAAATACGCGAAAAGACGAAGAGATACGCGCGATAGGAAGAAACTGATGGAAGGAGAGTTTCAGCGGATACAGAGAGAATTCATGTGTATGTGTGTGTCGCTTAAGAATTCGAATTAGTTTCCAGCTTGGCACGAAGGGAGCATTTGCTGATTTTCCGTTGCAATAGACGGAACTCTAAAAGCGAACCGTCTTCAACTTTAGTAGAAGCAAAGCGTACAACTTGGAAAAGGATGCGTGAAATTTAAAGTCTTCAAATGTATGTTTGTAAAGCTACTTGGTACATAAGTTATATTTAATATTCGACCTTACTGGATAACTTTATTATATATAAATTATGTTAGAAATATAGATTATTTGATTTTTGATAATATTATTTATAATGTTATCTGATAATATTATTTATATTACTATTGATAACGTTATTGTGATATTTAATATTAAAATTTATTTAAGGCTAACCAATTGAATTTTAAGAAGTGACATACCTTGTTATTAATGCATATAATGAAACAAAAATTAGACAAAATGTACATAATTTACCCTTACTGGATAACTTTATTATATATAAATTACGTTAGAAATATAGATTATTTGATTTTTGATAATATTACTGATAATGTTATTTATATTACTATTGATAACGTTATTGTGATATTTAATATTAATATTTATTTAAGGCTAACCAATTGAATTTTAAGAAGTGACATACCTTATTATTAATGCATATAATGAAACAAAAATTAGATAAGATGTACATTTACCCAGGCTTTCATATCACAAATTTAAGATACGCTTTAGAGAAAGTAATTTATGGCTTTTCAGGATTTAGATGAGAATAACTAGATCAATCTTCTCGTAACTTTATTACATGAATTCTATTTACTGCTTTAATTTCACAGAGTACAGACTTATAATCAAAATTGATCTCTGATTTGATACGAAAAATTGAGCACAACAAAAAGATATTTATGAGACATGTATTTTAGTGGGAATTTATATATAATTTTTAATTAATCTATATATTAAGTATTTTAAATAGTTTTTTAGTAGTCGCAGGATCTTATGAGAGCATTTATGCAGTATTAATCATCAACTTTAAAAGATCAAAGAAAAAAGTTACTAGCGATTATATAGAATAAAACGGACTTTGAAAGAGTCCGCTGTTGAAGTAATTCAAAGTGAATGTCCGTCGGTCTTACTAGACCCTCTAGCTCTTGTAAAACCAAGCGAGAATTGAATAGGTACTTGCAAATCTCTGCTACTATATGCAGCACAAGAGAAAAGAGAAGTGAAGCTGACGCGACAGGCGTAAGAACTTGCGAGGGGATTTTAACCTCCCACGGATTTGGAGGTCCATTGAGGGCAAAAAGACGAGGGCGCAGGAATTGCGTTGGTTTCAAGGGAAAATACAAGCGCGAGGTCGAGGTGCAAATTCGTGGCGAGGATGAGGCTATAATTACCGGAACTACAGCGGTTGTCAAATGTCAAAGAGGTCGCACATAATTTAACACATGAGATGAAAACTGAACAAAGAGTTCAGTGGTTGGCTCAGGCAGGAAAGATAGAGAAAATAGAGAAGACGGAACGCCCCATTTGTTACGAAAAACAAGAGAAAAAATAAAAAGATAAGAGGAAAAAATGAAGGAGAGCGAAACTGATATATACCGTTAAATATTAAACCTTTTATTTCGTATACATTCATGCCTACTCTGGTTCTCCCTCTTTCTCTCTCTCCTTAACTTTCCTCTCATTTTCTCCTCCCACTTTTTCTTTCCGCATCCTTAACGTACGTGGCAACTTTTTTGTCGTCGTCCACTTAACGTGCTAAAGCGTCAAATTATAAACTCGAGACGACCTGGAAACGGCGATTAGTTACTTTCGTGGCAGTGATTGCCCGCTATCTCGCTCGTCTCGTCGCTATTTTACACGTATAAACGCGATCTCCTCCTCCGACCTGCCATACCTTCTAGAAACTTCTCGCGATATCACCAAGCACGTGGTCTGCAAACGTTACTCTCAAGATATTTCTTCGGAGCTGCAGAATGATGACGCGTGACGCACGATATCACTGCGACCTGAGCGACGCGACGATCTCGTCGACGGCACCTGAGCACTACGACTGACGACTCGACGAGCGCAGTTGCCGGCCATCGTATCTCCGGATAAGCCTTATCGGTATCCAAAGACCCCACCCTTCGTTCGTGGGCCGCATCCCTCTCGCGCTTTTTTTTTTTTTTTTTTTTTTTCTTTACGACGCTTTGCGTATTTTTCTGCTACGTCGACGACTACGACAGTCCGCGCTCGTGCACGAACTTCGCGTTCTCTCGTTCACACCGTCCGCTTATCTTTTCTCTTTTCTTTGTGATTACGATCTCGAATACACCTACGCCAGACGTTAGACACGTCACCAGCTTGTCCCGAATCGTCGACGAGGTGACCTTTTTGGAGTAGCACCTGATCGTTCATGCGCGATCCAGACGCGTCATGACGACACTTGTGACGACGTTTCTGGATAAACAAATCGCGTTAAGGAGCGCGGAGTCCCACGATGATGGTCATTTTAGTCCGACGATATCACTTATAATCCATGAAGGATGAGAGCCGCGTCGATTTTACGACGTCGCCATGTCGGTCGTCATCTGCAAAGAATGTTCACCTGTTAAAGACATAAATTCCGCATCTTAATCACATGTCGTTGAAGTTGCTCGTTCAGAAATTACAAAGCTTACGTATAATATTTGCGACTGCGTGGAGTGATGATTACGTCAAGTGACATTTCCTTGTTTTTTTTTTTTTTTCTTTCTTACTTAATTTAGAGAAAGAAGTATAAATTAAAATACAAAATACGTAAGACTGTAAAAGTTTGTCGATCTGTCAGAAAAATAAATGAAATCAAAAAATAAATGTAACCTGATTAACACTTTCTCATATACGTGTGTACACATAAATCGAGTCTCCGAGGTAATATGCGACCGGAAGTGTCGTCTTAAAAGTGCCTAACAGCGTAAGTTAAAAGCGAAAGAATGTTCGTCAATATTTTCTCACTACCAGAGCGAGGCGATGAAGCAGACACCGACCGGCGTTCTTGGAGATTAGATAAGACGCTCCGCTGTAGTGACTTGCACAACGACACCGCTGCCCTCGAGACGTTACTGTCAAGCGACTGTCGCCAGCACGATGCATTCGTTGGTGCAACGGCACGGAGAAATATTTGACATTTATTGCATAAGTAAGTGCCCGACAATGTGCCCGTCAAACCGCTAAAAGCGACGCGTGGAAATATTTAGTGGATGTACGTAGCCGTTGCCATAAATTATGGCATTATTGCCTCGACGCTCGACCGAGTGACGCTCGTTACACGCCTTTTAAATTAGACTTCCGTAATCCAAATGGCCTCGTCGCGTTAAAACCTTAAAGTGTCGTTCGTAGTTATTGCGCGATACAATATGTCATATGCTATGACATTTGATTGATAAGCGAAGCAAGTAATACCATTACGATTAACGTTCGAAAACCACATCGCGTAATGTACAATATTAATAATAAAAACTTTCGAATTTATTCTACCGATTTTGTACTAGTGCATTTCTCATATATGTGAATGTATATATAAAATACATATTTATGTAATATTTAGATATATATCATTTTATTTGTATAAAAAAATTGTTAGAATTGTACACAAATATATAAGAAGAATATATAGATGTGATAATTAATATTCTGAACAAAGTAGCTTACTCTTTTGTATATGCAAAGTAAAATATTAATAATTGTTTATAAAAATTTTAAAAGTTATATCCACACAAAGATATTTAAATTTTTTTGCAAAAATTGCTTTCCAAAGGCAATATTCAAATGCAACTTCAACTAATGCTATGCTAAAAATGTTACACAATCAAATAAAATTAGAAACACCTTTTAAATATCATACACGATATTATTTTTGTCAAAATATGTCAAAATAAAATATGTTAAACTTTATTATCACGGAGATACAATTATCAAATATATGTAAATATATTTGTAATAATTATAAAAATATTATTAATATACATATATGTATATAAAATTATTACTGAATAATTTTCTTCTTGACCCTGTTTATTATTTCATGATTGAGAAATTTCAGAGAAATATATAAATTTTGAGATTGGTTGCGCTCGCGCGCGCGCGCTCAGGTCGGAATTTCTACAGAACGAATATTTTTGCATATTTTATAACTTTATTGCATCATTTGACGAGTAAATAATAACAGATCGATGAATAATATCAGCAACCGAAGGTTTGCGAAATATTGAAACGCGTTACAACAGGGCATTATTCAATATAGCAATTAAAAATTCGTTCCGATTGATATTAACGCACGCTCGCATATCTGATGTATTTCACTGCAAAATTACGTTACAAAGCGGAATTGATAACGAGATTGTTGTCAAGCCGATAAATGCAGCAGATGCAAGTAAATATTTAACAATACAATATTTTCATCGAGGAAAGCCTTTTATGAGATAGAAATTTCTACAGTAATGGCCGTTACATTCTAGCGCCCCAAGCTTCTGAAACAAGTTTCAGAAGCAATTGTTCGCCAAAAAGTTAAATAAAGTTTTACAACTCAAACGAAAAATTTTAAATCATATTTTCTGAAACGATTCTCTCTTTCTCTCTCTCTCTCTCTCTCTCACTGATTCTTTATGTGACAATAATATTTGCGACCAATTATTTAAAATGATAGCAATTACTAAGAAATATTGTAATAAAATTTAAAAGAAATGTGTAAATGTGGAAAATGTAAAAATGTCACAATTAAATTTAAGAATGTCTCAAAAAAGAAGAAGTATCGATATATGAATACAATTGTAATTGTAACGATATTACATGATACGAATGGATGTAAGGCGAGTTAGAACTATCGCGAAATTATCGATTGAGAATTATTTCCACATAAATTGTAGTGTAGAGACGGTTTGAAGTTACGTTAGGCGTAAATAAGCGACAACCAGATATAAGCAGGTATATACGCGCCAAGTGTGTATCTAGTCTCGTCCGAAATAACAATGCAGACGGTAGGATAGTATCGTTATATTGCATAGCTATGCAACCATCACTTATTTGCCAGGGCGAAACAGCCTCGCTTCCAAACCGACAAAGAGGTATTGTTCTTTCAAAGGATCTCTCCAGCACCCGCTCGGTTCCTACTATTTACACGGCCTAACTCAACATTATATCCCAAAGTTCGCGCGGGTTCTCCACGAATGGTGTATTCCGGGAAAGTCACGCTTCACGCGAGCAGAGAATCATACTTCTAATACATAATCTGATCTATTTATCTGAAGCTATTGTGTACAACCAAAATAATTTTTCACCAGACACGCGCTGATTAGAATCTTTACGGAGAACTTTAGGAGAAAATTTACAGAACAGCGATTCTTAATTTTAATCCTCAACCACAAAATACTTCGTTTAAACTTACACAGTTCTTCTGAAGTAAATTTTTTATAATTATTTTTATAAATACTATTTTATAGAAATTATTTGCGAGAGAAAGTTTGATTAGGATCTTCATTGTCAAGGCACGGATGTCACCTTGCTTTTTCGATTCGATGGAATCGAGTGCAGAAGCAATGAAATTCAAGTAGCAAGAATTCGTGAATGAGCGCCATTTGCGAGAACTTTTTCGCAGAGTGTCCTAAAGTCCAGTGAATCCGGACAAGTTATCGTCTTCCAGCTGGCTCTCGAACAACAAATCTCTCGAGGATGACAACGTTCTTTTTATTCACCACGACAACGAGAAAAGTGGTCACTCGTAAAGTTTAACCAACAAAATTTTCCGACAGTCGTAAAAAAATATAACGGTTCAATAAGCGTTTGATGATGATCTGCTTTTGATCAATGAATTTATTGCCATTAACGAAAAATATAATTTTTTTCGGCGCAAAATCCAGAAAAGCAAAAAGATCAATTTATAATGTACATAGCTAAATGTGTAAATTATTAGTAAAAATATTATATATAATACTTATATGTATTAGTTTATCTTAAAGTTAATATGTTAAATATCAAAAAAATTAAAAAGTTTAAAATACATTTAATAATATACGAAAAATTTATTTAGAATTTGTTAAAAAACAATAAAAAATAATTATTTCGTCTGAAACCATCTAAAAATCATGTAATGTAAATAGACCTCCCTGTAAAATCAACGTAGTAACAATAGCCAATATAACCGACAAAAAACGTGATATTTATTAAAACGACGATAAAATTACAACTGCATGACCGTATATTTATTTGGAATACTGCACGCGTTATAATATTTTGTTTTATGCGCCCTGTAATAGTGCATTCATTTTTCCTCGCTGGGTAAAATTGCGTTCATCGCGTCTCATTTAGTATATACATTTCTGACCCGATTACAAATATTCCCGCGATCGAATCTTTTCCACCAGCGTGCCGTTTAATACATTAAATACAAATACTCGTTATGCAGCTCACATTTACGGGCAAACGACGTGCACGAATATCGCATATTTGCGACTGTAAAAGTTATAACCGTGAATGTGCGCGAGAGAATTCCAATGCGCGGCGGAAAAGATACTTCACCCGATAAAAATACGGTCGGAGAAAAGTACGGGATGCAGAGTGTGAAGATGAAAAGTTACAAGAATGTTATTACCGCCATGAATTGCCAAAGGCAGGTTGCGTTTTCCAACCCGTCGGAAATGTTCCCCTGCGGTTCGCAGCTCGCGGCGTGCTTTTTGCTCTTCAAACCTGTTCCATTTTCTACCTCGAAATGCGACACGAAATCTCATCGAGAAGCACGAACGTAATATTATATAGAACTGAATATACAGATAGACTATAATGCATAAAAATAGAGAAGCCATCTAAACTTTGAAAAAGACTGATAAAGCAATGTAATGGGAACAAAAATATATAATCAAAAATAATATAATCGTGTAACACAATTCAAGTATCAGTAATACTTAAGAAAATGCTATATATAGATATATATTGTTTCATTCATCCAATAAAAAATTATGTGACATTATCACATGAAGAGAGAAAAAGTGACGTATTGGAATGTATTAATAAATTGAAATATTCCACAAAAAATTAAAATATTAAAAACTTTTTAAATTATTTGTAATTTTAAATGATTATGTAAAGAGAAAAGCATAAAAAAAACAAATAACAATAAATTATATTTGTTACATTATTTTTTAAAATTTCTTTTTAATATATCAGTCTTTCATTAATCATATAAATATTAAAAAATTACATGATCGGTTTTATTATGATCAGTTATTATGTGGTGATGAAGCCATGTTACTTTATTAATATATAATTTTGCATATTCCTATAAATTACAATTAGTAATTAAACATATAGCTATCTACATATCATACAATTTATACTTGCTATTTCATGCCCGATATAATTACAGAGAATAATAATTGATAGACCAATTTAATTATTATGTATATTAAATAATTGTTGTATAAGATTATACATAGTAATTATAAGCTATAAATTATCTTAATGTATGCCGTATATTTCTCTCTTTCTCAGTTTGATATTATTTTAAGGATGCAGATAATGCTAAAATTCCATAGAATGTAACTTTACCGATATAATGCCAATTATGAATGCAGCCACATAATAGGAATACCACAGACTGAGTATTATAGTTTATCGGATATGTCGTTGCGGATACTATGTAGCAGGTGTACTGCGCTATTCGCCAACTGGCGACGATGTGTGCTCGTTATTAGCAAAATTGCGTGAGCTAATTGACTAATTAGAGATTAACGATGGATACTCGTTCCGGATGTATTGATGGATTACTGTTTTGGATCTGCTATGAGCGGCCATTATGATGCAGTTTATCGATGTATCTCTCAATCGATATTAGTTACTTTTTGAATATGTGTTACACAATAATGCGGTTAATTAATAGCAGCAATATGACACAATGCTATTATGTAAACAATTATATTCTCGTTACCGCTGTTAAATATACAGATGTGGTAATTTATGTATCATTTATGTACTCTGTGTACTATTTGAAATGTATAAATAAATATTTCAAAATTCAGACGTGGGCATTTTTCTGTAATAAAATAATAACTATATTTCGAAATATATATAAATTTGTTATAAAAGAGTTATACATTTTTTGCAAATCTTTTTCATAGGAAAAGAAATCAGAGATATACATACATATCGAAATATATTATAACAGATAACTCTTTGATGCGAATCGACTTTTCGCTGATAAACGAGAGATATTTGTATCAAGAGAGCTACCGAATGACACGGCAATGCCCATTACCGATGACACAATTAATTAATTAGTGATTAGCGATGAAAGCTCGGTTGCCCTCCGCTGTATTGATGGATTGCCGTGTCCGGTTTGCTTCGGCCATACATTATACCAACAAGTACGCCTAATAGTCATACTAGTCGATCGACATCAGCTAAAAGCATTTCGCGCGTTTCGAGATTTATCTCCCTATACATTATCTTGAACTTCAAGAAAGAAACATGATGATATAAATTGATTACTTTTACTCTCAATCAATTAATTAATGTAGCCAACAGATGGTCTCACGTCAAAATAGATTCGTCTACATTTAATATCTATACCTAATAATATCGGTTTTTATATTTTTTAATTCAATTATAATATTATTCAGTAATAAATTCTGACTTATTAATCTTTATATTAGATTAGCTAAAATATTTAAATATTAAAATATTAAAAAAAATGTATTTTTTTCGTCCAAAAAAAAAAGATTAATTTGTTAATTCATTTCACTTCCAAGATTTGTCAAAGTATATAATTAAATGCATCTTTAATAATGAAAACTAAATTAAACATTATTAAATTTGTGGAGAGAAAATATAATGCCGGATACTTTAAATTAAATTCCATAAAGCGAGATATATTGTCGATAATACGCGAAAGTTTTGCGGCATTCTCATCGCAAAATATAGTTATTATGGAAATTCCGCACTCATGGGGCAGCCGGTTTGCACGGTCCATCGACTTAAGTTCGATACGAAACCGGGCTAAGGAACAACAGTTTCGCGATAGAGCTTTTGCAACGAACGGTGGACGCGACGAAAGAGGAGGCAGTTTGAAATCAAGAAAAAAGCTACGAGCATTCCTCCTGGGATTGATCCCAAACAGGGATAAGCGTTATCGACGTGGACACAACCTTACGCACGGCCTCCTATCGAACATTTCCAATCACGAGATTGCTCAATCGCAGCCTGGTTTTCCGTTTCCTCGGCTACGTCGTTTTTTCCTTCGGGAGCTTTGCTTTCCTTTTATTTGTTAAAGCGAAAAGACCGAAGCCAGATTAAAAAGTGCGACTACGACCCTCGAGAATGATTATTTCCGGTACCTACAATGCAGACAAGGGAACAGGACAAGGGATGAATGGCACAAATGCGTCTGTTGGTTCAATGCGATTGAGATACAGTTGGTATAAAGTCTACATAAATATAATGGTCCTTGATTAAAAATTGTCCAACAATAACTATTCATTGTGATTTATATAAAGAATTTTTTCAAGTGCAAAGGTAAAAATATAGTTAAATGTTAATTTCTGATTTTTTGTTAAATACTAATAGCAAGAAACTTATTCTTGATATAAATTATTTAAATTTTCCTAATATTTTATAATATTTTTTTAAAGCTTTGAGAATATGAAATTTTTAAATTATTTATTAAATAATATTGTATATCATATAATGTAAAATTGGTTATAAAAAACAATATAACAAAAATTACAACTTTAAAATATAATTGGTAATATCCAGTTTTAATTTCAAAATCGTCGGAAATACCATTCATTTAATTATATTACCGTAACTCTAGCCGCTTAATAAAAGAAAAATTCTTCACACAGTTAATTAGCAGCTCGCCGTACTTCCATATCCCTCATCGAAATTTTAATCTCCGGTGGGACAAAAATGAACGCAGGTACTTCGTGAACTAGAGGTTCTCCGCGGAGCTAGAAGAAATGGCATTAATGCGCCGGAACAATTGTAAAAAGTAGATTAAAGCGGACAGTCACGACCGCAAATAATTCCAGCTGCGTCCGTCGTCGAATATCATAATAGACCTGTTATTTAAATGGACGTCATCAGCGAGCACGTGACGTATCATTAAACTAGGACATTAAACTGCAAGCGTTAATCTTCTCCCCCGCGCGTACGTTTAAAACTTTCGTCCCTCGGGGACTCTTGGCAGGGTCTCTCTTCCCCTGATAAACCACTTTTCTTGCTCCTTTTTACCCTCCTCGATCCTTTTGGATCTCATCCCCTGCTTCGTCTATCCCATGGCTGAGCCAAGTACTCGGTGACATGACAAAAGTCACTTAGCTTGGTGATGAGGTAGGCTTTGGCGATTTCTACTGCCTCCTGCCAACCCGGTATCTGTTGTCGCGTGGCGGGAGTAAATGAAAGTAAAAACTCTATAGTCGAGAAAAACCCTTATGGCGCCCGAGTATCCACAAATGAGGTTTATCGACTATTTTCTGGCGTAGTCCGTGTGTGAAGTCGACTGAAAGCAACGAAGAAGGAATATCGCAAGTACGAGCAGCGTTCCACACAGAATCAGGTTTTTATCATGTAGTCTGTCTCTCTCTGTCTCTCTCTCTCTCTCTCTCTCTCTCTCTCTCTCTCTCTCTCTCTCTCTCTCTTTCTCTCCTTATGAAAAATTATTATTTATTTATTTATTTTTATAAAATGCTCAGTGTACTAAATATTTTATAATTTGCCGCGATATAATATTGCCTTTGACTCGTTTTTATTTTTTTATAGTACTTATGCACATACTACTCTACAATATATGAGAAAGTCGCAATATTAAAAAATTGCGAAAATGTATATCTTTTCGTAATAACGTTGCGATAATGTTGCATCTCGTATTCTGCTACATATAAGCTTAGCTTTACAAACACAATATTGGAAATGTTATGCAGATATTTACGTTGTAAATCGTATACTTTTCAAGTAAAAATTTTCTGAAATTTCTCAAAATAAATAAATCACATGTCAATTTAGATTTATATATCATTAAAATCCACATCTTAAAAAACTATGAATTATGACATATAAACTATGAAATTTGTATAATTATATACTTTACAAATAACCGTGAAATAATAATAGCTAATGGTAAAACTAAAACACAACACGAGCGCGCGCGTGAAATTTACAAAATAGACATGCTGGATAATTTATTAAAGTTATTTGTTTTATTTTACTTAGTATAATTAGCTAAATTAAATTTTACCAAAAAAAAAAGAAAGAAAATTATTGCAAGAAACAAACGTAACACGTAATGAGAGTACGATTTGTGTTTGCATGAAGAGTTTCAAATAGCAGATATCTCTGCGATACAATAACCATCTGTGAAAACTTTCTATGTCTCCTCTTTTCTAATTTGCCCTTAAGTTTAAGTCATATTGTTACCGCGATTTTCTTGTAACGACTTTTATTCGAAACTTGTCTTTGTTGCACGTATTTTAACTTGAACACTTTTTAACTACCGAGTTTGGGCGAGAGCTCTCGCAAATGGCTTTAAACTAGCGGATTTTTGTGGCGTAATAATGAAAGGAATTTTCGTGTCGCTGTATTTCACTTTGTACGCACCCAATATTCCGAGAGTTAAATGCGAATGGGAATACTACTAGTGCGACGTTTTGTATTAATTTACATTCCTATTCCTCTCTGGATATTATGTTTTTTATATGTTTTTCATTTTATATTCTTCATTATCTTGAAAAAGTACACATTATATTGCTCTAAAAATTTGCATGTCAAAGAGCTTTGTATCATAACTCCACATATAATAAAGTTATAATAAAGACCAGGCCAACTCATTGCTTGTATAGATTATTCCTTAATCGTATATGTCTGAATGTTGCAACTGCTCAAATAAAGTTGTGTTTTAATTTTGATCAAATATCGGTGATATCTATATTTAATTCCCTACATTAAGTTAAAAGTATTCAAGTTTTATATATATTTTTTATATTCATATACATAAACTTGAATTGATTTTTGTTAGATAAAAAATTTCTCTTTAATTTAATAGAGAAAATCTAAATATTTAAAAAGTGAATAATACTTAAAAACGTCGTATTTCTATAAAAAATAAGCGAGAAAGCATTATTTCTATTTAATTTAAAACAAGCTTTACTGGCTATTAAAAAATTAAAAAGTTGAAACAAATGACATTTTATTATCTTTTATTAAAAGAAATTGATTCTCTCTCCTCTCTCTCTCTCTCTCTCTCTCTCTCTCTCTCTCTCTCTCTCTCTCTCTCTCTCTCTCTCTCTCTCTTTGTCTTTCGCTCGCTCAAAAATTTAATGTAAAAATTAACAATAACAATTTCTGCATTTGAAATATTAATAGTTTTATAATTGCATATCGGAGAGTGAGCTTAAACCAATTGTTTAAAAACATTGATAGATTGCTCAGCTGGATCCAGCTTACAATTAAAAGACATTAAGTTGAATGGCACATTACAAACAAATTGTGTGCGTGTATATATTTATATATATATATATATATATATATATATATATGTATATTTCAAACTGCAATTCATACTTTAATCTTGTGTTACGAGCAACTAAAGTTCCACGGAACGAAAATCAATACAACGACAAAGTACGCAAATAAAGAAGCACCCGAGAAATAAAGTAAATTAAGAAAGTGAATTGAGCAACCGGTGATTTTCATCAAGCAGACTAGCTTGATTTGATGCGTGCAACAGGTCTTACCATTTACTTTAAAAAGTAAGGACTAAATCAAATTTTAGTCAGCGGTACACCGAGTGTCTTGTCATCTTATTTCATTTACGCGTATTTATTTATACGCAACTCATAATCGAATTATGGTTTATCATATTGAAATTCAAAAATTGTACTTTGTATCATTATTAGAATGAGTATTTTGTATCGCTATTAAAATATAATGAAATATTATACTATCACGAGGAATTTTCATCATACTATTAATTTTGTAGTCAAAATGACCAATAAATTTAAAGTAAATTAGATTAGAAATTAGATAATACATTAAATTGGACTAAATTAAATAATTAGATACATTAAAAGATATTAATTGTATAAAGACTTGCAGAAAATATAAAATCAATTTTGAATATATATTGAAGTCGTAAATAATACACATTATACAAATATTGCTGACACAATAATAAGTATATACTGTAATTAATTAGATAATTAGATACGTATAATGTGAAATTATGTACATAAAGCTTGTATTGTCCATCTTTTTTTCTTTTTCAGCCATTAATGACATAAAAATCATAGGAAACTATCTGTCTTTCTCTCTTTCTTTCTCTCTCTCTCTCTCTCTCTCTCTCTCTCTCTCTCTCTCTCTCTCTCTCTCTCTCTCTCTCTTTCTCAACATTTTTGTTGAGGACAAGTCAAATAAAGAATATGTAATAAAAATATATTTATTATATTTTGAGATATATATCTTTCATCTTTACTATCATAATCAATGAATAATGAGAGATAACTAATGTGACAGATTGATAAATCTACATGTATATAATCGTAAATTAAATTATAGTCATCATTATTATTACAACGCACATTAATCATATTGGAAACAAAACGTGAAACATGGACTGACATTGCAAACTCGCCATCAATCCTGTTTTTATCGTTGAAAATCTTTGCGAAACATAGAATAGTCAGTTGATATGCCAGCGTAACTGTCAACAAACGACATATAACGGAGAGAACTCGATCGTTCTCTCACATCAGATATATTTTATCAATAAATGATAAACTTTATCGACTCCGATACCGGACTGTTTACAATGAAAACAGTCCGGCACATGTAAGCCCTACGGTAATTGCACATATGTCGATTCTAGTGTTGACACAAATAACGTTTGCCGCCTCCATGAACAATTTTATCGTTGGTGTTTGAAAATTGTCAAAATATGCGCTTGTAGGATTACAACGTGACTCGTCAAAATATTTCATGTAACAAACTTTTTATAGGAAAAGAGCAACCAGAACTGTCGGTTAATTGTTTCATTATTACTACGACACGCAAGTGCATAAAGTGAATATTTCACGGTCAGTTGCTTTGCTCGGTGGTCACAGATAATTTTTTTTTAAAAGCGACGCGAGTTATAACAATAGCACATTTTATTTTTCAGGTCAATGCATTTCAATATCTTTCTGAAGATTTTCTTATTTCCTATACAACTTATCGTTTATAAATTTATTATAAATAAAATAAAATAGATTCTTCTTCTAGAGCATCATGTCGAAATTCATATTTAAGTAACCAATTTTCTTTATTAAATACACGCAGTATAATTAAAACGCGCTTCTCCGCGGTCATATACTTCAACATCATTCGATACGCACGCCGGAAGGCAGCATCGCAGCACGTTTCGACCTCATTGTCAGAATGATGGTTCTTCTTCATTCGCGAATTTGAAGAGTTTCAAACAAATCCAATAATACACGTTGTATAAGACGCCCCCGCGATAGAGACCGGAAGGGAAGTACAATGTCTATGCATTGTGTATGCAGCCGAGGTCTCTTCCGCGCGCATACTCGAGATTCTCGTGCGAATGTGCCTCGCACGTATGTGCATCTGCGCCTGCATATGCGATCCATATGCGCGGCACAGATACGTGTTTGCCGCGCGACACGCGTATACAGAGTGTCGCGCGACGGATTCCTTGTTGAATTCACGGTCGATTCTCTCTCATTCAGCGAAAATTGAATGGGGAAATTTGATCGCGGTCCGTAAATAGCACGATAATTTCCTCGGTTTTTCTTTCGCGAAAAAGAATTTTTTTTCGAGTAGGGTAAATTCGTGTAAGATGGCCATAGTTTTTTAAAATGCAAAAAACATACTTTATTTTTTTATTTTTTAATATTGTTTGATATATTATCTTCACTGAAGCTTAAATTACGTAATATTATCGAAATTAAAAGGAAAATATTTAATAGAAATTTTATATTATCAAAATAGTACAACATAAGCATTGGCCATCAAAAGTAAAAATATGATATAAGATTCACAATATCGTTATTTCGAACAATGTACATAAACTACTGTAAATATTGATTATTTTTGATAATGACTAAAAAAGCGCACTATGTAGCGATTATTGAAAAAATTACAGCCTATGGCCATCATGGCCTTTGACTACCTGCAAAGTTTTTCATTTGTTTACTAAAAACTGTTAAAACATCGAATAGATTACAGTTAAGCTAGCGTAATCGACGTTAGACATATTATAAAGGTATGTAAATTGTTATATGACCTATAATTTTTCTTTTCGTTTTCACTATTTTTTTATAAATATTATGGCCATCTTTCCGTCCCTATGGTAATCTTTTTCTTAAAAGTTGGGTAAGATAGCCAATGCTTATTTTGTACTATTTTGATAATATAAAATTTCTATTAAATATTTTCCTTTTAATTTCGATAATATTACGTAATTTAAGCTTCAGTGAAGATAATATGTCAAACAATATTAAAAAATAAATCATAACGTAGTTTATCCTACGCGATCAGTTTTGCAAATACTTAATTTGAAATATTTTTTCGATCAAATCAATAAAGTTTCATTATTTTTCTACAACCTTTTGTTCTCCTTATTAAAAATAATATTTAAGAAGTTCTGTATTTTTATTTTAAATAATTTTCTTTTAAATACATCAACTTTGAAATGGAGAGAAAGAGAGAGAGAGAGAGCTGGTATTTTTTTTTAGTTTCGGTTTTAGCGTCCGTGATTCAATGAAAGCGGGTAGTGAAACATGTTGCCCGCATTCTGCGACGCATCTTGCCACAAGCACGAGTACTTATCACACGCTCGCATGCTCTACATCTAGTACGATGCACTCTCTTCCTTCTGCTCGTGGAAAATAGTCAGGTATATGCTTGCGCACGAGCGAATTCTAGATGTAAAGCTCGCTGCTTTCATCGGTGGATGTATCGCGCATCACAAATCCGTATCCCGCGAAAACGGAGAAAGAGGGAATGTGTGTGCTACGTATATGTGCTCGCGATAAAAATGGGTCGGAGAAGATGGAGTGCAGGTTATCGAAGCTCTATTTTCCGGGATCGGTCTGAAAAGCGCCAAAGACCAATGATGCGCTTCGGAAGTGGCATTGAGTTCTGACGGAGCGGTAGAAATATTACCTGATGTTTTACTCATCCTAGAAGTATTACAATGCTATCGCACTGTTTATGTGCTAGATTGCTCCTTGTTGTGCGCTAGATTCACGTATGTTATATAAAACTATAAAACAACTCATGAATCTACATTTGTCGTGTTTTTAACAAAAATCTGTATGTATAATATAATGTATTTTTTTATTAATATTTCTAATTAATAAGTAAAAGAAAGAGAGAAAATATTACTTTTAAGTATGTAATATTTATATATAATTTTATAATATTATATATGTATATAGTATATATAATAATTATATATTTAATTATTTTTAAGAAAAACAATATTATTTGTAAACATATATAGTACATATCGTATTTTGTTAATAAAATAATTATTTATTTAATTAAAAAAAAAAAAAAAAAAAAAAAAAGAAAGAGGATACAGAAATATCATAATAGTTTAAATTATTACAATAATGAAAAGAAGAATTACATAAAAGATTTTTTTTTCAAGGAAGCTTTTTTCATGTTTTAAAAACTATAAGATATATTACAGTTTAATTGTCGAGGTTTCTCTTGTTCCAGATAGAGAAAGAAAAAAAATTTAATTAATTTTGAATTAACGTTGATCTACGTCATTGTGCGATGATCTTCGAAAAATTTGACAAGACGAGTTCAGATTTACGAGGTAATGTCTGTACCTGGAGATACGCGTTCGCCGGCTGCAGTGCCCGAATCGGTCCTATCTGCGTACACGCGTGGTAGCGCCTGCACAATGGGGAGATTACGAGAACACCATCCTATACGCTACGTCGAGCACGAAGATGGCAGGGCCCGCGCACGTGCACGAGCGGGATACGTCGAAAAAAAAAAAAAGAAAAAAACACCATATACGTGGATTTCCATTTTTATGGCCGCCAAGCCGTCCTCTTTTGTCCCGTGTGAACGTCACCGTTGAATCGAGTGGTACCGGACATCGACCACTTTGAACGGGCACCCACGCCGTTCTTATCCCAAAGGAAGCGATTGCAAACTATATCGAACGAATATAGAGTCCGGTCAGAGCGTTCACTTATCTCGAGATACGAAAAAGTATGCTATAACGCATAGATATAAGATGGAAATGCCGTTTCGTTAGCCTCTTCGATATCTTATACTCCAACGACACAATCAAATTCTATGGATCGCAAATACAAAAAGTTGTATAGTCAAAATGCCGGCCATATGTGTTGCTGTAAATATTAGAAATAAACTCTTATCTAAATCTAAATTCAATCTTTCTATTATAGAAATTATTTTAAAAACTCAGATATATAAAAATATTTAATATAATATTGTAATAAACGCGCAAATATTATTAATATCTTATATTGCAAATCCCAAATAATTACAAAAAATAAGATAAAATAATCTTAAAAGAAATAAAGGAGAAAGAAAATTGCAATATATTTTTAATCTGAATATTAAGTCGATATGCCCAAAATCTTAATTATAAAAGTAAATTAGTTACAAAATTTAATTTTTTATAAAAAGAAATCTACTTCAATTCATAAAGAATTCATCTACTAACGATGTAGTACACTGTATTTTATGGGAACAATTTTGTCAATCTCTATAAATGTCGAGAAATGGAAATTTTATTTTCCATATATCTTATATTACTGAATTAAGTTATATAATGTTTCAATTACGAAACTATTCAGTTGTGCGCAGTGCGGGCTAAATAATTTTCAGATATCTATCTAAATAAATTAAATATTTTTCGTCGTCATTTTTGGGATCAATTAAATTGCGTAGATTTCTGAAATTTTTCATTCACGATGTTATGAGAAACGAAAAAAAAAAAAAAGAATTTAATACAAAACGATTCTAGCAAATCTGTCGCGTGGTTTTACAAAGTTGCTTGAGTATCTGCGATGCGGAGGTTGCTCGAACGAATCTACGAGCAGGTACGAAAACTTGGAGTCATCCCACTGCGCTTGTCACGTGCAGGTGAGGCATATCTAGAAACCGCTGCTTCTCGCTGTATACCGCGCGTAAAGGTAAGAACGATGCCGAAACGGGGATGCAACCTTCTTCGGCGAGAGCGCTCTTGAGACATGTGCTGAGGAAAAGTTTTAACGAGACAGCCAGAGATTTCTCAAGCGAGGAGAGAGAGGAGAGGGTCGGCGAATCGCTTTTTCGTCGGCGCACCCTTCAAGAAATGCAACCCTTCGGGATTCAACTCCGCCGCTCGGAACGACATCTCGCATTACGCAACGATTCTTCAATGCCTTCTGCTCGCTGCACGACTCATACATGGCGTAAAAAGCTTCGCTGGTTTATCAGCGAGGAATTATTGTAAGCTAGGGTAAAAAAAGATTTCTTCGAACCTCAATATCGTAAGAATATTGTCAGTTTAACATAATCATATTTTCTTAAAAACGACTTGCTTTCCATATTCTCAGATACTGATAGGAAAATTATGGAATATTCTATATATATTTCATAACTTTCATATCAGTATATCTGGAAGATCTCGAATGTTACTTCTTTATCTTCTTATAAGAAAAGATTGCATGCATAAAATTTTTTTTCTTAAACTATCATCACTTATTTTAATAATTTTTCAATAGTTTGTAAAAGATATTAAAATAGTAGATATTAATTATTAATAAGTAATAATTTTCTAATGTTTTATATTGATAGATAAACGCTGCACAATCTATATGATGACTGAAAAAAGAATATTTAAAACACTATAAACACAACCTCTAAGAGGAGAAACGTAAATAAAGTAGTATCTCATTTTAAAGATAATTATATTATTGCTCTGAAATTGGTGATACTGCATCGACGCGCTAAAATAATTTGTCTGCTATCGTACGAGGTAATCGACCGTAAGATCGATAAAGAGTTGGCTTCAAAAAAAAACTAGCAAAATACTCCGGCCTCTGCGACACACAGCGAACGAACAGTGTTGCGTAGTAAAATTATTTGGCGCAATTCGCCGCGCACTCGCTGTACCGTGTAGACAGCTGTTCGTCCAATAAATGTGACATGCGCGAAACGATTACGGAAGCGACAAGTGATAACAGTGAATACACGTTACCGGGCGTTTACATAAAATTGCAGGCTGCGAATGACAATATGCGCCGATAAATAAAATTTTATGCAGGACGTCGCACATGTGTCGTCGGCGATAATTTACGAAGTCGCGCGATTATGTGTAGTATATACAGGGGATACGCGAGGAGAAGAAATAACGCATGATAAATAATTACTTATATGATCCGCTTGTGTTTAAAAGTAAATGAAAAAATTAATGAGTTTTGCGTTATAAAAGAATTGGAGAATTATTTATTAAATGACGCGCGAGATCAAATGATATGACGATGCCTTCGAAATAATTTCAATTTGCAGAAAATTCCGTGTCGTACGGCTTGATATACGGAACATTTGATCGGCGTCTGGTTCTGAAAGAACGTAATACGAAACGTCCTTTTTCCGACGAAAAGTAGAATAGGTTTTCAATTTTGCCACCGCTGTAAGCGGAGCGCGGAGGCTTGTCCCGGTTGTAAATTAAAATCAAATGGAAACCAAATTACACGCCGTGGCAAGAGGCACGTAATTTATCGCGGAGAAAGATGCCACGTCGACGCAACGTATTGAAATGTTTACTAACGAAAGATCGTATTTCGTTACAATCAATTTATAAAAGCAATGAAAATTGATAAAACTGATAAAACTGGAATAATCGCGAATAGGAACAGTTTAAAAAAATAATTGCTACATGAAAATTCTTTTAACTACATATTAAGAAAATTATATGAGCAATAATAGATTTTAATTACATTTGATTGTATTTGTTATTTCATTTTATATGTATTTCATTACAATAACTTTTTATTCTTTATGTTTCAAACTTAATTGTGATCTCTTTCAAGAAATTAAAATAATAATGTCACAAAAATTTTTATAAATTAATCAATTTTGTAATTATTTCATCTAAACAGATTATTTCTCTCACTTACTTTACATATCTATCACTATCAATTAACTCACTGTATAATACAAATTAGATATTCTTATAAATTCACTGATCTCTTTTAAATCATACAAAATTTTATGAGAAGAAAAGAGTGCGAATATATTTTCTCGAGAAACTGAGAATAAAACCTCAGATAAAAGAATAAATCACAGAAGCTTATGAATTTTTAATTTCAAATATACTACATTTGAAAAATATTTTAAAATCTCTCTTTTTTTCTGTCGAGATACTTGATTATTTAATATCAGATATTTAATATTAAAAAAAAAATCCATAAAGACATAAGAAAGAAGTTAGTATCCAATTAAAATTGATAAAATTAATATTACTTGTTGCAAAAAGAGACTGTTCGACGAATACGTCTGTTATATGCAGTAATCTGTGTAGTTTGCAAGAACAGATTAGTGCGCCAGCAATGTTCGGAACATTGATGACGGAATGCTTCCTCTCTTCTATACCACAAGCGCGCGAAGTTCGCGGATCGGATGGACTGCGAAAGGGATCCCGCAAGCGCGGACTTGTTAATTGTTGATCGTCTCGGCCACGTAGCATCGCGAGCACATCGCTTTATCCGCGCCCGAAGAGCACAAGCGCATTACCGTGATTGCGACGGCAGGGAACGCTAATTCACTAAATGCGTCGCTTCCACGTTTGCATGCCGCATCACCGCTTTCGGTGTACGCTATTCAGAATAGTTTAGGATTATATACATTAACGGAAAAGACGCAGTCGCTCTTCTTGCAACGTCGTTGGATACGTCTAGTCGATTAATTATCCCAAGGAATCTTCTCCGTTTGCATAGTCTGCTTGTACATCTATTCGTTTTTTATATTTATATTTTGCTTTTGTCTTTATATATATATATATATATATATATATATATATAATAATTATAAGTTTCTTTCTAATTTTTGGACAAATAAATTCAACTAAAATAATTATATGTCGAAATCAATGGTGATGGTGATAAAATAATGATAATTTTAATGTATTTTATTTTTATTTTTTTTTCTTCTGAAAAACGTTAAGAACAAAATGTTAAAGATAAACAATAATTCTCAAATGTCCTATATACATTATGATTACATAGTTGTCGCAAGCAGCTTTGCATTAGTAAGAGGATTATTTATTTACGTCGAAAAGACAAATTAAATTGTATTTTTTTCAAGGAAGACTAATTCTTTTATCCAAAATACATGGAACTAATTTTAATCAGCGATAATCCTCATTTCTATTCTACCTTTTTAAATTTGTACAAATACTTATTATTGTTATTTAAATTATATTATTTTATTATTTAATTTATTATTTAAATATTATTTTTTAAATTTATATTAATTAATATATGTATGCATAAAATAAATATAAATATTTTTATGTGTGTCTACAAATAAAGATTAAATCGATTAATAATTGAAAAATTAAAAAATTTTAAAATAGAATTAACTGTAATTTAGCTATAAAAATTAAATGTACTTGTAGTAATAGTAAAATGTTTATAATATTTTTATTTATAATAACCTATGCATATATGTATATATACACATATATATGTATATATTTGTTTTCATAAATTCGACTTTGTGCGTGAATTCTCTGATCGCAAATATTAATATTAATAAAAATTTCTGCTTTGCTGCATTTTGTTTTAGCTTTACTTTTTTAAATTTTCATATTAAAAACAAGATTAGTATAAAATATAACAGATAATATGTACCGACAATATTATTGAATCTTCCGGTACGTCTTAAAAGAAATATGACAAATGTAACCAAATTTAAACCAATGTTTGTATGTGACAGCGCAATAATTATTGTTCAAACAATGTGCTAAAATGAGCAAATAAAACAGGCTTGACCTCTGTATATACGATCCATTATAACGAATCAAACATCTCAGTAAAAGTAAACATTAAATTCATTAATTGAGGATAATTATTATTTTTTTGCTTTATGTGAGAAAAATTTTAACATATTGCAACATATTAAATTTTTTTTTCAATATTACAAGTTGCCATAAAATAATATTCGTCGAAAACTTTGCCTGTATGTAAAACATGTAATGTTTAATAGTAATAATAGGTAGTAACATAAATGTCGCAACTCATTTTTATATTAATATCTTTTCCAGAAATTTCTGTTCTGTGATTATAATAAAAATATATAATAATATTTTACACATATAACATTTCTTTTATACTTCTTTTAACATAACATTTTCTTTATACTTCTTTTCGTATTTTTTTATTATAAAAAATATACACTGAATATAATAAAGATTAATATTTATATAAAAATATTTTAGTCTTACAATTGAAGAGCTGTATCTACAATATAATATTATAGATATGTATATAAGATTATAAAAGAATATACAAACATAAAAGATAATATTATTATGAATTGGTAATCAAATTATGTGAATAATTAAACAGATGTTAAAGTATAAATATTTTTGGATATATATAAAAAAACAAATATTATTTCTAATTTTTTAAATAATTTAATTTTTACATAAATTTCATAGATGATTTGTGCAGAAACTGATTTTTCAAATGAGTGCATACGATTTTTGCATTAATTTCCCTATATTTTACGCAAGAGCGATATCGCGCGATTTTTACACAATTCCACAATGCTCTATTTTCAACGATAGGGTCACGATCGTGGACCTTTGCGCATCGATCGCGCAAACAGAGAAGTGTACACGGGTGCTTGTGAAAACTCGGCAAAAGGACAAAGTGACGGTGGAAGCGGATTGAAAAAATGTTTATCGCTCGACGAGTTCGATGAGCGTAATTAAACCGCTGTCAAAGACTGAAAACGAGGCACGGGTAGCACGATGGCGCACTATAATGACGACGAGGGGCTATAAGTTAATCACCATTAACTCGAAACTCGATCCCACTACGTTATCTATGCTGCGAATTTCTGGTTAAAATGTGTCGCACGAATCACACATAATCAATTGCGACACAAAATTCGATAAATATCTACGATGAACGGCACGTGTTAATGAACGTGAGGATTTTACGAAAAATTTAAATTATTTTAATTGACTATTTATACATATATATTGATTCTGTTTGTTTCATTATTTTCATGACTATTTAAAACATGTAGATTCCAATTACACTTGTGTATATTTAACAAATGTTTTGTTAAATCTAAATATACTGCTGATGTTTCACAGACACGTGAAATTTTTATTAAATTCAAATTATTTCGATGCTTGTGTTAATTACAAAGGTAGATTTAATTTCATACTATATATAGAGCTACTAGTAAAATGATAAAATACAATTAAAGCTGATAATAACAGAAGATTGTCTTCCAAATTTGCCTCATCTCAAGTAAAAATTTTATGTATTACGTGTCTTAAACAAATATAACAATAAACTCTGTTATACAATATCTAAAAATTACATCATAAAGATTCTTTTTTTCACAAGTATGTGCAAATATATATGTATATACCTATATATAATTTAATTAGACTGTCTAAAAATGAATACATGTACATCTGGAAGTCTAATGGGAATAGAAAGTGCAATATGTAATATGAAATGTACGGATGGCCAATGACGTTAACCTGATTTACATACATCGAGAGAACGTGCCAGAAAATAATTCGTCGTTCCTCTTCATTCAATTGCCGTTCAATTTTATAGACGAGCTACAAAAAATTTCACATTGTAACGGCATTTCCCTTTTCCGAACATTATCTCGATTTATTGAAGAGAAGCGTAGAAAATTGTGAAAGAAAATTAATTATTCTTCTAGTTGCCGGACACGCGAATTAAATTATCGAAAAATAATCGATCACTATAGTTATCTCCAATTTTGTCTTGCAAAATCTATTCGTTAATACTAAAATGGCGGAAATTATTATATGTATATCGAATTATACGGATCGATTATTCTGATTACAGCTCCAAAGCATATAGAAATATTGGAACGCTTAGACTTAACATTCTCTTTATTACATAACTTAATTGCGCAAGCGAACAGGCATGCACGATATTCGACAGTCTAATTATCGGAAGATGGGTGATACGCGCGAGTAAGAGAACTGGCGGTTCAACGATCGTTTCTCAAAAGACGGTTCCACGGTTGCGCCGCCATAACGAGGCGAGTTTCGCAGACGACGACGTTGCGTTTTCGTGCTCCGGCCCCTTTAATGGATATATGCATAACTGTGAAACCGCAAATGCTTCAATTATGAAACAATGAAATAGTTAGGTTCGCCACCCACTTTTCCCTCCCGCTCCTTCAACCCCGCGACTCCTACCGTTGGGCTGTGTTGGTGCCAACTGACGCCAACTTCTCGCGCGCGTTAACTTGGTACCGTTGTTTCGTCGAGTTAACCAGCTAACTCTATAGCAATCCACTCCGCCGTTTTCCACCCTCTCCGCGCGCGCCCTATTTACGCCACTCCCTTTTCCATCGGCCCTTCTAATCTTCGGCGCATCCGGATTTATCTCTGGACCGTACGTCTACGATCGAAAATGCGAAGAAAATGCCAGTAATATGCTTCAGCGTAATTTTTCTTGGAAAATGCGTAGAAGCAGCGTTAAGATTTTTAGTTGTAAAATAAATAATGATGTAGAAGGTAGAAGGGATTTTAAGGGCGACGAAAATATCCGTATCGTGCCATTAAATTTTTTTATTAAAGGATTTTTCTTAATAGAAAAATTTATGAGAGAATTTTTCAACTTTATATTAAAATATATTTTAATCAAAACTTGTAAGTGTCGAGATTTTCTTGACAATTTAAATCAATAAAGTATCCTCTCTTATAATGTATGAACTATATTAAAATATAAGAGAAATCGCGCTCTCATATTATGTTTAATGTATGTTCGGTATTTAATCTTTTAATGCAATTGGAAAATATATGTATTTTGCAATTACAGGAAAAACTTCTGGAATATTGTAACATGCGGTTAAATTGTATCTACAACTGAAACATAACAACGGTCTAAAAGAAAAATATTTTGAATAATTTTCACGCGCGAGCGATTGGAAAAGTAATATATTAACATTGATTTTAAAAAATAATATATGTGTAATTATTTCTCAATTCTTTTCTCATATTAAATGATATGTGTGTAAAACTAATACATCATTCAGTGCGTGCGTGTAAAAACTAATAAATTATTAAAGGTTCTAACTTTTTACTTTTAATGTATGTATATGTAATATATGCATATGTAATATATATGCTATACGTATAATTCTTAATAATTTAAATAAATCTTGCCTTTAATTCAAAGAAATTCAGTTATTCTGAAAGAGAACAACTGAAACGACGTAGCATCTCAATTTGTTTTAACTTTACAAATAACTTTTCATCAGATTTTAATTTTACAAATAATTTTATAATTCCATACGAGTTCTAAAAAGCTCTGTTTATTGAAAGCAAAAAATGTACATTAAAATAAAATAGCAGCGAGTAAACATTATTATTTGCAGCATAAGAAACTTGTAAATTTCAGAGTTTTATTTGTTACGAAATAATTTCTGTATAGTTCTGTGATTATTTATACATTTTAGCATAAATTCTTATAAAATAAAAAGTGTTGACAGATTTTTTAAAAATAATTTATATTATATTTGAAAAAAGTACAGCTCCATAAGTATCGAGTTGTTAATCAATTTTTAAAATTTTAATTAAAAAAGTACTTCAAATTGTCCAAAGAATCTATTATAATTAAGATCGAATATTTCCAATCGCCCTACTTATATTTAATCGCAATATCCCCGATAATTAATCGTCCATCTATTATGACTGCCATATTATAGGCATCATTAATCAGCCGCTGCATTCTTTATTGCGCGCATAATGCCTACGCAATTGCGATAATTATTCGGTAAGCCTCAATATATATATCATACAGTTTTAAGCGAACAATCAAAAGCTTCGACATTTAAAGGTAACGCGAGAAAAAAAAAGAAGAAGAAAGAAAAGCGCCAGTGCCGTATGTATTATATCATCTACATATATAATAGTGTCGAGTGGTATGGCTAAGGTGATAATCTACAGAGCCGCACAATCCGCCCATATAGTCGCGATAAGACACCCCTATGTGGCAGGCTGCATGCCGCAAACGCCCCCTTTTAACGGTAAATACCCTTCGCATGTTGATAGTTTATGGTCACACGTGGCACGCCGTACGATCAACTCGGTTCATTTATCGCGCGTTATTTATCAATACGACGCCTTGCGTTTCTTCTCAACTTTTCGCGATCGAAGTCAAAGTAATTTACTTGCAGAACTGAAGATGTCAGTTTTTTCGATAATTTAATAATAATCCATAGTTGCAACATATTAAACTCTTGTACGACTTATTATTAATAAACTTCAAAATATTTTATAGACATTATATTACACTATAAAGCATAATGTGCGTAATAAAGTGCGTGACTGTTGCGGCAATAACGATTAATTGCGCACAAGTAAGAAATATAATATAGTATAATAAATAACACAAGTAATGAGTATAAAAGTAATAAAAAAGTATAATAAAAAACAACAAGTAATAAACAATAACAAATTACTCACTTTATGGTTACGCTGATGTCTTTTAAGGCTCTTTCTTTGCTGCGTGCTGCTCCTTCGTAACACTCACTCGCGAAAACACGGATAATTATGATAACGCACGCGTAATAATCAGCAGAATCTAACACGTGGAATTTTACACGGCACTGCTCATATTAATCATTCGCGACTTTATCTTCGCGGCCAAACCACAACGCAAAAATTATACTACAATTCGCTTAATACTTTAAAATCGCGTAATTTTACATTTACACGATACTTACTAATCCTATCCCTATTGTAAACAAATAATATACACTTTTACTTTACAATAAATTTTGCTATTTCGTATTATCAGTAAATAAATGTAAGATAAATTATGGTTAAATATCCGCGATATCTGTTGTAATATTCAAATATACGTTAGCTAGAATTGCTGACTAAACGTGATATAAAAACGCACATGGATTTCGCACGATAAATTTCAATCGAATATTTTTATATCTACGCTTTATTATCAAGCGTTATAAATATCATGTAATGAATAGCGATCGTGAATCCGGAGAATCATGAATACGCGAGAATCAGGAGAATTACTAATCGTAATCACGCTATCACGTTAAATAATTAGCGATTGTACAATAATAACTGTAACCAATATCGCGTCGACCGTACTTGGAGAGATGCTACGACACACTGTGCGTCTTACGACTCGTAAACCTCGCTATAAACAAAACGAACACCGAATTATATGCGAAGTTATAGCGGACTGTTATTCACGCGGTCACCTTGTCATTAGTACGCCGAGACTCTGTCAAGTAGGCAGCGACGCGAGACACTACGTGTGACATCACGGTCACAGTATTTCTCGAAATATGATCACGATACGATTATATTAATATATTATAATTATATTATATATTCATATTACAATTATTGCAGCGATTATTGATCCGTGTAATCAACTAATTTCCACGATTCGTAAATTTGTCGACGCAATCGCTTTTTGTCAAGAGATGTGCATACTTTACGCGATATATATTCGTTTAAAGTAAGAATCGAAGGACGCGTGACAGTATTTAGCAATCATAAATTAATTAACGAGCGATGATTGAAATCTGTCATGTGAATTCATGTGCGAGTCTGTCGCGCACTAGTCAGCATATTGGAAAGTTTGCACGAATATTAATTTTTTATTTTAACAACGCAGTTTCCACGGTTTTTTTTCGTTACAATATAATAAAATCGCACATGTTTAACGTTGACAGTGCCGTGCAAAGTCACATTCCCGTATCATATTTTAATTACCCGGGAAAAAAAAGTCCATATAAAATTGGCCATGTATGGATTTTGTCAATATCTGACAATGAGCATATCTTGCCAAATATAGTTATACTTAATAATATGATATTTAAATAAAATCATATATGATATCATATGATTTTATTTAATTATCATATAATATCATATATGACTATACTTGGTAAGACATGATCAGATATTGACAAAATCCATATATGGCCAACTTTTTTTCCCGGGTAGTGCGTACGTTATCGTAATTTTTCGTGTTTTCGAAATAAGTGAGCAGCAGGTTGAAGAAGTAGTAAAAGATAAAGAGAAAACAAAGACTGGGACAAACGTCGGACAACAGCTGAGCAACCATAAGGTAATTTATTATTCGTTTATTATTTATTGCTTGCAGACTAAACTGTTTATAGGTATATTCTTTTAAATATAAAATATTTAATCCTTTTAATATATGTGTATACATATGTGTATATAATATTTTTAATATATTTCAAAATTTAATTATTTAAACTAACTATAATATAAAAAATTAAATTTTCTCAAATTATTAAATCATATAAAAATTTACATATGTAAAAGAAAATTTTTCTAAGCAATTTTACTATTAAATATATATTTGTTTAAAGAAAAAAAAAAGAAAAAGAATTTAATTACGTGTAATAATTATTTCTTAACATATTATTATTTTAGTTATTTTCTGTAAATATTCATTATTTTGTATTCAAAATTGGTCATCTTTTTTTTCAAATAAGTTTGTAAAAATTGATTAATTGATTCAATATTTGAAGACTGTAAACTTCAACAAGAATATACTGTCGTATCGAATCGATTGCGTTATCCCTTTCAATATGACAGACGGAGTATAAACGGTTTATAGATAAAAAGTGGCAAGTAGAAACACAGCACGACGTATGCGTATACGTTAATCTACCGGGAGTAACGTGTAAACATAGCTATCGGGAAAAATAAGCGGACATCATCCTCGCGTGTGATAGATTGCACGCGATACATTTTCGCGCGGACACGAAGAGACGTAATCCGTACGCTCGAGTGCACAGCCTGATCATTTATTTCTATGATCATAAAGTCGTCGTGTGATACATAATTTGTTCTAACCTCAGACTAAGGCGTGATATACTATTTCAACGAGAGGCTGGCCCGTAAACGAACACTGTAGATTTGTCTTTCTCGCGATATCCGATTTTACAGCTGATCTAAGCGTCGTAAGATTTCCATTCTATCTCGCCTCATGTTCCGATTTATGCTTATCTTGGACAGACCATATGATTATACTCTTGCAGTTTCTAGGGGCTCAAAGACGAGTCAAAATAATTCACGAATAAATTATAAGTACGTTTTTTGACAGCTGTTGAGCTATTATAAGAGCGAAATATATATAAATATAATAATAAATATAGCAAATAGTTGCGTTATTCACATACACACATAAATATATAGTATGTAAATATATATATATATATATATATATATATATATATATATAAATACTTTAATGATCTTTTTTTTTATTAATTTGATATTAATTTTTTTTTATAATAGTGAGCCCAAATCCGTGAGCTGAAAATTGAATAAACTGATCAACATAATAAAATAAAATCAGACTACGTACAAAATAATTATAATTGTCTTCAGTACAGCTAAAAAGACTAAATCTTAAGTAAAATGTTATATCCTGCAAAAGCTATATCAACTTTAAGTAGTTTTTTTGAATACTTTAATTGATGTTTTCCTTCACATGACGTTATTCTTATACGGTGCCATGACATGTAATGCCAATTCGAGTTTGCGGTAATCCTGTATCTATTTTATATGTATTAAATCTTTATACACTTCAATAGCAGAAATAGTTTACATTTAATAAATTCAGATCTTTTTAAACTTTCAAATCTCTAAATATGTGTAAAACAGTTTTTATCCAAATATTTATCGTTAAAATACGTTTAACAAATAGAGCCATGAGGGTCTTCCGTGAGTAAGATGCAAACGAGCAATTCCAAAGCGGATTGCACGGGTCACGCTGAATCGAATTATAAACGTCACGACCTAATTACGCCTTTCGTGCCGTCATGCATATGTAGTAAATGCGACGCGGCAAAAACGAAAACACCACATACGAGAATACAACTCCACGTTGAAATTACATTTCTCGCAACATCGTCGACAAAACGTTACATAAATATGCTTCACGTAATCTAACTCGTGGTGAATAGACCAACATGGGTCAGTTTCCGCATCAAGTATCCAGTTTCTCGATTCTTGCGAGTCCTGACGCTTCGACTCATACTATATATGTAATATTACCGTTATTAGTATTATTATTATTAATACATTTATTATTAATGTCATTGTATGTATATATATATACACACATATATATATATATATATATATGGTTATTTTATTATTATAATATAATAAAGTTATGGTAGTTACTATTATTATTATATATATTATTATTACACTATAATAGAGAGAGAGAGAGAGAGAGAGAGAGAGAGAGAGAGAGAGAGAGAGAGAGAGAGAGAGAGAGAGAGAGAGAGAGAGAGAGAGAGAGAGAGAGTTTATCTTTCGAGAATTAACTTGAAATTTTTTTACAGTAAAGTGAAAGACTCAGAATGCGATAAATACTTTTAAATAATTATTAAAATTAAATAAATCTTTCAATTTTTTAGATAGTTTTTAGTTTCAATTTTAACTGATAAAATATGTTTACGTTTTGTTCAAAAGCAAGATAATTTTAGATCAATATCAAATATTATGATATTAAAACGTATCATAATATCTGATATTGATTTAAAATTATTTTGCTTTTGAACAAAATATGAACACATTTTAACAATCAAAATTGAAACTAATATTATTTAAAAAACTGTAAAAAATTTATTATTCAAATATAGAACGTAGTTATTTATTAATAACGTTATTAATTAATTATTTCGACGTAATTATAAATCTGTCAATACTTTTTATACTTGACACTCGATTAAATAAATTATTAGCGCTTTTGCATTTACAATGCACGTTCTTCGATTTTTATAAACAAACGACGTCGCATGTTCCTCGAGAATGTCGCAATGATAACTTTCAGCTCTATCTGCTAACGTAAACGTAAGTAACTTTTTTGCCTTTCTGGTGTCTCTCGAATTAAACAACCAAGCGGGAGTGTCGCCGCATTAACGATCTCGAATCTTAAACGGAAGCTGAAAGATATACGAACCTGTGACCGGCGGGCGTGGTATCGCGAAAATGTAAATTGAAACGACGAACTGCGTGCCGACAGCCCCTGGTCATAATTCTCTTTGGACATCTTCATCCGTGTACCGGGTGTATTCACAGCGGTAATTATGTCAGTTGGCTGCGTTAGCTCTAGCAGACTCACGATCGATACTCCACCGGTTATGATTTACCGCTTTAAAGGTGTATCAGTGACTCCGTAACTGCGGATTACATAAGCCGCGGGCTAACGTCGGTCTGATTAACACCATTATTCGCGCTTACTTTCCTGCATCTCGTAACGAAATGCGCAGTTGAATACTAGTTTGTATCGAGAACTCTCGACTATGAATAGTTTCAATATAGAGGGATAAATGCCAGAGAAATATACAGATTTTGAAATGTCACTTTACGCAAATCCCACGAAAGATGTTGCCAATAATCTGTCAAAATGCCATTTGCTTAAGAAAATAATGTAGAACCAAACGTGTAACTTCTCTAAAGTTACACGTTTGCAATAAACTTGTAACTTTTGCAAAGATATTTAATATGTGTTTCTACGTAAATTTGTAAGGAAGATTTAATTTGAAATTAACTTGACGTTTCTGACAGGAAAATTTATTTAAATCATAATCATAAATTTGAGATGGAGATAACAATAATTTTATACAAGTCTAGCCACATACTTTACTATGTTCTATATATCGAAAATAATAGCACTATAAAATACAATAGTAATAATTTTATGTATAAGAAATTTTATTCAGAAACGTGTGTTCAATGTGTGTTAATTTAAAATACAAAAATAATATTTTAATTAAAAATATAATAATGCAATTCTGCAAAATATTTTTGAACGATAAAATACATTTCAAAAAATCGAAAAATAATATTTTGGAAGCGAAAACTTGAGTTGCACACATCTTAGACCCTTATTTTATCATGTATAATGATTACACACAGGGTGCGGTGAGTTTTGCTATACAAATTCCCGTCGTGAGAATATTCCTTCCGCTCGGTTATTATTTTAGCACGAGCTGAACGCGAACGCGCGACAGAATTCTCACGTCTCTTCCTCTCGACCTTACCGTTAAACAGGAGCGAGACGCGTTGGGTGTCCTTTGTCGCCGGTGAAGAAAAGGCGCGAGTGCTTTCCGGTTTTATCGGCGACCTTTTGAACGACCGTGTGTATCTACCTACCTATCTACGTTTTTCGCAACGCGCAAACTTCTTCACGGACTTATTGTCGACGAAACGGTGCCCCGGGTCGAAAAACAAGCAAGCTCAATAGCGGCAGCGACTGGCCCGTGTGTGCGCAAATAAACTCTCGTCGACATTTGCGCATGACGGTATTGTGTAATAATATAAAATCGGACTCTTACCGGGTTTTCTTTTTATTACCTCTCGCGCAACTCCCTATCAGTTTCCTGCTGATGCATAAGAAAACAATCAACCAGACGTTGATCCGCGCACGACCTACTTCTGCTTCTTGTAGGATAGAAGGCTTTTTTTATACTCACGTATTATGAACACCGGATATTGGATCGTTTTCACATTGGATCGAGATGTAGGAGCCACGTTACATTCGTAAGCGTCACGTTCGATATAAATCGAATTTATCTCAATGGATTACAGTTATGCATAAAATCGATTAAATTTACACACTTTCTTATATGTTCGAATCTGACTATCTACAGTAAAAGTACAAATGTATAATTTACATGTATCGAAATTTTTTATACAATTTTTTTTTTCATCACGGTAAAATTTTAGTTCTAATTTTCCTTTAAAATAATCACGTGAAACGACGATTTTCAAAAACTGTTTTTTCTTTTGACAACAATCTTTTTCTTTCAATATCAATAGATATTGAATTTTAATCACAATGAAAATAATGAATAATTAATAGTCATGCACAAAATCGATTAAATATTTTTTTTATATGTTTAAATCCGACAATTTGCAATTAAAGTCCTATAAATATGCAATTTATATGTCAAAATAGTTTTCTTATACAATTTTTATCAACATCGCTATAAAATTTATAAGCTTATTTTTAACTTTTCCTTAGAATAATTATTTCAAGAATTATTTTCAACAATCTTTTTCCTCAATAGAAATAGAAGTTGAATTTTAATCACTGAGGAAATAATGAATAACCCAACAATCCCCTGCTCGCATACTTTTGCAACGACAGCTTGGCGTATTTATAGCTTGCAGGCATCGGAGAGAACTCTGCGCGCGTAATATTCAAAACTCTCTCTGCAATGTCGCCGCGCTGGGAAATGTTTTCCATTTCGGACGCGACGTAATGACGACACACTTGATACACTGTCGCGAGGAAACGGGAAATCGTACTGTCGCGCGAACAATGGCGACGTAATTCTACGCGTGTCAGTGGAGATTCACGCATCCGCGCGATCTCCCTGCCGGAGGGAGAGAGAGAGAGAGGCTGTATAAAAATTTCGCGCAAACCGTGAAAGAATCGCGCCGCGAATACGTCGACGTGATACACGTCCAAGTGGGTTTCTTCTCGGTCGGACATTTAGGTAGTCGTCATAAATCCTGGGTTTTGACACTCTCGCGGAAAGAGCCCGGTAACGCAACCCGGGCTCTCACGGCGGAGCTCGCAGTTGGCCGAGGTTTTTCAAGCGGCGGCTAGTAAAACTCCACGGGAATGTGGTGCCCCGAAATGGGCACGGGGAATAAAACTAGGAGATGCAGGAAGGAAACGAAACGGGCCACCGAAACATCGCGGCAGCTCCGGTTTCTACTCGCGAGCACCGAAAGAGATTCGTTCAAGGGGATGTATAACATCACGCTATAATACTTTAACACGAAGAGCTAAGAGAATTTTTTATTTAAAAATCTATCACTGAAAGAAACTTTAAATGATGAAATTTCGTATATAAACGGCTATATAAATAAAATCATAATTCATTTTTATATTAATATACAAGTGTGAGAAAAAATGGAAATAATACATACGCATTTAATGCTTTAATATACCTTTTTCTTTAATAAATTAAACTACATTGAATTATTAGAATTTTTTAGTTTATCTCATGTGTACCGTTGAAGAATATTTACGAAAAATTTTGCCGACGTTTATTTTCTCAAGCATGTATTTGTAATAGTACTTGCCGAGGGAATGTTCATGCAGAAATGGCACATAAAAACATCGCGCTGAAATCTCGCTGGAAAATTCGGACTTCATTGTGGCTCCGAGGACAACGAGCGAGAGAGTCGATTTCGACATGCTCGAATAAATTGCACGAGAAATTCGTTTCTCGGGGAACAGCAGTTTACCGTGCAAGCGGGCTTAATTTCTCGTCGATCTGCGACATTTCTCGCGCGAATTGCTCGGATTATAAATCTTTTGTACGATCTACGACGTGATCTTCGAACGTGTTGCAGACACACTAGTTGATTATAAGATATCGATGATGGAAAAGCGAATGGAAACGATCGCTTCGAGAAGACATATTTCGAACACTATTCATCGAGAATCGATATGTGCGCTGATATCAAGGAATTATGTAGAATTATGTAGAATTATGTTCTCCCCTAGAATATCAAGTCTTATTATAATTTGCAAATTGAACTCAAAGCGAATCGAATAAAAGCATATTCGTAATTTGAAGATATTTTGCTTTCTCTTATAATTTGCATTGTAACATCATACGATTATCTAAAACAAACGAGTGATATAAACTTCTTTAATAATGCTACATTGATTCAAAAATAATCTGAGTTTAAGTCCCTTGACCTAAATTTTTCGAGTGCTCGAGCTCTTTGAGCGGATCAAACAGTCAGAAACCACAAGTCGACAAACTGTAAGCGGAAGAGACTTGTCGGCTTAGTTTGCTCATCCACAGTCAGAGTAACCGTATGTGGACTATCTTCCACGAAATATCTAATATAGTCCACGTAAATTGAGCCACTAACGATAAAATGGAAACTTCCATAAGTCATCTTACGAAGCATTGATTCTAAATCTAAAGTAATCTTCTCTAATTTGAATCGCAAACTGTTAATTAAATTAATTTGTAAAAAGTATACTATAAATACGTCTACCAAATATAAAAAGTGAAAAATCAATATCATATAGTTATATAATATATATACAGTCGACATTAATCATTATATATTGATATAGTGAAGTTCTGTAATCAGATCTTATTTTAATTCAAATTACAATTATAGAAATATTCTATTGTCACATCTATTTACAATTTCTATTATTTTTTGCAATAGATAAATATAGTGTATATGCTAAAAAAGCTTTATAAAATTGTATCGGTCAAAAAATTACTTTTCTTTATTTTAACATAAAGTTATGAACGTGTTGATGTTGACAACGGAAATAACCTGCACGATAAAGTATGGAATTTTCGAGAAATAAGGAAGTCTTCGCGGCTGGTTCAACAAGCTATTTGACGAAAGAGAGAGAGAGAGAGAAAGAGAGAGAGAGCGCACTGATATTACATATAAACCCCACCAATGGCATTTAGACATTTGCAATTCATATCGTGTCTCATGCATGCGCGATAGAGTGACTGCTGCGACCGCTCTATGTCATCGGTCGTGTCCCGCGTAACCGGTCACGGTATGTACATGTAAAGCGCGATCCTCCCCTGAAGAAATGTACCGACATACCAAACCCTCCGGACAGTTTCATAGAAGTGCATTCATTGCTTCCGGAACACCGAATCCGACCTACATATTTCGACCAAGAGAAGTGGCACTGTATATTCTTCACAGCTTTTTGAATGATACAGCCAGACAGTTTCTCATTTTTCATGTCGAGTTAATAATGTTTCACTATATAATTTATATTACAAAATATATCCAAACATAGATGCAATTGAGACTTGCAAGATTATACGGTATAATTTTAAAGCTCAAAAACACATAAAAAATTTGTAAAACTATAAATTCACAGAAAATCCAAGAATACAAGATTTTGCACAGTTTCAATATGTGATTGCGTATCTGCAAAAAACTCACGTATTTTAATTTAACAATTTTGAACTATATAGAATAGTTAACAAACGGAGAGTGATTGCGTGAATTATTTTGCAATATCGCGACATTCGTTGAAAATCGAAAATCTGTCGTATCTTAGTCTATCGATAACATCGATAGACGAGTAGTAGCTTCGTGAATTTCAGTGCAGCCGATATTACTAGAGCGATTGTGTGTCTGGAACCACGGTGTTTCAATTCGGTGCTATGTAACCAGGAAAAATCAATGCATCGTTGCATTGAAAAGTCACGCCTATCGATGGGTCGTCACAAAGCACGCTACTGGCGGCCGATATTCCATAAAAGCCTGATCATCCGCTTACGGATCGTACCGGCGTGAAAAACCATGCGTCAAAAATATATTTTCGCGGAAGCGACACGACAGTAATGCCCGCGACAGAAAATTGAGTGAAGCAGCACTTCAGTAAATAAATTGATATCATATTTGCATTGTCTATAAAGAGGACCATCGACACAAAATCATTTTTAATTGATTTACTAGCTGGACTCGAGTGGAGATTAATCTTGTAATCTTGTACATACACGACTACTCATTTAAGCTTCGAAAAATTGATGCCTCTTTATCGGCTATGCATTTCATAAATTACGGAGATAAAATATAATAAATTACATAGAAATAAAAATTTTGAAAAATATATCATTTAAACAAAACAATTTAAATATCATTATTGAAAATTATAAAAAAAACATTTGCTCTAATTCTAAATATGCGTTCAATAAAATATACCTAATTATAATATTTCCATGCATTTTTGAGTAAACACTTTGGGACATATATTTACTTATATATATTTATTGGGGTTTTATTAATAATCGAAAGACAAAAAAAAGAATTATGAAGAGGCCACGTGTTTAATAGCAGAATCACGAAGCACAAACAATTTTTTTAACAAGTTCCAGCTATTAGACCCCATCCGAACTCAATTCTTGGGGCAGATGTTTCCACGTGCGCGTTTCAACTGACTCGTGTGTGGCGCATAACTGGCATTAGGCTGCGTGTCACGTGCGATCACCTTCGTTCGTGCGTGTGCACTTTCCATTCTCACATGCACAAATGGAAATGCGCTTCTGTTCCTCGCGCAATATCTTTCACGGTATGCCGCGATAACAACGTTGATTCCGCGGGACGCGGAATGTTTCAACATTCTGTTTAACTTCAGTTTTATTATGTGCAAAAATGAGATTTACTCGTATCTCTATGCAAAGGTTTTTTTGTCCAAATAGAATAGATCAAGCAGTTTCCTTTTTTCATAAAATTCATTTAATTAAAATTATAAAAATTCGTACATGTAACAAGAACAACCACGAAAATCATTAATCGATTTTGAAAATTTTTAATTCTATGTAAATGATCTATTCGACAAATATATTCCAACAACTTGGAACCATGTCTATCGACTTACAATATTATATTTATTTTATTATGATATAAGCATTTAATATATAATTTGTTTTACATGTTTAACAATTTTGGAAACATTAAATGAGAGAAAGAAATTTGAACAAGAGTGATACCTCTTTTAAAAACAATGCACATTAAAGCAATGAAACCGAATTAAAAATATTAAAGTAGTTGCTCAACAAATGCAAATGCAAAAGATTACATGATAAGCGAGGCTAAAATTATGGACGAGCTAGTTTCGTGTTCGATCGAACGGGAAGGACGCGACGTGGAAATGAGGGAGGAAGGAGCTGAGGGAGGGGGGCACGTGCACGAGGACTCCCTTATGCGCGGCCGCATGCATCCCCAACACACAGCCGCGCACAATTCGCGTTAGTGCGCGCGCTTCTACAGCTTGTTGCGGATTATGTAGACTCTCGTTGCAACATGTGTTCGTTATATCGCTCCGACGGAGTTACCAACTCTTGACTAAGGCTTCCCTCGTCTCGACGCTCCCCTTCCCCTCTCCCGCCCTTGCGCGGCGGCGGCGGTGGCGGCACGACGCGTTTACGTACACGCGTAACAGCCCTGCGGCCGTGTGCGCACTTGTACAGTGTAAATATTTTATGTAGCTGCGCCCCGTGAATTAAGCGGCTTAAGTAGATTAAGACTGGGTGAGGCGCGGCGGAATATCCGCCACCGCGCGGTTGACAATCTTAACTCGAGCGAATGTCGGGTTGCTCGAATGTCATTACTGCCACTCGATCGAGGGATTATTATCGAAATGTCCTCGACGCTGCTTGTCTCTCTATTGAATGACGGTTTTTTCTTTTTTTTCCCATATAACTCAGATGTCCATAAAACGACATATATACGGATCCAGTTTTCGACTCAACGTTCAAAATGTTTGAAGCAACTTTAATATCTTCTGAAATCTTCTACTCTCTTTAAAAATAACGATTTGATAGAAATCGAATCGCGTTTTATTAATCATATTCCTCTCATTTCCCTCATTAGATCGCTTAAGAGTTAAACTAAAAGAAATTATGAAAAGTATAACTTTAGTGACTATTAGCGTATTTCACTCCACGTCATAAGCTGGCATCTCTTCAACTTTTATGGCGCAAGTCGCAAAGTTAAATTTTCTTCTTTCATGACTCTGATGCTAACTGAAAACTTAATTCCCACAATTTGTCTGTTCCCTTTTGCTACTACAGTTACGTTATAAATTTGGCCCATAAATCGTTAAACGTACCGTAATCAGAGTTAAGCGATCGAATTGCAAATAATTTGAATAATTTTATTTCAAACAATTTATCACAAAATTCAGCGATATACAAACGTATCTTCGACGTGTATCTACGTTCTCTGCCGATAAGAGCCCGAAGAAAGAAACATCTCTCATGTACCCGATCGATCGATTTCTCGTCCGGTTAATCTCGCAGAACATCGCTATCGTCGAACCGTCGACATCGTCGAACGGATGAGAGACGATATCTCGTAACGAACCAGGCGGCTTTTCGTTTGTTTGCCCTGAAAACGGTAATGGGGAGATCTACTCCTTCGTGTCCTAGAAACTGAGCGTCTGAAGAATTGACGGTCGCCAAAGTAAACTCGATGCCCGCGAGTTTATCCCGAACCGATGGTAGCGTATCCCGAAGGACACGGGCGTGCGATGGAGAGGATGTGAGTTTCCGGAGCACGTCGTTGTGCCCGAAAAACTTTCCGTTCTTACCGTTGAGAATTCCCTTTTCTCTTTTAACCCGTGCATCCGCCTGACCGCAATAGTAAATACTTTGCGGAAATGTCTTCCAATACGCGAGAAATAAAGCAACGTCTCTAAGAATAAATTTTTTAATCTTTTAATAGTCCTTGCTTATCTACTTCTAACTGCATGATCCTTTGTAGTGATTTGTAAATACATTTGATCGTAAATATTAGAATATTTTTTTATATCCGAATAATATGTACGGTTTAAAGGAGAGAGAAAGAGAGAGAGAGAGAGAGTAACTTTTTAATTTATATAGTATTTTATCATTTTTATTTTCTATAGAAGTTTATTAAACTTTACTAGTTGCAAATTAGATTTGTTTATAATATTCTATGAATATTGTCCAAAAAAATAAACTAAAAAAACAAACTAAGAAAAGCTTTTATAATTGCTATTTATTTTTCTCTGACTCATACGTTAACTTGTATCAAATTTATTCGCATAATAACTTGCAAATCTAAAGGCATATAAATACGCAAAGAATTTTTTCATCTTGTAATACGTATATTTAAAATTCTTCCTTATTTATTTTAAATTCTCTCTCTCTCTCTCTCTCTCTCTCTCTCTCTCTCTCTCTCTATTCGTGAATTTAAAGCATCTTACGAGAGAGAGAGATTTAGATGTTATTATAAAATATGTATCTGACAGTAAGCTGCGCGGAGAAAAGTATGGTCCCTCCGAACGGGAATCAATCTCGAGGGTGTGCATAGATAAGTGAGTCGAATACTCTGGTGGAAGTTTTTTGACCGCACGGTTTCGGCTCACGATTTTCCCATTTTCATCTCGGTCATAATTCCCTAGAGCGCGTCGGTCCGCGAATGAGATAATACTCGCGCGTGGATGTGCTCTCGTTAATAGAAATAATACCGCGTGCTGAAAGTAAACAGGTGTACGGTAGCGCTCGGTTAATACGCCCAGTAGACATAATATACGACAGAAGTACGTGGGATAAACGACGACCAACAGGGCGAAGAGAGGTCGGGCGTTCGCCGCCGAGCGTGTATAATTTAATGTTCAGAGACCCCCACGACTGTACGGGGTGTTCCAATTTACCTTCCCTCAATAAAGATTTCGTGGCATTTATGGCTTTTGAATAATTCAAAGTATAGGTGTTTCTAGAAATTAAAGTTTAGGAGCAAAAAAAAAAATAGGAAAAGAATTAAGTTTTGAAACTAAATCACGATTACAGAAATATTCGAAAAATAAAAAAATGTTGAATAAAAACAATAGCAGTCAAATTGTCGAAAAAAATCGACTTCAGATCTATTGAAGCGTTCGACGAGAGCGGATGTTAAAAAAAAAGTTCGACGTCGCTGCAACAATCTATATACGCCACGACTTTTCTGGCTGAAGCTGATAAAATGTGCGCGTCAAAAAGCAAAATCGTTCGCGCAGTGACTTATTTTTTATGCTAACCGCATCGTTAAACATTCTCGACGGGGTTCACCATCGTTCGCAGGTTTTATCGAGAATCTTATGATCTCTCTCTTGCGATGCTTGACTTTAACGTCGCGCATGGATGGAAAAAATTGTCTAAAAATACACTCCGTGACTAGAACTTGCGTAACAAATGATCGCGCTAATTGTTTTTATCGACTTTTTCACAGCGTTCTCAATTATCGAGAATTTGAAGAACAGCAATCGGAATGTTTTAAGTACAATATTTGTTTCCATGGTCTGTTGGCAATCTTTAAGTACTGAGACTTTTACATTCGTTTGAGATCAAAGGAACTATCTTTGAGAGTTATGTCAATAATTTGTAAATAAAATAACTAATATTATTTCATGGAAATTAGAAAAATTACGCGTATTTTATATGAAAATGTATAGAATGTTTATCTTATTATTTGAATTACATAATATTATAACTCGTTTTAAAAGGTTCTTTTAATTTCAAGATATTGAAATGTTCAAGTAAATGTTGAAATTAACGAAAAAGATAAATATTGGGAATTTTACAATTTATAGAGTCTCAAAAATAAAATGGGTTGTTAATACTACTTTGCATTGTTGATTACTATTAATGTCCGAGAATATATTATATAGAGAGAGATATTATTAATTAATTATATTATACGTAACTTTATTATTTAAATGTATTAATTACATTCTTTTAATAGGACTAAAAAAATATAGTATTTCGCTACAACACTACACAGATCAAGATTAAAATAACTGCTTAAAATTGTCTTTCTGTTTCTCTTACAACAAATGGTATCACATAAAAAGAAAATCAATGTAGCTCAAGGACTATTTCACAATAATATCATATGCGTGCCAAAATAATTAGGCATATTGCCTTTGTCTTTCTATTGTCGGCTCATACTACTACCCCGCCCAACAGTTTAAATTCAATTAATCTTTCTATAATCGACCCTTAGAGAAATTCAGAGCATGCAATTTGAAAGGGGAAAAAAATAACGCTCAGAGTAGAAAAGATCGTGTCTTCAGACAAGATCATGTACCTTGATTATCGTCTCGGGACGCATCGTTCGTTAGTCAAAGCCCGCAAGACCGAATGCAATTAAGCGTCATATAGAGTCCGTCGTGTCGCGTCGCGTCGCGTGTGCACGCTCGATAGGGCGAGAAGCGAGTTCGTTTCGTGAAACTGCCAATAATAATTAACGTCGGCACACGAAGCCTCGTCCGCCCTTGCCTAACGGTGAGTACGCGCGCGTCTCTGTGCACCAGGGAAGTGCCTACGGGGAGGAAACACACCGTATAACGAACTTTCGCAGACAGACTTTGGCTTCGCTGACCTGCCAATAATTATCGACCAGCACGCATATATTCGCCAGAGAGAGAAAGAGAGACAGAGAGAGAGAGAGAGAGATGTGGTACTTCGGGTTTACGAGGCGGCCGCATCTCCCAGGAACCATCTTTTAGCTAAGATGGAATACTAATCGTCGGCGTGTCAAAACGTTGGCGAACCAAAATGACGTATACAGGGTGTCCGACAAAGACAGCGATATCTTATCTATATATAAAAGAAACGACCCAGGTTTTTTCTTAAAGTTGAAACTTTTCTGAGAATCAATAAGTAAATTAATTAGCGGCTAAAATTAATTACCTCGAGCTAATCGTATATTCTCGATGGAAGTATAATTTATTCGCTATAGACGAAATATGTTGTTATTTATTAATTCAATTATAATTAACTTAACTTTAACTGAAATTTAATAATAAGTGCACTATTTCGGTTTAATTTAATAATAAGTGCATAATTTCTCATTCGCATATCGTTTTGCAAATAAATATGAATAAACTGGAATAAACTATATATTCAACATTTAAATTTTATAAATTAGTTAGTTATTCAGGATGATTTAAAAGTGGACAAATGATACGTTCCTTTAATGCAAGACCGAAATAATTTTTGACACTAATTCTCTGTTGTTTAACAATATTTGTTTTGCTCCTGCTGGATCACATATGTAATTTAATGTTTTAACACAATATTACAATTTTATTATTTTTCAAAAAATACACCATCATTAAAAGAGATTAAGTTAATACATTACCAAACTAATTTATAAAATTAAAATTTATCGAGACACGAGATTTATTTTACACATATGTGGCTAAAATAATAATCAATATTTAATTTTAAGAGAAAATTCATAGACATCTTTCTTTTCTTTCTTATTACATAGTTATTTTTGAAGCATAAATTCTAAAAATCTCTTCAAATCAAAACAATTAAAATTAGCCCTTGATTTCTAATTGATAAAAAGTTATAAAATTAAAGTAAATTTTCTTACAATACCTTTTACCTTTCAACGAGTAATTTATGATATTCAGGCTAAAACAGATTTCTACGTTAAATGTAGCGAAATTATATTGAGAGAGCGGGACTGAACGTAGTGTGAGCACGAACGTGTTCGTGTTTATGTCGAATATATCCAAGGCGAGCTACGTATCCCGCAGAGAGTTGTAACGCTGGATTGTGCGCAGGCATCTTCGTATATATATATATATATAATATATATATATATATATATGCATACAGTAACATACTTGGAAAGGGGTAAAGAGTATTTTATTACTATACGGCAGATAATGCTGAATGTGCTCCGCTTCCACCGCGTGTGCGCGTACGCTATTACTTGAATATCTACGAATGCCCGCTATATACGACCAACTGTATACATCGCTCGATATGGCGTTGCAGAAAGATGTGCTTGTTGTACCTTCGTGCATGATGTTCTAGAAATGTTATCACACTCTTCACGCGGAAATTCTTTAAGCAATGCTTGATCAATTTGCTTTCTGATAAAAATGTCGAGCAACGTGAATTAATGTATTCAAAACGAAGTCTACTTCGTATTAAAAAGCAAGAATAAACAGATAAAAAAAAATCTTCTTTCATTTCTTTCATATCTTTTAGATATTACGTAAATGCAATCTCTCAAATGTAAAGATTATAAAAATATGAATATATTTGAAGTTGAAAAAATGATGTTCTACATCTACATAATAGTCTGTGCGTATGAAAATGACCATTGCTCAGCACATATAAACATGCATACGCAATTGCAATAAAGTAAATTTGAGCAACTATTTCCGCTTTAACATTCCGTAATTCGGAAGTTATTCTTCGATCAGCAATTATACGAAGCACAAACGTTCTGCGTTTAGTTTTGCATTTCAAATGACTTCGCAAGAATGTTTCCTTATTATTTCAAGCCAAGCATGAAAAATGATCTTTATGATAATTATATTCGTACAATAACATAGATAAAGTATTAAATTAAATGTAAACAGGAAATTTGATAAAAAGGCAAATGCAGAAGCGGAAATATACATAGATACGTATAAAGATCCATAATGATATTACACTTTATATTTTCACACAAATATAACTAATTAAAAAATTTTCTTATCTCTTTTGCTTTGGAACATCGAATGCACCTTCTCTTTCCTCTGTTGCAAATTTCTTATATTTTAATAAATTTCTACAAATATGAATAAAATATCAAATAAAATCTACATTCACAATTTTTCTCTCCATTCTTTGTATTTATATATGTTGCATATTTTTATTATTTATTTATCTCTACTTTACATCAGAGATAATTGATTTGGCTACACTCATGCTTTATAGCATAAATGCAATTTGCTTCGATTCTCGTTTTTCTCTGCATACTTATCCATTAATAAAATACTTCGATAACATTCCAAAAATATTTCAAAAATACATAAATTTTATTTTATCGCGCAGTTGACATTACCGAAAAAAGCGCAACGAAAAATACGGCATCGCGTTGTCCGTTGTAAGCTATAACGAGGCAATGTTACGTTTGTTTGTTACACACTCTCACATTAGCTACGCGGCTCGGAAAGATGATACGCATACCTACACGTTCTCTGTGACTCTGACAATTTCAAGCGAGAATTGAAAAATCACGAGAGATCAGAAAAATAACGTCTGAAAAAAATGCATCAATATTCCGCTCCGCTATATGCGTTTATTTAATGACACAATCAAAAATCAAGAGTAACAGTAAATATACTCCCGTTTCTCCTATTCGACCAGTAGTGATGATTACGTAAAGAAAAAGATTGAAATATATTAGCAAAAAATATAACGTGTTATATTTAAGTAAAAATTATTACATAATCAGTAATTATCTAATTATCATTTAAATACGATCTGCTAATACATTTTAATAAATATTTATTTATTATTATCTTTCTTTTATCTCTTCTTCTTTCTTATTTGATTTTAAGAAAAATACAAAAATTTGAAGACCTGCACATTAGTATAATATAAAAAATTGCTTATAATAATCACATGTATTCTTAGTAATTTAATTTGACTAATGTAACGTATATGAAAAGTAATTGCTTGCAACTTTTACGACATGTATTAATCAGTCATTTTCTTTACCACTTCTTTTCTTATATATCTTATACGAAGTTAAAACAAAATTAGCTCATGGTTTCGTGTAATAAAAATTTATATTGTGCTAAATGCACAGAGTTATCGCTAAATAGAGATTGCAGAAAAAGTCACACAAAATTCAATTTACCCAAGTATGATTTTTTCTTCTTGTTGGTTCCAAAGTCAAATGGAAATGTTATTGCAGGTTCCGGTGGTTTTAAACGGATCCGCATTGCATTCAGAGTAGAAGCAATGGTCTGTGGCAAATGCGAAACTGCGATCTCGTGGCTGCACGTACGTCGGTGATTAGGTTAACGCGAACGCGACTTTTTTTCTCGATACAGTATGCAGAATCGTTTGAAAAAGTAGCCACCACACTTTCGAAGCTATTGTGTCTTTTTGAGATTCTACAAACTTTCATGCACACCAACATCAGTATTTTTTTTTTTTTTAACTCAAAGTCGAGAAAGTTATCAATAACTCCCATTATACGAGTATTTTCAGAAACTATAACACTGCAATATGATATATGTAAGTGCTACTTTCAAGAATACATTACAGTTATATTTTATTAACTTTTAAATTTTTCTAATCTTGAAATAATTTGCATTGATTGTAATGATTTATTTACACGCTTATAAAAGAGGTAAATATGATGAAACTATTTTAACATCGATTTAAAATATAAGGATACTTTATCATATGTATTAAATTTGATAAATTTAAGAAAAGCAAGAAAAAAAACGGCTACATATGTGATAAGACAAATACTCTGTATATTGTAATATTTATATGATAAAAACAGGATTGTGTGCAAATACAATCAAATCGAATCTATGTGTGAATATTAATGAAAACGATAGATATGACAAAATATTGCGCACAAATAATCGCATGCGGAATCATCAATGATTCGAGAAAATTGAAACTTAAGATTAATAAAATATTTACGACTAATTATATAATTATATAATTATTTTATAATCAATATAATCATTTTTATTGCCAGCGCAAAGTTAAAAATACAAGCTTACAGTGAATCGCTATTAAATGCACATACAATTTGCTCCCATTTTCCACTTCCTTTTATTACCTACTATTAGCGAAAACGATTTAAATTTTTTTTTTCGATAAACTACAAATACGCGTCCGTTATCTAGTGTCGAACAATTCTGTTCCACTTTGCGCGGCCTACAAAAGTCTATTGTTGCAACTTTAATTACAAGCCATCGCGGAAATTTCGCTTCAACGCTGTCTTATAATGAATTTCTGCGCGATATTCTGCCACAGAAAGAGAAAGCAAAGTGCAGACTTTGCGACCGCAGCAGAACCGCTTAAGCCTCGGCTCAAGCAGCGTTAGCATTTTCATGCAAGAACTGCTCGCGTGTAATCAAATACCAACGCAGGAAAAATATGTGATATACTTGCAGTAATAGTCGATAACTGCAGCATTTTTTAAACAAAAAAGATTTATTTTAAAAATGCTACAGTTATAATTGCCCGCGTCTCAGTTAACTTTGTGCAAATCTATTCGAAAATGCACATATAATGTTACAAAAAATAAATTAGATTTCTGAAAATATTTTATTCATTTACTTGTTTTTTCTCGACAGTATATCTGTCAAATTGATCACGCATTATTGATATTATTATATACAGATTGATAGAGACAAATAAAATAGAACAATTTTGAGTATACTCGAGATACTGATGGGCAAACGTGTACATCTCGCAGAATATATTTAGCCGTTAGATTTGGATCTGGAAGAAGGTCAATCTCATTAAAAAAATGTGTAAAATTTGAGAGCAAATTTTCAATGCGGATCTGTCGGCAAAAAATTCTCTGTTAAATCGGCAACGTCGCTACCGCGAATTGTGTTTTTGCGAATGAGAATTAAAGTCGAGAGGGTTGCGGAGCGAAATTAGTAACCACGGCTTCGCCTTCCGACACGAAACAACGTAATGAGCGCTTTCGCGTGGGAAACAAAGGGCGAGAGAGTAACTGGGGCTTCGGTTTCTACGAGGGGGAGGAAAAATCAGACCAGTGCGAGAGCGAAGCGAACGAGAGGGAACGAAAAAGTTACAAAAAAAAAAAAAAGAAAAAAATAGGAAAAAAACGTTCTCTCACCGCGCGCTCCGCAATCTCTTGCCGAACGCTTCTTCGTCGCGAACGACGTAAGCACTTTCGCGCAGGAGGGAAGGGAAGTGGTTTGCCCGCGTACGAAACCAGACATTCAGTAGCGGGGCATTCGTTTCTTGTCACCCTGTGGTAGGCATCGTTGCATTTTTCAGCACGCCTCAGCACTTTCCGCACTTGGCACTGATCTTCCGGAATCTCTATTGCACGAGTGCCTGAGTGTGCGTTTATTGTCTCGCACGTCCTTTCTATCATTATATAATATTCACGATATCTGATAATTAATATGGAGAATAGCTAAGTAAATACAATTAGCAAAAATTATAAAACATGATTGCATTGTACTACTACGATCCACGTTGAGATGTATGATTAGAATTTATAAATTATGACACATTTCCTAATATTCTAGCAGACAGCAACAAGTTCACTTGATAGCATAATCAAAGATTTAAGTGTATTGGAAACGTTAATACAGATTGTTAATACAGATTTGAATGAGATACATGAGCTACATGAGATCAATATTACACGAGTTTAAAAACGCGATTCAACACGAATTACATAGCAACTTTATCTCAAGTTAAAAAAATAAGACAATTATTTTTGAATAATTCAGTTTATATCAAGTTGGAAAAAAAGGACAATTATTTTTAAATAATCCAGAGAGAAAGAAAGAAAAAACTGCAGTTTACATCTTTAATTTTCATGCAAAATTCAATATATGTCTATTCTCACTACGTTTATTGTGATATTTATTCGTGTATAATATTATACTTTAAAAACACCATTTAGAAATGCAAAAGCAAAGATGCGATATAATAATTCAAACACAGCGTCCTTTCTATGTTATATGTATTTCAAATATTAGGACATAAAAGAAAATCTTATAACCAATCCATAAATTATTTCTGAGAATATAAGGCCGCGCAAACAAAAAAGGCCCCGCGTAGCGCTGCTACGAATCTAAAGATTCTTGTTGAAAAGGTGCGGCAGATGCCTCGCTTTATGTGCGATAAAAACGTTTACGCGCTCGAATTCCGCCCACGACATTGTTTACGAGGATACGTAGCCGCATTGTATTACGTTCTAGCGAGGGTATCGTCGGCGCCATGCTGCGTGCTCATAATAATTATCGAACGCGCCCACAAGAGAGAGAGAAAGAGAGAGAGAGAGAAAGAGAGCTTTTGCAATACCTGGTATGGTGAACGTTAAAGTGCCACGTGCGATAGATGGCGAATTTAAATCCAAGAGGAAAAGCCGCAATTAATAATTAGTCTCCATTGGACGCAAAGTTCTGGCCGTAAGCTAATTATATAGCATTACAAAAAATATTTCAACAATTCTATTAATTAATACGTAATAGTATATTATAACGCAATTGTATTATTCAAAGATATTTTGTATATTAACATATTTAATAATAATATATTTAATAGTAATATTTCATATCATTAACGCGTGATAATGAATGGACGACATAATGCAAGAAAGAAGATGAAATAATGAGAAACAGAACTCGATCTTCCATCTCTTCTTTCGCAGGATGTATCGCGTTGTCCCTTGCATATCATTTTGCAGTGATAGCGAACGAAGGACCCGACGTCTGCAAAAGTGATACATGTATATTTCACTGTTATAATACCGTATCATATTTGATTTCATAAGCTATAAAGAGAGCAATCTTGTTTAAAACGTTTACACAGATAATCGACACATTTGTATCTCGCAGATATTTCATCGTCATCGCGCCCGTTAAAATAAATAAAATCGTCGAATACATAATAATGTGTGTGTGAAACTGGTGCCTCATTTCGTGAAAATTCATTAATTATTGTTTTGGCTTTATTTTTAATAATTATAGAGTTTCTAGAGATTCTTAATAGATTAAAGATATAGTTCCAACTATTATTTAAATTAAAAAACGACTCAGGGGACAAATTGAAATACTAAGTTCACGCTCCGTCTTACTTTGTCCCCTGACAATTCTTTTAGCATTTTTACAGATTTTAAGTGCTTGAGAGTTTTATAATAATTCTACAAAAAATTCTATGCGTAAAAATTATTTTAATATTAATTAAACAAATTAAATGTCGGATATAGTAAGTACCTGGGTAAGATGCTCGTATCTCCACTCGTTTATAATAAATTAGTTACGCATATATATATGTATTATAAAAATGATAAATTATATATTATTATTTGTTGTTTGTTAATAATTATGTATTTATTTGTGCATCAAAATATTTGAATCATTGAAATATTTCTAAAATATAATAGTCATGTATATATAATATTCGTATATAATATTAAGAAAACTATCACGCGTGATTTCTGGTATAATATATATGTTAACATATTCTCCGAATGCAAATATTACATTATATTATAATTTTTACTATAACATTTTCTTCGTGTAGATAGAAATTACAATTATATTATTTCATTGGAGTAAAGAATACAGAGAAGTAACACGTACAGCGCGAAGCGTATCACGAGGAAAAAAATATCGCGGCGACTCCCAGAATTGTTGACACACGCTACACACGCGCGCACACACACACACACACACACAGTCGCATGTTGCATCAGTCGCGCATACCGCGCAGAAACCGACCCCGGTTGCCCGTAGTGAGCACAATGCTCTTGTACTCGTGTTACAGCGCTACAGAGAACAGTTTCTGGAGGTTTACTGCTGGTGAAGGTGTCGTTCAATGTCCTTTATTTTTCGCGTTTTTTTATCGATGGAAAGAGAAAATTTCGCGGACGAACAAGTATCGGGATTGCCGAATTGAACAACGGGCAATTATCTCAGTACGCCTGTTAGTCTGCACGATCGTGATTTATGATCGATATTTCGAAAAATCGTGATGATTGGTATCCTTGAAAAGCGCGTCGACGAAAAATAATCTTAGCGAGTAGTTGAATTTCTCGAGAGCGTCGAGCAGCAAATATCGAGTGATTGTCTTAATTGCGTTGAAATTGAACTTCGCAAATAATAGTAATCAATGTTTGCTCGCATTTGACGTACATCTTATCGAGCTGCCTTCTTCGATGAACGCCTTGACGAATGAATCCCGTAGTACAGGTATAATCGCGTTTTCGCTAGTCACCGAATAGCCGCCATTAGATGGAGCGCGTAGATGAATTTGGAGAGTATCGAGCGAGAAAAATATCGGGCACGGTGTAACGTATCACATCGAAAGATGATATCAGGATCGAGGTTCAATCGCTATGTGAGTCGCGATGACTTCATTTCTGGGATTGACTTGACGCAACATAAAAGTTTTTTTTTTTTTTTTTTTAATGCATATCACGAAGTGTTCTGGACAAAAACACGGAATCTCGCCGGACGATTCTCGAAATTGAGGGTAGAGAACGCGAGCTTATATACAAATTGCGTCTGTCGTGCTAGACGGCGTATTTCAAGATATATATTTCGTTAAAACTTCGTCGAGTGTTATTTCTATCTATTTTAATTATTCGTATAAATTTCTCGCATACTATGTCTCTACTAAATATCAAATCGTTGAATGATTATGACAGCGTCACGAATATGAAGTGCATTTTTACGTTCGTAGTCGAATGACGTTATACGTGAATTGCGGAAATGCTGAGAATAAATATCCGACAATAAAGTATTGTATAATACATCCTAGAATATACATGTGTGTAGTTTAAGCGTCGCGAGTGATAGTGAATAATGAAAATAAATGTCTTGAATAAATCAATGCGCATAAATATCGGAAGTACGGAATAAAAATGTCGGCGAATTATAATTACACGAGTGCCGTGAATATATATCAGTGATTGATATTCGATCGAAAGTATGTACAATACATTGTCGTGCATAAAATATGTGTCAAGTATCGCAAAGTTTCCGGTAGTGTCCGAAAAAAGTATCGTGCGATCGCGATTTTTGTGAATGATGATAATTGTGATTAGGTATGCAATTGATTGATTCAGTTGCACGTATGATAGATCATTGATCATCTATCATCAAAGGAGAGTTAAAGATAGAAAGATGAATGAGTTAATGGCGAGAAAAAAACAGCGAGACTACGACTGGTGAATCTATAATTAATTAGGTATCATATTTAATTTCTATATGACGAGTTCAGATTAGGTATCGTACAAGTTACGATTGAATAATAATAAATATCGATATTTTATAAATACACGATTGAAAATTATTTATTAAATAATAATATAGTAAAAATTACTTTAAAAATATATAATAAAAATTAAATGTATTTTTTGCATATTTTTCTACAATTTTTATTTTGTGTTATTTACATAATAAGCATATAAATAATTGATATATACCGACACATTAAATATAAAATAAATAGAGTTGATTTTTACATTTTATTAAATTGCAGATTAAAAATTTTATTACATTTTATTAGAATTTTATTAGAAAATTTTTTTTACTACATACCAAATACTATAAATGGTGTGTGTGAAGCTGGCATCTCACTTTATAGAAACGCATTAATTGTTCTAGTTTCATATTTAATAATTCTAGAAATCTTGATAGATTAAACAAATAGTTTTGACCATTAAATAAAAAAATGATCCGAACTGGAACAAACTACGACGCCAAGTTTACGCTGCGTCTCACTTTGTCCTTGTCGACTATTTTTAGCATTTTTTGGTAGATTTTAAACGTTTAAGAGTTTTACAACAGTTTTACAAAAAGTTCTATACGTAATTGTTAGAACATTAATTAAACAATTTAGATCGTCCAAGACGCCAAACGTTTAAATATCGAGATGAGACACTAGTCGTATTTCGATAATACTATCGACTTTAAATGAAAGCTTTCGATATTATTGAATGAGATTTTATATTATACATCCAGTGTTTCGTGCGATTTAATTTGTTTAATAAATATTCCAATAATTTTAAACAATATGTAGAATTTTTTCTGGAAATTAAAAATGATGACAGAATAACACGAATTCTTATTTAAAATTGATAAAACTATTGAAAAATGACCTTTGATTTGTTTAATTAATACTCTAATCATTTTTACGCATAAAAGTTTTTATAAAACTATTGTGAAATTCTTAAATACTTAAAAATACTTAAATACTTAAAAAAATTTCTGGCGAGCAAAGTGAGATGCAAGGTGAACTTTGATGACGTCAATTTGTTTCGAGTAATTTTTTTAATTTAATGGCCAAAACTATTTGTTTAATCTGTCAAGAACTTTAAAACTATTAAAAATAAAAGTAGAATTCTCAACAATTAATGAGTTTCCACAAAATGAGACGCCAGTTTCACACACACCCATTCATTATATCCGTAAACAAATAAATGGTTTTTATATATTAATTACGGCAATTAATTGCTAGTTAAAAATTTATTAATTAAAGGAATAGACTCATCGCGCAATTCTTATAGTCGAGCCTTTAATCAGCCGTTTGTTTGGATACATGGAAATTAATTTCCGTAACGTTCCGCATATACGTTTGCAACAAGCACTGATAGGAATCATGTAAAAGCGCAAAACCAGCATGGCGAGCGATGCACGAGCGAATGCGTTGTAATCAACTAGCGACGTAGTAGATTGGCTGTCTCGCAAAAATTGCGGCTATCCGAAATTCCGAGATTAAACCAGGAACGGCTGAAAAACTGTCGGAATCGCGAAAATACGGTATGAGCCGCCGCCGCCGGACGCCGGCGCCGCGGATTATTTCCAATCAAAACGAATCGCTTTAAATCCCGAATAAACCAATCGCGTGTCTGCCCGTTCCATCCAATGTTCGAAAATGAAGACATCAATCGCGGCGTGTTTGCGCACGATGAAACTAATTAACTAATTCCTCGCAGTAGCACTCCTCCCCTCCCCCCCCCTCTCGCGTCGTTCTGGACTAACAATAAGACTTAAACAGAGTTTTTACCGAGTTAACGGTGCCTCGGTGAGAATTTAGTCTTCTCAGAAAATGGAAAATGTCATTAAACTTCAGTTACCCGCGGTGCAGCGAGAAACCATAAGTCCGACACCGTGATTCGAAATTAAATTTGTCCTGTAAACGAGGGTTAAGTGTTGTTTATTCCCCGCCAGGGAAGAGTGGCAGCAGTTATGTTCCAGTTAATAAAATTGTCAACTTTTGACTGTTTAATTCGTTTTAGCGAAATAAAAGTGCGAATGTTTTTTGCTCGCGCGCTGAATAATTTAGACAAATCATATTTAAATAGATGTCATTTAATGACATTCACGATCGATTAATAATATCTTTATAAAAGAGAAAGAGAGAGAGAAAGAGAGAGAGAGAGAGAGAGAGAGTGAGTTTAATAAAAAAATAGAGAGAGAAAAAAGAGTAGCTCACATAGGCTTCTCTCTTTCTATATATACATATCTATCTCTCTCTTTAGCAGTACATATCAATATCTCTCACGTTCTTCAGACTTTAATTCAATTTTATCTTATTTTATTAGTATAAACTTACGCACATATGCACAATGACAGGCGCGATTGGCAAGCATACAAAAACTGGTTTTTAAATAGCGTTCTTGTTTTTTCAAATGCAAAGAATAAAAATAGATCGCGCACAGATGCTGCCAATGAAAGTACACAACACACATACATGGAAAAATCGCGGTCCTTTCAACATGTGCCCTATTTACACTTTGTACCGATCAAACCGATTGCGTCGCACATCCGTTTGATTTCTAATGTGCGAGCATTATGTTCGCGAATCTTCGATTTGATCGCTTCGTACATCGAAATTGGATTCTCGCCAAACGCGCATGCGTTTTGCCACGTTTTTACGAGTCACGTTACACTCGCGTGCGAGTAACACTATAACATCTGAAACACGATCACGAAGCTATAAAGTAAGAGGGAGTACGTGCTAAACCATAGCTGTGAAGTAATACATTATAACAGTAGATTATGTATAACGTAAAAAAATATTAACTTTATTTAATCTAATGTATATTATTACATTTCTCTTAATTATGTAAAGCTTGAATTAATTTCTTTCTTCTAACATTTACTTCTCTCAGTCTTTCTCATGGAAAATGTTTTATAGAAATAGTATAAAAATGTGGGCAAATAACAGTTAACTTATTATAAATAGTGCGAATTAAGATACAACATATATTTTGTTACATCAAAAAAAAAAGGAAGAAAGAAAATTATATTCTCATGACGTAGAAATGATTTTTCAAATTTTGCCTCGATTTAAATAAGAATGGTTTTAAGTCACTGATTAAACGTACAATTGAAACATGTATATATATATATATATATATATATATATATATATATATATATATATATATACATATATATATGGTCTTTAAATTAGCATTTGACCTATTTCGCAGCATTGATCTAACAGCATATAGAACTGCTGTTATAATAAAACACTACTAGTGCTTATAAGCATAAATTTAATCATGATTATTGCAATAACAAAAACTAATTATATATTATTGTATTTGAGTTATATTCAAAAGATAATTAGTTATAATCTAGAGAGGTGAGAGAGATTATATGTATAGTTTAAAAATATAATTATATAATGTATAGATTGTAAAAAAAAAATCTTTCATTCTAATATACATTTTTGAAATATTTCTTGATTAATAATTACGATGTAAATAATAAAAAAAGAACAATTTTTTCCGTATGTAAAAAATATTTTCTATTTTATAAAATGCTTTTACGGATGTTAAGGTTTTCTTTATCTTCTCTAATGCATTATATCCGCGTTCTTTCTCATAAAATCTTATATATGTATATATGTATATATATATATATATATATATATATATATATCATTGTCAGATAAAAAACACGAAATGACTCTATATATTTACAAATGCGTACATTCTGATTACAAATTAATATTGAAAAACACATACATATAACGCATTGCTATCGTATAACGATAAAATTTATACACAACGTGTAATATAATATCAACCGCATCAACAATGTATCGAGATACTTTAAGATGAGAAGGAACATTTTACTGCCATAAAAATTTGAAGACGTCTATATAAAAGCGATGAATGCGGATCGCTTTTCACGACGCTCTAACCAGGCCGTGGTCTAAACTTTGCGAGCGTTAACAAGACGACGGCGATGATGGGATAGTTTCGCGACTTTACGTTATGTAAACTTATTCTGGGTTTTCTTTCGAGGAGCGAGAGGTCGGTAAATTCGAGCGCCTAATTATAGAGGTGCTAGAGAGAACGCCTTTAACGCCTCCACCGCCCGCCTGCTTCTTCCCACGAGGAACTCCGACACGGTGGTGTGAAGGGCGCTGAAGGAGGCACTTGGGCTCACCACGAACTAAGAAGTTTCAATTTCCGAACATAGTCGCGGTACGACGATGTTATTAATGTAATTAAGCAAGGATTTCCTTCACACGATACGGCCTTGTTGACTACGCCAATAGAAAGTAATCATGAGCGTTACTATGTCTTAACCCACACTGTCGTGTCACAAAAAATTCAAAAAGGTAAAAAGTTTGAAAGAATTTTCACAAACTTACATTGCTATATAATCCCTTTTCAAATTTTGCATTTCGATAAATTAGTAATTGCGATTCAATTACTACTGTAATTATAAAATTTGCATTTGAAGTATTTATAAAATATTCTCGAAAAAGTGTAAAAACAATAAAGATTAATATAATATAAACATATTATATGTCGAAAAGAATATTCAAATATTTGACTCATCGCTTCTTTAGAGAGTAATTCTAGATAATTTAAAAAGAATTCTAAAAATATTTTCACACAATTATTTCAATATTAATTTTTCTCATCTTAAGAAAAAAATCGATCGTGAATTTTCAAATATTTCCGAATAAATTGTATTTCCTTTTTTTCATTAACTAGTATAAATATATAATGATAAATATTTATTTTAGGATAACAAAAACAGTAGGGTAAAAAGATTACGCAATTCTAATCAAAATGAGACTTCAATTTCAGCACTATGATGTGTTACAACAACATGACGTGTTGACGCAGCTATACCGTCCTATTCGGTACAGTCATACGTGCAATAATGCAAGTTTACCTTCCTCTCGTATGAGATGATCACAGTTTAAATGCGGCTCTACCGTTCTCAATTTGTGCACATTTGCGTTTATTTGCCACCGTCTTTCCATACCAATCGCAGTTCTGTTATCGTTTATACTATCATCGTATCAATTTTGTGTCTGTACAGCGTTAAAAATAGAAACGTGTCGAACGTTATTATTTCTATGAGCACGTGTCTAGCATGTGCGGAGCTTTCAACTAAATTAAATTTAGCATGATTAATATCTATACAATTTATCATTGTAATGTAAATCTCTCTTTTTCTCTTTTTATTTTTCTTGGACAAAAGTATAGAATATGTTACATATATTATGTAAATTTTAGAAATTTTTGACAAATCAAACAATGTTCATAAATTAGCAAGTACAATCAATTTAGAATTATTTTATTAACAATCATAATTCAGTATAAAAAAATGTGTGTCACTTTCAACTTGTGGATGCTGATTTGTCCAATTTACCATAATTTATTAAAAATACTTTTACATATTTCTTGTTAAGATAATATAAGATGTGACGTTTCATAGCTTTTTTTCATTAATTTTGCAAGAGTAGTAAATTACTGTAACTCTAAATAAATCTATGAATAATACAGTATTAAATGTATGACTTGTTCAGCCTGTTAACATCGATAACAGAATAGCTAGAAGAAAATAATTACATTTACTGCTTTACTAATTATACGATTCATTACATAAAGTGAGAAAAGAAATAGTAATTATTAGTCTTGGAAAATTTAATTATTTTTTGCTACAGTTGAGCTGAAAGTATATGTGCAATATATGTATATCAACTTTCATTTATTCTGTTCTGTTTTCGGTTACGTTTTGTTCTCTGTAAATGCATTATGATTACGTCTTTGTTATGAAATTATCACGTATCATAACGCAACACGCGTGATGTTAATAGGTGAGACCTTGGTCTTTAGCACAAGCGTTTCTTTGTTGTGTTCGAGCAATTAGCCTGACGTTGCATTTACTAATAACAAGTAATGACGGATCATTTTTCATTCGAAGTGCAGAGTAAAATTCGAATTTGCGCGAAAGAATTTTGTGAAAACGGGGTGAAAATGTAGACATGCTGAGACGAGGATGACGCCACTTGTTTTGCCGTCGTTTCGCTAATACCGCCATACCCATACTCACCTTCTCGAGTTCGTGCTTCGTCTACAAAGTGGTACCTAACCGTAGTAGCTTTGACGGAGCTCTTTCGGCCCGAGCTCACCCTACATGCGGACCTTTTCCTGATTCGCGCCGCAAACGCGAGAATTTGGAGCGCGAACGGCAATTCGGTCCTCCACTTCCTCGTCGTGTCGCGTCGTTTCTCACCGAAAGAAGGTGGCCCGGGTTAGGTTCCCGGGTAGAACGTGTTACGCGCAGACAATACCGGGTGGCGAGTGCAACTGACTGCGGCGCAACTTTGGCACGAGCATCACGTGCCGCGATAAAGCAACGTGCCGTGAGACGATTGAGACGCAAGGTCGGTCGACCTACAATGCAACGGCAAGGTCTTTTTCAGGAGACTCAACACGTCGAATCGCATCTCGCGGCTTTAACCCTTTCGGTACGTGTGACGACTTGTAGCGTTAAGTGCTCGTTGTAACACCTTCATCTGCTACGGTCGAACATGCTCGTTACGAGAAAATTCCCGTGTGCACGCTACGTGAATTTGCCACCGTGTTTTCCACATATGTAGCAAGATTTGTGCAACCAATTTGGAATCAAATTTCATTTTAACAAAAAATATATAATGCTCTATTTTTGCGAAGAAATGAATCGATGATTTCTGATAGTCGTAAATAATTGAAACTGTGTTAAGCTCAGAGATACGACAAAGAACCTTGTTTAACAAAACCATCAACTCTTTCTTTATAAAAAAAAAAAATATAACAAACAAATGGCTATTCAGATCATCAAGATATATAATATCGAATTAAAAATTTGTAAAGCTAATTTCTCTCTCTCTCTCTCTCTCTCTTTCTCTGTTTATCTCTATCAAATACCTATTAAAAAGAAAATTGAACTTTTATTAATGAAGAAAACGCATCGAGTTAAACCACTCTAACATATATCATATTTACAATTCATATAACACATTCAATATACATAACAGATATATACTATTTCTCATTCAAAGAATTTACTAAAAAATTTCAAACATTTTGATCATACTCGACGAAATAATAGTCCTAGTTTCTAAACAACGAGTAAGAACACAAAAAGTTTCTGTTTTATATAGATTAATTTTTTTAAATATCTGGAATTATATATATTTACAGCAATTGTTTCATCTGTAATTGTGAAACAAAATAATGTTTTTCATTAATAAGTTCTTACAATTTTTATTACGATTGTAAGCAATAGTCGCTTCTAATTTTTCAAAATTTTTTGGGGTACAACGATCAGTAAATTAAAAGAGTATATTTTATCTAAAGTCGTTCTCCTAATCGTTAATTGAAATTAAATGAGATTCAATTTATTTCCTCCATTTCTTTGCAGAGATTAGATGAGGAGGAGACAGAGAATCAGTTTAATCTCAATTCATCTTTAACTATATTAATATTTACGAGAGCTCGCGCGGCAACTAGATTACCGAAATGTAAATTATGCCAGTTTCGAAACAACCGGCTTACAGACGTGCGTTCGTCACGATGTTGCGTGCCCGATTCATGAATGCGTCGCATTCATAATTCTAACATTGTCAATGTGTAATGCGCGTGACAAGGTCTAATGTAGCGTATAACGAGGCGAACGATCCAACGACGCAATCGATTCGACTTGGAGAATCGAACGTTCGCGTGGCAATAGCAAGTAGAGAAGGTCAACGACGAGACGTTTGTGCGAACAATTACGCAGCATTTGCTACTAATAGACACAAAAGTATCTCGACAAGAATTGACACTTCTTTGCATACATGACAACACTTGAGGACGAAATAAAGTAACACGTCGAGAGCGACACGCTTTCGTTCCATATGTTTTGCGAGAGCTCAAGGACACCGTATGCTAACAATCGATAAGCCGACTTGTTCATTCGATCGAGCAAACGCAAGTATTTATATTCAAGCGAGAAATATTTCGAAAAGGCGGATCGGGCTGTCGACGCGCGTGTTGAAGAAATATTTCGAATTTCTGCGAATGAACGACGAATGATTTTTCGCTAATCGAAAACTCTCCCCGTTGTCTCGTTTATTACCTTGTTAAATTTTCTACAAAGGCGTGATGCAAAATACGTCATTGGTTAGGTTTGGTGCCACGCGACCCTCGTGATTCTTTTGCACGCGACGCGTGATAGTTTCGTGAATGAAAAGGTGCTCGTCTAGTTAAATATACGCAAGTCTAATGATAACTAACTAAAGATTAATAATTTTTCTTAAACTGAGACTAGACAAATGACAACAGGATCGATATATTATTTTATTCATCCGAGTCTGAAGTCATTCTTAGAAATGGGTGGCTCGCGCGCGTGCAGTGATTCAGGTGATTCAAATTTCTGCGAGACTGAGCGAATATGTATGGTACGTCACTTTGAAGTCACATTAGGCCACGGTGCGAGTTAAATGCTGTTAAATGTCACGTGTCACGTACGGAACTGTTGGACGAGCGTAGCGAATCCACGATGTAAAAGCCGTGTCGCGCATTAACAGGACGGTATGGAACGTGGGAACGCGGACACGCCGAATAACTCGAAAACGCTTACACTACTCCCGTTGCGTGTTTAACGAAACAGCTGTCCCGCAACTATGCTTATCGAATCGAGCGACTTCAACCACATTACCGTGCTTCGGAAAATATAAGGCGAATAGAATTGCGAGAATAGTTTACGTACCCAATAGTCATAATCCAAAGCTGCTTTTTTTCACCGGTAATCAACGAGCCTTTCACGAACACTACTGCCTCCTTCGCGAGTTTCCTTGCAAGGTACCAGTTTTCTCACTGTGTATCAATGGCGCATCGGTATGTTACAAATCATCATGCGATCACGTTTAGATAGGAATTCCAGCTGCTCTTAATCTTCCAAGATGATTATGTCTCTTGCGGATCAATCGATACATTACTCGATTATCATCGGGAATATTGGAGCACCTTCGTGTCCTTCGCAAGGGGTTGATTCGCGCAAACAGGACGATATCGCGACACGAGTGGTTCGTCTGTAATATAATCCTTCCCCTGAGGTCAGAAGTAAAACAAATCAACACGAAACAGAGATTTGACAATTAAATCATTCAGACAGCGTTGTCCGTTAAACGAGAATCCCTCAGAGAAGGATACAAGCCAGCACAAGTCAGTGAATATACCCTTCTTTCTTCTATCTGTCAATGAGACGATTCAAACATTCGAACTATCCTGCTTCTCGCAAAAGGATTATACCGCGTCAATGAGTACTTGATGGCTTAATACTCGTAACCACGCGCGCGGACAATCTCGTCTCGAAGCCACTTGGAGGGCACTTGTCCGAAGGGTGGCGACGGGGGAAAGGGGAGCTAGGGGGGAGGGCACACTCTTGGGCGGGAGACCCAGGGTTCGCGATCGCCGACGCGAACAGGTGGTACACGCTCGACAAGTCACGCCGCGCGCGGAACACGCGAATCTCGCGAGCTCTTCGCGACACCGACGTATAGAATACAATACGCACACGTCGTCGCGACGGCTTGACGTCGACTGAGGTGGCGCGGATACGGCGCCTCGCGCCTGTCCGTCCCTGCTTTGCCGCCGCCGCCGCCGCCGCCGCCACCGCCGCCGCCGCCACCGCCGCCGCCGCCGCCGCCGCCGCCGCCGCCGCCGCCGCCGCCGCCGCCGCCGCCGCCGCCGCCGCCGCCGCCGCCGCCGCCGCCGCCGCCGCCGCCGCCGCCGCCCCACCGCCGCCGTCGCCGCCGCCGCCGCCGCCGCCGCCGCTGCCGCTGCCGCCGCCGCCGCCGCCACCACCACCGCCACCGCCGATATTGCCCCACCAGAACGCAGAGGCGCCACCGACGCCTACACCCTCACCCGGGTTACCGTTCCGCCCCCCTGACGTCTTTCCGTCATACTGGCAAACGCACCGATCCCGCGTCATTCGGTGTCGTTGCGACCGCGAGGGTGGACGTCGACGACGCGATGAAACCCGGCGATACTCAATTAATGAATTGTCATTAATGAAGAATCGTGATAATGATGGAAAGTAATCGTTTGACTTGCGACATTCTGTATCTTATTCCATCTTACTGTCACTTACATTTGCTAAACATAGATGAAATTATGAAATATACGACAGATATTTTTTCTTTAACATTCTTTAATGAATTTTAATATGTGGTAATTTTTCGTGTAATTTTTATACGTATATAGTTATCATATTTCTTGTTTGAAGAAATTTTTTAGATTTGCTCTTATTTAGGTATTTTAAACAATTAGTCGAACAAATCAAATATACGTTTGACTAGACATATTATATGACATATGATCTTTTGAATCATAAAATATAAATAACTCTGTAGATTTTTAAAACTATATTAATAATAATCATTCAAAAAGCTATATATTTAATAAATTTTTATTTTCAATTTTCTTCGCGTTAAAGATAAATGCGATACGCAATATTTTTCTGAGCATATTTTTACAAGAGATGTAATAATATCTCGATGTCAAATATCTAAAAATAATGACAAACTGGCTGTCTAGATTCGTTGAGTGTTCTATTATCCGCAATTTTTTTATTAATCATTAAAATATTTCAAGAATTATATGTATATATGTACAATGCAGTATTAAAAAATCTAACGGTACTTGTGTTATATAACATCAACACTCTATTGATTTCAATTAATCTGACAATGAATAAGATTGATAAACTCGATTCTAAAATCTCGCAATATGTTATGCCAAAATCTTTAAAATATGTATAGATACGCATATACACAAGCGATTTTGGCACGCAAAATGCAATTATAACTGTCGTATATCATTTCTTTCTTTTATATATGTTATAGTATAATAAATAATGATAAATATAAAGTTTCGACCGCGTTAAATAGTTGTAATAATATTAGAGAGAGAAACACAGAGAAAGAGAGAACTCTAATATATATATATATATATATATATATGTATATTATTAATTACATATATATAGCACATTAATTACATACACACAAACATACATTTTATTAGCACATGTTTTAATTATATTTTAATTAATATAGAAAAAAATATTAAAATAAATATCATTAAAATAAATATCAATAACCATTGATACCGATTAATATGATATATAAATTATTCTCTAATTAGTTTATTATTATTGTTATTAATTCGTCATTAATTGTGAAAAATAGAAACATAAAATTTTCAAAATAAAAATAAAATTAATTTAATAATAAAATACATATATTTAAATATATTAAATACAACATAATACATTTTATAATTAAGAGAGTATTTTGGAAAATGAGACTGGCAAGTAGTACTCATTTTTTGGAGCATATCTATATTACATCGTTGGTTGTTCATCAACGAAACCTTCCTAATGAGTATACCTTGACGTTGATGGGAGGGCTCAGTACCTAAAAGTTTATTCTGAAAGGGAAGTTAAGTACCTAAACGATTTTTTATAGTTTTTTAAGGCTGATAAGATCAGTTTTATCGATATTTCTTTTTACACTTATAATTGACGTCGTTGCTCGCAATGTCGATATCGATAAAACGAGATATTTTATTAAAATGTTACTGACTCGATTATCTTGCGAAATAAAATATTGATTCGTGATTTCGAAATTCAAGAGTGCCGAACAACGTATCACGCATTCGTTTTTATCGTAACGGGCATAGTTTGTCTTAATTAATTCGAGAGTATCGTGCAAAGCGTCGCGCGTTTGTTGTTATGATGTTGCATAATCAACGGTAATGCGTTATTATTTTCGCGAGTGAGTGTAACGAATCTTGATAGTTTGAGAGAAGAAGGAGAAGAAGGAGAAGGAGAGGAAGCTTAGGAAATATTAGGGAATGGCGGAACAATCTTGGAGTAAATAATTTATTATTTTTATATTTTTTAATTGTTGCACGTGTCTATTCACGCATGTTTTATTTTATTTATTCATTTAAGATAATATAAACTATAATTAAAGAAAAAAACATTTTTATATATTATAAAAACTCTATTTAAAAAGGAATAATGAGTTCAGAAATTATATGATTGTATATATTGATCTATTGGTTAACCATTTGCTTATTATTATAAGCATTAAATTTTATATTCAATGTGTATCATAATAATTTTTTGAAATTATTCTTTTGGACGCTGTTATAATTTAAATTTTGTATTAATATTTTGCAGATACAACATAGTTTCAGGACAGTTAACTCCGCTGCTGCGCACCGACCGGTGAGTGAGACAAACTTTTATGTTCTTTTGCGGTAATGGATCTACTAGAATAAAAATTGTATCACAGATCCGTTGCGTTAAAATGGAAGCGGGTCACGAGAAATGAGGCAAAGTAAATGAAACCGCCGTTTAGTGTGGGAAGCGACATACAGCCGTTTTCACGATAGAAACCGCATGCTCGCTGTTTAGCTCTTGCTCTATCGCTCTATCATTTGTCGTCGTTAAATAAGAAAAACGCTGACGCTACTAAACGTGTCGCGATGATGACTCGAAGCAGTGTCTGACGCGTGTCTTGTTTTTTTTTTCGTCAGTTCTCAACCGCGAATAGAGGAGTTTGCTCGTCATCCTGCCGCGCAAATAGAACTTCCGTGGCGCAGATACGTCCGGTCGCTTTGCGTTTCGAGTTATGTAACGACCACGCGACAGTCGGGCAAGAAATTATTATAACAAGATGCAACTGCGTCTCCGATGGAGGACAGGACTCTGCGCGACTGCTTTAAGAATAGCCGCGTAATAATAACAGCCGGCGTGAACTCGGTATCGGTAGAGATTGTGCGAAAAAAGCGCAGTTATTTGATACGCGAGCGAGTGCATCCCTGTTTCATTATGACATTAATATGCATCCGCGAAAGGCCGCCACTTGGTCATTTGTCACGACTGTCGCAAGTTCACCCAGTTTAATGCATTCGCGCTCTCCAGGTCGTTTTCCTTCCCTCCCGTCTTCCATCCGGCGTCGCCTTTGCCGCAATTTTGGAGTGGCAACGCCGTTAACAGGCGGCGTTTCCTTAAACGCACAAAGCAACAGCAGTCGCGTTCTGAGGTTCGCGGTCGAGCTTCACTGATGCCGGGTTTGACTGCCGAAAAGGACCGCCGACGTCGTTCAAGCAAAAGCGCGACGCGATCGATTCGTCTACGACACTAACGGTTAAGGACGGAAATAAAAAAAGATGGCAGAAATAAATTTTTAACCCGTCAAATTTTAATTGTTTCTTATAAATAATGTGATGTTAAGATTAAAAATTGATTGTTAATTAATAATATTAATTTTATAATGTTTCTTTTTTGCCTTTTATAAATAATATTTTGTCACAGGTTTTTATTAGTATCGTTATTGCTTTTATAATTCAAAGATTAATTCGCAGTACAATTAATCCACGTGATATCAATTCATTAAACAGTTTGCGCGTATAACGGGACTTATTGTTAGATATCGTAAATTCGCGTAAATAGATCAATGCCGCAAACTACCACATTAGCACGTCCAGATTATTGCTGGCAACAGTTCCATCGATGACTTATTATTATCGGCGGCCAGTGAAGTCGTGACGATAAATAACCTCTGTTCCATATCGGTAATCTATTATTCGTTTCATGTTGAGTTTTCCTAGCTTGCGAAAGTCATTTTTTTTTTTTTTTTTTTTTTTTTTTTTTGAGAAAAAGAGAATATATGATTGTTTTCAGAAGGAACGATTCTTAAACAAGACGAGACCCGACCAAGGCGCCGGTCAAGTCGTAGGAGAAATGTGACTTATAACAATTAATTTTCATACGTTTGATAAGCTTTAAACTGATGATGGTAACTCAAACGTTTACCCTTGCCAAGATCAGTACTTTTAGTAATAAAATTACGGTTTAAATTAATGACTGAGACATTTCAGAATCATTACGGAAAAACTGTCAAAAATTTTTTGTATTATTAGATTTTCACATATCTTAAATTTAATGTTATCTTAAAATTGTCTGAAAAATCTATGCAGTAATATTGTAATAATTTTCTTTTATGTCGCTAATTAGTGACATAAAAGAAAATCGAGTAAAATTTTTGGAGCTATTTATGCAGAAATTCAATTACAACACTTATAGAAGCTGATAATGAAAATTAATAGTAATCAATTTTTGCATTATTTTCAGGGATACTATATTACAAAGCGTACATTAATGGTCGTGTAGCGCGCACACTTGTGTAAAGTTTGAAAAATGTGTCAAGTGCGTATTGTGAATCCATGTGGTGTAACATTTGCTGCGCACACTTGTGGTAAATGACATTTTATCGATATTGGCAGCTGCGTAAAGCATTAAAATTGTTGATTTTATCATTTATCAATGCAGCATCTCAGGTGTTAAAATCCGCAAACAAAGGTAAATTGCACTTATCACGTTTATTCATATTTATTCTATATTATTTGCAAGATATTTATAGAGAAAAGAGTAATAAATTTCATAATTTGTAATTTATAATTTTTTTTAATTCGCATAAGAATATTATTTTGTGTTTATTATAACTTAGTTTAGTGCAGTAAATATTTTATTTATATTTACATATTAAGAATTATTCGAGAATTAATAAGCACAGAATATTATGAGAATATTTGTTTATAAGATTAATCATTTCTTAAATATTAATGTTTTTTATTTTCCTCAAACAAATTATGAAAGATAATATATATACATATATATATAATATTTTAAATTATTTCTTGTTTTATATATATATGTGTGTGTGTGTGTGTGTGTGTGTGTGTGCAGAGAGAGAGAGAGAGAGAAATGTCGCGAATTTAAATATCGATATGTATGCGTTACAAAATATACAAAAATAGAAAACAAGAAAAACGAAACAACAGATAAACGTTCACAATATTGACGAAAAACGTAAGACAGCAAAATGGTCAGAACAATATTTGTTCAAACATCTGTTCTATAGCAGTCACGTTTCCATTTTCAAATTCTGTTCGCTACTGGTGCTTCACATTGTCGTTCTATTCCTAGAGATATCTTATTTAAAAAAAGAAAAAGTGTATTATGTAATTTTGCAATTTCAAAAAAAAAGTTATAAGTTTGTCTATTTATTTTTTAAATATACTTTGGCGTCGTATAAATTAACGCAGTAACATTTACAGACCGCATCGTGCCTTAAAAGTTTAGTGAAATAATACTCTTGATTATGTTACGTTATTTATGGCTTATGAAAGAGCGAGAATATGCGTTGGCAGAGGCCAACTTGAAAAACTGACTGTTGCACACGAGACTAAATAATAATAACGTTAGTCGCGAGATTATTTATGACTTGCCAAACTCTCGCGGGTAAACGCTGCGCTAAACCAGTGAAAACCTGGAGTTTCGAGATGCGTAACCGAATGAAGCGATATTTTCTCGAGTATCGATTTTGCGCGCGAGCGCAAATACATATTTCCACTTCGCAATTTAGCCGATCGCGCGTCATCCCTCGTGCAAACCTATCTAACCTTCCCTCCCTTCTAAGAGCCGTGCCGCTGACGGTGAAGTTGCCGCCTCGAGAGTGAAAACTTTTCAGAACTTTGCAGCGAAGAGCGGAGATTAGCCCTCGGGAGTTTTAGTTTCCGTTTTACAATGAGTAGAATTCAGAAAGATCTCATTGCGACGAAAAAAAAAGGACCGATCGCTCGTTTAGGACTCGTCTAACGAACTGCAGAGATCAAGTGCGGAAAGTCGCATCAAAGAAAATTGTGCGGCAAATCAATTAAGAAATTAAATATCTCTTATGCAGATCAATGATAATAGTTATGATGAGAGAAATCTTATTTTTTTTTTCTATTAATATTTTTCGAATTCCATTAACTTTACAATTTCTTTGACTCAAATCTTTGCAGCATTAGTATTTTCGACTCTGAGCCATCCAAGATTCGATAATTATGACATAATTGTCCAATTGAGATACAATACAAATCATCGTGACATGTTAATTCTCAAATTTGTTGTTCTCAATTCTGTTTTTATTGATCTAATCGTTTGAAATGCTCAAATAGCATTCACGCGATAAGCATGCGGTTCTATAATAGTATTAATCTTTAATTGCATTGTCGCGTAGTGCATTGCTACTCGAGTAATAACGTCCGCCAGAACACCACAGTAGCCTCGTGTTTCGCATTCTAATTGGATTTTCTAGAAAGCTTACGAATTCTCGTTTATAGAGTCCGCTTCATTACTTCGCTTCATTATTAATGTTTACTTTACTTCTGTTTGCTATCGTTTTGTCGCGATGGTCGTAAGAAAGCAACCTTTGTACTGTGCTTGGAATCGTTTTTAGCAAGATGCCGCTAGTTCGAACACTCGCCGGCAATTACATTAATAATGCAATCTCATTTATGTCAGTCAGAAATTACGTCTAAAATAGCTAACATAGAACGTGGGTTAAATGCGAGAATAAGCAGATTAACCAACCGCTCTCCTTCGTACGTCTTATGTCCCATTAGACAGTTGATTCGTCTGCTAGTATAGATAGAAACGTGATTATTGCAATTTTAATAAATGAATTTTATAACCGTATGTCGTCTAGTAAATGTACAGACTGTGGCCAAAGTAAATCAATAAATTTGTCACGCAAATATAAAATATTTAAGAATAAACTGTCTTGAATAATTAGAATTATCTATTTGTTGAAATAGTATAATGTATAAATTGTGAATAACTTTTGCATACAAAAAGCAATAAATTAATATATCGATTAATTGCTTTTAAATAATCCAATTTTGATGCTCATTTGTTTGATGATATATTAATTTCGTTATTAATATATCAATTCTCTTTAATTAAGTAAAATGAAACATGCATTTACTCTAGAAATAAAAAGCTAGAGTTTCTCGTATAATTATGTGTAAATATATATCTCGCATTTTAATAAAATTTTATACATTTTTTTTTAAAGAATTCGACGACTCTTTTACATTTCTTATTCTTTTTTGCATCATGTTAACAATATTTTTCTTATAATTATGCTTTTAAAATTTTCCGTTGCGTTTATAATTCTTGTAAATTACGATCCCCCGGATGCGGTGAACCAATGGAAGTTTCTGCGGAAACTTGGCGTACGCTGAAAGTCATCCTGTTCTCGATGTATTAGCTGGCTTCTGGAGCGACGACTTCGACCGGCAGTGAAGTTCGGGTTATCCCCGTAGCATTAATTAACCTGGTCGTGGCAAAGGAACAAAAGGCTTCCTTTTCCGTCGCTACCGAGAGAACGAACCCTCGGAACTCTTTGTTTTTTCTCGCGCATCGTTGCACAATGTTGCCAGGCTATATCAAGTACGGACGGATCAGCGCCGTGACGTTTTCTTACAATTTTTTGGTCATTGTTCCGTCTGATTCACCCAGATCGTCTTATAAAGAAGACAAAAAGATAAGAGACAATTTAAAAAATTGAAACACTGTTTCGACGTAAAGAACGATGGACACAACGTAATTAACACTAGAAAATTAAGAGGTTACAGAAATTTTCATTGTGGTTATGAAAAAAATTAAATATTCGAACATAAAATTATATTATAATAACATGCGTATTTTAATAAAATTTTATAAATACATATAACCAGATTTCTCTAACTGTAGAATTTTTTTTTTTTTTTTTTTATTCCATAAAAACACATCATACGGACCGGATTATTCAACGCTTCAACGAAAGTAATTAGATGTAACGTTATTTAATTAAACGGTCGGAATGTAAAAAATATCATTACGCGCACGAGATATAAAAATTGAAAACATATTTTAAAGTAGTGTTTGATAAATATATACGGATTATAATTTTTATCATGGAGAAAATTAAAAGGCTCGGAAGAGGGAACACTGTCGCGCCCGACGCGCTTGAACGAATCCCTCTTGTTTCTGCGGGAAATCAATCTCGCGGCAGCATATACGCGGTTGCTTGCCAACCTGCGCATATATCGATATAGATAGCGGTATCACGCGCTTCTCTAGAATCCGCTTAATATTCATAACGTCTTTCCCCCTCGGCAACTCCAAACACATTTTAATAACATTTTTTACGGGGCGCTCGACCTCGACGCCTCAAAAGCGTCACGGTTGCAGCGTAGCGTCTATCTTTCCTCTTCGCGTTTTTCCTCGGTGAAATATTCTGTCCATCCCCTGACCCTTCCCCACCCCTCCCCTTAATCCAAACGCTCGCCCCAATAGCCAACCCTTTTCTCCAACGCGTCTAACTCTCGCGAAAGTCGGTCACAAAGTATCCAACTTTGCCGAAGTCACGTTGTAGGATGAATCGAAAATGCCCAGGCTTCCGGTTGTTTTTGCAACCCGATATTCTTACCGAGAGGCGATTATGCTGCACTTATGAAAGCGATCCTTCTCGTCATCCCCGCCACGTCTCTTTTTGCCTTTCTTGTGCCTTAAAATAGTGAAAGACACACCTTATGCGACGTCTTTGTGACATTTTCGAGTCAGTGTCGTCATGAATATTTCAATCGATTTTGCGAGCTTTTTCATGTGGATTCATGTAAGACATTTCTATCCTTCCGATTTTCTCGACTTGCAATTTTCATAACGAGATGTAATCAATAAAATGTCTATTATTTTAAATTATAATTATGTAGAGGAATAAATTTACGTATATTACAAGATAAGAAAAATGTATCTTGAAGAAATACACTGACTGCATTCACTTAAGTTTTAAATATTAGAATGTTTAAACTGTTTAGATTACTATATTGTTTGACTACTTTATTGTTTCCGGTTTTTGTATGTTGCTTTAAAAAAAAAATTGTGAATATTTTTTCCTCATTGTCATTAGAAAATCAATACCGCGAGTAAAAATATTTGTATGTTTTTTAATTAAAGTTTTATTTTTTTTTTTAAATTAAATTAACTCTTTTTTTTAAAGATTAAATTTAAGACTAAATTCTCTTAAACTTGCTACTCACGCACAATCAAAAGTTATGCTATTGTTTGCATGACCATTTACGACATATAACGCGATATGATTTTTCATGCAATGAGGATCACGAAAACGTATTTCCGACGGACGACAGGCTCACCGCGGAAACAATGTTGGATTATCACGAAGCGGAATAATCCGATTTTACGACAAGGAAGATCTTACGCGCGCTGGGATACCATACGAGAATCGCGGCAACCGCGTTCTTCTCGACGAACACATACATCGGAGTCAGGGAGAAAAGTAAATCGGTTTTGCACATCTCGACTGCATGTCGACGAAGAATAATGCAGCGCCGCTCTATATATAAGAAGAGAGAGATGAGAAATTAAGTGAACCGTAGCGGATCGCATCGTCGACGCACGTTTAAGCCGCTCCCGACGCATTTGAGCGTGTGCATTCAGAATGGAAAATAATATTTGTCCACGGATATGTGCCGTTTCTCTCATACGTGTTCCCTGTGCTCGTCTTTCCCTGAATTTTCAATATCCGAGATCGCCCACACACACATCTCTGACTGACTACACTCCTGCTTTCACGAGGGATCTCTGCCGCGCAAAGTTCATCGCCACGAGATTATATTTGCGTCTCGATCGAATTTTATTGTTTCCGCAAACATGATATATACTAGTAATAAAATTCTATATTACATGATTTACAGTCATATGTCGTGAAATGAAAGATTTTTTAAAACACTTTCGCGGGAACCTGACTGTCTTATTTCACACGAAATTTTAATATCTATATATGGAATTTAATACAGATAATGATACTACACAGAATATTTCGAATATTAATAAAAATTCTTTTGCGCGTATCGCGTGACATACAAATAGAACGCACATGCCAATATAAAAAAATGATTGTTACGGAAATATTGGTGAAAAAGAAAGATTGTACAGATACATTAATAAGATAGTAACATGGTTATTGCATATCGATCGGTGCTTTGTGGACAAAACTATCTCTACAACTATCGCATTATTTCGTCCTGGAACGAGAGACACACGCACAGGACATCGTAATAAAGATATTGATCCACATATATCGTGACCAATCCCCATCGAGGCATCGCATCGATAGTAGAAGGGTTGCCGCGGCTCGTATTTCCCCAAACCCAAACACCTTTCTCCTCGCCGTCCCTATATTCCGCTGCGTCTCTATTCTACATGTACCATGTGGGACAAACGTGGCGTCGATATTTATCGACGCGGACCTACGTAGGACTCGTGCAAGAGTGACCCTAATTCGCGACAGTTGTGTGCGCGACGAATCACTTTGATGGAACGGCACCGTATACCGCTCGTTCTCGTCTTTCGTAATCACAGTGATATTATTTCACGAACGCGAACCCCTACATACGTGTTTACATGGAAATCCTTTCACCGCAGCCCCCACATTGCTATCCTGTTTTTAATCAATTCGCGGCTCTACGATTTCAAAGAACTTTCAACTAAATAGATCATTCGGGAATACCATGAATTTTTACATCAAAGCTTTTCAACATAAATTTCATTGTTTTGTATTGAAAAAATTAAGAATTGATTACATCTAAACTTTTATTTAAATCGTGTCAATTAAATTTTAATACCATGACACTGATTCTCAGTTTATACCGGTTTATATTTTTATATATAAAATCAAGCGAATGTATTATATATAAAATTATTCTTCATTGTAGTTACAATCGATCGGATCGAATCAAATCGAATAATTAAATAATATAGTCTGTTGCAGGATGTTTATCTTAATTTACAACTTACAAAGTAATATTAACGTCGATGGAGATTGATAAATTGTATCCGATAAATTTGAATATTGTTTCCGGCGTTCGCATAAAAATAAATAATATTATGAATAATGTACAATAGAATATATACACACACGTATATTTTATCCTTCTCCTCTATTATTAACTGAATTAACAAAACTAAATTTTATTTAAATCTCTTAAACTACTAAAGTTTTTGTTAAATTAAATTTAATTTGACAACTTATTTCTTCGTTTTCACATTTTTTAATAAGTAGAAAAATCTATCATTAAAATAAAAGTACATTTAAAGATACGATTTAAAAATAATCTGCATTTAAAATCCAAAAGATCAATTTTCTAATAAAATATTTATAATAGGCGTATAAAGTGTTTTATAATAATTTTATAATATAAAGTATTTTGTAAAATAGTTTATAAAATTTCTTTAACTCTTTTGAAGTAGGGAGTTTAGATAGAGTACGCTATGATTAATCAATAATCTATGCGATAAGAAATACGATGTAATTTTCTATAAGTTGATCGTATAATTTGCCATTGCTATTGTCCATCGTGATATTCAATCTCGAGACGTAACGCGAATGTTAGAGAGCGACGCGATCTTGAGGGTTCGCGCATGTAATCGAACCTACATATCGATCTATTAGCAAATTATAGTAACGTTACGAGACTAATTACCGACGTCGGTATACGCGTACCTGAGATCGATGGAACTCCGGATACGTGTAGATGTGTAGGTAAGCATGGGCGAAGGCGCGTTCGTGTTTGCTCGGCCCCGTTTCGGTGAGGAAGCGGCGCAATACCCGGGGGATCCGCCGGTCGAATTAGTATTTAATAGTGAAAGTTTCGCGTGTATACCGCGAGAAAGCTATCTTTCTCGTGGACTTCGAAAGCGCCACAACTGGGCCATTATAACTGTATAGAGAGAAGCCGGTTTTCCTCTCTTTCTCGCGCGTGCGCGCACGGATATCTCTACCGAAAGAAATGATCCTCCAAATGAGAGACGACTGTTATTCCCGGATCGGGTTTCTGTTTCAGTCAAGTCGAAACTTCCTTCGGCTGGATTCACATTAGACTAATTGCAAAAGTTTTTTACTTTTACGGTGATTACCAACATCAGCTACAGGTTTCCATATAAGAAATCGGTGAAACTGCAAATTCCATCTTCAAGTGGATATTCAATTTTGCAAGAAATAATACAAAGTAGCCGCTTTATAAAAGAAAACGAAGGAAATATAATATGAATTTTTAAACATTTTTTTTCCTCAGATATAGAATGTTAATTGAAGCCAATTATTTACGAGAAGATTTTGAAGAAATATTTTGAAAGAAAAATATTACAACTTTTAACATTCAAACTCTGATGCATACCAAATATGTATATAAAAATGGAAAGAAAGAAAAATGTATCTCTGATTTCATTTAAAAAGGCAGACTTTAAATTAGATACACTTTATTATTTAATTGCGTTACAAAAATTTGATGCTGAAAGGTTTTTAAACAATAAGATATACGTGTAAAACACACATTGGTAAACAATGAAATAATTTCCGGACATTTACTCCGTTTTTTTTTATAAAAAAATTCCTGATTATTATTTGTATTTGAAATAATAGAGCCCGGGGGTGCGTAAACCACATGTTATGTAATTAAATTCGCGTCGTGCCGCGTACGCTAGCAATCAACGACGTCACTTCGTGCTGTAATTGAGTCAACTATTAAAAGTGCAAGCAAGCTCGAATGACCGTTCCTGACTGTAAACCACATATTACATTACACTATTCAATTTGACGGTTGACTTGCGCGTGTAAATACAAACTCTCGTTTTCCGCACTTATCATGCGCCATGTGTCGCTTGTCAGCTCAGCCCGTGAAATCGTAATTGGCGAAGAGGATTTATTCCGTTATCACCATCCGCGCATCATCATGTGCTTACGCTCTATAAAGCCTGCTACCGCACATTTTTTGACCGCGCATATCGCTGCAAACGATAATTTGTCAAAAAATAAATTCAGCTGCGACTGAAGAGTGCGAAAACCACGAGTGTTGCATATTGCATTAGTTTTAACGTAATGTATCAGGTGATTTTTATATAAAAATAATCAAACAATGTTCCTATATACATATACATGTTAAAAACTGAAAAATATATCTCTAATATTTGTGCAAAATCTGTGAAAAATCTGACAGTATTTATTGTGGTAAAAATAAATTAAAATAATATAATAAAATATTGTAATACGCGCGCACATTATTGACTTGTAACATTAATAAATTAACGATATTCATATCTATGACAATGAAAGTTAAACGAATAAATATAATTTTCATTTTTTTAATAAATATTTTCAAGATACAAGAATTTTTGCAATTTAACTCAAAATATAATCAAAGCTAGAATATAGCCTCTTTTATCATATCCATCCAATTCGTCGTCGTGTTCATTTTCACGGATGATTTATCGCTCCTATCTTTTTCATTCGACGATGCCGGCTCTGTCAAACGCGGATCGCGGCGTTTTATCCGCGTACGCTAAGCACACGGTCGACAATTTGAAGCAAGAGCGAATGGGGATCGAGTACACAGGAAAAAGGGCGACGTACACGTCGCAAAGGGAAACCGCGGACGGAAGGGCGGGAGGAAAAAAACGTAGTCTCATCAGCCTCGACCGATTTCCCGGCGGACCCTCGCGTCGAGTTCCCCTTTGACGAGCCCTTCCACGACGATTCCGCCATTCGTCATCCGAGCATACGACTCACGACTCCTCGTCGCGGGAGAATATTTTCCGGTGTCGACGCACTCTCGGTGCGGTAAATTAAAACGGGTACCTACCGAAGACGACGAGAAACGGCGGCCGAGAGACGCGCGAGATGGTGCAAGAGCGAATGCGGCATCGAGCGGCACGCGATACGCCAGAAAAGAACGAGAAGGGAGGATGACGGCTATGGCTCGTGCCAATAATACACACGCACACACCTGTTCGGCTTGAGTAATGGATGGAGAGTGCGGGTGGAGAGAAAACGACAGGGAACGCGGCCGCTGCCAAGATTCGCGTCACGCTTATATTTACCCGGCTGCACCAGCATCGGGGAATTCGCGCTCCCGCGAAGTTTATACGGAGCGTCGCGCCGACTTTCTACGTAATACGACTGGAATTTCAACTCTTATACTATTTCAAAATGTCCGATAAGCCAGTAGCTACAGCGCTGTCGTTTTCCAAATAAAGTGACACTGATTATTATAAAACAGGCTAGAATGATGACCGACTGTTATACATACGAGTAAAAAAGAATCAGAAATCTATTTGTTAGTACAAACTGTACATATGTATATAATAAGTCGGATAGCATTTCAAAGATTATAGGATATTTTGTTATTTTACGCTGTTGCATATCACACTAGTGCAATATTTTTTTCTCCTTTCGGATAATTGATAAAATCAGAGTGAGATTATTAGTGAGTTGTCTTTCTGTAGTATTTTAATTAAATATTTTACAATTAATTTTTTTTTTAGAATATTTTCTAAAAGTGAAACATGAGTTTTTATTGTTGTCTATTAAATATTCTTGCGTATATAGTTATGAATGTGCTATGTAAATAAGAAGCATATTTATTTCCAATTAATAAAATTATAGAGAGAGAGAGAGCAATATGTAATGAATCGTAGCAAAAAATTATGCTTATCGATAAAATCTCGAATTATGTATATTTTTAAAACTTTAGATACTTTTGTATAATTTCACTATAGAAACAAAGGATCTTGATGTATAATATAAAAGAGAGATCCTCTCAAAGGTTTAGATACTGCAAATGTCAAGATTTCCTTGCGCCATCCAGGTTGGTGACTTAATTTCGGTCCAGGACCACCTTCCCATTTGTATACAGGACTCGTCTCTCATTCTCCACCCTCGGCCAATTCACTCTCTGGCTCAGCTCTATTTACCTTACCGTCCTTTGCCTTCGTGCTTCTTGAACATGGCTTCCTGAAAAAGGATTGAAGGTGACTGTGTTCTCATTGACACGAGTTTATAGAGCAGCGTGAAACGCACGATCGCAGGGAAGGGAGAAAAGGGACGAGGTAAGGAACGAAGGAGTTCGTAGGGTCGGCGCCAGGACGGATATGGAGCGAGCAGGTGCTCCCCATTTTCGCCCTCTCGGCGTACAATCCTTATAGATAACGCGTCGTTTGTAACTGTCACCGGGAGTGGAAGAGAGAGATAGGGAGCAGCTACCTAACCTACGTAAATACGTGACACACACGTGCACAAACATGTGTAGTCTACTCGAGAGAGGCTTAGAAAGAGCGAGAGAGGAAGAGGGAGAGAGAAAATGGCAAACGCATGGTTAGCATCGACGAGAGCGAGAGAGATGGTCGGCGTCGAAAGCCAGTGTAGATGCATACCAGCGCGAGAAGGGTTGATTCTATACAGCAACGTCTCTCGAAGTCCGCTAGTATGTAACACAGCGAGATCCACCGGCCGGAACACCACTGTGTGTCAGTGGAAGCGCGAGGTGACTAATGTTACCTGAAGGTGGATTTGTATACCGGCTGAAATCGATAAGAACTCGAGACGGGTGACCGAGGGGCTAAAAGGAATCGAGCGTTGCGAGGGTGGCAGGGACGAGTAATAGTAAAGAGCCGGCTTCGTCATGAATTTACGAAAAAGGCTGCCGCTATACAGGAAGATAATCATCGCGTTGTGAAGATCTTCGATAAGTTGTATGTGCGTTGAATACTCGAGTTAGATGCACATGCAATAATTTGATAATTTTCGATGATTGTATTATGTAAACAAGATTTCCATAAAAAAGTTCCTGGACAGGAAAATTATGTAAAAGCATCATGAGATAAGATAAATTTCTTCTCTTTCAGTCTTTTAATATATTCACAGAATTTTGCATTATATTTTAATTATTAATTGATAAGATGTATTTAATTTTCATATTATAAAATTCTGTTGAAATAAAATTGATTTAAAATTCAGTAGATAATAAGATATATTTCATTTGCATAGCAAAAGATAAAAGTTTGTACGCGTGAGGATGTATGTAATGTATGTAATAATAATTTTTTCATCTCCAATTGCTAGTGATTAATTAAAAATTACTGTTTTAACATTTTGAAAAGAAATATTAACATAGATTTAAGTACTGCAAATTACAGATATTGAAAGAATCTACAGAATATTGAGAGAGAACATGTAATATCTGCTATTGATTTCTAATCATCAAATAAGATAATCACATTTATGATTGTTACATGATCTTCATATATAATTGCTTTCCTCAACTTCTCGTGGATATAAAATGTCACGGTTGTTTTCACTTTAAAACGAATTTCTTAGAGTCGTGATTTGATTTCTGTGTCGATATATCGTAAGTGGCAATCGCGCGTTATTTAACGTGAATAAGTACACGAATTAGTTACACGATAATAGAGATGTAGCGAAAAGTAATCGAATGACTTATACTATAATCGGCCATCAAATATGCAGGAGAATACCAAAGCTTATTCACTTTCATGTTGCCGCAGCGACGCCCTCGACGAAGTTAAATCAGTTCGGCTCGGAGTGGCACGCTCGGAGGAGCCAACATTCGCTCGGCGGAAAATATTCGGAGCCGTACAAATGACTGCGAAGTGATAAATAATGTAACGGAGCCGGGTTCTCGTGTTACGTGTCGCGGATAACGTATCGTTCCCATTATACGTCCATACCTAACGTTACGTCCGAATGGACATTGCGCGGCTCAAAATATAGTGTTAGACTACAATCGCATGGAAAGCGAGTAAGAGAGCCGTTGGTAGCTCTCTGTTGCAAAAACATATGAAATTACTTGGAGAATTCCTTTAAGAGTATATACGAGTTTATATAAGTTATTATGTTTATGACTGCTAACTATTATCAATATAATAGTGATGTCTCTATTCAGAAATCATAAAATCTTGGCAACCATTTCGGCACGATATTATTTATTTACTTTGTGACCTAGTCTTGTCATCTTAACAAGATTTTAATAACAGACATAAATGTTTGTGGAAGAAATATATAATTCTTAAACAAAAGATATAATTATGAATTTTATAAATATAGTCCTTTAAAACGAACTTAAACAAAAAATATTATTTACATATTTTTCAAATTATATATATAATTTTTTTAAGCAATTCGATAAAAAATATTTAATATTTTATCTAAATATTTAATTTTTTTATTATTTAATTTCTTCCTCAAACTTCCTCTTTAGAACACTTGAAATATCGTTAAATAGTCTGTATCGTGTAAAAAAAATTATTACATTATTTTGCTACTGATATTTAAATTCATAAATTAATACAGCAAAAACGCATCAAAAATTGAATTAAATCAAAATAATTTTAAAAAAGGAAAAAATTTTTTTTTCACACAACAAGCAATATTTTTTCATCTTTTAAATCAACGGTGACACATTCAATGCGTACTATTTTTATTTGTTATGCTATAAAGTAAATAAATTACTGTGTGTGACGGCGACGCGTTGGTCTGTGAGATTTAATGGATGCGAGGATCGAAAGAGAGTTTGTTATCGTATCCAGTTGCGATAAAGGCAACGTTGATTTAATAAAATTTACCAGATAAATTTGAGCACTATAAAATTCACCATTTCAGAGAGGTAAACGTTTCCCTTTTCGAGACGAAATTGTCTTGCCGCTGCATTTCGCGTGCAGATATATTTTTCACGGCGTAGCAATCTGGCTACGTGCGACGCAAAACTGGCAGCGATATATTTTGGAAAGAGTAGAGATTCATTACGGCATTACGGCCATAAAACCTCTTTCATATTATTCATTCTCGCGTAGCGAACGTCGCGTTTTACTGAGCCGAGTTTGAGTGAATCACGTTGCACGACAAAGGATTTTTTTTATTCGTAATTGTAGGTATACTTATACACATACTAATTTTCCTAATTCTTTTCATCAAGTAATTTGCTTTTTGTAGGATGTATTTAATTATTGGAAATATTATAGTGTATATACGTACAACACACACACATATATGTGCTTATATACATGAATAATAAATAATTATGCGCATGCATATACAGACATATAATCCAACGGTGTCTATTTCCTATCAAAATGTTAAAATGTCACCAGTTCCAATCAAATTTTACATCATTAAACTAATTAAAATATTAATTAATTGATATTAATTAATGAAATATTTGAATAGTATTGATCATCTAATGTGAGAATATTCTAACAATAAAGAGAATTCTAACAAACAAATGCATTTTATCGGTGTTTTGTTTAAATAATAGATGTCGTTTAATATAGCTTTATGCCAATATATTATAAACATATATGTATATTAAACTTATTTGTCAAGCTTATTAATCTCACAGAGTAAGTGCAATTTATAATTTAGTTGCAATTTATATTAACTATAATTTCAAAACTTGATTTTTTTTGTTACATCTTTAGATTTAATTCATGTGTACCTACATATATAAGTTGTCACTTTTTAATAAGTATTTTTAAAAAAATGAAAAGATATATAAGAGAGAGAAACAAAAATAGATAAGATACAATTTTGCATTATCTTTCACAATCCAGCGATCAAAACTTTTAACCGATACGCTTCCGTTGATGTATTTCTTACTGCTTTTCACCATGCGATAAAAATTGACGGAAACTGTCTGTCGTAGTGCCGTGTCTCTACCGTGGTAAACAAAATTATGAATAATATTAAGAGTGTCCGCGTCCGAGAAGCAAAGTGACGGCCGGCCGCGTCATGTTGCCAGGAAAACTTTTCTAGTGTTCGCCGTTACCTCGCTGTACCCCGTCGGGTGCGGAAAATAATGTGGCGTGACTAGAAGACTCTCCCTTGATTCCCTGCCAGATACGCAATTTACAGCCATGCCATGCGGACCGATGGGAATTCCGCGCGAATTTGTCGCTTAGTAATTCGCTTCGCAAAGACTGACATCTGAATCCCGAGAATCGAAGATGCATGAAATATGATGACCCGCTTGAGCGCACGAATTATTTAATGAAGTTAATTATCTCTGACAGAGAGAGATGAAGAGAAACGCTGGGCTGCATTATTAAACGGTAGATTAAGATGGATGTAATAAGAATTATATATACTATATATTTTTTTTATTTATACGTATATCGACTCGATATTTTAAAAAATCTAGAATTGTAATTGTTTTACGATAATTCGAGTTAATTATTTTGTAGGTGCTGACAGAAGATACATTCAAAGTGTCTTTACAAGTAAACTAAATTATCTTTTATTTTGCAAAATATTAAAATTCAAATAATTAAACAATTTATAATTGTTAATTATTTGAATTGGAAATTATATAAGATTATTTATAATATATATCCCATAAGCAAATAAATTTTTAAGTGAACTTTTAAGTAAATAAAAAAAGAAGAAACTCATGATACATGTGTATACGCATATAAATATATATGAATTATTTTTGTATACATATTATTATGTGTTTGTTTGTATCTTTCAAAACTTGTTTGTTTTTATATTATATAATTATTTTTAAGAAATATTTTTTAATAATTGTTTTTCAGAAATATTTATATTATAAATATTAATATTGTCAAGATAGAGATGAGGCAGAAAAAATATTTTTATCAGCATACATGTATTATACATTCTTAAAATATCCACGTTCAATCGTCTTTGGTGATTATGTTTTTTCGGATATTTTCGCGGCCGAGTAAGCCGTTTATTCTGTATAAAATCTCTCTATTCAGAAAGTTTTTTGGACGGCTAGAATTCTACATCCGGAAGCAAGAAACAAGAGAGAGTATCGAGAGCGTATTAACCGTCCGGCTTTGAAATGATGTCAATACAAACTGGAACGGAATCACGAAGTGAAAACGACTCAGAGATATTGGGCAGTCGGCCAGAATGTTGCTGCTATCGTTCGCGATATAAGTTTCTCATCTAAGTTACCTCCCACTGATCTATCCAATCTATCCAAAACGTTCTATCGTGGTTTAAAAACGAATTGAATCGTTTCGCGACAAGGCTAATCATGTATCTTGACTGCAAGCAATTTGATTGAATAGGAAAACGAATTATATCGTGAATTTTCTGTGATACGAGATATTATTTTTTAGCTTATATATATTATATATATTATATAGATATTAATTAGTTTTTATTAATTGATTGAATATTGTAATACATATATTCAATCAATCAGAAGTATAATTGATATAAATAATACACAAACAAGACGCTCATTAAATTATAAATTCAATTGCCAATTGAATTATAAATTAATTGTCATTATTAACTACTAAACTTGATCAAATTACATTATTTTAGCTTATCATGAATTGTTATACATACTGATGTTACTTATTAAATTGGCTTTGAACAAATAACTCTGTTTTTTCAGTTTACATCATAGTTGAAACTGTAATCCACAAAGGGTGGACGATTAAACCAAGCTTACTCAACTAAAATTGTTAGCACAGCAGAACGGCGGTGATTCGTGATGTATTTTATTTCGATATGCTCTCGTAAAATATTATATTGTAAAAAAAAAAAAAGAAAAAAAAAATGCAGGAAAACCGATGAAAAATAGGACGAATGGGCATACGTATATCTATTCTTGCTCTGCAAATCAGTGGTCGAAGAAAAAAAGAGAAGTAAAAATAAAACAACATTCGGATTTAACATTCGACAGTGAAATCTAGCTAAGCCGGCGGACGTCAGGATCAAAGTTTACCGGATAGAGAGCTATCGGAGAGAGAGAGCCGCAAACTTCCCAGCGGAAAAGTTGCGCCCATAAAAAATCAATCGGCGATATCGTTTGACAGACATCAGGAATGAAGCCGCGCATTGCCGATAGTTTATTATTGTGGTATCGAATCGCGGGGGTGCTCGGGGCACAATAAAATATCACGGCCGATGTCGATCCTATATCTTCGAGGTTCATCCGTGGCAAGGCCAGACGCATAAACCATAAAGACACGTGCTACCTATGAAATTCTCCGGCAAACGTACGATCTGGGTAAAATCCATCGGGGAATTCTACATACGCTTTCTACTAAAGAATCCCTAAACGTGTGCGAGATTCTATCGTCTCTTCAATCCCTTCTTCCCTTCGCTATCTTCCAACACACACGCGTGTATTTGTGTATATATACACGATGCTCCAGCAGTGCGGAATGTCGCTCGACAACAAATTCTTGAGATCGGTTCTTCAAATTGAAAATTTGTATCACTAGGACAAAAAAAGAGGATTCTCTTCACTTTTCACACGAAAACTCAAATCTTTATCAATTATATATTAGAAATGTTAATATTAAAAAAGCAATCTAACGTTGTCACGTTTGACAAGAGAGATTGACTCACTGCATCAGAATTGATAATTTCTTATAAAAAATTTATAACTTTAATAAGTTTTTTTCGATAATCAGCTTGTTTTTATCCATGCCGCGATAAAGATATTCTGAGGTGGTGTATAGAGCTACTCTGACACAGATTTCAGATGGAGGAGCATATGATAATGATGCCATTGAATTGAAAAACGATGCGAATTCGCGCCAAGTGCCAGCAATTCTTCGATATGCCGCGATAATCGATGATATAAGTGAGGGTAATAAAAGAAAACAGCGTCGCGACGAGCTTGTAACAAGGTAGCCGATAAACGCGGTCGTAAATGCTATCGTTTCCTCGTGTTTTTTTCCGCCCGTCCGTTTGCCAGATCGTTTCGGACGCGAAGCGTAATTACTTCCACCCTCTTCCTCTCTTTTGGCTGGTAAATTAAAAAAGAAGTGGTACCGATAGAACACTCTCGAAGCGTAAACAAAGCGCGGAAATTTGGAGGATTAACAATTAGCTACAAGCGATACTTTTTATTAGCGAGCTTAATACCCTTAAGTTTTATTCGCGAATGGAATTTTACTCCCTACATGTACGAGTATTTTTAACCAATGTAATTTAACATTAGAAGATTGCAAGATTCTTTTTAAGGGATATAATTGCCAATTATATTAGATATTTATGTTCTTTAGAAATAATAAATAATCTTATGTCAATATCCCTTAAATGCGATTAATGGAAAGCTATTTGAGGAAAAATGGACTAGTGTAATTTTATATGATTATATATAATTAAATCTGAAATTGACATGATATACTTTGATATATAATATCTAAAATTTAACATGATATGATCTTATTTTTATATAATCATATTTGGCTAGATTTGTTTTCATATATAATCAAATCTAGCCAAATATGATTGTATAAAGATATGGTCATATAAGATTATATCACTTCAAATTTCATATATTATTATGTCATTATGTATGACCATATAAAATTACATATGTTATCAGATCTGTTTATATTTTACATATGTATATTTACATATGACCATACCTATTTTTTTCTCAGATAATTATAAATATATTTTACATCAAATATGATATACGAGTACTTGTAGTTTCAAAGCTTGCAAGCAACTGAATAATTGGCAAGTAATATTCTTAGTTAATTTTAATTATATTTTAATAGAATGTATAATATAGTGAAGCATATTCTCAATAGATATCTTTCATGTTTCTTTAAAATACTTTAATACAAAGTATTTAATTAATAATAATACAAAGAAATATAAATAAAAAATATGTACGCTCTTTATAAATTCAAAAAAACTATATAAATAGTTTCTACGTAAAAAACTTTTTACGAAAGATTGATTTATAAATATTACGTTTGATAAAAGGCTAATTAACTTTTTATAAAAAAGCTAATTTTAAAAAGTTTACAATATATAAGTAAAATAAAAAAAATATGAGGCTACTTTAGAAAACGAGAAAGTGAGAGAGGGAAATAAGTATATATTTTTAATCATTGCAATATATTCTAATATTATTTTAATTCTTGAAGTATATGTACTTGGAAAAAGATCAAAGTGTTTTGTAATCTAACAATAAGTTCTGTTTGACTTTATTCTTAATTATAATGAAATGTTATATATTATATTATTATTTATTTACTCAATAATTTAACCCTCAGGCACCTCCGAATTTTGGCTATCCTATTTTATACTACTCGTGGGTTAGAGTAACCAAGATTATTTTTTGTTTATATATCGGGATCTAATAAAGTTATTTTTAAGTATTTTTTTTCAATTGATACGCCAGACAGTAAGGAAAAAGAATATGTCGCTACAAATGAGATATAAAACTTTCATTCCCCCAAGTTCCGAGTCAAAATTCCTAATCGTTTATCAATGACACACGTTTAAATTTTTGATATGGGTTAACGTAACCCAGAGTGGTGCCTGAGGATTAAAAATAAATTTACACATGAAATTTCACACTATTAATTACTACTATTTTATAGTCATTATGCAGCATTTTTTTCACAACTTGCATTTTAGCACTTGGATCCTTTTTAAAGTATATGCCTCAGTTGTGACGCACGTCACGTGTCTAGATCTTGCATTTGACGACAGTTGAATTTAGTTCATTCGTCTGTTTTGGAAAATATGAAATTTAGCTCTCTTGCTGAGAGAGCATACCGTCATACGATTACGTAACGGTATACGCAGTCAACGGTATACGGAGAATACGCGCGCTTCAAACAAAAACCGTATGTATTTTATAAGATAACGCTCGCTCGAGAACAGAACGCTTTCGTTCCTCCTGTTGTCGCGATACTTGGCGGATCGCGAATGGAAGATCCTATTCCCACGTGGCATTCGCGTCGTATATATATATATACATATATATTGATAGAGATACGTATTGTACGCGGACGTTTCGTATCGACATTGCGAAAATATTTCCGAAACGCGGGGACGTCCATCTGGCGCGCGCGCGCGCGCAAGCTCCGCTCCGAAAACATTTTCGGACCATTTCATACTCGTTTGTCAGCACTTTGCCCCTCCCCCCTCCCCTCCGCCCTTCCTGGACGGACTGCCGCCCGCTCGATGGATGTATCGATCATCCGAAATGTAAACTTCCGACGCAGAAATATAATTCACACGCTGTAGGTGCTCGTCCCATGCGGAAACGTGATATTTCAAAATGCAACGTAAAAATCGCCCCGTGTGTCGCTTATTGTTTTCGTGCGCGTGTACTAATAAACGCGCGGCTCGAGCGATTTCCGCATCACGTCGCGTGCCAAATACAAATATTTCCGGCGTACAAAAGTAATTACCGGCCGATAAACGCTCGCGTGGCAAATTTGTTATGTAAACGCAAGTTTATCGTAGCACAAACGCCGTCATCTGTTATTTTCACTACAAAATTGCGCGCGTGTCGCTTGCAATTCTCGTCTCGTGCATATTAACGGTATTAGTGTGATTGCGACCATGCAACGGGAAACCAAATGACAAGAACACGATCTCAAGTATAATGATTTTCAAAAGGAAATCAGATAATATATCCTATATCTGACTCGATGTTTCTTTATCTGTCTAGATATTATATCAATCGCTGCAATTTTCTTAACTGTTTTAATTAAATTATTAATTATGAGTGAAAGCAAAACAGTATACCTTTTATATGCAACTTGATGTAACTTGACTAATAACTCTAGTTGGTTTTCCTTATTGCAACAATAGCGCAATTATAAAGATGACCAACCTGGAACAGAGAAAAGCTTAGGTCAGTAGATATTCTAAGCCTTTTAAAGTGGTTTAAATTAAATATGAAATCTGAAAAAAGAGAAGAGAGAGAGAGAGAGAGATCGTGATTGAATTATTGTAAAAGATAAAAAACCATTTTTCACTATATCATCTCCGATGAATTTTGCTGCGGCCATTTGATCGTTGGCCGTAACCGGAAACGCGATATTCGAATGCGGCATTTGTCAGGCTTTAAACGGAGAACTTGCGTGGCCTTGCAACTTTATCATTTGTGCAGCCTCTGCTACAGATTGGATAGGCTAGCCAAACGCATTATCAAAATTGGACAAATATAGATCCACGTGTATGCGTATTGAAATTGCATGCACATTTAATGACTTTCGCTACGTGTTTCAATCTTTTTTGATCGCTATGGTATTTGATTTATCTTGTTTCACATTTATTGTAATTTTTTAAGAAAAAAACTGGAAATTTTAGAAAAAAATACGTAGAATATTAATTGTTATGCTATAATGTATAATCATAAATTAATTATTAGCAATTTAATAAATATTCAAAAATGTTTAATTCATACAGATAACTGATTTATTGTCGATTGAATGTGTGATAATTACTACAGAAATATATCTTTTAATTACAATTTTTATTATAAAGTATAATTTTATACATATATGTATATATATGTATATGCGTCTGTATAAGTTAATTAAAATTGGATACATAATTTATTATTAATACTAATTAAATTCATTATTTAAAATTTATCTACTCGGTTTGATATTTCTTTTTTAATGTTTTTTTAGAAAAAGGAAATATTGTTTAATAAATAGCATTTACGTGGGTACGTGTGTGTACGCAATAATTTATAACAAATTAAATTTTTAAATTTAAAGTCTGTCTACAAGAAATTTCAACTTCATATTTTGACTATGTGTTAAAAATGTGTAAAAAGCTCTTCTAACACGCTGCGTCACAGCATATTTGTTGGCAACCAGAGCGCGTTATATTACTTACATCTATAGAGTTTCGCAAGTAACGGCGCGACATACCCGACGTAATAAATTACGACGGCCCGGTTATAATTATTATAATGGAGCAGCAGGTGTTACGCCGCTAGTAATTCCCGCGATACGTTTTAAGCAAATGAGCCTCAGGTTCAATTTGTCGACTCGGCGGTCTACAATCGGTCATTAAGGATGTGAACGTCAACGCGGGTGCGTCGTTTCTGCAGAATATAAAAAATGTGTTCTAAAGGTCACCGAGAGTACGTTAATCTTTTGATGTTTATTATATCGCGTGTTTTTTCTTTCTTTTAAATGCAGTATATAGATATTTTATTTAAATAAAGAGAATACATTATATGACATCCAAAATAATACTTTGTAATAAAAAATGACTAATAGTTATTTACACAACTTATTAATAGTTTTCTTATTATAACTAATTAAAAATTAAAAGACGTAATTATTTTTGCCAAAATATTCTGCAAAAACAAATACAAATATATATGTACAATAAGACTTTGTTTTTTAATAAATGAACTATTTTAAGAAAAAATTTTTTCCAAGATTTAATTATCGCAAGTTAACACTTTCAACGAGATAATATCATTATGTTAAATATATGCTTCGCAGATATCAAATTAACGAATGTAATTTGTATAGTATTTCTAATACTGCATATAAGTACAATACACTCACATATTTTATATAAATTATTAAAAAAAAAAAAATAATTCTTTTTATAAAAATTGATTACTGAATTTATGCAATATAAAATATAGTATAAATCAAAAGGCGAAGTCAAATCAATTAAAATTATACGAAACGAAGCGATTCGAGATAGATTAATACGATATATCGAAGAACGGTATGTAAATTTGTTTTTTTTTTTTTTTTTTTTTTACAAAATGTAGAGGTTGAGATACTTGTAAAGCCTCGTTCGTAATAATTAGGGGTGGTTAACGTTACGCGCGTGCACGGTGCGGGCTCGTTTCGGTCCGCGAAGCGGCGGGAATAAATTTGGGGTGCGGGACGTAACAAGCGTAGCTAACGAGGTACGGTAGATTTTATGGCCAGATGGAGATGATGCGATATCCACGATTGATGCTGTATACGAGGGGTACTTCAAGGTTCTCTCTCCTCGATTATGAGACGGATTTGCTGTTCTCGTATTAGGATGCCACGTATAATCGGACCGCATAGTATTTAGTTATAACAGTTGTAAAGACAATCGAAGTTATTACAAAGAAAACGTAAAAAATTGCGCGATGATTATTTTTTTATTCTAATCTTCCAATCGAATTATGTTTGCAGAAAGTTTTACAAATAAGCTGTTATCTCCGTATTTAATTTTTTATATTTAATATTAAGTATTTTCGCAAATAAATACATCTTGAACTAAAAATTAAAAAAGTCGAAGTTTATTTAATTTTATACAAACAATAAAGTTTTGTTTTAATTGTATTTTTCCCAAAAACGTTATTTGCGAAAACTAAAGATATCTTTATATCCTATTGTTTAAAGTTTAAAAATTCGATATCTTTTATTCAAATAAAATTAATTACAAAAGTTGTCATTAAAATTAATATGTCTTAAAAATAATATAACAAAAATGTCGTAGGCAGTAAAAATCATGTTTTAAGTATGCGTATTTTAATAAAAAGAAAATGTCATATATTTTTAAACTTAATAAGCATTCGAGTTTAGAAACTTATAATTAATTTTAATTACTTCCATCGTTTGCATCACGTGCAAACTATTCGAAATAGCCGAGGAAGAAATTCGGCATTGAAAGAGCGCTCAAAAGCAAGACACAGATAGATACTCGGATTCGATAACTGGTTTTTTTTTTTCGTGGATGCGATCTCGTAACGTACCTCGTCACTGACTTTTACTGTCTGGAAGAAGCACACGCCAACGACGAAGGTACGATTCTCCCTTGTGTAGATCGGGTAAAGTTACGACCGCGAAACGTAGAGAACTGCAGTCAGGTTCCATGTCGAACAACGGAAGGCGATTCACGGTAGTTTATCGTAGGATGCGAGCGGCCAAAATGACTGCTCGCGAGGCAAATTACTTCTGAATCTGTGCCGAGTGCACCATAAAAAGCAGCTATTTCTCCCACCCGATCTACCGCGTACGGAAATATAGCTCTTTGACTGAGAAGCTAGCGCGAGATGTTGCCACAGATCGAATCAATATTATGTTGGCAAAGAGATTCGAGATTGATCGAGCTTTAATTAACTTTTGATAAATTAAATTAAATATCAATATAAATCTCTTCATATTGAAATGATACAAGTCACATTTTGCTTTAAAAATTTCTTGCATTTATTATTCAATAAAATCTCTTTTTGTATAAAATTTAAAACAAATGATAATTTTTTCAAAAAATAATTGCTGTTTTGTAAATATGTAATAAGCTATCGATAGGTATTTATCTAAGAATTTATGACTCATTCTAATAAAATTATAAATTGGACAAAATTTGTTGCGCTTTACAAATGTGCAAATTAAGAAATTGTTAATGTATAATTAAAAAGACATTTTGGACAAATTTTAACAGACTCTGACCACTATCCACCTTATGGGACACATCCCCAAAAATGCATTTTAGAGGTGGAAACTGATTAAACGTTGAATAATTAATTATTCTATTTCACTGTCGCAGAATTTCACAAATTTATCGGTATCATCTGTTTCATTGTTCATTATTTTCATAGAGGGGTGAGAAGTTATTAAAGTGAATAAAGTATACAGTATTATAACATGCGCTAAGTAATTAAGAAGAACACTTTGTGAAAATAAAAAGAAATAAATATAAAAAGATTCATCGTACATACATATAAATTTATTTAGTTAATATAAGAAATTTTACAACAACAGGATATGCCATAAAATTGAAAACAGTAAACAATTATTGTAGCCATTGTTTATAATTATATTTACAATTATAAAAAAATAAGTTATAAAAGATTCTCAAGTCTCTCTTCCTCTTCATAGAGAAGATCTGCCGAAATAAAGGTTATTATACATGACATTGAAAAAGAATAATTCTACCGCCTTGTAACGAGAATTTGTTATTTGACAACGACGAAAATTAACTGTCAGCTTGCAATTTTCTCGAAATCTACATTTATCTGTCGGTTCATCATTGTTGTCACGTCATGCGTGGCTGGTGGCGAACGGCGTGAGCATTGAAGTCGCGCAAAATGCTGCCCTCTCTGTCACGTCGATTCGACGAGGGTCGGCCTGCTCGGGCGCGATATGCCCATCATCGTCGTACGTACGACGAATCGGTTGGACTTGTACGAAGTACGCGCGAGGGTGAACCATGCGGGGTGTCCATAGGATACGAGGTTGATGGTGAAAAGACGGCAGAGTCGTTTCCTCGACGTTAATTACTGGATCGTGTCTTTTCACGAGGCAAACTCGTTCGTTTCTTTCTCGCCGTGACCATTAATTCCTTCGCAACCTTCTTTCATCCTCCTATCTTTCGCTTCACCTATCCATCTACTTCTGTCTGTCCCCGTAGCACTTCGCTCGAAAGAACCAGATTCTATGGAAGAGACGAAGGGTAAAGAGTACTTATCAGATGTGCGAAGACAAAGGTCGCCGGAATCACGGCTGAATTCCGCGACTGGACACGCTCAAAGGTACAGAAACGCTGGTCTCGCCCATCCCTGTAGTCGGCTTCTGCAGCACATCAAGCTTGAACTCGGACGCATTTCATTACGTGTCTCTTTGTCCCATATATTCCTCTCGCCACGCCACTTTTGTTGCGCGACGAAATAAGGGCGCGTGATACTATGACAAAGGAAACGCTCACGCGCGTTACACGAATTGTTTTTCCTTTATTACATTCCTTTTTTTTTAACCGCCAGTATTTCACGTTTTCGTCTAGTATATTTTCTCTGTATATATCAACGTTATCAAATAAAATGTAATCTAAATCTATTTTAAAAAACAATAAACTAATCACGATATATTAAATATGTAGCTAAAAGTGATTTCGGATAATGATTTGAATTTTTGGATATTAAATTTTATTACAAGTCTTAAAAAATTGAAGTTTAATACAAGATTTGAATTTAAATGAATTTTATATGAACTGGATTAAACTCTGATATTCGTTTGTTTAATTTTGAACACACACACTTATAATATATAACGATTGAATAAGAGATCACCGTATCAGCGAAATAAGTACATATAATGCAAAAATAGATTCGAAAAAACGGTCGAATGTGGATTAATGCTTATCGATCCCTTCCAATTCCTGCGGACCTTTTTCAGGCCACGTTTCTCCGATATCCGCCAGCTCCTACCGCGTACGATAGATTCGAAACGAATCGCGGTCGGTTTGCGCTGTGTAAACGAACGATTCGAACCAATCGTCATTCAACGTGAAAGGGCTGACGCGCGCTCAAAAAAAAGAAAAAAAAAAAACGATTAGGACGGTTTCAGCTAAGCAGAAAATGAGGCTGCATGCATAACGACGAGGAAAGACGTACAGCCGAAAATGGAAAGAGCGAGCTTTAACGTGGAAATATATTCGAAAATAATGAAAGGGAGGGTGTATATCGCGTCTACGACGATAGGAAAAGAAAGTAAATAGAAACCGACAAACTACCGGTCGTACGACAAACACATACGCTTTACGCACGATCGGTTTTGCGTGTCTACTTGATTTTTTTTTAAATGCATTCTCATTTGTATGTGTGTGTGTGTGTGTGTGTATGCAGTCAACCGCGCGTGTGCTCTCGCACGTACAAAGAGGATCCGCAAACGTCGAGCTTGGAGAAATGTGTATCTAACCGCTCCGCCTCGTCCTCGGGGTTGGCTCGCGATCAATCATATTTTTTTAAGAGACAATGACCGAGTTAAGTAAGTACATATAACAGCGGTGTGTCGGGGCAAAAGAAAAGCAGAGCGACGTCGCATCCAATCTGCTGGCGGTGTATTTTCCATAGCGGAAGAAATTCAGCGCTCGTCTCTCCCGGCGATGAAGGATCGATGTCCTCGGAGGAGAGCGCGAACGTCGGCCTCCTCTCCGTCTTTTCCCTCCAACAAGTAACTGTCATGTGGAATTTTAATACATCGCAGACACACATTATTTCCATCTTTTAGTTAGCTCTGATCAAATTTATTTAATCGATGAGAAGAGAAAAAGAGAGAGAGAGAGAGAGAGAGAGAGAGAGAGAAATTACCATGTCACTTTCCTTACATCTTTCAATATTTAATTAGGCAATATTTATGCTGTATTTTTAACTCATCTACATATTTACAATGTTCTCTGTACAACATCGTAAATATGTCTGTAAACATTATAATTAATATAGTTTATGTATATTGATATAATTATGGCAGAGGATTTTATTAATTAGTTGGATAAATAAAAATTATATATACATTATTTTATTTATATATAGATTTCGTTTATAATTATATATATCATATTATATAAATATATGTGTATATGTACAATATGTTTATATATGTATGTATCTCTTTCTCTTATTCTCTATACTTTGTGTTTGTTTATAAAAATAATAAGAATAATTAAAAAATAATTTAAAAAATAATTTTAGCATTATTTAAAAAAAAAGTCTACGTATTGATCAAGTATAGTTAAAGAAAGACAATGAAAGACAAGTTTATACTGTAGATATCTATCAACACCACCAGATAAAAAATTATACTAATGATTATTTATGTAACATACCCAGTGCCTTAGGAAATGCCGTGCCTTCAATTTTAATTTATAACATTAACAAATTACATTTTTCCTTTAGTACACGTACAATTAGAAGATTATTTTAAATTCACGATGTACGCACGTTCAAACCTAAATGCTACTGGTCATGTACCTCTTTTTTGGACACCCTACATGTCTCCCGTGAGACCACCGCGGAATGACTATTGATTCGCCAAAAGGGTTCGTCCCTCGCTATTCATAGTCTTCAATGTCACGTGTCTCTTCAATACGAAATCGCGCGTGTACGCCGTTGGACTGACCGCCTGACGCGTCTGTCCAGATACAGGCGGGCCGAAAGGGAGAGAAGCACGAATAACCAGTTGGTCTAATCTACATGCGGCACGTTCCAACGTTTCAATTTGCTTTTGCACGGCGGATTATTTCCTGACGGGGTCACCTTTTGATTTTGACGATCTGATCGTGCCTGAAACGCGCGCGCGCACGTGTATTATTCGTGAAGAAAACGCCGCTGGCTGAATAGCCAAGTAGAATTGAACAAATTCCTTACTTATATGCAAAGCAGAATCAGCACTTGTGGAAGAAATTTACATTGATTGATTAAGAATTAGTTCGCGTAATGGAAGAAGTGATAGAATTACACCGAACATAAGATACGTAGTAAGATATCAAAAGCAAAAATAATTCGTCTGTAAATACAGAATCTGTTGTAGACAATAGATAAAAGCTTTACTTGTGAGTAAACTAATATGTTCTTCGTTGTTGAACATTGTCATTAAAGAGCATCAAGTTATATGCAATAACAGAAATAATAGCATTGGTAATCTTAAAAAATTTTTTAAAAATTATTATATATAAATAGTGGAGAAAAAGTTTGAAGCAATCTATACTCGGCAGAGAAATAAAATAATATGGAAATATATATATATATAATCTATTTCATAACTAATCGATTTGTAATATTATATAAAAGATTAAAATATTATATAAAAGAAAGATTAATTTATTATTATGATATTAATATATACATATATGTCTACCACTTTATAACAAAAAGAAAATAATTAAACTCTACTGACACAATGTATAAAATCATAATACATAATTATATGATTATGTATTATAATTATATATAACAATTATATGTAGTAAACCATATCACGCATACAAGTTAGATTTATTTTAACCTTATATACTTATTGATATGTGAGTGATTAATTTTATGTTTATTTAAATTTTAGAAATTTCCCAAAATTCCAAAATATAAACCTGTTAAAAGACCAGACAATGCTTCTGGCGAAGGTGAAAGAGGAATTAAATTGTCCATACAACACGCCTATCATATATCGTACTTTCTAGAGTGGGATAGGGTTGGAAGGTGAGCGCAAGCGGGTCGTCTTGTCCGGTGCCCGACAAACGTTCCGGGATCGTTTTCACCCCCGGGGTGCCGGTAAATCTCCTCGCCGTAAACACACCGGCGAGCTTCGAGTATGCACGGCTCGCGTAAATTGGGGACGTCGCTTGGCAGATCAGCCGCGGCGATAACCTCTCGACAGGCTGTCCTACGTCCACGAGACTATTTGCATATATTTGCGAAAAATTATAGCGCGCGCGGGGCCAATTCTCGCACTTTTACATTTTACGCCGAAATTGCGCGACGCGAAAAGCATCGCACTGTTACTTTTCTACTTTTATTCGCGATCGAGCATTTACTCTGGACTCTTTTCTTTTAAAAATAATATGTGTTTCTATACTGGTATATTATATGTATATATTATTTTAGATAGCGAGCTTATTGAAATGTAATATTTGAAAATTGACGAAAAAATAAGTTTAATAAAATTTCTATGTAAAAAGAAAATCAGGACACACACATTATGATATCATATTAAGAATATTTTTATATTTTTATATTTTTTTAATGAATTTCTAACAGCTATTGTATTTTTAATTACTTCCTCAGAGAGGCCGACGATTAATTTTATTTAGTTACTAAACATTATTTTTTATGACACATTAGATATTATTTCCTCATTATTAACTCGTTATTAAAATAGTTTAAGAGTATGCTCTTGGCAAGCATTAATGCAAAAGTTTTATAAGCAATTCTGTAAAGGATGGATTTTTTATAGTATAAATAATTTATATAACAAGAAAACGATGGAATAAGTCGCCAATTGATTTGCAAGTCTGACGATGACATTGACAATAATTTTATATCTAGAAGTCTCAACATCCCTTTTTCCTCAGCTGAAGGTACGCGTAAAACGGTTTATCGATCACGATACGATTTCCTGCTTCCCGGCGTAGACGACATCCAGATTCGTAGTTTCCTCCGTCTTCCGACAGTACGACTAACGTCGTTTCGTAACTTGCAACCTTTCGTGCTCACATTCGAATATTCGAAAAATACGCTGTCTCAGTAATAATGCGTTGCGTTAAAAGTCTCAGTTTTCTTATATTCTGCAAATTTTTTTGTAATGTGATCAAACACCCATGTCTTTATTAATTATATATAAACGATAAAACTATTGCACAGATAAGAATGGGACAGTAATATTCAATTAAAATTAATACTCTATATAATTGTTTACATTTTACATTAAATGAATATTTTTAATAATAAAAAAAAAAACGATCAAGATGAGAAATTACGTATTTCTCTTAAGTCTAACATTCATTGTTTCTATTTTATCATATAAATTTCTTTCATATAAAGTTCACATAAATTTAAATATCTGATATTTTACACGAAATATTAAAGATGAACATGATATAACATAATAATTACTGATGAGTATATCTTGTATTATAAAATATTTATATATCTTGTATTATAACAGATCTACTCTGTGGAAAAACATGGAAAATCGAGAATATTCAGGGATTTTTTTTGTATCTAGAAAAATCAGGGAAGCCTCATGAAATTTTATTGGGATTTAAGGATTTTTTTCGAAAATTCTTTTTTTGATAATTTTGCTTTTCACCTTGTAAACAGTCAGCCGTGTATATGAAACTGGCATTTCATTTTGTAAAAACTCATTAATTGTTGAGTTCTGGATTTATTTTTGATAGTTCTATAATCCTTGATAAGATTAAACAGACAAATAATTCTGATTATCAAACAAAAAAAAATGAGTCGAGATAAACTGATTGTTAAATGTTGAGTTTACTGCATCTTGCTTTATTCATTGACGATTTTTTTAGCATTTCTTATTAAATTTTAAGCACTTGAAAATACTATGATAGTTTTATAAAAGTTCTGTGTGTAAAAATTATTAGAATATTAAAAATTATTAGAATATTAACTAATATTAACTAAACAATTAAAGTAAACATTGCGCGCGAACGAGTGTCGGGAGTGCCGAATTGAAGACGAATGTTCGTTTAATTATACAATATCTATTAATCCGCGAAAAAATTCTATTAACACATCGAATTTTTTGTATAACGCGCTATACGCGGTGATCTTGTTATTTCGTGCGACAACACGTAAATGGAAGATATCGAGATAGATATCGTGTATCAATAAACGTAATGTGTATCAATAAACGTATAGAAATCTGAAATGTGCAAAATGTCGCCAGAGTGTTTTGTGAATGCTTCTGAAAATGCATCAACGAAGGATTAGGAGAAGATGAGCACACTTGGGATCAGACTTTATGGGAACAATCAGATAATTATTACATTTGAGGTAATTTATTATTCGCGGATTAATTTTTTGTCGCAGTTATCGCATTAGTATATTTCGTGCAATTCTATTTGAATGTGTAAAACTGGCGTCTCACTTTGTGGAAATCCATTAATAGAGTTGAAAGTTTTGCCTTTATTTTTAGAATTCTTGATTTATAGAACAATAAAGAAATAATGCTGCCCATTAAAAGAATAAGCTGGGAAAATTGTATTAAAATGTTTTGAAAATATTTTTTTACTTGGAATTTTGAACAAAAATACTTGAAAAAACTAAAAATATTTTTTATACAAGATTTGAGTAGACACCCTTATAGAGTATCTATATATGATACATATAGTTAATTATAAAAATAACTATAGCTTTCTAATTCTCAGAATATCTATAAAGAGAAAGTAAAATATTTTATATTTACTAAATTAATCTAATATACTATGAATTATTAGATTATTTAAAAAAATTTATTATTTGAGAAATTTAAAATAAAAATTGATAAAATATTATGTATATACATATAACTCAATGAATATTGCTGCTAAATTAATTATCTAGAAACTAAAATAATATAACCAATAATAATAAATAATTAATATTATCTTGCTGTTTATATGAAAATAAAACTAAATAAATAAAATGTTATAATTAATTATATAAATTATATAAATTTAACATAAATTAATAATATTAAAACAGAATAAAAAATGGCAATAAACAGGAATAAGAAAATAATGCTAATTTTATTTATTTAATTTTATCAGAAATTTTATCAAAAAATTAATATAATCAATGAAAAAAAAATAACAAATAAATAACAAGTTAAAAGATTAATGAAACAGAGTAAAGAAACAAAGTAACAAATTTCACAATATTGGGAAAATATCGACAAATAATATTTTTATTCCTAAGTTATACACTGATATTGGTTGTTTTAACATTTTAGAATTATAAAAAGGGAATTAATTATAAAGTGTATGTATATGAAATGGTGTGCCATACTCAATAAAATAAACTAGCGCGATAAACGAAAATAAAAATAATAACGAGGAAAACATGTCGTATTTTAACAATATGGATGAAAATTTTGTGACAATGGGAGATTCAACTAGCAAGAGCTCTCACACGCAATGGCAGATATGCAATCGTCTTTTCCGTGACCGTAGGAGGAATCAATCGGGCGAACAAAGATAAGTCTTTCGATAATGGAGGCGAACGAACAAACGTCCTGTCGCGCTATTTGTGTCAGTATTACGGAAGCCTCGGTGACGTTCTACCGCATTAGGATCAGTGCATCCAACATGAGGCATAGCCAGTAAACCCACAGATAACAAATGCAGCGTTGTTTGTCGCGAGCTTCGCGCTGGCTCTTCTAATGGAACGAGCTTACACGGTATCTTGTAGGAGAAACGCAAGTTTCTGGAAAAACAGCTTTCTTTGACACTCTGGCCGAGGATTTTCGCTCTACCATCTACCAGCAATCGTATCAAAGAAATGTATTGTAGCGAGAACATTATTGCCACTAGACTACAAATCCAATGTAAACGAAATTTCACTGAAGAAAGTATTGCGGCTCACTTGTTGATAGAATAATATATTTGTGACATACAGCTTTTATCCAAATTTTCCGCATAATTCAAAGCTCGAACTGAAAAAAATATAATTATACGAAATATTAAGAAATATAATCTGCACACTCATGGTACACTCAATTAAGATTAATCGATAGAAACCAACGTGAATTGATGAGTCCGAAGAATGGAAGCTGATAATTATGAATTTTATTTCAATCCAGCGACTCCATTGCATCGATCGATTTTAATGGGTTCTCTCATTGGACACCTCGTTACAATTTCTATCGTCGCAGTCGCCCAATTATTACGAATGGACGACAATTAACTGTCCAGCGAAGTTACGACGGTGCTTAATGAAGAATTAAATTTTCTTATCGCGTATCCCCTCCTTTCAGCATTTGCGATTCTGAGTCTTAATCACGACTGACAAAATTTCTCGAAGTAAGTTCATTCGGAGGTTTGATGCGTCTCGTTAACGAACACGAGAACGAAACTCGAATCGGGAATGACAATTGATGAAAAAAAAAGGAAAGAAGTAGATAGAAAAAAGTTCAAAGATGAAGGAGTCAAACTATGCAGTCAGAAATGATAAAGAGTCTCTTGTGCTGCGATATGTTGTGAAAAATCCTAAGAATTGCTTAAATGTAGAGCTCGTTTATTTGCTAGAGCTATTGCGCGAAGAAGAATCTTATAGATGTGATTCTGATAAATGGTGGAATCTCATTTATATCATTTTATTTTTTTCTTTTTTTCAAATAAGTATTGCAATGATCCACACTTAAGAAATGTTTAGAATCGATTACGTAATTATGCAATTTCGACATACCTACTTCTGAATTTGCTTGTCGTAAAATTATATAGGCATTATATTAATAATATTTTTTAAATTACTATAATATTTAATATTAAAAAATATAATTGCTTTTTAAATATTAAATATACTAATTTACTTAATTAGTAGTAATTAATAGGTTTAATAAGCTTTATTTGATTTATTGATTTAAAGTAGATAACCTAACCACAATGAACGATAAAACTAAAAAACAACAAAACTATAGTTTTTAATCGATATAGAGTATATTCTCTACTTTGTTGTTTTTACCTAGAAACTTCTATATTTCGATACATTTTGAGAATAAAACAGGTTAAGATGGACTTTAAATTACTTCGAGGAAAGAGATAAACGAAAGAGTTATCAGAGAAAGTTTGATACAATTATAAACGCAGCAAGGTAGATCTATCGCGAAAAGTTTATAGATATCCATTCGGTGCGCACAGAGAGCTAATTAATTTTTATTAAACGGCATGGCGCGGCGGTCGAAAGTTTTTTAAGTACTTCTTTAGCGGAGGAGACAGTCCTTTCTCTTTGCTAAAGACAGGATGTTGCGGGAAGTTTTCCAAGAATAACAGTTATGAAATCTTTATTGCGTACTTGTTCGTAATTTAATATACCTTTAATGTACTTGGCGTCCAATAAAACAAGGCAAAACTCTCCGTCAAGAGAATGAAACAGCGAAATCCGATAGTAAACGCGCTTAATTCGAAGATGCCTTTAATGGTCAACCAACGAGATGGCGGTTAATACCGATATTTGTCAGCCATCCTGACGAAATTACCTCGCCAGGCGCGAGTATGACGGAAGGAAAGATTAATAAAGAAGTTCACGCGAGAGAATGATCATAACGCTTCGTCATAATATCTTATCATTCCTTACGTAATGATTTTCCGTTATCATCACCATCGATCATCAGTACGTATAATTATTGATTTTCGCGTAACCTGAATATATCTGGTTCGTGTTACACATTCCGTGACGGCGCAATTTATAAAGACCGTGCTCTAATTTCACGATTGAGCTTCGTTTGTACCTCTCCAGTAATCCCCCGACTGAACAGACGGATCGGTATGCCCTGGTTATAAGTAAAATTAGATGGAGTTGATTTAAGTACAGCACCTGATACCATTTAAAATGAAACGGAGAGAATGACATTCGAGGCTCTTACGCGACGTTAAATTTTCCGCGATCAATACTCGCGCGACTCCCTCGCGCGCGCTTCGAAAAATCAATTGAAAAGGGATATAAATTACGTCGCCGAAGCAAATCACAAATATTCTATGAGTCGAGAGCGACGGGACGGAAATATTCATCTTCAATCATCACGAGCCACCGGTTGACTTTGTATTGACACTCGTCATTCCTCTCACGCGTTCGCGAGACAAGACAAATTCCCCGGATCTTGGAACGTGTCGTTCGAGACTCCGCATTCGTTTGACGTCTACCATTAGAGAAAACTGAATCCACGCTTGTTACTCAAGATATTGAGTTTCACGATACGCCCGTTATCCCAACTCTTCCAATCCTGTTTGCCAGCTAGGTCGAACGCCTGCGCTCGCTCACGGTACTTTGGCTTCGTTAAAGGGTAATGCACTAACAATACAGTCTTCTTTCCAATTTTCTAATTTCTGTACAAAGTCTATACACAATGTAGAAAATAGAGAATCCTTAATATATTATCTTATAATATATTTCTCATTTATTTTATTATGTAATCATATATTGTATAAAAAAAAAAAATCTTTTTCTTTGCAATCGCACCGTTATTATTATATTTTTTAAATTATATAACATATCACATGTAACTTTGTCTCGCAAATATTATTACATACATATAAAATACAATTTGACTTTAGCCATTATAAATTTTTGAACTTTGTGTAGTATTTTTATAAAAAAAAAAATTACATTTATTTTTTGATCCTTTAATGAAAAACTAACTCATTTTATTTCTCTTATAAAATTGTCACTTTTTCCGCATGGATTCGTTATTTTCTGATTTCTCCGACATGAGGGCAAATTACAGACGCGATAATTTGATCGAATAATCTGCCCTCGATCGTGTCGACGTTCTAAGAGACTGCAACTCGAGTTGCCTCGGGGCGAGGAACGTAGCCGGATTTGCTCTTGGGAAGAAACTTTCAACTCGTGAAATCCCGACGCGGTTATGAGGAGCGTCTTATCTGCCGGCGCAACTACCGTCACCCGGTTAGGAAAAGTTATACCAAAAGTTTCCGCTCTTAGCCTAAAAAGACGTCGTGCCCCAGAGAAAAAACAGCCCAAGAGTTCGGTCGACGGGTGACTACGAGGAGTACTATAACGAAGGACGGAACAATTTCCTTTTACGAAACCGCGGAACTACGATGACGCATGCTATTTTATAATCGAATGGAAATTGCGAAACTTGCGCCTGCGACTCGCCGTAGAAATATGTGATTCACACAAAGATTTGCGTGACAATTCAACTTTGTGTGTTAGTTATTTGAATTTTTTTTTTTAATTGGATAATATTTAAATTCAAGTAGTGAATTTTTACGTGTCACATTCAAAAAAATATATATATCGGCAATTTATCGACGCAAATTTGATCAAGAATTATGATTCGATTTAAATTACATCGCATGTATTACACATCGGACGTTATATACCTTCCCTTTGATATTACGCAATTATAATTACACACGCAAGGAAGTTGCAAGTATAAATTAATTATATACACTAAATAGCAAGTGCGCAGTAGCTTACCATAGAAACCGCAAACTAACTTTAAAACAATTACCGCGAGTTGTTATCTTGCGCGGAAAGATGCTGAGAATTCCGGAGATGATGTCAATAGATTAAAGAAAAAGAAAACAAATTTCAGGACATTAAATTAAAAGTGAAGTTTACAATTGAGCGTGTCACAAATAATTTTACATACGTGTCGTGTATTTTTCAAATATAAAAAATATTCATAAAGTTCTGCTTTTATAATATACACCCATTATTTTATTTTTTACAATATTTTCCGGCTCGAAAGTCTACAATCCTCTTACATACCTCAGGATTAACAATAATCGCTATAACATCTGACAAGGTTAGATTACAGCCTCTCACGTTGCGGCCTTCGCCTTCCTCGACGAGCAGGTGTTAGAGTTGGTTCGCTGAATTCGGCCGACCAGGGCGTTAAGTCAGGGAGACTAAGTCTCCGCTGAACGTCTGGCTGGTATGATAACCAGAGCATCAGCCAATTTGAATCTTGTCTGGCTGGTTCTATGAGAGCTAACCACAAAACTCTCTTCTCTCACATCTCTTAATCATTTATTTTCAAACCTTACATATATAAATCGAATTATCACATATGAACTTTTCTCACACATTTTAATTATAATTTATTTAGTTATAATATTAACCTCGTTTATTCTCTTTGTAGCAAATATTAATAATTATATAATTATATAATTAATAGTAATTTTTAATATAATAATTAATTTCTAATGTAATTATTAATTATCATTAATAACTAATAATTACATTATTGTATTAATTGTATTTAAGATTTAGATGATTCACAACATGGATTACTTTTTATGATAATTATTTTATAGAATTTAAATCTATAAAAGATAGACAGAAAGATAACTTGTGCTATATTTTTTAAGGAACAAAAATCGCTAATTAATTGAAAACAGAAATCTCTGCCTAAAAAATTTCAATTTTTAATTAATTGCTAATTTAGTTGGCTAGCAAAACAATAAAAAAAAATGAAAAAACGCGAAGAAGAAGCTCGAAGCTCGCGGTAGTCGCGCAAAGTGTTTTGTCAGTTATGGAGGTCGAAGTTCGTTACCGGACGCGTCACGGAAATGGCGAAACCTTGTCAGTCAACCCTCGCAGAAACACTTCGCGAAAGCGAGAGGAAGAAAGAGAGTGACAGAGGGAGAGGAGAGTGAGAGAGGGAGGGGAGAGAGAAATGTCAGAGACAGGGAAGGAGAAATTGCACCAATATAAACCCCAAGTCGTGTCCGCGTCTCCGTCCGTCCGAGCGAATTAATTTAAGTCTAGCGATTCCCTCTCCTTCTCTTTCTCTTTCTCTCTCTCTCTCTCTCTCTCTCTCTCTCTCTCTCTCTCTCTTTCTCTCTCTCTCTCTCTAGCAATTTCCGCAATTTTTCTAGCTTGCCTCAATTTGGCCTGCAACCGATTTGTTGGGCTTCGACATCATCCTCGTCCACTTTTTCTCGCGTTTCTCCTTTATTATATCGATTGAATTACACGCGTCGAATATCTCTGATCGCATGTGTTTCTTTAAGAATTGTTAATACGTTATGTAATCAGTTAAAAAGAAAAGCAGACTTGAACATATATACATAGTTAAGTTTGATAATATTGAAAGCAGGAACACATCATTAAAGTTAGCCAAATCACGTTCGACTTAATAATTTTAGGTAAGTAATTATTAAACACTTTTTTAGCGAAAAAAATAAAAGTTAAACAGAAAAATATTTCCCAAATAAATTAACTATTTCAGAACTTGAAGAATAAATCATCTTGCTTAACTTTAACACACAGATAAATCAATGGTTTTTTCACACTTCCAATTCTTTCGATAGTGTTTCAATATTACTCATCACATTCGAATAGTGCGAAAATTAGAAATCGCAGTTATAAATAAGACGTTAAAAATAAATTGGACAAAGATATTATCGTGATATTATTGTGATTGCTATCACGTATCTCCAAAAAATTTTACGTACATATATAATATTACTTCAAGAGTAATTATTTACTTTTATGAGTTGATGAAGAAACTTTCGCTCTCTGCGAAAGCGTCGTAAATTGTTATTCAAGCAAGTTCTGAGGCGAATTATATAGCGAACTGTCTGATCCAACATGTCTGGAGCTATCGTGTTTCCAACTGAACCGAACACGCGTTTCTCAAGCCATAAGAAAGTTTTCGGGCTTCGCGGGCGGCGGATGTTGGAAACTGGATCGATTATACGAAAACTTGGATAATGCGTTTTTAGCCATCCGATGATCGCGATTAAGACGCTCTGCTTTTCGATCAGTAACGAGGCGAGCGAAATTTGAAACCAAATCCTCGAAGCGAGGTGGAAACCCGAGAGTTTCCCGCCTTGGCAGACGAACTTCGTTCTTATGTACGATAGAACTTTTGCAATTTTCAATTGATCGATAACGTCGACGTCAACATTACAAAATGCAAGAACAAAATTCCGTTTCTTCCACTTTTTATTCCACGTCAAGATAATATTAAGAACTCGCGCATATAATATACACGTGTTCTTAAATAATATGTTATATATAACGCGCGTTATATAGAGTAAACGTTATATAGAGTACGTGTTTTATTTTCCTTTTAATCTCTTGAGAGACCAATTTATTAAAATCGGAAAAATTATTTTATCTTTTTTTCAATTATATTTATTCTTATATTAATCAATTATATTTATAATTATTAAATAAAACAAAGAAATTGAAAAATGATTAAATTTTCTGAAAAAAATAATGTGTATGCAAACATATATAGGTGTGCGTTAAAATTAACTATTTGTGAAAGAATTTCATATACAATTAAAATACAAAGTACACATATGTATCGATCTCCTTGAAGAGAGGTTAAATTTAAAAATTATATAATTTATTATTATTTAAATTATACAAGAAAGACTATTATATATTTTTTGAGTATTTTTTCGTTTGATGTGCGAAAACACTAGAATTACATAAGAGAAATCACGACAGTATAGTTTCTTTGTTTTAAGAGCCTTCATAACCGTGTAAATAAACAATTTCTGGAGTAATATTGTACAATACAGTCAAGTTCATTGCAATAATCGTCACGATGAAAAAACTAGGGGACAGAAGAAGTTCCTGGTTACAGGCGATTTAAGATAGGAGTTTCTTGCGCTTGAAAAAAAAAATGTTTGAAATTTCTGAAAAAAATAATGTGTATGTGTATACATATATGGGTATGCGTTAAAATTAACTATTTGTGAAAGAATTTTATATACAATTAAAATACAAAGTACACATATGTGTCGATATCCTTGAAGAGAGGTTAAATTTAAAAATTATATAATTTATTATTAATTAAATTATACAAGAAAGACTATTATATATTTTTTGAGTATTTTTTCGTTTGATGTGCGAAAACACTAGAATTACATAAGGGAACTCATGGCAGTATAGTTTCTTTGTTTTAAGAACCTTCATAACCGTGCAAACAATTTGTGGAGTAATATTGTACAATACAATCAAGTTCATTGCAAAAATCGTCACGATGAAAAAATTAGGGGACAGAAGAAGTCCCTGGTTACAGACGACTTAAAACAGGAGTTTCCTGCGTTTCTTTTGGAAGAGGAGGATGCTTTCAAGATACTATTCTAGACGCTACACAGGGTAACTTTCTCCACTCTGTCATTCCTTCATTGGTTTCTTTTGTAAACGTAAAGTTTTTGCGATAATCTTGGATTTCTGGACCGATCGAGATATCAACTAATTCGATGCACGGAACGCGAAGAGAAGTCACAGGCCCTTCTCCCTCCCTTCCTCTCTCTCTCTCTCCCATTTCGTTCTCTAGGGAGTATTTAATTTCCGGACCGCGAGAGGCAACTGATCACACGCGGGGGTGTCGCGACGCCGTCACTCTCGCTAACAATGCATGTCTCCGATAGACGGATAGTATCCAAGCTCCGGCGTTCTGGCTTCTCCCACGATTTACGCTCAACTGCTCTAATTATGACAGCACAAATGAGTAGATATAGGTATCAATCAAAGGAATACATTTATAATATTTATTGATTACTCGAATCGAGAAAACGAAAACATTTTAAGAAAAATAATTGAATTAAATTCTGTTCTTATCAAAAAGGAAACAAATGTAAAAAAATGCTAATTATTTTAAATATTTGAAACATTAATTTTTAGAATTTTAGAATATCGAATATTATATATTGGCTAAATTATAGCAGATATATACATAAGCATTTGTAATTTTATGTATATTAAAATATTTTGAACACAAAAAGAAGATTTAATTTATATTTGTCGATAGTTTAAGAGCAAATGACGCGCGTATTTTTTTTACCGAGAAAATCAATCTTTTCACAATCTCTTTCTCTAATCTGTTTCAGTAATTATCCAATATATGATTGAAATATATAAAACATTATATTACTAGAGCGAAAAAAGATACGTATGCTCGCAAAAAGGAAGTGAAACACCGAGTATGCAATTCGTCCGATAACAGCGATTTACAAAATAGCCGTTCCGCTTGTTGTCGAAAGGAGAAATATCAGGATCGTGAAGTAATATTTCGTGAAAAACTATGACAGAAAGAGAAAGAGAGAGAGAGAACGGTCACATTACGTCCTAGCTACGATATCTATGAAAACTTTTCAATTTCCCGGCAATAACACAAAGGTGGGTCGATATATCGTTTCTCTGGGATAGACGGTGAGAGTAGCTCTCTATAGACGAACATTCTCTCACACACATGTGTGCACATGTATGCATTCTATTAATATCTCATCACTCTCAGTTGCTCCTTTAACTAGTTAGTTTGTTTAGCATTTTCAGCATTTTAATTTTTTATTTAACATTTTAACTATTTAAATCCGTTAATTTTTGCTTTTCTGTAATTAAATCTTCCATCTAAATTATCTCCATTGTAAGAAAAACTAAAAATTTAATTCGTATGAGTTTTCTTTGATATGATTGAAAACCTTTTTTATTTTTCAATTTTTTATATTAAAAATTTCAATAATCAAGAATCGAATGAAAATTTTAAGATAATATTTAATGAAAAAATTATACAAAAATAAAACTTTATTATTTAATTTGTTAAAGAGATTTTACTTTGGCATAACCACTTAGTTTTTTTTATATAAAAGAATTTATATATAATTATATCTTGGTTTCAAAATTGTAGTAACCAAGAACTTATCACATTTTTAAAGTATCGTAACTGCTATTAATCTTTCATGAGACCACGTTCATGCATTTCGTGTATCCAATTTTCAAGAGAGAAAATCTCCAGCATAACGTAAGCGATATGGACAGTGCGTTTCACACACTATTCGCCGAACTTTTATCTTTGGCCTGCTTCAGCGCCGAACACGCCAAGCACCCTTTCGCTCAATGACAGGCGATAATTTATTAAACGGCGTCCGAATAATAAGCAAGCACCTTCGCCTCGCGCGGCTTCCTTCAAGCACGACGGCGACGGCCTGTTCGAGAGGCCATGCTGTCCCTCTCGACGCGCCTCGCCATCCCCCGGACCAGATTTTTATCACCGTCACTTCCACGTCGCGCCCCGGCCCTTTTGTATTCCCCGACCGAGAAAAGTAATCGAGTGGACACTCGAGGGGCCGTCGTCGTATCGGCCCCGATCGAGACGATCCCACGTAGACACGCGAAATGCGATTTAAATGCAAATTTTGTCGTTCTTCGCGAAACACTTTCGAACTCTCGCCTCGTTCCTCGCCTCTTGATTACACCAAGTTTTGATAGAGTCTTGTAAATTTCCTTCTCTCTCTCTCTCTGTCTTTTCTCTGTACTACTGAAGTACTGCGTCTGGATTTTAATCGCGATCTTTTGACGTGATCTCTTAACCATAATGTCGTCAATCAGTCATTTCCAGCGGTTGATACAAAAACGAAGAGATGCAAAAAAAGTGCTTGGCTTACTCGCTGCTCGTCTCGACGTGACTGATCATTTAAGGTCTAATTGAAAGATAACTTTTGTTTGTATTCTAGATCGTTGATTATATCGATTTCAATACGCTTAAATAAATTCATCATTCACGTTTTTCATATCAATCAATAATAGATACACATGTCAATTACTTTACGGCATATTTGGACTTTTTGTTTTAATAATGTTATTTTAATAAAAGTTATGGTCAAGAAAGTATGATTTAAATATATAGGAAAAATATTCAATTGTAGTATAATCGGAAAAGTATTAATTTGTTTTCCTAAAAAGTATAACTTTGTACAATATATGCACACATTTTAATAATATATGACTTCTTTAATACTTTGTAAATTATATTTCTAAATTTCTTCTTGTAACGTTTTTAAAATGCCGTATACGTTCAAAAATTTGTAAGGGAATCAAAGATAAATTTGCAATTTGGTAACAAGTTATTTATTTGTAGAAAATAACAAAATTTATACATACATACATACATACATGTACATACATGTACACGTACATATGTATATTTACAAGTTTCTACTAATTGTACGCTCAAGAATTTTTTCACCGAACATTTTAGATAAAGCAATAGTTTACGTATTCTAAGCGCAGCTAGTAGAACGTAGAGTTGTTTAAGTCGCACCGATGTTGAAGTCGCAATCTGTAGCATTTTCATGCTTACGGATTCACAAGCAGGCGACGAGTGGACGAATAGATACGTGCGCCACGACGGCAAATTCTTTGGCGTAGATTTAATGCGCACTGGGGGAGGGAAGGGGGAGGGAGGGGGAGTTTTATCGGCCGCGAAAAGGCAACGTCGACGACGACTTTACGTATTCCACCCACGACGCGAACACGACGCGTCAGGACGACGGGATGTCGGAAGAATGAGAGCGGGCAGGAGGGTGACGACGGAGAAAGAGAGATTTCAATGGCAAGCAAATAGCACGAAGCGCGCGCGCGCGCGCGGCCAATGGGCTTTCCCTTTGATTAAATGTAAATCGTGCGGGGAACGCGATTAGTACTCCCGGCACTTCGCCCTTGGTCTTCAGTCGTCCCCTTTCGCGCCAGGTTTCTAACACTACACGCGAATATCTCCCTCTCCTTTCGCCCCCCCCCCCTCCTTTCTCGCTCTACCCGCTCTATAGGTTTCTCTCGCTGCATTTCCCGAAATAAAGAAACAAGATCAAAGTGAGAGCGCAACGAAGGATCGCGTTTGCGATCGCGTTCGCGGCTAATTCGTTTCACCTGAAATCTCATTCGCACATAACTATGGGAAACTGTACGATTCAAATGCGAACCATTTAAAATTGAAAGAAATCGCTGATATTTACTAAAGAGATATAAAATTGAGTTTTATCTCTAATTTGATACAATTATCGATGGAAATCCAAATTATATTAACGTAAAACTGACAGTTTGCTCTTACTGAGTTCCGCCTTATATTTAATATCATGGATAAAACACCTTTATTTATTTCTCTCTTATAATGGAAGTGAGGTAACATTATTCTATATATTTGATAATTCTTTTTGCACAAATAATCATAATAAAGACTTTAAATTCAAGAGTATAAAATTAACAACTTGTATGTAATCGATCGATCCATTGCGAAAAATCGAGTTTGAATCTCACAATACCTCAATGCTTTCAAATACTTGGGACGCGAGCAAAGTAATATCAGAAATGGAAGCTTAATCCAAGTGGTTGATCAGATTTACACGTTTCTCCATTTAATGCCATCTTCCCGCAACCTCGGAGGACGGCGAGACCAATACTCGGATCCGCGCCAAACGCGAGTTATAAAGCACTCTGTGGGATATGTAAAGACTATAGAGCACGTGCGAAAACTGGAGAAGCGTGAAAAAAGGTGAGGCGACAGCAGGGTGGAGCAGGGTCCTCTTTTGGTTACCTCGGATTTTCCGTTCGTTCCATGTCGACGTTTTCACGTCCTCCAGCCCGGAGCGATGCGAATCTGTCCGATAAAACAGCGGACGGACCATTAGCTAATCCTCTGGGGGGTAAAACAGTGCCGCGGGTGAAGAGAACGGGACCAAGCGCGATGGCGATAGACGGTGGGGATGAGAGGAACGAGTGGTAGGGGGGTACGAAAAGGGGGTACGGCGGGAAGAACGAAGGGACGGGGGTGCAGGGGGAGGGGGGGCCAGGGGGAGGAGGAGGTGCCACCAGGGAGATTTCTGGGTGTGCAATTGATTGGCGCGGCGGCGACGCCAACGCTCAACCGACGTCGACGTCAGTTGATTAGAATGGTGCAACACGGAATCCCTCTCTAACCGCCTAATGGCACGCCGCAATCTATGTTTACTGTGATCTCGGACTTGGCTGTATGCCGCTGTATGCGCGATTTGCCATCTGCAATGCCAATGAAACGGATCGGCCGGTACAGCGCTGCGGGCCGGATAGACAATCGTGTGAGTGGCTCGGTTTCAAGGAGTTTGCGCTACCGAAGACGATGGAGAGTCGTTTTCGACATTGATCGAACGCGAGAGAGTCATACATACGTGCAATTCCCGATCAACAATCGGAATCGATGCACAATCCCTGTGATGTCTTTTCACCGCGCCAAGTGTTACATTCAAACTGTAAATTCGAAATGTTCGCTAGAGAGGCAATGCGTACTATAGCGTGCCACTAAAGTGGCAGGAGGTATACTGATATTTGTGCCATTGTTTACCATTTTATCACACAGTCATACAGCTCGTATTATATGCGCAATAATATCTTTTGTATGATATACTTTTCCATATCTTTTGGATTTTTTATTAACTTTGCATACTTTATTTAGATTTTTACTTTTGAAATATTAAATTTCTATTTCGATAGATTTTTTATAAATTTTTTCTACATACATATATTTAATTTGCACATTTTTGATATATATGTAAATGGTATTTTGAAGTAATTCGCGGAATCCGACAAAAAAGGTTAGTCAATAATATATATTCAGAGAGAGAAACAAAAAAAATTATTCAATAATAAAACTTTAATATTTTAGAACATTTTTATTAAAATATATGTTTTAACGAAATATGTGCGTGTGAATTAGGTCTTATCAAATGTAACGCATTATTTATTTATTTATAAAAAAGATGATTATTGATGATAAAGAATGGATAATATAAAATAATTATAAAAAATTCATTATTTATATATTCTATATTTAGTTTCGTAAAATGTGAGTATTCTATTGGTGTTATATATTCTATTCTTATATATATTTTCTATTATTAAATTAACTTAAATTATTGACGAGTAAAGCAAAACGCTGTTAATAGTGCGCAAGTATTTATTTTATGTAACAATTAATCTATTATAAAATCGTACGTTTCGGTCAACTTTATGACCTTCTTCAGCGCAAAAGTACAAAACAATTGAGAAATTGACAAGGTTTCTGAACAATATAATTGTCTATTAATTTGTCAAAACATGAAAACAGCAAAGAGTTATATAAGTGTTTCGGCAAATGTCAAACGTTCTCGTAGTCAATCGGTTAAAAATAGACTTGAAGTTAGATTAAAAGAAATTGCTGAGTTGATGCGTTCTTCTTCTGGTTGGTAGGCCAAGAAGTAACGCATAAGTTGATTCGTCAAATTAAATTTAAAGGTTGGAAACCCAGTATTAGAATAAGTAAAAATCAACTCACAATTTCACCATTAAAATTTTTTTTTAAAGGCAATGTGTTAAACTCTAACTTACATATTTTGTCTGCGAATGTTTAACAAAAAATGTCTGACATGTTGAGATGTTAACGATGAACTGATCTAATTATAATGGAAAGAGAGTCGACATTAATATCATTAAATTCATAAACAATAACAATCAAAGTTATTCAGGTTATTTATATTTTTGATAATTTATCTATAATGTTCAAATATGTAGATGTTTAGGCATTCTGTGTCTGTTTGCAAATTTATACTGTATGTTTGTCTTTTAATGAATATAATTTCTGAGGTCAATCTTTTATTGTAAAACTTCTCTCTGTCTAAAATTTTAACACCTTCCCAATCAAAATCATGATTATAATCTAATCTATGAGTGGTAATGACCAAGTTATTTTTATTGTTCAATATGTTAGATCTATGTTCAGAAATTCTTGTTTTCAGTTTCCTGCTAGTTTGCTCCACGTTTCTATTATTAAACAAAGAATTTATAATGACCCATACATAAAATTTGATAAAGAAAACAATTTATAAACTAAATTATATGTAGCCTGATGCTTTATGCCACTTCTTTCGGAAAATTAGTATGCTTCGTTTTTTCATAGCACACAAGTATTTAATATTAAATTGATAAAGTAAAAAATGTATATGATTTGATTGCAAAAATGCAGTTGCTATTTTCATTTATTTGTTATGCACAAATCTAATTACTCGCATTGTTGGAAATGTCAAGAGTATAAATGAAAAATTTAGTATTGATAGATGAAAAATCGTATGATAAATTTTAGATTTGTTTTAATTGACCTAACAACATGTTGTAATTTAAAACATTTATGAATATTCAATATATATTTTATGTACATGCGCTTTAAGTAAAAAAAAAAAAAAAAAGAGGAAAATTATTTATTCTTTTTATCATAATACAACCACAGTAATATTTCTCAGTAAGCAAGATTATTGATAATATTTGTGCTCCTCTTATCGAACAGAATTTTGTAATTAATGCAGTAATTCCGTATGGAAATCCGATACATACACAGATATCTATTCGCAATTTACCTAATATTATTTATACTGGTAATATTATTGTATTTATACTGTGGTCCAATGAGAGAAACAAAAAATAAGAGAAATACGTACAATCGTCCGTTAAGGATAATTTCGAGAAACCTCATTGCTCTCTAGCTACATCACAATAGCGCTAGCGTAGCTATTACACGAAAGGAGGCTGAGAGAAGGCTGAGAGGAGGCTCGTCTTAAGATCGTAGACACAAATCGAGTCCGCTTTTCGCTTTCGAGACTTCAGTTTCTGCATCGGGGTTGGGACAAGGGTCCAAAGGGTCCTCGGTCGACGTCGAACACAAGAACGTAGACATTAAATGGAATTATCGAGCTCTTCATCTCCCCACCATCCGGCCTTCGATCATTTTCCGTCCACCCTTCCGGCCGCCCTCTTTCCACTTTGCGAACCGGTCCAGACAAACATCATCCACCAGGGCTCGATCTCAATAACAATTATTTCCGTTATTAGAAATTTAATAAAGGGCTTGCGCGAGGGAGCACGTCCGCCTTTGACATCAGGATCGCCTCAATAACCGCTCTCGCTCTTCATAATGCCGCCAGCGCGAAGAAGTCGTCTCTCTTGGAGAATCGCGTAGAACGGTGGCGAAGGAACAAAGCGAAGATCGCGCGGCAAAAGCTCACGAAGCAGACGAACGAATTGAGAGGACTTGCTAGTCAAGAGCCAGCCAGGGGATGTAAATGAGGCGGGAATGACGAAGAAAAGGGTAATGCAGAGTGCCTTGAAAAGGCTCGGGTGCGCGCGAGTCCGGGAAGAAAGATGAAGGAACACTAACAGAGAAAGATAGATCCTAGAAGGAGGTATCTATATTGCCTATATATCCGTCGCTAGAATTGCAAGATTTTGAAAATTAAGAGACTGTTTGCCGATGGACTGAATTGGACATCGAGAATCAAGGTTGCATGGAGATTAGCGTAGAATGTGTTAATCTCGACATTTTCCCATTCGCGGTTACGGTAGATTTTATTATATTCTTATCTAAAAATCCGTAAATTTAGCGGCGGCGGCAGGTGAGTTTGCAAAATTGAAAAAACTGTGAAAATGCGAGCGAAACCTGCAGGATAAATTAGATGACGGAATTGAAGGAATCTACTGGCTGACAAAAAGAGCTAAGGCATGCAAATGAGACAGTGAAGAAAATGGATAAGGGTTATGCATGACGATGTAAGAGAAGGGCAAGGCTGTGTAAATTCGCGAAGAGAAAGGGCAGCGAGAGGCTCGAGATATAATGTAGGTATGGGACAAAAGATGCGGAGCGGAACAAAGAAGAAGGAAGATGCGAAAAATGAGGCGAGCGCGCGGAAACGAAGAATATTTCGCGCTCGAGAGACGCTCGTTTCCTCCTCCTGAGTTTTTCAAGAGCGAAACTGCCAACCTAGACAGAGGGATCGACGCGCAAGCATAAGTGAAAAGTGCCGATGGATTCATCTGTATTCCGCGAGACGAATATCTCGAGATTATCTCCGCGCATTGCGGGATTAGACAAGCGTGACTTCCACTCCGTCGAGAAGATTTATCTCGACTCTCTTCCGTCGACTTATTCTTACAAATGCCCGGAGATGAAAGAGATTTTTGCATTTTCCAGTCGCCGCCAGAATTTGAACTTTCCTTCATTATATTCTTGAAGGCATATGAGCTCGATTTCGTATCCTCTGATTTAGGTCGCATTTCAATTGTAAAGCATCACTATTTTCTTTGATATCAAATGACATATGTGTTAAAATCACGCGGACAAAATTATAAACTTTTCATTAGAAATCCGATGTGATCAGATTATTTACTTCAAATGTACATGTGCGAATCGACTCACGTGTCTTTTGCCATCGAGCAGAACTTCTGGCATTAGAGCGCGGTCATTGGATTCGTTAGATGGCAAGGAAGGAGAGAGGAAATGGTGAGACGAAGTCCAGCTTCGCGCGAGGGGAAGTGTACCTTTGAGGATGGATAGTCCTCTTAATTTTTCCAATAATGGCTCTGCCGCAGCAAGGGTCGGCTGTTTATCAAGGCTACGATAGGTAGGCCGCAAGTCCTTTTGCAGGGCTTCTTGCACGACCGCTCGCGAGGCCGTTTCGGCGAGATAAAATGAAAGAAACTAAAGAAGAAAAAGAAGAAACTAATAATTCGGAAGCCGTTTCCGCCAATGGGTTCTCGATTCGAAGTCGCTCGATGGCCTCCGTATATACAAGGTCGTCGCTTCTTTGATCGTAATTGTAGAGTTGTAATGGCGACCACATATTTCCGAAACTATTGTACAACTCGTATATATCGTAAATATTTCGAACGAAGTAAAATATATACGAAACTTGCTGTGTTATCGAATATTCTGTACAAGCCCAAAATGAAAAAATTCCAATATTAAAGTATTCGGATTGTAAGAACATATATTATATATTTATTGCCACACGCGGGAACTAAAGTGTCTTTTATGATTATAAATTGTGGTGCATAATGGCTTCACAAATAGTTGTACTATATCTCTATAGCTGTTTTAAAGAGGATAGCATGCAACTGTTCTATTAATCGGGTTTTCTCGCCTCCACGATACAAACACTTTTTTACACACACACACACACACACACACACACACACACACACACACACACACACACACACACACACACACACACACACACACACACACACACACACACACACACACACACACACACACACACACACACACACACACACACAAACACACACACACACACACACACACACACACACACACACACACACACACACACACACACACACACACACACACACACACACACACACACACACACACACACACACACACACACACACACACACACACACACACACACACACACACACATGTACAAATACATTCATATATAAAGAAATAAATAAATTTAGATGTAGTTTTTTTTACTCGCGAGCAATTGGCCATTGTAATTTAGCTTTTGTTAAATTTATTATCGAGAACTGATCTGAGTGCGCATGCATATGTTTATGTTAACTGCAAAATGCATAGAACTAGAAAATGCTAATACACAATACGCAATAGGATTATATTTATGATATTGAAATATGAATCATCGTTTGCAAATTTAATTTTGCAAACGACATAACGCTGACAGCTTTTTTGACGGTTATAGAACCAGTACCTGACATCTTTAAATAAATCTTGAAAGTTTAGCTGCAAAATTGTCGATTATATAGCAAGTCTAAACAAGCGCTTATAGTGACGTCGATACTTCCTTCTCGTACGTGTCCGCACACATTATACGTTGTAATAATCCTCTTATCTCGACACGATTTCATTAAATATTCAGTGTTTGAGCGTAAGCTTTGAGTGCAGTCTTTAAGTGTTAAATCGAAGAAGTGTAAAAATATAATTTAGCGAAAAAGTTATATAATTAATTATAATAGATTTCGCTCTTTACTAAATAATTGAATTATTTTTTTGTCGTGCTGCAGTAAATCTGTTAATTCGTATTTAAATGTCAATTTAACTTGAAATTACATTTAAGTTTTATAGTTTTCGACAAATAATAATCTCTAATTTAAAAAGTTTTTTATATATACGTATAATAATTCTATTACTAAATTTCTCATTCTTATTATATTAAGAAATCTATTTAAAAAATTCTATATTCGCGAAAACATTTATATTTATATATATATATATACATATTTAAAAATAACTTATTATTATTATTAGCAAAATATATACGTTATAATTAATGTTGTACTACATAAGAAATATTTTAAGATTGTCAAATCCTCTGAGAAATCTCTACTTAATATTTAACGACGGCGAAAGAAATCAACAAACTTTGTAACGCTTGTTACGAACGACTCGAGACGCAGATCCACGATTCTTTTGCGCACTGCCGAGACGAGATTTCGAATACTTGAGGCTCGATTTAATAGAGCAGGGGTTTCTTATAGCAAAGTCTGAGTCTAACCAGAAAATCCGTATTCTGCAGCACCTTTGAATCCCGCGCTTCAGAGCCCTCTGAGCCCCACCCTCTCTTGCATGTTTGATTCGATAAGTACAAACGAGGGACGACAGTTCAAAGGAACTGCGAGATAAAACAAACTGTCTCCCGTGATGTGGGTTTGTTATTTCAGCATTAGCGACGAAAGCGAAATATGCCGACTGTGTTGCTTTGTTTGTCGTAGGAGACCAGATTGGCGTTTTGTGTCAATCGTCGTGATATACTCGTCTCTCCTATAAGAGGGTGCTCGGCGAGTACGTGGCTCGACTGTCGTCAATTTTCGTATATGCTCGTCTTACGTTCCGAAAAGCGCCGTAAATAATGATGCACGTCGGATGTCTTCGGAAAGAAAATAGAAGAAAAGTTTAGCACGGATCATTATTCTCGAAATCTCTCAAAAGATTTCTGTGCGCCGTTTCGATGATTTTCGGGTATTTTATTTTTACTTTTACGCTTTTTGCCTCTCTTGCGTTTTATAAAAACTAAGAGTAGGAAAGAGATGACTCGAGTAATCGATAGAATCGAAATAATATGATTTGTGACATGTTACAGCCTATTTGAAACATATACTTTATTACGAACTAGATCTGAATAGTTATTAAAATTTAAAATGATAAGAGGTAAATGTGATAAATATAATAAATATATTTAATTATTAATTTTTTTAACTTTATTCTTATTTTATTTTTTTATTTCAATTTAGTACATTATTTGTACGTTCTTGACATAAAATAATGTATATACTTTACCAGAGACGTTATCTACAAATTGGAAAATATTTTTACTCAATTGGTTACATAAATTAGCAATAATACCTTCCTTTTAATTTACATGACAAAATCTATAACATATTAGATATAGATTTATATTATAATTGTTTGCCTTTTGAATGTAAAATGTGACACTGCGTGCCATATATTTTCGACATACGCGACCATAATATTGAGGTCAAAATCAATGTGTCGAAACATATGTCTTTATTTATGTATTTAATGTATAATATATGAATTTATCGGGGATACTAGTGTGATTATCCTATTATATTTGCCTTTTATTAATTTTGAGAATATGAGAGAGCTTAATTATATAAAATTTATTATTTTTTAATTTTATGAGAATTCAGTACAAAGATTTGTAATTTTTAGGTGTTAGCCAGTGATTCGTTATTTCAATCTATTAGATGTGTTTTGCGTACTTTTGAGAAAAAGAGAGAGAAAGACGGCTATATCTTTACATTGTTTTATCCATAAAATCGCAAAAGAAAAAGCTTATAATGGTTGATGTTTATAGAGCTATTACCACGCGAAGCAGACGTAGCGGATTTCTGCGGATTTCGTGATGCAAGCGCACGCAGCCGCATAATGCGTGTAAGCAATTATTAGCGTATCTCCGGTAGAGTTGCCCGCAGAACGACGTGTTTCCGGACTAAGCGAGGAACCACCTGCCGGTCGTAGCGTTAAGAATTCAATTAAATATTGTATCAGCGGTTTCGAATTACGCTAGTGTTTGCCCTGGCAATTTCATTAATGTGGTTGGTTTCCAAGAATGCCTGCATAAGCGCTGTTCGTTTTAGCGGCAGAAAACCCTCGAGGAAAGAACGCATTTGAATTCTAGTAGACGTAGTTTTCACCCGTGATATGTGATTTTCGCGAATTTCGCGATTATTCGCGTTACCAATTCAGATCTCGAAGAATAATATTCACACATTCACACATTCACTCACATTGATTTCTTAAAGTGTATGTTTTAATAGGTTAGTATAAAAGTTTTAAATAAATTTTAATAGCTTATTAAGTAGATGTTGCTTTTCTTGGATAGAAAGAAATCAGTGACTATTATAACTTTTTATATAAGAAAGAATAAGCACACACATGGATGTTTTTTTTAGATAGAACCGAGCCATCACACTTACTTTTAAAATCTTTTAATAATATAAATAAGAAAACGTAATGTAACTATAATTAAATAATTAGATCTTGATTTACACTAGATATTATTTAAAACAATTTTTTTATTTATGTTACATGAGCTTTTTTAAAACATTTTTTTTGTGTAATCTTTTAATTTTTGGATAATTATCAGTTCTTATTCATTAATAAAAATTTTTCAATACACAAATGATTTAATTATAATTACAAATGTAAGTTAAAGACTGAGTGACTCTGAATACTACACATTATACATACAATAAAATTAAAAAAAGAATCATTTGCATACATTAATTATTATTATATAATAATAGCAATTAATTATTATAATTATTGATCAAACTTTGAATATCTTGAATCTGCTATTCCTCAAACTTTTAATCAAAAATAATCTGTGTTTTTATCAAATATTCTCATCAACATTTTCGTAAAAATTGAATAAGATTGCAGAAATTACAATTAATCTACAAATAATGCTATTGTTCTAAAAAAATAATGATCTTTCAAATTACGTGATTCACATTCATGTAAGCTTTCGTAAAAAAACAGATTAATTAATTTATTAATGTTAGCCAACTTTTGCATTTCGAGGTGTAGTTTATGTTAAATAACTTTATCGAATGTCGACGGAATAAAAGTTGTGAACATAACGTATGTGATATGTAAAAACTTAAATCAGATTTCCTTGCATTCATTTCATTTGAATGTGAAAAATGTGAAGCATGCTCGAGAGATTCACCACACATTTATCAATTATTTCATAACTTAAAGTTTGTTGACTCCGTTCATGAGAATGAAGTAATAAAATAAAACGAAGAGAAGAATCAAATGTTCAAGCTGGTTAATAAAAAAAAAAAAAAAAAAATAAAAATAGCAAGCGCAGGATTGATGCGCTGTATAAATGCACATTTTTAAAAATATATACTTTTCATTTATACTACGTGTTTATTATTCTAATTTCAATGCAACTTATATATTTCGTGACGCGAATACTCTCGCGGGTCAAACGAATAAACTCGTTATGCATCTGTGTAATACAGATTTATTTTACTCGTGCGTCAGTGTAAAAGGAGGAAAGTTCGACGCGATCGCATTTTCGATCTATTTCAAAAGTTACCCAGACGTGGGTTATACACGTAACGCGCGCTGTCCATTTTGGTTGCCGATGCAAGAGGGGGGAAGGGAGGGGGAGGGAAGCAATAGCTGCTCGACGAAGTATCTTTCGCGTCAGTATTCGTGACTCGCGAGGGGTTGATGGATCGATTTGCGATCGGTCGTGGCGCGGGAAGAGCCCACCTAGGGAGGGTCGTAGGAGGGAAGCGCATTCGGAATACGTGATCGATGCGTCCATTCAGCCGAAGCCCCGCAGCTACGACGGGGCTCGAAAACTTCCGGGATGCATAACGTTCGCAACGAATGCGAGATGGACAGATTTACGAGATCGCATGCTTGCGAATGTTCCCGTATGCATTCGAGCGTGCTTAAGCGATCGTGGAGACGCCGCAGCGTTAGATAATTTACGTCGCAAGACATTGGATTACAGAATACAGATCGATAAACGAAAAGTCAAAAGCTAGAAAGGTAATAATATACAAACTGTATATGTGTGTTCAATAATAAATTTATAATAACTATTCGCAAAGTAGGATTATTATACTTAACGTTAAATATGAAAAGTAATTTTTTTCTTGCGAAAATTTAATTTGACAGCAATTTAATTAAACTATTTTCTCTTAAAATATAATATATCGGTAATAAAGCTTAAATTAAAATTAAATTAAAATTTTCAAGTATGACGTTAGCTGGAGAGTAATTTTAGTTTAACTTCTTAATAAAATTCTATTTACAAAATCAATTACAAATTGGCCGAATAATCTGAATGCAAGGCTAAAAAAATCTCTGAATAAATTGTACAGAAATCCGTCTTGGAATATATCACAAATAGTGTAATTAAAGAACAATTGAAGTAAAATATGAATATTTATTTGTTCGTCAAAATAACGTATTGTTTTTATGTTTAATAGATTTTAATTACCGTGACGATAGGATAAAGCTTGTCACTGTTCGAAGCGCGTGAAACTCGAAGGGACGGGTGTGTGAAGCGCGTTTTAAGAGAGTTATATATCCCAGGCTCGTTTAAATAAAAAAGATGAAAGCGCTCAACATGCAAATCAGACTATCCGTTTTGTTAATGCAAATATGCAAATGCATAGCCCGCCGTTGTTTACAGCGTTCACTTGCATTCTGCGGAGCGGCGGAGAGAAAAATCGGGCGGAACGATGACGCCCGAGAGAAAGAGAGATCGTGAGACCGAATAATCGAGTCTTCTTTCACTGTACACTTTTCTTTGTTGCGGTGTAACTCTAATGCCTCCGCAAATTCATGCACCGTCGCCGTGTAACGTGGTCGCGGAAACGCGGCTCTTGAGACAATTCAATTTCACGGTTTTCTTAAACTATTCCGCTGCAGTAAATAGCTCAACGAATTTAAGTGCTAAAAGCGCATCACTAATCAGACGATATTAAAGAGCTGCGCGTGTCTTGTAGATCAAATAAAAATTTCATACATTTCTGTAACCATACAATTATCTGAATTATATTGTATATAAATTAAATCTATGGTTATAAGAAAAATATCTACAATTTTGTACAATATGGCAGAGAAACGTATCAACTATGTCTTTTTAAAAATGTTCATCCAATTAAGGAATAAAGAATGAAATTTCTGTTTACTCTATACATTTTAGGAAACTACTGACGTATAATGTCGGATAATTTTTATATTTGTTGTATGCTCAAATTGTATGAATTTCATGTACAGCATTCGGAGAAAGAACGTGGATCAATATCAACAGCAATGTCGTCACGCGGTTTTTAAAGTGCTCTTAGAAATACAAGAGAGCAGCTGACGGTAGCGTGTACACATAGAGGTTCTTTTTTGATAAATATAAAAGTTATCTCTCGGGGGAGATCGTATCCGGCGAGATCTATTTTTCTTTCGCTGTGGCGGAAGTTCGCCGTGGTATTCTTACACAACGAAAAGAGGACAGTAATCCACGATTTCCGATGGTTGGAGAGGTACCGGCGTGCTTTCCAAGAGGGTTCTCCGCAGCGGAAAGGAGCTAAAGATATCAAAATTACTAAAGCTCCGCCGGTGCTTCGCTAACATTAAACTTTCATACATTGATGATATCGGGCATTAACAAATTCGAACAAGTTTTGTATCGTCCTGCTGCACAAAAAGTTAAGAATGAACCAAGTTTCCTCTCTACTGCTCTAATTTGTTTTGATATACGGCGAGGTTATAATTATGTACACGTATAATCAAAAATAAAAATTTAAAATTATATTAAACTGTTTATAAAAAAAAATTTTGCAAGTTTGCAATGATTTTAATTGTTCTGTCTTTTCATAAAATGATACGAATATGAAAATGAAAAAAGCTTCGTCGTTTAACTTATAATTCTTTGTTGATAAATCAATAAAATCAAATTTATTATTTTAACTAACAAAAAGTATAATGTGTAATATTTTTTAAAAAACGTAAGATAATCTTTTTAAATTCTGACTAATATATATAAAGGAAGGAATATATATGTACGTGGAATGACTTTTTTCGCAACAGTCCGTCTTTCATAAAAGAAAAGAATTTTTCTTTTAAGAAGATAAAGGGTGTTTCGCAATAAGTTTTTCATCTTTTAGTAATCTCTTGGATATATTTTTGTTCCTATCTTTTTCTTCAAAACCTCTGCTGCTCTTGATCTGCTCCTATTTTCACGTGACTTTTGTAAAAAGGTATTCCGGCTTTCTTTAAAGAACCGGAAGGTGCAAAGTAAACCGGTACTTGGCGGTTTAAGAGGCCGTAAGAAGACAAGGTAACGTTTAAAATTTCGAGAGCTCCTACGCCACTCCGCGTCTTTTCCGACACGCCATTCTTCTCGATTCGCCTTTTTCGCTGTCGGCTATCTGGTGAAATTTTTACATTTCTCTTCGCACCCTATAATTACAACGAAACGAATCAATATTAGGAATAACAAAAATGCGCGAAGAAAAAGCAAACGAGAAAACGGGAAGAGAATCGCACTTTACGATATTATAAAAACAGATCCTCAAAGAAAAGTGTTCGTGAGGGATGCGCATATAGACGAGATTTCAAGATGGACTTGCCCCAGGCTCTCGTTCGAAATCGAATAGAAGCTTCTCGCGGATTACGTACGTTCTCCTTGGTTGAGCGAAATCGCCGTACGTGTTTTCGCAAGACGAGATAATCCCTGTCCCTTTCACAGCAATAAATCCACATCTTGTGTGTGTGTGTGTGTGTGTTGTGAGCTTATGAAACGACAAAAAGATAAAAACAAAACATATCATATATGTTTTTATCTAGGTATGTACACAATTATATGTGTACATACCTCTTCTTACATAAAACTGCACATATAGAAAACTTTATTAATATGAAAAAGAAGCTATTTTTCTTTACATTTATAATCAAGAGATATTGTTTTTGTATAGCATCATTACTAGATATGAAAAAGAAGACAAATTTAACACATACAAAATGCAAAACTTGAAATTAGATATTTAATATAAAAAAAAAAAAAAAAAAAAAACAATACAAATTTTATGTTAAAACATTGTTTTATGCATTTTTTTTTTTTATAACGGAAAGAGTTTTTAAAAATGTAAGATGAAATATTTCAAAAATATTACGTATTAAAAATTGTTCGATAAAAATGGTGTAAAATGTGAAAAATGTTGAAAGGTATGAATGATAATCAGGTGACTTTAATTACACCGAATAAATTATTAAAATATCTTATTCCTTCTTTTTTATTAAATATATAGCGACGCGCAAAGATGTTTTTAATTGACGACTGCATTTGTGAAGTATCTATCTGAAAAACGTCGAAGAAGTAATCAACGCGAAGCTGCGACGCTTTTTATCGCACAATTTATCAAGCACCGTATTGACCGATTTGACGAAGGCCGCAGCATACGGCGGGACATATCGACAGCGTCAACGTCGTTGTTAGGATACAAACGTTGTCCGGTATCAATTTGTAGAGGAACCTGACGTTCGGACGTGCGCGCGGCGGTATATTTCGACGTAATAGAACGCGCATAGGCCACCAAAAGCCGAGGCAAACAAGTTACAGTGCGCGAGTTGCGAATTTCGTGCATGTCGGAAGCCGGCACGCTGCTGGGACGCGCCGCAATCGCAAAGTAGTTTAATTGGATTTTCAGTGAGATTAAAGCGAACGGGTGACCTCCGCGCTACTACGATCGCGATGCTCGTGCAATACGGGACTAGTTTTGTCCGCATCGCGACATAATAACTTTTTACGTCATAAACCATCCCATATTTTTCCGCGTTTTTATTCGTAGCTCGCACGAGACTTGGCTCTACGAATTTCAAGGTACCCTTAGACAGCCATAGGTGACCATTTTTTCGATTAAACGTAGGTTTATTTAAGAATCTGTGTTAATGAAACACGATTACGTCATTATGTATCACCTTTGATAAATAAACGATATTAACAATATTATACATATATTAATTAAATGATACACGTATAATACATGTATAATAAAGTCCATATTAAACCAGCGCTGTTAGTGTTTGTCAATAAAGAAATCTTGACAATTGTATATCTTTATGGAAATTGGTGATCAACACTTCTGATATTTTTATCATACCATTTGTCCAAAATAATTTGATTACTTTAGTTGTTTTATTAAAAGTTTCTAGAAATGAGTTTATACATATAAAAATAAGGAAACGATATGTGTATATATATATATATATATATATATATATATATATGTCTCGAAAAAGTTTGTGAGAATTACTATTATACACTTCAATTACAAATTTTGACAATTATTTATTGTTACTAGTAATTGTTATAGAATATTATTTTCTGAATATATTATATATGTGTATATTTAATTTCTTTTTTTTAATGTCTTCTCACATCAGAGAAGCTCTCATAGCTTGTAAGATTCATCGATCGTAACAGATATATACGTATCATATTATAAAAAGAATTGACGCGAATAATGTAGGCGAGCATACAGTATATAAGCTCGATTAACATACGATTGCTCTTGCCTTGAGCCAAAGTCATAAATAACTGTCGAAACGACACGAATTAGGTCATTCGCAAAATCTCCGGTCGCGGAAAACTGTACTTCGCCGAATTCCATGCCAATGAATTTTAATGATCGTATTAAAATTAGATATCGCGATACTATTCCGCAACAGAGTCTTCGTTAACATGTAAAAAAATAGACTCATCTCGCAAAAATAATTCATCACTTTTGACGTTTTAAGTCTATTCGTTTCATTTTTATTTAGTTTTAACTCGGATTTACTTTATATTATTTCACTTTATATTTAAGCAAATAAATACCTACAGGAAATATAAAAGATAAAAATAAGATAATAACAGTGGAAAATATATACACCAAACAAAACAATAGAAATATAAATAAGAGAAAAATATAAAAAAATATAGTTTACTATTTTCTTCTAGCATCTATACAATATAAAATACAAAGAATACGATAAAATATGTTACGACTAAAATATATCAGTGTTTTGAAGTTAAGTCTTTAAAAGCAGATCCATCTTGTACGTTAAGAAGCTTAGCTCAAATTTTTGGCGATCGATTAAATACTAATAATATATTAGAACAGAAACGATGGCTGCTTTCCAGACTCAAAAAGAATTAAGAAACTCTGTAAAAAATTCAAAACCATTAGTACATCTTACAATATATATTATGCTCAAATTTTAGATAATACTGCACAGATGCACGCGCTCTCTTATTAACTAACCATTATCTTAAATTAAATTCAATTAAAGTAAATATAGAACAAAGCAATTTGTAAAAGTAGAAAATTATATTTTTATAAAATTATTATTTTTTTTTTAATTCATTGTTGTTTGAAAAACAAAGAAATGTTTTACGTAAATAATAAAAATAATCTACTAATATACTAATAATCTAATAAACTAATAAAAATTTATAAATATATACTATTCTATGTAATGTATTAATTATAATACGTCTAGCGTATGTATTTTGAATATACATATACAATAGTATGTAATAAATATACAATAGTGTGTATCGCTTGCGGACATAAAATTTTTTCTTTTAAAGATGAAACTTTTAAAAAAATAATTTTTTTTGAATAAAAGAGGTTTTCATGAATAATTTCATTGTTAATGTAATAATCACACAACACACACACAATATTTTGTTGCCATTAACAACGTGCGGTATAATAGTGCACCGTGTGCGAGAACCTACAATATAGTCTGTCAAAAGAACACGTAATCGTCGTTAAAACTATGGTTAGAGACTACTCTGTTTCGGGAGCATAGCTTTCAGTGGATCAGCGTAAGTTAAGTCTCTTTAGGGCACTTGGAAAGAGGCCGGACAAGAACAGGTTAGTACTACTGGCCTCCGTGGTATCATTTACGAGACATCTTAGAGCGACCCAAAATCCATGAAAGTGGAAACACGTCCCTTGTCACTTCGCGGATAGTAACACGTTGTAAAAGCATTGTAATTCTCTCCACTGTAATTCTCTCGCGAGCATAAATTCTCACAAATAAAGAAAATGTGAAAATAATGACACAACTGGGTAAACATTAAAAAATACTTGTTAATAAACTTCTTACTTATACAGTTCTTACATATACAGTACCGGCCAAAAATATATCACCTTTAGTATTTTTGAGTATAATTTTATTCAAAGTGCACATGGATATTTATAATATCATAATATATGTTTTGATAGTAAATAAAACTAACTAAATAAAATATTTTTCATAAAAAATAATATAAAAATTTAATTTTAATAATATATAAAAATTAATTTTATAAGTAAGTAAATTAAATTAAATTTATGCTCAGAAATCCTAAAGGTGATATATTTTTGGCCGGTACTGTACATAATAAATTTTGGAACTACATTTGCATATGTAACAGATGCATAATATAAGGTGTAAGATTTATAATTTTTATTTAATCATATAATTTACATATATATACATATATGTACATATATAATTTATATACATTTGAATATTATCTTGAAAATAAAATAAAGATATGTATTTTACATGTTTGCTACTCGAATAGAGATTTCACGTACATTGCAACGGTAAAGAAAGTTCAGAAAGCAATTCCTCAAGAATTTTTACTTTCCAAAGAAAAACGACCTAAACTTTGCACTTTATGGTTTTCCATACATCAACAATGGATATTTCCTGTCAAAGCATACATCGAAGTAACTGTAGAGTATTCGTAAAGAGTCTATAGATCTCGACAACCATCAGTGTAATACGTATGATTTTTTTAAACGGTTTTTAATCAAGCATTAAAGTGGAGACGATCATCGAAATCGAGAAAGTAAAAGAGAGAATTCTCAAAAATATAGAAGATACTTGAAAATTCATTCAAAGCAAATAAAAATTCATTAACTTCTTCAATGACGACGTTTTCGGAAAACTTTTAAGTATTGCCTATTCTTATCGGTGCTCTAAAGAAGAACAGCAGTGTACAAATTAATCTTCTAAAAGCATCAACGACCCTCCTGCCAAGCGCGAGCTTGTACTTAAGAAACTTATCGGAATATCACGAAAGGAGCGTTTTCGCTTCTGTAGCAGCTGCGAGGCTCGACTTTGATACCATAAGACTCGCACCAGGATGGGTATAAGGACGAGAGACGGATGAGATGGACGAGAACGGAAGTAACATCTCCGCCGAAAGGAAGCGAGCAAACGAGAACGAACAAATTCTGAATTACTTGCCGATCTACGTCGGTGTGTCATCAGAATGATTTGATAAAATAGTCTACAGATAGAAATGCGTTCTATTTCCCTTCGCCTTCCATCTAAAAAAAAAAATTGTCCTTTTCGCACTTTAAGCCACTGTGAAAAACTTTGTCAAGTATAATGTCAGATTTTATTAAAACAAAAGTGTTTCAATTAATTTATATATTATATATTAATAGATATATGAATTTAAATAGCTTTTGTCAAATGGTTTTTCTTAAAAAATTAATAAAGCATACTTTTTTTTACAAATAGGAATAAAAGAATGAAAAATGTTGTTCCATCTCAATATTTTAGATCAACAACGTGATTCAATTTCTTTATTTGATCTTATTCATAAAATTGCAAGTACAAATTGATTGAAAAAAATGAGAAAAGATTATCAATAAAACACATCTTTTTTTTCCGATGGATTACGACGTCTGATTATTGTATCGTAATTAGTGAAGTAGACGCTTGGACGCGGAAGTATGTGTATAAGCAAACCGACGATAATTAATTACGCGGCTTAACAATGGCGTTTAAGTTAATGCCCGAACCGTGTGCTTACTGCCGAGTTTCCGGGCGAACTAAATTTAATATCGTGCCTATTACAATCTACCGGATTATATTTTAGTATGTGGACGGCGGTTCATAGATACGAGAACTGCATGCATATTTGAGCGTGTGTGCGTGTGTACGGAGGTCTGCGTTATGCCGGACCCAGGCAGCGGATGTGGCCAGAATTCCGGTCCGGAACAAGGGCGGTTTAAGAACATTGTTTCGGCTGCCCTCGTTATACCCCATCGCGCCGATTTTCGTTTTCCTAATTATTCTCTCTCAAATAAAGGCAGCCAAAAAGCATGGATGTTACACCGTGAGTTCGCTCAACTTTTGCACTGGTCTTTGTTATAAAGCGATGTATACATATATATATATATATATATATATATATATATAAAGGAACCGCTTTCTTCCTTCCCAATCTAAAATAGCAAATACGCCAATAATACATCTTAATTAGCTGACTGCCTTTTTAAACTTAATTTTTAAGAGTAAGGGAGAAAAAAGGGATAGGATGAAAATATTTGAGTAATCTATTTAAGTGATTATTTATTTTTTAAAATTGTTGGATATGTCAGAAAATTTTTATATATTTATATTAAATATATAAATAAAGATATAAATAAATATATCTTTACAGACAATTTCTTAAATATTTTTATAAGAATATTTGAAATATAAAGAATTTTGTAAATTAAAAATATTCAAGATATATAAGTTTTTTACGTTGCTGTCGTATAATTAGCTCATTTAAAGTTTCCGTAAAATAGAAAAATCAATTCAAGAAACGATTGGAAACGCTGACTAAAAATATCCGTCAGCTCTACCTTTATACTCGTAAGTTTTTGTCATATCAGCATAATTACTATCGCAGAAAGTAGATTGTAGAACATATAAACACGATTTACAGCTCGTTACGTGGAACGTGTTGGAGAGTCAGGTTACCCCATCGCCTTTCGTTCTTTTCCGTTTGCGAGAGCTAGCCGTTTTCTTTGGTCCCTTTGCAGACGCCCGGCGAGAATTACGATCCGGTTCTAACAGAACTTTCGCCTCCAATTCGAACGACAAAGTATCTGTCTTTCTCTTTCTCTTTTCCAAACTACTCGTCGTTTCGCCCCTCTCGTCCGTTCCAACCCCCCTTCACGTATCCCACCTACTTTCACAACTCCATCCTTTTCCCACCATTAACAGCCGAGGAAAACGGACTTAATCCCAGCCAGCTGGCCAGTAGCGTATCTTGATGTCGTCTGTTCCGGAACCTCGGGGATCAAAATGTTTTTAAAACGCTCCACTCGCGATTAACTAATTCCCATAGCAATTTCCTTCGACCGATACGCCGTTAATTGGCTTTGAACTTACTCTTGCAATGTCGTATTTAATTTTATATGTTGTATTTTATGCTACGTCAATAATTTCTATCTTGTAGGATGTAACTTGCTCGGTAGTTGAAGCTTTATCGCGAAAATACAAAATTAAAGTCGTAATAATTTAATTGTACTAAACTCAATGAACCTTTATATATAACTAAAATTTAATTCTTTATCTACATTATACATAATTATAAAGATAAAATTCAAAAATAAAATTAATAATCAAAATCAGTTAATTAAGGATTACGTTATTATCAGTTAAATCTGATGCTAGTCTAGACTAATTTCTCTCTTCTTTTCATTTATAATTGAAGTTATAGAATAGATTGGATCGCTATCCAGAAATTAATTAACTAAGCCGATTGTTGCGATTCACTCTCCAACCTTCGCTTCATACAATCGGACCTAGTGCATTCAACCATGCTTTAATGAACTGTTATAGTCCGCGAAACGGCTGACATTCACAGTCACTTCGTAATCTGGAAACCCCCGAGCTCGTCTTCGTAGCAAAGAGAAACGGAGTTCTTTGAGGAAGCCTTATGAAACGAAGCCATTAAATACGATGCGTTCTCTAGCGGAATGGTCGATTGCTACTCCGGGCGGGCTTTCAATCTTCTAGTCGATAAAATTACATGTCCGTTGATCATACCGTGAGGATTCCACTCGGACCGACCGGAAAAATTCGCCAGTCGAACCGCGTTCTATAAAGTATCGAGTGGTATCTATCCTCTTCCTCTTCCCGTTTGATGCGACGCAGGACAATGCACGAGGTACGATGGAAGGGCTCGGCGACTGCAACATGGAACCGACGGTAAAGGGGTTTGGGGGTGGACTCTGGATGTCGGCAGCAGCTGTGAAATGTTTATGAAGGCTCGACTAATTTATCACGCTCGCACACAACAAAGTCTGTGCCCACGCGTGCTGACTTTATCACACTTTCCGATACGAATCGCGACCGTCATCGGCGGCTATGTACCAATCGATACACCGTCGTGCGGAAACAATAGCGCGCGTATATATACCAGAGAAAGAAGTCTGATCACAGGCGCCGCTCGGAGAAGAGTTAATTTGATAAACGAGTCGAGATAACTCTGCTAATTAATTTGGCATAAAGGTTGAAATCTGCCAGACTGCGAAATTGAAAACTGAAACGGACTTATGGTCATATTTCAAATTTCTGACGAGTTGAAATGTAGGGTGATTCGGCGACCTCATTCGTAGCTTTTGTTGCTCTTTGTTATTCGTAGAGCTCTTGTCTAGTAAAGAGAATTTCGTTGAATCATTTTCATTCGTCTATGACGTACTAAAAATACAAATGTCATTACTAAATGCTTAGATAAAAATAATGTAAAAATCTAAAAATTTTAAAATAAGTATTTTATTATTAGATTTAATTTGATAGCTAAATTCAAAGAATTTAAATTTAATATTTTATATGACAAGTAAATATATAGCTGTAAAAAATTTATTATGCGGCCTAAATAATATTTATAATAAATATACGATCATAATATTCTAATTATAACAATACAATCTTGAAGATAAATTGAAAAGAAAAAAAGTGCACTCTGAATAGATATTATATTATAAATTACTTTAAAAATAATTAATAATTATAAAATATGAAATAATTGTGTGTTTTTTTACTCAAGAAAAATCTTTGTGTATAAACTTGTTAATCCTTTTCTTGCATAATAATAATGAAGTGTTCATGCTGCAATCGAATTGAGTTACCACTTAAATGGAGAATCTAAAATTGTGTGACCTGGCCGATAATATATCGTCCAGGTTATACCAGCTATTTTTTACAAGCGGCAGGGTGAAAGATCGTCGCGATTTGCCGTAAAATGGTTGCAACACCCAAGGGCGACCGAGCGAAGCGGCAAGTTTCGAACAAACGATCGTTCGAAAGAGCCGATAACATCGATTTTAAAAACGCGCTAGTTCCTAGCCAAATGTTATAAAGTTTAAAATATGACTTATTTCTAAAATAGTGCCAAAATTATTTTCAAACAATATCAAAAGCGACAAATAAATTTTATAAATTAAATTAAACCAATCAACCTAACCAATCAACTTGATGCTTACAAATTTATTTTTTCAAATTATTATATAATTTTATATATATATATATATATATATATATCTTTAATTTATATTCTTAAAAATAATGTTTTCTCTAAAATTTACGTAATTTTACATTAAATATAGAAACTTAAAAAATCCTCTTTGATGAACTTTAATCGAGTATCACAAAATGGATCAAATTTTTCAGCAGAAATATTACATCACAAAAAGAGATGATAAATAAAAAAAATTATGTAATAGCTCTCTTGAATTGATTTATACATTACATCTTCACTCATTATTATGTCAGCTTATCTAAAATGATGCATTCTATAAATCAACGTCCTTAACATCTGGCCAATGCTTTGCAAATTTTTTCGCTTGAAATAGCTTCTAACATTAATAAACTTCTAACATTTTAAAAAACTTATTTTATATCAAATTCTTCTGAAAAAATGACAGAACGTGACGTAGGCTTTCAGCGATCGTCATGAAAGCGATATATATGAAGGAGCAGTAAATGCTCCCGATAACCTTCACAGCAGCCCGATGAAAAGGAGAGAACCCGTTGGCAGAAGTAGGTTGCCGAGGAGGGTGCTTGATGGACGCCTTCTACGCGAGCACGTATAGCGTCACGCGGACGGCTACATAGATCGAGGTGTTCTTCGAAAGCATTTGTGCCTTCCCACAGGTATCAAGGGATATACCGCGGAGTGACAAGGGACCGGGACAATAGGAACCGTATGATCCACGTACGCCCACGCCATACGTACACCTATTCCCCGCACAATGCATCCACGAACAGCGATCCGGTTCAGCGGTCGCTTTTAAATCGCACGTAGCCGAATAACAGGCTTACCGCGGCGCCAGGATACTCTGAGGGGGTCGCCGGGACTAAGAGGTGTCGCGAACTTTATCCCGCGTCGACGGCGAAATTTTCGCGTTAAACCGAGCCGAGTTTGTGCGACGGTCAAAAATGGAATTTTTTAGTATAAGCGACAGTGTCGGGCGAGCGAGCGGGTGATAATTTTTACACGCTGAGGTATAAAAATTCTAAAAAAGTGAAAATTCTAAAGAGTGTACAAACTATCTATAAAGAATATTAAAGCTGGCGAAAAAATGCATGAGATTGTAACAGATATTACTTTTATCTTTATTACCACTGCAGCACAGAGCAGCGACTTTAAATTTGAAATTGCTTAATAATCGTTATTTGTCACAAATGTCTTGTCATATATTATAAACTCAAATATGACAAAATTATAAATAAAGGTATATTTATAATGTTTTGATTACGTCAAATCGTCAATTTTCGACTCGTTACGCGCCCGAATTATTCTGCTACTAATACACAATTATAATCGTAAACGATGATAAGGAATTAGAGTGTCATTTTAAAAATTAAAATTACAGTGCATTAGCAGGTGTAAATGCAAATCTTAATCAGCGCACCGTTAACATACAGGAGTGAAGTACGGCCATATTTTGCGCCAACTGTGGATCTACGTCGCACCTTTGAAACATGTATGGCATTAACCGCATTTCGCCAGACACTCAATAATGTAGGTTGATTACCCTAAATAATGCATTATCATTCGATCCATTCCGTAATCATCCGATTAATCAATTATTAAACGTCGGCCGATAGTAAATGTTGCGGCCGCGTATTCACGTGGGAGCGTGTCCGCGCGTTCGATGTCGCACGAAGCGTTTATCTAGTTTTGCAATTCGTCACTCGGCATGTGCCATTTCGGCGCACGAGATGGTTTTCGCGAAATGAGCATGATACATTGCCCCGCAGCTACGTCAATATTTCACCGTCCATCGCGAGATATCGCGAGGTGAAACCCCGTCCAGTTTCAAGCGTTAAAGAGCAAATTACGTTAATCTGACAAATAGCCCGCTGACATGATTTTGAGCATGTGTCGAATTACTTTGGCGATTCCGCTAACAATGAGCCCAGTTATTCGCCGTTTAAGGAATACAAGTTCGTTGTTGCACAGTGATTGATAGCGAATTAATGCCATATAATACATAAATGAGCAATTGTTTATTTCATTATTAATTTCGTACGGAAAATGTGAAAACTTTGTTACGAATCGACATTGTGAGTTTTACATTAAAGATTAATAAAGATTTTAAAGATGTCATAATTGTTCTCTTTTGAAAAAAAAATATATATATGTTCAAAGGGAGAAAATAATTAATACAAATTTAAACATTGATGTGATTAGAATCCTAAATTCAATTTCCATAAATTCCAGCGATTAGTAAAATTTATAAAATTATTTAAAAATTTTATTATAATTATTATATGAAAAGTATGAAAATTGCACGCTCATGCTTTGCATATACTTCCGCGCATTATACTTGAGAGATGGCTTCAAATATAGCGCGATACATTGAGATCTCGGAAAAGCTCCGGAGATTTCCAGGGATGAAAGAAAACAGATGTAACCTACACAGAGATTTCTATACGCTACACGAGACGATGAGCTATCTTAAAGTGTGGAAATTGAAAAATAAATGAAAAGTTTGTCGATGACTAGGTAAATAATACATTAAAATTCAAAGCCGCTGATGCACAAGGATAAAGTGTAATTTAAAAACGTAAAATGTATGTACATAAAAGTACATTAAATATATAAAAGCATAAATTATCTTTTTTATATTTAATACACTTTATACTAGGGCTTTTATAATATTTTATACTGGTATTTTAATTTTATTAAGCACTTGCAAAATTATTTTCTTTACTACAATTATTAATATCATCGATATATAATTATTCAAGTGTAAAAATCTAACGAAAAATTGAGAAACATTTCTCTTTGGAGGTAATCGCATTTATTCGAAATTCTATCGTTCCTAGAACAAGACTTTTGGACGTGAACTTTCTTTTGTGCAAAATAATGTGCGAACTGATTACATTTCCCCGTTTCCATATATAGAGACGCGTTTGCAATTTTCAAATTGCGAGACGCAAACACGCGCGAGTGTTCGGCCGGTCGTTGCGCGCGACGTCGTTTCCGGCGAAAATCGATATACCCCCTACCCTCTTTCTGCAATCGCGTACTATCGTAGGAAGTACAATGAAGCGATCACAGAGAGAGAGCCGCGTCTATATGGACACCGACGAAGCGTGAGCGCGATCAAAAACCGAGCGTGCGTTTATGTAAAAAGCTTTAACGTCAGCTTGTTCACGGTAGCTCGTTACACGTTAATCTTTCCGCAGCAAATACGCCTGCCTACCTTTTTTTTCCCCCGACCACTCCGCCCCCGCCCCCCCCCCACCTTTCCGTTGCAAATCCCCTCCAGCCACCACTCGCTCGCCTCTTTATATCCGCGATATTAGCTACGCAGGTTGGTCGCATGGAAAAAATGCTAATTTTCGTTGCAGACCTCACAACAATCCCCTTCCGTTTCCCTCATCCTTTTCACCCTTCTCCTTTCCTCCCGCACTATTTTGCGCCTGGTGTGGTGGCCGTACGGTATTACGTCGCCTCTTTATAACGGAATATCTAGCGCGCTTGTTCTCAACCCGGATACCGAAAGAGAATGAAAGGGAGAAAGAGAGGGAGAGTGAGAGAGAGAGAGAGAGAAAGACAGCATGTGGGAGACACGCGCCGGAAATGGTTTATAGATAACGCAAAGTGTCTTAATATCGAAAACAGCTCGGCCTTTCCGAAAAGCGATGACAAGGCATCCGTTATGTGCGTGGTACCAGATGGGCCCGTCTTATTACATATGAATGAAATTGCCCCCCGTGCTTTTGTAATACACCGACGTAAAGCGCGCGAGTCTCGGCGATTCAATTTTTAAAATTCCATTTCGTTTGCCATAGATACGCATACATATATACGTGTGCGTGTGAACGTGCTACGCGAAAGTGCGAAACGGCTCGAGGAAAAACTCGGCGTGTCCCTCAAAGGCCGAATATTTTCGGAGTGACCTGCATCTCCAAATTGCGCATGCATTATTACCCGGGGCTGCGTTCTATCTGTCCGAGCCTTCCGTCACGAATTAATAATGAATATGTTGAAGAGTGACCAGTAACAATTGAATCCTATACAATTGGTATTTTTTTCCCGACAGTACAAAGCGTAAAAAAAGATTGGAAAAACTAATGAAACACATCATTTATCAGTGAAAAATAAAAAGGGTTTTTTTACATAAAGTTATGCTTTTCTTCGTTTCCAACATACAAGATATTAAAAAGAAATTTTATATGTAAATTAATGAAGGTCTATAAAATAACTAAAATTTATCTTTCGGGTTTTCAATTTGGTATATTAATAAAAACTTGGTAAAAATGAATGGACGATTATTCAATTGAAGAAATGAATGGACGAATATTCAATTGAAGAAATGACAGATATTTTATACATGAACTTGCAAAAACAGCAATACTATATTAACCGTGTTTTCTTAGCAATCCTATCAAATTGCATATCTACCTCTGATTGAGATGAAGAGTTTTTAAAAATTTTTTTTTATGATTAATAGACCTCCATCAACTCAAGTTACATAAAATTTCTTTTTCGAAAAACTTTAACGCTCTGTAACGAAAGCCCGGACATAATTTTATATAAGAAAAACTTAAATTTTTCACTGATGAGTACGCTATTTTATTTGTTCTCAATCTTTTTGTTACACCCTATATGTACATTATAATGACATTTGAAGTCACACACTATTAATCTTAAGACTCTGCTTCTTCAATTATTTAATTTTTTAAATTATTTGATATAAGTATTTTATAATTATCTTTCTTCTCGATAATTTTGAAAAAAATAACATTCTTACAATGCTTGCGCAAGTTGCATTAATCGTTTACACAAGGCATCTTCTCGCCTCTGTCCCGACACACGCGGCTCGTTAACTGCCAACTACGAGAGCAACGAAGCAAAACAAACTAACTTGGCGAGCGCGTATCCTAGGCTTGGACCGAATAACTAACTAAAGTCGTTACGAGAACGAAGGACAAAAGTGCGGGGGCAGAACCCGGGCGTCAATTGCAATCGGGCTTAAATCCCGAATGCCTTCGCCAGCGAGAGAAACTTCCGTGGCTCGCTCGGGCGTGCCATAAATTAGAGACCATAACTTGGTCTCGTCCCTCCGCGTCGGTCTGCGACGCACTCGGCAAGCGTGCCTCTTAAATCCCGCACAAGTCACGCCTCAAGATTTACGCCTCGCGTGTACGTCACGCGAGGGAGCGAGTGAGCCAACGCATTCATAATCGTTTCAGTCTCTCTCTCTCTCTCTCTCTCTCTCTCTCTCTCTCTCTCTCTCTCTCTCTCTCTCTCTCTCTCTTTTTCTTACAGTCGACAAACGTGCCGGCGCATTTCCCCGTGAAATAGTGCAACACGATGATGCATTATCGAGCAGGCGGCGCTTTCTCCGCTTCGACTACTTAAGACGCTGGAGCACCGTCTGCTCTCGATCTTTCATGCGCGTTTCATGCTAGCGCAGTGAGAAACGTATCTCCGCGTCAAAATACGTAAATTAATTATCGTTTTGTACACTTGCAAAAGGAAGCTTTCGAAATCACTTGCAGATTTGACGCTGTAAATTGTTTCCGTGACAATATACGAATAAATAGAGAATGTGAAGTAACTTACATATCAATTTCGTTCCAATTTCATTTATATTAAGATAAAATCTTAAATTATTTAATTGTATGATACATTTTTACAATCTGAAAATTTAAATTGTTAAAATTAATAAATGCTTATAATAAAAATCAAAATTATATGCATAAAGAATAATTCAAAATTGTTATTATTTTCTAAAATTGATAATATTAATTTAAGTTGAAATTTTAAGGTATTTATTTCTATATTTATTTATACGATGCATTTTTATAATTTACAAATTTAAATTGTTAAAATTAATAGAAACGTTTATAATAAAAATCGAAAGCTATAGTATTCATAAAGTATAATTTAAAAATGTTATTATATTATTTTAAAATTTGTAAAAATATCATAAAGAAATAAAGAAATATAAACAATTTGTGTTACTTTATTATTGAATCAATATTTCACTTATTCTTGTTAAAATTACAAATTCCTTTATTATGAATAGTTTATAAAAAATTAAAAGATATCTCTTTTAATCTATTTCATTAAATATATCGTGACATATTATTGAAATGTAAATTGTAAAATTATAATTAAATTAGAAACATCTCGTTAGTTTTGAATTCTTTTTGATCTGCAAATTTATAAGAAAAAAATATTTCACTGTGCAACCGAATTTCTCCAATTAACACAATACTGACCGCGTCTATCACAATTATTGCTAATCGATATTGATTTCCATATGACTTCAACTGAAAGCTTTGCGTAATATGAAAACAAAATCTTAAAAAGAAACCTTAAAAAACTTTAGCGCTTTTATACAATATCCGAGCGACTTTAGAAGCCTCTTTTATTCTACGCTTAATACTTTCCTTCGCAGAGTAAACAGCAACAATTAATGTATTAAATATTCTCACAGTTTGTTGCTCATGTTTTAAAGTTTCCAAATATTGACGAACAAGATTAAGTCTCCCTATGTTTACCTATTTGTCTATATTTGTTATCCATCATACCAATACAGATCGATAAATTCCTAACAGATTTGAAGAATGTATTTGAGAGAGAGAGAGAGAGAGAGAGAGAGAGAGAAAGAGAGAGAGAGAGAGACTGCCAGAAATATCGAAATTATTTTTTTATGATATTAGCTCAAGTTTAATTTTTCATGACGTGTGCGAACCTTAATTTTACATGCACGAACTGTTAATAATCCTTAATAAACAACAGCATAAAACTTAGCAAATAAACACGTCCCGCGTGCGGCACGAACCGTCTTTAACACAGGGCGTATAAATATTCCCGTGTTGAAGAAAGTTGTGGCGTGATCCGGTGTGATTTCTTTCGGCGGGAAGTTAACGTTCGCCGGAAATTACAAGCGACTTTATCCGATATATCACCGCCGGCCGGCGCATGCTTCGGGTAAATAATAAAAATACATTATTCAACTCTCCCCCAACTTTATAACGAAGTGCTCCGAAGTTAGCGCGGGCGTTTCGCTTTACTCCGACTCAGTCACTTTGCCTCTTTGTAAGCGACTTAACCAAGTTTTTGCAAACTATCCGTCGTCGCGTCGCGTCGCGGCGTCGCTCCCGTCCCCCCCCCCCCTCCCTCCTTCACCCCCTTTCCTACCCCGTGAAACGCCGCGAGTCGTTTCACGCGCATTGCCCGCGCGAAATATACCCTACGCTCTCCTGAGCTCATTTCCTGGTGGTGCTTACCTTGGCGTTGCGGAGAACGAAAATGCAGTCCTCGGTCTCGAATAATCCAGTAGTCACGTGCCTCACTGATCAGCCTCACTGGATGTGTCAGACACGCGCGAACCCGAACGCGAACGAAAGAAATCGTCGACAGGAGATATCACATGTCCGATACGCGCGATCAGTTATCACTGACAACACAAACGGTCGAACGAACGGTAAGTGAATGGAAACGGTTGAGCACTGTAACAGAAAACGAAGAAGAGAAAAGAGATTGTAAATTGAATAAAAAATTCTTAACAGGAGAATGAAAGTTACGAGAAATTATTTTCTTTGATAATAGAGCTAAATTATTTTTATCGTATCTGTTAGCTCTAAAAACTCAAGAATGATTCTGTACGAATAATTCACTTGTAACTTTCTTTAAATCAACTCCGATTTACTTAGCAGAGTATTGGCAAAATATATTTTTTCTATGATAGCTGTAACATTAAAAATATTAGAATTATACATATAACAGCTTTAGTTTTTTTTTTGTTATAAATAATTGTTTTAATGCTTTATATATAAAAATTGTTGTATTATATTAATTTGAATAAGTTGTCTCCTTTTATATGAAACGTATAATATAATATAGCGGTTCGATTTGTTTGATACGAGACATAGTGCTCAGCTCGATATCATTGCCATAGATCTCCGTGCGATAAAAGGAACAACGCCGCGTATCTCGCTCCGTTCCCAAGTAACAACGCCGTCGTCTCGGCCAATAGGATACCGTCTAGCAGAATGATAAGAGCAAATTTAATAAAATCATTCCAGGCAAGGGAAGGGGGAGAAAAGTCCATACCAGTCTCTGTGTCTCCGATGCTGCTGTGCTCGGAGAGAGGGACGTCTTCTTGAGATGAAACACGGTGGAAGAAAGAAAGGGCTTGTATACATCGAAGAGGGTCGGGTCCGCCCTCTGTCCTGTTGTAGGTGGCTAAATTTCGCGAGAATTCCACGAACGAAGATTGCAATAAGAGCCGGGGCAACTAGTGAATTTTTCATGCCGGCGAGCCGGGGCAAGAGAAGCACGAGAGAGCAGCTATCCCGCTTTCTTCTCGCGCAGCCGTGTATTTTTTATATACATTCTATTTTTGCTTTCTCCCCTCCCACCGACCTTAGTTCTACATCATTCTACCCTTCTACCACATTCCGCTTTCCCCCCTTACTTCCGCTTTCCTCTCCACTCGCTCCTCCCGGATCTTTTTCTCCTCTTAGCTACGATCTTGGTTGTCCTCTGCCGTCTTCCTCTCTCGCCTGCGAAACTTGGGCATCGGAGAGGCAAAGGAAATTTAATTTAGAGCGCCCGAGGAGGAAAAACGGAGGTGAACCGGTACGGACCGTGGAAATGCAAAAATAAAGTTGTAAGGTCAAGCCAAGTTCTTTTATAACCGGTTGATTAAATTGCGAAAAGAATAATTCGCGAAGGAATGGCAGTGAATAGTCTTGAGCGCGAGCGACGCAGACGGCACGCGGTCGTTCGCGGATCGACGGAACTTTTCTAAACGAGCTTTTCCGCTTCGCTTCGTGCCGGATAAACTCTTGTAATCGAAACAGTTTAACATTCCTAAACGTAATGAAATTTCGTGATAACTACGCGTGATAAATACGCAACAATAAAGGAATAGTAAATTTTCACGGCGACGAGAAAGATGTTATTCTGTTCTCGATAAATGTTGTTGCACTGATAATCCGATATAACGGAATTACAATATGTCACATTTATTTTTTAAGATCCAATATATAATTTTCGTTGCAGTTTTTATTATAATTTTACATCTTTACTAAAATATATCACTCGCTATAGAAATAATAAAAGTGTAGCTTGCTACGATAATCTGTGTACAACAAGTGTCAGATAAAATCAAACTGAATAAATCGATCATTATTGTCTCTAATCAATTAAATAAAATATTCTCTATCTTTCCAGTACATTGAATCCCAATGAATTAAATAACATTGATATCGTTACAATGCGGGCACGTAATGTACGAGAATGGTACCAAGCCAGTGTTTAAGCAGGGTTAAGACAACGGGCCGCAAAGATGAGGCGAAGAACGAGGAAAACGGCGAAGCCAAGAGGATAGAATTGAAGAGAAATAAGATTCGTGAATATTTCAGGCGTGCTAGAGAGGCGCAGGGGAACGGGTGAAGAGGATATTTTTCGAGGCGCCTCTGTAATTGGCGAGTTGAATCATTGATTAGCCGGCAGGCAGACGGCTTATGCCGGGCCTCTGCCACACCTCCGCTCCTGCTAACTCTCCCTATCTTCCTGTTGAACCGACTGCCACCCTGCCAGTCGGCGCGGAGGGTAAGACCTAATGTAGCCTAAGATATTACTCCGCTAGATTAAAACTCGCCGAGTGGCAGAAACTGCCGTCCTCGTAATAATGCAGAAATTTAATTAGTCCGCCGACAACGTGTTTTCACACTTTCGCCATTTCGAGGCGAGCCTCTTCTTGGCTAAACGAGCCCGATCGCGTAACGATTTCGTTAAATGCTGATAAATTCGTTCGGCGAACAGCATCTTTCAACTGTAACTGCATTGAAAATAGCTGAAAAATTAGCAGAGAACTTTCCTCTTCTTGGTCCAAAATAATATATCTTTCATTCAGAATATTATGACAGCCAGGCCATACTGTTTTAACTATGACAGTATCTTACAATGTGTCTTATTTCTCTAAAGTAAAAATGACATGACGCCCGTAACTTTTCCACTCGTGTGAAAAATAAAAATGTTCCGTAGAAGCAATACGCACACATAATTAACTAACATAGTAGCCAATGCGCTAATCGACTTCTCAGGGAAATGTACGAAGCGGAGCGTGACGATGCTAATCTCGTAAACGCCAGGAGTACGATAACGAATTTGATAACGTTAAAATGCCGGAACTCGATAACCGCGTTATTCCAACGCGCGGTTCTTGCGGTCCCCGAGCCCAGCCGCGAAAATATTATGTTACACCTCCGAGAAATCGGGAAAAGTTTCGCGAACGGTGGCGGCGGCGGCGGCGGCGGCGGCGGTGAGCAAAATAAGATCCGGAAGAAAGTGGAGAGGCTGGTCTTGGCGTTCAAACGAGTTGCCAAGAAGTTTCACCGAAGAATGGAAACTCTCGTCGCTCATCGTTGAGCGGGGGCTACCGGCTCTCCTCTCCTCTTCTCTCGACTTCATCTCCCTTCGCATCTCTCGGTCACAATCCCTCGCCTAGCGCAACAATCCGCAACGCCCTTCTGCGCCCTCAATCGGGGACCGAAGTGCCACGAAATAAAACTTGTTTTCGACAGGCTGGGAATTTCATTTGCCTCCACTGTGCGTGTTCCCGCAAACGCACCAAGGACACGTCCGAAACGCGATTCAATCAGATCGATCGGCCGTGTCTGATAGCGAATGCGAACGAAATGTGTCGGAGAATACCGCGAGAGCACCGCCTCCATCTTCCCTCCTGACTGTGCTTTTCGGAAATTATTTTTATCGGATTACAAATGTAAGCGCGTAACGATGGAGACTGCTATTGAAGGGTCATGCGAAAGAATGACATTATCGCGTATTGAATTATGAACAAGTCAATGGAGAAAGCATCTGCCGAATTATCTAACGGCGTGACAGAATTTTAAACTATCTTTTTGATAACACATCGTGTAGTGCACATTTTGATTATTTCAAGTTTTATTTTCTTTTAAAATGGCTCGTGATAAATATATGCTTATAATAAATAAATGATTAAATAAAATAAAGACAAAAAGAGATAAGACACAATTACGGTGAGTAATTTCTAACTTATTTAATTTACTATATGTTATTTTTCTAGTTGGTTTACGTTAGTTATCCATTTTTTATTTATTCTATTTTTATTTATACTTTATTTTATTTGCTTTTTTTTACAATCGATTATAACAGTTTGATCACAATACAGCACAATTCAAACAGCTATTGTTACATTCTACTAAAATTAGTTTTAGTTGAAGCATGAAACGGTTTTACGCTAATATTGCCTCGTCCAATTATACTGGGTTTTTCGAAATGGCCGTTAATAACGTCACTATTATAAAATATAATTATTTTGGAATTTTGGTCTTAACTGTTCTTTGTTAAGCGCAGTTAACTGCCTAGAATTTTATCAGCGTTTATCCTGCATTTTGCATATTGCATATTTATTTACGTTTACGCAACTGGCGTTGACACAACAGAGATAACGAGTAGAAAGCCAGAATGATAACGTACCCAATACACAAACTATTAAATATCTCAGTCGTTATGTGCCAAATTAACTGTCTACGTCAAATTCTGTAGCACGATACTAATGGCATAGTAACGCCAAATGAATTATTCAGAGGTCCTACTAATATCGCGATACCAAACTGGTAAACTGACTGGTTCGTGGTCTCTTGAGAATTGGCGATTTTGTATTAGCTTGCCTCTCTAACGCAACGTTGTTTGCCATTGATGCAAATATTTAATAGCAAGCTCGCTAGGAAGAAGCTAATTCGCGTCGATCAAGCGCAACATGAACGGCGTCAACGAATCATTAATCGTTATAGCGGTTGAATTTTGTATTGCAATTAATGGTTAGCCACGCTTGCGCCATCGGCTCTTTTTGTAACTAAGAATAACGTTCAATCGCAAAAACGATCCTTAATAATTTAATTTAATTTACAAAAAAAAACTGAAAAGTGAAATCTAACGTTGAAACAAACGCAATTTTTTACAATAAAAAATGGGAAACAACGCGAAAGTAGAGACAGTGCGGAGAACAGTTAACTGCAATTACTTTCATTTGCTATTAGAAGTTAGATGGCCACCCACCTCTTGGAGTGTCTGTTGTGCAAGGCTCCTAGACTAATTAAACTAACTCGACTTTCACGGTGATCGCGGTGAACCAGAACGGATGGACGAAGGTACGAGGTTGATTGATGAAAATAAAAATCAATTGGCTTGAGAAGCTCTCGAGGTAGAGAGCGAAATTAAGCGGATTTCAAATGCAATTAGTCTGGAACTAATTTGGAGTATTTCGAGTATTACGCGCTGAACAATCAAAATAATATTTTTCGTATTTTTCCGTTATCTAGCGTTTAAATATAGTTTAAAGTTATTTAATAGAATCTTATCTGATAACTTTACAAATTATGATTTGCGATAGTGTATTAGATATTTTCATTTCTTTAGATAAAAGAGACATTGCATGTTGCGTGGTTATTTTCTCTTGTATTCATTTCTTCAAGAGATTTTAATCTCTTCGTCTTAAGTACTAGAACTTTTTATTTATAACATAATATAAAATAATTACTATTGGAACCGTAGAATCTATCGAATTTTTTCTTTTTATTTGTTCAAATCTTAGAATTTTCTAAATCTTTTTTTTTAAGGCTTAAATATTTATTTTTCTCCAACCTTTTATTAATATCTTGTTTTAAATGTAATTTTTATTGTAAATAATTCGTGAATAAAGAATCTTAATGTTTATTGTCTTTATAAAATACATATGATGTAATGTTCTCGCTATTAAACTATTATGTAATATTTTGGATTTATTCAAAAAGATAAGTTACGGGAATAATTAATATATTAAAAAATAAAATATCTATGATATTTAACATAAGTAAAAATATCAATAACACTATTTAAACATGGATTGTGAAGAATTATAGTAGACAAACAGCAAACATTAATATATTGAAAATGCGTTAGGTGAATACTGAAGTTCTATAAAGTAAAGTATGTTTTTGATATACTCTAATATGTCTGAAATAACTGGAAATTGCAAAGGTCTCATTAGCGCTGTAAGCTAGAATATTGCATTCACGAAAGAGGAATTAGCTTGATTGCCACGAAATTCATCGAGGCACGTCATTCAGCGAAAATGATGAATCCGCCACCAAATTGGAATCGCGCGGCAAAGCGTTAAAAGCTTAAGACGCACGACGCATTGTTGACTGCAGCCGCAAAGCTCGACTTAAACGATCCGCTAATTAGACGAGAGAAATAACACAAATGCAGGGATTATTGAGCTGCCAACATTCCAACTCGAAGTGAATACCCAATCGTCATAACCTAACCAAAATGATCCAAATACATATGAAGTATTTATTTATATAAATGCAGCGCGGATATAACAGACGAATTAATTACTCGTACATAGAAGAATAAATAATATAAATATTTTAAATATTTTTATATATTTATAATATATATAGTTGAGAATATTAATACGTAAAAACTACTACTAAATTTTTCTCAACAAATTAGCGCTAGCTAATTATTAAAACTATAATATTAAGAATTTATTTAAATTGAATATTATATAAATATAACGTCAATAACAACTAATACTTATTTATACAATGTTACTAAAACAGAGACAAAGGAAAAAATTATTTAGAATGTTGAAAAATATGCGTCCTAGAGCAATTAAGATTGAAATCTGTAAGTGCTTTTAATGGAAATCGGTTCTTTTTTTATTTTATATTCTAATTCTCAGCGATCTTGTTCCGGCGATTATTCATAAGAGACTCGCGAAGCTAAAACTGGAGAGATAAATGCACGTATTCGTCCGGCGTATAGTTGGATAACAACGGCGAGAACGCAACGGTAATTAGTGGTGCACAATTCAACGCACGGATGCTCCACACAAAACGACCCGTAATTTTATTCGGGTTGAAGTGATTAACGCTCGGTGACGCGTGGAATCGGCATCATTTTGCGAGCCAACTGTGCATAATGCCGAAATCGATAAATGCGCATTTAATCTATTGAAACGGTAACTTTGTAACGTGTATTTCGGTCTTTGAACTATTAATAGTAGATATATGTATAATAGCTAAATTTGTAAATTATCGCCAGAGAAATCGATTAAATCTTGACATTATTATTTTACTTTATTTAAAGCATTTTTAATTTTTTTTAATAACTGAAGCAAACGAAACGCGTCACTCTGTGCTTTTAATATTCTATATTTATATGTATAATAAAAATTAATTGATCTTTGGAATTATAATGTGTTAGAATATATAAATATATATAATATATAATTAATCAAAATATATAAAATTTAATGGAAAATATATTAATTTAATATATAAGAAACTCTTAATGTTTGGAAAATATAGAGTTATATGTGTTGAAATTATTGTAAGAAAATTATATAACTCTAGGGTTAACAAATATAATGATAATGTATAATAAATGTTCTTCAGTAATAATTAAAGAAAAATTGAGGAATGGATTAGCTACGTCAAAAATTAACAAATCTAATACATTTCTAATAAATGTAACACATTAATACATTTCGAGCTTCAATAAATATGACAGCGCAAGGCATTTTTAGTTTTATAAAATTAATTAGTTTGTGAGTTAAAATAAAGATTTGCCCTGATTTACAATTTTTATTTTTATTTTCATGAACTTTTATATGTTGTATAATTAAAATCATTACGGTCATTAAAAAAAATTAGTTTAATATTAGATAATATTTGATTTTGGGATTAAATTATATTCTACGAAATTTATTAAATTAGTTTAATTCACAAATTAAATATTAATTTTCTAATTAAATATTAATTTTGAAAAACTAAAAGTGCTTTGCGCAATGTCAAATTTATGAATCTCAAAATGGATTAGATTTAATAACTTTTAACTGATCGGTCCAGTTCTTTTTTTCTTAAAATATGTCACTGAATTAGGCATGAAAACGATAAGATGTATTTTCTTATGTAGAGAATAAAATGTTTAAATGTTTGTTGCTATTAATGTATCCGATTGTCAATATCCAACCGAGAAATGCAAGACGCTTTTTCAATTAACAAGTATGACCCGCGATTTTTAAAACGAAGATGAATGATCGCGAGAAGTTTAGTCGAAGATTTCAATTAAAATCACGTTTTTTGTGTTGAGCATACCTTGTCACGAACAACAGCCTTTTCTGCCTTTCGACTGGGCGATGATGCGAATTATCACGTTTCTTTCCGCAGTGCGAACGGATATATACAACTCGAGAGAAATTTTGAATTCGCGTCGGGACCGTCTATCAAAAAAAAAAAATATATATATATATGAAGAACCAGAACATACAAAAAAAACATAAAATATAAAATATCACTTGAACCGATTTTGTCACATGGCTTGACCCATTAATGTCGAACGATATTTACTGCTCGGTGTCCCATGGTAACAGATAGTTTATCGACCACGAATCGTCGCGAAACTGGCGCTTCTCGAATAAACGAAAATCGGAACTGTAATTGCATTAATAATTGATTATTGAAAAATAAGGATATCTAACATGTATTCTAACTTGTATTCTAACTAGATCATTAATTTTTATATATAATTATAAACGATTTTTAGGACGAAAAAAATTGTAACCGATTGAAGCTTGTGAACTCTGTCTATAATGTAATGTTTTTAATTATGCTCCATTTGACGCTACTTTCGCTTCAAAATGTAAGAGTTGTCACCTCCATTGGTCTATTAAAAATCTCCAAAGTAAAAAAAGTTCCAGAAGAATATACATAGCTCACAATTTTAATAGCTTCTTGTATTTTATTAGTCACAATCTCTAAGCTACTAACAAAGCTATTAATGTTTGCTATATTCAGTTATATAGAGAGATAAATGAACTAATTGTTCATTTTTAAGCATTAAATCTAATTAAAATTAAATATAATATTACTATTTTTTTTTAATGTGACCGCTTTGTTTGCGACCTTAATATAGATTAAAGCTACATTTAACGTAAAACATATGACAAAATTATGAGGCTATTTCACGTTCAGACACATAAAATTTATTATATATCCTAACTTTTATTACTTTTATAATTTCAATATTAGAGAAAAAAAGCATTTTGAGAGAGAAGTTTTGAAATAAGCCAAATTCTTTTTTTTAGCGTCGTTTTCAAAGAATAGAAAAAGACTGAATTCAATTATTAACTTTTCTATAATTTCCATTTTTAAAAATTTTTAATCTCTTTAATTTCCAAAACTTTCGATTTGTACATGTTTCAATTTTTTTTCAATTTTATTTCTCATAATTACTCTACCCTTTAAGTCACTTTAATACTTTACATTTTTTTAAATTATTAAACTTTATATTAAAAATTTGCACGAAATATTTGTTTACATAATTAAGTCTTTTTTGCGCAACTAAATTTATTATTCGCATTTATTAAAGCACGCTCTAATAAATGCCAAATACGGAATTTACCATGAAGTGACAGGACAGACCCGCTTTCACACGATTCGTAAAATCACGCGGACGGATTCGTGCATAAAATCGGTGGAGGACGCTTAGAATGAATAAGGCACGTGAAAAGGGTTTTAACAGTTAGACGCCAGTTCGTAAAACGACAGCTTTAATGAATGAAAAGATAGAGGATGTGTTTATTGCATCACTATACTCTCTCACGGTCATGTAATTTGATTTAGCGAAATAAGGTTGTAACAGGAACACGTAGGCGTGTATTTACGAGATGTGCTTCGTTGGACGTCTCTTGGCATAAAAGTCTCTCATTACGATCGAGTTTGTCGTATGCGAACGTAATGTAACGTAACATCGATGGCAGCGAGATTGAAAGGGAGTGGAGAGATTGAAGAAAATGTTGTAAAGTCGATTTAATTATCGCTTCACGTGAAAAGGTACTGCACTTCGAGGTACTGCACTTTTCGACCGAATCTCTTCGTACGTTAAACAAATTGTCTGGAAAAGAACAATTTGATGTACCGATCGTACAAATTATAGCGACATTTACTGCAAAATAACGCGCGCTTCGTGCGATGTGATAAAGATTGGAATCAATAACCGAAGAAAAATATATTTTACATTGCAAAATTTCTGAATAAAAACTCTTATTTTTCAATTACATGACGATTGTTTCTTTTATTTAAAAGTACAAAAATTTATTTATATAAAAGACCTTTTATTTTTTGCTTTCTGCAACAATGAAAGAAACATCTTAAATAATTTTTTAATTTTTAATAATAATGCATATTTTTATAATATATATTATTAGTTTGATTTATATATTTAATCGGATATCTAAATACTACGCACAAAAATATAGAGAACACTTTTTATACGTCAAAAAAATGGGCTATTTTCAAACTGTTGCAACTCGATGAAAAATCATCGTAGAAAAGTTTCAAAAAAGGCATTTTAAAGCTTGAAGTTTCAACTTTAACGGGCACATTGTTTCGTTCCTTAAAATTATGTATTTTTTAAACTCTGCAGCTTGATAAGAAAGAATTTTCTTTATCAAGGAGTAGAGTTTCAAAAATACATTTGAAGGAACAAAACAATGTGTTCCTTTTTAAAACATAGAATAAGGAAAATACAGAAATTTTTAAAAATTATCGATAGTGCGTTAAAGTTGAAACTTCAAGCTTCAAAATGCTTTTTTTTAAACTGTTCTACGATGATGTTTCACCGAGTTGCAACAGTTTGAAAATAGCCCATTTTTTGACGTATAAAAAGTGTTCCCTATATTTTTGTGCGTATAGTATACATAAAAAAATATTAAGCAAGTTTTTATATATCTCGTTGCACTTTAATCACTAATAAATAAAAATCAAGAAATTAAGTCTAATAAAAAAATGTTTTATAAAAAAAATATCGCTTTTTACAGAGGATTTGTTTCAATATGTATAAAAAAATATATCAAAATGTTGTCATAGATATTAAAAAAAACAGACTTTTGTTTTTCCATTCTCATTCCAACATTTTGCCCATGGCGCATTCTCAATTTGCTCATAAAAATCGTAGCTTACACGTACAGCGAAGCGTGTAACGTTCGCTGTAACAATGATACACGCTGGCGTAACACGCGCACAATACGTGACAAGCAAGTGAACCGCAGCCAGAGCGCAATTCCATCCAATTAAGACCATCGTGTACGCCGTCTATTCGATGCGTTTCTTTCTTCATGACCCCTCGTAGTATGTAAATCCATCAATAACCCCGGAGCTATGGGGTTAGATCAGGCTGAAACGGTCAGTCTACGTTGAAATCGCTGGCATGCGCAGCCCTTTAACTGAAAACGCGCTATACTAGGCCAAGTTCTCTCTCTCTCTCTCTCTCTCTCTCTCTCTCTCTCTCTCTCTTTGGCGAGTTACTGGAATCTCGCCTGCAGCTAGCGTTTTACTAAGCATAAGCGTTTGCATAACTCAAGATTGACTTTAAGTTCACTAACCACCCGCACCATCGCATAAGCGAAGTTCGAAGCGCAGCGACGTGCGTCTTGCGACGAGGGCGCATATTAAGCCGCAACTAAGCGCAAACCCTTCCGTTCCTCTAGAAAGGGGTGAGGGAGAGGGACTAATGCTACGACGGAGACAAACCCTGAGGCGCTGTGTCCGAATGTCCGCGTTACCGCAGGTATATACCTCTCTGCATGAAACTATCTTCCGGGAATTATTAACAAATACGCAAACGGTAGCAACGGTGGCGTGCGAGATGAATCCGGAGAGTGCGGTTCTCACTGTGAGTAAGTAAACCCCCTTGCGGTTCTCTTTAATACATTTGCATTCGTAAACCGTACAATATATACTGACCATTAGTATAATACATCGGTGAGAATATTGTGCCAATATTCTGATGGAATCATTAACACGAATTAACGTATTTAAATTTGTTATCAAATAAAAATAATTTTATTTATCCTATCAACAGGTAATTATAATTGCCTTCGATTAAAAAGTCTTATTTTTTAAGTGAAAATGTGTAATGTTATCTGTAATGTGTGTAAATAATCTCTATAAAAGCAGGAATCAACAATGCTGTATACAACGTTAAATGAAACGTGCTATTTTTCTATATAATGTGTTTAATTAAAACAAAATTTAGTACCTACGAGTTGAAAATTCTCTTTGAAAAAGTCACATACGCAACTGCTATTGCATATTCGTATCTAATATGATACTAACGTACATATACATATAATTTCATATTGGATATTTTTTTAAAATAACTATGATTGAAAAGCAACATTTTGCGGTGTTGATTTTTCGTTACATAATATCGTTATATAATTCCCCGTTATATATTACGCGATCGATGAATAATTCTTATTCTGCGAGTAGCCAGTGCATGAAAGTATTACCTAGCTATAGTGTGCGTATGTTCGATATTTCTCTCTGCCTCACAAAATCGAGTATATTTTTATTAGCCAGAAAAATCACAGCGTTTCGCGCACTCGCGCTTTTATGCGCGCGAATAAAAGTTTCGAGCGGCTGAGCGTGAATTCGACGATCCGGAGCACATTGTGGGCTGCGAGGCCATTTGCGCAAGATTACCCGAAGATCTATACCCTTGGGGGGGTTGGAAATTTAAAAACTTGCCAACTTCATTTCGCCGACAAACTTTGCCCACCGAATATTCCGCCTGAAAGCGGCTTTACACCCACCGCTACCCTTTCGCGACACCTTTTACTTTACTTCGACCTCTATCTACGTCGACTACCGACTTGAATTCACACGTGGAGATATATAGACGTATGTAGCAGGCCAGATCTAATCTGGAAAGTTACGTCGTAAATGCGCCACGTGACTGCCCGGAATGTTGAACTAACGGATTTTGTTGCCCAAATGTACGCGCATGTGTTGCAAGCTAATAGAGCTTGCACTACTATACCTAAGAATTACAGTCATGCTCAAGAAAGTGTATAGAGCTATGTTTCACGAAATTCCAGCGGTAAACAAACTTATTTTACAAATGATAAATAAACGTCTAATTTTAACATCTTCATCAACCGATGGAAATCTCTCTAGTCCTGTTGTCACGAAATCTTTTATATTGCATTCAAATTAATTTATATTTATAAGATAAATATACTATGTTTTAATTAATATTTTATTTTAAAAAATATACATGTATACAGTGTATACATGTAGCCATATATAATTACATTATTTATTACAAAAAATAAAAAATGGTTAAAAATACAATTTACTTATTTTAATCTATATGTATCTTAATCTTTATAATTCTAGAAATATTTTTATCTTTTCTATACTATTGTGAATATAATTTTAACATTACAATTACACTATTATAATATAGTGAAAGTGCATGTAGCACTATACCATGTAAGTCGCTTCAACTAGATTATTTATTTGACCCATGATTTATTTTAATTCGTTGTCTTAAGTGTCGTCGGATATTTTAAACTCTCCTTTAATTATTTTATATTTTATTAGATATATTTTTACAAACATATCAACATTTCTTTATAAAAAATAATAAAATTAATATTATTTTGATAATATTTAATTATTTCTATTCCGTGCAATAATTGTTTAAAATATTGTAATATATGATAATTAGAAAGTAAAAAAACAAATTATAAAATCTCTCTCTCTCTCTCTCTCTCTCTCTCTATATATATATATATATATAAAAGAGGAAAGTCATATATTTCAAAAATTGGTCAACCTACAAAGCAGGCATATTCAAAATAGATTAAACGTCCAACATGCGTAATTGTTATATTGAATATGCATGAGCTAAAATTTTACTTTTGCATTGGATTGTATTGTCCTTATTAGTTATGATTGAATTGCGCACAATAGATGCGTCCTATCGTCAATATATGTTCATTGGGTTATCGAATTGGTGGCGTTTGAGGATGGTTACGTTACAGCGGCATGCGTGGCCCTTGGCGATATTACACGGAATTTCCGGTTACACCCGGGACTATCGGTTGACTCAAAGCGCTGCTCAATGAATACAACATATCTGGAATAGATGCCGTTAATTGAAGAGGCATTAATATTAACCACTGAACTATGTGTGCGTGTCACACTAGGTTCACGACAGTACATCAATGTAAGCACACATTAGAATTAATCGAATAGTTAACCGAGAAATATCACACTTCCATATGATTTTCATTAATTTATGCTGTCAATAACAATTTTAAAGTAACAATAAAATTATTTTAATAAACAGTCTCTTACATTTATTTTATTCTCTATAACTTCGATCTCTATAAAGTATTGAAGAAGGAAATTTGAAATAGAATGATTGATAGAAAATTCTACCATCAAATTCTATAATCAAACCAAGATCTTTAAGTTTTAACGATAATTGAAGACAATATAGTTTGCCAATGAGCTTAGCAAAAGCAACGCGATCAAAAAATGACACGTGCGACTGAACGAGACTGGCTAGAAACGACGAAAGAGATCGGGGAAAGAGCGTAAAACACATGAGCAACCGAAGAAGGTAGATCATTAAATATTTCATGATTCGAGTAGGAGTATCATCTCAAGCTGCCAAAGGGAAGGAAAAGTCGGTCGGTTGCCAACGCCGTCGGAGGACGCAGCGGCATCGGTGGCCGGTAAGTGAGAGGGTGAAATAACGGCTAAATAAGTAATCGACAGCGTACGTTGTAAGGCATGCTGTCCGGAAAATGGAAACTCGATAGGGCAGCCACCGCTATTCCTTCACGGTACTCTCCTATCGCGAAATTGACAGCCGTGCTCCATCATTGATACGAAACTCACGAGAAACACGTCAGAAATGTCCGCCGAATAAGACAAGGGTGGCGTGTCATTCTCGATATGTACCGGCATGTATGCTTCGATACGAGGGGAATAACGTCGCGCCGTCGGAAGTTTTGCGTTTGCCACGATAGCGAACTCGGAGGGAAAGGTATCTGTCGAATAACCGAATACCAGCGAATTGCCAGAGCGCATATTTTATTAGAGGTACATGTTGCTGATATAAGAAAAAATATTTCTTTTATTTACGAAACAAAAATGTGGCATTGAATCATAATCATAATTCAGAAAAATATTAAAATTGCATGACATTTCCATTATACCTGATATACCATTCTGTCAATCAATAATATGCTTTTGTCAGCAGTGAAAACAGCATTATGAATCGAAAACTTTGATTTTATGAACATTTTAAACGACTCTATAAATAATAGAGAAACTTTGTCTAATATATGGGAAAGGTTTTATTTTATCCTACATAGATTTCCAGATTTAATAAATTTAACAAATGGGTAATTTAGCAAAATCATTTATAGGTATGTAATTGAACAGATTGTTGTTTAAATTGCTTAATTTCTTTAAATTAATAGTTCTAAAAATAAGAACGAAAATGTTACACTTTTCTCATATTAGGTAACCTTCTTATTTTCTAAATGTTTGTACTTTTATACTGAAAAAAAATAGATTGTACAATTTAAAAGAACCTAAGTTTTTATTTGCACTTTTATCCTGCGCTTGTCTCATATTGCTTCTCCTGATGTTAACAATTTAAAATGTTATAAATATTAAAATTTATAAACTTAAATTACACTTAGAATTGTTTACATTTCTGTGAATTTTTATTATATAAAAAATTATCAAAAATTTTAGTTTATTAAATATTATCAACAATTTAGATATTTAATAACTTTACTTATAGAGATCACGTAATGTATTATTATTACAATACAGTAATAATATGTATGTATTATAATAGTAGGTATATATACTATTATAATATGCTGTATCCTCAATTCCTGAAATTATTTACACATCAAATTGTTAATAGTTAATTCACTATATACATATGTATTTATCGAGATCAATTACTGCATTATAGAATCATCATCCTGAGTTTCCACTGAAATAATCAATAAAATCTTGCAAAAACATAATTAATAATTGCTAATTTAGTACATAAATAATTAAATTTATTTTATTTATATATTTAATGAAATTGCATTGGTCAATGCTTCGTACTAAAGATTGATATGTTCAATGCAGTGCAGAAACACGAAAAGATTTAACGACGTGAAGACATTGCGCGCGGCCACGAATCGTGAAGATGAATGCGACGGACTTTAATGTTTTATCACGATTTATCTACACACGTTATCTCTCGCGAAATATAATGATTCTGATAAAGCGGACGAAAATGAGGGAAAACGTGCGGCGGAGAGTGATAAATGGAATTCATTACTTCCGCGCGAAAAACGGAAGTCGTCGCTTCCGCAATGCAGTTGTACGCGGCATGTTTACCGGCTAGGCACACGCATAAAGAGCGTCACTTTCTTTCTTCTCGTTCTATTTTTGCCCGATTCTCTCGCATGCGACAGGATGAGAGGAGGGGCCGCTGACCGTGTCGTGGCAAGTCTCGTGTATTTCACGACGTAACGCCAAGCTTCCCTTCTTCGCTCTTGCTTCGTTTATTCGGCGAAATGGCTGGAATTAATGCATCGTTGCAAAAAGTTGCATTTTTCGTCCACTGAAGATTTTTAACTATACGTAAACTTGCACTTCTCTGCTCAATATAATGTCAATATAACGTCTTATCATTTATATTTATGTACATTGTACACTATTGAAACTTTTGTCACGTAACCCCTAAGATAGAAGCATATTATTTTTTTTTTATAAATTAAAAAAGGTTGTTAGAAGAAGAATTTGAGATATATCAAATTAAAAGATTATAAATAAATTGGTACTGCATATCGGAAGAGAAATAGAATAATTTCACTATCGATTTTTTTATTCATATTTATTCCTACCATCTCGGTGATGAAGGAAAAAAATTTAATGTACTCTACTCGGATATAGGACATAACTCGATCTGACACGTGAGCTCTATTATCCTCCTATAAAAGAAACGATACGTCTTTTCTCTCTGTACTCGACTCTTTCCCGCCACTCGCTTTTTACGTTCTTTTCCTTTCGCCCATCTTTTATCCATCACGCCGTACACATGGCTGTTTTAAGTCAGTTTTATCCCTTATTATATACCTTGGTCATATTTTTCGAAAGATACCTAAAAATAGTTGTTACGTTTGTTCGTGTTTGTTATATTACATATAAAAAAAAAAGATGAAATTTTCACAAACGCGATTAGACAAGTTCATAATACTTATTTCATAATACTTATTAATAATACAATAATGTCTCGTATATCGTGGTTAATAACTAACTGAAATTAAGGAGTTACCGTCCAATATGTGACAAAGGTCGGCTAATTAAGTTTTCCCTAACCTTGAAGGGGAAGGGGAGAACGATTCGCCAGTAATCGACGAGTAATTTGAACCAGATGAGAAATTCTAGCAATATAGATCCACCACAAATCCTAATTTGCACATGGCTTTTCATTACAGTTATGTATATATTGACTCTAATATTGCCCTAGATAATTACTGAAATTATTATGACAATTACTATCGTCCATGGAATAAAAGGAAAAAACCATAAAAGGAAACAAGACGTAAAAAATAAAACACATTTAGTGACCATTATGTTTCTTGTTATTATGAACTTGCTTTTGTATATGATGAAAAATTTTTGAGTAATTTAGGTTTTTCAGAAATAATCTTATTGTTAATCAAAGTAAGAAATAAATTTAAAAATCTGTATATTGTAGTATTTGTGAAAAAAAGTATAAAAAGTTCTTAAAAATGTTCGTAAAAATAGATTGCATTTGAAACCGATACGCATGTGTAATCGACGATGTATTGCAAATAAGTGAGAAATTTAGGAAAGTTTTTTTAATGTTTTATAAATGAGATAGATAAATCTCTCTGCGAATTTCATTAAAAATGAGATGATACGAAAAATTATAACAACTTAGAAGTTATTGCGGAAATAAAACGGCATGTAAATTGCGTGCATGCTTTGCACGAGGAATACAGGATCGCATATATCGGAAACAAGTGACTTTTCGAGAATTCAAAAAATTCGAAATTACTACACACTTATTACGACGCTCATCGGTCGGGGAACGATGCCATCGAACACACATCGCGAGCAATCTTGATGTACTCTTATTGCCTCGATAATATCGGATCCCTTGCCACATGTTTTCTCATAAAATGAGATCGAGGCATGTACTTCAAAGAGAATGCTTCATGGCATGGTTATACATACGGGAACATCATATACACAGAGGATACAAGTAACGATGCATAAAATAAGAAAATGTATAGGTATATATGCGCGTATATAGATCCTCGTCGATGAATCTCATGCATTTATCGATAATATTACTGATACAGAAAATCCTGTGATTGCACACATCTTGAGATTCGTAAGAAAATTTTCTGCATGATTATCATGAATTGGATTGCGCATGATCGATCAATGTCTCGATAAAAGTATCGCCAACGAGTTTATCAAATCGCATTTTGAGGAGTATGTCTGGATCAGATGATATAGGATTGTTAAAGTCCCGTGACGCATCAAAAAGGGTCGTGCGATCAAAAAGAAAGTCCGTAAAATTTTTCACATTTACTATATTTTTCGTCTAAGATTTTACGGGATTTAAAGAAGCGTTAATAATTGAGAAACACGAAAAGCAGCAACATACTGAACTTTGAAGGGCAAAGTTTTACAGTTTTACAACCATAAAAAGCTATAATTTATTAAAAGGACTTAGTGTATTCTCTCGCAGCTTTTAAACATAATCCTTTTAATATATTATTTCTGAAGAGAGATTTATACTAAGGCATTTTGTTTTATTAAGATTAAGATACAGAGATTGTTAGATAAATATAAGATATATAAATATTCCTCGTTTGGGTTTAATGTTCTTTTGTCACAAACTTTTCCAAAATTTTTAAAGCCAAACGAGGAATATTTATATAGCTTATATTTATCTAACAACCTCTGTATCTTAATCTTAATAAAATAAAATGCCTTAGTATAATCTCTTCAGAAATAATATTTTAAAAGGATTATTATAAATATTATTATTATTACATATAAAATAATATTTTATATAAAATATTCATAAAGTATTTCTCTGTTTCTCGCATGTCTCTCCTTTTTACTTCTATAAAATTTCGAGTAATGACTCATGCGAAACGTCAAAGTAATTCGATTTGCAAAGTTAACCATTGCGCAGATTTGACTCTGTTGTTCTTGCGAAAATCAATCCAAGGGAACGACCGAGAATGCGATCTCGATGCGCCATAAATTCGCGCTCGTCGATTGAAATCGCGCTCACGTTTCGCAATGCATTATAATGCATTTTCTGCGTTGCGAGAGTGTGACAGTTGTTACGGTTCGATTGATTTGTCGTCGTGTATGAATTTCCATGTATACGTACATGGACACTAATACACGGGAAACGCGCGAAGAAAAGCTTCGTGCCCGGCAGTCTCGCCCCGATCGAATAAATTTCGCGCGATAATCTTTCGTTGCATTTGTACGAGCATGCAATCGACGTCTCACCTCATCGCACGTTCTCCCAGACGTGTTAGAAAAGCACGAACGAAATAGTACAGTGAATGCTGCAAATTGAGACACGCTTCGATATATACACCGTTTCATTCGATGATAGTAATAAACTGACAAGAACTTTTTCATTTACGCGTGAAAAACGTCGCGCGTGAGATATTTGTGAGAAAAAAAATTTGTCAATAATTTTTTTTGAATTTTTTTTATTACATATTACATATATAAAGAGAGAGAGAGAGAGAGCACACATACTATTGCATTCTTAAAATAATATTACAAATGATACATTTCTGGAATAGCCTATTATTTATAATCCGCTTTCACGCTTTGCATTCTGCAGTTAACGAAAAAAGTAAATTCCGTAATGTAAAAAAGAGCGAGCGGTTCGAAGATTGACAGCAAATTTACCGCCCCCTCAAATAAATTTCACACGATAATCTTTCGATGCTCGCGCGAACGACGGCCTGCCAAGCTGCATTTTCTTTCTTCGCACGTTCGCACGAGTTGCATCGAGAAAGTTTAGTCGCGCGTGCGTGCGGTGGATTGAATGCGCCAAATTGGCGTGCTATTTGATTGGCACAAATCACTGGCGAACTTCGCGCTCGTATCGGAATCGACCAAGGAAGCCTGAGAGAGAAAATCACTTTTATTCGTGCCACGGGCGTGCATAATCTAATTTCATTCCGTATAATCTATTCTCATTCAATCCGATAAGAATAGTAATTTGCATATGCCGTTGGCGCGATAAGAATACATTGTATCGAAAATATGAATCCACTTTTTTAAGAAATATGTGTCATTTATGCATGAGTCACATACACAGCAATGTACATATGTATGTATACGTATACGTGTGTCTGTTATATTTAAGAAAATACATGTTCCGCCATGTCCAATCAATATCCTGTACCACTTGAAAAGATTCCATATTCTAAATTAACCGGTGCTTTATATAAATGCAATCGAAATGTAACAATAATGGCAACTATAAAACAACTAACATGTTTATTTGACAATTATATATTTTTTTTTATATTTGTCAGTCTTGTCGCATTAGTCTCAGATTCTGCGCAAAAACAAGAAGTGTCTGAAATCGAATCGTACATAACAATTTCTATCAGCTGTCATATTCAATTTCCGTCCACATAAATTCTATCATTGACAATTATTACAAAAATATTATGATAAAATATTTTTATATATACTAATCATTTCTTGAATATCTTTAATATCTAAAACTGTAAATAATGGTAAATTCCCATAAGAATTTAAACAAATATCAAGTATGTAACTTGTGTTAAGTAGTTTTTGAAATCGAGATCACCTCTTTTGGTTGCAAAGTAAGTTATAAGTAATTTTATTGCAAAAAATAAATATCTAATATTTATTCGAGCGTACATTCATAGCTATACAATCTGTAACAAAATGGGATATATATATATACAAATATATATATACATAGATATACACACAATATATGTATATATATATATATAATCGTCATACTCATCGTACGCGCGCGAACGTTTGGTATCCTTTATTGATTTTCTGTTATTTTCTCTATTGATAGCAACAGGATTGGCATTCCTGTTCAGGATTGATATTTCGCCTTTCACGGAATTGATATTTCTCTCGTCAAGAATTGATATTTCGCTAAAAAAAAAGGTCGAAAATGAGTAGCAAAAAATTGATATATGTAACGCAAATACCAAATATTTGACATGAAAATAACAGTATTAAAAAATATTATTGCGATGCAAACAATAAAAGAGTACAACTAGCGAAATATTAATAGCATTATAAAATAAATACAGAGTTATTAAGATATTTAATTGTACAAATTTAACAAAGAGAAAGAAAAAATAACCGTTAATTAAATTTTTCTTAATAAAAACTCTATTTCAAATTGCTCAATCAATTATTTTAAGATATGCAATATAAATATCAAAGTAAAGACGTCTTATACAAACAACATTACTTTTAAATGTCTCTGTATAATTTCGCAAATTAAATATTGAAATTATTGTATGATTATGGCACTTTTCATTATTTCTCAAGCCATTTTTAAAATACGGAAAAGAGAAGAAAGAAATTTTAATATTAAAAACAGCGATGCACCGTAGAGAATTCGTTGACAATGATTTTACAAACTTTAGGCAACTTGATAACATTGCCTAGAAAGATTAAAAAAAGAAGAAGTATTATGATGAAATATTTATAATATAATAAAATATAATTAAATGTCAAGGAGTGCACAATAATTTTGTTCACTAAAATAAAATATTTTCCAAAATTTTTTAATTTAATAATATATACAATGCAGCTATTTTTTAAATTTATGTTATACAACTTTTACAATACTCTTTTTGCAACTTTACATTAAATTGCACATAGAAAGAATTACATATTATTATTATATAAGCCACGGAGAAAGAAAATTCCTCTCTGAAATTGAAGATATTCCATGTAATAACATTAGACGGACCATCTCATATTACGTAGAATAAAAGAGAGTATGTTTTCTTTAATATTTCTTTGCGAAAGTCTGCTTCTGTTGAGGGACATCAAGAATTATTAGCCTCGAAAAATCGCTGGTCACACCTGCCACATCTATAGCTCCGTCTTGTCTCGCTTCATACTTATTCTTTCCGCCACAATGACAGTCAAAGGCTTTCGCAGTAACAAGAAATTTTCACCGTGATCGTAATAGAAATAAGAGCAGTTATTGAAATTCTTCGTGGTCAGAAGACAAGATCGCTACCGTGAGTAGCTGTCTCCCTCTCTCTCTCTCTCTCTCTCTCTCTCTCTCTTCTTCTTCTCCCCGTCCGTCTTTCTGTTTCTTTCAAACAGTTCCAATGTCGCTTAGAACCATTTTCTCGACGAACCACGCACCCTAAGGCCGGGATTGAGCCGCTAAGGTATTCTTAAAGTGAGCAACGTGCGAACGTCTCTCTTGTTCGTGACTTTCTCCACTTCTGCCGCTCTTTTCCTTTTGTATGCATGATTTTCCTCTCTTCCCTGTACTACCAGCTCGCTGGACTCCCGTTAAATTTATTGGTGGAGGTCGGAACTGAATCCGCCGCAATAAGATCGACGGGATTTACTGTGTCGTCATAAAAGGCACTCTGGAAAATAGATGAAGCGCGCCATTTTATCGCATTATCTTTTCGGCAGCGTGTAAGATCATCACGACGTCTCGAACAGGAGATTACGATAATGTGATTTTTTTTAAAATTTATACGCCGTGATATGTTATATAAATTTATTTATATATGTATATAATTTTTTTCTCTTCTCATTTTCGAAAAATCTTCTCAAGTATTTTTTCAAAAGAATATATAAGATATTAAAGTTTCAAATTTTTTGTACTATTATTACACATACTTGTACGTTACTTTAAAGTTTGTTAAATATTATAATTTCTTTTATATTTCATCAATAAACTTACAATTATGAAATACGTTACCAAACAAAGTAAAATGCCGGATTGTTTTCTACATATTTTTTTCCTCTCGAAATTTTTCAAGAACGGCAAAAAGAACTGATGGGGAAGTGCGACGGAAAGCGCGCGCCGCAATTTACCGAGATAAAAGGTAATTCCGATTATTAATGACACTATTCCTTTTGCGCGTAAAGAATTCTGCAAGGATTCTGTGTTTCGCTCGATATCTTGCAGGATTAATAATACAAAGAGAGACAGAGAGACAGAGACAGAGACAGAGACAGAGACAGAGAGAGAGAGAGAGAGAGAGAGAGAGAGAGGGAGAGAGGGAGAGAGAGATGGCAAAAGGAGACGGTGGGGGAAGAGCAGAGCAAGGGAAACGATAAATTACCGTAGCTCCGCACTTAGCCTCGAGATACCGGCGGAACTCCTCGCTACCGATATCCTAAATTTACATCGTCGGCCAGGAAAATCTTTCGTGAGAATTTCATTGCGCGAATCGCGCGCGAGAGGGTCCGAGGGGGTGGGAACGTTCGGTCGGTAATTCACTTCGCAAGCACGGATCTCGAGAAGGTTATCTTATCCGCTTGCGCCCCGGTCGTTTACTCCCAAACACATTCTGTAAACGCTCCAGGTACATTGATCTCCAGTTTCCCGCCGAAGAGAAGCCGGTCGGGCCAATGTGTATTCCGGCAGTAAAATTTTCTTATCCTTTTAACAAAGTCTTCGCGGGCGATCATCCTCGCAGATTGGAATTCTGCCGCGTCGTTAAGCGAATTATATAACTAATTCCATAATTTCCGCGCTTCATTAACTCCGATATCATCGCGATATCACACCCACGTCGTCAAAAGCAAATATTTCGATTCGGGATTAATAATAAGTAGGCATCGTGCGAGTCATAAAAGATAGATGGTAATTTAACACAATTATTGATTTCGTTGGAGAAATTATTAACATATTTCTGCATATAGATACTCATATACATATATATTTAATTAAATTATATTTATTGAAAAATATAAATGTATATATATATATCATAATTTTAATACATTTAAACTGCTTTTGTTAATGAGCCAGAGGTCATTGAAAGATTTGGACAAGAACGCTCGCAAATCCAACAGTTTAAGACGGATTTTCCAGAAAACCGTTTGTTGCTCTGTATCTCGCAAGAGCCAATTTACTCTGAAAACGATGATGGTCAGAGAGAAGAAGATGAGAGAGAAGGACGAGCGGCGAGGCAAGCTGATTGTTAGAAAGAGGGAAATCCTATATCGGATAGTAATCGTACAGAAGGAGACGAAGAGACGGGGACAGAGGATATAATACAGAGAAACGCCCGCAGACTTCCCTTAGGCCGTTTTGCAGTGACGGGATATACGATACATACGCTACGCCAAATGCAATTTCGCTAATTGCCAAGGATAATGCCGTTGGTGCCCATCCATGTTCGTAGTTTCGCTCATGCACGGCGCACGATATTCCACTTGTATATTAAATGGGTCGTACGCAGCTTTCTCGAAATTCAACCTGAGAGTGTATCTCGCCTCGACAGATTAGCTCTTTGTGGCTGAACAATATGAAGCCTGTGTTAAAATACGGATTTAGAAGAAAGAATTTCTAAAATTGGAGACTTTGAACAGATAATTTTTCGAAGACGATTAAGCTAGAAATGTAAATGGTATATAATAAAAGACTATACATGGATTCTTCGTAGAAAAATATTGTTTCTAAAGAGGTAAATATTACGTGTTGTGTGAAGAATTTAATATATTATTGCATATATTAACATAGTTGCTAACTTTAACCACACGCAAGATTGTAGTACTTATATTTACAAAGACATGCATAGCAATAAAATTATGAAAAATACAAATTTTAAGTAAATAAATAATAACCAAATAAAAAGCATCGAGATTAAAAAATTTCTAGAATATTTCTCATACGCTATTAAAAATTATTGATGATTATCCCTCGCTCTTCTTATGCCAAAAGTACAGTATGGCACTTCTTGAGAACTATAGAGAAAATATAATTTGCTAAAAATCAAGTCTGGAAGAGGCTCTAAAATACTTTCACGTGTGTTAATGTATAGTAAAAAATTCGCATTTTATATAAAATATTTATTAAAGGATTTTATATTGCATTCATAGAGAAAGGAAAATTTAGTTAAATAAAATATTTTTATATACATCAATATTTTATATTTTTATATACATTTCTTTTATTATTTATTTTATTTTTGATTTCGTAATAATTGCGTTGCCTGTGATTAAATGAAAAAAGAATATCACTATTTAAATTTCACTTAATATACAATGCGGAATGAATAATTATTTGACACAATATCGAAGTGCAAACACTTCCAGCATTAAACGTAATAGCATTTGGCAACTCGACAAAAAATATTGGATCGCGCGGCGGAAATGTTTCAACGTGTAACGAAAATGTATCGCGCGCGGACTTCATCGACGATACCTGGACAACCGTCTGCGACTCGATATTTCTAACGAGTTTCGTTTTGCCTGTCATCCACCAACGGTGCGTGATGTATCATAAAAAATTACGTACGTTTCACTCGCGCTCGTATATTTGCTGATACCGACAGCCCTCCGCGCTGGTTAGAGGTTTCCAACGCGATGAAAAACGCGACCATGGAATCCAGATAGCGCGTATATTTGGCAAGAGAATCTATTTGGTAAATATCGGATTTCAAGTTCAATAATATATCAACAAAATCAAACTGCATCTGCAATAAGCGCGTTATATACAATGCTCCGACATGTTGATATATATCTTTAATATTCAGAAATTTTTCTATATAATTATATAATCATATTTCTCTTTATAAAAGCTGAAACATTCTCATAAATAAATATTTAATTCGTTTTGACGAAGAAAATAAATTTTTACTTTAGTTTTAGAATATATCATAAAAGAAGCAATTTTAATAATAATTTAAGATAGTATTTTTTAATATTTTAAAAAATTTAAGGCAAAAAATTTCTTTGTCAATTTAAAACCTCAATTTTCAATGAAAAATAAATATAAGCTTTCTATTATATTATTAAATTATATTATGTCTAATAAGCATATTTATTATTTAAGAATTCTTATATTGCATCTGCTTTTGATCGAAAAGTTTATATAAATAAATATTGAATCGTTAATAACAAATATTGTGTGAGAGAAAAGCAATCTCTACATATATTTTGGGGGAAATAAAGATTATCTTTTTTGCATGCAAAATTAAAAATCTAGAATAACTAATTTTCTTTACTGAGTAAACAAATTATTTTAAAACTTGTATACATAATGTCTTACTTCTTAATTTCGCCTTTACAGTTCAACAAAATCTATTAATCTCCAATATTTGTAAAGCAATATTTTATTTTGTCTTTATACAGCTATTACATCTCTTGTAACAGAGAAAAAGGTATACGTATAACGCATTTAACTATCTAGTATATCGTCAACCACGGGAAAGCCTCTTCTAACAATCAGTCCACCTGTCACTCTATAATTCGTCCATGAATATCAAGTGGGCCTTCTGTCGATCATCTTGATTCGCTAGTGATCGTGTGGCATCTCGAGTGCTTCGGGATCGTCAAAGCAAGTTAAACGGATATATGTACTTATTCGACACTATCGGTACATTGCATCTATAAACTATAAAGTGTTGTAAATTCTTTGTACTAAATGTTAGATATACAAATAAAGAAATTTAGCACATTTAATAAATGATGATAAACTGGAGTTTACGATCAAAAATTAAAAGCCACGCTACACATTTTTTATTAAACTATATATATATATATATATTAACTAACTATATATATTATAATATCATTGAAATATATGTACATGTTATAACTCTCTAATTATTTATTAAAGATTAAATATTCAACTATAATCAAAGATTAGATCATTAAGAATAGAAAAACACAAAGAGAAAGAATATAGTACACACGGAGAAAATTTTATATTAAAAATTACTATGTAACTGTGAACCATTAGGATCATTCCAAGTTAAAATGCTATGTAAAACTTTAAAAATTACGTCAATTACGTCAACTTTTAACTTGGAATGATTCTAATGGTCCACAGTTACTACATACCATAGTAATTTTTAATATAAAATTTTCTCCGTGTATATAAAATTATGTTGTGATAATTTATTGTTGTAACAAAATTATGTCATAATAAAAGTTTCAAGGATACGAAACTTAGATGCCATCAAATTAAAAGTGTAACAAAATATTTCGCGTGACGCGCGAGTTACTTTCCAATGTCGCACCCCAGAAACGAAAGCGAGTTTTCAACACTCTCGCTATCATGCAGGGGTCTGTTTTTATCGTTCTGTGTGTATTTAATAAGGCGAAAGAGCGCTAATTCGCAGCATTATAATAACTCAATGGAATAATAAAGCTCTCTTCGCGCGCGCTTCTAGGACGAAAGCGGGTCTCGATAAGAGAGAAGGCGCTGATAACCGCGCGGGAGTTTACACGGCAGAGGGTCGAAAGGTCAATATTGCCAGTCCATCGAACTTATCTCCGTGTCACAGATCCTCACCTCCGATGCCCGTATGTAAGCGCGTATATGTATACGTATACGTATATGTATATGTACGTGTACGTTCATCGAGAGGAAAATTCCCGAGGGGGTCGCTGGCTCCCCCCCCAACCCGCCGTCGCGTCGATGCGTGCGAAGACTTTCTCTCGCGTCGCGTTATTATCTTATCCGCGCACTCACGCGTGCTCACGAATCGGCCGAGCTTTATTATAAGCCCGAAAGTTACACACGCGCACGCCAGAATCGATACATACGCGGCTTATCTTGGCTTCTGCACATTATCTTGAACGCGCACGGCTGACTTTATTATAGGCTACTAAATCGCAAATGATTCGAAATAAAGCTTAAATGTAAGCAAGTGACTCAGCTACGAGCTTTACGTTATGATATTGCAATGAGTTATTTGTTTGATTGACTTCAGCGGAGAGAACAATTTGGGCAAGAAAGGATTTCGTGACAAAGCTGAATATTTAAAATCTTGTAATGAAGTCACTTATTGTTAGTTTAATATTGAATAATATACTAAATAAACTTTAGTTCAAATAAAGAATTTATAATTTATATTTTATAGAAGGAAATGTGCGAATTTTTTTTGAAAAGTTAAAATTTTGCTAAAGAAAGATCCTCGAAAAAAAATCAAAATATTTGGAGAAAGTAATATATGAGAATGAAACAATGCTGAGAAGGGATGTCTGTTTTAAGCAGTTTATTATTTCTTGAAAGCTCATATATATTTTACCGTAGCATCATAATACATCATTCCAAAACTCTGAATACCGTACAACAACCAAACCTGTCTTTTACGGATGATGGATAGAGCGAGAAAAAAATTGTAATTCTCAAATTTTATTTATGCGATTATATTAAATATAATTATACCTAACAAGACTCTTGAATTTTTTGAAAATTTTGATACATTGAAGACTAAAAGTGATATTTACTTCAATAAAGCGATTGAAGATATTTGCTTTTATCATATTATACATTTGCTTTTATAATATTAAATATTCTTAACATTATTGTTTTATTTGAGAGATTAAATACTGATATGCAAAAAGAAGAATTAAATAGAAGTCACTTGAGAAAAGACTGAATAAAAACACACTTATTTCAGTCAACTACTCTCTAAAATATTCTGTATATTTTTTAACAATATATTACCACAACACTGTTTTTATTAATTTTAAAAGTTCTTAATTCATAGATTTTTTTTATTATTTTAAATAACAAAGTATATTGGGCCATATATTTAGCGTGAGAGTATAATGTTTTTCCATTGTCCAAACCTCTTACCAAAACACAATTTTTTTTTTTTCAATTTTGAAGATTATGTATATATTATATTTTTATACACTTGCATTTTGGTCTTTTATTAATAATTTATTGCTTTCACACATTACTAAAAGTATAAACAATTTTTTCAGATTAATATTGTATAATGAATCCACATTACAATGTATGTACACATTTTCTAATAATTTATATTCGTTTTTAGCTATACGTGTATAAATAACATTATAGACTTAGCATTATAAATAAGTTTATGTCTATCTCTTGATATTATCGTTTTTAATATACGTATAATCTTTGTTAAATTTTTATCATAAATTCTATTATGTAATGACTCTCGTATATTTTTCTAATTCTACATAAAATCAAACTTTATGTAAAATTTATCAGGAAAAGAGTAAAATTTAAAAGAGTTAAAAAAAAAGATTTAAAAATATTAAAATTTTATATTTAGAAATTAAAATGCACGCATTACTTTTGTGTGTGTGTGTAATTCCGTTTTATTTAACGTCACAAAATAATTTTACTGCTTCCTCAATTTCGCACGGTTTAAGTGTCTCAATTTCAAACGCGTTCTAAGGAAACCCTAATCGTTGGTTTTAGCGGCACAATTTGCATCACTTCGCCGACGATTGCCGCTAACGGAAGAGACAGCTCGTGCGCGCGAGACTCTCGTCGCCTCTCCAGACTATACGATATACGTTCTCCCTTCAATCTGTGGGGATTTTTGAATTTCATATTCCGCGGAGTGCGCGCTCACCCTGAACCTCCCTTTCCTGTGCTCTCGCGCCGTACACAACCCCCGCGGACCAGCCAACCGGCGTTATATTATGCGTAATTCATACCGCGACGTAGCGTATCATTGTTCCGGGAAACAGAGGAATCCCATTACCGGTTGGCAGCTGAATTCTCTCTCTCTCTCTCTTTCTCTGTCGGGGCCGTGTTTTAGTTGCGGTCGACGAAGCGAATCCTCGCGCCCTCGTTCGCGCGATCAACTCCCTCACATCCCCTGTTCACCGACACCGTCGCGCTCGACGACTACTGAAAGGACGAAAGGACCTCGGCGATCTTTGTTCGATGTGCTTCGTCGCGGAGCATCGTCGTGAATGCAAGATATTACGGACGCTATATGATCTCAGCGTTTCATCAGCAAAGATATCGCCAGAATCCAGAGTACAATCACACATATATGTAAATTTCTCGAATCGAAGTTTCAAACAATTATAAAATAGACTTAATGCAACGAGTTTGAAAAGTAATATGTTTTGATATTAATTTTATATTATTTTTAGTCAATCGGTGCTTTAGCAAATAAATCTATATGACTAGCAAGAAAATATATAGAATACGAAAAGAAAAATAAATCCTAAAATTATTTTTAAATTGAAAAGTTTACTGTATTAGAACTTAATAGCTTTATAAAGTAATTTATATTGTTATTTATGATATTGTATTTAATATATGACACTCAATTTTAAATATTCTTTAAAAAATGGTATGGTATTTTTTTATTATATTTATATTTTTATAGTTTTTTAAAGTTCTTTAGATAATACATAATAACTTGAAAAAGAATTTGAGAGCTCTATAATTTGACCTTATAATGAGATATATTCTTTGAACATTGAAGAATGCAACAAGTTGAGATTTATGTAGGTATCTCATTAGAAGTTTGCTTTATTCTCCAGTGCATTGTTGTGAATAATATGGAACATATCGTCGAATGACGTTTCAGTAGGACTGTAACTAGTTCTGGAACAATCTACGTCATTCTTTTCCTCGGCTTTTGTTAGTGCGCGAATGGCCGGTCCGATTGCAACCTTTATCGTGTGTCCCTCGGAGTTGAATACGATGAATCAGAGCGAAAAGCGAGCAGCTCGCCAGGTCACACCAAACTCAAGTATCTACTCGACTGTATCTGCACTTTATATGACACAATTAAATTGTGGGCAATAATAGGGAGAAATGTTTACATGCATATGTTTGAAGCATATAATAAAAGCTATTACGAAATCTGTTTTTAATTAATTGATGCTGCATTTAATGTATTTAATATATAGTGTAAATTTCGAAATCTGAACTAAATTTATTTAATCAAATTATAGGCTATACATTTTTCAATGTAATTTTTTTTTTTTTATACGCGATATATAATTATATTCGTAATATAATTTTATTATAATTTTTAAAAGTGCATATATTTGTTGCATTTCAATTGCATACAAGACAGCGATAAAGATTATACATATATATTATACTTTGTCGCAAATATAATAATCGACAATTTATTTTCCAACGTATATTTTTTTACGTGAAAATTGAAACGCGATCAATGTTTCTCTCAATATTTTCGCAACCTCGTTACGTCGTTCCTCGTTATCCTTCAAATCATCTTCTCAGTCTCGAATAACACTCGGCACAACCATCTTACCTCGATATCGTAAAATGCAAACGAGTTGGTATCCGCCTTGTCGCTGTCTACGTAAGAAGCGACGTGGCTGCCGAGTTTTACGTAGAACTTTCGTATCGTAACGCAGCCAGTTGCAAGCTGAGAATATACCATCGTCGACACGCTTCCATACGTTTGCGTAAAATAATGGAAATTCTACTCCCGGCCACAATCGTAGCTCAAACATACATCCTCGTATTTCACCTTGCATACGAATGCAAATAGTATTTAATAGTTTAACGAGATCGTAGAATACTTATCAACCTGTTTCTGACCAAGCCAGATGACCTGTTGCTCGTTGAATATACCGAGGTATTATATTCCTAGACCATAATCCTAGACATCTCGATTTCGCTTATACCACCTTATACCACATCGCCACGTTTCAATAATCTACTGTAAGATAATGTAAAATGGCAGCAATAAATTTAAGTTTATGGTTGAAGCAACGGTTAGAGAATATTCAATTTGCGGCTAAATAAAATAAGTTAGTCAAATATATCAAATTTACTACAATTCTTTGTCAAAAATGAGAAAGAAAAAAAAAGAGAGAATACTTTAATGAAAATAATTTAAATAAACTAGAAAAATAATAAATAAATAAATAAAGTGTATAGAGAAAAAATGAAAAAAAAATTAAAATTTTTATAAAATAATTATATTTGAGTTTAATATTTGAATTTCAAACCATGTTGCTCAAGAATTCCAATTTCGAAGCCAAGTAACCACTTCAGGCTATCATTTTATCAGCGGAATCGATCAATATGTTCAATGGAGTGGATACTGTTTACCACGATGAAAAGTTAATCGCGCCGGCGCACGGTTTTGACCTCATCTTTTATTTTTTCGACAATTCCGGCAAATTCCGTACGCAATTTATCCACAAACTATTTCGCAATAATACTCCACGCTCGGGGTTTAAGCGCTCGATAATATTTACACCCGTAGTATATGCAGAGCAATATACCGGAGTTCCGCGCGATCTTCGTTTCGCTCGGAGCAATGCGCGTTAAATGAATTTCAACTTCACTTCAACTGCTCCAATTCTTGGCGCTTCGCGTTTTCCATGCATATGAATTAAGGAGCTGGATAATAGTTTAACGAGGCAGTGGCATTCTTACGATAAAGTTCGTGACTTGTTGCACCCTATCGAAGCCGCGGTGAGTTTTACGACCAGGTTTGAAGAGATACCGTTCGTTCTACAAGACTTTCGCAAATTAACCACGGACGAGTTGACACGAATAGAAGATGAAATTGTCCTATTGTTAGTCACACATTTCGGTCATATTGTGTTATCAAAGTTTTATCAATGACAACAATTCTAAAATAATTGTAATATTCTGTGCAACAAGTCCAGATCTTATATAAAATTAATGTAAGAAATGTGTTAAATGTTTGATGATATAAATGCATTTTTAAAACAAAGAACTTTTTTATAGAAATAATTTAATTTAAAATGTTATAATTTATAATTTTAAGCATGAATAATTAAAATAATTTAAAGTTTTACAATCAATTCAAGTTTAATTTTGTACATTGCAAGTAAATATGAGAAAACTAATAAACTCCAATATAATTCTATATATACATTTAATAATATTTCTTCCTACATTCAATATCAAGTTTTTGTATAAAATATTTTTAACAATAATTTAAAATGGTTTGTGGATAATGCTAACTTAAAATTAAATAGAATATCATTTAATTACCTGCACTCAAGAAAATTACAATATTATTGAATTAATGTGTTCCATCTTTTTATCCATGAAGTATAATTGTAATTTTTGTAATTGGATTTCTCATAAATTATACAAATCTTTCATTCGTGAAATTTTAATGTACGTTTGTGTATATTTCTTTTCAGAATTTTAGAATATGTTAAAGTATTTTTGAACAAATTTTTTTACTGCTTCTAGTTTACATACTGTTTTACTCTTACCAAATTGAGAATAAAATAATTTAATTTATTTCTCATACACAGAGAAAAATATTAACATAAATTGAATAAAAACACATAATTTGCAAAATTCTATTTAATTAAATTTTTAATATAGTATTAATAAAATATGTATTATTATGATACAAAAATTACGAGAACATAAAGCATAAAAAAATAAAGAGAAAACTGTATTATGCTGTTGACGGCTAATCGTGCATGCATATAAATTTAACTGAAACATGATAGCTTAACGACTTAGAGAGATTCTTACCGACGAATTCGCGACCTGTTGCATCGGTGAAAGCCATGGCATTTATGGAGCCTTAAATTTCTCGTGCATACGCTACGACGAATCGCTCTTAAATCAGTAATTCTTTAATACAAGTGGATCTTTACATTTTTGTTATTTTTTATTATTTAATTAAGTTTCATTGATATATATATTCGAGAAACTATGAACATATAGGAAAAAGTTTAATGAATAGAAAAAATTTAAATTACTTTATATTTTTAACAAGTAAATACATATATTCTATTATTTTTCTCGTTGATACAACACATTTTATATTGTTACATAACAGAATGGCTTTGGAATGATAAAATACAAAAATAAAAGACAGGCTCTTTGAATCAAAATCAAAACACAAATGAGACAAAGATAAATGAGAAGCGCGATAGCAGGAGCGCAGATTTTATTTAAAAAATAAATCACTAAATTATTGTAAATATTGTTCACTATATCGAGTTGTTTCGGTCTATTCTTCAAACCTTCTTCAGCGCAAGTTTTTAATTACCTAACAAGAATAAAAATTATATAAATAAAATAAAAATAAATAAAATTATATAATAAATTAAAAAGTTCAACATTACAGATAACGGTTAATACAATAATGATACAAATAAAATTGAATGTCAAATAAATGAATCAGTAGACGGTAAAAATATTGTAGTTTGTTCGATATGAAATAATAAATAAGAAAATGTCGCGTCAAATCACAAAAAAAGTTCAATAAAATGCAAAGACATTCAGTACTTACAAAAAAAAAAAAACATATTTTTTTCTTGATGAAATATTCACAAAACATTGGATATTGAGCAAAACTTCTCATTTTGATTTGGTGTTTTTTATTATCATGTTCTGCTTAGCGCTCATCCCAATGTTCCATTTATTGTTGGCAGTTTGTATAAAGGCAGCACATCAAAGCGGACATCATCAACGCGCGAAATTCGACGATTTCAATTAGCGTCGTTTCGAGAGCAAAGCTCGCAATAAAAGCGGTTCGCGAAATCTGCCTGTCCCACGGATGGTTTTACATTTCGGCGGACATAAAAGCGCGTTTTCCGCCGGAGCGTGACATTCGTTTATGCAGAACAAAACGAACTTTTGTTCGCACCAACGAAAGTATTGTCGTCTGACTTCATTGCAATCTAAACAATTTATTCGACGAAACACAATTAATTTTATTTCAATGCAAAGTAATATTAATTAAAACTTAACAATTCAAGAAGTACAACGAGAAGCAAGGACGAGTCGAACAGAATATTATTTCGAGATATTTTTCAGTGAAAATCGTATTGTGTTTGAAAACTTAGGCGAAAGTAGAAACAAATGTACATATGTTATCTGTACATACATGTATTTTACAGTATGGACAAAATTTAATAACTTCTGTGATATATTTATGTATATATAAACTGTTTTAAAAGGTACATGCTTTTTAATTTTTATTTATATCGATAATTATATGTTTCCTAAAAAAATAGTTTTATTTATATGACAGAATTTATTTATATTTTCATTTTAAGGAGGTGCATGCCAAGTAATATTTTTAATAATAATTTTTCTTGTAAAAGCAAGAAATATGTTAGCACATAAACGCGCGATTATCATCGTAATTAAACTTCAACTTTTATTTCAAACTTTATTATAAAGTATATACCTACAAAAAATTACCTTTTGAAATAAAAAATAAAAAATTCGTCGCACGTATGATATTAACCCTTATTCCGTATTGTTATTTTTGACACCTTCTAACTGTACAGGTGGGTCAGCGTATTTTCGACAAGTTTATTAATATGTAAAAGTATTTTAAAAAATCTGAAAAACTGTATATACCTTCTTTGAACATTCTAAATAAAGACTAAAATAATAAGTTTGAAAAATAATTTACTTAAATATATAATTATTTTATGATTGTTTTCGAGAAATTGACGTGTTGTTAGAAAAATCACACAAAAATGATCCATCAGGTACGGAATAAGGGTTAATTAGTGAAACAATAAATATGAAACTCAATCGACGAAAAATATAATTTACGCCTTTGTAATGTTTATAAAACTAGGAACATCATTCGTGTCGGTCAGCGCACAATTCGGCGTAGGTCCTGCGATTACATGAGATATCATATGATCCCGAGCAAAAGCTTTGTGCGCAAGGTCCGCCACACCGTTCCCGTCGATGCGCCCGACGAAGCGCTTTGTTGCAATTAGTCATGATGCGACGGGCTCTAGCACTCTGTGCTCAGCCAACAACAGTCGGAATCGCATAGTTTCGCGGATTTCAATCACGGCCACTATGCGAAAGAGGACTTGCGTATATTGACTCATCGCGTTTCCGTACGAAAGTTGACGTCGCTTTCGTATCCCAACGTACACGATTTCGCGCGTAACGTTTGTAACATTCTGCTCTTTGATTTCTCCACATATGGAATAGACCCTAATAGAACGTGCCTGGAACAGCAAATTAATCTTGTGAACAATGTTACGCATCATTCAATCACTCTATATATTATGATCCTTTATGCCCGAAAAAATAACATATTATACTTAAAAACAAGATTAGGCCAAAAAGCTATAGTCGGATAAGTATTAAAAAAGTGCCCATTTAGACGAATTTTTAAATAATACATGGCCCTTTCCACAGTGTAAAAAAAAATTTTCCGCAAAATTTCAGCTCCTTAACTTTATTATTTCTTGAGTTATCGAGAAAAATGTCATTTTTAGTTTTCCTTTTTCTTTTTTGTGAATATTTGAGATAATCTTATATCGATTTTTATCAACAAAAGACACAAAAAAAATATTTTTTTATTAATCTCGAATAAAAGCTCGATTTTTAAAAAAAGACTGAAATTAAGAAATGGCCTTTTTAACATGTTCCTTTCAATCATCTAACTTTAGAGAATATTTATTTTATATGTCTCAATACTCTGAAATTTAAAAAATTTTTTTGAGTTGGTGCAACATGGTGAAAAAAAATAAAAATCTTTTTTTTTATTATTTTTTGATAATAGGATGGAAAATTATTTATTTTTCTTGTAATGATTATAATAATAATTATAATAGTAATAATAATAATTACAATAGTTATAATTACACTGCAAGATATAGAAATATTTTTTATTTAAAAAAGCAATTTTTACAAACAAATTTTTAAATTGTTTTTGGATAAAAAATATTTCTTTTAGTATACTCATCCGGCTATAGCCTTTCTTTTTTTCTTTTATAAAATTCCTTTTTTTACTTTTTTAGTAAATTTATTTTTACAAAACAATTTAGCGCAAGATAATCAATTAAAATTAATTTTATCTATTTTGTTATTATATATTTTAGACACAATTACAAAGGTGCAAATATTGCTTTTTATTGAAATAAAGTATTTAAAAATTATTTTAATTTTTTAAATTATTTTTATTAATATTAAATAAAATATCTAATAAATAATAAGTGTTTATAGACCTCTCTTGTCAAATTCGACAAGAACTTTTAATTTAAACAAAAACATTCACCACGAATGGTGAATTAATTGCAAATAATTATATAATTACATTTATAATTATATCATATTTTGATTATCATCGTGCTTTTATGTCGGAGATGCCGCGTTTACATCTGTGCCGAATTGCGCCGAAAAAGTAGAAACGCAAGAACGCAATACGAGCATTGCGAAAAGCACGGGCGTGCCTAGAATTCTTGCTGAATAAAATTTTAATGGAGAAATCAAGTATACGTTTGATCTCTCCGTTCCTATTCGGCTTCTGCATTGTCCGAACAATCGCGGAAAGTATGCCGTGCATTTCGATAGTGAATTCGTTGCTAGCGTCCTGTTGGATATCGTACGCTGCCGTCGCCGGCGCCGCTCGTTGTACAAAAAAGCCAATAATTCAGTGAATTTTTACACGGCCGCGCACCACACTCCCCAAATATTCACCATCGATTTCATGCGAAAACAATGTAATAATTCATACCACGCGCCAGTCCAGAGCGCTTTACATAGCAATCCTTTTTAATATACATCTCGATCAAAATCCTCCTCGATTATAGCGATGTAAAAATTATTTCATATTTGTATTGCGCGATATTTCATAATTGTATTTCATCGCCAAGATATAACGTTTCAAGCAGGGGTTACATACTTTGTCCATGAAATAAAAAGAATTAAATATATCGAGAAAAGAATAAGTTGTATTAACAATCTCTCTTTTTAATGAGTTTCTTGCAATTTTTAATATTAAAAAGAGCACGAACTGTGTGTATGTTTTTCAATTTCATTAGTTACATTATTACATTTTGCATACATTGTAAAACTATATATATTTGATTCATAATGCAAATTTTATATCTTGACATAATTTCGTAATATGCATTTATATATTATTTGTTTTTATCCATACGTTAAAATTTCCATTGTTCTATGCTAGATAATTTTATCCACAAATATACAAAATTATATTTCTATATTTAATAATAAATACAATATCTAAAAGTATAAATTACCGTTATTTATATCTATTATCGGTCAAATAACTGAAACAAGTGCTGCACAACGTGCTGCTACGACATCACCGTCGTAAATTACACGCACGGTACACATCCGGTCTCAGGACTCAGACATAGAAATTATTACCCCCAAAAGTCGCCACGGAGTAGCAGAAAAAACGTCGATATCGGATGTTTCCTCGGTATATTGCTTCTTGCCCGAGGGTGCTCGAAGTGAGCGACAGTATCGTTGGCTCTCGGGTATCCAACGATTCCCCCCGAGATGGCTACGAACTGCGACGTAACTCTTGTTTCGCCGCAGCAAATATTTAATTCCGTAGTCCTGGAAAAACAGGATATTGCCAACGTTCCTCCCCGCGACTTGGACATCCCGTACCCCGCTCGAGAGTCCCTCGTACCCGTTATGAGCACCACGGCCTCAATAGTGGCTTGGACATTGATGCCACCGTTGGGAAATCTTATTTCGACGAAGAGCTAATTCAATGTATTTCATTGATACGCTGGAGGCAAGAAAAAATCACGGCCATTGTATTCCGCTTGTAGCACTTTGCAATTTTCCGCTATTTCAAACTAGCAAGTAATGATTAATGGATGTGATTGGCTGAATATAAAACAATATTTTACATAGAAGGAATAAAGAGTCTCAATTAAATTTAATCACTTTGAGTTACAAATATTCTTTGTGTGTCTTATAAAAATTTAAAACAATTAAATTATAGTAAAAAAATACACAGTTTTATAATAATTTTAAAGAGCAGCAAATATATCTATATACAATCTTAAGTAAATAAAAGTGTTTTAGATTATTAGATCTTAATAACATTTGGACTAGTCGAATTTCTAGTAGGCTTTATTGATAGATTAAATCTTCATTATATTACAAAAATATTTTTACTCTACGTACTTTATAAGCGCAGATATAATATTGCAGAGTTTCAAAGTAGAAAAAACTTTTATTTTAAAAAATGTCATTATCACATTGTCGTCGTCATAATCGATTTTTTGACACTCAAGTCAATTTGGCAAAATATAACTCGACCACCTTGTATAATGCATTTGCATATAAAAAATAAAAAACAGCTGATAATTAATTATCAATCTTAATAAAAATTCAAATAGTTGATTAAGATAAATTGTTAAATTTCTAAATATTTCTTTTCCTCTTTAAATTTAAAATAATATCTATTATATTTAAAATTTAAATTTTTGTTATATATGTAAAATAAAAATTATATAATATATTATTAGTACACTTTTTATTTTAAAGTTTTGTTCTGCAAAGAATTTGCGTGAGTTTAATAAAACAAAACAAAAAAATAGTTTACCATATATTATTCGCAGTAATTCAATTTCATTATATTAAAAAATATTCTTTATTTATTAATATCTCATAATTTTATTTCTTTTTTTAAATAAAAAGTTTGCTTAAAGCAATAACATTATAAATTAATTTACATAGATTCTTTGATCAAAATAAGATACAGTTTATTCATCAAATAAACATTATATATGCGACGATTTTATATATAGTCCATTCATCAAAATTAACTTGAAATATAACAGACAAAATATATTTAATTAAATTAAAATATAAAATAATAAATATTTCAAGACGAAATGAGAGAATTAATCGTCGCAACGTATTTGACCTTTGTGAGTATACGTACACGTATAGCGTGTTAATGACGCGCTCATTTTATTGTCATTCGTGCGGTGAAACTTAAACAAGAAGGTTGTAGCTTCGTCGTATTAGATTATGCTTCGAGAAACACTATCATTTTCTATGTTTATTACAATTAGCAAATAACAATTTGTAATCTTTTTGAAGTGACGAATACTTATGTGTCGTGTGAAAACAAAGAGACATCAAGTAAATGGCGAAGCAACATTTAGGTAATTTATAATTACGAATTTAACTTATTATTCTGCCATTTACTCATAAAATTAATTACTCGAGTCTTTTTTTTCTTAAAAAAGAGTATGTTAATTGGATACGCAAATATATCGAATATTATTGTTTCTTCTCTGCGATGCCGACTGGTTTCTTTCACTGTACTTACTTATGAACTGTTATCATCAAAAGAATATGTTAGCGTGAAGAAAATCAGTAATATTTTAATCGTTTAATATGAGTTTAATATATTTTTAAAAAATAAACATAAAATTATAATACATTCATTTCAACAATTGCTAAATGTTGATACTGCTAGATTGCAGTACTTTGATAGATCGAATTAAACAGTAAGTAATTCTATGCAATTTTATTTAATAGATGTATATATATATATATAATTTTATATCAAATTTGTTTTTGAAAGATGGAAAAGATATAATAATATAATTTATTTTGAATAATTGCCTTATATAATTTTATATAATTTAAGTTAAATCTTTTAGTTTATGTTTGGTTTAGTCAAATTCTAATTATATGTTATGTTTATATGCATCAATATATGGTTAGAATTTTCAGTAAATTTTTTAATTTTGAGTTTTATTAAATATTATAATAAAATAATGTAAGAAAATATAAATGCGCGGCACGTGTGTGCCGTGTATATATATGTGCGTACTTTACGCACATTCTAATGGAAATTATAAATCAGTAATAAGGAAACGTACAATCTTGTCTTGAAAATCAAATAAAATAAAATAAAAAAAAGGCATATATGTGAGCCAGCACTGTAATTTTATCGCGCGTACTTTATTTTACACATTAAGCAATTTTAAATGATCACTAAACATATAAAAAAAAGAAATTATAAAATAAATATATGTTTAAATTAATTAATGTTTTAAAACATTATTATTGTAGCTGAATTTAAATAGTTAATCAAATACTTTTATTTAAAAATATTACAAATTTTACGCAAAAAAGTTTGTGTAAACATATTTGCATATATAAACTTTTTGTAAAATATAAAAATCTAATTTTTATATACATATATACATATACATATATTATTACCTATTATATAAGTATAATAATTTAAATTTATAAATATTTTAAATGTGATATTAAAATATTTTATGTATATACATATGTGAATATTAGATCATAATTATTATAAATATTCTATTATATAAATTTTTCAAAGTAAAATTTAGAATTGCATATATATTAGATTATACAATAATGTAAAGCGCATCACTATCTGTATTTTCCATTTGCATACAAAATTGTCTCAAATCACTGTGTCTCTTCTAATTAAATATTGATGATTTAATTAGGCAGGTAGTTAATAGACAAACTCATTCACTGATTTTATGAACGTGACTCATGTATCCGCGCTCTTCTGCCTGTAAACTCATATGATTGAGTGAATTAGCTATGTACGCGCTACCACGTAATAGATACAATCTATTTCCCCGCACATACGACGATTCATTCATTTATTAATCGAACGCGTGCGCTCGAGTTTTTAATTTTGAAAAACAATAATTCTGGAAAATCGACTTAGCGGCGCGCGACAAAGACGGATTTTCAGGTCTCGCGATTGTACGTTAATTTATATGCCATGGATGCAATTGTGAAAATTTCTTGTCTATCTAAAGAGAAAAAAAATGATTGTACGTGGCCTCTTTAATTAAGGCATTGATTGATTTGAAGCTGATCCCAATGTAATTAATGAAAGAGAAATAATTCCTGAAGAGAGAACGTTTTAATCGAAACACACAATGTTTTTTACTTTAATATTTTATAAAATTTTAAAAATACGGAAAGCAAAGATTCTTTTTGTCGAATTGACAAACTTGCAATAAAACTCATGAAACTCGTGACATGAAAGAGAGAGAAAACGCACACGGTTTATTTTATTTGCATTCAAAAATGCATTTTTTGTGAGATCGATTTTGTTGCCAGATATTCGTATGGGGTGTGCTTCATGGGCAGGCAAATTCGTGGTAACTGCAGACATGGAGAGGCAAGTTGAAAAAAAATTGGCTTTAGAAGTTACTAACGGAACCTGAACGAAACCTCTTTCTTGCCTCGGAAACTTTTTCAAACTGCAAAGTCCATACCTAGTTTTCTCTGCGTTTTACCTCTGTTCGTTGAGGACCGGAGAAAGACCTAAACATTTATAACTCCAAAACGCAAACGGTCGCTATTTTTACAACTGTCATTGCTTCCACTATGTTTTTTATTTTTTTCTGTCACTAAAATATTACAAAGTGCATGTTACACACGCGCGTTATATATTTCGTTATGCTACACATGTTATTCATTAAATTATTCAAAATTAAAAAAATTAAAGTTGTAATGTTAATAAAATAATTTCCGTATAAAAAGTAAATTTTTTTTAGTATTTTTAACAATTTTTTTTATTTTGATCTTGATAACCAGCTGTTATGTTTTATTTACATACATTTTTTATTTGAAAAAACAAAACACAACAATATTTTAAATATTTTTTTATAGAAAGAAAATTTAAAAAGATATTAAGAGATAAAAAGAGGTCTACAAAAATGCCGAGAACTATGATTTGCGGTAAATAATTTATAAATTGATTATTATTTATATTATTTTCAAGATAGAGATGAATATTCGTCATTTTTTATTTCGCCCATAGTGATTCACATTCTAAACTATCATGTAATATACATATATTCCAAGTTTTATTTTAAAATACTAAAAATATCTATTAAATATTAAAATACATAATGCAATATTTTTATATTAATTAATATTTTTATAGATAATTTTATAGATAATTTAATATTTTATAAAATATTTTACAAAATAATCATTTAGATATTTTATATATAAGAATTATATAGAGAATTTTTTATTGATCGTATTTTTCAAAAGTTTATATCTAAAAAAAAACTTTTTCGATAATTATGTAATTTATAGTATTAAATATCTGTTTAAAGAACAAATAAAAGAATTGATTACATGTAATACAAAATTAATTTTTTAAAATTAATTATTTTGATTAATTAATCAAATACTAAAAGATAAAAACCTGCAACAAAAATTTTTATCCCTCCTCCCTATTACTCCATTAATAATATAATTTTCGTTAGTATTTTTATGTTTATATTTTGAATTTTAATTTATGACTAGGAACTTTCTTAACACTAATGTTTAAATATTACTAATCTTTGCGTGTTTAAATATTATTAATTTTTTAATGGAAAACATTTCGGCCAAACGATTTAGACTAATTAGAGTAAGATTTTGGCAAGAGCGGTCGCGAATCCTTTTTTTAAGATACACTATAGTAGAATAAATTTAGATTTATTTAATCAATTGCAAGCAACAAATAACATTCACAAAATCAGATCACCTTTTTTCTTCCTCCCTCCATTTTTCTCCTAGTCATTCCTCAGTATCCTTCTCCGAACATTCTACTTTAAGCCTCAACCACCGAAGATTTTTATTCTCCCTTCTCTTTCCTTTTCTTCAATCTCCCTTAAAGTCGCTCTTTCCTATTCCTTGTATCTGAAGAAGTACTTATCATTAAATCTTTTTTTCAATATTCTTTACAATACAATTTTGACAATCATTATTATCATTTAATTATATATTGTAAGAATACATACCCTAGAATTGAAATTTTTAACTTCCTTTTCAATTCTGATTGATATCACCTCTGTGTAACACCCGCGAAGAACACATATGCATTTATACGCATTAGAAAATAACTATTGTTTTACTCAATTATATTATAGAATAATGTGTATAAATTAAAAATATTAACTCGTATTAACTTCTGAATAAATTCGTATCTTTATGACTAAATCATCATTTATTCATTAATCTTTTTTTGTTTGCAACTCTGAAGATTTCACTTGGTCCCGTTCCGCGTAACAAAAATCACATTTCTTTACCGAAAAGGGACCGCCAAAAATGCGAATGGCTTTCTAACATAAAGCAACTTTTCTGGTCCTGTTTTAGGCCTAAAGCTTCGCTCGATCCAAGACATCCTCTTTAAAGTACCTATTTCTCGGGAAAGTATTAGTTGCGAAAGTACTAATTTACTTTTTTTGGTCTATTTTTCCAGGCTTGAGCGTAATAATATTCTTCCTATTATTTATATTTGCGAATTTAAATTTATATATTATAAAAAATCAATATTCTCTTATAAAACATAATAAAATATACTAAGTTACGCATCGAATATAAAATTTGATACGTACAATAATTTTTTGAAGTATTAATTATATTTTGTTATATATATAATTTGATTATATTGTATAATTATATAACATACCAGTATGTTTGAATGTTACAGATATCATAGCTTTAATATTAACTTCATTGTTAAACATCAATGTAAGGAAAATAAACTTTTATTTAATTTTGACGTAACAAATTTATAAAGATTGTAGATATATATTATAAATTGTATTATAGATTACAGATCCGTTGCCTCAAAATGGATGAGCTAGAGTAAATTAGGATGAATAACTTTTAATAAGGTCTTTTGATATATATTTTTTGTGTGTCTATTGTAAAAGTAAATTAAAGTTTAATTTAAAGAAGAAAGATTATAAATTTGTTTAATTTGTAGATTTTATTGAATAAAAAAGAGAGTTTGTAAATTTATCAATTATAGATATACAGGTATGTGATGATAATTTACTCTTGTATCACGCGCCGATTTTTCTTATCCTGATTTCTTATAACTAATCTTGTAACTCTATATTCTAAAGCTTGTTTGTAGATAATGTTCTTAAACTTTGTTTTAACTGATATCAAATCAAATTATTAATCAATTAAATTATCTGTAATGTAATCTGTAATCTGTAATAAAGGGCATAAATGTTGAATTAATTTTATTATAAATTATATATCATGATACATATAAAATGCTATATAAAAATTTTTAATTAATTAATTTTGATTAATAATTTGACTTTTTTAGTTAAAATAAAGTTATATTCAAATTAACGTCTTATAAACAATTGTAAAATCGCACAATTACCATAATAAACGCGCAAAATTCGTCGCAAGATACAAAAGATAGCTTTATAAATATACGAAAACATTTCGCGTATTTTATATTTTATTTTACGTGCAATAATATGTAATCAGAAATGCCACTAATTCATTCAATTAGGTCACGCGATTAGGACACGCGATTAAGGCACGTGATTAAAATACGCGATTAGGGACACACTTCCCAAATGTTGGATGATCGCGGATTCCCATCGGCTTAATCAGCAAGTAAGGTATAATAACTAGAAGGCTAGGACTGTTAGGAATATTAGAAATACTAGGAATACTAAAGCTGTTAAGATTATTACAACTATGAGAATATTAAGCTATCAGAATATTAAGAAAACTTAAATAAAAACTTAAAATCATAAAATTAAATACATTTTTTAAATGTAAAAATTAATTATTAAAATTAATTAAATGTAAAAAATGATATATAACATTATTTTACATATTTTATTTCATAAATTATATATACATATACATATATTTTTTTTTCTTAAGTTATATACATATGTATGTATATATAATTTTTTTAATTTACAAAAAAATATATTTAATATACTCAATAATAATAGTCAGACAGATTTTCCATGTCAAAGCGATGATCAGTTCTCTATAAATTCCTATAAAAAAATCTTTAAAAACTTGAACGAAATCTCGAAAGGATGAATAAAGTTATTAAATGACGAATAAGATTAAAATGATAAATTTTGAAAATATCGAAAAACGGAGAGATAAAATTAACATGATCGTGTCAAAACTAGAGAAAACTCTTTAGTTGGATGTAACAGCTCTTATGAAAAACACAAGTTTGTCTCAGAAATAAAGCATTGTCTTTCTGCTTTTCACATGCGCAAAGAGGCGTGGTTATTCGCGGCCGAGTGTATCCGATCGGAGAAATCAACGATGCAAATATATCGGCGGGCAACAAAGCACTGATGGTTCGCCACATCACACGCGATCACAGCCGCCTGCGGGACATGTAACGTCCAGCCGATATTGTGCGGTTTCAGGTGTTTAGCAATAAAGAGGCGCAACGTGTCCCCGACATTCCCGGCGCGTAGCTGCTGTTACATCATAATTCTCAAAGATATATGCACCAAGGCAAATAGGCTAAACTTCATTTTTATCGCTCGCGAGAGACGATAAATCGGAAATCATGTCTTATATCTGTGTAAATTTGTGAAAAATAAAATTGACATCAAAATTTCATATTATTTTATTCGAAAATAAAAATAAAAATATAATTTAAATAGAAATACATGGTAAATTAAATTGTTTTATTATGATAGATTTTCTGATTGAGACAATAATAAAAATTTTAAATAAAAAAATCTCTTTTAATTAAAAAAATTTAATCCACAATTAAATTTTGTTTAACCTTTTTTGCTTATATTATACCGCTCTTTTACTTCTAATATTTTGTTAAACACGAATCCATAGATTGTAAGTTGCATAGATAAAATTATATTAGTATCCAAAATTATATACGTATATTTAAAATCCACCTTTGTTAAAGTAACTGTAAAATGTTGCGACATCTCAGGATAACACAATCAATTGGCAAAACTCTGGTTTATTATTTAGAAGAAGGATATTAATTTTTTTAATTTAATAATCTGCATATGTATACGCACATGCAGAATGTATTTGTATTTATTTTTATATTTGGATCTGGACTTTAATAAGAGAGGAAGGAAGAAGACAATGGATATATGCGGTTACAAATAAAGTCATTTTCTTTGAAAGGCTGTAGCAGGGGAAGTTTTACGAGAAAGTATAGGTGTTTTAAAAACGACTCCCGTCGTTCGCTCGGCATTTCGTATAGATACGAAAGATTCGAATAGTGATTCAGTGAGTGGGCAAACGATAGAGACGATTTTAGGAATAGAGCGTGAGGCGCGCGAGGTACTATGGTAGTACACGGGCATCACCCGGTGCACCAAACACCGTCTGCATTTTATGACCGGCAGTGAAACGAACGATAGAGAGGCCAGGCCGGTCGAGCAATTTCGATCTAGCCTGATGCGATTGTCCCTCTCGGATACTGCGAGATGGCCAAAGTTTTTCTACCGACGCGACGTTTGATACGTCATTTCACTCCCCGACCTAATTTCCGACTGAAATTACGAAAACACCTGCATATAAATTTCTGAAATTATCCATTTATTTGCAAATCAATTCGCAATATTTTCTTATAATTGCTACTAAATAAAAATTCATAAAAAGCAAAGCTCTAGTTTTTTCCAAATTTTGTTTACAAATGATTATAGAGGGAAAAGATTTTCTTTATATATTTTAGAAAAGCACTCGTAGAATGTACGTACGATAGTAAAAATGTCAAAATTACATGTATATCCGGTATCATCTGACGAGAAGTCATTGTCGTATCATCTCATGTTCTCGGTTAGTCGCGTCGTAAAAAGCGAGCGGGAAAGCGTGTACTTTATCCCTTGGCAAGTTACATTTTACGGGGGTATATCGCGTCCAAGCTGTTCTCCCGGTAAAATGGCGATCATCTTCCAGCCAATTAGATACGTTTCACCGTTATTGCCGATGCGTTTTAGTGTGATCGCAGGATCTGTTCAACGTACGAGTACGTCGGGGTAACGCTTTAACGATCGCTTTTAATGTAAATCATCTTGCACTTTACTGCCGTCGTTTTTGTAAATTGTATTGGTTTGTAATGTTGTATGTTACAAACTAGCTGCTGAAATTTTTGTAAGTTTAACCCATCTAGGATCGTATAATTTTTTGACACAAGTCTCGTTTGCTCAAACAACTATCATTGAATTATCAAAATTATATAGTTAAAATTATCTGTATGACAGCAGAAAATCTATTTAAAAAAATTTATTCTCAAAAATTTATCTTATTCTTTTATATTGTATATATATATATATATATATATATATATATATATATTAAAAATTGCTGTAACAGAGAATATATAGCTATTATTTATGCTTTATAATTAATCTTAACTTTCCCCTTAATTTCAAACATAAATCTCGTATGCCTTTAACATTTGAGCCATAAAATCAATTTGATGCAAAACTTGTTCGCGCGGAACGTCATCTCTCATCCGATAAAAAAAAATAACGTGAGTTTCGAGAAAACACGTCATTCACTGGCCACACAAAACGTATGGGGGGAGGGAAAAAGATGTCCAGCGTCGTACACGGTAAATGCAAAGTTTATGACGTGACCCCTTTCGTGAGCAGCAGCAACGATTTAATCCTACGTAGTGCTCCGTAATGACATTAGTCGGATTACGCCGCGCTTGCACGTCCGTAAGCATAGACGGTAAACGGTAAACGTACATCATAACTGTTATGAGAAAGGGTACTAGCTAAGCAAGTGAGATTAACCAAAGTTACGTCGTTTCGTTGCTTCTATAAGGGTTATACGTGCACTCGTTATTATACAGCTAACAACTTATTATTACACGTTATTGTATGATGTTCAAGAAGAATTTTGGAAATTCGATATCTTATGTATCTAAAACACTTTCTCGTACTAAAACACCTTCTCACAGATGTTTTATAATCATATTTCACGATTTTTGTGACTTTACAATAGTACATGCATATATCTATAATTTATACAGACTATTAGAAAAAGAGGTTATATATTTGATTAAATATATAATTATATTTATGCAAACAGAAGTATACAATATATGCAATATATACTTAATAAATTTTTTATCTTATAGTCACACTTTAAATTTTTGTAAGAGAAATCATATTCTTCTACGTATGATTTTTTTTATCAGATTATATAATTTATGTCCCTCTTCTTCTTGTTAGATCTTCTATCTTCTTCTGCGACGAAACGCTTCTATTCCTCTATTATTTCACATATAGAATGTCTACATTCTGCTATGTTCAATCAATAATTAACGATAACTTATGAAATTTCTATAAATTTCACGAATAGATTTGTGACAAGATGTCAATGATAATAAGATTATTGTAAACTTTTTATAGGACAATTTTGAATTTTGAATAAAATTAAACAAAAATAACCCGTAACATTCTCGAGTATGCAAATATTTGTGGCTTACATCTTACGTGACATAAATTGTGTCTCATGACATCAACTGCATATGAGAAATGTTGCAAATATATCCGCCTTCTTTTGTAAAGCGACCGAGCGAGGAAATGGTGAGCCGTATGATATAAAAAAATTGTCAAAGAAGGAGCACGCGCGTGTACGGTAATATTTTGAACAAAGTAAAACCGATGAAAACTCGTGGCAAGGGTTAACCGAAGCTAGCTCGATCCGGTGCTAAGTAGCACGAAAGACCTAAAAATAATCTTCCTTTGCCCTCGAGCAGGCAAATATGCTCAACCACTAAAGCAGCTGAAAACGCTACACGCGATTTTGCATGATAAACATATCATTTTGCTGCAAAGGACCACGGCAGATTTTATCAAAGGTTATTTAAAGCGAATATTTGATTTTTCTAGTCGAGTATTCAGAAAATGTTAACAATCATCAGTTCAGTCAGTCTTTCATGTTACATATTATTAGATCTTATTATCATTTAATACCTCTTAAAAATAGAAAATTTCTTTTTACAAATTCTCATGGGGATTAAACTAGTTTAAATTAAAAAGCAAGAAACTTAATATATATTTACTTTTGTCTTAAGTTTTTTTAGATATTTTATTTGTTAAGAGAGAAATGGAAATTGAACGTTATAAATAACACAAATTTTTGTCATAGATTTTTTTAACTATTCCAATTAATACTTATAAACGTAAATGTAATTGGGAAAAATTGTTTTATTTTAGCAAAAATTGTCTAATATAGTATAATATAATCTTATATTGTTTTTAATTATTTAATTAAAAAAGAACATGTTTTAATTTTCAATTAAAAAATCACACAAAAAATATATCTGTATTTACTTTTATCTTTAAATAAAGATTAATTTTTTAAATTCTCTTTTTATTCTTTTCTTAAATTTTTAATAGTTTAAAACAAGAAACTGTAATTTTTTTCAAGTCAGACACATACTAAAAGAATTTAAATTGATCAAAGAGAGACCAAATTTGTGTAAAAAAATAAAAAAGTTTGTGTATTAAAAAAAGTAAAGAAATATCTCGTAGATTTCATTAAATTTTATTATGAAAAGACAAAGAAAATCATTGAAATCTTGAAGCCACGAGGAATGTTACCAAGATCGAAATTTTATAGTTGATGTGAAACTGTTGTTGGCAATTTTATCGATGCGCTTTGTCAGTGTCAACAGGCGGGAAACACCGCACGACATCGCATGCCAAAAAGCGTCGCGTTCACTTAGCAACAGCCACCCAGTTAATTAGTAGTCTAGCCTATCAAAAGCAATGAGTATAGAAACACACTAGAGATTTTAGTCACGTTCTACTCTAATCTTTCGACAGGTGCCTGTGCAGAGATATTCTGGCAAAGCCAATGCTGTCTAACGTTGCATTGATCACCGCGTGCGGGCTCTAATTAGACTAGCGGACCATTATTCAATTTGAAGGGATATTTATCGCTAGTTCTGTTTACAATGGTCTTTTGTGTATTCTTCGAGGAAGACGTACCTCGTGGTGGAAAATTTTGTTCAAGGATCATGTGTCGCGCAGAGATAGGCTTTGTGTTTAATAATAGAATCAGAAATGGAGATCTGTCTACTAGTAATGTCAATCGTCTACGGATAATGGCAACTTTCTTTAAGCATATTTTTAGAATTTTAAGAGATGCTCTTTTCATATAAAGAAGATTATATTGCTATTAATTAATTTTTCAGACAAGTTTATATTTTATAACGTTTCATGAAATTTGTCGTAAAACTTTTTATCTAGTTTACTTATTAGAAAAATATTTAGAATATGATGCAAATAATGTAGAATTGCAGAATTAGAAAGTGCAAGAGCATGTTCAAAAGAACAAGATTACATAATATTAAGCATTACGTCGTTTACTATGTTTCCCGCCAAAGCTAGGCAGTGAATAGCATTGCTAATGTAATAGAAGATAGCTATTTACGCCAACTCATGGCAACTAGCTTACGCGAGAAGTACCGGGTGCATTATCTTCTACGCTACCCTACCGCGCATGACGTCGTCATAGCTGTCCCAGAGAACGTACCTAAAAGGGCAAATACGAGCGGGCCAATTAGAGGAATTAGCCTCGAATTGTCGAAGGAAAGAGCGTATAATTCAGGCGCGCGGTGCATCATTCAGTGACGCATTCCGAGACGGCGGAGAGCAGACGAAGTAGTCACTCCGGTTGAAAGGAACACGAGAAGGTAAGGGAGTCTGAGTCGGAGTCGGAGTCGGAGACGGAGAATGGGAAGGAGGAGGGGAAGATACAGGATGTTGCTGCCAGTATATCGTGCCAGGGCGCAGTATGTTGCGCGTCTAGGGTAACGCGTCGTGAATGTGACACACGGGGCTTTCAAGCCACCTAAGGCAACGAGCTCGCTTGCATACTAATAAGCTTGCGGATGGCTGAATACCCAGCTTTAGTTTGGGCATAATGGCAAGTCCATCTCGTGAGGTGTGGTGTCATCCCCTACCTCCCCGCGCTTCGCTTCTATGCGCCTAGACTCTGATCCTTCCTTTTCACGAACCGCAAAACGTTTCAACGCCGCGCGTGCTCCAATTCTCCCACGCGATCCGTCTAAAATCATCGACCGTCTTCGTGTATTTTCTAGCCCCAAACATATGGGGAGGACGGTTGATTAAAATATATTTTCACGTATCATTAATATTAAATTAATTTTGTAACGCTGTTATTCGCTCGCAAGAAGATATCGACCTGCGATGTCGGCCTTATTTCGCTTGATGCAACGCTTAAGCAACAGGTGCACCCCGTGCGATTCGAAGAAAGTTGCCTCCTATTAATCATCGAGATCACATACATCTCTCAGTAATTTTAGATACTCTTCTTTTTTATTTGTCTAAAAAAAGGATCGATTTTTTAAAATTAAATGGTGATAGAGAACGGCTCTGCTGTTTTAAAAGAATTGATTTTACTTAATTCAATGATATATTTTTGGACTAATTCGAATTAAATTTTTGTTACTTCCAATATCAATTTTTAATCTAATATCTATTTTGACTTTTAAGGAGTCATATAATATATAGATTATCCTCTTTCCAAATTATTTAATTAAAGTTTTCTTCTTTTAAATCTCTAAGTAAAAAAATATTTATTTATTAACTATATAAAGTATAAAGTATAGGAGTTTAATTTTTATATAAATTGAACCTATTATATTTCTTTAGAATCCATAAATATAAGAAAGTTAAGTTTAAAAATAGAAAATTTTGACTCGGAAATCTGAATAGGTTTCCGATTTTTTAATACATAAAAATCGTAAATGAAAATTAATTCTGGGATATCCATATTAATCTGTATTATTCATTTATATATTCAAACGGATTTACAGCATTTTCGAAATGAAGACTTATATTATTAAATTAATTTAATTTTAATAAAACATTTATATCATGTAGCTAATAATATGTATAATTAAATATCTCGGCATGTGTATGTATGGCAAGAACAAATGTCAGAAGAACGATTAATCAAATATTATATAATATATTTGCTGTTGCCGCTTGAGACCGTGTTAAAGTTTTACGTTGACTGTAAAATTATATACGTGCGTGAAACATGAATGACCGAAACGGGGGCATCGATTTTGCTCTTCGATGGAAGAACATGCCAGATGGAGCTCGTGGATAACGATCCGCGGATACGCGAGAAAGTAACACAGGATCTGCACAAAGCGTAGCGCATCCCAAAAAGCTTATCGTAAATGCGTTACGTGTGTACCAAAGAGTTTCGGTTACGCAATCGCGTCTGGACATGCAACATACATGTCGAATTTTATGAGCGTGGACCGATGGTTCTCTTATTGCAGAGCGAATCGTTTTGGCTTCTCTCGATACCAGAAAAGCCGAAACTATCCGGGATCGTGATTGGTTCTGTCAGTGCAATTCGCAGTTATTTCTCGCAAACGGATTTCTTCTCGTATTTTCCGAACTGGAGCGGTGCATATGAAAGGCACTATCAACACGAAATTACACGGCATAACGAACTGAGAAATGAAGAGACCAAGAAAAAGTAAATAGATTTTTATAAAATATTATTCTAGAGAAATAGAGAGAGAAAGAAAAAAATCGATATTTTTAATATGAATATAAGGTTACATAAAAAAAAATCGATATTTTAATTCCGAAATGACGTTACATAATTATCATCAACTTTAATTAGTAATGTGTTTTTTTTCTTTATTCTTTTTATATAGTTTATTATAATGTAAAGTACACAATTCGCTAATTAATTTATAATTAAATTATCACAGTGTTCGTCAAATACATAATAAAATTTAAGCAAATTGTATATGTTCAAGAAGACATCAAAGAAAAGTAATAAAGAAAATACGCGCCTCAAGAAATTTGATATGACTTTTTCTTCAATTTACAAAGTTAAATTGTAAGCTAACATTGCTTCTGTCTGTCTCTCTCTCTCTCTCTCTCTCTCTCTCTCTCTCTCTCTCTCTCTCTCTCTCTCTCTCTCTCTTTCTCTCTCTCTCTCAATCATTAATATTAAATATCTTAATATAACTCTAAATTAGTGTTGTTTTTTTTATACTTTTAAATAAAGTTCATTTAAAATTAATTAAAGTAATATTTTAATAACTTTATCTCTCAAACTAATTTATTGAAACTTTTTTCAATATTCAATTAAATTGCTTAAATATATTCATATCTATATTTAAATTTTTGTAAAGAAAATGTAAGGATGGTTCTATATTTAACAAAGAATATACATTTTTTATTAAACTAATTGTTATTTTCTGTAAGAATAAAATAAAATATAGACTATTAGCGTAGAAGTATATTCCCATATCGTATTTTATAAGAATAAAAAATCTTCTTGTTATAGTGAAAAATGCTTTGTCTTCTCTCCACATCCGTGATATCAGAGATAAATGTCATTATTCAAAGAAAGCTTTCTAAAAGTCGAGCCAGATCCATGATCGGGGTCCGGTCGGGGTCAACAGTAACAATTATTTTTCACCGGAAAATATCTCTTTTACTTTTTTTGCCTTTTCTCCTGCCAATCGTTAGTCAGTCTTTTCATGCTTTAACCATAAGAATCACTGCCTGCAATAAATTCTCCTCCTCCTAAATCCCATGACCTCTTATTTATCGATATGTATGAGGTCCCGCTTAACAATGGGGGGAGCTACGACGATGTCCTACGTCGGCGTTCTGGATATCGAAGAATTTCCCCTCTTATAAATTCAACCGAAGATCCTTGATAGTCCAACGCTTGAGTGGATTTCGCGGAATGGAACCATAAGTCCCTTGAATGTCCAAATACGAGGGATGGATGCGAGCGCGGCTGAGACTATCTAAATCGGATTACTATAAAACAACTGACCAAACTGGTACAAATCTTAAAAAATCACCTCCCATAAAGTAGTATTATTTTGTTAAAATATATAGTAAAGAGTTATATATATATATATATATATATATATATATATATATATACGGAATGGAAATTATTGTAATATTCCCACGCAATTATCTTCCGAATCATTCAAAAACAATATTTTTTTTTTCTTTCAAACAACGAATAGTAAATGGAAAATAATTGCGTGAAAGATTATAATAGAACATTTTGTGTATATATATATATATAAATTTTTAATAAACAAATTTTAGTGAAAAAGAGAGAAATTTCTTTTACAACTGTTGTTTCTGAAGAATAAGTTTAAAAAAAATTACAAGGCATTCACATTCAGCAATAAACAGATATTACAGATAACAAACGAGTGTTTTAAGAATTCTCAAGTTAATAGATTGTTAAGAGACTATTTTTAACTCGTAACATTAATAGCCAGGAGAAAAACGATATTTACGTGCTCAATAATACATTTAATCGTTTTCAAACGAGGGTCAATTGTGAACAAATCGCGTGCACGGATAGAAGCATTAGCATCATTAATCGCGACCACGTGGTCGAGTATACACACACATAATTAAACGTAATATTTCTAATTCGTATGCTTTCGTACGCACGTACAGTTTCGGGTTCGAACATACATTAACGCTGAATTCTTTATATGCCAACAGCGTCGTTAGGGGAACCGAACGACCCAGATCGACCGATTCGTTTCGGTAATGAGTTTGCGGTGCGTCCGTTATCGGGACACGTGTCGCCAACACGCTACGCGAGCCATGTATATCGACGACGTTTTACCCGATGAAATTCAGTATTCGACAATCGGAGGATGAAGTCTGGCTGTAGAATGCCGTCCATTGCCGCCGATCAAAAAGGCTTTTCGCTTAACGAAGGGACTTGTGGAATCAGCAGCCTGCCAAAATTGAGTTTGAAGCTATGTATGTATGTCCATCTATTACGATCTCTACGAGGATTATATAATAGAACTAAATATAATAGGACTTTATAATAGTTTAATAGATACATGGTGTGAAAATAGCCGTCAAAGTCGCTTTCAAACAGTTTTCTATAGAAACATTTTTTCATTTTTGTGTAAATCTTTTTCGTAGAAATCACTAATCCAACTGTAATTATTTTTTTAAATTTGTTCAAACAAAATTTGTAATTTGGTAAAAAATAAATTATAATTTGAGAGAGAAAGAAAAAAACAAAAAATTATAATTTTATTAAAAATTACAAACAATTAAAGTCACCAAAAAGTTGATTATATGTATTTTAAACGGCAAAGTAAAAATGCGCAATACTTTGAGAGCATTCCCGATTTCGAAACAATCAAAAACCCCATTTCATCACGCAAAAAATAATTTTATATAACTTTATATATGTTAATAAATTTTATTATTTTGTATTTTATAAATAATAATATTATATGAATAATAATTTTATTATTTTATAATTTATAAATATGTTATCTTAATTTTCAATTTATAATGTTTTAATTAGGCAAAACTTAGCTTTAATAATATAACATTAAAAAAATTAGTTTTACATTGTAATTTAGAGGAACAGAGAGAAAGAGAGAGGGGGGAGAGAGAAAGAGAAAGAGAGAGAGAGAGAGAGAGAGAGAGAGAGAGATTTGTAAGAAGAAAAATAGAAAAATATAAATAAACTTTGTAAATATTATTGTAATATATACGTCTTATGATTTTACATCTATTCGAACATCATTTCTCTCAATGTCAAATACATAAATACGTTATGTTGCCAGATTTTAACATTATGTATATAGAGATCATGAGAGATACTTGTCTTATTGTAATCTTATGTACATTTCGTAATTAGAAATTAGAAAGTTTTATTTGCACTGTGTGCGAAGTTGTTTTTTTTTTTTTCAAAAAGTAAGTTTTAAATTTTTAATAAAAAGGCACTGCAAAGTTTAATTGTTTTAGACATATGTAAAATTTAATTTAAGCAAAGTTAATTTAAGCAAAGAAAAATAAATAATATCACTTTTTTATATATTATTAGAAAGGAGCAAAAAAATCATATTTTCCATAAACATGAAGAACGTTAAGGATAAATTCAGCAGTACAGGTATTTTTCCTTTTATTGTTATAAAGTTATAATTTTAAAATATATGACGTATTTATCTAAAATTTGTAATAAAAGACGAAGTAAATATCTAGAAAAGGTCACACCTCGCCGATGATGTTGACCTAGATATATGTTATAGAGAGGAAAGTACTGATCAACTTTTCCTAATAACTTAAATGGCGGTCTCTTATACTTTCCGAGATATTTAATGGTAAATGTTTCCTTATAGGGAGTCACCCCCGATTTTAATGACCTTGATATATGTTGTAGAGGGTACACTCCTAAGTAATGCATGCTTTGAATTTTGCGGCGGTCTCGTTTGGTTTCTGAGATATGCGACTTTGAAATATTATACTAATATTCTTACACACATGTACAATAGTACTAATAATTTTCATTTTTATTCTTATGGAATAATATAAATATGAGTGAGGGAATATTTTCATATCACACACACACACACACACGGGGGGATGAAGTGCGCAAACAAGTACGGTGCGTACTTTGTTGATGGTAAATTACGACTTAACTGACAGTTATTTCTCAACAAAGTACACACCGTACTTTTCCGCACTTCTGTCTAGGACACTTCTACCGGCGGGATGGGCGCGGGAGGGGAGGGGGCCGAAGGCCCCCGCGTGTGTGTGTGTGTGTGGCCACAATGAAGAAATGTCGATTAAATATCTTTTCCACTTACACAGAAATTGCTTTGAGGAGTCTTAATAACTTTTCAATAAATGTCGAGTGCGGCCAAAAATCTTCACAACATTACTCAGGATGATGACCTTGATAACATATGTGAAGGACATTGAAATCGGGGGTGGTTCCGTATAAGTGAATAATTACCCGAAATTTTATATTCTGACGAGAATCTTATAATTTTAATAAAAGTTTTCATCTATTAATAAATGTATTATAATTTTAATAACAGTTTTCATCTGTTAATAAATGTATTATAATTTTAATAAAAGTTTTCATGTATTAATAAATTATAACATATATATAGCATTGAGTCATTTGAATGAGAAATTTTATTAAAATGTTTTGTTCATTTAGAATCTAATCAGAAGAAAAAAGTTGAAAGAAAACTGTTGAAAGAGAACGCTAAGTTGAAAGCGCATGTCTTTCGGCTAGAATCCATAATTGAAAAATCCAAATCCGTTCAATTGCAAATGTTAAAAATGGCATCGATACACAACAGTGAAATCACAAAATTTTATATACCGGATATGCAAATGCAATTATGCCATGAACTTCATCAATTCGCGGGATCCCGATGCCAAGAATTTGACCAAAATTTGAGATTGATTTTTGAAATCAATAGTACCGAACAAGATGTCCAAAAGAACGATCTGTACGCAATAGAGATACTGATAGACGAAAACGGTCGTGGAAAATTAGGAAAGTGGGCGTTGCCTACTATCAATGTGCAAAAAATATTATCGCAACATCCTATCGGTGATAAATCATCGATATTTAAAAATAATATAAAGCATTTTTTAAAAAGCTGTAAGCATCACGTTGATAGTCATCTTTGCCGTTTTAAGCAGTTTGAAGAATTGAGGGTAATTGAAAAAAACCTATTAACATAAAGATTAATTATTATTTGTTAAATACTAATTATTTGATTTTTCTCTTTTAAATTTTTTAATTACATTTTTAAACATTTTATAATAGTAAATCTCTATTTAATTTATTTTTAATGTTACATTTGTTATGATGATCATAACAATTAGAATAGAAATACTTTTTTTATATATTGAGAAATTAAATTAAAAATGTTTTTTAATTCTTAGGACTTTCTCTCTAGGATTACAAATATTAATATGTGTCGTAATCCAGAAATTACCGAAATTAAATTATGCATACCACAAATGAAAGATATAGATACTGACAAATTTTATAATGTTGTATTATATTTGTCTTATGAGTCTACCGGTGTAAGACCTTACAAATTAATCTCGACTACAGATATGGGCGAACAGCCACCGATTCTAGATAGAAAATTGAACAAGTATTTTGAACCTTTTCTGAAAAAAGATTTGAGCTCGGCATTTTTGGAGATCAGCAAATCACAAACTAAATTTGTGTTTTCAAAGATTATAGCAGACGATAACAAAGATATTTCAGAAATTTCCAATGAGCCAGACGAATCCATTGAGCAATTTTCAAGAAAGTTTCTTTATCAATGCAATATGAAGTCTCAGACAGAAAGCGAAAATGAAGTGAAACAAGGTGATGAAGTTATTTTGTATGAAAATGAAACAAAAACTTTGCTTTGTGTAGAAAAAAGAGTACTTATATAAATATTAATGTTACAGGCAGTACAAGGAGACATGATTCTTCGGAAGAAGAGGTAGAAATTCAATCGCGTAAACGTAGACGGTTGATAAAAAGAATGTCACGCGGTACAAAAGGCGATACAAAAGGATCGCAATATTTAAGAAAAAAATTGTAATTGAAATATTGCGAATATCGATAATCTATTTTAAACGTTGCAAGTGGAGTACAACTTTCTCTACAACAGAAGAAATCTGGATCATGCAAGAAGGATACTGAATACGTAAATAGAAGATCATTAATCGTAAAAAAGTTTTCGTTCGGAAAAAACGAAGGACAAGCAAAATCCCGAAAAATTATAATGCCGAAATTTGAAATATGATTATCATGATATTTGTGAAAAAAAATTCATTTCACTCCGTGGAGTGCGTCAAGCTGTGCAAATTTTCCGAAACAAAACATATTCTTACTTTTGAGAAGAAGGCGAGAGGGGGGAAGAAAAAATTCGAAATCTGACAAATGCTTCTTAAAGTAGAGACATTAAGTTTCAAAATAAAAAAAAAAACTTTTAGATAAGACAATGTTTCGCGGAGTTATGATTATTTGAAGTTGAGTGAAATTTCGATAAAAACTTTTGTTGCGCTAATTTTGTTGCTCAGTGTATTTAAACCAATCTTAATTTTAATAAAGTTCAATAAAAATTTATTTAGCAAAAAGTATTTATCAAAATGTGGCTAAATATATTTTAAAAAAAGTGAAACAAAATTATTTAAATATGTTAACTTATGATTAATATTAAGTACCTAAGAAGAAGATAAATAAATAGTTAAATAAAGATAGATAATTTTGTCATTTCGTAGCTATACTTACTCTTTTAATATAAAATATTACATATCTTTTCTAACGAAAATAACAATTAAGATTCTAAAGAAAAATCTTAAATTTACATGCACAGTGATATTTGCACAGAAGTCTATTTTGCTTATTTCGTCACAAGCATTACATTTTTAATCATTTAAATAATTCAAAAATCTTATAATAATGATAAATATTATAATTAAGAAAAACTAAGGAATATATTATGAATTATAAAAAGAAATAGATTTTAAAACGGGCAAAAAATCTATTATTAAAATTGAAAATCAAAAATTCTTAGTTTTATGTTCTATTTTTGTTTTGCTGTCTTATACCGGTCGTCGCAATGCACTCTAATAGGTGTGTACGTTTAATTGGCATATTCTATATACTTTCTGACGAAGCTATAAAACAAGCAAAAAGAGGATTACGACTTTTGAACCGTATGAAAGTAGAATAAAAGTGGAAAATTATACTTAGCGCGAACTTGAAAATTTTAAGGACATATAATAGACAGACCAGGAAGAGGCAAGTTTTACAGTCTACTTTACGGCAATTACGAGCTTAACATTACATGCAATGGACTAAGACAGAACGTCGGACGTCACAAATATTCGCGTTCAACGAGCTTACAACGCAAAGTGCGCTAAATATCCCTCATACTATGAAGCGCATTATCGCTGTCGACGTTTATTAAGGAAGAAACGCGACAGCGATGTGGCGTGCCGTAATTCCAGCCAAGGCTAAGGATGGGTAAACGAAGGCCAGATAAGGCAAGGATGAAGTAAAAGGTACGCAGAAAATAAGAAAGCAACAGCAAAAACTTGCTGGCAATGAAAAAACTTCTAATTTTTCGATCACATTGTTTAAATGCATAATCGACTGGAAAAATAATTAATTAGTGAATTATATAGTTATAAAATATGTAAGCGAGGCAAAGTCATGAATTGTTTAATCGTAATCGCATTTTAATATCTTCAGAAACGTTCTTTGTTCGTCCTATAAGTTTCAACATGAATTATCAATTCTTCATTTCTCGACGATACAAGAGAACGGTATAAAATATTGAAATATTCCTACAGGTAATGTTATTCATTATTAACCAAAAGGTATTTTACCCAAAATTAATGAAAGACGAAATTAAACGAAGAAAATTAAGAACCAAAAAAAGAAGAACATACTACAGACATTTTTAAATCAATTTTTGAGTCTCCAATCTTTTTCCGTGTATTCTATTTCTCTTTAACTTTTCCACCTATGTGGTTCGCCATTCGATATCAAATCTCTTCGCACGTCATACATAATCCCGAGGCGTATTTATCGAAAATTACCTGGCACAAACGCAACGCACAATCTCGAAGTTTTCCGTGTACCTCTAGACTGCATTTACGGGTCACCATCTCTCTCCTTTCAGCCGTCTTTTATACCTTACTTGTGTGTGTGTGTGTGTGCACGGTATCTCTTTATAAATTTACAAACGGGTCACGAACGTCAGCCCCCTTAATAAGAGGCACGCCGGGTACGCTGTAATTGACACGTCGGATATATCCGCACGTGGATTTAAACGCGCCCGCGTGTGTGGGGAAGCATAGTCAGAGACGTTGATTCCCTTGTTAAGGAGCGCCGCGGGACGTCGTAGAAACGAAATGAGAAAGGTGGAGCGCGGCCTGAGAAGAGGCCATTCCGACCTCATACCCACCGATAAAAACTCGAGAGCCGAAAGAACGGAAGAGAAGGAAGAGAGGAAATTACGGGAGCGGAAGCGATTGGCGGTAGGAGAGGAGATACGGCGGAAAGTAAGAGAAGGAAGGAGCAGCCACGGATCAACGCGTGTAAAAGGAAGAGTCGAACGCACGTTGTGCTACTGCAGCAAAAAGTAAGACGTGAAAGGAAGAATAAACGATGGGAATGGGAAAATCAACGGAAGAGCTCGTTGATTACCGTAAGGAGATCCGAAACCGGAGCAATAACGGCCACCTAAGACAAAAAAAGATTGGATGGAAAGTGAAAGAGTAGATAAAAGTCAATGAGATCAAATGTAGAGCAAGATTCATTGACGAATAAAAATGTAACTGTGTGCCGTAAGCAAAATAATTGTAAAATAAATCCAATGTATAAAGGAACATTATTAAAGCGTAATTATTTCACGGCTGTGTCATAAATACAATGTTTTTTTTTTTTTTTAATTCTTTCATGTTAATGCTATTTTTGTCTTCTACTAAATTATCCGAATAAAGGATTAAATCAAAATTTTTAGTTTTTTTATTTTTTGTCGATAAATTTTTTATAATCTCAAGAAGAAACAGAGGCGTTAAAATAATCTGTGAATAAAATATGTAAAGAAGAGCAAATCATGAATGTCCTTAAGATATAAAATCCAAAATTAGAAACAAGAAACATGCGATTTTAATAAAATTAAAAATTGAAAAATTAAAGATAATAAACAGTACATGCATAAATTAACAAGTCGCAAAAAATACAGAAGACAAATTGCAAGAAAAAAAAACGCAAATGTCGTAATATAAAAATATTCACGAAGATACCCGACTATCGTAAATTCACTGTTGCAGCATGCTTACCAAAAAGTGGAATAAAAACGTAAAGACAGAGAACAAAGATCGCGGTGGAAAGATCAGCGGAAGAGGATCGCGTTCAGCTTAACGTGTTACTTTGTATTTTATCGCCAGCGACGCCATAAGTATAACGTCGGCGGGGAAAATAGGTGTAAAGTGCTTTTAACGTAATCACTTGCTCGTCGACCGCAGCTACTAGCGGGAAACTTTCGAAAGTGAGAGCTTATAACGCGTGTCTGATGCGTAGCCGGACCGTTACTACTTGCACGAGCGCCGCGTCTGACCATTTCGGCGGTTTCTACTTTCTCCTTTCGCTACTTTATGCGCGCGTGTCTTCCCCATCTTCCTTTCGCCTTTCCACATTTTCCTTTTTTGTCTTTTCACCCCGAGTATCGAACACGTTCGCTGGCGGCTACTGACCAGAGCTCAGAGGAAACCGTACTTAAACCCATTAGTGGTATTGCCTCGTTTTAAAGCCGACGGCCCGCAAGAAGACCAACACATCGTCGCATCTTAGAATGGCTGAAAGAAACCACTGATTACATAAGTGAGATTGAAAATGTTGATTGAATTTTACGCTGCCAACTACTTTTGTCTGCAACGTGACACATTCCTCTGCCATCTCAATTTCCTTCTATTCTATATTTATCGTTTTCTTTACGAGAAATAAAATTTCAAGTATCTACTTATTAACATCAGAGAGAAAGAAACTTGATATATCTTATAAATAAAACATAATTGTTTGTTTACAGTAGAAAATAATATTTACAGAATAATTTGATAAAACTTGTGACTCTCTTTACATTTCGTATGTGTTTCAAAGAAGGGAAATTTATTCAGATTGCTCATGTTTGTGAAAATTTCTTTCTAAATATTATATGACCAAGTTTGAATTGAATCGATATGCAGAATCATAAATTTAGCTTTGATCTTGAACCATGCGCTGTTAATATTGATAGCAATCAAAACGCATATTAGAGAATCGATTAGCGCTGTTCATATGTACTGTACTCCATATAGTCTAGTGATCAGTATATAGCATTTGAGGTAACGCACATCCGATTCGTTAGAATATATGTATCTGCTCATGTAATTGATTTGATTGACGTTTACTTTTATTAACGATCTCTATTTATCTGTCAATATTTTTTTACTACTTTTGTAAGTAATCACGCTTATGATGTTGCGCGAGTAAACCACAGAAGAGATATATCTCACATACCGAACAAATATAAGTGTATTTGCCAATTTAGAACATAGAAGATCAGGACATGTTGGCTACTGCAATCCAATTTTCTCATCCAGTATGGAATTCATGGTACGTTGCTCGCGAAATAAAAAGAAATAAAATCATAATCTTCAACGTCTTGTAAAAACAAACATATCACAATCTGATGGCATAGATACGACGAACAAAACAAACATTTTAATAGATTTAATATCATAAATCAATAATGTGAAAGCATTACATGATAAAACTCTTTATACTATCATACAATTCGCGGAATAAAAATTAAAAGAAAAAAATCACAATGTAGATATTAACGATCCAATATTTTGATAAGCATATATAAAATAGTTATACATTTTTCATTTGTATTTCAGATATCTCACAAAATTCTTTTATTAATTTAAAGTATAAATTTCTTTCTACTTTTCTCCTTCTCTCTCTCTAATTTTAAACCGTAATTTCCGACGCGTTGAACATTATCGTGGCACGTAAACTCATTTTCCCCGGACGGGGAAATCTCTCTCGTGCGAACAAAAGGGCAAGAGTGGAGCCGGTCACGTGAGGGAGAAGATCCTCAAGAGGCTCGACCTAGCGCAAGATGCCACGTGTCGCTGGGGATGTGAGAGAACAACGATGAATTTTTGACTTCCCCATAGAAATCTTGGATCCGCGTCACGCCAGCCCAGAACAGAAATCCGTTCGTCCGTCCGATCGTTTATACTGCCTCGCCGATTTGCAGGGGAGGATTTGTTGAACAGGAGAGGACACGAAGCGAACGGCGAAAGAGACGGCGTTAAAGCAGGAGATCCCGGGGGTGGTGGTGGTGGTGGTGGCTGGTGGTTGCCAGCGACAAGAACGGGGAAACAGAGAGAAAGAGAGAGAGAAGGAAGGGAAAGGACGGAACGGGGAGCAGAAGGGGAAACGGAGGTTGGCGGCAAATTGAATCTCGCGCAAGACGTGACCGCCCCCGGGAACACCGGGCGCGTCTGTACAGTGAAAATCACGACACGACTCTGCGGTCCACAATACGTATTACCCACGCTTCGTGGAAGTCGTGGCATTAGGCAACGACGTATTTCTCGTCGTCGCCCGTACGGAGAGACGATGAGATTCCCGACGTCGAGGGCTCCGAGAGACTCCTCTCTTACTCGGGATTTTCATCTTCTTGTACGACGCTCGCGATGCTCGCGCTCGCGTCGAAGGTGAGGTTGATCCCGTGATGCACGACGAAAACAATCCCCGTAGCGTCGTTCACGGAAACATTCAAGAGACTGCTTTAAAGCGATGCCAATTAATTGCATCGCTCTCTCTGGAAATACTCATTTTACACGGGTGCTATTGAATCACAGACGTTGATTAAAAATACTACCGGGTATTTTAATCAGAGATTCTGGAGGTCAGACTAAAGAGAACAATTGACGATTTCAATATTGCGACGTATCTGTCGAAGAATAATACATAAAAAATGTTGATGAATTATTTAAAAATATTTTGGATTTTTTTGACATTTATATAATTGTTTATTAAATAGAATTTAATTCTTTCGTTCACATAAGTTAGTTTTTTAGATCATAATTTTTTTTAAAGTCGATATCGTGCATAGGTGGAAATATATTAAATGAGAAGATCAAAGAAGATGTTTTACACTTACGATAGATAGAGAAAGTGATAACATAACGATGGCACTTTCCCTTTTTCTAGGAACATTCTACAACATCTGCTTTATGGGAATTTACGCCTTTGAGCTTTATGACGGCGACTAAAAAAACGGAGGTTCTACGATATAGTTATAAAGTATATGTATAAAAATCGCTTTCCCATGCACGTTATCTATCCTAGATGAAGAAAGTGACGTGAGAACAATGACGTCCTTCTCGACATATTATAGACGTCGACGACGTCATTGTCGTGATATCCACCGTGACGTCTGCAACGTTGCGTGACGTAAACGAGATTAGCGAGACATGTCGTCGAGTACTCAAATTTTCCTCCTTGTCGCACCTCGAGCCTTTAGTCTTTAGAGTGAAAGATTTCAAACGCAACGACAATAAAATTGTCAAGCGCTATCAAGTATATTGATTATTGTTTTAGTGAGTAAATAATAAATAGAATGTAAGAATAAAAACATGTTAACCATCATTGAAAATTCTTCTTGTCAAATTTTAATAACATTATAAAATAAAAAAGTCTAATTGCTTAGTATCGTAAATGTATATACATATATTATTATTGTAAATATAATATAATAATCATGTTTGAATATATTAATATAAATCGACGATGTTTATGTGAAATGATAAATTAAAATTTTGTTACATTTTATCCAAGTCCAAATAACTCTTTTTATAACGCTATTATTGTAAAATAATAATGCCATTATATATTAATTATAATTAAATTATTTTATTTTACTGTATAGTTTTGCCGAAATTATAAAATTATAAAATTATTTAATAAAATTAAATTTATTTGAAATTCTCTTATTAAAACATATTTACAATATTCTAGAAAGTACGAAAAAATATTTACATTATTTGAGAAAAGAATGTATTAACTATATTTATACGAATTTAGTAAATATGTCAAATATCGATTATATTAATAAAATTAATTATATTAAATAAAGTTACGTTTTAAACAAAATAGATTCGTTACCATTACAATTACGTTTAATATCACGAATTAAATAAATTATGTCATCGAGACAAATGGAAAACCTTTTTCATCTAAATATAATATGCGTAATCTCTGCTATTTCGCTCGTGATTATTTAAATATCTTTCTAAAAATATAAATATCAGTCGACAATTTAATTTTTTAATTGGCATACATATATTTTATTTATAGATTGTTGATACTCAATAATTGATCTTACACGCATTCACAAAATTTAAAAGAGAAATTTAAAGAATAACTTCTTATTTATACGTACGCTACGTACAAGAATTATATTTTTGATACGTATACTTTCTCGTATATGAACGTCGAATAAATTACATGCCTTCCGGTGACGGCAATCCGAATGAGACAGAGCGTACCTGCAACGTGGACGATTTTTCCCCGGATTTTATTAAGCGCGTACCTACGCAATCGGAGCAACTCGTGCGGGTGCGCTGTGGGATTTGCACGTAAAACGTCGGATGCCCCGCGGACTCGACTACGCCTGGATGAATGGAAAATTAAAAACGCCAATCAGGTGGCGGAATCCAGCCTAGAGCAATGCCGTCGGTAGTGTCACTCGAAAGGTACGAAAATAAATTTTTCCTCCTCCTGCCTATACTCGTGCATCGCGTAAATAATAAAACTTGTGTAATCGTTGCTTATCGCTACAAATATGCAGATGCAACAGCAAGTTTTAGATTAAAAGTTTTAAAATAGGCATTACTTTTAAAAAATAACAACAAAATTTATATAATTACAATTATATTTTTTAATAAAAAATAACTATAAAATAAAGTAGATTAAAAAATTGTTGTATTTTAATCAAAAATATGAATTCTATCACTACTTTCTCGTACAATTATTATTAATTATTTGTTATAAAACTTTACTCTTAACCAAAGTGTAGTAATGCATATAGAAAACATATATAATATATTAATTGAGTTAGTAAGACGTACAGAGAGAGAGAGAGAAAGAGAGAGAGAGAGAGAATCAAATATTCATATTGTGAAAAAAATTATTGAGACCAAATAATATATTCTTAAAATTTCTCTTCAGTCTTTTTCACTCATTTTAATGGCATATATACATATATATAGGCACAAAATAAAAATATCGTTGTACACTCAATCTTTTACAAATATGAATAGTGAAAGAGCAGCGTAAAAGAAGAACATTTTATGAAAAAACAAATATCCAAAAAATAGAAAAAAATACTTTAATTCACTATGAATATTTGACTGTATATATCTGTCCAAATTACGTTAAAAAATAGTTTTTCTCTCATAAAGAAGAATACATTTGGATCGTGCAACTATTTCTTATGCCAAGCAAGGTTGATGTTGGTAAGGATTACGCTATTATTGAGGCAATCTATAAATCAATTCGCTCATGCAAATTTCATCGAATTCGATCGATAAGCCAATTGCATGGACTTTATGCACTGACATGAACGTCTTCGACGCATCTGATGTGTATCGATGTAACTTGCGGGAATATCTGAAGCGAGTGTTTCACATTGAAGGGACCCCTGCTGTTCGTTATCGTGTGCTCCCCTCTGTCCCGCCTACTTATCAAGACTTGCCTAAATGCTGGAACCACCCTAGCAATTAAAACGTGCACGCAATACGTCACGCGATCTCCGACCAACACCTCTGTCTAAACTAATTACGAAGCGAGCCTTCGGAGTTCCACAAGTTATGTACATTAGTAGACAATGTGTTGCATTCGCGATCGCAATCCAGATTAATGTACAAGACACGATTTATGTGAATAACACAATTTTTCATTATTTTTGTGCACAGATTAATCTATTAATTTTTATTATATATATTATTTATTGACAAATAAGTAATCCTTTTTCTTTAACTATCATTACTACTGTTATTATTATTATTATTGTTATTTTTTTTCTTCTACAATAAATTTTGTACACACTTACGCGCGCATACACATATTCGCAATGAATAATATATTAGTTACGCATAAAAATATAATAGTGGTAGATCTAAAAATGGGAACATACAATCTCACAGACAGTTTAATAATTAATAACGATCTATCGTGATATATCAAAGTGCTCGCCGAATGGATTGACACGGCGTGTCAACGTCAATGCATAACATATGTGCATTGATCGCGTAAGATCGATATGGTCTCCGTGTTCTAGTTTCGTCGAGATTAAATCGTACCAATCGCGTTTCTAGGAATATTAATATCGCGACCTCTTTCCGTCATTTTTTTATCAACTTAAAAATTATTACTTTGTCATAAATTTTACAATTGTGCAAAATTTCGTTTCAATTTCTTATATACTTTCGTATTGCCGATATAAAGTCTAAAAAATCCATGATTCTAATCGATAAAATGGGAAGAAGAGAATGCAGAATCTTTTGAATAAAATAATTAAAATTATTATTTCAGACAGAAACACAATTTGCCATGTGACACATATTACGTTTCAAAAAATAAAACACAATGCAGAGAAAAATTGCAACCAACTATATAAGTATATATCCTTTAAGGCTAAAAAAAATATAGCAAGGAATGTGTGTTTTGCACATAATACTATATCACACAGAAATTGTGTAAGAATTGTATTTTATTATTAATGTTGCTTTCAAGTTTTACAAATAGATGGAGGAAGACAAGATATATCGCAAACAAAGTAGAATGCAAAAAACGCTTGTTTGTATCTGATTTATTTTCAACTTCTATATTCGCGAACACAGTAAAGAGATCATGCGCGGGGCAGCATACGGGGCACTTTTATACATGGAACGGTGAATAATGTAAAACGCTCCATTTGATTTTACCCGGGATTTACAGGAGGAATCGCGGCGAAAGGAGAATACGGCAGCGCTTATCTGCTTGAAACTCGCTAATCTTGTTAGAGGAACGCGCACCGGGTGCACCGAGATGCCATTTCTGAAGATTGCAATTCAATACGGCGCTCTCTCGTCGTGCTGGCATCCGTGCAGTTATCGTTACCGTGACTCACGATATTGTCGAGCCTCCGCGTTATCCAACATATCCTAGGTTGCCCGTGATCATTCGAAACTCTAGCATCGTATAAAGAAACGGGGACGTTAATCCACTTCTTTATCGTACTCGGCCAATACGTCGGCCTTATCGGCCTATTCGGCCACGCGAATTAAAACATTTAAAACCAATGTTATACCCATATAGAGTTATCGTCGAATCCAATTTGCTAGCAAATAAAGATATTTTATTCTATATTAAAGGCGAATCTGGTATACAAATCTAATATTTAATATTAAAAATTAAACAGTTGTAGAGCAAAAATGCTGCAAAAAATAGTCTTTTTCTAAATATTAGCTAAAAAACTCTAAATGAAATATGATGTGGTCAGATAGAAACATTCTATACTTATAATACCTTCAATACAATTTATATTTCTATTATATCATTGAGTTCAAATTCTATCAAAGTCTGAAAAAATATTGTACTATTGAACAATTTCTTTTTTTATATCGTCTAATGATATTAGTAATATGCAATTTAATATAAAAGTTTTTGTCGAATCCAAAAATGTTGGTATTATTTTAAAACATTATATGCATATAGACAGATATCGACGGGTAGCGATTTTGCAATTTGATCCAATGAGGTCAAATATGAACATTGCCTCGTCCATTACTCCTTAAAGCACTCCAACATCATCCTTAGATATGGACAAGTTGATCACGTTGCGAACGAGAACGTATTCGCGCTCGAGCGGCATTAATTATGCACGCAAGTTGAGCACACGGCTGCATACAGCGAATCACTCGGTGTTACCGACACCCAAGCGCGCTAATCGCTGGAATAATCTCGTATTTATATCCGGATTAAACATACACAATCGTGGGATATCTTGCTCAATCAATCGAATTCAGTCCATGTACCAATTCAATTATTATCAATAAATTGTAATCGATAAAAATGTCGACTCGTGTATTGAAAGAATAAATAAATTTACTATAAATATGTAACTTTAATATATAATAAAAATTCTTTTAGATAAAAATTAATTCAAATATTTATTATACACACAATTATTAAATTTAATTATATCATATTTATTTTCTTAATTACTAACTATATTTTTCAAATTCTTGTATCGATATATTTTATCATATTAAATGAAATTTCATACAGAATGATTACCATAACATTAGTTTAATCAATTCTATGCGGCCGAGTAATTTAAATTTAAAATGAGTTTATTCACTATTAAAAATTAAACACGTAAAGTATTAATCATGCATCTACAAAAATACCAATGTTGATCTTATCGTCGCAATATATATTTAACAAATATTTTATCGCCAAAGGATGAAAGAATTTTTCAGCGAATAAGTTGCAGCTGATTGTGTTATCGCTACTTTACGAGAAGAACGAAGACCTAACTGACCTTTCCGACTAAAATGTATCTGCTCCGATCCTATATTTACGATAGCGAATGAAATGGTATTTAAGCTGAGACCAGTTTTGTGTTTAAAAGTGCACGAACGCCGGGAGCTGGGAGCGGTCGCGGCAGGCAAGGATGCAACGTGGCTATACACGCATCGCGTTCTTCGTAAGCTCTCGGCCGTAAGAACGCGAAACAGACGGCACGAACGCCATTCATAAGTTACGAGGCTCAGCCGATTAAATCGTCTTCCGCAATTAAAAAAAAGAAAAAAAAAATAAAAAAGCGCACGGAAGTTTCCGGTGCGATACGAAATTCCACGATGTAATGCCGCGGCACGGAAGCTCCTATGCGTCTTGGCGGTTCACCGGGTATAGTGAACCAACCGGAATCGATTCGTATCCACTGAATTAATTACGCGCCCATTTTCTACCTCGTATTGAAACTCCCGCGGTTCGTCCCGCGCTGCCATACCATTTCCACGTTCATCGATCCACGGAATCGAGTGCGCGGAAATAAGGAGACCTGACGTCCTTCCCGGTCTGAAAGATTACGTGGAAACCAAATGGATGGTACGTCGCGCAGTTAGACAATTGGACGATCAGTGTCAGATTTGACATGTCTTCGCGAAATATTAATCTGTATTTAAATTTTAATGTATTTAAATAAGGTTTAAGGTACTTAAATAATTATTATATTGAATTCAAAAGACTAACATTAGCCTTAGAATTTACTCTAATTTGTTACAATATTAAAAGAACAATGATTATTTAAAAAGAGCTTAAAGATATAATAGTAGCCATAGTGAGGCAAACTGTTCAGCAAATAGAAAATGTCATATATTATTAATAGAACTTAGTACGTAGTCTTTTCCATAAATATAATGAATTTACGTATTACGTTTGCATTTTAGACATTGCCTTTTAAACTTTACATATATAATATTTTAATTTTTTATTTATTCTAAAACAAAAATACATATCAATGAGCACATTTATTCTGCAATGAGGAATAATATTATATTGAAAAATAAACATATAACAGAGATATATTTAATTAAAGTACAGTAAAATAGTCCATACTTAACTGTTATAATTTACAGGTAATTAGTGTTCAACTCCGATTAATAAATATACCCAACTCACATTAAAGATAAATGAGCAAAAAAAGGCAAATGAGCAAGAATAATGTTTTATTCATAGAGCGTCTGTATAAATGATTAATGTTAGTAACGGTTATATTTCCACAACAGGTGATACGTAATAACGTCATTATTATTAATTTCTACACACGATTTTGGGAACATGACCGTTGTACAACAGATGTAGGTTCGCGCATTGTATCCGTCGCCGTTGTCAAAACGGATATAGCAACAGCGGTCGAAAATAATTGAGACACTTGAGCGAGCAAAGAGATTTGGAGCGCGGCCAAGAGGAACGAACGAGCGAACGGACGCGTCTCCGCGAATGACTCTCATAACGCTCATCGCGCATCGACTTATACCACGTTCCAGGGGAAAGCCTTCGAAGCAACACGATCTCCCGAAGCTCATCACTCGAACCAGAGTTATTTACGGATTCGCATGTAGACGGCGAACGTCGCATCGTCGAAATGCAGCGATACCGCGCTCCCGAGAGCGCATCCGCGAAATTATTCTGGGGAGGGTCGCTATTTCGTTCCCCTCTTCCTCCCCCTTTCCCCCGTTCCTTGATGGTAACGAACCTCAGCTCATCGGATTATAATAGTGATTCCATTAAATCGCGCGAGTCATTACCCGAACGCGTTGCATTACTGCAATAATTATACTACGCTCACTGTCGGATAAATAACGTGTAGTATCATTCACGCCACTAAACAAGCATTATATATCGACCTTATTTGTAGCAAATGCAAACATTAAAACAATAAAGAAAACAAACACTCTTTCCTCTTTTGTCTGAATAGTTGTTTGTTCTTCTTATTAAATAACTTTATTAAATATATAGTTGTCTGTATTTTTTATTAAATTTATAATTTGAAAGAGAGAGAAAGCATTATACAAAATATGAAGATTGTTTACCATACGTATAATAATACGTAAATACAACGTATTACTGTGAATAATGCCAAGACTCACATTGTAAACACTTATAAACAGTGAAGTGATGTATTTACATTATTGTATATAGTTGTTTTTATATTAATATTTGAATTTCTCTATAATAACGTAAAAGCTTATTACATGAATTTTATAGAAGTACACTATTTATCATATTTTATATAATGAGATAATTGACGTTACGTGTACATGTTTTGATCTAACGTTAGAGATATATTTGTAAATAAATAACATTTTAAAACGTATTATTAAACTGGAAGAATTTAGACTAATTGTAAGATACTTTTAAATCTCCTGAAAAATCAGTAGATAAAAATAATTGGAGTAATAGTTAGACAAGCATATGTAAGTATAACGTGGAGAGATGGAAATACGAGATGCTAGGCGAATCATATTTTCGTGGCATAGGTAGCAACCGCTGTAATTAGAGCGCCGGCTTCAAATAAGATTACGTAGTTCCGACGGAACGTTATCGGTCGGTCGTTGCTTTAAACTTTCAGCATACGGCGTTATACAAGCGGTCGGTACCAAGCGCTATAATTATGAAACGCATATGCAACTGATCTCTAGAACAACGGGATTTGCGAAATCAAGCTCGGAGATGTTCTACGGATGCTGCTACCGTATTTGTACCGAATAAAATGAGATGGTAGAGTAATACCACAGCACAAGACCATTAACTTCTAATTCAGATGTTTAATTAAAGAAGTATATGCTCACTGTTTTAACGAGATTTTTTTGCACGTGAAAAATAAAACTTGTATTTTAACATACAGTTTTTTGTACGCACGTATATGTGTGTGTGTGTGTGTTTCTGACAGAATTGTATGTAATTATTAATATACACTGGAAAGAAAGAAAATAATATAGTACAGAAAAGAGATTCTCAAACTTTTAAATAAAATTGTAGATTTTAATATTTAATATTTATTTAATATCGTTATTAATGATATCCGTCAAAGAGAAATATTGTTCCACCGTAATATTTTCTTTCCATAAACACACATATATATCTATATATATATATATATATATATATATATATATATATATATATATATATATATATAGATTTAGATCGGAATAACACTCTCTTAAAACAGAATCAGTATATTATCACTGATAACAGTGATTTTAGGTGTATAAATATCGCACTGTAAACAATAAAATCTCGTTAATTTTCAATGAAATAGTTACTTTTTCGGTGAAATCTCATCATTGCTTTAATCAATGATATTTTCGCTTATTCAATTTAAGAGAGTATAATTCACGATGTAATGTGGATCACTGATATTGCCTAGTAAATGTCAAATATAGCACAAATCAGTCTCCCGAGCATAGTTAATCGTACGTACTTTATGAAAGCCACTATGCGCCTCTAATCTGCACAAATACACTTAAGAGGTTGCCGTAAATATGGTGGAAGCTAACCATAAACTCTGACCATAGGATTACGGATTCATGGACTCATGGGTTTACGGGTTCACTTAACTCTCTCTCAGTGGTGGAGCGCGTGAGGCTTTATAGTTACTTTAGATTTATAGTGTGTATTCGTCCTAAGTCTCTCAGTAGTTAGTAGGAACGAGGTGTTCTAGCAATGTCCTGTTGGTGCTGAAACAATACTATTAATGTAATGACTGCAAAAATTAATACAAATGAGAATAATTGAATTAATTAAAGAAACTAAACAATGATGAGAATTGAGATTACAAGAACTGCTAATGCATGTTAGCGTCGCCATGTATACTATAATGATATATTATTTCTTTGCACAGATAAGATATAATATACTATAATATGCTAAATATTTAGATAAGAAATATTTTGTTTTTTTTTCATAATATCTCTCGTTGCAAGCATAATTACATATTTATTGAACTTTACAAACAGCAATAAATCAATGTTAGATAATTATCGACTGATATGTGATAAAATAATTTTAATAACAAATAATTATAATAAAATAATTTTAAAATTATATTTGATTATTTATAAATAAGCGTACGCACATTTGTAAGACTTTGATCAGCTTCATCAATATTGGCACACATTCTTAATTATAAATTAATTTCTTTTTTTTTATTATTTTTAGGGATGAATAGTCAGTTAAATCGAGGTTCAGGTTAACGCTTTTTGTAGAACTAAAGCTGTTGAATTTGCTTTCAGTTTAATTTTGCAACTAACGCACACGCTCAACTCATCTTGTGCAACGGAGGACTCAAGACCGTCATGGTTGTTTCTTATTGACGCGCAAGAGACACCTTTATCATCCGCTTCCATTTACATTCGCAGCTACAAAGAAAGCTACTCGGAGGCAAATAAAACGGCTCATACTTGGCTATCGTCCGGTTTACTACTCCGTTTAGATAGGCACTAAAGTGTGGAAAGCTTTTTTTTTTCACGGAGCTTCTCTCCTCTTGCTTGCTTTTTCACCGCGTTTAGTGACGCTGATGGAAGGTCCGTTACATACGATAAATCCGACCCACGCGACGTATGATGCGGAATTATGTGCAAACTCTCGCCCGGCATCGAGATCGCCTGTCACAACTAATAACGAGAAACGACGTGTATTCGGGCCATAAACGTCGATCGATCGGTTTTACTGACACGCTCTGCCGTATCTAGTATCTATTCAACGGGTATTTCCCCGATCATCATCGTCAACCGATTTCCATGGCCGTCATTGAAAAAGATAGCATATCATTACAACATGAAATCGCGCGCGCGTGTTGAATAATAACGCCGGGGGTGCTTTACAACTATCGCAAAAATGCATCGATCATGTCTGCGACACGTTTGTAACTCTGCGACGTATGTGTCTTTAATAAATGCGTGAATAAACTAGTTGAAGTTATTCGTGTCGAATATGTCTCCGACCGAGTTCGAGGACGGCCGTCTTTCCTTTCAAACTTTCATCGCGTAACCGTTTTATCATCGATCTATCGATCGAAGAATTGCCCGCAACCTCAAAGAAAGTTTTAACCGAGTCAACGTCAACATCGAGATCAAGTAGGCAAGAGATAATAACGTGAAACGTTACGACACGTAAACGGGGTCAGGTAATTGTAAGCCAGACTATAAGTCCGTCTGGCGTCCATTCCAACGAGGCTTACGTGGCCTAAGCCCGGTTGTATCGACGCGGAGTTCAAGGGCGTATTTGCATTTCCTTGAAACTTCCATCGGCTTGGTTGCCGGCGCGAATCAATTTCAAACCCGTCACTTCGAGACGCTGGCCAAAGTTATCGATCGGACAGGTTTTGATGGAAACCAGAAGGAGGGAAAGCGAATATGAGCTAAAGAGGAAGATACAGAGAGATAGATAGATAGAGAGAGAGAGAGAGAGAGAAGATGAGGGTGAAAGAAGAGACAGCCCTGGATTACTCATATAACCGCTATGCTTTTAGGGAGGCAATAGTACCCGTCAAGGGATTTGTAGCGACGGAGGTCGACGTAGAATAGGAACGTAACAAACACATCAAACAAGCAATACCAATAAGACCGAAATTTATTGATCCGTACACATAGTTATGGGATGGGAGCTGGTATTGACAGCTTTGCGACAATAGTTAAATCTTAGAAACCCTAAAATGATAGTTTAACAAGATTGCACCGGTAGAGAGATAATTTTGTATTATTGTTGAAAAGATTCTATATATCGAGAAACGAGAGCAATTAATCAGAGAGCAACAATAATTACATGAATATAAAAAACTGTATTAATAAATTAATTTCTCAGATAGCAAATGATATAATAATCTTTATTAAGATTATTATATTATATATCTCACGGAAAAGAAATATTAATATTTCGATTAATATTTCTACAAGTTTCACACACAAATTTTAAAAAGATCATATATGAAAATGTTCTTTATATAATAATAAGAATGAAGTAGTTCTTTTCATGATAAGAGCTGTGACGCTAGTGTGAGTGAAGACTTGCGTAAACTGATTAGATAACAACTTGCATTGGGACTATTTGCGTGCAAAAGCCATTTACTGATTTGTTATTATCATGTTAACTGCACTTTGAAACGTAAAAATATTAACAACAATTATGCGTTAATATTAAAAATGTTTCCTCATTTATTTTTCTTATTGTTACAGTGTGCAGTACTTGAAGAGCGCATACTCTTTTATATTTAGCTTCTATATTTAAATATATTACAATTTAAAATAAGTTAAAAAAAATATTTATTTACCGTGAAAATAACAAGAAATTTTAGAATTTTAAAATTTCTCCGATTTCTTCGAGATTTACTTTCACCTCTACGAGATAAATCTATTCAGAAACAATTATCAAGAATACTTTTAAAAAATAAAAATAATAATTCACAATCAATGCAAGGTTTATTTCAATTAAAAGTGCTTCTCGACTATGTAGATCGTTTGCCCGTCAAATTCAAGTTTTCTATGACGACTCACCAATATGATAACAGAAACAAAAGCCGGTAAGCAATGAGCGGAATTGTCGCACACGTACCTCGTACCTCGTACCAAGAACCTAGTTTGCTTTTCATAAAGCCGGCATCAGAGCACGACGCATTCGTTAATTGCCAGCAACAGGTGACGTCGGTCGTATTCACGTTGACACTTTACTCGGTCACACACGGAATATCGAGGTACACACGTGCGTGCAGTAGGCACGTCGTTCACTTGATTAAAAACAAGGCGGAATTACGTGTTATACACTTGAAAACACTTGGGCGAACTAGATTGTTTGGAGCCATCCGCGCACTGCGTGAGAGAAGCCGCGACTAACATAAGCACCAAACTCTCGAAGAGCACATTCGCCGGCGCGACGCCGGCGTTACGTCGTCGCGAAATCAATTCACTCGGATGTTGAATTCACTGATGAAATACACTTTCATCGGGATTACATCTTTGCCGGCTCTTTGGATTCATTAGCGACACGCGTGACGCGACCGACCACATATTGTCGAGCTTATTACGGCGACAGCTCCTGACACGTCTCACGGTCGATTCATTTTATCTACGGACAGAAGCGTAGTCGTCGTTGAAAAGTTTATACGAGCTTTCATGACGACGATGCATGTCCACCCCCGCGCGCGTACACACTCGCGGGCACGGATATACACGCGTACGTTCACACACGAGCCGATTATCCCGCGGCACTTTGGGATAAATCGCGCGAAACGCAACAGGAGGAACAGATGGAGCGACAAAACATTGACGTGGACGAGCGAGTGCGAAGGTGGACGGATTGCGTCGCCTGCTTCACAAGACACATACATGTCTCTATTTCTTCGAGCGTGATGCAAATCTATCCCTTCCCCCTTTCATACTTCACCGCGATAATACCATCCGTCTCTTTCCCCTTCTGGTCGTCGTCTCCCCCGCTTCTTCGAGTTGCTTCATTATGAGGCCTTCACTACCAAGGAAGGAAGCAAAACACTCCCACGTTTCTGCCTCTAACGTTCGTTATCGGTTCGTTATTATAACGAACTGTATGAACGCAAAAAGAACGGCGAGTGAAGGATAGAGAAAGAAAGAGAGAGAGAGAGAGAGAGAGAGAGAGAGAGAGAGGCAAGAATCGCGTAAACGATACTTGCTCGGAATGTTATTATCGGCGCGCGCGCTGAACTTTACGATACTATGCTCGGCGATTGGTTTGGTGAGGTGATGCTGTTGGTGTAATATTCGCATTTCTAGAATATATAATGGTTACATATAGAGAATATTACGAGAATAATAATAGTCTTTCTAGTATATTACACGGATACCTTTGTGGTTGCTACTATTAAAATTATTGCATAATTTACCCGACTTGTTTACGTTCCCACTTTGTCCCCCCCCCCCAACATATTCCAGTTAGCCTAATTATAATACGTAATGAAAAGCTTAACAATGGACAGAGATTAATGGTGGTGTGTGAATATTTTAATCGTACATACGATACCGCGATACATACGATATCGCGATTTTGCTTTAACGATAAATGAAGCATGACAAACATGAATAGCATAAAGGAACAATCTCTGATATAGAGAAGGCTGCTTTACATTTATAATTTCGTACAGAATAAACAACTTTATGCATTTTCCGTATGTACGAAGAATGCATCGCAAGAATATCGACAGTTTCATCAATCCGTATACAGCTGGCCTCATATCGCTGGCGTTTCCTTTGCAAGAATCGGCCCCGAATGTGCTCGAAAAGGTATATTCAGGATATTCAAATTAATCCATCAGCAGCCGGATTGTACGTCATGAGCGCGGCTTAAAGTGGGCGCACTCGTGAAACATAGCGTGCGCAAGATAACGCGGGAGCAATGTTTCTTGCATCAGGAGAACCTATTGAGAGAGTGGGAGGAGGGGAAAGGGAGGGCGAGAAGGTGGGGGGGAGGAGAGAAAAAAGGGGCGGGAGGGGGAAGGGAGTTTTAATTTAAGGCCGTACATCCAGCGAAGTATCTCGCCGGCTGAGCTCTTTTTATCCCGAATAAATTAACTTGTCAAATAAATAACCTTATCCTAGCCGGGCGCTGCCGACTGGCTAGTCCTGGCCGCCTAATTGGTATTATCCTCCCGCGTTACATTGTCTCGTGCTATTAACGGGGGCTACTTTTATCTGCTCGAGCGACCAACCCTCCCTTCCCCTTCCCCCTCCCCCCCACTCCTGCTTTTCTGCCCCACCGTACTCTCGTACGAACAACTTGGCGAGATTCGTTACCGGTCGACCGCGTTGTGGGTATTCTGTGCTACGAGGTAATTAAAATTGTTGTTACTTTCTAATTGCACGAGTCCACGGATTTTTTCTGATTGTGAGAAAAATAGTGAGCTTTTGTTTTTTTTTTTTTTTTTTCTTATACATCTTATATTTATTACGTGAGATTTGAACGGAGAAATAGAAAACCATATATGTATTGTATATATTGTGTCATTAATGATTCTACAAAATAAATCTTTTTTTTTAATTCGAAATAAAGCATCTTTTTTTCTATTTGTCTATCATGAAATGTAAAGTTGCTACGGTCGCATAAAATATTATTTTTCATAACGGTAGTATTTTTTTTTTTTAATTTATATAAAAACAATAAACGAATAAACTTAAAGCAACTTCAACTTGGATTTTCGATATTTAAATCTCAACTTTCGGGGATTTAATTTTCGAAAGTATTTGTGAAATACAGCAGGGGGAAAATGTAACTTTTGTCGAACATTTTCTTTTGTGATAGTTAACTTGAGATATAATTGTCACGCTAAATATCCAGAAATAGCGTGAAAATTTTCCTGTGTACGCTCGGATATTTTTACTTCTTAGGTTACCAATAAAGACAGTTTGTATTAATTTTAATTTGCGTATTTCTCAGAAAGAAAGAACGAGAGAGAGAGAGAGAGAGAAAGAGACTAAATTCAAATACTGCTAGCAGGCTAAGTTTTCCCAGAGGTACTTTGTTAGAGATAAGAGGCTTCTTTGCAAACAAGTTTTTGCCATTCGCTGCAATGAATTTTTCTTAAGTTTAAATGGCCACTATAGGGAAGAATAATATTTGCTGGCGGAAAATTTTGTTCTAATTACATTAAAGGTGTCATTTATTTGATACTGAGATATTTACAACAATTAGATATAATAAAAAGCTTATCACCCTGTTAGATGATAATTATATAATTAAAAGATGTAAAAGATTATCATTTAAAGCAATTATTAAACATTTAATCGAGTCGTATATATACATTATATGTACATTATTTCTTCTAATTCTTAATAATTTATAATTCTCTTCTCCCTATTATAAACTGAATGTCTTATTCTTTCCATCGTTAAATATCTTTTCAGTTTATAGAAAATTATTGCAACATCTCTCTCGCGAAAAATTTAAAATTTTTAACTCTCATGTAAAATTTTTAACTTTCTAAATTAAATTTAAATTTAATTAAAATTTAGACTAAAAATTTATTTTTTTATTTTATTCTGTTTTTGAGTATATATTTCTCTATATTTTTGCATGTTAACAAAATACATGTAAAAAATGTATCAAATATTTTTGCTTGTTTCTGCTGTTATATTTTAAGCAACAAGGCCGTACATGTAATAAAAATCGCGAAACAATTGGCAATGTATTGCCAAAAAGGTCTTTATTGCGAGCATAAAGCGAGCGTCTGACAACAGTGCGGTCATACCAATAATAACAATTGCCGATTTTTCAGCCGCAATATAACCGATAGAGATATCCATCGGGGCTATTTTACGACGATAAATTTCCAGAAACGCGATAAAGCGCGTCGTTTCGACGGTCGGATTCCATTTGCCGCCGGCAATTTAATTTTTTGTCTTTTCTTCCTCGGGGGCGCATGAGAAAATCGGAAGAATATCGGAAGCGCTCGCGGCGGATATCATAATGTTGAAACACGAAATCTCGCGGCTCTCTTAAGGGTTAACGATAGGCGAACATCGTCAAATAACCTTACCTTCGCTGAAATTCGCATGGAAAAGGGTCTTTACGTTTCTCGTTCGCGATGCGATTACTCCGAGTTAATTTGCAAGAAGAGATTAACTCAACCGATTAAACGCACCGTCTCTCTATTCGCCGAGAATCGCTGAGATATATTGTTAATCGCGGAGTAACGAAATCTTCGTTCGTATGATATTTGGATATCTAATTATTAACACTTTCATGCTCAGAATGTATGCTCAGACTATACGACCGCATATTAAGAATTGTCAAATTTAATAATTACATGTGAATTTACATTATAACTCTTATTTTATACACTCTTATTTTATACACAGAACTATTAGATCTCTATATTATTATCAACAAATAATAACTGCTTATGAATTGTTAATAAAAATCGATATTAATTTAATTAACAAAAAAGTTGATAATTTAAAAATCTTGTTTTATCAAAGTTTACAAGCTTTTGTGAAATCAAAATCATTTATAAATATTGTTTAATTAAAAATTCTCATAAAAATGTCGCAATATTATATTTTCAGTATTTGAAATAATATTGTTATCTCTTTTAATGGATAAAGACTTTTAATCACTCTTTTAGTCTTTTAACAATATGAGCAGTATTAACATAATACGTTCACGTTACTAGTTTTGTAATTAGCAAAAAGCTTACTGTTGTTTTAATTATTACGCATTTATGTAGTTTTATTTATTATTTCGACCGAATGTACGCATTGTGCTCCAGAAATATTTGTATTATCAAACATATTTCGAATGTTGTTCATACTTTAATCAGTCGAAATACTGATAAAATAAATGAAAATAAATGTGGATGTAAAGAGAGGAAATAATAGATATTTTGCTATGCCATACCAGAGAAATATAAAATAAAATTTAGAAACTTAAAAGTATAAGGAAACAATACAATTAAATTTCTTTACATATTTGCTATTCGATGTAAAAATATTAATAATTACAATTATATTAGTTAAAAATTTGCAGATATCGTTGCAGTCATTCGTCAATGATTATTATTACGTGCGTGAAAAAAATTAAATAAAATATCTATTACCAGATAGAAAGATATTAAATAGAGGAAGAATAAGAAATAAAAAGAGATATTTGTTAACTTATATAATTAAGGGATTAAATAAATTTTCATCTGCATAAGCGAAAATAAATTCTTTTTCTCATGTGTAATCCTAATAAAGTTTGCGTACCTGTGGTCAATTAATTAAAAGTCGAGGTAACATAGAAAGTGGAAATTATTTGACATTACTTAATCATACAAAGATACATGTGCTCGGAAGCGTCGCTAACACTGGCATTAATTAACTTCAGAACATATTACATGAATCATGTACCTCTGGTATCTCGCTATCGCGTGTACGATACTAATTTAATTTAATTATAATGTAATAATGTATGTATAATTAAATATTCGCGTAACAGAGTTTGCGTAATAATCGGGATGTATTGTAACGTGTTACTAATTGCCATTTAAATTGCACGTGTAGCAACGTTACAACAACGAATGCGCGATGCTACGAGCGATGCTCGAAATCGATGGTGAAAAATAAAAAAGGGGCCCAAACAGAGTGCAGCTGTACTCGGGCAAAACCGATAGAATCTCCCTTGCGACCTCCTTCCGCAAAAATACATTCTTTTTTTTTCAACCACTAGCGAGTTGAACAATGATAACTCTTGCGGTTATCGCCACGCAAGGCGGAAGAAAAAAGAAGAGAGATGCGTTCTGGTTGTGCAACTGCTCGCTTCAGTGTATCTACAGAATGTCGAGAAAAAAAGTTTAGAAATTTCAAGAGATTACTCATCTAAAGTAAATGCACAAAAGTGCAATATGGCAGATTTTTCAGTAATTTTTCTCAAAAACAATGGATATATTTATGTATCAATCGCAAGCAAGTGTAAAGATATACTTTTTATCTGTGAAGAAATTGATTCGAAATATGGTAGAGATCTTTTTTTCTTGTTTTTTTTTTTTTTTTTTTTTTTTTGAATGAGAAATATGAAAAAGTCTGTTATAATCATCACGATTTCAAAATCATCAGTGACTCATCTCGCAGATTAATATCTATACAACTGTACTTTTATAACCGCGCCATGTTCCAAGCTCTTCTCCTTCCATGCCATTGGTTTTAAATCCTATTTTTCAACCACGTGTAGATATATTTTTTCCAATACGTCGTGCAAACTGCTGGAACGAGAGCGCTTATAATAAGAGACGATTGCGGCGAAAGGTTTATTGCATGTCGTAAATCGTGGCGACTGATTGTCGCGTGTTCTAACCGTTACTCTCGCGGGAAATTCGCGGAGAGAGAGATGCGTTGGCCGGCAGAAATTTCGGGATAAAATAAAAGAACGCTTTAGGTTTAGCGCGAATGAATTGACTTCAACTTGCCTGACTATTGTTTCGTTTGTCGGTCGAGTGTCGCGAGAGAGTTATCGGCATCGAACGCCATTGATTCGGCGGCGAAAGATAACCGGTGCCACGCAACGCGGTGACGTTGATTCAGTGCAAATGGAGCGCTCCAATTTCGTTACTTGGAATTAACAAGTAGAAAAAGCGTTAATAAACGTTCTAGTGAGAATATATATTTCGCGCGGTTTCGCCACGGCTAGAAATATTGCGTCGACCGGAACGCGGTCACCATTTTCACGGTAGAAGAACTCGCTTTAAACGCCAGGATCTTTCCTTGACATTCTAGAATTGTTTCTCTGTTTCGTATTAGCGCGTCTTTCTCTTATTATTTCACCTCATATAAATTTTCTTTATTAGATTTTTACAAGTAATATTTACGTCGTGTTCAACGAGATACAGTAACAAAAGTTTTTCTCATAATATGCAATGCTTTTTCATATCAATGGTTTTAACAACATTATTTTATTACGCAATTTTAACTTATATATGTTTAAATTATATGTTATATAATATATTATTAAATATATACAATATCTATATTTCTTCCCATGTAGTATGATGAGAAATTTATTAATAATTTTATCGAATAACTATATTTCCTATTCCCTCAGCTTTTCCAATATTTGCAAGCTTAAGTGTAACTGAAAAATTTTTTTATCGTATCCCGATTTAATTATCGCGATTCCGTTATTCAGTTAGTCTGCACTTTATTCAGTATCATTCATCGGGGAGGAAAGGCTAGCCTTTTTACGTTATATAATATATAGTGCATATATATGTATATATATATATATATATATATATATATATATTTATATATGTATATATAGATATATGTCATATAAATTACTACGCATGTTACGCGATGTTTCGCGTGCACGTGCACGCGCGTCCGTGCATACCCGCGCACGGATGTAGTATACACGCAAGGTAATCCCTTCATCGGCGCAAAACGGAAACGCGTACCGGCAGTAATCCGGCAGACTGGCTGCATAATCGACCGTGGAATTGAATTCTCTCTCTCTCCCTCTCTGTCTTTCTATCCCCGTTTCCCTCCTCTTCTGTCCTCCCCCGCGTCCCTCTCGTTCCTGTGGTACCTTTACCCCTTTACCCACTGTCGTTGCATTCTCTTTCTGTCTCTCTCTCTCTCTCTTTCTCTCTCTCTCTCTCTCTCTCTCTCTCTCTCTCTCTCTTTCTCTCTCTCTCATAGTTTAGTACTCCGCTCTTCCTCTCGCTTTTATTCCCCCCATTCGCTCACTCTCCTCCCTCTCGCCCTTCTCCCTCTCCTCCCTCCTTCCTTCTCTTCGTACGTCCCATTAAGTCAGCTGGATATGAATGCAACGAGATTGCTATTAATGCATCGGAGTATATGCATTCTGCAGACTGGCTGCATAAAATCTCGACCGTCTACGCGATATTTCGCCGTTAAGAGAGTGATTTATTATTCCATTTGGTGACGACGTGTACTTGGTCGCCAAAGCGCACCCCGGCAAAGACCAGTCAGAGGCAAAGACGAAGACGACGAAGCGGCTTTTCGAAAAGGGACGCTCTGATACCTCTGTGCGCGCGATGTCGAAGTGGACGAGTTAATTGAATTGGTTTTACCCTGAGAGAAAAACATATGACATATATACATATACACATATATATATATATATATATATATATATATATATATATATATATATAAAATACGCGACGCGTTACGCCCTAAAAAATCTAGAGAATGCAAATATAAAAGAAGATTCGTTGCATTTTTTTACTTTCATTAGATTTAGATGCAATAAAAAATTCAATGTTCAATACTTGTTGTTAATACGTTATTCAAGCATCTTAATATAAACCGATTTTAAGCTTTTCTTAGCATAAATTTTCAGTCAGAATAAAATGATAAATGACAAGGATCTTATTACTGTCGCAAATATATATGTTATATATATTGTATATATATTTGTATATACTTTTTAAAATATACTTTGTATAGAGAAACTTGACCATTCCGGTTATCATATATCAGTTACGTCATTCAGTCATACATCTATTCCAGCGATGTGTATGTATATGATATAATCTTTTATCACATGACCTGTAGAATGACGCATAAAATGTAAATAAAAAAAGATTTATCTGACATTTTGCTGAATTATACGTACAATTATTGATCAAAAATATTAACATAGTTTGAAAAAGATTGAGAAAGAAAAATTTATTGAATAAAATTCCAGCAGAAAATACATATATTTAAGAGCTTTCCTCTTCTGCAGAGACGTGGTATAACGAAAATGCATCAAATTTTTTCCAACGTATACATGTTACGTTACAATGTATGTTGCCTAATAACTAGAATGAAACGAAGAGATGAGGAAAGAGGAAGAGAAAGATTGTTTGCTAAAATTACGGACCGATCAGAAAACATCTGAACGAATCCGCGTAGAGAGGGTCTAGAAAATAGGAGGAAAACAAGAGCGCTCTCGTTCTTTAGATAAGGGGGCCGTCAACGCGGAACGATGTCAAGTGCCTGACCTTACGGAAGCGTTTGAGCGAGAGAGAGAGAGAGAGAGAGAGAGAGAGAGAGAGAGAGAGAGAGAGAGAGAGAGAGAGAGAGAGAGAGATAGGGAACAGATTTTCCCGTTCCCCTGGTTCTTCTCTTCCCCGCCTCCCCCTCAACTCCCCTCGGTTCTCTAGCTCGAGTCGCGAGTGAGAGTACACCCTGATCGCGCTATATCCATGATCGACCGGCAACTGCGAGCCGAACAATTGGACGCTCCGCGGAGCGGAGGGTTAACGGATGTGACATCAGCAGGCGCAATTTCCCGTGCAAATAGCAGAAACCACTAAACCCGAAATTGTCCCGAATTGCACGCGAGTCGTCTTACTTGGTTCATAACACACCCCCGCAGTTTAACGTAATCTTGCCCGCACTTGTCGAGCCTGCCATCATCGGTCTCTATCGACCGATTTATCGCATGATTTATCCGTGAAAAGGGAATTTCCGCGTTACTGTAGCGGAATAATAATGCGCGACACGACATAATCCGTGGATAACGATATATTGGACCGATAACGATATATTGAAGTACGCCTCATTATGATGACACAAGTTACGGGAACACATATTGAAGTAAACGTATATTGTATTTAATAATTACAAGTCTCAATATTCTAATTTTTGCATATCATCAAAAAAACAGAACGATTGATTTTATCAGATAAAATAAAGAGAAAGAAAATATAGAGAGTCTCTAATTAATCATTTGATACAATTTGATTCCCCGCATTTTGATTCGCATGGATTGTTTACAATTGCTGTTGCAGTTTTTAACATTTATTAAAAAATAATCATATTTGTATCACATAGCATTATAAACATTGTTTAAATTTTATTCGTTTTTTTATTAATAAATGTATATCGTTAATGTATTTCATTCATATATAATCAAATATAATATATATATATAATTTAATATAATATAGAAATAATATATATAACTAATGTATATAATAATAATATAATGTATATATATATATATATATATATATATATATATGTATAATATAACCAAATATCATTTTTTGCAATTACTACACAGCAAGTCAAATTGAAAATTAAAGCATGAATATTTTACTGCATGTAGTGACGATTAATGTATGTATAACGTAGTATTTATCGCTTTCAATGTGCATCGCGGAAAGCACCGCAAAACCGCATCGCGTGGGAAGAGGTTCGAACGACATTGGAGGCAAGCAATTTCTCCCGTCTGCAGTGAAGAACACAAAGAGCAGGTCGGCACTGTTCTCTGCTACGGTACACACTTGACGACGAGACGAGTACGACGACGACGACGACGACGACGACGACGAGGACAAGGACGAGGACGAGGACGAGGACGAGGACGAGGACGAGGACGAGGACGATGACAAGGGCGCCAAGTGCTGAGAATCGCAGATTACGCGAGAGTCGCTGACGTAGTCGCAGCCTTTTGTGGGGGGGATTAATGTCGGTTGTATATCCAGCAAGCATCAACTGTTATCGGCGACGTTTAAATAGTCCAAGCTATGCAAAACTCGAGACATACTTACACGTGAAAAAATATTTAAGAAATGTAACCTTAAATCTCCTCGATAAATGTCTCGACGAGATGCAGTTTGATGCTAAATAGAATTTCTTATTTGTTGGAGCAAAATTGAAAAAAGATGACTAAAAGAAATGCAAAATAATTTAAAAATATAATTTCAAATTTTATTTCAAAAACGTAAGAAACGAGCCAAATTTTCAGAAATTATTTTTAAAAATTATTTTCTATTACGATTTAATTGCGTAAGTGTTACGTGCTTGCCTAAGTATTTTAAAATTTTGAATTTTTTTTTCTATAAAGAATTTATATAAAGAGAGAAAGAGTAAAAATTAAAGCTTTTTAAATGATTCCAATACAATCGTACAATCCTGTTATAAAAATTTTATCGTAAATAATTCTGCTTAACTGAACTGAAATATTCATAAATCTACTGAAAGTATCACATTCTACTCTTTTATAATTTTATTAATTATATATAAACAAATGGAAAAAAGGGAGTTAGTTATAATTGACGTTAATTAATATTAATATATTTTTTGTAATCAGCTTTTAATATAAAATAATAGAACCAGCAGCAATACAAGTTGAGTCACCTCTGTGATTATTTCGAAATTACAAAAAGAACACTAATGTTAAAAGTCGCTTAGTTCGCAACAATAAAGTCGCGAGTGTAATGCAGGAAAAAAAGGAAAGAAGTCATCATCTGGCGTGAATCCAACCGAGCGAGAAAATGCCCGATGTCTGCCGCGCGAAGTCTCTTTCCCGTTTATTAACCCACCAAGGATGCACCCTCGTGTTATATCTGGTTATGTCAAGCCTTCCTATCCGCCTGATATTATACGGATTACATTATTCATGCTTTTCTTTATTCGAACGCTTCTTCGACATGGACGATGTCGCTGACGACTATAAAGATGGACAAGAGACAGACAGACGGACAGACATGCAGAGAGAGAGAGAGAGAGAGAGAGAGAGAGAGAGAGAGAGAAAGGATACCGGAAAGACGAAGAGAAACTATGACGGCGCCTTCACCGATTTAACGAAGCAATTTAAGCGTCTGAGTTGTCCGTTCAATGCATTAAAAAGGTTGGCGGAAGGAAGGATAGCAATAACGGAAACGCTCGTCTTCTCCCTCTTCCCCTTCTAGAATAAGGGGAACGGAGATAACTCAGACCGGATTCGAAAAGTTTCATTCTACTTTTGTCCCGGCACATATCTTTCTCTCTTTTTCCTCCTTCTATGATCTTATGAAAGACGAGGGAGAAATGTGAGATTTTTCTATTTTACACATACGTTGAAGAGTTTAAAGCTTGCATAATTTACAAAGCATGACTCTGCACTTAAAAAACAGATAAGATTAAACTCTAAAAATGTAGAAAAATGAGCATTATTACATATCTGTTTCAATTGTTTCTTCCTTCAAATATCTCCATACAAAAATGCAAAATGATATATCGTCAAAAAAAAAAAAAAAAAAAAAAAGATAATGATTGATAAAAAATACGTTTCCAAATTTCTGTCTTTCGTTTTTTTCTTACATTATCTATTTTTATTAAATTTGATATTTGATTCTCTTATCACATATCGGACTTGCTTAATTTTTATAATCTATCCTTTGTATAATCCCGGAACAAAATAAATTCTATCCATCTTTTTTTTCCCTTTGACCAATATCACGAACAAAGGTTATTATCACCGATTTCATTCACGAATAACACTTAAATTCCCTCACGGATGAATGCCTTCTATCAAATACGGATTCAGACTTAGCTGCTTATCGCAAAAGGCAAAAGGAGATGAGTTTTCCGCCCTTTCTTGTCTCGCTGCACCTCGCAGCCTGGGCCATTAAGTATGCCGTGTCGTATCCGGCTAAGATCATTGTTCTACTTGTAATAACTGAGAGTGCTCATCTCGCTCGAATGATTTCGAGGAAGAGACGCGTATTCTCCCTATTCGCGTATACAGCGAATAAACTGCTTCAGAGACTCACGCGCAGTCTGCATATAATTATTATTAAAACGCAAGAATGCAGTTATTCGCATTATATATTTCAAATCTATTTGTATCATTTCAAACATGGGATAAGTATTTTGCAAAAATATCCTTGCATTCTTTATTAGTAAAAATTATAAAACAGAATACGTGAAGAGAGAGAAAGAGAGGGAAAAATTATGCATATGATGCAAAATATAAATAACATCGGAAACTAAAATAATTTCAGTCTTTTGCGCAGAAGATAAAAATATTAAATATGAAAATGAATACTTAGGTCAGTTTATATAAAATCTGACCCTCTGAGCGGCTAAATTCATATTTTATTATACCAAATATTTTTTTCAAAAATCTACTTTTGTACAAACTTTCTCTCTCTTTCTCTAATATTATTATTATTATTATTATTATTATTATTATTATTATTATTATCACTACTATTACAGCTATTACATTCGCATTTTCAAGTATTGTTCTGAGAGATTATTTAACTATTCTCTCTCTCTCTCTCTCTCTCTCTCTCTCTCTCTCTCTCTCTCTCTCTCTCTCTCTCTCTCTCTCTCTCTCTCTCTCTCTGCAAAAGAGGAGTTACTTTCAAAAGAAGCAATTTTAACCTAACTTATGATTCTTGACGGTATATCTGGCAACTTAGCACGTTTACAGCTGATCGTTAAGATACCCCTTACACTTTTACAAGTAAGGTGCTTAAAGGCTGCGGGGGAATTACCTCGAATAATATTCAGCCCAAATAGCAAAGCGTTTTATCTAACGGAACGAAAAGTTATATTTCCTGTATATATACATGTATGTAGCGCAAACTCTCCTCGAGTATGGCGTCAAAAAAAAAAAAATATACGAGCGGAATAAGATGAGCGTAACAAAATGCAGATATAGGGATGAACGAGCCTGCCAGCGAATAATTGAAGCGATCTCATTGTTCCTCATAATTCGGGTCACCGGAATTACCGCGGCAGTTCGGCATACGTAGTGTTTTATTATGCAAAGTGCCGGCAGTTGTAGGGATAACGAGCGATAAGCTTAAGATGAGGGCGTGAATCGACCTAACACCTCGCTACTATCGCGATATTGGACCCTCTTCGTCACGTCTTAGCCGTGAAAGATTATGGAGCGTGCACGAGGATACGGAGTGGAGACGGGGGAGGGGGATGGGAGAAGCAGTGGATCGCGGGGTGTAGACGAGGTCGGTCGAGGATGATTTTGAGCACACAGATTTTCAAGAAGACGTTAAAAGCTGTCGTTCCGCAGCTCGGTTCTCCACCGAAGCTCTTTTACGCGGAGTTGCTCAACTTAATTAAGTGTTGATCGATGCCGCGCGACTCGGTACTCGGTACTAGTAATTACTGCTAATTACTACTGCGAGTTGAGACACGGAAAATTTAATGAATGTCGAATTAGAGTTTAATGAATTAACATCACCGATCGCGCGATTGTCTCGATAGTTCAATTGCAGATTCCTCTCATTCGACAGTGAATATGTATATTAGATGTACGATAAAAAGCAAGGTACTAAATCACTAATGAAATATCGTTCTAAGAAAATAAAACGTGACCAAATTTTTATTAAATGGATAATCTGATAATTTACTCTTTTGTCAATATATATTAAAAATTAATCAATAAAATAATTGCGTTATTAAATATTATTAAATATTAAATTACATATATATGTATATTTAATTGTAGGCTAATCTTGCTTTATTTTATCCAATTTGCTAGTTTAAGGTGTCCGAGGGAATCAATAAAAAAAATACATTAAAATTACATACGACTTTTTCTTAAATAGATAAATATAAATTAATACGCATCAATCATAGGGCGTGAATTATAGAAGAGTATCTTTGTTGATAGAGTTAAACGAACTGATGAAGAATTGATTTTCCATCTTCGTTCAGCAGGAAGAAACGAGTGGAAGGAAATCTTTACGCGAGAGAATGATACTTGGCTTTAAATAACAGAGGAGAGACCGACATTTCCACTCCGACTATGAATTTCTTCGCGACAGGGGCCGTCCGTTTTTCCTCCGTGAGTCTTCTTTCCGACGCCTTTCAAGAAACGACGGGAAATTGCGCCCGGTTGTTTACACTGCGGGCAAAGTCGCTTCCCTTCCCTTCGGCGACCGCGAACGAAAGAACCTGTGCTCAAAGACGTGCTGCGACGACCAGTCGCGACGCCGCAGTCGACGAGAAATTATTGAGATTCCTGTAGCCGATGCCGGATGCGAGCGCCAACGGCAAAAGATGCTCTCGATTTAAAGTGACCTCTGTGAAACAGTCGTTCTTCCACAGTGGTACGAAGACGCAAACGTTTGGCGAGACCCTTTTGAACGAAACTCGTTTCTTCGGACGGAATTACGAGGAGGGAAGAAAGGGGAGAATACAGAGACTCTCGTTTCATTAAGAATTCGAAACTTTCGCTAGATCATGCAAAATAGTATAAGAAAAATTCTTTTTTATTTGATTATACGATTATACTTGATTTTATAATGCTGAACGTTGCTTTTATTACATGCAATAAGTTATTATTATATTATAATCTCCAACTGTAAATATGTCTTTCTGTGATAATGAAATTTTTTTTGTTCTTAATTATAAGTTTTACATTTATAAAAAGAAATTACTTTGAAATAGATGCGTCATTGATTCGATGACCCATAATTATTGAAGTTAATAACAAATACATATTAATATAAATATAATATAAATTACATGATGATTATCGTATTAACATTCGTAGCGTTTTGTACTTTATGTTATATTCAAGCATTGTTAGCAATACGTTTTAAGAAAAGGCGAATATCGTTTGCATTAAATTTAGACGTACACTCACAATGAGTAACTGGATCCTTTAACTTGCAAAATGAAGCTAACAACTTTCCTGGAGTACACCAAATTCGCCAGGAAGTTTATTCCTTGAGAAACAACTTCCATGGATATTCAGGGAAAACTGAGATATGACGTCAGAAATTCATTGCTTGCAGTTATTTTTGCAAGTTTGGTATAAATACTGATTATCAAGAACCGCTTTATTTCATATAATGACATTGGCCGTAAATAGATAAAATAGTAATTTTCAATAGTCAATTTAAAAGAAAAAAATTATTATTGACATGTCCCAAATCGATATCTTTTATTTGATTTTCAACGTTATCATCAAAATGAAATTCGAGACTATCAGTATTAAAATATTTTAATCAATATGTTTTTTCAGTAAATAGACCTTTATAAAAGTATGATTGAGAGAGAGAGAGAGAGAGAGAGAGAGAGAGAGAGAGAGAGAGAGAGAGAGAGAGGGGGGGGGGGGAGGGGAGGGGCAATGTATGGAATTTTCAAATTTAATTTTGTCTGAATTGCAAAAAATTGTCGAGATTATTATACATGCGGGAGATTTGTGCGGAATATAATTTTCCAAATATTATGTCAAAGGACAGCGCAGGATATTAGGAATAATGCTGGCATGCGTGTGCGTACTAGCGATGCATCGCCTGCAGCACGTTCGAGGAATTACCAGACGAATTATCCTTCGAGCATGCGTTCGACTCCCTTCAAAACGGAATAAACAGGAACAGCGTAATAACGAAACTTTATTAACGCAAATACGACTGAAATTAAGCGAATATAAGCTTTCCCTTTTGCAAACACGCTCGCTGCGCTTGAATTCACATGCCGCAAATCCATGCGCTTTACGATAGGAAAAGACTTGCATAAACCACGTTTCAAATATAATTTCAGCAAACATGTAGCATATCAAACGTTTATAGTGGGTGTCCCAAAATTTAGTCGGTTCCAAAGCCAGATTGAGATTTTACCGGTTTCATCCGCAGAGAGCTTTGTGATAAGTTTGTAATTGGTTTTTTCTTTGACGGAAAATTAAATTATAAACTAATTATAATAAAATTATTTAATGTTGACACAATTACAGTACGAATTAATTTAATTTAAAAATTAATGATTGACAAATTTATAAGCTTCTACACTAAATTTATGCTGATGAAAGTAGTCGTATATTTTAGCTAAATACTCACGCTATACAAATATTTAAATTATCATGTAGTGTAATTACATAATACACTCTTATATTATTAATTTATCTGTAACACGTTTTCTCAGCTTCTATCTTTCTATCAATTTTTGCATTGGCATTTTTTTTTTTTTTGCACAGATTTATTGCAATTTTACTTCACGATATCCCATGAGAATATGTATCAATGTTTCTTCGAATAGCGCGAAATATTTTCATCTGATATAATTTTTTTCCTCACAAACAAAAAGTGATCGCTGTGCATTCAGCAACGTCTCGCAAAATTTTTGTCTCGTTGATTCGTTTTATCAATTTCCTTCCACAGAGCATTCAATTTCCGCCGTAGGAATAAAAAAGAAACAATCATAAGAATATTACCAAAAAAAAAGAAAAAACCAGCATAAAACTTATAAAAGAAAAAAGTTGCTGTGTATTTTGAACTCCAGGCGGTGAGATAAACGATAAGGATATGTAGATTTTAAACAAAAATCTGAATCTAAAAAATTAAATTTTGTTGAAATAATGGATAATTCAAGCTCTATTATATTTGTATTTGGTTCTTTCGATACTTTATAAATAATTAAACTGTAATTGATTAAATAAGACCACTTGTTATTTAACTTACTTAATTAAGATTTACATCTTATCTACATTAGTTTCTGACTCTATTCTATACATTGTATATTTGAGTAATCAAAATATTTTGCAAAAATATTTTGAAATAATTAAAATGTGCAGTCAAATGTCACATTTTCTTCTTATTCGGCTTATCTACTTTGTCTTTTGTATTTGCATTTCGACTTAGCTATCTTGTTGCTAGCGAGTCGTTATAATTGACGTCCGTTGCCCCATGGTAATTGGCTGCTCGCAATATTGCTACGCAGATAGTGACTGAAAGGGAGAGCGGTTATATAAACGTTGGCAGCTGCGTCTGGGGGATTATTCTCTGTACGCTAATGCGAGCGTATGAGTCTCAGTTTACTATTCAATCAGAAACTGCTCGCAAAGCCTATCTCGGACTTTATGCTCCGAGCGCCTCTGGTCATTAGAGCATATTCTGCGAAAATGTAAAGCGCTTACGGACAAATACCTTGAAAATCTATCAGTATATTCTACCCTGATTGACTCCATTACGCTTCTCTCTTAATATCTTCACAATAATTTTCTATATAATTATAATATATATGGGTATATATGTATAAATTAAAAAGAGAAAAATTGTTAGATGTATGTAATAATACTTATATATTTTTATAATAATAAAATCAGTTTAATGCAACATCTGATTTATTAAATGATTGAATTGCGAATATCCAAGTTTTGAAAGTTTCTTTTCACGAAGGAATGTACAGCTTCTCGAAACACTTTTGTGATTTATATTTTTATTCAATGTATTCATATTTCGATTATAAATATTGTCATATAACGAATGATCCAGTGATAAAGCGTGTTTCAAGACAGCAAATAATTCATCTTTATTACAAACATGACTAGTGGTTAATGATCTGTTTGTACTAGGCATTGTTGTGTTGTCTTTCAGTGTTTTCAAGATTTGATATTGTTGAAGATTAATTTTGCGACGGTCTTCTTTATGCTTGCAGTCGGTGCAGCTGGTAATATGACTTTTAAAATTTTTCTTGTCACGATTAGTTAAAACTGATTTTGCAACATTTATCCTAGTTTTGCATTTTTCTGAAGTTAAAATGGTTGATGCTCTGTGAAAAATCTGCAATTTGTCTCTTATATTTCGCTGCAACAAAATCAAAATAAGACATCTTATTTTGCAAAATATTACAATTTCATAAATGCAATTAAGTATCTATTTTTTTTTGACAGTTTTGGTATTTAACAGATTTTTCTTACAATTTTCTTACATATATTTTTGCATTTTTTTACATTTTCTTTCTTCTGAAAGTAAATTTGTACTTGAAATTAATATTATATTAAGCTTGAAATAATATTAGAAATTTGAAATGTACATTTATTGACAAAAAAATTCTTTTCAAAATTAATAACACGATGCGTTAAATTTATGAACGACACATATATGTATATCACTCTAAGCAAAATGACATAAATAAATATATATATATATATATATATATATATATATACATCTAAGAAAAATAAAATAAATTGAGCGCTTCCATGATTCTTGCGACCTTTGATTTCAGAGTGCTCATTTTTCTCGCGTCATACCTCGTTTACATCGTCGATGCTCTCCTTAAGGAAGATCGATCCTTTAGAATAAAATTTCGTTATGGAAGCATCTTCTACGGATCTCGATTTGTCTTTATTATAATGTCCGACGGATTGTAATGGGGACGCCGGCGGAATGGCGGACACACATTTCTGAATTATAAATTTAAAGAAGGAAGAAAATATTTGCAAATTATTCTCTTGTTTCGTTTCGAAACGCTGTCATTTGCGTAAACGCGAAATATTCTCGTTTAATTAAGAATGTACGGAAAAATCTGCTTATGAAACTAAACTACCCTGAGCAGACTTGTTGCGATATGAAATACACAATTACATTAATTAAAATAAAAATTTCCTACTAAAATATTTGACGAAAAGTTACGATGTTTTCGGCGTATTTCCAATTTTTTAAAGTAAATAAAATATTTTTAAAATATTTATATATTATATATTCCTGCATTTATTTTATCGGATTATGATAAAAAATTCTATTTATGATTAGTTCATCTTTTGCGCGTCAATAACATATAATCCAGCGAAAATTTTTTTTTTGCGTGTCAAAATCTTTATTGAACTTTTACACGCCGTCAAGAACTTCGCAGATGGAAATATGCTTCAGGTGGTTTGACCAAAGTAGAATATTTGAAACCTCTCGAGGGTGACGTTACTACTACGTCAAATCCGTCACTATCGTTCCGAGTAACAAAAATTTATTTGACAAGCATTGATAATACACTGACGACCGCAGAGATAAAATTCTATACATACGATGCTGAGTATACATATACATATATACAAAATACCTAAAAATAGAATATAATTTATCACAGAAATTTACATGAAAAATCTGGCTGCTTAACCTATCAGCTGACACGGCCATGAATCTTTCGGCAGCAGCCTCTTTACCAGGCATAGACAGAATTCTTTCAGGAGGAAGATTTCTATAGTCATCCATCATGTTTGCGTTTACCTCAAATGTATTTAATGCACTTTACGATTTTCGAAATATTTTAATTCTACTATGTTTGTTTACGCGGCCTTTGCACGATTGTGAATAAATATTATTTAGAAAAAGCGGGTAAGATGTAAGATCTGAAATTTTCTTATATTGCTTTTAAAAATATAATAAATCGAAATAAGGTTCGATTAACATCGATTGTTAACAATGTGTTAATTGAAATTTTCTCTTGTTTTGTATTTCATTCACTACATTAAGAATGACAAATTATTTGAGAATTAATTTTTCAAAATGGTCCATCTATATGAATTAAAAATATGTATAATCAACTAAATTTAAAACTATATCAACATTCTGTACATGTTTGTCGAATCTGTTATTAAAAATTAAGAACGTACGCATTAAAATGTCTTTTAATTAATTTCTAATTGTCAACGGTGTATGATTAAAAATAAATGCAAAACTTTATGTCTAAAAAATATAATAAGATAGTCATGATGAGCACAGACCGGAAACAAATTAGTGCTAACACATTATAATCGCGCAAACGTATTTCACTGGCAGTATTACTTATTTTAAAATACGTTGGCGCACATGAGCTTACGGAATGGTTCTCTCATTTAGGGTGGCTTCCGCGGAGAGGGAATTATAAAGGATTATTTTCCAGCGTTAAATGAATTCGTTGGCGGTGAGTGCCACGGTAAAATCTGCTAATGGATGCTGCAAACCGCTGTGTACGCGATATATGTAAAATGTATTATCTGTCAATCAAGAAAGAATTGCAAATGCTATCACCGCCCGGTGCACAAGTGTTGGACGACAATTTAATTAAGTTTCAACACATGCTTCATTAAATTATATTTATATTCTTGTATGAAAATACCGTAACAACTATATCATTACCAAATGTATCACTTTTACATCATTTTTTGCATTTAATTTTTAAATTTAACAAATAATTTGTGTGAAATAATAATTCTCTTTGGGCTTCAGTAGCTTTTTATATAAAAAGTAACTTTTGTATCTTAAAACTGAAAAATTGATTTCTAAGTTACAAATTTTTTTAAAGGTAATGTTTTAATTATAAATTACGTAATGATAATGTTAATCTAAACTTGCTAAACAAACCAATTAGAATTTAGCTAATAAAACATCTTAATAAGAAATTTTACAGTTTACTAATATAACTATATTGATATAAAAAGAAAATACAAATTGGCTATTTTTTGCCTTTTAGACTTTATTATAAAACATAACGCTTAATGCTTTTTAAATTTTTAAGAATAATTTTAAAACATAAAATACATAATTTTTTAAAACATTTATTAGTAAAAATAATTTAAATTGATTCTTTATTTCCTTTTTGCATAAAGTTCTTTTAATTATAGAGTATTTCACAATCCATGCAGCTTTTAAATGACTCAAAAGTCAAAAGAACACATATACAATACGTAGAAAAAAGAACTTTATACATTTCGAAACTCACATATGCGTATAAAATACTCACCTGTCTATTCAACGTTTTTCCTTCAAATATCGACGTGGGACGACGCGCACACCCCCTCGTCTCGTTCAAACGCTCATCCCGGTCTCTCATCCGGCTGCCGCATTTTCAGATTTTCCATCTGCCGTCACGCGCATTACGCGGCGGCTCCCGCGAAAAATACCTCGCCGCAAGTCGCGACGGTTTATGCGGGATTAGCGCGGGCGGGCACCGAGTTCCTTCTGTTCCGCAGAATAATTCGGAAAAAGTCGCCGTTGACGAGCCCGCGCGGGATTTATTCCGGGCGGTGGTAGTCATGGCACTGTAAGAGAGAATGCGTTAACGACATACAGGATAGCACCGAGAGAAGAAGGATAGTCGTGGAAAGAAAAAAGTTGACCCGATGCAGTCGGACTCGTAGCGTAAAATACTAACGAGCGTCGAGTCTCATTCACGTGTACACGTCGAAGGCGAATATGCATGGTTTACTCTTGAGCCGAGTCGCATAGCCATAGACAATCCGAGTTAAATAACATTGAATTAACGACTCGCTGTTTCTTTCTAGATTGTCGCATTACGCATAGGATTGGCACAGCAAAGGAAAATTAAATTAAACTAATGTGTAGCATTAAATGTAATGAAACATCAAGCCAAGTAATTCATAATCACGCTTGTGTAAAGTTGACATTATATTTTTGAAATTTTTATATTAAATAATTGATAATGTTCTGAAACTCTTTTTCGCAAAGATTTAAAAAATTTTTTAAAAAAAGTTTTTCGACGCAATTAAAAAATAGAAATCTCTGAAGATATTTGGAATGTTTTCATTGTAAAAAAATTTATAATAATTGTTCTATTTTAATCACAAAGTCAATTTAGTCTTAATATATACTTGTTGAAAGAAAATTTTTGAGGAGTTATTTAGAAAGTGTAAATTGTGAAAATTCAAACATTTTTTAATCAATCTGAGAACATTTTCACCATTTTATCGTCGTTACTGCTATTGCCGGTAAAACAATTTTAATCTATAAAAACTTTCATTCACAAACTAAAAAATAACTAAAAGTCTTTTTATTTTTAGTATTAATTGTCACAACTTTATTAAAACATATCATTGAAATTATAGAACTGTGTGAAGAGGATCCGATTTATCAATTATATTAATATCCAATAAAAATTTACAGCAGTAGATATAATCATCCAGATAAATATTTCTAACAATAAGATTTTCGTACAGCATTAATTTTACAAAAAGAATAATCCCGTATAATAAATTTCATATATCGGAAAATATAACGTATTAAAAATAATTGTAATTAAACTAAGCATTAAGTTAAATTTATCAAAAATTAATAAAATTAAAAAAAAATTGCAATAGATATATAGAATATTAACCAATTCATTTTTTAACATTTATTATCACTGAGCACAAAAATAAGTCATTTTTTGAATTTATAAACGTAGATTTTAATACGACTTATTATTATTTATTAAAAACTTCCTATATTTTTAACTGTGTGAGAGGATACACGTCCCTGCCTCTTAAAAAGTCTAAACAAAAACGCGTTCATGCAACGCATTCACTTTGGTCGATTTATCCGGGATGATCGTCAAGAGCGAGCCGTGTAAATTCGCCTTAAGGCACCGTGGAAATAATTAACAGCGCTTGGGCCGCCAAAGGGAATCGGCAAGCACGTAGAACGCTACGCGCGTTCTCCGAGCTTGCGCAAGGAACGTCGTCGGCTGCGTCGACCCGTCGACGAACAATCGAATTATCAGGCGGTTGCGAGTGCAACGAGGGCCATTTTTCCGCTTCGTTTTTCCGGAGAGCCCGAGGGCTCTCTCGCAAAAGTTTCAGTATACGCGTACAACTCTCTTCCTCCGGTGATCCGGCAATGCGGATCACGGCCTGCACCGAAAAACCAGAAAACACGGGCTTCATTAATCTAACAAGATTGATACGCGGAACATACATATCTCGCCGCGGTATAATGGCCACGAGAGTCATAGCTGATAGCGAATGCAAAATGCGGTGGCGTTCCTCAACATTTTGAGCGTAATGTATGCGGGATGATTATGAATAGCGCGCGTAACTCAAGATTCATGGAATTTATTCAAGCAATAGATACGCACCACGAATCCGGATTTTCCCTCTCTGTTGTAAATTGTGAATATAGAAGACTATGGAAGATAAACTGCAAAAAAATTATATTAAATATAATTGAATTGTTCTTTAAGATGTCTCTTTCTTAATATTATTGATTAATATGATTGAAAAAAGTTAATACTGCACAACCCTATACTTGTTTAGATAGATTGTCGAGTTATTGTGAGTATGAAAATATGAGATCAAAAAATGATTTCTTACAATTGTAATACATGCAATAATGTTGCTATTTACAGAGATAAAATTGAATACATTATTTGCAAATAAAGGATATTAATGCATTCATATCATGTAAATGTAGATTTATATGTGTTCCCATTTAAAAATATATACAAATGTAATTATATGTAAATCAACAGCGTATAAAATTATGATTATATATTTTATATATGATACAGAAATTATTATCATTTTACACGCACATCATAATTTTTATAAATACCTATTTTATATATATGTATCGATCAAAAGTATTGCATCTCTTATAGAAGCAGAGAAGTCGTTACACTTTAATAACATATATAAATATTACCAAATTATATTTTATAATTATTACTGTTATTTAATATTTTAATAATTTTATGAATTTAAACGAAACAGCTATATGAAATGAAAATTTAATCATTTGCGTTTTCTGTATTTCCTGAGAGTAATGCAGTACTTTTAACCGATACTGTATATATAGAAAAAAAAAGACGCAAATATTCTAAACTTCCAAAGTTTTAGACAAAAAATCATTGACACGATAGCTACGTATCCGACCTTGGCAGTTCTGCATCAGATTGCGCAGCGTATAAAGCCAGTCCTAATGAGCATCTTGCTCCGAGAATCTCTCAGTCGGCCCGTGAATGTAATTCTATGTGTAGAATGGTAATGGCCGGGAAACTTTTAGCCACGTTAATGCGATAATGAATTAAATTACTATAGGATGGGTTGAGGCATCGTGTCTACCGCGGTGGGTAATTACTCGCTTTTTCTCTTATATTGTATTTCGCGATGTACGAGAGGAGGATGTAGGAGAGGGAAAGGGGAGAGTGGATTTTGCACGGATGATGTATGAAAATCCGATGTTCTCTCGACGCGCGTCGGACATCAACGTGTTTGCATTCGAACAGTGCAACGCATCAATGCGCTCCGGTAAATGTAAGCCGACGCCTGTGATCGGCCTTCAATTACATTATTCTCGTGTAATTAGCATCTCTTGTGACGAGATAACGTCAATATTGCGGGTCGGTGCCTCCGACCGTCAATATTAAACAAGTTCCCCGCCATTGATGTTGCGAATTAATTAAAAGTGCGCGAAAAGAGTCTTCGTTCCGTTTTTAATTAAAACTTGCTACATTGCCGGCTGTAATATCACGCGCACACATTTGCCCGGCCGTTTGCGGCTCTGATACCACATTATTTCAAGTAACATTAATACTGTAAAATGAGATTTCTTTATATCAGTGTTACTTTGTGACGGATCCTATTCGAAAGAGTCTAGCGTGTCCGTGTATTACCTTTCAATCCAATCCTTTAATGTCGATATTTCTTATCAGACGGGGAAATTTAAATCATTAATGAATTCATCCGTCTTTACTAACAGGATAACAATTTGTGAGAAAAATATTTACAGATACGAGACAAATGAAAATAGATTATGATTTAACATACTTCCTTACAAAGTATAGAAATACATAAATCAAATTTATTTTATGTATATATTTAATATTCTACTCTTTTAAGACAAATAAAATATTTCACTACAAATTAGAATAATATTTGATCCTAATTCAATATTTGCAGAGTAATGGCTCTTTTATTAAAAATAAAAAAATTAAATAATTTAATCATGAAAGAACCGCAGCCACAAAGAAATATTATTTTATGTTAGCATTTCTTAGACTGTTCCGTTATATAGTAATCTATTAAAAGTAACAATATCGTCGAGTAAATCAAATCCGGAGGTTCGATTTTGAAAAATCTTTAGGCAAGAAAGAAGCTTAAAATCGAAGGAAATAAACTACAAACACGATTTGCTCGATTTTCATTGTCAGTGCACGATTCGACCTTTTTACAGCGGAACAATAGTTTTCAGTATCGCTGTTTTCGATATTCCACGACGAATCCTTCTATCCCGTATCGAATCCGAAAGGGTTTACCTCTCCTCGTAGTATAGCGGAAAGGTTTACCCTCGCTTCGTGGCGCACCGAAATTGACTCGTTCCAAGGGATTAAACGTGCACCCCGTTATGCCCAGAAACCGTACGTATTCCATCCAGGGAAATTCGCGGCTTCTCTCGTCGTCGAACGGATTCGTTGGTTCCACAGTAAGCGGCCAACAACTAGTATCCATCTATCTATATGACTATCTATATAGATATACATTATATATAGAGTGTCTTCGATCAATGGCAATTTTATTTGAAATCTGCTAGAGTAACAGAAGTCGTCGATAATTTCAAAGCCCTCTTCTCTTTAATTGTTTATCAGTTTTATATTAACAAAGGTATAGATAAATGTATTTATTTCTACATTTTTTTTTAATTTAGAAACAGCCATAGCTCTGATGAAAAAAATTTACTGATAAAAATCTCAAGATTATGCATTTGAAGTATTTAATATAATAATGTCTCTGACACATTTTCTGATAAATTCATAGATGTTTATATCGTGCTGGCACATGTTCATTTAGTATTACAGGCTGTTAACTAAATGTAACTATTAAGCGTTTCGGCGCTGAACCAACTGATCATGTTGCTTGGTCGGCCGTTTAGAGTACAACATGAGATCCCGTTTCTCCCTTCCGTTTTGCTCATTCATCAACCGTGAAAAGAGCTTCGCGTGCGTAGTTTCGATCGCGTGCTACTCGAGGGATCGCTCGCTCGTGCAAGCGATAAGGGACATCGAGAATAAAATGCTTGTCAAACTGTTTATATAAAAAGGAGATTTTTATAGCGCCATTCAAAAGTCATTATACAATGTCACCACTTTCGTGAAAGTAAATTTCGAGAAATCTTTATTATCGGTTCGCAAAATTAAATGTCTGACTGGAATGAAAGTAAGAGACAGAGCATTAAGAATATTAATTTTATTCGTTGAAAATACTTATGAAACATGAATTTTATTTTAAAATTACATTATAAAGTTGTGAAAGACCAAAACATTTTGCTTTTGCATGGTAAATAATTAGTTCTTGGTCTCTTAACGCGCTTTTGGATTTTAACGTTATCGTTTTTACAACATATGCAACACCATTTCTATAATATACTCATAAAGAATTAATTGTAAATATTGTAGAATTTAATAAAGACGGTCTTTAAAAAAAAATAAAATTCACTTTGTTTTACACTACATTTCATTCTAGCAAATATTTTGATGAATTTAGAAAATAACAATCGATTCTATAAGTTTAGGTGCAATATATTTTACACTATAGTGTGTAATTAAACTCAGAATTATAATAATACTATTACCAATATTGCGTGTACATTTATAAATTCTAGGATAAATAAATTAATAAATTAAAATGATTTTAATTGTAATATCTCCTGTTGAGTAGAAACACATTATATGTTCTAGCAAACATCATACTATTAATAATTCTATTATGTTATTATCATTACCATTACAATTCTTATAATTATTGTGATTATTAATGTTATTATTATGCATTGATGTTACACGTATCATCCAGCTGTACTGTGAGTTACATGAGTCATTAATAATCTATGTCGATTTAACCGTGCAAACGTTGTTCATCGTATTCGAAAATTAAGTTAAAGTTTAATGAAAATTCAGTATAGAAATATTAATGTGCAATGTAGGTACAATATTGATGTTATACATATTTTGCAGTATTTTAAAAATTTGAGATAATAGATAAATATTCTGAATTTAATTACAAAATCAGATATTTGATGTAGAATATATTGTTGACAATTGAATAATAACAAGCAATTATTTATTTTCTTTTTATTGACTTTCCGCGTGAAAAAATGCAACATAATGCGAGATACTAAAATTACAAAAAGAAATTCATGATAATAACCGAGTCGAGCTTTTTTATTTATTTCAATGTCTTTTGTCAAAACTGCCGAAAACATTTCGCAGATGCATAAATTTTACTATGTACGGTCACCCGATGATCCTCTTACAGTTTCGACTTCATTAGGCGGTGCACGATCATGTGGTAGTAAGCACCGATTAAATATAGACGTGGAGCGAGATGTGCGCGTGTCGTAAGCCGCTTACGGACGCGGTTATACATGCATTTTAATGTAATGCCATCATCGGTCGGCGTGTCATTAGCGATTGCAAAATAATCGCGCGAGTTCACAAACTGTGTGACTATGTAGCAGCGTGTCGTTGTGAAAGAGTGAATCGAACAACGTCGATAGCGAGCACGCATACATCGTGCGTGATGAGACACGAGAATTACGAATATACAAAATATTCCATAAACGTAATTCCAAATTAATTGCACTGATGGCTTCATACACATCATTTTTTACTAATTTTATTCGTTGGAAGCCAAAATCATGAAAAGCGCTCGAATAATCGACATGTATATCGTAATTCTCGTAGTTTTTACATATAAAGCCGGAGCAATTTGGTTCTACGCTTTAGATTTTTATGCAGCTAAAGAGAAAAGAATTTATAGTAATATTTATTTCAATTGCCCTTTTATTTTAATCGAGAGTACATATTCGTTAACACGTACACATACATATATTGGTTTGTTAATAGTTTTCAATTTCAAAACTATTGGAAATTCAGATTTTGTGACTAATTGTATCTCCGTTTACATGTAATGTGTTTGCGATTGCTTTCATAATTTACAAAGTAATAATTACTCATAAACATAATTTTACTGAATAATGTTTAATTACAAAGAAATTATTACTATCATTTGACACAAGTTAGTAAAATATTACAGAAACCTATTGTCAAATGGATGTATGGAAAGAAAAATGAAAATTTTACAAAGTTTATATCACACGATAATGATTTTTCGAACATATTTTGCTAATAAGTCTTCTATTATATACTCGTGTATATTCCCATCTTCTGTGATGTTTATTGCATTTTTCAGGTATATTATGTACTATCTGTTTAAACGACGAACCTCTTTACCACATATTGCGTTACGTGCTACAAGCTTGCGTTCAGGAATTTCAATCATCAATGCTCTTAAACCTGCATACTCTGTTTACTCTGTTTAAGAGAAATATATAAAAAGATAGAATATGAATATATATTCAAAGGATTATATAACACAAATATGAATATCACAATATCTAAACTGAGACAATATTTGTATCTCTAAAAAAAATGAAAAATCTGATTATATCTTTAAAAAAATATAAAAATACAATAACAATGTATATCCTATTTTAGTCACTACAATTTTTTTAAATACTTAGGGTAAACTCGGGTAAGATGGTCATAGTTTTTTAAAATGGAAAAAACATACTTTTATTTTTATTTTTTTGTAATGTTTGACATATTATCTTCACTGAAGCTTAAGTTACGTAATATTATCTAAATTAAAAGAAAAATATTTAATAGAAATTTTATATTATCAAAATAGTACAACATAAGCATTGGCCATCTTACCCAACTTTTAAGGAAAAAATGACCATAGGGACGGAAAGATGGTCATAATATTTATAAAAAAAAATAGTGAAAACGAGAAAAAAATTATAAGTCATATAACAATTTACATATCTTTATAATATGTCTAACGTCGATTACGACAGCTTAACTGTAATTTATTCGACGTTATAACAGTTTTTAGTGGACAAATGAAAAACTTTGCAGGTAGTCAAAAAAATTAAAAATATGATGTAAGATTCACAATATCGTATATTTATTATATATAATAATGTATGAACATAAACTACTATAAATATCGATTATCTTTGATAATGACTAAAAAAGCACACTATGTAGCAATTATTGAAAAAATTACAGTTTGTGGCCATCATACCCTAGTTTACCCTATTACTGCACTAAAAAGTACAAAAGTATATTTATACCTTCATGTGTGTGGCTATTATTATAACATATAAGAATTAAAATACAATAAATACATAATAATTAAATATATTACAATAATATTCTACAAAATGAGATAACATATTTTTATATGATATTTAATTAAAGAGAGAAAAGTTAAAACATATAATACGTGAGAATTACAAGTTTATAATGTAACGATTGTTTATTTTGAGAGAACAATAACGAGCTGTGAATATCTTCAAGGAATTTTTCGAAAAAAAGTGCGAATAGGAAAGAAAGAAAAAGGGGATAAGAATTTCTTACGGAGAGAAAACACGAAGGTGTCGTCTCTAGCGACTGCACCGTTGTGACACTCCAGCGTTTCCTCCAAGACGGGAAGATGTCTCGAGAGTCTTACCAAACTCCGACAAATATTTGTAGAGCTTTTGTGCACACGTGCGCTACGCTTATTATTGTTGCCAGCGCCGCAACGAGAAAGATCTACCTCACACCTTAAATCTTGATATTAATCCAACTCTTTCTCGCTTCTCGTTATCTTTATATGATACCTTTACGAAAAATATCTCCCGTCTTTTTTCACAGTGAGTTTTTATATCTCTAAGAAAATTTGTATACTTGTTAAAATTTGAAAAAGTAAACCCCTGTATATTTTAACCTGTTTGTTGTAATAATTGTCATTAGAAAAATATTTGTACATCCATATGAAAATAGAAATGTAAACTTTTCCTTCTCTGTCTTGTCAATATTGTACTATTATAAAGATTTTTTTATTTACATAATGTGCATTTGTTGCAACAATTATCTCTCTTGATTTATTATTTATTTGATACCATTTATTAATAACAATGTTTCTAAAGAATATATGCAATTTATATAATAATAAAATATGTTAATATATTGCAGTATCCGGACAATTTATGACGCAATGATATGCTTTGTTAGAAATGTACAAAGAATTTTTCTTTTTATCTGCAATCGATAGAATGTCACTTATAATTATTCATTAATGTCGTAGCGAGAATTGTGATGTGATGGACTCGAAATTCTAATTTGTCTTGCTTGAATTGAGAAAGAAGTGCACTCGCTTTGGAGGACATTTCAACAAATATTTTAAACAATCTCCTCTGTCCGTCTTTCTGCCCTCGAGTAGATCGTCAAACAGTCGACGAGTAATTGCGCAAGCACTGTCATCTCTCCATCGTCGTCCGGTAATAGATAGTAAACCGTCGTTCGAAGAGTACCTTTCGGTCTACTTCGTATTCGTCTGTCCAAGGATCAAGTAATAACCATTTGCATTTTATTCGTGTCTCCACTTTGCCATTGCTCTCTTTCTTTCTTTCTCCTTCTTCCCCCCCCCCCTCTCTCTCTCTCTCTTTCTCTTTTCTTTTTCTTTCTATCTTTGTCTGTATTATGTAATCATTATATAGAAAATGTACAGTTCTTCCTCTCTGACTTTTCTTATCTTCACTTCTGTAACATCTTCAGAGAGAGTTGAAGTTCGCGAACCTTTCAACAATAAGTCCTTCACGAACTAAAAGACGACGTTTCACTCACCATTACAGCTATAATCAATAAACATGTACATCTGTTATATATATATATATATATATATATATATATATATATATATATATATATATATTTAATTTTTTTTATCTATACATATGCATTTCTAATATTTAAAAAAATTTTGACTTCATGTAAAATAATATTGTATTATGTGAGACAATTATCTATTTTCAAGCACATATATATTTTCAAACACGTACGAAAATAATATTTTGAACGTATATAGTTACTCATAGAATACTCAGTTGAATATGACAAACCGACAATTAATATCACGAATGTATACACGCGAGAAGTTGCTCAATTACCGGCGGAAATTCGTACTTTTGTCACCGAACACTTCGTTTCATTTTGTGCACGCACATACACAGCCGCGTGCTCCAATATATCGCGGGTGTGAAGGACTCATCCGCCAAATCCGTACCGGGGATTGTGAAGTTGTAAATTGGAATGAAATTGCAGTCGCTAATGCGCCGATTTAAATGTAAACGCGCGGAAATGGAGACGTTATAGCCATTCGCAACACCGAATCGAATGGCCGATCCCGCCTTTTTATGACCGATTTCCTGGTTGAAGTAAACATTTCACGCTGACATTGGCACTGTCATCGTTGACGTTGTATACAATGTTTTTAAATAATTACAACGATTTCTGCAGAGTAATCAAATTCTACATTTGATAATACGCACGCGTACGCACTCTATCTAAATCAAGTAAAGTGAATCATCAATATTCTATTACTATTAAGTATATGTATATGTATAAGATATAATTCGTAAATAGCGTATATTATTTCTGAATTAAAAAGTTGGTTATCGATAAATGAAATCTTACGTAGAATATCCTTTTTCAGAGAATTAAATGATACGATTCACATCCGATTTACAATTGCAAAAAGCACATATCGATATTCCGTTACATATAGCATTGTTACGATAATTGAAATCCGTTTAATGAAATCGGTCGTAGCGCGAGTGCATATTTTCTCGAGTAATCTCTGGATCGTATGCATCGTTAGATTCAGAGAATTTTCTGGGCGATACAGTACAAGGCTATTATGCAAATCAGTTGAAGCTTACTGTATTTCTCGTAGCGTGCAATAAGCCGGAGCATTATAATGGACTCTGCGATAAGCGTTCGATAAAGCAACTGTTTATACCGGACAGCCGCGTAACAACTGATAAACCGTACATAAGTAGATCGACTGTAGACTGTAGACTGTAGACCCCGACTTCGTATTGACGTAACGAGATTTTTGAAAGTCGTCTGCAACTTTTTTTTCTGCGATTAATAGGAAAAATTTCCAAACTATCCGACATTCAGAATGATAATTGTTATTTTTCATCTTGTCTGAGAAAAACTTCTTTTTTTAAGTTTGCATTTTTCTCAGAATTAATTGAGCTTTTTCAGAGATATTTTATCTTTTAAAGAAATAATAATCTATTTATTTTTAAAAATATATTGTCTTGATGCAAGTTTTCAGATTACTAATAAATGCATCTAATAAATGAGAAATAAACAATGGTTATAAAATATATATTTAAATATGATTTGTTATTTGAGAAGATTATATATTTTCAATATAAAGTGATAAGTTCCTTGATATACATATAATTTTGTTATACATCGCTACAAGTCTCTATAGAAATCAATTCTATAGAAATCCTGAACAGAGCTTCGGCGAACTACTTTGATCGGGTTAGACTCGCCGCGTAACATCTCGACTTCGCGATAATAACGGGAGTACGATTTAACTTGGTTAAAGTGCAATTACTCAGCGGTTAACCCGAACTACTCCCTCATCTCTGTTTACTGTGTACTCAAGAAATCAGTAGCTGAGTTTAGTCACCATGCTCAGAAATCGTGCGCGACGGTTTGTGCATGCATTAATTAATTGACTTCCCTGACTACGAAACGTTTCCACTGAGATTATAAGATGATAGCTACGAACAGAGTAGTTATGAGAAAATGTTTAACAAGAATATAATATAAATTTATATGATTTTAATTTATATTAATTATTTATATTAATTTACAATTTTAATATATAAAAATTAATTTATTAAATATTAAATTATTATTATATATAATTAAATTTCGGTATTGTTATAAATATTAAATATAATTTTTTTGAAATTTTAATTACTATTTCTTTATCATTTAATTTAGGTTGTTTGTCAAAATAAATATGAGAGATCTGATTTTATATATATATATATATATATATATATATATATATATATGAAAGTTTTTGTATTTATATTATTAATAATATATATAGAATGTTTCAGGATCATTGCACCATCTAATGACAAATTTTTGAGATCATTTGGAAATGATTTTTCCTCAGCAAAAATATTGAAGCACCAATAATTTCCATTACGGGAATATATAATATATATAATTTCCGCAGCTTTTCGCAAATTAAACTTTATGGAGAGTTTGAAGATTACCAAAACTACTTTCTTCCGTTAATTTCAAATAGAGTTTGCTTTAGTAGAATTTTAATTGAAAACTTGCAAAAATGATGATTTTTCTTGACATTTTCTTTGAGGAAAAATTGTTCCAAAAAATATTGCCAAATGATCTCAAGAATTTGTCATTAGCAGCTGGTGTAGTGACTTTGGGACACCCTATATATGTATATATATGTATATATATATATATATATATATATTTATATATATAAATTATATATATATTCCCGTAATGGAAATTATTGGTGCTTTAACATTTTTGTTGAGGAAAAATCATCTCCAAATGATCTCAAAAATTTGTCATTAGATGGTGCAATGATCCTGAAACATTCTATATATACTATTAATAATATAAATACAAAAACTTTCATTATTCAAGCATCTATATCAAACGATATTACAAACAAATAAATTTTCCTGTTTCAAAGAATTAAATTATTTTGACATTATTAAATTCGTAATAGCGACTGCCTTATTTCAACGAAAATAAAAGCGAAACCGGGTCAAACGCATAAAGCTAAGACGGCCACTTCGAAATCTGCACTGCGTCGTTGGCGCTTCAACGGCTCGCACAAGTTGGAGCTTCAGAAAGTTGGTACGATGTGCCTGGTGTACGGTATGCGCTCATCTTTATTAATACGAGGATGGACCGGCGAGAGAGTTTTAAGTTGGCCTACTGGAGCAGCTCAGCCAATATTTACGTTTCATTTTGTTGAAGCTCCACAACCGCTCTCGAGGTTTGATGAAAATTGCGCGGCAACGTCACGGATGGTCATTCCTCGTATGGTTTCCCCTGTTTGGTCAGCATCATTTCCTGAATTTGCATATTGCGTTTAACAAATTAAATCTTACTCTCTACTTAAGTATTTGCAATTTGTATTATCGTACAGCAAACTGTGTAATATTACTCTATCGTTAATATATCAGGATATCGGAAATTTAATGATAAGTATGAGAAGCTATAAGGAAATTTCACCTTTACCCTCCTTCACAACATTACATCCGTCTGGGAGAGCAATTAGTAGCCATCAGCCTTAATAATAGCATGCCTTAAAATTTCTCTTCCATTTTACAAACTGTAGTTTACGCTTTATTTACGAAAATATACTGTAAAGTTTGAGATTACGTAGCTTTTTTATATTTGCTATGATTTTATGTTTAATGTAGATTGTCGAATGTAGATTGGTATTGAATGTAGATATTTTAAATAAATAAAGAAACATCTTTTATTCTTTCTTTTATCTTTTATTTACGTAATTTCATATCATAAATTTCAGTCAGTTATATGTCATGTTTTATTTCATGTTAGACTTGTCAACGTCACGGATAATGATAAGAATCTCAGAGTATTGAATAATATAAATAAATTTCATATAAATTTTATCTTTATCGACGAAATGTATTTCCACATAAAAATCTATATTACATCACTAATATTATAGCAGACATAAACATGGCAGTGTGTATATCTCTAAGGTATAGTAAAATTTTATCAAGTCTGCCTCTTCAATTTTAAACATACTGTTATACAAATAAGAAAAACAGACAGAAAAAAAACAGGAAGAGAGAGGGAAAGAAAGAGAGATGATCCAATTAATATTCGGAAGATATATATTTCCTGTTGTTGTGCTCTTTAACAACAGATTTTGCTCGACCGTATCAGCACGCGCACTGTAGTTCGAGGCGCGTCCAAGACGGAGTTTTCCAATTAGTGCGTTTATATTAAATTACCCGACAGGCTCGCAGATAATGGCCTGCCAGTAATGAGATTGTCCCGTCGAATGCTCGCTGGTTATATCTCGTGGAAGATAAGGCCACAGTCCCTAACAACGAGATGGTTTGACGGGTTAGAATCCGTAGAGTTGCTCTCCCCCTCCCTCCCCCCCCCTCTTCGATATTCGAACGATCTCGTTTCGGAATAACTGGAAGCGATAGCCGATGAAGTTATTGGAAATTTAAGAAGAGATGTTCTCTCTTTTCCTCACTGTTCGATCAAAATCTTAAACGAAAATTCTGCTCTACAAATAAACGGTAATAATTAAATTATAATGTAAGGTATATGTACTGGCAATAAATGCATAAGGTAAAATATAAAAGTGAGTAAAAAGATTGTGTCTTTTCGAACCAATATATTACATCGATTTTCTATAAAAAAAAACCTAATAACATAATTACTGAGCAAATCTATATGTTCTTTTAGATAACGATAAAAAAGTGATATGATAAATCTCTCAATATCTGCTTCGGATTTAGCAAATCTTATATCGCCCGAGAACATCGCCGTAAAGGGAACTGACACATTTTGATTTATCAATTTTAAACATTGTCCCATCCTTCGGCTACAGGTTTGCTCATTCTTTACGATAAAACAAAAAAATAGAAATTTTCTTTAACATATCCAATCTTCTTTCTTTTTTCTTCGAAATATAAAATATAAAAATAATATGATCTTTCATAGTTGTAAAATTTTTTTTACTTTTATTTCTTTATAATATTTTTACATCTGATATATGTATGTATTATATAAGAAAAATTATTTGCTATAAAATGTGCTGTAAAAATTATTTGACTGTTATTTTTTATTATTACCATTTTTAATCAACTTTTTTAAGAATTTGATGAAATTTAGATTTACGATATAAATTTGTTTTAGTTATATCTATTTTATTCAAATATCTCGAAAAACAAATATCTCCGATGTTTCAAATGAAAAAAATAGTATAGGAAGTGCAGTATATTTGAGATACTCTTGATAATTTAGAATACCGTGAAAAATTGATGTTGTCATAGTACCATTTGTCAACAAATATTGGAATTAGATAGAAATTTATATAAGAAAATATCTAAAAATGCCGCCAGCAGTGTTAATATTTTATTATGCTCTAGCAAGTTCGTGCAAGTTCAAATCAACATTTTTTGATAAGTTTTAAATCCTTTTTTATTATTGTTTTAATACCAAGTAATTTTTATAAAGTTTATGCATTAATTAGTTCATTATGTATAGATTAATTTTGACAATTGCCTCTAATTTTTGTGATTTATAACGTATTTTTTTTTATTTGGATTTGACATAAAAGGGTGTATTTCTAAATTTAGAATATGTAAGATGATGCTAATGTAATGTATATAATATATGTAACGTATTTTATGTAACATATGCTCTGAGTAATTAACTGTTGGAATTTTTCAGCCAAATAATCCAAATGCTATGTATTTCTTTTGCGAAAGGCGCCTTTAGTGATGACGTAAAAGTGAAAAATATTATTGTAATTTGAAATACACTATTCCAAATGACGGACTTTTAAATTTTAATCATTTAGCTGTAAGTTTTTGATTCTGATTTTCTAAAAATAAAAAATCTGTTAAATTTCCCTTTTTTATAATAAATTATTCGTTTGTCTATCAAAAGAGTGCTTTGAATTTCATGAAGAAGCATAAATTTGATTCCAGAACTATAATAAAATAAAACTGGTATTCCAAATATGCTACACTTTCTATAGAACACAGACATTCGTGCTTTGCACCGACGAAATCACTCTTCAAAAGCAATAAAACTGATATACGAGAAAGAGAAGTCGTTTTGCTGTTGGCGCAGAATCAAAATTATAAAGTCACTTCAAGAGATGATCAGTTGGTAAGATCCGGTAATCTTTTCGATCTAAATTTGCGATTCTATAATACCGTAAACCGTTTGCATTTAGGAGAAGCGACGTGAATAGAACCGAGATAAGTTATGAGCGGGCGACCACTGGAGATACAATTTACGATGACCGAGTTGTTTGGCGAATGCGTAATGCGTTTACCTGGTGATTCAATGCCTCAACCCGTTTGTATGTACATTAACGTGTGCGTGGGTCACCAACGTCCCGCGATGACGGACGCAATGATTTTCATTCTCAACGCGGCGTGCGATTGTGAAATTGTAAATCTCCCTTCGACGTTTCACGCAATTTGGTAGGCTTCCGTTTCATAAAACGTCCGGCGGAAAATGCGAACGATGCACAAAAACGCAGCAATGTAATGGTCCGGCTCGCTCCCCCAAATGCTCTCGCGCCGAATTTCTCGTGAGAATCTACTAAATATGAACATCGACGCGTCGAAAATTGATTTGCCGACCGCATAATGCGTCGAAAAAAATCTGAAAATTATTTATATTTGCAAGATACAAAAGTATCATCTTATTATTAGTTTGCTGTCTAGTCTACCAAGTACATTTTTTTAATAAAAATTTGATGAAATGATTTTCTATAACAATATGTAGTTACAAAGATACTTTTAAATATCGATGATTTGACAAATTAAGTTTTAAGGAAGTAAATAACAAACGTTTGTTATAAAATTTAAATCAATATTATCTAGACTTTTTAAAAACAAAGATCAACTCCGAAATTGTTAAAAAAACACAATAATTAAAGAAACGTGTGATTATTATTTAAACATATCAATAATGTCTTATTAATTATTTCTACTTGTACGCATATTAGATTGATATAAAATAAAATAAATGTGAAATTGTACTGTATAATTGCACTATATGATAGAAATCTTAGTCAAATGTTACAAATAAATACCTATAATATTATACTTGATAGACGCAGTAGAATGTCGTGAATTATTGTTTCGCGTAACAGAGTCGAGAGACAGTCTATAAGAGAAAATACTGCCATTGGTTGCTACAGAAATAGAGCTTTTAGTATTGGCCGTGCACCAGTAAAGAAGCTTGAGATATTTCACGTTACTGCCTATGAAAACCTAATCCATGACGATAAAGCGCCGCGTCGTAATATATTACTGTCGCAGAGTCCGAGTCTCGATACCTATATTACAGTTGTATTTCTCGCCGCATGACAGTGAACGAGTGATATGAACGGAAAGGTTGGAAACTAATTTCGTGTGTGCGTGTGTGTGTTTGCAATCGCACACATAGTTTCATAATTTTATTGCGTGCTTCTATATTTGACGTATCAGCATTTTTTGCAATTTTGTCAGCATTCACAATAAAGTTAATTATTTTATTTTATTAATTGATACGCATAATTATATTTATAGAATAATTTTATTTTTAGAAATACATTAATCTTAGACACGAAAGATTATTGTCCATCTCCCATTACACCATACACATGTATTAATTAAATTAATAACATTTTTAAAATTAATAAAATCTCTGTGTACAAATTAAACTAAATTTTTTAATTTTAATAAAGAAAGACATAATTTAGTCTAAAAATTATTACATTCATTATTATTAATTTTATTATTAACCCTCAAACTGAACATGTTTTTTTTGTGTCCGCTTCAGATTTAGATTCGCCAGCACTTTGCACTGAATGAACTGTTTAAATTGTCCTTTCAGTTATAAGTCCCTTTTGACACAAACTTTTTTTTCGATAAGTTTCCAACCTCGAGCTTTTATTAATATTTTTTTAAAACAATAGATTAAAAATGGCACGGACACGAAAAACCCACGTGTTCAGTTTGAGGGTTAATTTCCAAATATAAACTTTAATTTATAATTTAAATTTTTATTATTAATTTAATAAACTCGATTAATTTTTTTATTTAATTTGAATTATAACACTGATGTTGTAAATAGAGAAAAAATGTAATTAATGTAACCAACTCTATTACTTTCAATTTGCGCTAATAATAAAAAATTGAGAATATTACGACAAATCGATAATATCGTTCCACACATTTGGCAACGAGTTGTCCGGGACGCAATGCGAATGTACAAACGCCAAGGAACGAGTCGTCGTGATCATCGGCGAGAGAGCATTGTTGTAAGTGGCGAAGAACGGTGCGGGGAAAACGAGCAAGGAAAGCCATTGTGGACTGCGATTTATTTCCGCCTTTGTCTCTAACCAGCTCCCGAGGGACTGCATCGAGCGATACCGGAGAATGAGAGGATTGTTTGCGCCGTTGACTCAAGGTGGTCGACTTCTTGGAACTTACGTACCATATGTACATGCGTGTGTATGTGTGCTGTGTGTATGTGTGTTTGTGTGTTTGTGTCTGTGTGTATGTATGTGTATGCAACTCGACACTGGTGTATCGGTAGGGTAGCGTCACCCTCCCATCTCAAAAGTGGTAGTAGATATATTTAGGCTTCTCTTTCTCCGGTATCGAGTCTTTACGAGGAGCGCATCACTTTTATCGACGAAGAAACCCATGCCACAGGATTATTCGACGAAGCTAGAGAAAATGTCACACCGCGGGTTAAATGGTCGGTCGATCGTCTGGAGTTCGAACTTCTCAAAGAAATCTATCAAGTCGTTTCTCTCGTCATGTAATCAGATGCAAATATGCGATCGTGAATATGTTCGTGATTACATATGCTCCGCCGTAGAATATAAATGAATTATTTGTGTTGAAAAGGCCATAATCGACGAATGATAGACGAAAACATCTCATAAAAAAACAAGTTTTTAAGGTACAGGATATTTTGTAGAAACAATAATAATATTACTTATTATTTTTATAATACTATAAGTGATTTAATATAATTCTCTCAAACAACATATTCTGAATTTTTTGAATGACGAGTAACAGAATATGTGCGATTTTTATTTTAAAATATTGAAGGAAAAGGAAATGTATGTGTATATATTATTTGAAAAAAAAAAAATATATATATATATACCTCATAATATGAATCATATTGCCAAGATTTATGAGGTAGCATATTCAGGTGTTAATAACATCGGGGCTCTGTTATTATGGCGTGGCAATTATAGAACTTACGCACCACCCTAATATATCGCGGGGTGCGACTTAAGAATTCGAGGCGTCGCGCGAGCCGCATCCCCGATACAACCCGTTCGAGGCAAAACTATCTACGCGGTCCACGGCGAAACTCCTCCGGCCCGAACCTCCCCCGTTGAAACTTTCTCAAGACTGGTAAACTACTCGAAGATAAACGAGCCGCGCGTAAACTACAAGAGGAGACGCCACGGGTGTGCACGTGCGATGAGACGCGGGTGTTTGAAGTTAGACAGAGGAAGGTAGGGAAACAACGATGAGAAAAGACATGGCGAAAGGGAAGAAAGGAACATAACAGCTTAGGAGCCAAGGGATAAAATCAGGGAAAATCTAAAAGAATTTTTTTAAATAATATTTTTGAAATTATTTAATTAAATAAAAAAGCTCTCAAGATAATTCTTACTAATATTTTTCTTATTTTTCAACAATCTTTTTACAAATGCTGTGATAGATTTTATTTTTTATTGCTCGCTTATAAATTATAACACTGGTTTCATTTAATCTTAATTTTTTCAAAACTCTTTTTAATATTTTTATTTTTGTAATCTATTTGCTACATTAAATTAGAGTAAGAAGGAAGATGGCTGATTTCAGGTTATCGTCATAAGCCGAAATTACTTCTAAACACTGCGCTGTGAAATGTAACGCGAAGAAGAATCAGCGACAATAAAACTTATCCCGCTGCTTGTTAATGACTTCGATAACTAGGTACTTCGTTTCATGCGTATAGGACGGCCCTTTTTATGCCCGACCTTACGCCTTTTGCAACGAATGACGTCCCCGCTAAACTTCTCAAATCGCGTTTCGATCGCAAGGATTGCGAAGTTTTATGATGAAGCTGGTAATGTGAGCTTCGCTCCTCCAGTTCTCGATCGCGCGAATATGTACGATAAAAGGCATAAAAAATGTATTTTCTTCGAGAATATTAAAAAAATTACTTATCATTTTTAAGACAATTTATAATTGCATGATAAAAAATAATGAATACACAAATGTAGACGTGATAAAAAATATACTCTGTAATTATATATAAAATACTTAATGCTTTATTATCTAAATTATAATGATGAATATAATATAGAGTGTTGGAGAAAAAGGGTAAAATATTTTAATAGAATTTAGTATATTCTAAAATAAATCAAAAAGTTTAACAATAGGACGCGCAAATAATAAATGATTTTGAAATATTTGCAAGTTTATTTGTTAATTTAATTTACCTATATTCACATGAATACTTCATGCAATATCATACAAAAAACCTGCGTCACAGTAAGGATAAAATCAGGTGTATTTGAAAGAGCACGAAATTCCTTTTTACGAAGATGCTGCGTCCGCATAGATATGAAAGATCACTTTGAGCATCTTTTCCTAATAAGGTAAAACAAAAAACATTAATGTTATTTTTTGCTTAAATTATAATAAAAATTAACTCCAATTTGATAAAAGTAGAAAAATGAAAATATCTCAAGAATGGTTACTTAACTCCTGTTTATTAATCATGTTATAAATAAATCGAAAGACTTTTCCCTTTAACCGTACCCTTTTTTTCAATACCCTGTATAATAGCAGAAAGAATACGCACATGTGTGTGCGTCTAACGAAGTACGCTAGTGTTAATCCGCTTTAGAAAGAAAACAGAATGAGAATATCGACTATTCATATGCAGCTGCACTTCCGCATTTCTTCGTTTGTCGGCACATGAAGGCGTAACTAAAGTGCGTGGAACAAAAGAGTACTCATATACCTCTTTAAAACATCCCGTATACGACAAGGCGTGAAAAGGGATCGGTATTTATGCCGCCTATAGAAGAGGCGAACATCGAGTCACATCCGGGGCGTCGATGTCTTTTTTTATGCACATCATATGAGTATACATATATGTATGCTTGCGTTATATTTTACTTTACGATTTTTTTATATACGCGTGAATTCTTTATTGAAAAGCATCTTTTATTGTATTCTATACACAATAAAATTTCAGCTAACAATAAGACCCAATATCGTGCGAGTACATCTGTCCCTTTGCGAATAAAACTACAAACGAATTATCGACGCGGTTAGTCGCTGGGAAAAAGTTTCAATCAATGCTCGCGTAAGGTCTATTTCTTCTTTTAAAAGTACAGCTCTGCAAAAGGCATGAGTGTGAGAAACGTATTAGAAGAATAAATTTCGTAGAAGTTGCTTTTTAAAATGGGGAGTTGAAAATCGCGCGTAGAATAATCATTTGAGTTTACGATAATCTTATCATTCATGCCTTATTATATATGCGTACAACGTTAAAATTAATAAGATCTGATTCTTGATATTATTTGCTTCATATAATAATACTATTGACATTAAATTATCTACATTAAATATTTGCCATAAATTTAATTTGACATTAAATTATTTTATCACTTCGTTTAATGTTTTCATTCTACCTAGTGAAATTTAATGTTTTTAAAGCATGCATCCAATACATTCGCTTTTATTTTTTCTCCTTTCAAGTTTGCCGTACACACTGCCTGAGCTTTGACGATAACAAATACACGAGCACTCGCGTTGCTTCAGTCGAACGTTAACACGCTCGCTTAGAGCATCGAAATCGCCGAGTATTATATCCGTAAAATAATATAAAAATGCGCGACGCGAGATTCGACGCCCGCGGCTCGCTTAAAAATCTGTTGGGTCGGGAAGAACACAGCAGGTGTATATTTTGCGGACGCCGGTCGCTCGAGGGTAAATTACGTGTAAAGGGAATCGCGGTGGAAGTGAAACCTAATCGGCCGGCAGCAAGATTCCGCTCTGCCGGAATTGGATCCACGAAACTCGACGGAGTCAATTTATCCGGCCGGTTTCGCGTAGAACCAAACGTCCCTCTCGTAACGTCGACTAACCAGGATCTCTTGCCCATATTCGCCCATATTCGCCCTGGTAAATCGTAAGGCTAAAGGATTTCCTGCCGCTAATTACATTTCTCGCATTGTCTCGGAACTCCGTGCATATTAGCGGTTATTTATCTTGTTAGTATGTATTAAGATTAATTTATACTCACATGTGAACCGAAACTTGAAACTTGGATAAAATATATATTTCTTTATATTGTGTTTTAAGAAAATAAATATATATTTTCTTTATATATTTTTTTAATTGCTATTTAAATATAGGAAAAATTTAATATGCGTATTTATTGTCGATATTATTTTTTCGTTTTAATCATAAGATATACATTTAAATAAAACTCTCTCTCTCTCTCTCTCTCTCTCTCTCTCTTATCGAGTATATTCTTCCTACAATAATTTATCATCGATATGTTATAGAAACCATCAGAATAAATATGTAACTGTATTCCATTACTAGTTCCATTCTTTTCGATCGATCTACTTATTGTTCTCTGATGTAATACAAATACAATTATAACCTTATGTGAGCATATTAATTATTGATTACTTAGTACTATGTAACACGATAGTAAATGAGTAAATTATACGTCTTCATGAGAGTTCGACCTGTTCTATCTACAAGGAGAGTACGATGCTACAGGGGTGAACGCATTGAGAGACTTCGCAAGGCTAATTACGTTGCAAATACCTCCTCTCCGAAAGGGAACGCAATATGGCAGCGAGACGGGTGAATTCCTCTGACGAATACTTTGAAGCTAATTACTGATAAATATTTGCAATCTGCTTGTGCAGGTTGCGGGTATCCAGTTTTAATTAATTACTTGTTAGGCAACATAGTCGTAGAGCGCTAAGATAAACTTTACTTTATAATGCTGGCTGTTGCACAAGCTTGAGACGTTGCACATCGCGTGTCTGATATGTATAGGCTTCGTATGGTGTGAGAAATATTTAGACTATTACCTATATTACGTATGAGCAGAGCCATCGAAAACTTAAAATAGTGCATAAGATTCTGTACATTTTACAAGAGAGATGAAATATAAAATTTAAAAGAAATGACGATAGTGTAAATTAAAAATGTATTAATTATAATAATAATATAAAATGTAGGGCTTTATTTATTACCATAATTTTTTTATAAAAAATATCATACACGTAACTCATGTGTAATTAGTTCTAATTTGATTATCTGAATACAATGGCTTTATTTGTATCGCTTATTTATCGAGGAATTTACGAACGGTTAATTTAAGTTCCAAAGCATGCGCGCGCGTGAACGCGATTTGCAGTTTATTAAGTATAAGAGCCTCGGCACCCTAATGACGTTCGTCATATCGTCATGAGAACGCGATATAATACGCCGATGAGCAGCCGCGTGCCTGTCAGCATTAGTGACAAGCGCGAGGCATTATAATGCTGCGTCGCCTTAACGAGACCTGTCCTTTGAAAAGTCCTCCCTTCCTTCCTTCCCTCTAGGAACCCCTTCTGCTGTCCGTCAACTCTCGAGAGGGATCCCGGGATTTAATGAAGCGTCCCTTAAATGGCGATACGCCATATCGGATAAAGCGTTGTACAAATTTTCATTTGAAAAGAAAATCAGCCCTTTGATATTCCCAATGCGCATTACAAAAAGGAATGATTTTGCATATTGCAACGCGAATCACAACGCGCGCTTAATCTCGGAATAATATCGCGTGACATTTAATTTACATTTGGACAATCGAAAATTCAAGATAAATTATGTATTCATGATAATTATTAATAAATTACGAATTTTTAATTTAAGAAAATAGATCAATCAAGATTAAAAATTTATGAAGAAAAAGGGGATTCTTGTTACACACATATATATATATATTATTAAATAATGAATAATTTCAATAAATAATAAAAAATCAAATAATTTGTCCAAACAGATGAGAAATGTCAAAACATACGCAGCATTATTCGCGTTACTTTTACTAAGTGATTCGATACTGTCGTAGTTCCCTGAGAATCCCAACTATCTCGAGGGATTCCGGAGGATCTCATTTACAAAGACCTGCGACAGCCGATATATATTAAATTTGCATTTTCCGCGTAATTGAGATTGCAGGTAATATATCTTCACGCATTGTCGATTAAATTCCATTTTGCCACCCTGTCTATCCGGCATGCGTGGCCTTGGAAACGGAACAAGACAATACAGTTTGCTCAACCACATGAGAGACTTGCTTGCCAACTGCGTATCTACTTGAGTAACTACCGCACTGCTTTATACTATTAAAGAGAAGATACCAAGAGCGACATAGATGTAAACATTTGGATAGTGTGAAACACGGCATAATTATATATGCTAATTCTAAATGATTGTTGTAATTAACATATTTTTAAAGAATTATGTATGAAAAATTAATATATTATTGCTATTAATTTCAACAGAAAGAAAGAGAAGGAAAAATATAATAATTAGGACTTGTTTAAGTTTTAAAAGCAGGTGACACATGTATATTTTATATAATTATTTAATCTAATTATAATAAATGTTACGTACATACACACAATGTAAAAATATATTATAGATATAAAATATGACGTAGTGTTGAAGAATTTCTATCTTATATTAATGCACCCTATATCACCAATTGCTCTGGCTTCAATTAATTTCAAATTTTTCATTTATTTGACTTAAAATTTGAGACTGAAACTTCGTCTTTGATAAAATGAGCTCGCAAATTTTTAAAATCACGAGCATTGCGATGCAAAATTCGACAGCTACATTTTTCATTCACACCAACTCGCTTCGCGACAACGAACGTGAATCGCCTAACATCGAGCGAGACATCCTCGCTCGAAATCTGTCGATCTAATTTACGTCTTGGTAGAAATTCTTCCATGTGCCATGTAAAATGTCGACAGTGTGTGCAACTGAGGTGACGCTTCTCTTCCGGCCTCGCGACAGAAATCTTACTACGCGAATCAACGAACGATTTGCCATCGATAAACGTGGCTAAAGCAACGAAAGTGGATGGCAGTCTTCGCGAGTGAGTCTGGTAGCTTCTCTGTCGATTTCTGGAACACTCTGCGACTCCCACGTGGATCGAAAGCGTCGCGCAAAGTATAACTCGTTGTTGAACGTCCGTCCGGAAAATCGACAGGTAGGTGTATTCTTTCGCCTCTACCTTCGTCCTCCGATTTCTCTCGTAAAGACGTTACATCGTCTCGGGACATCGTCGGAGACGAGCTTTCGCAACGCAAGAAATGCGTCTCGGCGCCTCGGGACATTGCTCGAAGAGCATAATTGTGTTTCTCGAAACGTATCAAATGTATCTTTAAGCTGAATTGTCTCGAATGTACAAGCTTCTCGACGAAATTTTATTCAATATTTCTTTATCTATTGGGAAATTAATTAAACGAAGGATAAATAATATATAAACTTAATTTATATTTGTGAAAAAGTAGAATAAAACATGTGATTGCTTTGCAATAATTATACATATTTTTATTCAACTTATTCACATCAGTATACGATCAAAGCTTCACTTTTACCAGGATTAAGTTCTAAACAGATACAAAAATTGTCGACCGTTTATTAAGGAAACTGTGAATGTAAAGAGTTTATAATTATATTAATATTTGTTTTAATAGTTGTAAAAATTATATTCAACGAATAAAAAATAATATTAGAAATATCGCTTACATTATATGTATTATGTTGTGTCAATATTTACAGATATTTATTTCAATACTTAAAATTATACTGAATTAGATGCTAAATTTAATTATTTTACCGGGAAGATTAGGAGGATAATGAATTTAATTACAGCTTTAATTACTTAATCCTTTGAGATTCGCTCGTTTCGCAAGGAAGCCATCTGCTTGAATGCTCAGCTTTCGTGCAGTACTGGCTGCCTTAGAAATTCATACCGTTAGAGGTGTTACTTCACGTACAAACTTAGTCTTAGGGACTTATAATCTTCTGCAATTTAATCCCTTATGGTTTGAATTCTGTTTTTCAAGAAAGAAAGAAAGAGAGAGAAAGAGAAAGAATTAGTCACACATATAGTTTCCTATATGAATAAAATTACGAAATTTCGAAAATATCCGAATTAAACGTGATTGATCACTGAAAATAACAGTATTCAATATCAAACAGAAATATTATTATTAAATTTTTAAAAATAAAATTTTTATTTATTATTTTTAGTTATGTTTTTATTTATAAATATATTAATGTTTTTTATTTATAAATTTTATTTATAAATACGTTATATATAAAGAAAATTTTACGGTACAAATAACATTGAAAAATATATTTCCTTTTACACATTTATTGTAAATCTAAAATATAACGACATTATAAAATATTTATTACTACAAAAATGTTAAATTATGCATCTATTTTATTGTTTGTTAATGATTATGCATTATTTATTTGTGCACCAAAATATTTAAATAATAACAATAATTCTTTGTAAAATATTATATGTATATACATAATATTATTGGGTTAAAATATTATGTGTTTTCTCTTATATATTAGTATGTTCCACGGTTTAAAAAAATTATATTGTAATTTTTATTATATTTTCTCCGTATATATATATATATATATGTTCAATTACATAACCTAATTAAGAAGATATATAAACAGTTTGCTTATTCATTTTTAACACGACACTCATAAATATTAAAATGAGCTTTGGTTTTTTTAAATTTCAGATGATTTAGATGGTCGGAATGTATATAATCGACAAAAACAATTTTTGAAAACGGCACAATCAATTAAAAATTTTTTTAATTTTCAATAAAATTACTTATAAAAATTTTGAGTATTATTTAAAACATATGCCTAAATATGCATGTAAAACGCCAGATATGTTAAGTTTATAATTTTTGTTTATAAATTTCCAAAAAAACGGACGATCAAACTATAATACTCCTTTATTTAAAAGTGTAATCCGTATTTTTATAAAAATTATATAATGTGTATTAAATATTATGGAAATGTGTAGTTATGCTTACAAGATTATCTTTCTTTGTGAAATTATAAACGGACTGTATTAATGCTATTTATATTCTCATTAAATATTTCGTGAAAAGTTTCACTTATTATTAAAAAGTCTTATCCATGTGATATTATCATTTTACAGCATGATTAAATAAAAAGTATAATTTATGACAAATTTATATCAAATATCGCATTTTGACTGCTTATTAACTCGGAAATTATAATAACTCTGAAATACTTTATTAGTAATAATGTAAATTTCGACAAAGAGGAACTGTTGAAATTAATTTTGTTTATTAATTTTAATTAATTAATTAATTTTTTATGTAATTAAAAATCTAACTATCCAAAATTTTAATAAACACTCTTGTAAAGCCGCTTTTAACATCATATAAACATGAGATTTTCTATCTAAAAAAATTAAATAATTTATTTAAACACATTGTGCAAATATATTAAAAGAAATATGCGTATTGCGCTTTATATTCAGATTTACAAGTACAAATCTAAATTTACAAACTTCATTAAAATAACCATTAAATTTTAACAAATAAGAAAAAAAAATTATATAAAATTATACCAATCATAATAAAAATTATTGCATTTATGTTAAAAAGTCAAAATATTATGTATTATATTATTGTATTGAAAAAAAAACCGCAAAAATAAATTCGTATCTTTCTTTCGTATATTCTTTTATCTTGTATTTTGTTCGCGTTTCTCCATGCATCGCTTGTCCACTCAATGGACTTGAATTTCAAGAAGAATAAGAACGTCCACGTAACTTTCTTTACTGATCGTATGTATTTTTACCGCAAGTTCTTTCATTTACATACATACAAGAACATATGTATTTAAAGGGAACACATGTAACTGAGTTTCTCACAAAATTTTCTCGATTCTACTGTGAAAATCGTGTCTAAGTTAAAAATTATGTAAGTTAAAAAATTTCCTTACTGTCTTAAAATAAATCAATGAAAATGTTACTAAATAAAGCACTAACACAAAATTTTACGGAAATGCAGTGAGTATTTCAGTGAAGTATTTCAATAAAATATGTCAAAGATTTTCAAAAAATCTTATCTTTTGTTTCTCCGTTTTAGCCTATTAATTATGAAATAAAATTTCACTGAAAAATTAGTAAAATTTGTAGGTATTTGTAAAATGTGGATTTTAAATATTTTTCTACTTATAGAAAAGCCTCCTAGATATATATATATATATATCTAGAATGAAACATGTATAATTAGTATTTAAATTCATAATTACAATTAACTTTTCGTTCAAACAAAAAAATAAACAAAATTCTTAGTCATAAAATATTTCAAATATATTTTTAACAAAATATATTGTTATATAAAAATTTATCTTACACATATAAACATGTAATATTATAAAAGAAACTTTCTAAAATTACAATTTTAAAATTACTTTTAATATTACTGATATTTGGACCATTATTATCAATATTATAGGCTATCGCATTATTAATACACGTACATGGGTTTGTTTATAGTTTTCCTAAATTTAATTTCTTGCGAAAAGAAGTAGGTTTACAACGGACAAGAATACTAAAGATCTAATTATTATCTGATAACTTTGGTTTCTACGCTTTCCCGCCTAAACGCTTTGACATTTTACGTAGTTAGCGTACTCACGGAAACTAACGCACTTCAAAGGCTCTTTTTTTCGGGACAGGATATGCTGTGTGACATAGCAAGGACGTGCAGGAGGGAACCGGCTCGTCCGGAAAATAACGTATCCTTCCCATTTGGCTGAATAATTGGGTCCCGCACTTTTTCGGCGTCCTCATCCTCTCCTATATCCTTTTCGGCCTTCCCTCATTCCATCTCCCCTTTAACATGGCTCGAAGAACTCTCACTTTAATGCACTTATTGTTAATGCGATTCCGCCGGGTTTTCCGCCTGATGGTTATCTACCTTTCGTTGACAACGCAACATCGTTTACCCCGTCGTTGCAATGACGTACATCTACGTGCCTTTTTCGCTTCTACCCAATCCAGAAGTTCTATTACGAACGCCAGAAAAATTGCGTTTTTTTTGTTCGAGAATTTAGATAACGAAAAAAATTCCCAAATCGTAAAGAATGTATTCTTTAATCTTCTGACAATTCAAAACAATGTATTTAATCTATTATTGTGTTTAAATAAAATATTTCGGTATTCAATATTAATCATTTGTTTTACAGTACTGATATAAATTGTGAAAACATGATGAATTTGACGAGTTATAATACAAATAAAGACTTTTCACTTTTGAATAATTATAAAATTTATAATAAAAAAAAGAACGCATCACGTGGCAAATCATTTTTGTCCTTTCTTGTTTCGAAGATTCTCGCAACTATCTCATGAATCTAGGCGACACAAAATTTCGTAATCAAATATTATATTTTATGCGCGACGCAGTCAAAACGTACGCGCGCGCGATTGCCAATAATTGGAGAAACCCGAGGACAAAGGATCTCGTTGTAAGAAATAAAATAACGCAACGACCAAGATTCCCCTCGGCCATTCATTTTCCATTTTATAACCGATAAGCACACGTGCGTGCCTGCGAAATCCGAACCGCACAAAAGCACTCCATTCAGTCTGTAATGCGCTGTCATGGTCCACACTACCGCGCGGATTCAGCATTGACAGAATTTTTTAGGTAGAACTCGAAGGTAGAGGGTGATAAAAAGGAAAGGGAGAAAGAAAAAAAAGTCCACCCAGCGATAGATGTAAAATGTATGTTGACCGCGTCGTCGAGACAGAAACGAATAAAACAGAGCCATCGAGGATCCGATGTAAAATCGCTGGCCGACTCTCGCGCCTAATGACAGATAATGCGGGTATTATACGAAACGAACGATGTTCGCCATCGATCCCGATCTGCCCTCCGCGCGTGATTGCGTTAATCGGCTTAACGGTCGCGCACACGCTGGCCAAACAAATTGCCCGTAAGCGACGCTTCGTCGTACACCCCGTATATAGTTCTGTACAACCCCCGTCACCGCGATACTGACACGGCAGAAGAGGATTTCCGATTGGAGTTGTGTAGAGGACTTTTGCGTGTGCTATGCGCGGTTCGCCTGTAATGCATCTGAATTGTTCACTTTTTGTGTACTGGATTTGTACTGTGCGTTTTTCAGTCGTTAGCTCGTTGTGTGACAGGTCTCCATTCGGTTGATCTTTCAATGGATTTTTCAAATTGAGATCTCTCGATTAAATTGACTGTTAATTATCTTACTAATTAATTTTTTTTCATCTACAGTATATGCTTTTTTGGTGGTTTAATATTTGCTGATGAATAATTTAATTTATGCAAATATTTTAAGGTAAATTTTTTTACGCTTAAAATTTATTATAAATATGTATTATATTAAGTGCAACCGTTATGTTTTCAAGATGTATATGTACAATTTCTAAATATATTGATTTAAATACAGTGATTATGTACAGTCATTTTTTAATCTTTTTCTTTAATATAAATAGTAATTTTACATTTGTATGTATGAAAAAATTTAGATTGGACTTTTTCTGCAAGACTAAAATTAATGTTTGTTTATATTAATCTACCACAAAATGCATTAGAATTAAAATACGTGAATTATAAAGTTAAAAAATCAATCGAGATTAGCATAAAATGTTAGATAAAAGTTTGCACGAAATGCTGGTGCGTAAAACTTTTTAAGTGTTAACTTACAATTTTGTACCTAATATTATTAGTATACGATAAAAATAAATCAATCTGTATGCTTCGTGGAAGAAATATCGTAAAAATATTTTAATAATTATACAGTCATGGAAAATTAAGCCTGCTATGTCGCAACGTAGGAAGTTACATTAACTAATTCATGTATATATAAGAGAATAACGTTTACGTAATTGGAACGGTGTGAAACTTGAAACTTGGAGTATTAGTTGTAAAACTCATTAACGCTGGATACAAACTAATTTCGATAGAATTTCTTGTTAAGCGATTTACTAAACGACACTTACGGTTTGTGTAAAACGATTTATCAAACTATATGTGTTCTCTCTCAACGAAATGTTACTCCAATAAATATTCCAATAAATTGAAACAAAAATTACAAGTTGACAAAATGACAAGTTGATTAAATGATTTGCTTTTTAATAAATTCTGTGAATTTTACATCATTAAATTTCATATATTTTTTAAAATTTTGTTTTAATTGAATAAAACTTTCCCGAACAGTTTTTGGACAACATATTATTTTCTATATTATTATATTTATATCATTATAGATTTATGATATAAATCAAAGGAATAACTTTTTTATTTATGCTAAAAATATTTAATATTTTGTCATAACATACTTAATCAAGATGTGATAATTGTAAAGTAAAATGTTACTCGGCACAAAAATTGTAACACAAATTTATGATGATAAAGTTTGTTTTATTATCATATTCTTATTTTTTTCTGTCTTATTAAATATGCGACAAGTAATTCTAACAGAGACTGTTAGGACATTTTTGTAAATTGGAATAGTAGCAAGGGTAGTACCTTGATCCTTCGTTCGTATAACGAATGCAAAATCGAACGCTAGAAGGGGGTGGCAATATTTTTGGCGCTGATGAAGGGCGATATGATTTTGGATCTGATGGTTGTGGGCAGGGTGCAGCAATGCATATAGTAGGTGGTGACGAGCGTTTTGGTCTTGGTCTGCATATCTACAAAATTAGATCTATTGTAATATAGATAATATTGTAAAAAAAATTCTATTAAAGTTGTATAATTGTATAATTTTATAACGCATTTTTTTGTCATTCGAATAAATGCAGAAATAAGCATTCACAAATAAATCATTGCTATAATTAAAATTGTAAAACAGAAAATTATTTTTCTATCTTATTTATTTTATCTTTATTAATTATTCTCTTCATATTTTGATTTATGTGTTTCGTTTGCGTGTCAACGAGAATTTTTTTACACATTAAATATTTGTCTGTACAAATGCTTTATGTTACTTATACCAATGGCGGACATGAAGCTGGAAAACAATATTTAGGTCTGGCTAGTCTTGATTTGAGAGGCAAACAACCATAGCTTGGACAACGAAATGGTATCTGTTTGCGATGATGACAAGGCGGAGGCAAAGTACTCGGTTGCTTCTCCTCTTTGTAACAAAACATATTCCTCTCTTTTCCAGAAAATAGATTAAGGTAGAAGAAATTTTTAGCACATAAAACTAAATTGGATTTATAATGAGCTTGTAAATTTTACGTTACATTTTGCCAATATATTTGTAAATATCTAATAGTTCTGTCTAATCGATCGACAATCTTTTGTTTCAGAAAACTGAAATTATCCATATTTCTTTCCACTGGATATTATAATAACCCATAAAATAATTTTTTCAAGGTTTCGTCAAAGTCTTAAAATAATTTTTTCATACTCTTTTAGTTAATCATTATTTTGAAATGTTTTATGTGGATTGCCTTTGTTCTTTTTCATTCTTTCTAATGATAATAGGTAAAATAATAATAGATTGTTTATTCACTCTTGATGTAAATTAATTCATAAAGCTACGCGCAATTATCGTAATTTTGGAACTGGATTTCCAGTACAATCAAACCACTTGAGACAACAACAAGTTACTTTCTTTGATTTTGATTTCTCAGGAAGACGACAACGTGGTATTACAGGAAAGTAGCAAGGCGAATAAGTGGCTCTATAAAAGATAGATAAATCAATAATTTTATGTATCTCACATAATGTAATCTCACAGTCTAATTTAATTTTAAATATTATCTCTCTGTATGAAGTAAAATTGTTGGAATTTTAATGCAACCGTCGGTTAATCCGCTTCATATAAAATGTATAGAAATCAGTTTGTGTAACATACCTGTCACAAGTATACGTAAGTTGAAATTGAATGGCAGATCCGTAGGGACGTGATGACATGTCAAATATATATTTCGGACGTATATAATCAGTACAGGATAATTTGGGAGAACAACGCGAAGGAATAGTAAGTGGAAATTTTGGAAAAGCATTTTCAATATTTGACATGTTGGCTTCAGCCATGTTATATTTCTATTCCAATTATTGTATGAAATAGGCACAATATTAATTTTGATTAAATAAATATCATTATAATTTATTACGATAACTTTTATATTACCGTGAATTTGGCGAGTTTGAATATCGTAACAAATTAATATTTTAATAATTCCGTATATCGATATGACTCTCTAAACAGAAAAAATGCTATATATACACCTATTCATATATGTATGATATATATATATATATATATATATATATATATATATATGCACACAAATACAAATTTTTCATATAGTACAATTTATTAAAATTATTTATTAATATTAAAGCAATGCAAGAATGCATATGCAAAAATAATTATAAAAAGATACGTAAAAATAAAACTGTGCATGCATCGATAAAGAAAAAAAACCTCTATAATCATTCAAAATAAATATTAACTTTTTTTTATCTTTTACGTACCAGTGATAGCCATATCCTTTGTTGTTCGTCGCAAAAGATGCCTAGAGATAACATTATTATTATATAAAATAAAAGATGTTTTATCAATAATACATTGATCACAATAATTTATATTTTTGCGTTAATTTGTACAATTGCAAAATCTCAACGTTCTCTGGAATGCTGATATCGTATTCGATAGAAAATTCCCCGGTTTTTTTTCCCTGCGAAACGTGACTTAGTCCTTCTGTTCTAATTAGCTCTTTCACAATCGAGGTAATTGGGTTGCCTATACTCGTCTCATACGCGAAAGAATCGTTTTTACAATACTTCCACCACAAAACTTACGATAAGAAGGATACGATATATCGAATATAGATATATCGCAGACTGAAAAGAGGAAATATTTGTAAAAAATATCTATCAGAAATTAATATTATTCATTTGGCAATTTCATGATCATTCTTAATCAAAATTAAATTATACAGTAATACTGCACCTTCGATTTATTCCTCGAAAAACTAGACTCACACTATTATTACTCTCGTTATAAATAATTAATAGCTAATAAACTCATTCTTAATACTGATAGCGTGATTTTAAATAATTTTTTAAATCGTTGAAGAAAAAAGATCGATAAGAACATCTGGATTGTCCTTCTTGTCGTAAGATCTCTACTGCCATCTCGAACAAAGTTGTCCTTAAAAAAAAAAAAAAAAAAAAAAAGATACCTGGCGCATATCGAGAGCACGCAGTGTTAATACTTAGAATTAAACATAATCTATCGCGAATCCTAGTTGTATATAAATAAAGGTAGAAAACAAAGTATTTATCAGAGAAAACGATTGAAGAAGTGACTGATGGGATCCCTCTGGCTGTCCTGACCATCGAGAAACAGACGAGCCGTTTTTCTGCCTCTAGTTCGTTTCTTGGTCCCTCTTTCTTCTTTAGTATTCATATAACACAGCCTTGCTTCCTCCTTCTCTCTGCGTGAATAGTTCCTCTTCGATTCTAATCCTAGTCTCTATCGGCAAACGTCAACAACTTGATGTCGAGGCCGTTGAGATCATAGGACGAAATATTGATTTTAGGAGAACTTCTTGTCTTCATCGCGAAAATGGGGGATTTCTCCTGCCATCTTTCGTCGTAGCTTGTCATCGGTCATTCGAACAAGATCTCTCCTGATGCTGTCTTGGATTGTCACAGGTACACGAGGTATTGTCTCGTATGCCGCTGCTGTCGGACTAGCTCAGTTTAGTCGGCCGGAGAATGGTCTGTCGGGAATTCGGGGAGGAATATTGGGTACGGGACGCCTACAACATAGACAGATATTAAGTGTTGGATGTGTGCACATGAAATTCAAAACGGAAGCACGCGGGGAAACAATCATTGAATGGAAAAATACACGAAATCAATACGTAAACAAAGAAGTTTAAAAAATTCAGTATCTGATTGTATAAATTTTCTATCTCTCTTCAGCAAAATATACTAAAATTTAAATATTTTAATTAATATTAAATAAAAAATACTTTAATTAATGTTAATATTTTAATTATTATTAAAAAAGAACAGAATACATGATATAATGAGAAAGTAATCTGAATAATAGTATAATGCCAATTTTTTAATAATTAGATGTCAAAGAGAGAAAATAAAATTAGACATGTAAAAACTTTGTTACTTAAGAACATTGAAATATCATCATTCTTTTTTTTTTTGATCTAATTAATTGTTAAAATTTTATTGAAATAAGATTATAGTATAACAAAGTTGAACAGAATTAATCACATCTAGTCTAAAAGAGATTATAAATAATATGAATGGAGAAATAAGAGATAAAAATATATAATGTATATATATAATAAATTTATGAAATATTAAAATAGCATAAATTTCAATAATAGTTTGGATTAAAAAGAAATATAAGTGATTTACACAACATGCTTAAGCTTTAGTGACAAAACGCATGCAAAAATATAGTAAAGAAACATTCGATTGCATTATTACCATCTTGTACAAAAGATAAATTGACTAAAATAAACAAAAAGGTATAAATAAAATACATGTCATATTTTCAATACCGTCAATAGCTCTGGATATTTAAAGGAAAAAATAAAATATGATTTATTTCATAGAATCAATGTGTTTTTTTTAAGTCGTTAATGATCAATGATATTTTATTTTTCATACAAACAAAATAATTTTAATAGCAAATAATACTCTTTTCAATTTCTCAATTTATTCTCTAAATATGTTTCTAATTTTTAAGTATATTAAAAATTTCAGGAAGATTACTGTCTTGTGCCAATAATTTAATCCAAAATAATTTATAATCTGAAATTTTTAGAAACAAAAACAATTGTGATTTAAATAATATTTTGCGTATTAAAATTACATGGCCTTCAATGAATAAAAAGTCAATTTTGACAAGGTCTTGTACGAACACAATTATAATCATCGATAGTATTTCCTCGGCAACGTAATCCTGAATACATATAAAGGAGAAAGCATATTAAAAAGTCACACGGATACGAGGTTCAATTTACTGAATATTTACTGAAAAAAATACACAGAACGCGAATACGCATCCCCGTGTACGGGGAGAACACATTCATCAGTTCTGATCAATTTGATAATTTCAGTTCAGGTTCAGTTTTATCATTTTTATCATTTCAATGTTATTATTCAATATATATATGGAAGACATATTAAATGCATATTTTTAATGAGAAAAGAGATTATTTAACAGATTATTTCGCGATAAAAATTCGACGGAAATGCGTCTTCGATCGTTCGTAAGGGCAACGTTTTTTTCATTGTAATCTTATTTTTCACGTACGTACGCATGTATATATACATATATATGTACGCGTATGTGTACGCATATGTATACATATATACATGTAGAGATATATTCTATAACATGTTACTTCCTATATACACATTTATATTGCAGTAAAACAGTGTGTGTTCCTCTCTTACGCGCACATGGCGCAATATTACAACGTATCTTTAGGGAGATGTACCGCAGAACTTAATCAAGTAACCCTCCAATATTATTATAATTTTTAACAATATCTCAAGGAGAAATTTATTCCAGAATATAATTCTGATTTCTTGGTCGGATTTAGAGCGGTTTGAATAAAAATCGCTATAAAAATCAATATATGGTATAAAAATTAACAAGGGCGATGTACATAGTGTTTGTATTTATCGACGAGAACTATGCTGTTCAATATCTGGAGTTAGAAGTACATAGTGATTTTGCTGTATGGGTTTCCATCGCGAGGTTTTGCTTATCAAGGGCTTAATGTTATTTAATTGGAGGATACTTTGCCCGCGTACAATCAAAGGATTTTGGCACAATAGATAGAAATAGAGGAAAGATATGTCTTTAGCGCAGTTTTAAATTATTATTATATATTCTGGTGAAAATAATTAAAGAATTGTTGTAGCAAAAATTTGTTAAATCATATATGTAACCTTATCAATCTTTCTCTTAAAGATTTTTATGTGAAAATTATCTTGTCTTCTTATGCCAAAATCCTCCGGAATATCAAAACATCGGCAGCAAACCCATGATATTCACTATTTGACTGAAAGATTATCGTCTGTGTGCTCTCTGCTTTTTTTAAATATTTTTTTTTTATAATATTATATAAGCGCGGCGATTTGGAGATTCTCAGCCCGTAGTGTACAATAGAATTACATACTTACTCGGTATTAGCTTTACATGAGATTAAGCGTAACTATAGTGGACATATAAGGCTTTAAATGGAAGCATATATGTATAAAATGCATTGAATAAAAGGCGTGTGTGTTGTATTTTTTTTGTTGTGTAACATTCTTCCATTTTGTAAACAATAGATAGAAGTTGACATATTCGCCGACTCGACGCAATTTGTCTATAATTAAACGGCAGGCCTTAACATTTTCACGATTGTAACGTAAAATAAAACAATTGAAATAAAACAATGGGAAATAAATGTATTGAAAACTATTAAACTATTTAATTGGATCATGTATATGTTTCAAACTATATTTATTAGATAAGTTCGCTAAACAAAATTATTATGTTATTCTTCGTTGTAAGACTTGAGGTCGATATTCCACCAAATCGTCTCATGCCCCAGATGCATTTAATATATTAATTTTCACAATATTACGATTTAACGAGAATTACTACAGGTGCAAACACGGACGCGTGAAACAAGCATTTCTCTCCTCGCTCTGGCCACACAAAGAACGTAGATTTTTTTTATATTTTAAATATATTATTCTAGAGACTAACAGATAATATGTTTATATATATTATATATATATATATATATAGTATATATATATATATATATATATATATTATATATATATATATATATATTATATATATATATATATATATTATATATATATATATATACATGTATATAGATTCTATAACTTCCAAGGATTTGATGTGTGTATTTGTTATGTAAGTGTGTGTGATCCAGAGCCTGTTTTTTTTTTTCTTTTAAAAATATAGACAGAATACATTCTACCAGAAGGTGGAATATTCATATGGGGCTAAATCGAGAGAGCTTTGAATATTTTGGTTAATAATATTCGGTGCAACATGTGATATGCCCGATCGAAAAGCTTGTAAAAAGGCTCATGTTTGTTCTTGTCTCATTGTCATGTCTTAACAACTCACAAAAATGACTACTTTATAAATTAAGACAATATCTTTCATAGTCTACCGAGTATGGATGCATCGCTATACAAATCTACAGATATATAATCTTATAATATAATATTATATATATATAGCGATGATTTTAATAATATTTTTATAACCACATTAAAGGTTTATTATTCTCTAATACCTCGACGGGTTCGATTATTTCTGACATTGCTTCAAAGAATCAGTATACACGCACGTCTCTCTGTATACAAGTTATACTGTACAATAACATTACAACAGCATACCATTTGTGGCTGCACGCGGAAATTTTTCCTTTAATATTCTTTATTCTTTCTGCGTCAAATGCAACACGTGATATTGATTATCTCTCGAGACTTTATTAATCGTCTAAACCATGAGCTGATAATATCCTTGTCCATAGTACATAAAACCAGATGTGATTAGTCCGACGTGCTTCAAAGAAAGAGCGATAAAGTTTCAAAGTTAATGGGAAAATTTGAACATACAATAGCCAAAAATGTGTATAATTAAAGAAATATATTTTATTTTTTATTACGAGTTAAAATAAATTAGAAATAAATGTATGTTGGCTGCAAGGAATTTCATTAGGCCTTCTAAATATTAAAATAATTTTTAATAATTTAAAATGAGAAATATGTCTCATATTACAATAGTATATTATTTGTGACTACATTTCTGCTCTTTCTGAATCGTTATTAGATTCGTGATTGTTAGTTAGAATAGCGCAATGACACGGAGAATACAAGTCTTCTGCCGACATTGTTTTTCTAAATTTATTATCTATTCAAGGAGACGACGTTCTATATATTGTAACGAAAAATATCTTCTTTTCTTTTTAATTGCACTTCGATTAACGCCTTTAAGTTTCTTCCGAATCACTGCGCAAACATACTTGAAATTGAGTACACATGTCGCCTCATGTATAGTACAATCTAGCTTAGCAAAAATTTCCAAGCATAATGCGAATTTTTATATAATGAGCTTATAATGTTGTGTCATATTGTTTAATATGCTCTTTTTTTTCGCACATGACAATTTTTCAAGAACTGTGTGTACTATACAAACTTTGAAGCACGTCGTTTCTTTGCGAATACGCGAAAATATTCTTATTTACGAAAAATTCATCTTATATACATACATAGTTAAATCGCAAGCATGATCAGGGAGAGAGCTTCGGGAGAAATAACTATAAATTATATAAAATATATAACATCGCTCCTGAATGTGCCTATCAAATGTGATGTACACTCATTATACACACTGTATGTGATATTATGTTCACTATTATTCTCGATAAGTGCAGTTACCATTAGTTTAAACTATTGAGAAAGAGATAAGGGATAAAGGCAGAAGTGGATAGGAAAAAGGGAAAAAGGAAAACAGGGAGAAAAGAGGAGAGGCAAAAGGAGGGGGGAGGGAGATAGAGAGAATTTCGTGATTCCGGATTTTCATGCAAAATCCTCGAAGCATTCTACGCTATATCACATCCTATGTCTGAGCACATTTTTTTCTTGATTATATATCATAAGAATTACGTAATATTTTTCTTTCCTCTTATATAATTTCCTTATATATGGCGCATATATATATATATTTTTTTTAATGGCTATATAAAAAAAAGTAACAAACGTTTATAGGAAATAGAGAGAAACAGAGAGATTTTATGAGATTCTGTGTAGTACAGTACTTTTTTCAAAGAAGCTTTCTTTTAAACAAGCTGGATATATATTTGCGTGTGAGTTTTAGCTACTTTCCCAACAGCATGACATTTTCTCATCTAACTCATTATCGCCGACGACGCGTTCGACATTTCCCTCAATATTCATAATTCAAATATCAGATGCAATTCAAACATGATCATACCACAATATTTATATCAGACTCGCTCTTCGACGATGGGAATATTCTTTACAATCAATATGAAGCTACTATCGATCACATTATCGGGTTCTGGTAGACTTTCCAGGATAGATTCACTGGATGCAAAATACATTGTTTTAGAAGGAAATTCATGATATTCTGCTCTAGATTCATTAACGAGACTACGTGCAAGCTTCCATACTTTTACATGATGTGAAAAATAATAATAAAATTAACTGTATTAATCTCCACATTCGACTCAATTTTTATCTTCTTTTTTTACATATATGTATATATGTGTATATATTTTACTTTGTAACATTTCCTGATCATTACACTTTGATTCCTGTTCTGAGGCGTTAAACGTATTTTTATTGCTCAATTAGTGACTTTGAAAATTACCATAATTAAATCTTCTAAGAACATTTAAGGTAATATAGAATATTGCTAGATAAAAGTGTAGAATGCTTAAATATAAGTATATTCGTTCCTATAATAGATATATATTTATCCTATAATATACAGATTGTAGAATTATTTCTCCTATACAAATATGCAAATAAACAAATATGTACACACATGTGTGTGCACAAATTTAATACCAAAGGCATAACTGTTAATAAAATTTATGAAATATCATGCAAGACAGAAAGAAAGATGTGTAAAAGACGTAAAGGGACCAAATTAGTAGATTATTCTCTGTGGAATTTCGTTAATAAAGATCTACTTAAAGTAGAGGAAACACTGGAATTAGTTCATTCTCAACCCTGAACAGTCTACCATCTACTGCGCACACAACTTAAATGAATACTCATATATATAAATATATATTATATCGTTAGAGGGATACAACTCGAAATTCAATGGTGGATATCTATTTACTTGATCTTGAACGCATCCATCAGCTCGTGCACGGCGGCCTGCGTCGCAGCCTGTGTCGCAGCTTGCGTGATCCTCTGCTGTAGACCACCCCCTCGACTAAACACACCACGGATACCCAGCTTTGACTACAGATCTCACTCTTACACAATTTGTTTTAATTTCATACATTATATTGCTATAAATATTAAACTTATAATGCGCATTTCCTATAGGAAAGCGTGCAGAATGTTTTTTTTTAAATGCGAGATAAAGTAACATTAATGAGGAAAAGGGATATATATAGTTTTGTAACAGTAGTTATAAAAACGTTTTATAATAGCAACACGATATTCGTTCAATATTCAAAGACAGCTTTTATAAAGTGTCAGACTAAATTCACCTTAGTTCCCGTTTATAAATACGTTTACAATTATATATATGCCACTATTTTTTTTCTTTTGATAAAATATAATGCAGGCACCGACATATTCGTCCATAAATAGTAATTGACAAGTTTCGAATTGGTGTTATGCTTCATATAAAACATTTAAGTGATAAAAGAGAAGCTTTGAAATCGTATGAAATAGGATATATGTATATCGTAATCTTTAATATTACACGAAATATATGTCAATGGAATAATTGGTAGATAACTAATTTAAATTCCGAAGACACGCAACCAATATTTTTTTTATATTTAATTACATTTTATCGAAATGTCATGCTGTTAGTATAAGTAAAATAAACGGTTATCTATCTGCCGTAAGAACACAAAGTCCTTTATTTAATAATATTTTCAACGATATATACATGTATGATATACAGCTTCTTGAAGTAATTTACAATTAAACATGTGTGACTCGACTATATATGTTATATCTTCATTGTCTACGAACAAGAAAATTGTACCTTCAGAAATATTTAATATTGCACAGGTTTTATGTGCTGTATTGCGCTAAAATATAACTACAATTTAGGGGTGTGTTGATCTCCGTGCGAGAGATAATATACATAGAATAATATGTATATATACATGAATTATACACTAAAATTATTACACTTTGAACGAAATATAAATGCTAAATGATAGAGACACAATATTATATAAAGAATAAAAACAGAGAATTACTTTACATATATATATTTTCTTTCTCTATATTCTTAATCTATTATTGAATTATTAGGACTGAATAAAAATTACGTCATTGTCATATAACGCAGGTGAAATGTACTAGAGGAATTGTTCGGCACTTGGAAGCTCAATTAAATTCCGAAAACGTAAAAGTGGGACTTGTACGATTGGAATAATAATCCTCATATAATTTTCACACCCCTACTTAATTAACATCGACCTTATAATCTCTGTAGTGTAATGCAGACAGACAATAACATGAGGAAATAAGTGTTTTGTGTAAAATATACACTGACTATATATATATATATAGATTATATATATATAGATAGATATATATATATATATAATGCAATATACGGATACGGTATTGATTAGTAGCGAATAGGCGAGTTAGTGCGAAGACTTATTGTCGGCGCCTGCAATAGAAAGTGAAGTTAGCACCCAAGCCCCAGACACACAAGCTACTGTTTAATATAGACGGGCGAGAGATGTTCGAGAAAGCAAATTGTATTTCACAACTGTGTAAAATGGTACCATTTTCATGTCACATTATTGCATCATTATAAAAGTTCGAACACAAAACACCATATTACAAAGATATTATTGTGCGATTCGTTGTGTGCATAGTTTAGCATTAGAATTGTGATAAGATAATAAAATCGCGATATAAGATTTAATTAAAATCTTTTTGGTGATATATATATATGTGTGTGTATATATATATATATATATATTATTAGAGAATTAAAAATTTTAAATTAGTTTTATACGAATTATATAATGTGTACTCACGATGGTATCATAGGTGGAGGTAGGCCAGGGTTAGCTCGAGCTGGTGGTGGTCCACCCGGGCCAGGTCTATTAGGAATGGCTGGTGCTGGTCGACCGCCTGCAGGTACTGGTGGTGGTGCTCGTGAGCTAGAAAGAGGTGGTGGCTGTGTCACTCCACGTCTTGGACCACCAGGAGATGGTGGGGATAATCTAAAATGTATAGTATGTTTTAATTAATTTTTGCATTATTCGTTTTGAATTCCTTTAAGAAAATTTTAATTGAATAAAAACAAAGTTAAAATCTCTCTCTCTCTCTCTATATATATATATATATATAAATTATCATACACACTCTTTTTGAATAAATGTAACATAGAGTCTATATCTTTGGATATCACTAAGTAAAGATATAAAAATAGTTGTAAAATATATTAAATTAAAATATCAATATAAATTAATTAAATTCTAACGACATTTTATAATCTCTTTCTAGTTTAATATTTTTATAAGACATAATAAAAAAGCATGCATGTGATGTTTTTTATGATATTGTTAGTTAAGAAAAAATAAAGATAAATACATCACACATATGTAAAGAATCTTACCCAAGACTGTTTCAACCGTGTTCAAATGTATGGCAAAGCAGACGGTACAAAATGCAAAAATGAAAAATTAGTAAAATGCGCGATAAACCGTGTTAGGAATAACATAAAGGTTACCTTGGATTCTCGCCAGATGCCAGCCAATCGTTCTTTACAGGTGGTGGTACTGGAGTTGAAACAGTGGCCATGGAAACATCTCCGATGATACGAAGAGCCTCTTTGCATGCATGATACATGCGTAACATCTCTTCCCGTTTCTGCGCCTCTTCAGGAGATTCTTCCATCATGGAAGACTGTAATTACACATCATGAGTATTTCTTTCAGATAACTGTAAAGGTATATAAAAATAAAAGAATATTTTATATATATATATATATATATATATATAAACATAAGACTATATGTATACTTGTTTGAAAGATGAAAAACATCGATTATACACGGTTTTCTAAAATTAAAATAAAGGAATGGGATGGAAAGGATAAAGACACTTACGATTACAGGGTCACTAAATATCTTCAAGGTATTTATTTCACTTTTTGTTGACTAGGGGAAAGGATCAATGGAGGAAGGATTAATTTGTAAAATTCTTAAAACGAAAGAACTATTCTGCAATAAACTATAATGTAAGGTCAAAATGTATTGTATCAACATTTTACCTGATCACCACTCGCATAAAGATGCGCCAACAATTCCCCATTAATAAAGTCCTTAGCGTTATTAATGATGAGAAGCATAATTGTCTTTGGAACCAGATCACGAGTAGTTTTTGTAACAATCTTCATGTAAGAATCTACTAAATTCCTGATAGTTTCCACTTGACGCTCCAATTGAGGATCCATTGATGATTGACTCTCTTGTCCACCCTAAAAGAACAAAAATAAAATTGTTTAAAAACTTGTTTCGATTAAGTTGCTTTCAAATATCCAACGATTAAAGTCATGTATAAAGTAGCACTCGTAGTACTGCCAAAATATTACACTAAAATGAAAAATATTGATCAATCTAAAAATGTTATCAAAATGCAAAGTAATATGTTTTGTTTTATAATGTTGTTAATATTTTCTGCAATAATGTGCTTGGTTGGAGGTGTCCAATGCTCATGTAAGTGTCGTGTGCTATATAATTTTTGAAAACACGATTGTACAAACCTCATATCCTTCCTTTTTAGTTGATTCAAATATGAGACAAAAAGAACATGATTACTATTATGCATCCAATATAAAAAAAGTTATTAATATTTTATTTTGGAAAAGATTATAGATATAAACTGAAAGATACAGTCCCCTCTTCTACACAAGCATTGCAAATATAACTAACAATGTTCAAAAAGCAATGAAAATTGTATATTTATGTAAAATATAATTATTTTATATTATAGTCACATATTAAATAATGTTATAAACAAATTATCGGCATATATAAAATTTTAAAAAGTTCAAGAAAAATGGTCAAAATTATTTTTTTCAAAGCAATTATCTTTTTGTTAATTGTTTTCAACAATATTCAAATCATCACACAGTTAATAAATCGAAAACAAAATTTCCATCTCTAATACTTTTATTAACTCACCCTCTGCTTATCCTAAAATAAATTAAAATAGATTCTAATAAATAATATAATAAACTATTGTCATATAATTAAAATATAAAACATATTATTATTTTTAACAAAATATGAAAATTTGTGCATAAAATTAATTTAAATAAATATTTCCATTTCTATCTCTCTTTAATAAGTAAACTGATGTAAGACTAATAAATAAAGACTTAATAAATAAACTGATAAATCATCTTTTATAAAAGCAGATATTATTTAATTGTATCCTAATCAATAATATGTATTCTAGTGAATAAACTCACCTCTCCTTCACCATTCGCTTGTTCTGTTGATTTTTCAGGATATACACCAGCCCTCAGGAAAGAGGCCTTCCAGGAATCAACATCATCTTGAGTTTCGCAACTCAACTCCAATTGTTTGTAGTCCTTATATACGTTTCTTCCTTCCGGATTGAATAATGCGAATAAATGACGTCGTGACATAAAACCTTGTTCCAGATCACGCAGTTTCAGTCCATCCAAAGGCAGCATGTACTTCTTTTCACGTTCCTTCATACATAGAAATATCACGAGTTACACATCGCTCTTAAATGTCAATATATGAATAATTCTCTTTTCTGTAGTTTACAATATTAGAATTTTTTAAATATCAAATTTAACCGATTACATAATTATGATATTGATATTTACTTCTTCATCCTTGAACCAGGAGATACTCTCTGATGTTAAAACAAACCAGTAATCTCTCGAACCGCCCTTCATAATACCAAGATTATGTATGCACATGTAGCCTTTGCGAATTACTTGGTTGCCTAATGTATGCCGTCCAGATTTAACAGAGTTTTCCGACGATTGCTGTGCACTGTAACATAAATAACAGTGTATAATGAAATGCCAGATAAGAAATTTTATATACCCAACTGCAAGAATTGCTATCAAATCTTACATTAGTCGGTTATAATAAATAAAAGAAAACAGCGAATAAGTATCCTAGCATCCATATTTCAAATAAATATATATCGCATAAAGAAAATAATGTTCGCTTAATATAAAATAGCTTATGTGTTATCAAACTTTCGATTATATATTTGTACTATTAAAATCGATAATTTTTTTTTATTTTATAATAAAGAAACAATAATATATAGAATAAAGGTGGACAGTACTTTGTGCCTTTACCTACAAAAACTAATGTATATTTATACAACTATTTCAAGAAAAAAATCTTTACTTTAGAATTAATATAAAATATATCATAGAATCATTGTGTACGTGTTTTGCCACTTTTGCTTCATGCATATCTTCATATAGCTTCAAAAAATTTCTAAGCACATATTTGTTGTATAATTGCATAAACATCATTAGCATGTCACAAATACGTGCAGTATAGCTATCACTTAGACAACACTGCAATAATTTTCGACACTGTGGTGCAAAAGAATTGCAGAAGCGCATATTACATCCATTGCAAAAAACTATATATTATAAAATTAAGGCTTGATGTTGCTGTATGAAATACAGTTTAATATAGTTTAACAATTTTGTGAATGATATACAGATATGAGTTGAGAAATTATTTTGTTTGTAAGAATCCTAATTTTCTGATGCGCAACTCAAAAAACAAAAAATACTTCTCTTGACTGGATTTAAAGCAAGTTACAATTTCGAATGAAAAAAATAAATTCACACAATAACAGATTCATATTAAAAAAATTAAAAATAAAAAACAGATATTCAAATAAATATATATACACAACAGTACATCACAATATTAATATTATGCAAAATTTTCAATAATATGCTGAATTCAATAGTACATCTACAAATTATAGTATAAGAATTTCTTGTCAGACTGTGTCAAAATTATTGTAAAAAAGAACGTAAATCTAAAGTTCAAAAAAAATTTCAACAAATCGTGTAAAAACATGATTCTAAGAAATTTCAAAGAAAATCAACTAAAAATTAGTTTTGCATTATATAGCAATTTATATAAATTTTTATTTTAAATACTAATTAACTACGGCATTTAAAAATTAATTTAACAATTTAAATTATAAAATTATAAACATATGGATATAAAAAAATACACACACACACATATATATATGTATATATATATATATATATATATATATATATATATATATATCATATACTTATGTTTTAATATTCTCAAAACAAATTAGGTAAACACAATGTCAAGCTAAAGACTACTAAAATTTAGGGCTTATAGTATGTTAATATTTCAACTTAACATGGCAGCAACGAGATATTAAAAAAAGAATAAGCATAAGAAAAAAAAGCGTGAAAATAAAAAAAAGAATAAAAATGTAGTGTAAATCTTTGTTGGAATGTACTATAATATTCTTACCTTGCATTATGGCTACTGGCTGCAGCGCTGCCGATATAATTAAATCATTTCTTTAATTGTGAAATTCGAAGAAGAGTTAATAATGAAAAAAGAAAAATATATGGTGATATTATTTTGATTAGAGTAAGGCACATAATCTTAAAGCTACACATTATCTAAATAAGGTTACAAATTATAAGTTAAATATCATATAATTGGGCATTACAATTTTTTAATGATTTGTATTAAGATTTTATATATATGTTACATACATATAAAAGAAAACAAGAACTGAAAAGATATTTATTTCGATAAGAATTTGTATGTGCCTTGTCCCTAATGATATTATAAAAATAAAATTAAGAAAATTTACAATGACATTTATGCATGTAATTTTCAGCAACATCATTATCGATTCTATATGTAAAGAAAGCCTATTTTTACCTCTATTATAATGTTTATATAAATTATTAATATAAACTGTACACATTATATATATAAATATCTAGCATAATTATTCACAATTTTATTTATGTTTTCTAAAGATATTATTTTTAAATAAAAAATAAAAATAAGAAAGAATATATTAAAAAAATACCGCTATATAGCCACAATAATAAAAATCAATTGAGCTAAGAATGTAACATGTGCAAATGCAATTCTTTCTTTTTGATAATGTATGAAACTATTTCTTTAACATAAATGGTTAGCATTGTTTTGTTTAACAGAATTTTTTTGTAAACAGTTAACTGTTTCATGTAAATTTTAAATATATAACTTTAATTCTATTCAACTTTAGAGATAACACTGAAAGTAATATAATACTTAATTAAAAGTTTTTATCTATAAGCAGAATAAATAAGACGAAATTTTGTCAAGTTGTGTTAGTCATAGAATAGATAAGTAATAGAAATTAAGGTAAACATGTAGTAAAGACAAATGTATGGAGAAGAGATTAGCTTAGCATATACTTATGTATGATTTTAGCAGTGTCATATGAGTGTAGACTGAATAAAAATAACACTAGGTAAATAATTGCTTATCAAATTCTAAAGTGACTTTTAATTTTAAAAGAAGGATGAATTAAAAATGTGGCTGTGGTCAAAGATTACTATGTGAATTGATTTTTAGCGAGACATGCACTGACTGTGAAAGTATATGCGCTGATATCTTGAATAAAAAAATAATGGCAAGCAAAAAATTTGATAATCACGTGTAGTACGTCTTTCTATTATATTTTGCAACCATGTTAAAGTCTTGATTTTTTTATAGATTCATACAAACAAATTATCTTTATAATTATCTCTACTCTTTAATAAGCATTAAGCATGCTCTATATTATTTCACTGCTTCGAGTCTAAAACTACTTTAACATATGTATTTTAAAATTATAAACAAACTTTTACTACACATCAATTATTAAATGACTTTTCAGTATATAGGATTTCCAACTGCATTTCCAAACTTTATCAAAAACAAATGTATCTTCTAAAAAAGTATCTGTTATTATATTATATAAATAAGATATAGAAATACGTTATATATAATATATGCAAAATATTAAAAACTTTTTGTGAAAAACTTTTTAGAATATGCAATACACGTGAATTCATATATTGCTAATCTTTTCAACTAAAGCAGTCTTTTAAAACATACACAAGTTCGCCTAAATACTATAACAACATTGTACATAAAATCTCTTGCTATTCAGTGGCTATATTAACTTAATAGAAATAAAAAAATATAGCAGCAAGCACACATAAGTGTAACAAAAATGACATGTAGGAACTAGATGTACCAACTTAAGTAAACTAAAAATTTCTGACTATTTTTATCTCTGAAAATAATAGTTAAATCTATAAGATAACACATAAAAAAACATTGAAATGTTTAATGATTACTTACTTTGCAAATCCGATGAAATCTTCATGATTAGTATTCATGTATGCGAGCTCGCAATCAACCAACAAAATCAACTGCTCTTTACACATTTGTTCGCGCTGCCTGACGTGCGTCGTTATGATACGTTCTGTCTCTTCCCTTAGTCTAGGATAACGCGACATCTGTAATTTTACACAGCCATGGTATATAAAAAATGCATAATTGATGAAACTCATGTTTCACCATTTGAGTTTAATATAACACAAAATAATATAACATTGTTATATTATTTTTTACTATTTTTATTACTACATTTTGAAACTTACCCTATCTGTACAAATGCGTACAACATTACTAAGTTCTTGCACGACTAAATCTACACATTTAAGACTTGGTTCTTTAAGTCTATTTATTTGCTTTTTGACTATTGCCTCAAAAGCCATATCTGGGGTGAATAATCCTACCCTGATACCTGAATTGTTAAAATTTTATTAGTAATTTTATATCTGTAAAATTTGTAATGCAAAATTAGATGAAGCTTACTAAAAAAAACTCACCATGTATGTTTCTAATGGCAAAAGCAATTTCTCTCCTTAGTTCTTTCTCGTCAAATTCCATTTTAACAATTTCGAATGGGAAACGCTCGTGGAAAAGTCTGTTAATTTTCGCGCCACCACTGAGTTCATTAGTATTAATTTGTGCAGAACCTGAGCCTTCTATAGTCCTTTCGAAATCTGACTGAAGTTGCTGTATCATCCTTAAAAATATCTTTCTATTAATTTGTGTAATATAACCTGTCATAAAATAATATTAATTACATGGGTAGAGAGCCTCGATGTTATCTACCATTCACAAAACACATTTGAAATATTTGTTATTGAGGTGTCAAAATTTATAAATTGAAAGTAAATATGTAGTATATTTTCCAGAAAGATACATATATTATGTGTTAAAAATATATATATATATATATATATATATATATATATATATTTGTTAGTAATTTTATATTTGTTAATTTTCTTGTAGCAGAATAATGTAATGCAAAGTTGCCTCTTAATTATTAAACTAAGTATTTGCACAACAATCGTAATTCTTTAATTAACTAAAATTAATTAAAAAGTTTGCATGCAAATGTGTGACACACTATTTTTGTTAGAGGAAACTAAAAGAGGAAACAAGGATACCTACATATACATTTGAATTGATCTGAAAAATAAAAGGCAAATGATCTAAAACTTCAAGACACTCTACCCACAAAATAGAAAGTATAAGGAGTAAGAAAAGATGAAACAAAAACTATGATTTTATTTGTACAATTGTTATTTTGTGATGAAAATATGAAATATAATGCACATATTCATTGAAAGAATTTTAACTTTACAAACATGTAGATGTATGTGTGATATATTCTGCTATAAGATGTGTATCTATGATTTTTACAACACACATTTTATGAATGGAAGATGAGCATTGAATAACTGTAAATTGTAAGCATACTATAAAATTCTAAATTCACTTACTGTAACATAGCCTTCGTTTTGATTGCAGGATCATCAGGTCTGAAATGTTTATACTGCTCGACATCCTTTTCTAACGTTAATAGCTGCTTTTGTAATCTATCTCTTAGAGCTGGCAAGGTATCCCTGATATGATTTGTTAACTGCTGATTCAAAACTCTCTGCAAATATGGCGTACCCAACCTGTCTGCTAGGTGACGATAAGATGGATGACTAAAAAATAAAACATAAGTTATGTATTGTCAAAAAAAAAAATCATTCCTGGAAATTATTTTTATAACTGTTTGCATACCTGAGGAAGAATTTTCGCTCAGCAGCTAAAGCATTTTTAATATCCTTTCGTCCTTCTATATCTTTCTGACTTCTATTAACAACACCAATATAACCTCTTCTCAATGGTAATAATTTATTTTCCAAAATATCTCTTGCATCAGTACCATCGTCCATAAGATCCAATTTAGTAATGACACCAATTGTACGTACACCTTGAAGTTTTTAAATTGTATATTAAATTAATATTCAGTTCAAAGAAATATTAGTAACAACGCTGTTATACTGATTAAATACCTTGTGGATCCACTTCCTTAGCGAGTTTAAGAGCATCGCTATTGGCTAAATCAGTGTTGGCTGGTGTAACTGCCAATATAAGACAATTTTCACGTTTGATAAACTGAAATATCATGCCTTTAATTTGGCTCTCTATATCTGCTGGCTGATCTCCGATCGGTACTTTTGTAAGTCCAGGTAAATCAATTAATGTTAAATTTAAGACTGTAAAAAAATAAAAATATGTCATTAAATAACAATTATTATTTTTCTATTTAACATGTTTCTTTGTTATGCTTACCATTGGGTGAATATACTCTAAGATTAATAGGTATATTAGAGATGCCTTTATTACTTCCAGTCACTCTGTCTGTTTCAGCTTCAATTTCTTTTCGCACTTCGTCAAAATCTATAAACTTCTTACCTTTGCAATGCAAAAACTCTGCATGTTCTATAATATAAGAAAAAATCATTTAATTTAATTTTTATAATTATTTATTCTTATTATGTACTAAAAAGAATAAATAAAAAAAATATTGAGAATAACATAATATTTCGTATCCTTTATTTTTGTTACGTTTGGAGATGCTTGTGTGTCTTATCTTAATTTTAGGCTCCGGAAGTATGATACAGAAAGTGTGATAATTTAATGACAAAGTTCAAAAGATAGAGCAACTTTTATTAATTCTACTTTATGCAATAGTAAAATGGTAAAAATCAATAATTGTTTTTTATAAATTTATTTATAAAATATAATAAATATGTCACATATAGTGCATTAAAACTTTTTTCAACAAAGGTTAAACGGAGGATAACATATAGTGTATAATGCATTAAGCATCTACCTTACTTAAAAGAAAAATATTTGTCGCAAGTATTTGAGTCAATAGGTTAACAAGATGATATTATGAGCTCATAAAGACTATAATTTTTAAATTTTCCCATATGTATATCCTTAGAAGTAATAACACAGCACACAAGATATTCCAAGGATATGGTCAAACATATCTAAGATAATTTTTGTGTTTATTAAATATCAAAAGATACATGAAAAATGACATAATCAGTCTTATTTATTACGACTCACCAGTTGGGCTGTTAATCAACTGTAAGATGAGTGGTCTCCTTGTCACAATGCCAGAACCTCTGGGCAAGAAGTCTCTGGGAGAGAAGTACTCATTGTTATAATTGGTCATAATTAACATTCATATTTTTTTTTACAAGAAAATATATATAATGTATGCTAAGTGCTGTTTAAAAACAATGGATTGTCGCAATTAGTTATAATTATTTTAAAATGTAAAATAACATACATGAACCTAAAATGCAGATCCTAATCATTAATGTCATAATATTTTCATTCTCTCTGATAAAAATATGCATAAGTATTTGTCTTGTAATCTATTGTATATATTGTTATCTATCAGAAATTATTTGTAATATATATTCCTCCTCCAAGTTTTTTATTTCTAGCTTTATTACTATAAATTAAAATTAATTTCCGAATTTTTTAAAAAGACAATACATGTACAATTTAATTTAACAATGTGATAACAAATCAATTTCATAAAAGTATCTCAAGAATCATTTAATAAATATTAAATATAGATATTTGAAATAAAAAATTAAATATAACAAATAAAATTTTAAAAGCCTTGTTTTTTAAATTATTTGCTTCTAGTTGTTATTGTTTATACTAATAATAAGTTTTGTCAAAATTAACATTTTACGTGTATGTACATAATTTTGACTTCTTCGTTTAATCAGAACATTATAATGTAGAGCGTGAATGACGAGAGACTATAAGAGTGTAAAACCGTCTTGCCGGTTTTGCGCATGAACGGACGCTCTTCTAAAGTACTCCAGTAACGAGAAGACATTTGACAGGTCGTCCTGTGGGCGTTCTGACGTCGCAAATTCACTCGCTCCGTTCGCGTTCCATCCACGCTTTGCACGGAGAGAATGACGCATGAGGCGACAACTGTCAAACAGTCCTCGTCCTCGTCGTCGTCGTCGTCGTCGTCATCGTTAAACTTTAATATTAATCGAACGATGACGACAACGTCAAAAAATCGAAAAGTCCCGCGTGTTTCGCCACGCCTAGGACTTACGTATCGACGTCAGCACGAAATCAAAGTAAAAGAATTTTTTTTATCTCTTCCACTTTTTTTACATTCGAAATAAAACTATAGATACATTTAAAATTTAGAAAGAAAAAAAAATGCAGAAACTGAAGACAGACTTGGAGGAGGGAAAAAACAACGATCATTGATTGATTGATTGTTTGATCATTTTTATCTACCAAATGAAGAGATAAGGAGAGAGATATTATTTTGATCTTTTTATCGTCGTACAAAAGATTTCGTGCAATTTATTTTCGTTCGATTGATCAAGGCTGCAAAGGGAGGAGGATACTCAGAGAAACTGTCAGCGGGGAGGGAAGGGAAAGAGGGAATACGTTACAACGTTAGCTTTGCGATACTCACTTGCCGACGAAGTTCTCGAGCACGGAACTCTTGCCCGCGCTTTGGCCGCCCACCACCGCGATCTGCGGCAGATCGAGCTGCATATGCACGCCGAGCTGCGTGAACGCATCCTGAAGCTTGTTCACGATCGGGATCAATTGTTCCATACCCGTGTTGCCCGCCATCCTGCTGTCCGAGTCGCGTAAGCCGCGTTATTACACTGCTAACTCGTACACGCACGCTAGGGCGCCCCGAGACACATATACACACACACTCTTTCTTTTTTTCCTCTCCACAACTATGTTGTGATTCCGCTGCGATCGCGACACCACCACCTAGAGCTGCCCCGATGACGATGACGATGCTGCTACTGTTGGCTCCTCCGGCACTGCCTGCACACACGTACGACCGCCCTGGGAAAGGGTGGCTGACGGAGGCGAGTGGCCGTCCGTTACGGGGTCTAACCGTACACTAAGCAAGATGGCCGATTTCCACGAAGACTGCTCGCGCACGCTTGCCTGCCTGCCTGCTTCTGCTTGCCCACTTCACCGCATCTTCCCCGCGAGGGCGGCGGCGACACAAATCGCGCGATCTCGCATCGGTCTCTCGCTCTCGTCGCGTACGACGAAGCGTTTAGCGCGATACGACGTGCGTATTTACGATTTACGCGCGTGTAAAGTAGGAGAATTTTAAAGCTCGCCCGCAGAAACGAGTAGCAGCACCGTACTAGTACGTACTCGTACTGGCGCCGCGCATAAATGACAGATCGGAACGGTCGAACGCGACGACGACTGACTGACTCTCGCAGCGGCTGCCGAGAGAGAGAAAGAGAGAGAGAGAGAGAGAGAGAAATTCAATCGATAATCGAAGCGTGCGCACAAGCCGTCACTGTTGTGACCCACTTTCGCGGCCACGAGATAAAATCCATATCGTCCGTCGACGCTCTGACCTTTTTACCAGTCGCGCGTCTCCCACGTATGTATTGTTCGCGCGCGCGCGACGGAAATTCGACAAGCGACGTTCACTTCCGATGAAGAGGAGAGGATGACAATCGATACCGCGGTATCAGCTGATGGCTTTCTCTACGCGAATGAATATGTCTATTGTTCATTTCGGAGCTAAAGCTTCTTTTCAGCTTTCGTTCCTTTTCTCTTTTCTTTTTTTTCCTTTCGACTACGCCTGAATATATATATGCATGTATGTATGTATATATATATATATATATATATATACTTGCTTGTAATTTCGTTTCGAGCAGATATGTCTATGTATCTTTACACGATGCACGTAAAATGAACAGACCTCTATCACGACGCCCGCGAGATTTTCAAAATCACGCGGCGAAATCCCTGCCGCGACGAAAGTGAAAATCGAATTATTATCTCTTCTCACCTTTTGCTTTTTTTTTTTCTGCGAGGTATAAATAGAGAAAGTGGATCATCCCCGAAACGGTGTGGTATCGATTGATTCGAGGTCGAGTATAGAAGTCTATTATATATATAGTCACATATTGTATATATATGCTTTGTTCCTATATGTATTGTACTTTTATATGGAACAAGTTTGTTCTTTCTAATAATACATTGGTCGAACCAGATTTTTCGCATGCGCGATAATAATATATAACAATAATACAGTGACAGGATTTAAAAAAATTTTACAATATTATTCAAGATGAAAAAAATTATGTCACGTTCTTTTAGCTTGATATTTTATCGTAATAAAAGCAGACAGAGCTGTCAAACTATTTATTATAAAATTGTCGATTCAACAGTCATGATGCGTGAATATCTAGATACGATGCTTCCGATTTTGAAAATGTTTCAACCGGAAATGAAAGCATTCCAGACGCCTTCTGTCATATTCGCAATTATAGATTTGTTGTTTGTAGCTGAACTAGCTGCTTCAGAATTTATCTGTCCCTTCACATTGGAAAAAGAAAGATAAACTCTAAATTAGTGCAGCTGGTTCAGCTATAAAGAATAGACTTTATTCGCAATGTAAATGCAAAAAATACATCTAACAGGAACAGACCTTCAAGCGCGTCTTCATGTTAAGAGCCATCGAGCTTCGATGAGTATCCGCACGATTTTTTAACCGTCGAGCGCTTCCGTCATCTCCCTGCTCCCTGTACGAATTCCTATAGCATTGGGCGCGTACAGACGACGGATGTATATAGCTCTATGGGGGCGCGATCAGTATTTTCTTACAGTGCGAATCCAAAATGTCAGACATCGATAAATGGATAGAGATCGCGAAGGAATGCAAATACTTGCCCGAGTATGACCTCAAGGTAAAGCGAACACGCGTGCTGCTGGTCGATTTTCGTTTCCCCGTGCGATTTAATTCGGTCGCGCGATTAGGTTACTCGCCCGATCACGTCCGTGTCGTTCACCTTGTCTTTCCCCCCCAAATGTGACGATAATCGTCGTTAATTTTTACAATTTTGCCGACAGAAACTCTGTGACATGGTATGTGATCTGTTGCTGGAGGAGTCTAACATCCAGCCTGTGTCCACCCCGGTGACGGTATGCGGCGATATCCATGGTCAGGTAATGAATATATGCCCTAACCTAAACCCTTATTCCGTACTGGTGGCTTATTTTTGTTGTCCGTGAGTTTTTTAATAGCGCCAATTTCTCGAAAACGAATAATCGTAAAATTAAGCATGCTTAAGCAAATTATTTTTCAAATTTATTATTCTAGTCTTTATGTAGAAGAATCAAAGGAGGTGCCTACATTTTTTCAGATTTTTTAAAACACTTTTACTTGTTAATAAAGCTCTCGAAAATACGCTGACCCACCTGTACGATTAGAAAGTGTCAAAAAACAACAGTATAGAGTAAGGATTAAGATTGGAACATTCACTGTCCATCCAGATAAATAGAATTGATTTTTATTTAAATCTTTAGGAATTATATGAAATATCAACGTATCCAGTATCGTTATTCTCTTTCATTTCTCTGATATATTATTTCCAACTTTATAATTCTCTGTATAGTTTTCATGGCTCACTTACATACCTCAAGTTGCTTACAGTTGTTTGTCTTGTTGCAGTTTTATGATTTAGAGGAACTGTTTCGCAACGGTGGTCCTGTACCAGATACAAATTATATATTCCTGGGAGATTTTGTCGATCGGGGCTATTACAGTTTAGAAACGTTTACTCGGCTACTTACACTTAAAGCTAAATGGTCCGATAGGATAACACTACTTCGTGGTAATCATGAATCTAGACAAATCACGCATGTTTATGGATTTTACGGTAAGCACAATAATTCTATTATTTTTTTACGCTTGCTTGTACTGAGAGTTCTGATTTTATTGTTTTTTTTTTTTTTTTTTTTTTATCTGTTATAGATGAATGTCAAAACAAGTATGGTAATGCTAATGCATGGAAGTACTGTTGTAGGGTATTTGACTTGCTCACAGTTGCTGCCGTAAGTATTTCTATAAAAGATTTTTTTCAAAATTTTACAATTTCCTATATATTACTTAAATGAAATATTTTGTTTCAGTTAATTGATGAACAGGTTCTTTGTGTACATGGTGGATTATCTCCAGCAATTAGAACACTAGATCAAATTAGAACGATTGAAAGGAATCAAGAGATTCCACACAAAGGTATATAATAATATAATTAAAAAATAAATTATTTATATAAAATAATATTTGATATTCTACATCTTTCTGAATATTACATTACTAAACAAATTATTTCTATTAAACAATATTGAATTTTTTTACTTAATTGCATTATAGGTGCTTTCTGTGATTTGGTCTGGTCTGATCCAGAAGATGTAGAAACATGGACAGTAAGCCCGCGTGGTGCAGGTTGGTTATTTGGCAGTAAAGTGACTTACATGTTCATGGAAGTAAACGATCTTAAACTCATCTGTAGGGCACACCAACTAGTTCAAGAAGGTATGTTTTTTGGTCTCCCAATATTTTATTTAATATTTATTATATTTATTGTTTATTATATTTATTGTATTATACTTTCTATGAACATAAAAAAATATATACAAGTAATATGTTATTTTTTATCTCTGATAGGTTATAGGTACATGTTTAATGATAAACTCGTCACAGTGTGGTCAGCTCCAAATTATTGTTACCGATGCGGTAACGTAGCTAGTATCATGCAGTTCACAACAGTGGATCAGAGAACACCCGTGCTGTTCCAGGCAGTGCCTGATTCCGAAAGAGTAATCCCACCTCTAACGCCCACACCGTACTTTTTGTGATCTAACTTAGTGGCTCATTTGTACGGATGCAGGAGAGAAGTGTCTGTGTCTAGACTGTACGGAATCACATGACTAGATTAATCGGACCCAGGCTGGTACTATGACGGAACGATAAAATATATCAGGCCGATTATACATATTACTCTAGAATTTTGATTCCCTTAATAAGAAAACAAAAAAGAACAAAAAATTGTTTGATGCGTTCTACGATCGAAATGCGATACTTAGAGGACTGAATTGTCGTGTGATTGCTCTTGTTCAGGGAATGTTCTTTAGATTTTTTAAGAACTTTATCAGGTTTTACATGTTATAAAGCTAACTTTTATATATATACATAGTATCTGCCATTGCATCAGCCTGATTTTTGTAGTTCGAGAAAAAAGAAACAATATTTTGCACCAGAGCAAATGTGAACATTCTGTGGTCTAGACGCTTTTGCTGTCTACTGTGTACATCCAATAGAGCATTCATATCTCAGAGCAGCATCCTGGACTTTAATATTCAAAAGACTAAGAGCTTTCAAATAATTTATGAACTCGAATCATAAATAGTCCAGTGCTGTGTACAAACGATTAAATAAAAAAAGAAAAAGAGAGAAATTCAAACATTCCGGCAAAGTACACTCTCTGAGTACAGTGAATGCTTCTTTGATTGCAATCGTGCGTAGAATTCAGGTTTATTAAAGCGTGAGCATATATAGTACTGTTAAGGTCTTCCTGAATATGTAAATGATCTGTTTCTGGTTTAGGTACTGTGTGTGCTGCGTGCAGTTCTTTTTTTCTTCTAGACGCGCAATCAGTGTTCTTAGTAGCAGAATCGTAAATTCGGCTTTTTCGCCGAGGTACAAATAGCATGTAGCGATAGAGTCAAAGTTCCCTACCTAGGTAAGGACATTCGGATCATTGTACTATCTGTAGAGGTTTCTCTTATTATTTTTATGCACATGACATTTTTTACGCTTAATTTTAAGAAATTCCAAGCTCAATATTATCCGTAAAGTATGTCGAAATACATACATTGATATTCTTTTTTCAAAAAAAAAATATATATATATCCACCATTTGTTCTCACCGCACTTTTCTCTATATATATATAAATATATATATGTACAAAGTAATATTTTCAAATACTATTGTATTCTCCGAATCTGTACAGAATTTCCAATATTGTATGCCAAATCGCTGTCGTACTAAATAATCGTAATTAGCTAATTGTCATAAGTTCATTAATGTAGGGAGCAACTATAAAAAGGAAAAAAAACCGAGACCCTTGCAATGTGCCTCTAAATTAATAAGCGTTTGTGTAATATAATAATACGATATTGATATGACATAATTAATGGAATGCACCGGCCATTGCGTATCATAAGCCTGAATTCTGACCATCGATTTTTGCTAGCTCACGATAATTCCTAATCGATCACAGACCCGACAAATATGGCATTGGCATTGTGACACTGGCTGTCAAGTTGAGACTACTCTATTTTGAATTTTGTGATATAGATCAAAGGAGGCGTGTGCAATGGTCATGTCGATGTTTATAACGACTCTCCTTGTCACACCATGTGGTTTTGTGAAGACCCATTATTTTAAGAAATATAATAAACTTTTGAACAGAGTGCCTTCAGAACTATAACATGACGGTCTACTAGAAGTATAAATGCTTTCTTACTGACAGATAATCATAGACGAACTAACATAAGGACGAAGAGTCATGCAAATATCAGAGCTTAATACGAGAACGCGTACGAAAAAAATTTCTTTTTATCATTCTCTTTTAACGTTCTATTCCCACAAGCTTCTTGCTTATTGTATTTGGAGTAAATGTTTTCTTTTTTCACGAAACTTTTCTACGAGAGATGTTTACGTTTTACAATTTTACTATACCCCTACTCCCCTTTTAGGTATTTTACATCACGCGCGCAAGATATTATCTACCTATCTAATACATTTATTGCAATATATGAATTATGCAATGTTTTACACAAATAATATATTACATTATTAGATAACGAGCGTACCCCCGAGAGAACGAAATGAGACACGGAGCTTGCGTTACAAACTCGACTCGCTACATTTGCAGCCTCCGAGTCGTGAAATGGAATCGCAACGACGGGAACGCCCTATGTGCGATACAGGTATCTTAGAAATCCTGAAAAGTATTAGCCTTTGTATCAATTATCAGGGTGTTCGCGGCGTTTCCTCTTCCGAAATGCCTCTGTCTGTGATCGCTTTAATCTTATCGAAGTGTCCAAGCGCTTGCGACGACTCGATACTGATAATCGGCAAGCTCGCGAGAGAGAACAAATAAAGACAATTTGCAAGATAAAAATAAAATAACGAAGACTAATTTAGCTTAATGTGCTCCGTGCGGGAGCTTGAACACTGCGCATAATCCTTAAAGATCTCACAGGTAGACATCATTTTAAAACGATCATCATGTACCTTGAAAGTATAGACTTTGTTATGTTAATGTAATGAAGAACGTCTGTAATAAAAATGCGTGTAAAATCGCACTTGACTCCATTGTCAGTAATATTCCTGATATGTGTATGTAAGTGACTGTAATACAGAAAACAAGTACAAATCAACACTACAAATGAAATAAAAGGAACAATATGTAGGAGAGAGTGGATATGAGATACATATGATTAAACGGCGGACGAGTTTTATTTTTTTATTAATCTTTAATCAGTTTATATATATATATATATTTACTCGTAATAATATTATTTTCATCATATATATATATAATAATTCTATTTACTTACTATATTTATATATATATATATATTTATATATAATAATATAGCGTATTTATGTTCATTATGTATAATATATTATCTACATTTATAATCCCTATGAAAGGCATCTCCAAACAGACTTCAGATTTACTTCTCTCTTTTTTCTTCTTTAAATATCTTATTTATTCATAAAAATACAGGGGGGTTCGCGCATGCACCATGCGTGAAATTTGGTCTGTTTCGTCTGAAATCGAAAGCCCTCGATCAAATTGGTCGAATTACGTTATGTGCTTGTCTATCCTAGCGGAATTACATATACTTTTCTCGTCTCTACGTTTGTTTTCATTTATTATAATTTTTTTATTTCTAATATAATTTGTAATAATTTTTTGATCAATCTAAACTGCTGCTTATTATGTAAATCATATTATATATACGAAAATTTTGTAATATAATAATGGAATTTGAATAGTTATTACATAATGTAATGAGTGAATTTATTGGTATGCGTAAAGTCCAACGTATCGAAAAAATTGATAATTGAAATGTTTCTTAAAAAGAAATCGTGTAGAATTTGATTAAAATTCCAAGTTAAATAACACGATTTTTTATCAACGTACCGAAATCTACGATCTTTGTCAGTCTTATGATTCGCGTATACTCCGCGTTTCTACTATTAAATCTATATATACAAAACATCGAAAAGTGCTTGATTTAGAAAGATGTACGAAATTTTGTATTCATCGAAAGCAGAAAGAGGCGAAATATTATATTATAATTTTTATCAAACATAATGTATATAATAGCATAATTGACTTTTATCAGTGTGCTTCATCTTGGCTGCGCGGTAGAAAAAGAGTTGCGACGAAAAGCACGTTAAGCATGTATCGGCAGCAAGATTCGCGCCATATTGAAGCAATTTATCACAAAATTATTATCGACAAGACATGTTTTCGATATCGGCGAAAGGGCGACACTCGGTTCCCGACGAAACGACATTTACGCAATGGTGCTGAAATCTCAATTACAAAAGGAATATAATCGAAGATAAACGAGATAATAAAAACATACTTCTTCTCTAAACGTAGGTAGAAATTGGTAACTTTTTTGACTCACTCATTGAAAAAGTATCTTTTTCTCTCTCTAGCCAATCCGGCTTTTTTTACTCCTCTTCTCGACCGTCGTTTCTGGGTTAAACGTTTGCATCTTTTCTCGTGCCCTTTGCGGTATATACTTAATTGCAACAAGGGACGCACGCCGATCCATTCATTTCGATTAAAAGGAAGTGAAAGTGTATATACGCGATACATATGTATGAATATTTCTTATAAAAATGCGAAGAAAGAACTACGCGAAAAAAGTTACGCTAATATAGACGTAATTTGCATAAAAATAAATTTAATCTAGTTATACCAGCTAATTAATTAAATGCAACAAGACTACGTAACATCATGACTAATATGATCATATATATACTAAATAACAGTATATCTGAAGCAACATATCCTAAAACAATTCCATGACGTTGCATTGTTTTCACAATGTTATGTTTGCAATTAAAATAAATCAATGTTTGAAAAAAAAAATTAATATTTTAAGTGTAATAAAATCAAAATTTTGAGATATTATTTTTAAAAATGCTCTATTACACATAGAAATTTATATAAAATTTCTTTTTTCTGCTTATAAAAATTACAATGTTAAATTAAAATTATATTAACTCAGAGATTTTTAGTGTACAAATGATCTTAAAAAAATTAAGCTTGTATAAAGTTACACTTTAACATTGAGCAATGTAATATTCTCGTATTTTTATAAAGAGACAATTACCGTTTAAGACGTACCTGTTTATACTCAATATTGCCAGTAAATGCGAGAAATAATGGAAGAGAAGAAATGCGAAAAACTTTTGTTCACTTCCTCATAATTTGACAAAATGAAGCGGCGACGCTGCTTGCGGCCTTCATGAGCACGAATATATAACACGGAATTATACAAAGACAGGACTAGTACTTTCAACATAGTTATTATTAAACTTTTCGTACAATATGTACACAAAGTTGAACCCACAAACGAGAGGCGCGTTTTTTGCGTTTTTTTTTTCTTTTTTTTTCTTTTTCGTTAGATTTCTTTTTTTCCTATCATTCTTTTGCTCGATAGACTCTCACTCGCACTTAAATATTAAAGGGTTGGGCATGATAATACTCTTTGTAGTATAATGCCCTAAGTCTTGCTGATCCAACGCTTTAGCTCTCCCGTAAGCAGTTGCTGTATTCCCAGACATCGATGCACGTTTTTTTTTTATAAAATATCTAAACGGTATATACGAACATACATACACACGCATATATACACACACATACATATGCATACACACTGATTATCACTCTTTTTGCCCTCCTAATCTTTGACTAACTTGATCTTTTTGAAAAAATAGCTTTGATTAAATCCAATTTTATAAGATTTATGTATTTCTTGCACTTACAACTATTTAATTTTCAAAATTGTATTTCTTCAAATCTAAATTTTCAAAATTAATATATTTTGGTAATTAAATATTAAATAAAGCTTTATAAATTCAAATAAAAGTTATTTGAGATTATTTAAAGAATAATCATATTTTATCTCTTTTTTTATTTGGATAATTTAATCTGCTAAATTCTTTTAACATTTACTCATTAAAATGTTACATTCTAATAATAAACTTAATTAATTAATGAAAAATCGGTAGAAATCAAGATTCTGCACTGTTCAAAGTATAGATAAAAGAAGTAGCGGCAGTAAACCTGTAAATTATATATATATATATACATATAAAAAAATCAATGCTTTTTCGAGACTTTTTTTCGTGACCGGTGACAAATACTAGCATAACCGATACAACATGTTTACAATAAATAGGATGTTACATGAACAATTTCTTTTGGCAAGAAGGATATGATAATTTCACAAATTAATAATAACAAAAGGGAAGTTGAGAAAAAATCGAGAAAAATATGGAAAAGAAGGTGAAAAATAGCGAATAACGTGTCATTTTCACGTATTCTGATGATTATATTACACAATACTGATTTGACGGAAGATACAGCGAAAAAGAAAAAAAATAATAATTAAATCATATATTGTGTTATCAGTATTTATCGATATCTTAAATTATTGACAAATATCGTTGGCAATAATTATTAATAAATATCAAATCAAATTATATCAATATTAATGTTCCATGCAACATTTTTCAATATTAAAAATACCGACAAATATCATTTTTTTTTAATTAATTTTAAAAAATATCACTTTTTTCAATTAATTTTAAAAATATCACTTTTTTTCAATTAACAATGTATGAGATATTACGTTAATCTTTTCAGCTATACTTTTTTTACTTCCTATAACATGTGTAATATATACATACAATTTTTCTATATTTCTTTTTTTTTCTTTCCTTTTCCAAAATTATGAATTTATACGCATTTCTCCTAAAATGCAAAAAGCAAGCTAAAAAACGAATTTATTTTCTTTCATTGGTAGGAAACATAAAATCTAGACGAAACCAAGGAATTTCAGAAAAATTGAAGTATTAACTGGAATATCACTGGAACCGCAGTGATATTTGCCCTATTTGATAATTCTCAATTTTTTTCGTCTAATTAAAACTACCTTCCCAACACACGACAATTAAAATGAAATACACATATTCTATTCGCTTATAGTCAATAAACTTTCTTGGTTTTTTAACAGGGTGATCACGCGTTTACAATGTCGTCGAATTAAACACAGAAAGAATACGATGTCTGAGAAATACAGGAGCTGTTACCCCTAATGTTTCTTAACGTCAAATAATATACAACGTTTACTGTATGAAGTATCTCATCGTTTAGTTAAGTCTTATAGTATGGACAAGTATCCCTAGGCTAATAGGCCCAAGGTCCGTATTATAATTCATGTTGATCTCTGGAACATGCGGTTTATGGCCACGGATATGACTAAAGGCTCGACGATACAAGAGTACAAAGTAGACCAAAATTGGAAAATTAAAAAATAATCAATATCAATTATTAAAATTAACATGCCTAGACATTATTACAAGATTTGTAAAATTGGTGTTAATTAAAATAAATGTAACGTTCTAATGTTATTATAATTATTTTCATAACTTGCTATAAGCATATAATTGTACAATTGCATATCGATTTGATATTACTAATGTAAAATTACATACATATATATATATATATATATATATATATATATATATGTATGTATATATATGTGTAACTTTACGTTAGTAATATCAATTATACAGATTTTGATAATTTTAAATAAAATTCAAATGTAATCGATCGTAAGTTTATGTCACTGTATATTCTCATTAATAAGTCAAGTTTTATATATAATTTCTGATTATATAAAAAAATATTTTAGATATCAATTGTTACTAGTTAATTTTATTCAACTACATTATTTTGTTTCATTCAATTTTTTATTTTATTATCAATTTTTTTTATTATTATTTTCTAAATTTTTATCTTAAAAAGGAAGTAAAAAAATTAAATAATAATATAATTAAAATTAATCAACCCGATAAGTCGGTTTTGAGAAGTATTTTAATGTTTGTGATAGGATTCTAAAGACAAACGAAAGATGAAATGCAGTTAAAACATTCATAAAGGACGAAAAATAATACCTTTCAGAGCATCTTCGTGGCCACAAACTTGTCAGGTGATTAGCACATATTTACGATATCTTCTATGGAGAGGCAAGATGAAACAATCATGTCGACAGAATGTGCGGAATTAATCGTTACATGCGTACAAGGAGCAATATCTTCCAAGACACGAACGACGTTTTGAACGGCGGCAGCCACCGGCTTTCTTTCGTCTTTCTGCGATTTTACGACGTTTCCACAAATGATTGAAACAATCTCGGAGCGACCGGTATCTCCATTTCGCGAGGCGGTCGATTATCACAATTAGTCCGCCTGGACACATACATGTATGTACACATGCATATAAGTAGTATATATATGTATATATATGCCATTTGTATATCATAAAAAAAAGAAAAGAATTTTTTAAATAATCTTTTATAGCTATTTAAGTAATAACTTTGAAAAAAAATTTGCAAAATTTCCTCGCGACAAAGAGATACGAGTGCTCATGTAGTGTTTCTATATATACACTATATGTTGCGCTTCTTTACTTCTTTTTCGTCGTAATACTATATGAAAATATCATTTCAGCGAGGAATAATGTAAGAGAGCTCTGTGCTCTTCGTACTTTAGTCGCGATTATCGAATAAACGAACGACGCGCGTGCTGCGAACGATTCAATTCTCCATTTTTTTACAATTTTATAGTAATCTAGTAAAAATGGAAATGCAAAAGAAAAATGCCATACAATATTTCAACTATCGTGCAAAAGAAAATAGAAAACTTAACTCATCGATAATATGTATAAGTAAAAGATCTTTCAAATAAAAAATTATTGAAACAGTTTACATAAAAAGAATTGTCGAAATATTAAATTTAAATTAAAAAATTTATCTTATATCTTACTATACAAAAAAAATTTGTTTTTATTTTTTTTTGCAAAAATATATATATATTTATGTAATATTCTTAATGTTAATTCTGTTTATTATATTACATATTGAGGCAAATTATTAATTTATATTCCTGATGAAAATATTCTGTTAAAATTATAATAAATTTATTGAAAATGCATGAAAATAATTAAATAATTACTGAATCTATTTTAATATAAATCAGAATTTTCATAATAAAATATAATTGAATACTATAAGTCTTGAGGAAAATTAGTGAATATTTCTGAAAACTAATGATAATGTTACGAACAATTATTTTAAAATTTGCAGAATTTTATTCATTAAAAAATAATTCGTTATATTTTCAAATATTATTTAACTAAAATTTATTGAATTAATATTAATAAAAACTAATGATGTGAAAACTATTAGATAGTCTTTTAAAAAGTTCAAAAAACGATATGACAAATTTTGAATTATAATAAATTTGTAATATGTTATTTGAATACAAATATATTAAACTAATTGTTTAGAAATCGCACAGATAAATGTCCAAATAAATAAAAATCATCTTTTTATTGTTTAAAGATATAAAGTACAGACTAATTTTTATATCAATAAAATTTTGAATTTAATTATCTTATTATTTATATAATTACATTGAAACTAAATATCTGTAATCTTTCTGTGGTGTGTGTATGTATAAGCTTTCAATTATTTGAGATTTTAATATGTGATTCAGTCAAAGATATATATAGAAATCTGTGGCTTCAATACTATTTCAATATGATTTTATTATAATTTTCATAAAATATATCCATCAGGATGTCAAATATTCGTAAATAAAAAAATATAAAATTACTAAGTAAAATCGACTAGATGATTTAACCACTAAATAATTTAAAAATTCCACTTTTACATTGATTATTATAATCAAATGTAAATATCTAAAAAATAACAAATTGTCTTTATAAACATTTTTATAATTCAACAACGATACTTATCATGTTTTTACTTTTTTTTATATTCTTATTTATTAGTAATACTAATCAGCAAATGTTCCAAATTATGTAAAATTTCATTAATTTACAAATTGTTCCTATAAACCTAAATTAAAAGACTTAAACTCAAATGATGAAAATCACTTTACCTTACAAGTGATAATAAAACAAATAGAAAATTAGCACAAACGGCCTTTAGAAATTATAAATGGAAGATCAGAGATCGTCCGAAGAACGCGCGACGCAAGCGGAAAACCCTAGGATTAATGATTAATGCGCGTGTAAAAGTCGCATAAAAATGTAAATAAACGAATCAATATTATAATAGAGTAAAGAGAGTCTTTTGCGTTGCGCGCTTGGACCATGCTTTCGGAGTGTTGAATGGTGGTGGTGGTGGCGACGACGACGACGACGACGACGACGACGACGACGACGACAACGACGACGATAATGATGATGACTCGATGTTGACGGTTGTGGAAAACATACGTAACAAATACTCGCATTTGGATGCATGAGTGATACGTGAGACACCGAGTATACGAGGTTCTTATAGTTTCGTTTTCTTGTGACTCCTCCTCTTCTCGCGGTCACGTTATCGGAATATTAATCAGTGAATCTTTCCACTTTTCGCTCTTGATCTTTAGATATTACACGGTTGTTTCGCGCCGTGAACAATTCCATTTTCGATGAAAAGTTGCACTTGTCTTTCTATTTCTGATGGATAAAATTGATCCTGAAGAGTCATAACGTATTCCTGTCAACGATTTGCAGGTGCAACAATAATGGGAGAAAAAGTAATTGTACCACACCCTTATGCACGTTAATAGCGAGCGACAATTGCGAGGAGAAGATCACATCGATACATCGTGGCGAGGTATTTAATAAAATATGTATGTGTATGTGTGTATGTAAACGTAGCTCGATGATTCCACGTCGAGCTGAGATGACAATAACGCGTCGTCATCGGCCAGTCGATCGATCCAAACTATTGATCCTTCATTCAGTCATTTCGTGATGTCTGCTGCTGTTTTTTTTTTTTTTCTTTTAGCTTCTTCGAGAGCGGTAGTAGTAGAAAGTGGCGGTAATAGTAGCAATAGTAATAGTAATGATAGTAGGTGGCCTACGGTGAGCGGTACGTAACGAGAGTCTTATTTTATCGATCAGATTATGCAATGTGAACACACAATGACGTAGTTGCGCGGTACGTGTTTGCGTACAGAAATATATTATATTATAGTCTTTTAGTTTCGATAAAAAAGTTCAGTTCCCTCCTCGATTGATTTACCCATCTCGAGGTGGCGCGCTTTCTTTCTCTCTCTCCCTTTCTCTCCCTCTCTCTCTCTCTCTCTCTCTCTAATATTCTTTCTTTAATATTTTATTTAAATCCTTCCTCTCCTTTCGCTCCCGACATAATTTACTTTCTATCGTCCACTGTTCTTTTCGTTTCATTTCGTTTGAACGATTTCTCCTTCTTATTCTTCCTCCTTCGTTTGTACAACGCAACGAACACACACATTTATATTATTTATATGTATATATATACTTTTATATATATTTATTATACATACACAAACAAAGCCTTTCCCCATTCGGTTTGAGTCCTCTTTTTTTTCGTTGGGCTCTTTTCTTCCTGTTTTTCTATTCGTTTGTTGCTTGTTGTTTGTTTGCTCGGTTCTTTTACTTTTTTGTGTGTATATATTTATAACATATGTATAGTATGTATATAGGTATTCAGCTTCGTTTAGCGTCACTTTGTTTATTTACTATCTTTGAATTGCTGAGTTCAATAGGAAAGGAACGTAAAACATTTTACTCTCGAGTAGTAAAGCCGCCGCCGATTGTACCTGTAATTTAGCAAACAGATGGATTCTACTTAAAAGAAATTTTACGATATTATTACGCTCTGTTTTGCATGAAGCAAAACAATTTAAATCAAAATTACGATTACTAGAATTAATCTTGAATAAATATTTTTAGACCCAATTAAATATTCAATAATTTAAGTTAAATTTAATCTTGTCGTCTTTAATTTTTATTTAAATCTTTATACGTATAACAAATAATATTTGATTTATTTAATTTTAATTAAAAAAATTTTATCAATAGCTTTCTTTGAAAATTTTTCCTACGTTCGACATTCTTGTTTTGAACTTACTTCAGGCAACCTAACGAGAAGATCATGAAATCGAGTTGGCTGCTGGGGTGCGCTGTGCTCGACAAAACTTCGCAGACAGCTCATATAACGTTCTTGTATTTGTTCTAATTCCAATGTACCTCCTCGTGCTAAGAGAGACAAACGAGATCAGTAAAACGTACAAAGATTCCGATAAATTCAATATATTTGAAACATTTGAGACATTAAATTATCATAAATGTTATGTGCAAAATTTTTTCATTTTTACTTAATTTTTATTTTTTTTATGAATTATATTATATATTGAGCGCAAAATAATAATTTGTTTATTAAAAATTTTGTATATAAGAAAGTTTAAATTTTTTAGATTTTTTTCTAAAAAGGAAAATTATACAGTCTCTTCATGCATGCGTATGCGGAGACGCTTTTAGCAAATATTTTAAACTCACATTTCGCATCTCCAATTGTAGCATCGGAAAAAAGATACATTTATATTATTGTATAGCGTTTATAAATATAACATATATTCGAGAAAGTTAAACAATACGATAATAGACGTGAACCGACGCGTCAATGAAAGTACCTACCTTGTGAGAGCATAGTGATCACTTTTAGACAGACATATTCCTCCATCCGTAGCCTCACCCGCCTAAACATTAGCGTGACATACGTGATTTTTTCTACCATGAGCCCTACATCTTGCCGCAATTGGTCCATGGTTATCGGTCGACCCATCATGCTGGTTAGGCACGTTTGTAACGTATACATGTTGTTCGTTACCTGAGTGTGAAAAATCCATTAGAATCCATTAGAATCCATTAGAAACGAATTTAAATATATTCGTCGTTTATTTCACAAATAAAATATATATTTATGCATTGTTAAAAATGTGTGTAAAATTAAAAGACATTAATAAATTAAATATGCCATTAAAAATTATATTTATCGATGCAATTAAATAAGCTACGATATTAAGGAGCTTTAATCATCAAAATATTATATTGGATTTAATTATTCAATAAAACGTGATATTGTTGTGCAGAAACAGTTGACCGAAATTTTTTTATAAAATTCTTATTAAAAATTAATTTGAAAATCTAAATATGTGTGAGGAAAATTAAAATTTGTTTTGCAAATTTAATGTCTACATGCAAAAGACTATAAAATTATTGCTGTAATTTTTACGAAAGATGTATGTGTTATAAGATAAGAATATTTATATATTATGCTTATTACAATATAAAAGTGATTACTAAAGTAATTACTTCTTGCATAAAATCTGCGCCCGTCCCATCAGTACCGACATTAGTTAACCCATGCTGACCGTGCATCGCTTGATAAGCGGAGGTGGTCAGCACAAGAAGTTCATGCCACTTGTGGGTGAGCAACCTCGTATGAACTTCGACGGGTAGCTCAAGGTAAAACGGTAACCTTTTGGTCCACTGCACCAACTTGTACACTATGCTGTCTCCTATCTGACACAGCTTCTCACTTAAATCTGAATTATGGTCCAGCAGCTCGTCCAAGTTCTGTAACACGGAAAATGTTTATGTATAATTCTGGAGCAGGACATTTTGTTTGAGAATTAGTCATATATTTTATGCATTTTTAAAAAGAATATGTTTTAAAAGAGCATTTTTTAAAAGAATATTTCAATAAAAAATCAGTTTAAAAAATAAATTATTCTCATTAGTTGCTATTGTTTAAAGAAAGAGATTAAGTTAATTCAATAATATTTATTAATTTCATTTATAAATTATATATAAGAAGAAAAGTATTTTTTTTAGAAAAATTTATATTAATATTTATATGTTGTCGTTTTAGAATTAAAAAATTATGTATATTTCATTGTAAAAGAAAATAATGTTTACATACTCTCAATGTGGCGATATCTTGGAACTCGTCGCAGTCTATAAGGGTTTGGATCATAGTTAGGGTTGCATCCAGAGGAAAGACTCGATCCCTCGAACTGCTTACAGCATTGTCTAGCCTTTGCCGTAAATGCACCACCTTAAACACATAAAACATTCGCATCATTAATATATAAAATACATACATTATAACTCTGAAATTGCTCTATATTCTTATTCCATACGTTTGCTCATCTAGATTGTTGATTAAAATCAATAATTATTTGTTAGATTTATATTTTATATCATTTTTAAATACTTTATATGTCACGTAGCTTATTGCTTTTAATATTTATTAATCATATTATTATGTGACATCAAAAGCTTTCTACGTGACCTTGAAAGTTTTTCACTGTGCGAAAAGCCTCAAATGATAATTACGATTCCTAAGACGTTCTTCTTGTCGCAATCCGAGTTCGGCGGCCACGCGCGCGTTAATCAAGCCCTCGTATAGCCTCAGCCTTTCACTGACCTTTCAAACCCAAAACACTTCCTTAGGGTCGGACGCGGAGTGCACGAGAGCGAGATAAAGAGAAAGAGAGAGAGGGTCCATCAACTTACAATCAGTTGACTTCGGGGAAAGCTGGTCGCTTTGTCGGATATCTTGAAGATTCATGCATAAGCGACATCGTGGAGAACATCGTGGGATGTATTCGCAGTTGAAGGCTCAACATGAGGAAGAAACGGGAGTGAGGATGGGGGAGACGAGGGAGGAGATATCCAGGAGGTGTTGGAGGAGAGAGGAAGGGTGAGGTCACTGTCCCCCGTGCAAACTTTCACGAGTTACGAAACCGCCGGAGAACTGCCCGTCCTTGGCACCGGCTGCCGCTGATTTTCTATTGTCCCTGTCTTCGTCGTCGATGTATCGTTCGCAGCGACAATGACGAACGACGTTTGACGTGTAACGATTTCGCGCGTTATAATGAAGCGGTATCTGATGATGATGTTGGTATCTGGTGATGATGTTCGCTGCAACTGTAGCTTATTAATGTACTTGCATGAGCAGTATATTGTGTGTAAAGTATAATTCCGTCTATTATTATTTTGAGCAATTGTTAACAAAGAGTTGTAATAGTGAAAAATATTAAGCGTACCACTTCCCTATTCCAAGAGTATAAAAAATTTCTAGAGATAATGCGCTTAAAATATAGATATCTGTAAACATTTTACAAGATATTTAACAAAAATATGTGATCGTCAATTTTAGTGTCATTATATATATTTTACTTTCAGTATATAAAATATATAACTAAATATTATACGCAAGTATAAATATATAAATTAATTTTTTTAAATTTATATATTTATATACTCTTATATAATATTTAGGTATACATTTATAACATATATATATATATATATATATATATATATATACACGATATAAAATAACAAGAATTTACATAAAGATTATGATATTAAAGTAATTAATTCTAAAAGAAGTAATTCAAATATAATCAAATATAAAGAAAATAATTCTGTATGAAAAATAGATTTATATAGATTATTTTTATATGTGTGTACAAATTCATAGAAATTCATAGAAATAAAAACAAATATAGAAAATTTTTTTTACAAAATTTATTTTCCGATAATAAAGCTAAATATATCAATCTTCACATATTGAAATTATAAAATCGATCGAGCGAGTAATTTATTTCCACGTTATTTGCATGGCCGAAAAAATCAAGTTATCTCTCTTCTCGATAAAAGCAATAGACTTTCCGATTTTTTATCTTTCCCGAAATTCCTACTTTAAAGATGTATGTAGTTGTTTCGTTGTGTATCTCACTCATCATGATTCGACCATGGCTTGAAAGTGACCTCTTTTTAATGGAGCACCGCAACAGTCAAAATTTATCCAGTTTTGGTGGCATCGGTTTCACTTTTGGCAATGGCCTCTACCGGGCCATTTCAGCGATCGCGGCAGTACTTTCGTTTCTGCTCATCTGATCGGACGTAATATGCACGCATAATTTTTCAGTTAGTTTCATGATCGTTCCACTTGAGAAAACCGAGATGCAAATCATTGAATACATACAATTCTCTGATATATTAATTACAATATGAAAAACATTATTCACTCTTGTTATTTTCTGAAAATTATCCTTATATATATTTTTATAGTTTATTAATCTGGTTTTTATATGATGCTAATGATTTTTTATTATTTATTATGTTATCGAATATTTTTAATAAAAAGTCTTTGTTTATATCATTTGTCTAAAATATAATATAAAAATATGTAGAAAAATATTTTGCAAAGACATATAATTTTGCAAGATAAGATATAAACGTAGATAAAGTATAAATGTTTCATATTATGTACAGAAATGTAGATAACAAAAAATTGTACGATACAATGACATCGACGATAATCAGTCGATTTTTGCTCATTCTATCTATCAGCTTTCGTAATGTGGGAAACCTTGGGTTTTGCGCAAACTGAGTCGTAAGAAAGTGAAATTCTGACAGGGAGTTCATTCATTCCAGAATCGGTGCGAGAGAAATCGATCGACACATAAGTCGAATTTGCTATTTATCTCCGCGTAGTTCCACTATTGTTCGACAATCGCATTAAAATTCTGCATGCAGGGTATGTATATCCTTAGCATTTAAAATATTTATTTATATTAAAAGTGTATACGACAAAATAAAAATAAATAACCCATCACTGATAAATAATGGTTGAATTTTTTGCATATACATATTATTATTATTATATAATTTTATATAATAATATGTGCAATTACATTTTTAAACGATAAGTGCACACACTTCTATTAGACCTTTATTATATTTTTGTTTCGTTGTTATACAAATTACATGATTTTCAGACAAAAATGAGTGTTCGATCAAATTGATCGATTTGATCAAAATTATCTTTCTCTCGGTAGTATAACAGCATATATATATATATATATATATATTTCTTCGCTTTTAAAAGCTATTCCAATTTCCCAACGATTTATCTCTGTAATATCTGTAATATTAACTGCATATTTTCTGGTTCGTTACTCTGTAAGTGTAAGACCAGTGAGTTCGTAATCATTTAATTGGCAAGTACAATATATCATTTCCCAAAGTGTACTATCAACAAAAGTGCGGCACGCTCCGCGATGATTGATCTAAGATTTCTACACGATTGTAACAGGTTCTTTGCCGTCATAGATTCGTAGATATCGATGATGCAATTCTGACTTCATCGAAATGGTTCGATCTGTATTTTCCCATTCTAAGGATATCGATACCGAATGCGGATTGCAAGTATCAGTCGAACGCACGTTTCAATCATATAAGTTGAATCGATAAAAACAGAATATCTCTGGAAACATTCATCTAATCAATTTTGCAAATAGATAAAGAAAAATATAGCCATCAAGTAAAAGAAGTAAAAGAATTATTCTTAATTTTAATTATGGGCTTTATCTTAATACAGGATTTAAGGATTAATTAAAACAGTTAAAATAAGATAAATTTTTTACTGCTGAATATTGAGAAATTATGAAATAATTATTAAGCCAATAAAAAAGAAATAAATTAGAATATGTATAAAAAAAATTTAAAACATTATTAGTTTAAAAGTGGAACAAAAGATTATCATCGCGATGAAGATTTTCAAGCGATCTTGCATCGCAGCTGCTTCGAAAGTGAAAGCGAAGACGCCTGCGGGACATTCTCATCTCAAAGCAGTGGATTCCCCCGTTGACGGCCGAGGAGTCAACTTTTGTTGACCCATGCTCGATTTCTAACTAGAACCATGTCGTATAAATCACGTAAATTGCGACGATAAACAAGCGCGATCAAAGCCACGCGAATGTTGATATATATATATCAATCAAAAACGAGAAAAAACAACGTAAAAACTCCTCGTGTCTCGCACGAATTAATGACGGATTTTCAGGATAGTTGTTTTAGAAAGTTTTCGCGTGTATTTCACGCACATCTGATAATAAGTAATAGACATCTCGCGATTAATCTGCATTACGTCGTTGACGTCTAATATGTCTTGCGTAATGCTCAAATAATTAGGGGAAATGGGTAAAAGTTATGACACGCTATGCACACCATGTCGCAATGAAACTAGTTCTCTGTTTCGCGAGACACGCGACTCTGTTTCGCCAGACACGCGGAAGTAGCTAAGACGAATCGTGCGATCCGCTTTGGCGAATCTTTCTCTCCCGCTGAAGGCGAATTCGCACGGTTCAGCCTCGGTGATCGTCAGCGATAAATCATTCGGAATGAGTGCGTTGAATGAATTTTTACTTATTGTTAGATATACCATGGGAAATGTTTAGAAATTCTACATAAAATCGTGAGAGAACATTTATGACTCTAATTCTAATGCCAGATTCTTTGATTAATCTCACTTTTTCTTTGTTAAATTGTCGACACCGACGAATATATATGCAGTTCAGAATGAACAACTTTTCACGGAATGAGATTTTAAAAAAAACCTATTTAATAATAAAAACTTTATTATATATTTAAAACCAAATGGATTTCTCATTTTTTTAAAGCACTTCAAGCACTTCTAAAATTTTCCAACAGACGTTATATATTAAAAGAAATTTTCTTTTTATTCATTATCATTAATTTATTAATTAATTTTTCTTCTGATTCATCATCATCATTGATAATTGAGGGTCATCGAAAATAATCTATCTATTAACAATACAATTTCACTTTAATGAATTTTAAAATCTGTTAACTTGAAAATGATAAAGCCGAGGAGTACTCACTTCGGAAGGATTGGTGAGTGCCGTCTTCAGGATCGTCCCGTTGACGAGGTGGCCCGAGTGCGCGGGGTGACTCGGGTGACTCGGGGTGGGCGGCGAACTAAGTGGATCCGACGAGATTTTGTGATGATGAAGAAAACTACCGGCTAGCTGAGCATGCTGCTGTTGCTGTTGTTGGCTGTGATGTGCGGCTGCTGCCGCAGCCATGTGCTTATCCAGCATCGTCGTACCCATGGCACTCTTAGTACCTAGGGATCCTGAGCCGTTTACACCACCGACATTACCGCTACCACTCATGCCGCCACTCCCTTTGTTGCTTTTCTTGTGCTTTTTGTATTTCACCTGTGACCAACAAGTAATCCTTTTTAACGACCACGATTCACATCAATTTTCGACGATTATTTAGCAATTTACATGCCTTTTAGGAAAATTCCTTATCATACGGAAACAAACTTCGAAAATTTCTTGACTATTTTAATGAATAATTTCCAATAATTTACACAGATATATTTGAGCATCATTTTTTTTTAATAGAAATGTCAAAATGCAAAATAATTTTTAATTAAGAGAGTGAGAGAGAGAGAGAGAATATTATAAATTATAAAGAAATCTTTCTATAATCACTTTTCATAAAAAATACTTGAAAAATTATCAAAAAAAAAAAAAAAGTAATAATAATAAAAATAGAAAAAATATATGAATAAGATTTTTATTATTTAAACTAATAAATAATTTTTTATTTAAAAAAGATTTATAAATTTAAACATTGTTATAAGACATACAAAATAGAAATTTTTAAAATTAAGTAGTTTGTACAGTAGCGTCTTTGTTGTTAAACCTACAAGCAGTGCATACCTTGTAAAGATTATACACTGCACCAGAATTCCTTCCTCCAGGCATCCGGTCTTCTCGAACTGCTTGCAGAACCATACCCTGTTCGATGCACTTTTTAAATCGGCAGTATTGACATCTGTTCCTCTGCGCTTTCGTGATTTCGCAACCGCCTTCCGCCACACACGTGTAAACTCGCCTATTTTGTACCGTTCTCTTGAAAAAGCCTTTGCACCTATAAAATAAATTAATTAAACTCTTTAATTTTATCTATGTACATTTTTATATTCCATCTATGTATATTTGTAATATTCAATCAATTAATCTATTAATCTAAAAGTTGAAGAACATCTTTTTTGTAAAATAATATAAAAATAAATCACTCAATATAGAACAGATATAACTTATAAAATTTGTAATTTTTTCTTGTTACAATAAAATTTATATTCCATCTATAAAAATAACAATATGTATTAAAATATTGATAATGTTTAATATGTTTTCGTTCAATTAACAAAGATTTTTAGTTCTTTTTAAAATATGTCCGCATATGATGTGTGACAGAAAGAAACTTAAAAATTAAATATAATAATAGACTAAAGATAAAAGAAATTATATAAAAAAGAAATATTTTTTATTTATCAAAAATACAAGATAGTGTCAAGTAAAAAAACTGAAGAAAACATTTTAAAAACTGTACTCAAATATATATCGATTTTCTCATTGAAATTAAAAGTTTTCTACGTGTTTTGAAATCTGCCAAAAACGAATATGGAACATAAAAAATCGAGTAATTCAACTTTTCAATTACTTTTAATCAAATACTTTTTCATAGAGATTTATTCATAGATTTATCATATATAGCTTTATTCTCATTAATAATAAATTCGATTAAATGAATTAATGCGGATTAAGTATATTAAATGCTTTTTCTTTTTATGGATTATTGACGAGGTAAAAGTCTACTTATATGACCATAAATAAAGGTAAAAAAAGATACATAATTCTTATTGAATTACAATCTTCGCTAAACTTAAATATAATTCTTTTAGCAGCAAATAAAAAAAATAAATCCAAACAAGACGCATAAGCACACACAACTTGATAAATTCATATAATCAAAAGTCAATAAACCCGCGCATTAAGTGCATCCTCCTTCAGTTTTTTAAAATAATTTTTAATATCAAGTATAGAATGTACAAAATACTGTGATAATTCACTGTACACTAATTCGAATTCTCTGTTAAATTAACCTGTTTCTTCATATTGATGTTCGACGTTAATTTTATCGACAGAAAACGTCATATGATTAAAAATAAAAATATTTAATTTATTTACGTGACGTCTTTTGACACTGATGAATATAAGTAAATCACACTATGCAAAGGTACCTTAATAAGTTTTCGAGTGAAGCAAATTTGATCGCAAAAGCGATTAATGATGCCATAAACTCTTGAGTTACTAAGAATACTCGGATTATTAAATTAATCAAGAATACTTCGAGTAAACATTTCATTGTTTAATCAGAGCAAACTAATTAATCAAGACTTCTTATGCTTGAAAACCAAAATAGCATTGTACTTTATATTATTTATATTGTTAAATTTTTGGTCGAATATATGTTCATGACAGATTGAATTTACCGCTGTCAGAGTGCACATTATTTATATCATTAACATATTATTTATATTATAGAAGATTTTAAAAAATCCAATTTCGATTAAACGTTTCGTTGGCAAGTTGAGTTTAACTGCTGTCAGAGTGATCAAATTTTTATTCGAAAGCAACATCAAATATGCGCCTATAGGAGTTTTCCCGCGTAAACGCGTAAACCGCGAAGGTCACATGACCAAATTTCTCAAGTAGCGGTCTCAGTTCGCGTCGCGCGTCTCCGGTGGATAGTTGATTTGCTACCGGTTCCTGCTCCTGCGTCTTTTTGCTCGTCCCGAGCGCATTCCGCGTACAAAGAGTATCGAGAGTGTCGTGATCAAACGACGAGCGATCGTTTGTATGTCAATTTGACCGACGATCGCCGCGTTCGCGACGATATTCGCGGCCGTCACTCGCGTTTCGATCGGACCGACGTCCACCATCGTCCGGGAGGATCTAGATCGCATATATATATATATCTTGCATCGTTCGACGAGCATCGCGAGTGTTATCCGGATTATCAAGGAGCATAATCGGGATCGTCGAAGGGATTATCGAGACAAATTAATCGATCCTATTTTTCTATAATATATTTGTGTAACGCAAGTGCGTCCGCCATGATGGACGACGGCATCTTCTCGAAATCTTCACGGCAGTTCAGAAGTACTGTGCGCGCCAAAAGTACTGAATTTATTTATCGTCGTTTTCAATTATTCTACTAGATAGCGCTAGTGACCGCGTGTGATCTATAATCGATATTGACCATGTCTCATAAAAATTGTCGCGTCTTTCGAAGGTGTTTTACGAATATATACGTGTATATATTACGGTGTTGTGATTCGATTCGATCGTGACTACACGTGTTTATTGATACTCGAAGTGTCGACAATACCGTTTTGCATCAGTCGGGATATTTTTTTCAACATGACGTATTATGTGTTTAGCGTTATTCTCGAATGTAATCGAACATAATATTATATATAAAACAGTATAAGTGTTGGTGTATCCAAGAATCATCGATAGCTATCGAGACAAGTATCTGCCCAGCTACTTTTGACGTCTTTTTGACGTCAAAATAACTATTTTTGCTACCTGGGTGGAAGCATCGAGGAGCACCGAAGGCTTGTTGTGATGGATTAATTGAGATAGATGACTGCTGTTGAAGAGTCTGTTGAGATGCCTATCATTCACAGGTAACACTTGTTGAGTGTCTCAATTATTTTTTATTTTTTAGAGCATAATATGAAATTTGACTAATATATAAAGTGATAAAAATATTCTTCCTTAGACTCCTCAAATTTTCTTTCTCTCGCCTTACTCTTCCTCTCTCTCTCCCAGCTCTAATATAAATAATATATAAAAATTCTTTAAAAATTATTTTCTCTGTGAAAAATAGTTAAAAATCTAGATGAGAATAAGTAATATTCTTTTTCAAAGTTGTTACATGAAAGATAATAAGAATTTATCATAGCTTCTACGGAATGTATGCTATTCGATATATCTTTAAAATCCAACAAAAAATAAAAAAAATAGAATCTTATTTTTAATTCACAAATATTAAATTTTTTTATCCGTATTATTATTGTGTATTCAATAAATTTATTATCTTTTTTTCTTATACCGATTATATTGCATTAATATACATACAAGTTATTGATAAAACATAATTCATATTTCTTGATTTAAACTTTAGATTGTATTTTCCAAACAATGGGATACGATATATATTTTATTTTATATATATATATATATATATATATATATATATATATATTATGCATATATTTAAATATATAAATAAGCATATTTTTTAACAGAATTAAAATTGATACACATGTTATCTTGTACATAATTTATTAAATAATTAATCAATTAATATAACCGATAAATAAATTACAAAATGCATTTGCGTAAATATTTAATCATTTAACTAATTATAAAATTTGATTAAAAACGCAATTATTAAATGATCTTTTTATGTCAGTAAAAATATAGTGAACTATACTTTACACAAGAAAGTTATACAAACTTTAAATTTTTTTAAGAATAAAAAAAAAATTAATTGCTTAAAAAATTTGATCGATGTTTAAAAAATCTGTCAAACAAAAAATTGATTTGCCTCGTACTTTCCGTTAGTAAAAGTCTTTTTAAATTCCATCAAAAGTTAATTTTTATGATTTTCCTGCTTTTTTAAGTACACTAGATCGTATTAAGAATAGGATTATTTATACTAAAAAACACTTTCAAGCGCAACGAAAATTGCGAGGTTGAATCAAGGATTCATTCACGCTAAGTTACGAGTATTGTGGTTGCAAAGGAAAAACTTGACGCAGACTTTTCTCGTCTAATCCATTTGCACGCTCGAGACAACAAAGTTAGACAAGGACGGGCGAGAGAGTAACGATACCCTGTAGTAATTTCATGGACTAATCAAAAGTGTTGTTCAAGAGAGAAAGAGAGAGAGAAAGAGAAATCTTTGGAGTATATTCGGAATAAATGCAACAAGTATCTTTTCCGTCTTGTGTTAATATGCGCTATGAGAAGGAAGCGAGTTTTATGGGATTATCAGTTAATATTTAATATCATTACCGTATATCGTAAAATATTTGCATATAGAAACAAATATTTTAACAAAACATGTTTTTAAAATGAAAATACAAATAGATGCAAATAATTATTATTGATAAAAATCCAAACTAAACATATAAAAATTTAAAACTTAGTATATTTTTAAATCTACAGAAATGTTCTTAATCACATATTAATATTTCTAAAATAATAAAATAATATCGATATATCAAATATGAAGAAATATAAAATACATCTTTTTAATTCTGAAGAATTTTCTAAAAATTTTTTTTATTAATAAGACATTTTGTTATTATTAAGGTATTAGACACTTAGAATATTTCTTTAATTTGTTAAAAATTATTGAAAGTACGTTCAAAAAATTAAATGTGAATTTACATATTTCTGAAAATATTTTGCTTTACTTTATTTTACGAAGAGTTTTTTTTAGCTTTGAAATACAATAAAAATGAAATGATTCATTTATCAAATATATAAATCTCGTTATAAATATTGCTTTTTGACGTGTGTTCTCTTTCAAAATGATTTAAGGTAGGAAATTAAAGATCAAATTAAAGTAAGAAGATAAATAATAACGATACATCACACGCAAACATAAACTGGCATGTCTCTCATGTACGAACTTTCTGTACAAATGATAGTATCAGATGATAGTACCGATAGTATCAGATATCTCTGAGATAAGTTTACTCAAAACTTGACATTTCTTATCTGCAAAGTGCAGTTAGATACATTTGCCCGAATATTGGTAAAGGTAGAAGGACGTAGCAAGTTACAACGCGTGTTTACGAAAACTAACTACACGATTTCGATTATGCATTACACCATAGATAGTTTCAATATAATTAAACCTAATTAAAGCAAATCAGTCGAGTCTCACTCAAAAGGCCGGTCATCGAATAAATACAAATTTCAATTTCAATTAACCCATATTATTAGTATAATTTGAATGCATGCGTGCATCTATCGCTACATAGGGTGAATTTAATGCAAATAAAAAGTGTTTGCCATAAATTTATTATTACTGTTTTACGAACTCATATAGGTTTCTATTAATTTGCGAATTTAAGAAATATTCCGTTTGTTCAGTTTATGTAAATAATTGTAAAATATTTTGCGCAAATTTTTATTGTATGTGATAAAAACATATTTCAGAAAAAATAGCTAATTTGGAAAATTTAATATATTTGATAAAATGTATTAAATATTATTGATCCTTAAACTTGATTATACTTTTAAAGGAATGTGAGATTAATTTTGTTCTTAATTTTATTTTAATTTTTTATTAATTGTAAGATTATAATAAATTCGAATCATTTAGTATTCAATATATATATTCAATACATTCATCATGTATTCAACACATATTCAATACGTAAAATCAAGATATCAAAGTTGCCAATATGTGTAATGCTTTTTTCCAATATAAAATAGATGAAATAAAATTAGATATTTAATACTTTTGTGTATAAATCTAAATTTGTATCAACTTGTTGATTTCAAATTTAACGATTGTAATAAAAAAACATATAGTAGGATTATAATAACTTCACGTGAATAAGAAAGGGAAGGTTAATAAAAATAAAAAATTTTATCAAAAAAATTAATTGAAAAAAGTCGAAATTAAATAATAATTCAAGATGTATATGCGAATATTTTTATCAAGCGTTGACCTATGTAAAAAGAATTAATAATATTGTATTAAATCTCACAAGCATGCGCACATAGCGATACTCACCCTTCGCACGTGATGATGCCGTAGTGCAGGCCGGTCGCTTTGTCCTCGCAGATCATGCATATCATGGGCGTCTCGTCTTCTTCGTGTTCTTGGGGTGGTAAGGGTGGCGCCGGCGGCGCAAACGATATAGACTGCGAGGCTGCTTCAGATTTTACAATCGTACCGCCGTTGCTCACCCACGGCTGCGCGGCGGAACCGGAAGCCGTGAGATTTAACGCCTGCATCTGTTGCGCGGCCGGCAATTGCGTCAAATCGCCGGCCCATAGCCTCTCCATGTTGAGGGGTGGCCCGGCGGCGGCGGACGAGTACGAAACCGCGGTGGAGGAGGAAGAGGGTGGTTTACCTCTCGACTCCTGGCCGAGATTCAGCAGCAGCTGAGCGGCCGACTCCTCCGACGAGGAGCACGAGGCGACCGCCGCCGCCGTGGCCGTCCAGGATGCCGCCGGTGGTGGTACCGGGTCCAACGGCGGCGCCGACCATATCATCGTACGGACGCCGCCGATCTCACCCATTAAAACCGTAGGCGGGGGTCGCGGTGGTGCCGGCACTGCTCTCTGCGCCGGTGGTTTCATACCTTCACCTAAAATTAATCATGAACAAATCAATCATATGCATTTTTTAGATTTTAGTATTTAAATGTATATTATAATGCAAATAGTATTTAACTCGGCTTTGTTATTTATGATGGATTCCATTAAGTGAAATTATTTAAATCTTTTTTTATAAAAAAATAGAAATTACTTTTAAAATCGGTACACTCTTGAAAGATTATAAATTATCTTTTATTATTATATAATATATATTTTCTACAAATGTTGACTAATGTTTTGACCAGAATTTTAAAATTATTTTTTGTATGCTTTTTCTAAGTGTTTATATCACATTGGAAATAATATTTAACTACTCGGCTCCATTATTTACAATCAATTTTATTATGTGACAAATATTTTTTTTTGCAGAAAATTTATCGAAATTATTTTTAAAATTAACTTGAAAAAACTAAAATATATCTTGTTATTATATGTATATATTTTCCGTAAATATTGACTAATGTTCTCTACTCGAATTTTAAAATTTCAATATTATCTTTGTATTCAATTATTCATTATTTTAATATTTATTATTTTCCCCTATGCTTTTTATAAATGATACTATGACGTAACAATTTTCAATTGTTTATCATTGTTTATGTCAATCGGGATTTGAATAACCGATCCAGAAAGAAATTCATAATTTTGAGACGTCTTAATCAAATATACAAATAGTTACAACACTTACACGAAGTCGCTGTAGTAGTGGCACCGGTGGTGACGCAGCTGGTGCTGGTACCGCCGGAGTTAGTAGAAACGGAAGTGACGTTCTGTCCACCGTAGCTCACAGCACTGCTAATAACACCGTTGAGTAGCCTCTGCGTGGCGAATCCCTGTACGCCGGTAGTGTTTTGCGACCAAAATTGATGATGAGCCGCCAGCAGGTGCGGCGGTACCGAGGGCGCGCGCGGCCTCGGCGGCGTCGGCGGAGTCTGTGGCGATTGCTGCTGTTGTGCAGGTCCGTGTGGCCCAACGGACCCGATTGTGCCGGGACTGACACTCTGGTTCGGATTGAATTGAGACGACGGGCTATTCCGGTGACTTGGCTGACTGGAAGCTTCCGAGCGACCGCCTCCGCCGCTACCACCTCCGCCACCGTCAAAGACCGAGTTGTCGGATTCTTCCTTGGTCTGGACGGACGACAGGTCGCCCTTGTCCGGGCTGTCGCTCCTCGAGGAAGCTTCTTGGGCAATGGGAGTCGACGAGACCGCCTGGACCGGCGAGTAAGACGACGATCTGGTCGGCGCGGGTGTGGCGGACCGTTGTTGCTGGTGCTGCTGTTGAGATTGCTGGTGATGCTGCTGCTGCTGCTGCTGCTGCTGCTGCTGCTGCTGCTGCTGCTGCTGCTGCTGCTGTTCATCGGCGACCCTGAAGCTCACCATTGGACCGGCATCCGGGAAGACCGAATCGGGCGACGCGCGATCCGAGCACGTCGCGTCGCGACCCTCCTGTCCACTTCCTCTTCCATTTCCGCCATCACCGACGCCGCTGACGCCTCCACTGGCACCACGGAGAGAGTCTCGCGGTGTCCCTGGACTCGGACTGCCCAGCAGGTACTCGCTCGTCACTCTGACCACGGGGCAGCCCGGCGAGCCCGGCATGTTTGCCTCCGGCGACAGGGTCGAGGTGTCGGCCATGCTCTCCCCTGGAGCAGGAAAGTTTATGGGTGAAGGTGCGTCCGCCGGCTGGTTCCCCTGCGGCGAGCCTGCTGATCCGAGGGATACCGGGGAGTCTGAGAAATAAGGCGTTGGTTTTACATTTATACTCGGACTGTGCAGACAGCCTGCAACGTGGTGGAACTTTTTTTTTTTTCTTTACTCTTGGATACACTCGAGGATGGAATGTGTGATTGTTTTATTTGCGCTGATTCTGTTCAATACGAATATAAAAAAAATATACTAAAAAGAATATACTAAAGTGATGAAATCAGAAAATTAAATTGCATTGTTTTTGTAGGCAATTTGTGTTTTTACATGAAATTGCGTGATACCAATATTTTTCTTGTAAATGTTTGCAAATTCAAATTAAGACTTTAAAAACATTTTTTTAGTTTGTATTCCATTCCAATTTTAGAATTGATATTTTAAATGCGGCATTGTACTATTATAAACCAGTACCATTTTTTAAGCTATTCAGAAAATTAAAAACTAGTGACAAAAAGTTTGTCTTTTTCCATATTTTCTATATAAAATAGGATAAATATACATTAAAAATTTGAAGAAAAACAGACGGAAAGTAAAAAAAAAATTCAATAAGTACAGAAAAGAGTAGCTAAAAAGAAATATATGCTATTTTATAAAGCAATTTAATACGCAATTTAATATATGTATAATACTGTTTGGAGTCTATAAATAAAAGTGAAAATGAAAGTAATTACATAATTAAAATCGTTAATTTTTTACAAAGTAATTTAATAGAAAGCTGCAATAGAACTACCATTAAAAATATATACATATACAGACAGCAACGATGAACTTAGAACGTATTATGTTTGATTATACTAATCTCGATAAGCAACTGCTCGTTATGCAACCTCGAGTCATATCAATAATATGGCATCTTGTATGCACGAAATACGATAGATTTCTCCTATAAAAATATCGCCTTTCATAATAGATTCCGATGCACGCGAAACACGATGAATCCAACGTATTCTCCTCGAGTTTGCCACTCCCATAATTGTCTTCTTTTCACGAAAGTTTTATTCGTGCGATAAACACGTTGGCCACTTTACTCTAGCATTTTATCTTCTAATGATATAATAAAGTATTCGGAGAGTGCACGATCGACCTCATTTGGGAAACAATCGTTCCGAATATTTAAACTTTGAATATTAAAAAGAAAATACAGAGAGAGAAAGAGAGAGAGAGAGAGAGGGATTGCATCTATAAATGTAAATATTTTTAATAACTTATATTAAAATATATAAATATTATAAAAATTAAATATATGTATATTCAAAATTTAAAAAGAAATGTAATGCACGTTTAAAGTATTCTACAATTTTTAATATTTGTGATCTTATATATATTATAATTTTTTTTTATATTTGCAAATTGCTTAATATGATTTTGCAGATTGATTTAACAAAATATTTACTGATACATTGATCTATCACTAGATGTATTATTATATGAATTATTTAAAGGAAAGTGAAAGGATATTAGTATTTTTCAAAACACAGTCGATCTCTCGTCTTCGTGAATTTCTCTAAACTTCGTCAAGTTTGACACTATTTCAAAGGTATATCGAGCTCTTCTCCGAACAATCGCGCCGCAATTTCAATAAATTTAAATGCTCGTTCATTTTTTTGTTACCATTTATTTACGATTTAATTATTTTACTCGTAATTTTTTAAAGAGGAAAGTTAAAAATGTCAATTGTTGATTGGATAGATACATGAATAATATCTGATAAGACTATATGGCATGAATTTAATATATAGGATTATAACAAAAGATATATGTGTAGGATTACAAAAGTTTGGTGTCTGATTATGAGATAATGTCATTTTTCAAATATAATTTTTCAGATATATAAAAGGAATGTGAGAAATTAAAAAATAATAAGTATTTATTTTATTCTTTATCAATTTATATTTATATTGTTATTTTTATTATTTTTGACAGTATTAATCTACTGCGAAAATACATAGGTAAGCAATTTTCAAATCTTATATTGTGAAAAAAAAAGATTTTCTACTTTATAAATATTAAAAAATATCAAACACTATATTTATGTATATATATGTTATGTATAATCTTTTAAAAAATGATAGTGAAAAACTATGCATATTAGTATAGAAGATAATTCCAAAAAATTAAAATTTCATATCTGCACATCTCTCGAAAGATTTTTATTCAGAACAAGCTTCATTGTGAAAAGCATTGTATCTTTCATAATGGGAAAATTACGTTGATAGATTGTAATTGCATTAAAAGAGAGGGTCGAACGAAAACTATTAAAGCTTTATGCTTTCGACGCGTTCTTAACATTGCATCATACCCCGTACGATGTGAAAGGTAAATAGAGATAGCACGTGCAACATGGGGTAATCTTGTATCGAGGGCACGCAGTATGAAATTAATTTAATAAAAAATATTCCATGTGTGACTGTAAGTATAGACAAGAATATAAAATTTTATTCTGTATGAGAGCAGTAATTTTGTGATTATTATGTAACTCATATTACAAGTTTTCTAGAAAAAAATGTATATTTAAAATATAATTATCTCGTATGTATGCGTATATTCTCTCAAAAAGCTTCATAAATTTAAATTTGATTTATTTCGGTAAAAAAATCTTTAAAAGAAGGGAAATGCAAAATATTTCGATGTATTAAAATAAAATATATTTTTGCCTTTTTAAATCGAGAAAAAAATTATACATTAGAAGGATACAAACTATAGTTATTTGAATTGTTTTTTTGCTTGTCGCGAAAAGGATATAGACTTATGGTTACTCGTGTAGGTCAAGGAAAGAATGTAATAGACAAGGCCGAGCTATGATTGCAAATATGTAGATATAGCATTTTTCGAGCTATTAATAGTCTATCGTCGTGGACATTAGTCGAGCGAATTATTCATTTGTGAACTCGTAATGTTCCGATACCGCGAATTATCTCGCATAGTTATCAAATCGATGAGCCGGATTTGTATCTTTGTGAATCATTAAAAAAATCTAATGTTCATCATTTTCGTAGAGCAATTATATTTTCGCATTGACGTTTCGTAAAGCAATTACATACTGATGATGCTCTATGGTATCTGTTTATATTGACGATCGGCTGCAATATCAATGCTTTCAGATGAAGCATGAGTGACGTACTAGTGATTCTAATGTACAATGATGGCTAAAAATAACAAAGATTATCTATCGTGAGATGTGATCAGGTTATTAATCCTTTGTATCGATAGCTAAACTTTTCAAAATGTTCGAGAAATTGTTCCTAGTAATGTAATAATGCAATTATAGAGTTACATAACACGTGCCACCACTTTTCCATTCATTTACTTTTTTTAGATTCTTGGGTTTCTTAACTGACTTGGAAAGTCAATCTTCTTCGAATGAAAATTGAGATACTGATAGATTCTTATAAGCGATAAAGGACTATCCGCAAGTAGAGAACAGAGTGTCACAATTAATTAATTAATTCTTCAACAGAAATTGTTTATTTTAAATCTTTAAAAATATTTTATGTTTATTTTCAATATAAAAATATATAATGTTAAAGCTTGCAAAAAGATTTGCAATTTATTATAACACATTTCTTAATATATTTTCCCTTAAAAAATTCAGACATTAAAATTCATGTATTTATTAAAAAATTTAAGCAAATAAATTTGAAGGATTTTAACAGAATTTTTGTTCGAACTCGAGTATAGAAATATATAAAATAAAATTCTTTCTAATTAAAAAGTTTCAGTAAATTATAATAAATTATAGGATTTCTCGCGCGATATATCTTTGTTAAGAAAAAATTAAATTTATCAAAGATCAGGATTTTTATTATCTATTTTATATATGAAGCAGACAAGAAAGAAGTACAAAGAGATATTCTATAAATTATTATAGCATGATATCGCTTACAAGTAAATTTGATACTCGAGATAGTAAATGCAATATTTACCGAAGAGTGACGCGTACAAATTCTTCGCATCCAGACATTTGTAATAATTAAAGGTGGAATAGGGATCGGCTGTGAGTTGCGATCTGAAGTAGTGTTGGAAGCGAAAGTAACTTTGGTATGATGATATCGAAAAGTTATTGTAGGGATGATACGCTGATAAGTAGGGCAGAAAGTTGCTTCTCTGCATCCCGTAGAAAGCTGTTAGATCCATACTTGCAGAATTCCAATCTTGTCGATTCCAATCAAGATTAGTGGCGATGGAAACGTTACTTCCCAAGGGAAACATTACTTAAATAATTTTATAAGTTTCTACTGTAACTAATATAACTAAATTCTATTCGATGTTTATAAAGATATTACAAGAAAATTTTTTAACATTATATTATCTTTTTTCGTTTTTCCCTTGACTGTATTATTTTATTCTTCTTACAACTTGTCTTCAATATCGTAGAAATCGTTGTATTTGTCGTTTATGCATTTATGTAATTCGTAAAAGAAGGATTTACAGTTTCATATTTATTACACTATCACACGAATAAAGTATTTTGTGTAGATCATTTTAAATTCGTGTAAAATGATTTTCTTCTATCACTTTTCACTTCTCAATTAAAGTTGGCACATAAAAATAGAATTTGATTTTTAAATGATATGTTTCTTTTTTTCTCTTCGTCTTTCTCTCTTGTTTATTTAGACTATAATATGAATATTTGGAAAAATATTGTCACTCTTGAAATATCTGAAATCGAAATTATACATTCGATAAATTGACGTCAAAATTATCAAGAGTCTTAATTGAATGATCTTACAAATATAATTACATTGCAATTATCACCGCGTATATTTTTTTATAATTTTAATAAAATACCAGTTTTTTCCATAGAAAATATGAAATTTGATTTTAAAACGTAGATAAAAGCTGCCAGACTAAAATAAAAACTTTACTTCTTTTCGTTCATGATGTCAAAAATTGCACAGATTAAGTGATGTAACGTTGCTTTAATCAGCCATCTCTCCAAATCTGAATATTATCTTTCTACGTCAAGTCTTTTTCACAGATTATATATATCATCTCGTTGTAAAATTATGTCAGTTTGTTTCATCCATTGCGAAAAGATGTTAAATTATATTCTCGTGTTAGTTTCATTGTTATTCCATTACAAGAAGTATATTTCTATCACGAGCGGTTATAGAGTTATGCAATCATAATCATGTGAAAATATAGATTATTCCAGTCGGCCACATGAATGAATTTTAAAGAATATCGATCGAGTATATCGATCGCGTGAATAGCGATAGAGAAATGCATTCCCGTTAAAATGATCATCTTTCAATATCTACTGCTGGTGGCGTCGGCGTCGCTTGGATAATTGCGTCGTATATTCGTTGAACTGTATATGACGTGCACGTGTGGCAGCGGTGGCGGCGGCGGCGGCCACGAAAGATCAATGATTTCGCGAAATCGCGGGTCACGGAATCGGATCATGCCGGAGCACACGTTCCGAGATGCGTGTTGTTGACGCGGTGCACATTTCTCTCGATTCACGTCATCGTCGAAAATCCACATTGAAAAAGCGGTCCAGCCTCTTTTCCTCTTTCTACGCGCATTTTCTCCAGTGTACCTGTCGCCTCGGTTCGACAACACTTATAGATCGTCAGCGCGGACTCTCTCTCTCGATTCGCGGCCAACGCCACTCTCTGACCTTTAAACCGGCCGTAGGTCGAGGGTCATTGGTATCGGTTGTATTTGTGTGAGCGCGTCGAAAAATCGATGCAGCCCGGTGTGCAGTGGCCGCGGCAACACGTCGGCAACGTGACGTGCGCGCGATTTTTACCACAGATGCGAAGACGTCAACATCAGCGACGATGTTCGTCGATCTTTCGTCCGACGCGATTCACCACCGGCGTGGTCGGCGACTCGGTCGCGGTGCCTGTCACTTTCCTCCTCCTCCTTCTCTCAGTTTCAGCCTTTTTCCGTTTGTTCACCCGCGTGTCGGTCCCCGAGAAGGAAGCGTCTGCTTTTTCGCGCGTTTTCCGCGAGCACACGCCAAGCGCGCGACGCACGGCCGCGTGGTTTCGCGAGTTCAGGCGAAACCGAACTAACACCGGTGCATGTCCGGGACGACCGCGTGGGTTGATATTCAACCCTGCACCGCCGGCAGCAACCATCCCGAGCCCCCTTCTCCCTTCTGGTCTCCCTCTCCTCTCTGTGTCTCTCTCTCTCTCTCTCTCTCTCTCTCTGTCTCACTTTATACTTAACTTCCCTGAGCTAGCTAGCTACGATTCCGTCGTCGCACCACCCACGTCTCAACCTCTGCCCTCGCGTCGACTACCCTCCCGTTTCCATTTCCCGTCGATCATTCGCGAAAGCTACCATGAAGACACAATAAGAGGACGAGCATGTAATACTGCCTGCTGCATCGCAACGTAACGTATTGTTGTAATCGAATGAAAGAGTAGGAAGGAAAAATATATATATATATATATATATAGAGAGAGAGAGAGAGAAAGAGAACGAACGAACGAATAACACGCGGGATAAGCGCGCGCGCAATACGGGAAATCGGGAGACTGAATGAAATGAATGGTGAATGGTGGCCGAGATGGATGTGCGACCGAAGGGTTGAGCCATTGGAGATACACTACCGTCCGAGGGAAATTATGTATTGGTAGGAGGCACCGCGATGCAAATACGTCACGATTTATTTTGTATGCAAGTGTCAGGAAAGAAATATACAGTCTATATCCTTTTTGCTATAAATAAAGGTAAGACATCTTTTTACTTTAAAAAAAAATAGAATTGTATTCAAAAAGTCATTAAAAATAAAAAAATTCTTTAATCTAACGATAATTTTAAATGAGTCAAACTTTAAAGTGATTATTTGGAATTATTTACGATGTAATTATTATTAGAATTATTTTTACGACAGTGCTTTTGCATCACGCGAAAATATCATTTTCAGGATATTTTATTCTGATATGATATACGTTATATGTGTGGTGTATGAATGTAATATCGATTCCACGTGCGCAAGTTAGTTTTGGACTCCATATAGTGAAATGTCAATTTCGACTATGACGTAATCGCGTAATATTAATGCGCGGAACATACTGCGATAATGCGAGGAATATAAAAGATCGGATATACGAATAAATACAGTAAATCTTAGCTAATAAATAAAATACATACTGTTGAAAAATTATTTTATAAAAGTTATAATGAATTAATCGATCTTATATGGATTGAATATAAGGTAAATTTTTCTTAGAAAAAATATATCAGTTTATCGCGTTCTTTTTCGAAAATAAAATTAACTATTTAAATATAATTATACAATAATTTAAATAAATCTGATTTAGATAAAAACTAAAAATATACTGAAATGTAAAAAAGAATAGAATAATCGCTTATAAATAGATATTACTAAAAATTAACAGTCTTTTTTTATTTGTATTCGCATATGTATTTATATAATAATAGTGAAATCATGCTTTTTAAAGTGGAGAAGATTAATTGCATAGGTTATAGTTAGAGCGATTTCTCATTCGTTGTGGGTTATAAAAATCATCATTGTTATGTGTGCATTAAACGTCACTTCTCCATTACCGGGTAAATAATCGTTTGAACATCGGTCAGTTTTACAACTTGTTCCGAGTAATCTCAATATGAAAAGATCGGCCAGTGCATCATAATTTGCTCGACAGTGATATACGATTCTTCGTGGCGCGATTACGTCAGCCATTAGAATCGAATCTAGATTCTAGGCATTATGTATATCTCGTCTCTAGACAATCTCGATTTCTATATATTTATCTCCTACGTCTTTGTGTATTTTGCGTTTCTTTTATTTGAGCAGTTGCTATCGAGACACTTTTAAGGGGACGAATACACGGTAGAGCAACTTTAAATAAAATATTAATAATATATTGTTATACACATATTGATATGTGTAATACATAATATATATATATATTGCAAATGTATGAAGCGAATCGCTAAACAAACGAGGCATTCTATGGGGAAAAACTTTTTACACACACACACATCCGACACTTTTCCTAATAAACACGCTATATGTTAATTCTATGTGTATTCGATTCTTTTGCGTACTACGATATATGTCGCCGAGATATTCTTACCGTCGCTACTACATCGGGAGTCGACCTTTCTCCTTTTCAACTTGAGATCTTGAAACAAGCTCATGTTGTCTATCTCACACGGGCTGCTCGGAAGGGTCATAATTCCTGAAAGCAGAAAATGAGAAGAATTAATATCAGCGTTTACTACCAAGTGAAAATTACTCGTACCACTTATTAGTGGTGACTTATTAGTCACATTACTTATTTATAAATAATCTTATCTTTGAAGAGATATTAAAATCAGCATTGAATTTATATTATTTATATTTATAATTTATATTTTCGATAAAAATTATATTTCAAATGTCACGTGTAAAAATTATATCTTTACATTTATTTTTATCAAAATTATATAATTATAAATCTTCATTGATCGTATATATTATATTTTTTATAAATAAAATTATTATTTTTTCGTCCTTATTATTTTTTTTCATTGATACATTTAAGAGAGAAATCTAATTTTATCTTTCGTGTATAAACACATGTATCAAGAATTAAAAAGTTATTCATTTTTAATAATGTTTCTTATTATTATTTAAATATCTTAAATCTCTTAAACAGATCTTAAATACAACTCATTTCTTCTTCACAGATAAACTGTCAATTTAGAAAATTTAATTTTTCTATATTTTATCTTGTAGTTTATCTCGTAAACGCATCAGAAGCATGCGAGTTTCATATATGTAATATAAATATGCCAAGAATATTGCGTCTTAAATTCAGTCAGTTAAAAACTCTGTTGATTCTTCGCTCTGACAAATATACAAGTACACAAAATTGTATTTCGCAAAAATTTCCGTTTTTACCTTTCGCGTTTCTACCGATGCACTTCCTCTCAAAGTCAAGATTCATCTCACGCGCATATAAAAGAGAATAGTTAGCGGTTATTGCAAGGAGATCGGTTCGCGACGTGAAAGTACGTGTGTGCGAATACGGACGATTATGGCGAACGCATAGTTCGCCATTAACCCCGCTTTAGTCGACAATAACGTACAATTGGATCGCCAGTTGTGCGGCGATGCATGTATCGTTTATCGAGAGACGTTTTTGTTTTATCTCCAGATATACAATGTACCGTAGCGCGTCGCGCATCATACATTGTATCGTAATGGAATAATTAAAGAGCGTGTATATGTGTTGATTCCGCTCGCCGACATAACATATCCCCGAGAGATCGGCTTACGAGCTTTTACGAGCGCATTTATCCGCTCTCCTCGGTCTAGCGTTAGACGAGACTAGGTCTATCAGAGACGATAGCAACGGGGTGCAACGGGGGTCATTTTAATAATGCGAAGCCGACGATAATAACAAATCGCGCGCCTTACCGCGGGGACAGACGGCGAACAATTACGCTGTCGCTTCAGTCGGTCGTACGGTCAGAAAGATCGGACGTCTAAGCGGTTTTACGACAGTATGTACCCGACCTAACTGCCGCGGGTCGTTTTAATAAGGGCGATGATGCGCATCAATCGTGTGAATTTTTATGCGCCGCCTCGTCCGTGTCTTCGTTCTGAGAAATATGCGTGTCTCGTTGACGCTCGCGTTGTTGCAACAATATTTGCATCTTGTATGACGCAACATTTATTTTTATTTCTGTCCTTTTGGCTTTTTTTTTTAATTTTTAAAATTTTCATTTATTCTCTTCTTTCTTGTTCCCTCCAATGTCTGCAGACACTTATCTTTAAAAACCGGTACCTCTCATGTATCAGAGAAAGAAATAATTAATTTTAACACGAGGTGTAATTTTGGATAACAATTTTTTTAGGGCTAGTTTTAAATGAAACTCTTTTAAACAACAGTTTAGCAGACTGTAAAATATATTTTTATTTTTAATTTATAATAAAGCTTTTGATCTATGAAAAAAAGCAATTTACTCTTATAGAGAATATTAACATTTAAAGTTATGAATAAATTACATTTACGTTATTTTTTAAAAAATTATTTAATTCGTGTAATACCTAAAATAAAATTCACAGCATACGTTACAAGTACGTTTTTCGTACGGTATTCGTTTCGTGTGATTTATTATCCGTAATAATATGTCTTTACACTAATGCTAGGACGTTTAATCGATGTTCGTACAATGTGACGCCGTGCTATTTTCCAATAAAAACAGTTTTACGATCGTGAGATGTAACGTTTACGCATTACTGTTAGCGCAAGTTGTCTCCGCTTCAACATTCCAAGTTCTAGATTGAAACAGTTTCCGAATTTACTTGGACGAAAGTTGAACGCGATATATCTACTAACAAACTCATTGAAGTAGAAGTAATTTACGTTTAGAAACAAACGCGAACATCTGTTAATTAAGAGTTGACATTAATGGTATTAATCGAGGAATTTTATAAGCGAAAGTTTACGTAAATTATGAATCATATAATCAGAATTTATATACTTGTTTTCAGACTTTAAACATGCAGAAATTTCTCTATAACTTTTTACGTTTATGATACTGCTGTTACTTATAAGTAATAACATACCAGATATGTGTGTATAGGTAAAACAAATTTTTTAATCGCATTTTTTTTTGTAATGCTTATAATATAATGCTATAATATAACAGTATCAGAATATTTATATTACGGAAAAGTTATTTATTATAATAAAGAAGCAAGGATATGATAAAGATGGAAGGAAGAGAAGTTCGTCATCAAAGCAGATATACTCCGCGCGAAACCTTCTGTTTGTTTTCAGCGCGCAAACTTCGTTCAACTAATCCGAGCGACATTAATATTCTGCAACATTGTCTATCTCCATTCGAAAGTTGTTTATTCTAGCGTGCCGTAGGGAACTTCTTGTAGTTACTCCTACGCGCCTTCAGCTAGCGATAGTCTAACTGCAAGAAATACGTAGCTGTACTTATAAGCAAGTTCCATGTTTAATTAATATCGTCCAGCAAATCACCTACTAGCTTGTTGCTACTGTTATTCATAAGTTATTCTTTTGTGCTTAAAAAAGTTCTTACGCTTTTCAAGTGTAATAATTTATGCAATAATTTGATATAGATAATTTTGCAAGTGTCATTAACAAAGTATAATAATTTTTGTGCCTCGAGTACCATAATAATTAATTTGAATAATAACATTTACAGTTATAAAAAAATTTTATAAGTTAAAAATATAAGATAATTAAAAGTTACACAAAATTTTCAAACGTTTCTTTAACATAGAAAGTAAAAATAGATTCCCTGATTAAAATAGAAAAAAAGAAAGTCTAGAATCTGAATGCGGGTGTAAAAAAATACGCAGTTTTATCATAAAAAATCTGAATATAAGGCTGGCGAATCAATACATTCTTGTTTTTTTGACTCTCAATTATTTTATTCCCGCAAATATTTATAAAACATTCAAGTTTATAAATATACTATATAAATGTATTATATATTTGTATTCGTTTGTACGTTTTTACTATACACATTTCTACTCTATCAAATGATTTTAATTAAATACATTTTTTCTTGTAATGCACAAGTACTAGTCTAACAATAAAAAACTAAAAAAAAATAAAGTTACGAAATTGAAAAATATTAAAACACAGTGCCATGAAATAGAGCGATCTTTATTTTAGAAATGAGGATAGGGTCGATAGAGGCTGCGAGATCAATAAAGGAGAGATAAATATGAATTTCACATCTCCCCTTCGCATCAAGAAACGATCAAGCACACAAGTGGTGTGAACGGTGCTTAATCAGCCGCGCGGGCGACTTGTGTGCGTCGGTACGTACGCGCGATACTAGATGGCACGCGCACACGTTGGAGCAAAGCGCATCTCCACTCCACGCTTCTGCGAGACACGCATGTGCACATTCGCGCGCACCTCGCGACGCACGCACACACAGGGGCTCGCTCGGTCGAGTATACGAGTCGTACGACCAGCGAGGGGTCCTTGCTCCCTGCCGTATGTGGGTCAGCAGTCTCACACACGCTGCTATTCTTGCGTAACCAATGCATGCATACGATCGCCGCGGGCGCTCTCGCGCGCGCGCGCGCGCGCGCGCAAGAGAGCCGTCCGTCGCCGCGTCGTGACTGCAAGTATACGTGCATGCACACACCGAGATGGAAAGTGCAACCAATGCACTAACCTACGGCGGCCTCCTCTTGAGAGAGGTCGGTCGGCGTGACACTCGGTTTTTGTGCGCGTGCACTCGTGTGCTTGCTGCGAGTGCCAGAATGCGACTATCGAGCTGAAAGCCACGTGAGCTCGTCTATCTCTAGCGAACTTTTTCGAGTTTCACGCTACAGTAGCACACATCGTGATATTTGCTTCATGTATGCTCTATACATATATCGTGTGATAATAGATATCTACGATCGCTTTCTTGAGTCTGCAGATTCGTAAATTTAGTTATTCTAATGCACTTTGATATGTGTAAAAAAAAGTAGTATCTTTAAAAAATAATTGTATCTATAATTAATCAGTATATTAACATCAACACTACAGAATAAAACTATATACAACTTTTTGAGAGTATCAAAATCTTGATTTTTATATTTTATCGTTGGAAGGAAATATTCAGGAAAATATTCTCGGATTATATTTTAATAAATTAATTAAGTAATGTTAATTAAAAAAATTTTACAGAGAGCAAATGTATTTTACAAGTTAATAATAACGTTTTTTAAAACAATTTTTTTTTAAGAAAGATACATACATTTTCAATAAATTTATATTTACAGATATGTTGAAAAGAATATATGTACATATAATTTTTGAAATATTCGTGATAATTATAAATGGAAAAAAGATATAAAGTTGACTTTTATATCATGTCTTCTCTCTTATGCGAAGTTTATGATTATTAATACCTTTCATGTCGTGCTAGTTCATCCTATATTTATATAGTCTTCAAAAAATTACAACTTTCTATTTCATAAACCGTCGTGTAGCAATAATTCAACTAATTTATTGAAAATGAAATTTTATGATTATAAAGTCACATAATCACGTTAATATACAAAGTAATAATCTTATAAAAGTTATATAATCTTATAAAATTTTCAATAAATTTTGCACGAATGCCAATATAGTGGAGTTTTTTTTAGATTTTATTAAAATAATCAATATGTGAAAAAATTATGTTATATATTTATAAAAACCTTTATCTCAGTCTCATAGTATTATGAATGATATGTTAATTTTTATACAACAATGCAAAGAAAAAATTATTACGATATATGAAATATATAAAAATTTTATTTTAATTATTTAATTATTTGATATTATTTGAGATTTGCGAATCGATCGTTATTATTAATCAATGTTAGGTAACGTAATTCCAAAAAGACACGTGCGGTGTCAAAAATATAAGACTATGTTTTTGAAATAAAAACAGATACTTGATTAAAAAAAAATTTTATGACGATCTAAAAGCATTAAAGATATTGTACTGACTATTTGTGCCAATTTCATTCGTGAAATGGAACATCTCATTTTCTATACCGCATAGATTTTACCGTTATGAGGACTGCGAACGGTGAAAGTGACTCTCCCACGCCATGACATCCTAAGTCTATAACTCTCCTACTTTCGTGCCTGCGCGCGAATTCGCTTTTCCATAGACATAGACGATAGTAGTCTTTTTTTGCCTTTCTCTCTCTCTGTTTTGTCCTTCTATCGCGATTCTCATCGGAGAGTCGCTAATAGTGTCTGTATGGCATTCTGTATAATCGAATTCCTGGTTGCAATAGTCACATATAAGTCTCGGTTCAGGAAGAGAATATTAAAAGAGGATTCATAAAAACGGGAAATTTTACGATTTTCCGGTGAGTCACAGACAAGTAGAAACGTTACTCTTCCGAAAGATATATATTTTATCTCCACAAAGTATCATTAATTTTTTAGTAAGTTTTTAATACATTTTATTGGTTGTTTTTTTTATATTCATTATCATATTACATAATAATATTTTTCATAGGAAAATATTTAAAAATGACTGAAGGAATTAATATTGCACATTTTTGTGAAATATTAAAATATTGATAAATTTTCTGTATTTTACTTTAGATTTTTAATTAAGCTACATGTTATATACTTCATATATATTAATAATTTTTTTCTTTCTTTCTTACCATTTTTATATTGTGTACCGCACCTAAAAATATTCGAGTTACCATAAAAGGTGAAGTCTTGTCAAATGAATATAATCTTATCTATTCTTGTGCACCGTTATGTGGAAAGATAAATTAATACTTATCTAAGCAGACTATATGGATATACGACAATGTCTTGTCTTTTAGCATACTTTAAAATTGCTTATCGGCGGAAGAGTTGTACATCGTGTGCCGTTTTTGAATGAAGTTAAAACGTTAACGCGATAATTTGTACAATGAATATGACCCAGTATGCGATACCAACATTGGCACATATGTTAACATAAGATTAAAACGATACCTAAGATAAAACATGTTTAAGATATAATGTCTGACTTATAATAGACTTGTCAATTTGGACTACATTTCTCTTAATTGATGCAATCATAGCTTTTAAGTGATTAAATGATTTTAACGACAAAATTTATATTCGTAAAATGTATAATTTGCATAATCACCAACTTGTGTGCTAATTAAACAAATATAAATAATTTGAATATAGACAAAAAAGGAAAGAAAGAGAGAATATATGTTAGAAATAAGTAGAAGCTTGAAGCTTTTTTTTTTAACTCTAGTCTTGATATTATTCATTTTTAAAACGATAATATCAAGAAAATGCGTTATAATTTATTTTAGCTAATATTCTCGCAAATACTTTATATAATTTGAAAATTAAAAAAATCTTTTCTTTCGCCACGCTTATAATTGTTTTACATGCTATCGATATATCAACATATCGACGACTTAATTCGCTACTTAAAGGGTCAGATTCCTGATCATTTCGTGCCGTTGTTACAAAGTAGAGCCAGCTGTTCAGTCTGTCAGAATTCAATCTTCGTTCATCTAGCTTTCTTTTTCTTGATGACGAATAAACGAGCGAACAAGGGTTTTGCGCTTCCGCGAACGTGCATCATAAAATAGATGTAACAAAATGTATGACTAATATATAATATAAAATATATAATAATTGTATAATATATAAACATATATATATATATATATATATATATATATATAAACATAAAGAATAATCATTGGGCTGTATCTATTTCTGTATCATGTTATCAGTTGCTCAGTTGCTTCCATTTACTCCGTCCGGTTAGAATGCCATCTTTTCAAGAAAGTTGTTGGTACAAAAATGAATGTGACAATGACGTTTCGCTGACTTCCGCCCCGGAAGAAGAAATTCTAGTTAAACATGACCATGTTAAACGCGCGCGGGAATCGTTCGCCGATTTCTCCTTTACGTTTACGCGACAATGGAACGTCATCTACGAAACAACACAGTACAGATATTGTCTCTTAATTTGTTCTCCGAGAGGGAGAAAGAGCAAGAGAACAACGGCGCGCGGTAGAGACACAGAGATACACCCGGTATATGTCGGTGTGTCGGATGCTCGGGCAAGTAGTGAGAACGGCCAGTGAGAGTCGGCGACTCCGGTACGTTGAACCTCCGTAGTGAAAGTTTCTATTATAACACTGGCCTTACCTTACTTTTCCTACAGCAAACTCTACCGTGTTGTGTCATAAGCGCGACGAGCGAGTGAGCGCTCGTGGTAAAAGATCGAAATCCGTTCCGCTCGTTCACGACGTCGTCGTCGGCGCGTGATTTAACGGAACATCGCTGGAGAATGTTTCCTTCTTTTTTTCGGTAACAAGCGGAAATCGCGCTGCTCGTAACGGATTTCTAACGTTGTCAATCGCGACAGAGCATTTTTTCGTGACAGTAGCAAAAATCTACACATTTCTTCATAATACGTTAAAATCGATAGTAATTGATTATTTACAATTTTATTGTCTTTTTGCTATCGAGTAAAAACAGAGAAAAGAAATTAAATTATCATATAAACTAGTTATTTTTTTATAATATATTATCCTTAACAAAAATGCAATAAAAATTAGATAGTATTATTATATATATATATATATTTACAATCAATATCTCAAATTTTTCTTTAGCATTTAACGAGTAACAGATCAAACTCTACAGAGATCAGTGTCGATCGAGTCGACCGGGGTGCGATATGGTTCGCCGATTCAACATTGCGGAAGTAACAAGATTATCCGCCTCTCTTTTATTCGCTTAGTCACTTTCTGACTTTCTTCGAATTTCGTGCTGCGCTAGCCTTTTTAGCATAAAAAATTTAAAAAGCAATGCGATGATGATCTGCCATGAGACTCGCCGATTTGAACAACGCGCTTTTGTATACTTAATAAAAATTAAAATGTCATCAGGGTCACCAATTCTAAAGCAATATATTAAAAGAAGTGGTTTTTTTGTACATTATATAAAAGTTGAAATTATAAAAAAATATTAAAATTAGAAGTTAATTAATTAACTCAATTCACAATTTAATTTTGATATTAATATCAATTTCAAATAATTTTGATATTAATATTGAATATATAACAAATTTAATATAATAATGTGCATTTTATTTACTAATGAATATAACTGTATCTTTTTCAAACTAATTAACTTATATTAAGAGCTTAAAAATGTAAGTTAATGATGATGAGTGTATTGTTTTTTCCATATAAAGCAAAATTTATTAAATATTTTGAGTATACAGTTTAGAATATTTTTTTACGCGAAGCTTAAATTTATTGTGTTGCTGTTTCTGCAGCACAATTCAATCTATGTTTTGTTATATATGAAAAACGTTATATGTTTCAACAGTATAAAGTGTATACGATACATCATAGCATCACATACATATAAAGGTTTTTTTTCGATTCAACGTATTTGTGTACTTGAATATAAAATTAACATAATAAAATTGCTTAACCAAGTTTTTTCTTTGTTTATTTAACTTAACGCCTATAAAATATCAAGCAAGATGAATTCTTCATCAAGTATGAAAAGAAAGTATTTAAAAAAAAAAACACAAATTTCTCTAGCTTATACAAACTTATGAGAACTTCGAGACGCATTCCTATCAAGGTATGATTTGTTTTCCGACGACGATGGCCGAGCGTATACTCGCGGCATGCGAACAAAGCGCAATTTTGTCGGATTGACGCGATGTACGGATTGCAACACGTTGCAAGGCGCATTTGTCAATGGTGGCAGTTACGACAAAGCAGGAAACGACAACGACAGCGACAAACAGCCTCGTTGGCGTTCGTGAAAAATCGCGGCTTTCTGTCGCGCGCGAAAGTGCACACGAAGTTCGCGATGCCACGCGCGTTACGACACACCGCAGAGTGAAGTCCCCAGGGTCGGATTACTTGCAGAACTTATTGGTTTCAGTAAAATAAAGAAAGATTATTGATAAGTGGAGGAACGAATGTAACATTCTTTAACAATAAAATCGTCGTATCTTTTTTTCGCATGTCTGATCCATTTGGAATCATTTTTTCTTAGAATAAAAATATCGAGGAATTTATGATCTTTGATTAAATTGATGATTGAAAAAGGATTGAAGGTCTTTTGTGACGAATTAAAATTTAAAAGAACATAGATAAGAGAATCCTATTTTTTTGTTAATTTTTATTGTGATATTTTAATGATTAAGATGTAAAACTCGGAAAGATATAGAGTTCCGATAAAGATATTGAAAGTTTTTATAGCAGAGTAAAACATTTTAGTACATTTGTAACCTTTACGCATAAAATAAATACATGATAATGAATACAATAATGATTTTCAGCTAAATTTAATAATTTTTGCAAAAGGCCATAGTCTTGTACAATATCTGATAAAAAAAGAAAGAAAAAATTTTTGTAATCGAAACGACAATTAAATCTCATTTTTATTTTCTTCTCTCTCTCTCTCTCTCTCTCTCTCTCTCTCTCTCTCTCTCTCTCTCTCTCTCTCTCTCTTAGAAATAACAAAAGGGCCATGCAAAAAAAATTTAAGCAATCTTTCTCAGCCAAATCCGCTCCTCGTCGTCGCAGTCTGTCGCAATCTGGAGCAAAACGTCCGCGCGACGTTCCCACCATCAGCCTCAGCGAAATCGTTTGCGCAACATATTGGCGATAGCGATCGCGTGTAATCTATCGGAGAAATCGCGGCGAAGATGGGTACGCTTTGAGGCAGAACGGATTGATTTCCCTTGTTTCCTCCGATTCGGAATATGTCGCGCGCGGATCTCGCGCTGATCGAATAAAATCGTATCGGCGGCCCTCACGGCCGAGCGGGCGCAGGAATTAATATTTATTGGATATCGTTTCTCGGTGTATATACTCTATGCAAGAGAGAAGTGAATCAGTCGCGCGCCGAGATATTGCATTCTGTCCTCCGTTGGGGAATAACCGCGAGATATTTTCGCGACGCGCGCGAGGACACTCTCGATTTAGCGGGGAACGCGAGACGAGTCGCGAACAAATGAGATTTCGTGCCGATGTGGATTCGCGCGATTAGTACGCATCGATATTTCATTGATGCCGCGACGGAGATATCCGGATACGTTTTCGCGTCTCTTTTCGTCGGACGGAAGCAAACGCGGAAGCAACGGCGGCGGCGGCAAGGCTTTTTCGCGCTTTTTGCATCGATACCGTCACCGGCACGGATCGACGCAATTGTGATTTGCAATTAACGAAGCGTGCAATTGTGAAATCGTGTCGCGATGTTATTGACCCGACGGACTGACACCTCGAAAATCAATTCCAGCCCGACAGAACTTGTCTCGTTACTATATAGTCTCGCTGGTTTCTACTTAACAGTTTCGCGCACGGAACAGACAACTTGAGATTGCTAATGCGATTGGTGTCTCAATCATCTATATATAATGAAAAATAAACTCTTTTTGAACACCTAGGAGAGTCACGAAGAATATAATTAATCGATTCAAGCACAAGTCAGAAACAATTGTTCTTTTTTAAATCCGTCATATATATATATATATATATATATATATATATATATATATATATATATATCGTGTACGAGTAAGGAATTAAAAAGACCTTAATTTATTTTATTAAATAAAGTTGGAAACAATATTCTTTTTACACTATCGATTGAAATAAGCACGGTATTGTATATTGTATAATATTATACATGTTCAATAAATCATGATTGCAACTGGCCAGATAATTTTGTAAGAAAAAGTAAATAAAAAAATATAGAATAAATTTTTTTAATTGATTGCGTGGTGTTTTCGAAACAAGCAATTTTGAGTATGAAAATAGAATGGATCTATTTTATTCTCTGTATGCATTTGTTATCGAATAAGACACGTGTTATTAAATCAAATTGTTACTGTGTTTTTAACGTTTATTGATTTTTTGAAGCTGTAACTACATTAATTAATGATTCACATTGTTAGGCTGAGATTAACTACTGATAATTGTTACAAAGGACTTTGTTCCAATTAGCATACATACAAATTTAATGTCCATTCAAATACGTATGTATTACTTTCACATATATATGTTACTTTCATTAAAAATTCTTTTTCACGAAAAATTCATGCAATTAAAAAAAATGTATTCTATATTTTTTACTTGCTTTCTTACGATAAATTATCCTAGGTGTATTATGATTTATTAAATGTGTAAATATTAAGTTGTGTATATTTGATATTTGTGTATTACAAAATTTACATCCGAATATAAAAATACAGTATGGTGAATATAATAATATTTTAACAAATGTCAGATATTCAAAGTTGTGATGACTTTTGTTATATCGATCAAATTCGTTCGGTGATTCAAATTTCATTGTAGAGAAAGTTTTGTTTCAGTGATGTGTTTTGTAATGTTATTTGATATATATGTAACTTTACTGAAAATGTTATACACGCTTCAACGTTCCTATGAAGTACGTTAAATACGTCAATGTGCCATATATAGACTTAGCATATATCATATAAATCATATCTTTTTATAAAAATAAACGTATCAAAATTTCCTTTGAAAAAATTTACTTACGTTTGAATAATTTAAAATACATATTTATAACCTGTGGTATATTAAATATTTCAGTAATTTTAGTTTTAAATTTTTTATTATTTTTATTTCGCGAAACTCGAGCAACGCTTCGGGAAATAGTGTTTTATTCGTTCTTATAACTCAGAATCACGAACATTAAAAGAGCGAAAAAAAATGATCCTACCTTGAAGAACACTCATCTTTGAGCACATAGAAGAGGGCCGACCTTGAAGGACGCTCATCTTCGCGCACATGATATTGTCGCGCAGCGGTGATTCAGAGCAAAGTCGAGCGAACTGTAGGAATTCCCTAGGCAGACGATGTGTGCCTCGTGCCAACTCTCCAATCACGGTCACGCACTAATCTACAATTTACGCGGCATCTCGAATTCCTTGTTCAAGGATTTACACAGGGAAACTCGCCAACAAACTAACCAATCATATTATTCTACGCATATTTGTCGACTTTTTACACATCCCGACATTAATGTGACAGAGTTAACGATCCATCACTAAAAACAAAATGAGACAGCGCACTATGACTTGGATTATTGAAGAACCAATAAAGACGATCACTTTGTAAGACCGTTTACGATTCCGATCACGAAGAATAACGCGCGTTGACTTCCGTGGCCGCTGTAGAGGGGTTTCGCAGACCCGGAAGAGGATGACTCGCGAAGGAGAACGATGTGAACGCGTCGCGTGGCCCAAACTTTTTGGGGCAGCTGGTCGCGAGAGCGTGCGGACCATGCGATCCGCCAAAGTCGTGGATCCGCTGCCGCGGTTCGGTAGTGGTGGCACCGGTGACCTCGATACCAACCGAGGCCCTCCAATCCCAACGCCCAATGCCAAAAAACCGACACGCGTGCGTGCGTGCGTGCGTGCGTGAGTGTATATGTCAGGAACTTTCACTCTCTCGAGCGTTCTCTTTGCGATACGAGAAATCATAATGACCAGCTAGATCCTTCGGGAGATGATCTCGCACAAATTTTTCGCCATTTTCACTAGGATAATGAAAAATGAAGAGAATAAAAATTTTGATCGATGATTAGATGAATTTTATGATCAAAGTTCTTTCCATTATGTGACAGCGATGGCATTAACAGAATAAGCGGGAATAAAAACATCGACTCATGCGCGAGACTTTCTCTTCTTTCGGGATGCGTCTCGATGAATCATGTCGATCGTTTAAGAGGATTTTTAATCGAATGATTTTAATAAAAATTGTACGAAAACAGTAAATACGACAGCGAACATTGTCTTTATATTAAATGATGAATGAAAAGAACGAGGTCTGCGACGACAAATTTATACGTTATTGAAAACATCTGAAAAGAACGAAGGTCAAGGATAGCAAAAGGAGACAAAATTTCCGAAGATAAAGTTATGCTGAGAAACCGGTAATTTATAATCATGACTCTATGCGAAATCATCGATCGATATAGATACTTTTATATATATATATATATTCTTACATCATGTTCATTTAATCTTGATCTTTAAGTATATAGAAAACATGTCCTATAAAATAAAAATAGAATCCGCCCATATTTTTGAAAAATCGAATAATTAAAATTAAAGTCGGTATTTCGAATTGGCAATTGATAGTTTATATTTTTAATTTATTTCAATTGTTCGAATAACATGAATGTTTATTATTTGAATATCTACATTTCATTATATTCAGAATTATACACGAGCCAAATCTTAAACATGAAGAACTAAATTCCAAATATGGGGATAACGAGTTCGCGACCAGTACTTTCGAATCAATTTTTTCGTATTGCGATTTCACTCTCGATGGCGCGACTCTTACGCGATAATCAACCGTGCAATGCGTCCTCATCCTCGCGGAAGATGGTCCATTGCGACTGCGAGACGCAGTGAAAGAGAAGACACGTGTAGCCGGATTGTCGGGTGTTTCACTTTTATCCGATAAGAAAGTAACGAAAGTCTCCGATGAAAGTTTCGGGCTTGCCCTCGGCGAAGGCGGGAGACAAGAGGCAATGGTGGCGACCTAAATGAACGGACAGACGAATATTTCTTTGAAAGTAAAAGTAAAAAAAAAAAAAAAAAAAAAACAGAACCTTGTGTTATCCCGTCATCGCCGACACTGAGAAATCGTTCCTTGCACATAATTAATTTTCATTGTCAGAATTTACATCCTATTCCTAATACATATTATGAGTTATTTGTAAAAATGTAAAACTGATAATATATTAGACGATTAATCAAAAAGTATTCGTATTATGATTTTCAAGACGCGTGTTTTTCTTTAATTTTATGAATATATATAAATATTTATTAAATATATTATCATGAGAATTATTTTAAAAAATATTATTTTACACACATTTCATTTTTCATCTCTCTCCATACGTTTCCTATTTCTCAAACATATTTTTCTTATAATTTTTAAAATTTTTTATTTGTAAAATTATTCGCAACATAATTGCTCTTAATAACTGATATATAACTGATAATAACTAATAAATTGACAAATAGTTATTATCAGTTATATATATATATATATATATATCAATTATTAAGAACAAACCATGTTGCTAACTTTACAAATTACGAAGACTTTTTGTCAATAAATTGACAATATAGTTCAATTTATAATTATTATGACATCGAAGATTTATATATAATTGTAGAGAGCACAATAAATTTTTTTTTTCTCTTTTTCTCTTCTTCGCGCTGCATCCACTATGCAGATACCGGTTTTTGGCGAAACGATACCATCATACAGGAAGATCGAACTCGGTGAAAACTGTGTCCTTCGAAGAACAGGGTTACATTACGTCACACGCACGCGAGTCTTTATTGCTGTGCAATTCGTGTGAACATGCCGACTCCGATATCATAAGAGGGACCAACAAAATTCTCTCTCTCTATATATATATATATATATATATATATATATATATATATGTGTGTGTGTTTATACATATTAATTGATCAGATAACAACCATATTTTTTATTTGGGTTAAAGAAAAATTCAAACCTAAGAAATTAAAATATATTTTATTCTATACGAAAAAGTGGCTCATTTTAATTTTTTATAAAACAAGGAAAATTAGTGATTAATCAGAAAAAATTTGTGCGTAAAAAAATTTAAATCGATTAATTTCATTTTGACATCAAATATTTTTCCATTATTATTAATAAAAATGCATTAAAATTGAAAATTTTGTTGATGATCTAAAATCTAAAGTACAATTAGTTTACGAGACAGCGACACAAAATCATACTTAGGCATCATTTCAATGGGTATCGTACATGTCTTGTATACGCTACCTGTTACATAAATATGAAAAACTAATAATTATTCGAGGAGATAATTATTTTTCAAGGACTTTCGCCGAAACCTGTTTTCAGTATTATGAAACTTTAACGCGTAAATGTGCAGAATCTGTTAAATATTTTTCGATTATCTATTGTTACAATATTTAAAAAATGAGTCTTTAAAAAATTATTCTCCTAAGACAAAATTGATCAATCACATCTCATTTTATTTTCAGGTGACCTCGGGCTTTATACATTATAGTTCAATATAGGTTAGATTTTATTCTTCGCCTCATTTTTATTCTAATTTTTGTTAGAATATTTTCTGAACGCATATATATGACACTATATCTTAATTTGTCCTTAGACTGTCTTGTTACAAGTATAACAAGATCTACTTTTTACTGTGCTAATTAGAAATTTTATTCATTATTTGTCATATCTTTTATTTCTTTCAAATCTATAGAGAAAGGAAGAAAGAGAACGTTTTGATATTAAATTTATTCTTTTATTATAGAATATTAAAGAAAAAAATTGCAACATTTACATAATCTTAAAAATGAAGAATGTACTTGCATGATTTTACATATTTATTCCGCATCTATCAAATATGTACCAAAGAGGACATTTGATTGATATTAAAAATTATAATCATATCTTTGTTTAACTGTTTTTTTTTTCATTGTCACTAAACATACGAGTCATATTATTGTGTGTGCATATCGGTCAAGTCATCAAAGTTATAATGTCGATCCGAGTATTAAAATTTATGGGGGGAATAAATGCGTATAAAAGGAAAAATTGAATGCAAAATTTCGAGATTTCGCGAAACAGTTGTCACTGCTGACATCGACAATACAACGAGAAATCGATTTTCCGTCGACAGGCGGAAACTCGTGGACGGGATTTTCCGAGAATTTTCCTAAGCGTCCTAGAAGGATGGAGCTGTATTCGTGGCAGTGTGGGCAGTACTTGCAGTCGTTCGTACCAGCACGCTGTGAGCGGTCGGCCATGGCATACTTAGTAATGTCAATCACACCGGCAGGCATGCACCGTATGCCGACGTACATGTGCACGCACACACGCGTATACAGAACGTTCCGCGGCACTTCATCCGCAAATTCTTTGACTAATTTGTATAAGGAATGGCTTGATCCTTTTTAGTACACATTTGATAGATGCGGAATAAGTATATAAAATCATACTTGTATTACGTTCTTCATTTTTAAGATTATGTAAATGTCTCAATAATTAAGCTTTGAATCGAAATTCTATTAAAATAATCAGGAAAAACTGAATTTTTCTATTTGTCCGAATCCTTAAAGTTTAATTCCTAAGATTCGATTCAATGATTTATAATTAATTAAGAAATTATTGACATTTCGATATTAAATACATATCGATTGTAAATAAATTAAAAAATCAAACAAGTCATAGTAAATGAAGCTGCATCGTTGAATCCCCGCAGCTTTTTAGCCTTTGACTCTCGCAATTTCCTCGATCATCGATATATCTCGAACAGCAGTTGCGTCAGTGTAGCTCTGAACTTGAGTCCTCTTACGACGACGTTTGCGGTTCGCGCGCGAGAAATTGAAAGGCGTTTCACGGTATCGACCATGGTCGATAAATGCCGCCGGCTACTAAGTCTCTGAAAAATCGCCGATTATTATCTCCTTCGCGCTTTCTGAGAATGTTCTCGATCGCAATCTATAATACAATAAAAACTTGAGTTGTATCGCATCGTGTGAATATGCGTGTGAACATATCGATTTTTGATAAAATAGAATTTTGGATGGAATTACTTGTTGAGCACTACGTGTTAGAAATATTATGATTATCGCGGTAGAAAAAAAGAAGTAGACTAAACTACAATAAAAATTTTGTTCTGTGAAAAATAATTATTACATTTAGAATGCAAATTAGTAACATAAAAAAATTTTAGATGAAAAAAAAAGAATTTTACTATCTACATTTACTTTATACATGTCTATCAAACAGACAAAAATGTTCTCACATCAAAATGATCTCTGTATATAAATAGTACTCTAATTTCATATCACATTGCGAGTAAAATTTGTTACGTAAAATGCAGCAATTCGTTCAATATTTAATAATTACATTGTTACAGGAAACCCTTAATAAGTTTCGATAATACTTTTGAGCGCGTAAAATTCACTCAAACACATGCATATTCTATAGCTTGAATATAAATTATAGTGCCTGCGTAACGCAAATAGGTGTGCGAATACAGCCCCTGGCTTTCAGAAGAGCGCAACTGATATATCGGACCTCGTTGACATTCGACGGCACGATTGCCAGAAGAACAGTGTGTCAACAAAGCGGCCAGCCTCGAAAAACAACCGTCGATAGGCTAACGTGTGGACAGGAGGCTGCAATCTTCGTTTTCGCGGACAAAACTCGAGCCAATAATGTTTTCCGCATTATTTCACTAATGGCGCGCTATTTTTACATCGTCTTGTTAGGTGAAGCAAACTGCGGTTGTGATATATCGATCCCGCAAAGAAAAATTCGTTTGCTTAGTCTCTTAGACACGTTCGCCAGAACGTTGCCTAAACAGCTAATATTATATTCTTGAACAAAAATACAAATACATACGCTACAGTTTCATAACACTTATTGCCTAATATAAAGTAATATTTTATTCTAATGTATTGTGTTAAAGATTAATACTTTTGTTATTAAATAATTCGTTAATATTATATATATATTCGAAAAATATATAGTAGCGCAACAAGTCTTGTTGCGTGTATCAGTGATATTAATCGCGTCTTGTGCACATCTTGGCTCAAAATTTATACGCACAGTCCATGACTCATATAATCTAAATGAATCCACGTTTATTCTATAAACACCGCATGCAGATTGCGATTTTGTACATTGTTGCACAATGTCTATGCTGCATGCGCAGAGTCCTTTAAATTTGTCATTTCTCTTGTTAAAAAAAAATAGTTCTGTCTTTAAATAAGAAAAAAAATAATGAAAAAGTGAAAAGTGAAAAATAATAAAAAAATTATATAATAAAGCTTTATAAGGACATTTCTGAATAATTTTGATTATTTTTGATATTTTTATATTTTAGAATATTTTTGATATTATGATATTTTGACATTTTAGAATATATTTTATATTATAGAATATATTTTTATATTATAGAATATTTTTAACATTTTAGGAATTAATAAGACAATTTAAAGATTTGTTTATTTATTCATTTTTCAGACGTAATTTTCATAGTTTTTCTCGACTGAGCATGATTGCTGTTAATATCACTGGGATGATGATTTCTCGCGAGAGCACTTTGAAACTGTAAGGTTACAGTATGTCCATGAGAATTGACCTTAAAGAAGAGTCGACATTGCAAATTACATTGAACATTTGCCATATATTATCTGCAATGAACAATTCTTAAAATAGAAACTGTCTTCGATTATGATATCGATCAAATCGATGTTTTTTTTCCAGAATGTTGTGGTTAATAATAATAATAATAAATTTATTCTAATTGTAAGTTAACATATATAAGAAATCTCTCTCTCTCTCTCTCTCTCTCTCTCTCTCTCTCTCTCTCTCTCTTTTACGTTGTTGAATCCCTTAACATAGCATTGTCAGTCACTGTAATATCTTACTCGATCCTTATATGGTTATGTAAAATAATACTGAGAAAACGCAATTGAATGTATTGAGTTCAAACTCTTCATACTTTCTTTAAACATACATTGGAGGGGATCATCAGAGCGAATACTTTTAGAATTTTCACGTAACTGAAAATTAAGAAATTTTTATAAATAAATTTTAATGCTATAAATAAATGACAAAATTGTATTTCTCGCTTTATTTAAAATATCAACATATTTTAATAAAATTTTAAATGCCAAATTGTGACTAAAGATGATGTTTAGCTAAATTTAGTCGAAGGAAATTTTAAATCGATATTTAAAAAAAATACACAAGAAAAAATGTGGAAGATCTTTAGAATATTTTGTATACGAGTTAAGCAATATCAATTAACAAAATCAATTGAGATAAAATTAAAAATTTGCGTCTAAGCCATAAATAACTGTATCCCATCAGTTAATCAATTTTGCAAGTTTATTTTTCCTTTAATTCTTGCTCAAAAGAGACCAATGATCGTAAGGAAAGTTAACGTTGACCGTATTGGGTAATGATTTCACTTTAAATACCGTCTGAATAATAAATTCTCACAATATCCGATAACGGGTCAGGCGGTTGCTCTTGAAAAACTCTTGTGAGCCGCTCTTTATGTAGCTGGTCATAGCGCGTTCGACGATAATGCGATTATCGTGTGATGCATTTCTCGTGAGTCACTAAATCTTTTCGATTCGCAGCGAGTCACGAACCAGCAGTGTCATGCACCTTACAAAAGTGCGTTTTTCTCTTTCTCTCTCTCTCTCTCTCTTATTCACTCTTTCTTTTTTTGTGACGAATATGTGTTCGCATTCGGATACCGGTACTCCTCGTTGCACGTGTCAGGGTCAAATGATGTCATTGGGACATAAGAATTTTTGTGATGGCATTTGTTGTAATTCATGATCTTGTCGATCGTTTACGATTCTACTGGTTTAAAAAAAAGAATGTCGTTAAAAGATTGAACGAATCATCTTTCTACGTTCATGTTTTATTAATAGCCGAAACATAGAAGACTTAACCCTTGTAAATTGTTTTATTCTTTCTGATTACTTATGGGTCAAAATGTCACAGTTTTAACTGTTTCAAATTATTTGAAAAATCTACAAAAATTTATATGTCATCTGTAGGAAATGATCATGTGTAAAAATTGAAAAATAAACTTTAAACATTTTTTTTTTGATTGAAACCTTCGAAACATTCTGTTTTCAAAATATCAATAGAGTTAAAATGACCTATATATAACTTTTAAGGGTTAAATGAAATACAAGATAAAGTTTTCTTCCAAAAATTGCATAAATTCGATTAATTTGCATTTTTGTAAATAACAATATAAAGAACTGCACATATATCTTTTTGCAAAAAAAACTCGCAAAATCTTAGTTACAATTGTTTTAAGCATTTTCGCTGCTTTATTTTTTGCATTATTTTCAAGAGTAAGAATTCATATCAGTTTTTGACAGTTTCAATCTTAAATTGCTGACTAAACTTGCTGGCAATACATTTCTAAATATAAATCGGAAACGTTGTTTGAAATTAATTGTTGAAAAATATATAATTTAGATAAAAATTTGACAGAAAAAGTAATTGTTTTACATATTGTTGTGCTTTATAGTAAAACTATTTCTTATGTGTGTTTTCTGCTTATTGTTAAAATTATTTTTGTGCCATTTTCTTGATATTATAGTGTATTCTTGACATATCAATATACTCGATGTATCAATGACAAACACTGTCAGTTATATCGTGATATTTTTGCAACAAGACGCACTGATAGTTACATTCGTTCATATCTCGTTTCAAAACGGAAGCTTTCGGAATTAAATGATGCCCGTCAATTCTACTCCTGATAAACAAGGCTATTTATATTCTGTATAAATTTTTTTTTTAAATTAATCTAATTAATTTAATAATTTAATTTGCTTTTAATGCTATTAAAATGTTGGAAATTCTCTGCGCGCATTTATCATTAAATTTATAATTTATAATTTATGATATAAAAAATAGTTTTTATTGCATTTGATTCATTTGTAATTGTATATATTGGAAATGTAATTACGCAAAAATTTCAAAATGGATCAATATCGAAATCTTTATTAAGTTCTCTTATCCATCCAAAATAAATTATAATCTATTTCACACTCAAATATATTTTGCTAATGTAGATAGATTTCTAGATGTCTCGATTAAAATTTATCGCTACTTTTTGTATCTGTTAGAATATTGTTTGTCATATATAGAATTTCTAGCAGCAATATTTTAGCAATACCTTTAGAAAATTTAGAGCCCATTGTCAAATATTAATCACAAATATAATTGTCCTTGATATAATAGGCCTTAAAGATAGGCATCAGAAAAAAATTTTCTGTCTAAATTACACTAATAGTACAGATATAAATTCTGTCTCTGTGATTTAAATGGATTAAGTACAAAATATATGTAGTATCACAGTATTTGCTAATAATTTATCTGTTGCAGTTAATTTTTTACACCTAGAAAATTTTTGTTGAAGTTGCAAGATCATTTTTTTGCAAAATAAAATAAGCGTCAATTAAATTTCAAAGTGTCGAATTATAGATAATCTCGAGTTTGATAAAAACTGAACTTTATAATGCAGGAAATGGACTTATAATATGTCGGAACTGTATTCTTTTATTAAAAATACACTATCGAGACCAGAAACACAAACGCATCAGAATTAAACGCTAGACTAACTGCTCCAAGAAATCGCGTAAAAAGTTATGCGCTAGTCGTTATGCATTCGTATGTACTTGCTGCATGTCGCGATTACTGGCGAGTGTATATTTAGTTTTAGATTGGCATAGGTCGAGGCACGAGGAGAGTTTGTTGGGTCGTTATCTGTGTTTCTACGCACGTGGCCTCCATAGGTCGAGATCTAGCCGGTTATAATCGGCCACGCGATTATTACTAAGGCTAACAATAAGTAAAAAAACTCGGTGACGCGTCGCGTTTCCAAGATTGGATCTTCACACTTCGAAGAGGGTCAGCCACGTTGTTGTTGCACGCGCGAGTAACGTTTTTCCGGGGAACAGTTTATAAAAACACGACAGACTGTTTATTTTATCTGTAACTGGATGATGGATTTATATTCTGCCGCGGACAAAATGTTACTGTGATTTCGTTCTTTTCCGCTGCGCAATTTATGTTAAATTGTATTTCTCATTACGCTGCACCGTTTCTGTCTATTTGTATAACGTGTGAACATTATGAATGAAAGCTATTAGCTTCATATAAAATTTGAATAATTTTAACGTAATTAAATTTTTATTAGAATTTATCATATTGATTAATATTTGATAATTATATGATAACGTAGGGTAATATCACTTATATATATATATATATATATATATATATATATATATATATATATATATATATATATATATACATATATTAATGTATAATTAAATTATTATAGCCACTCATATTTTTATATAATTTTATTTTTTTTCGATTTTTTATTTCCTTTGCAAATTATACTTTAAAACATGTAGAAATTAGAGACGGTATTAGAGACAATATGTTTAGCTTATTATTACTTTTTAAAATTTCTTCTTTGTTAGATTATGAAGTATATTAGCTGGGTTGTCTGCAAGTCTAGCTCTTAGTTCGTTAAGTAGGTCAAATGTCAGACAGTTCGTAAGTAAAATTTTAGTTTTCCAAATGCGCACCCTGTACGACATGTATAAGTAAATAATAAAAAATAAAAAGTATGCAGATTATATTTTAATATCTTTTTATTATTAAGAAACTTCAAAATAAAGTAAAAATATGCGAGAATAACAAATAGACAGAACACATCTATAATAATCAAATCTAATAAAGCTTACTAAAATTGTACAATTTTATAATTTTGATTTAAAGTCCTTATTATATCTTTCTAATACGTAAATTAATTAATTAATTATATCATTTCAGAATTATTTCGAATAAATCATTTAAACTCCACCCAGTTTTGCTGTTTTAAGTTCCATTTGTTTTCAATTATTATATGTTTATTTCATAAAAGAAACTATTGTATTATTTATCGAACGTGTAGAGAACATTGAATTGTAGAATCTATTGTAGCCGCCACGTCTCACCGATTGCCAATTAAACGGTCACGATAGATTTTCTAAGCGATACAAGCCACTCACGCGGCGGCGGCGGCGTCGGCGCCGATGACGATCCACGTCGAGGTCCTCGACGGGAATTGGCCGTGGTTAATAATTGCCCTCGTGTGCGGTATCGCGTGTTACGTGAGTAGTAGTCCACGCGGAGAGCGGCTGGTGGTAGTGCGTGCGCGTACGTACAACATACATAGAACGCTATGCACTCGTACGCGTTTGTACCCGACCTATCTCAACCTCCGTCATCAGGAGAGGGCAAATGCCCAGCATGAACAAGAGGAGGTTAGACTAGGTACGGGAACGTTACTAACGGCCTGCGTTCATCCGCCAGAATAACTGACTGCTTTTACGCGAGAGCTCACGTCGCGAGGCTATCCTTTGTAAAGTGATTGCGATTCATTTTTTCAATTGCATGTAGCCATTAATTTTTAGGACTCATTTTACAGAGACGAATGGTGACTTTTAAGGTTTGAAAATATATTAATTTTTAGAATAGCATAGAGCAGCACAATTGGAAATGTGATTTCAAGATAAATATATGAAGGCGTGTGTGTGTGTATATATATTCTCTAAATAATTTATTTAAAAAATAGTAAATATTTTTTGTATTTTTTGTTAGTCTTTGAAGTCTCTCTCAATATTATTTGATAAATAAATTTTAATATATCAAAATAATATATTAAAATAAGCTCTTAAAATAAAATAAATTTGGTGTCACACGATTAATTTTCAATTTAAAATTATAGAAAATGCTAAAATAATAGAAATAATAGTACAAATGTAAATACATCAGAATGATTTACTTTTTATTCCCCGTAATAATATGAAAATAATGATTTTCAATTTTAAATTTAAATATATATTTAATCTTGAATAAAGAGATTAACGGAGATAATGGAAGTATGCCATTGTTTATTGCACGCGAAACAAAATTAATAATTAATTCAGGATTTGTGTATATAATGATATGCAATATCATCGATATAAACATATAACATGCTTGTAAAATGTTAAAACAGTTCGAGAACAATCGTGAACAATGAAATTTGATGGGGATGATACATTTCGGTGCACTAATCATATATGTTAGATATCGCAATAGCCAACGAGATTGCGTTATTTGTGTACTTTAATTAGGCATATAGACTTCAAGTCAACAATCTGTAAGCGCCGTGAGGCTGGTGCCAAACATAATTTAGTTTGATGTAATCTTCCATCGACACTATTGTAAACAAGCTCAATAATCTATAATTCATCTATAATTCAATCTTGCGGTGAATAAGCGGTTCAATGAACACTAAAGCATGTATTGTTGTATCTACTGTTATCATATGTTTCATTATTCTTTAAATATTTTTTTTACACCAATTTAAGAAGAAATAATATAAAATATGTATCTTACATTACCGAAAAAATGTATAGTTAACAAATTAAACTTGAGATTCAATTTTTAAATTGTACGATCACTCCTGAAAAGAAATTAAAAAATTTAAAACAATTCGTTTCTCTTATATATATATAAATCTAATTTTCTGTTTTTGTCCAAAAATTGATTATCAAAACGAATATTATCTCTAACTCTTTATTGTAATATCTTTGTTGATTCGAATGCAATTTTAATTAGGTTTTTTATTTTAGATTTCCGTATCCTGCAATTTGCTGCAATTTCACACAATGCATGTCTCATATTGAGACCGCTAGTATGGTCTTTAACGACAAATATTACACGTTTGCATCAGAGAGACACGCATCTCTATGATATATGCTATTCATATGTGATATGCGCGTATCATGGTCACCGAGAAATTACAAACCGCGCGAGAATAAAGTTGGTCTGGATTAGAACTACCATGCCACTTCTGCGCTCATCCGCCAGAATAACTTTGAGTCTGCATAATACATGGTTCTCGTGTTTCGGCGCATCGTTCTTATCGCAATCCGTGCAATTTAATGCGACGGTATTAAAACTGGTGATTCCAGCATTCTGATTAACACTATAAACATATTATATTATGTTGCAATCATATACTTTATCGCGGAATTATAGAATTTCGCAATTTATATAATATTTCTAAAACCGTAAAAACATGAGTTACCTTTCACTTATTTATAATTATATTAAATAACTATCAGTTTATAAACTATCAGTGGATAAAAAAAAAGATTTATTTGTGAAAAGACCAATTTTATCGAATTATTTAATTCACTACCAATATGCGCAAATGGAAATAAAGAAAAGAGAGATAATGATTATGAGATAAATTTTTGACGTACTTTGTTATTAAAAATTAATCTTGTTTAAAATTGTTTCGACATGTTTACAAGCATTTGTTATGTAAGATAATATTATTTATGACGATATAATTAATAATAAATGTATTAGAGTTATTGTATTTAAAAATTAATAGCAATCTCCCTTTTTCTCTGACATTAAGAAAAAACATTTCGTAAGAAATATTCACCATGTTACTGAAATTATTCTTTTGAATATAATAACATTAAAAAAAAAAAAATATATATATATATATATATATATATATATATATATATATCAACAAGAAGTATATGTCAACATGAATTATAAATTGATTTATATCTTCAAATCTGCTATTTCAATGCTATTCATGAGTTTAACATCATCTTATTCGTGTTTAACATAAAAAAATATAAGAGTAACGTCAACAAATGTATTTTAACGAATGTATCGAAATGTGTAAATGTTTTGCGGTTAAATGTCAATGCTTATGCAAAAATATCTATGCTTCAACTGTCATTCACAACGTTTGAATATGAGTTTAGTATTTAATACTTTCACCATTTTTTATCTTATATGTTTTCTATGATGTATGTATGATTTATTCTACCTTCAATCTCTAGGACTGTCTTAAGCAATATCATTGCTTTATATTTTTAATTAGGAAAATGTTATTAAACTCTTTTCTTTTCGATAAGTTCTGTTAATGAAAGAATTAAATAATGATCGCAATAGTTAAAATGAATATGGCATCATTACAGAATGTACAATCGGATGTTTATACTCGAACAACATATACTACATGGTCGCCTATATTATAGAGGTTCTCTTAATAGCCAAGGTTAATAGAATTCATTTAAAATGATCTCTCTTTCTCTCCCTCTCCATCTCTCTCGATCTATTTATCGCGTGTCTTCAATGCTTGCATCAGCATCCTTGTGCGCATACCTACGAGCGGTGTTTCTCTCTTCCTGATCATGACGACGTGAAGTATATTTAGACGGACCTCGTCCTTCATATCAGTTTGTCAAACTAATTCATAGAAATTTCGGTCTGCCGGAAGAAATTACAATCGGTGATGACCTAGACCTTTCGACGTTGAATGCGTACGCCACCCGCAATTTGCATCCTATTAATGTACATTTTTTTTACACGTGCTCTTTTATCTCATCAATGACACGATTTGTTTACGCGACAGATAGGTTTTCAGAAGAAGTATAATAATACTCGTGCGGTTTTTAGGATTCCCTTTTTTTCTTTATATTAAACGACATTAAAAAAGATATGTAAATAGGTATTTCGTGGCGTATGACGAACAAGATTAATCTAATTGCAATTCGCGATATAATAACTATGTTAACAAGCTTGTTAATATATAGAATGTCGTTCTTTCTTTGAAGATGCGGAACTCATCGAAAGACTTTGTTATTTTAATTATTTTCTAGAATTTATCTTGCGTGTATTTGTGTCACTTTGTATTTTTTACTTTGATATATTGTAATATAGTTACAATTCGTAGATTTATATAGATTTCTTTATTGATTTTTCTGAAAGTAATAATAATAATGAAATGTAAGTCTATTAATTTTATTATAGTAAATTCAGTATAAAGTAAAATGATATTTATATAACATTTATTACAAATCACCCACGTAACAAAATGTAATACGCATTAGTAATTTATGTAATAATGATGCAATATTATTAACGCATTAAATATGATTTCCGATTAACTTTATAAAATTTGTCAGTATTTGTATCCGGAGAACGAAGCTATTTTACAAAACATTTATTGCCTCATTTCAATTGGCTCTCTAATAATAATTTATATAATTTCATAGATACCGTGTGTTGGTTATATTTTGATTATAGTGTATGTATTATAGTGCTCGATGTGTGCGTTCTATCTCATTCAAAATATTAAATTTTATCTATTGAGATATTCAGTATTTTCAACACAAGGAATATCGTTATCACAATTATTTTAACACACCCTGTAGACACAGAGTCGCATTGCCTTACGTTTTATGACTTACATCTTTTTCCGCTAAAGACATCCGAAGTATGAAAAGTGTAGCTGCAAGCGCGGTCTTCTCAATATTCTGCACCAACGAGGAAAGATCGTCGGGAAATAACCACGTGGTTATCGCGACGATATCGCAACCGCGCGCGGCTGTTATCACCGGAATCGAAGGCCGATGGTTCCCTTTCGTCGCCGTTTTTCTCGACACCATGCGCGTACACCAACACAGGTTTTCACTTTCGATCACTAGGCGTTTTAGTCGGAGACGCGTCTCCGCCGCCTGGTCCGTTTTCTCAAGCACTTGCACGCGCACTTGTTGTTCCTCATTTGTCCGACAGTTCCGGTACCATGTGCCACCCTCACCGTCGCCGTTAGTTTTGCGAATCGTTGGGAACACTTTGGTCACCGCGAATTTTTATCAGCTCACTGAAAGTTTTGTTTGACACTCCTATGATATATTATATTTAAAGCGAACACATGAATATAATATCAAAGCTTAGACAATAATTGCGTTGGACGTGTAGGCTCTGTGTTTTGCGTGAGATCTATAAATAATCTATAAATAATTCTTTTTTTTTTTTTTTGCAGACGGACCTCGTCTAGACGGAAAGACAGTGCTCGAGCTTTCGGTAAGTGTGTTACCTTTTGTTCCAATAACAACGGACTTGTTTATTATGCTTTTTTTCCTTTTCTTCGGTTTTTCGGTTCCTCTGCATCATTCACTGATAAAAAATAATCACTGATCTGTGATTTCGACGACCGTTTACGATACCGGTTGTCCGTCGATGATTTTCCACGGGGTTTTTCACTTTTACTCTCGATTATATTAACTTTCTTGTACACTCGTTATTTTTTTTTTTTTGCTTTTGAATAGCTTTTCGCTCGAAAATCGTACAAAATCTCAAAGTAATACGCGAATATATTTCCGATTGACCAACGCAGAGCTGTCGTTTACAATCCTTCCCTGTTAAATCAATAGTTAATCTATTCGTGTAGATAACTCTTAATTCATTGCATTAATGTTATGCTCGGTTATACCACGTGACATATCTATACGTAATAATGAATGTTACGTGATCACTTCCTTGATTCCACGATTGTTCACTATTCGCCTAAGACCAGCGATTTTTTTTAGTCTGGTGTTTGTGCGAATCATTCAAAACTTCTCTTCCGGTTACAAATATTCCCTTCGAGAATCGTTCACATTTAATACAATAAAATATCTCAAACTGATTCGATCACTTTACACAAGGACGATAAAATTTTCAATTGACATATCGTACATATCGACGGGTCCTGCTAGTTCCTATTTTTCTCACGAGATTTCTTGCAATTAAATTCACTTGATGCGTTTATCCATACATGTGAATTTTCCTCTCACATGCGTGTGTGTGTGCGTGGATTAAAATGGCAGTCAGTGGAGCGACGGTTAGGTAACATTCTTTTTTTCTCTTTTATGTCGCGATTCATTTAATAGGAAGTCGCACGGCTATCGAACTGTCAAAGCTCTTCTCACTGGATAGAGAGATTCCAAAATCGAACATCAAAGGAAAACAATCGAAATCGCCACTCGTATCGTCGATCGTAACTTATTTTTGCAATAATTTAAACTGCGAATTTTTTGATTTCGCGAAATAGTCTATTTCTCTCTCTCTCTCTCTCTCTCTCTCTCTCTCTGTCTCTCTTATAAGTGCGAATCCGGGCACGATTGATTTAGGTCAGTTCTGTTTATTCTTTCTTCTAAAAATGGCAGTGTCGCGTTAAATTAAAGCGGCAGTGTTTCGTGTCGCTCGGCTTCACCGTCGAGGTCTCCCTTCTGATTTCTTCTTTCGTTGATCTCACGTCGTTTCGGGAACGCGCATGCCCGACCCGGAGAGGATCCGTGTATGACTTTGGCCGTGGTATCGTCGAGCTTGGAGGAAGAGATCCACAGCAAGACGGGCAAGGCAAAAGAGCTTTCGATTGACGTGCTCCTGGTCGCTTTTATAATTGGCAGTGCTTTCGTTTCGAGATCAGAGTAACGGTGGGTCGTTTCAAGTTGCTGGTGCGCGTCTGGACGTCATCAGCGAACGCCGTCGGTTTAACGATATGCAGGGGAATTACTCTGCGCACCAGGATAGTTAGTCTGCTGTACTCTAAATGCACATGACGTAGCGTTCTAAGGGGCGAGGTTTACGTAAATGATAGCGTAAAGAAGAAAGAGAAGAGATATACGGTAAATAAAACCGCGACGCTGAATATCCTCGCTCGATGGTATTCCGGCTTCCGGTTCGAGTACTTTCTCTCTCCTCAGCGAGCGTTTTTCCGCTAGTACTACGACTTGGCGATCGATCGATTCATTCAATATATCGAGGATCTCAAATTAAAGTTGAAAATGTGAGGATGACTTCCTGTTGGCCGATCGTTGCTGTCGATGATTTCGCTTCGCTCGCTGGTAATCGGGTGATTGACCTTCGCGTATAGATCGGCGGATTACGTCGCCTTCTCCTCGCGGGATCTTGTACAAATTTAATGATCGGCCTCGTTAGAATGCGGGACGACGGGACGACGATCGCGTGTCGAGGGCAACGTCCGCAGCCGATAATTCTGGAATTGTCCGAGCGCGCTTCGATTTCTCGCGCTACCACCTAACCACCGCCTTCTTTTTGCCTGAAAATAAAATTTGACGTTTCTCTTAGCCACCTCGCCTCGCCGACCTTCCCAATTGACACGAGACACTCCGTGACCTCTGTGGGAAAAAGTAGAGCGAGGGATTCGGCCGGGTCGTGTGCGGACGTCACACACTCGGGTGGCGCGCCGAAACCAAGTGGCAGGTGTCGTAGGTCACACAAATACACACGTACGTATACGTATACGGACACACACACTCGCAACATGCACACGACCGCCTGCTGCCTGTCGCGAGACCGGCCTGCTTCCTTCCGGTTCCTCTCTTTCTCTCTTCCTTTTCCTTTCGATGCACGCACACGTGGGGATCGAGCGCGCGCACAATCCGTGTGAGAGAGAGAGAGGGGGGGGAGGGGGGACGAGTGGTCCGCGGATCGAAATTCCGCGCGATCGATACCCGATTCTATTGTCGTCGCCTTATTCGCACCACCTTGATGGGTTCACCACTGAAATCGCGTTTCTTCGGTTCCGAATGATCGTGCGCGTCTTCTTCGTCCTCTTCGCCGTCGGGCCGCGTGCGTGCGTCGAGTTCGCCGCGGGGATGCGTCGTCCGTACGCGTGTGCGTGTATACGCGCGTGTGCGCGCGCGGGCATATAACGTGTGTCACCGCCGTCGTGTCGAGAGGAGGTGTAAAACCGCCGAGTGTGTTGTGTCGAGAGCTGAGTTGGCTTCGACAAAGTAGGGCGACGACTGGGACAGCGGCCACGGGCACCGGCGCTCGCCTCGCTCTCGCGCTCACCGACGACGAGCGAGAACCCGCGGCCCGCGGCGCGCCGTGCAGCGGAGGAGTCGTGGAAGTGGAAGAGAGAACCCTCCTCGCGCGTAAAACGGCAGCAACCGCGCTCTGTGCTCTGCGCTCTACGTTCTCCAGTAGGGGAACTTCTGACGCCGCGCCGCGCCGCGTTGCGCCGCTGCAACAAGCCACACCGTCGTCCACATCGAAATCCACACTCGCATCGTAATTCTTTATCGCGTGCGCGAATAGCGTATTTGGGTGAAAAATAATTATGATATAAAAGTCAGGTATTCAGGGTGTGATTTAGAATTTTAGTCTAAGACTGCACGATATGATTAAATGATAATAAAAGATACTGGACACACAATCTCTCTACAATATCTCTTAATTATATATTTTATATATAATTCAGTCTCAAAAATGGAAAAAAAATTATAACGCTTTAATTTTATATAATTAAATGATAATAAAATGTTTTGGATAATTTCCGCGATATCTCTTAATTCAATATTTTATGCAATATTCAATCTCAAAATTGTAAAAAGATTATAACGTTAACTTTATTTTTTAATGAATTAAAGTATTTTAGTATATTAAATTAATCATAAATTATTCTCGAATAATTTTTTATTATTCTATTATTCGTTCTATAAATCTCGAATCTATATAAATCAATTCTGATGTAGCGATTTTGTTATAGTTTGATTATACACATGTTGAAGTTTAATAAAATTTTTTCTTAAGAATTTATCGAAAATTGCAATTTCAACTCTGGTTCATAAAATATTGTGTTTCTATGTCACGACCTTCTCCCTTTGGTAATGCGGATGATGCTCCATTTTCGCGGTCAGCTGGCCGGCGTTCGCTCGATTATCGAACCGATAATAAGGCCGTATTTAACTGTAAAAATCTCTTATGATCTGTGAACGAGTTTTTTTTTTGCATTAATCAGTCGTAAAAAAAGATGTCTTGTTAAAAGATTTAACATTGATTTCTTGTTTATTTAATAATGTCTCGTTTATTTACTTAATAATGATGATAACCGCTATTTCGATATGGTCTTCTTTTTATAATTTTATGTTACTTTTGTATATGCGTTATAATTTATATCAATTTTTCTTGGCCAGTTGTTTTTAAATAAGTTTTAAAATAATAACATGAAATATCTTATGTTCAGGAATAATCTGAAAAATGGTTACGCGGTTGACATCGTTACTGTAATCAGGAAACGTCATTTTATTTGTCATATTTCTCTCTCGATATGCTAGCAATTTATGATGATAATATTTCATCCGATATTTCGATGGCAACAGCAATTACGCGCATGAATATGCATCATCTCCTTATCACATTTATCGTCGATAAAACTTTGCATATTACTTTTGTTTTTGTATCTTTATAAATGTTTCTTTAGAGACCGTGCGCGGTTGGTATATCATATACAATATATTCTCATTTTATATGTAAAAAGTTATTCTGCCATGGCATTGCTTTCTGAAATTTGTCGATGTGCACGATGGTATCAGTTTTTATAGTAAACACAATCACCTAAATCGGAATTGAATTATCGATTATTCCTATCGCTATAAATTGACATTAACATTGTTAGTGAGTTTCAAAATATTTTTTGTAGCACGAAATATTATGAAAAAGAAAAATCGATTATTGCAAAAGTGTATTCTCTAATTTATTTCATTAAACGATTATTAAAATTAATATCGTACTTTATATACACGTATACAATTTATTTAGAACATATTAAGAATGGAATATAAAGTTATAAAGGAGCATTTAGGAACAAATACTCTTTTATAATTATAGATATGTAATTAAAAATTTTGTCGATTTATTTTTCCGCTGAGGAATCAAACAAGAATCAGCCGTTCTGTTTGGAGTCAAAAGAGAAAGCCACACGCGCTTACGAGCGATACACCCGTGACAACTCTTCTGACTCCGCACGCATTCTTGTTATTCTTTTACGGTCTAGGACACGATGTTCGATAACCGAAAACTTTCACCTCGCTCCGCCCGTGTGGCCACGCGTGATCTTCACGTATAATTTTTTGGCACGTGTCCTGCCGTGTACGTCGTCTTTCGATCTTGATCTTTTGATCAATCCGTTGCGCAAGAATGTCACTGAAATTATATTCGCGCGTTGTTTGGTCTCGAAATAATCCGTCAAGATCTCAAACTTCGATGTATATATATATATATATATATATATATATATATATATATATATATATGCATGTACTACACGGACATTTCGGTGTTCAACGTCTGATGCAATGATTTGTTTACTTTGCCGCCTTTACAGAATGATGCCGTATTTTAGAATAGTATGCGTCAATATATGTAAATATATGAATATCGTGAGGTACATATATGTAAATGCGTAAAGCATTATGTAGTAATGTAGTATTTCTCGTTCCGCGGATGTATTTCCTTAACAACAAAAACATCATACAAAAGTTTCTTAGAAATAGTATAATGAACATACTGGTAATGCATTAATATTATATATGCAGTAGCATATGAATAGCATATTGTAACATATTAAATCTATTTTAGGAATGAATTCTTTCGATGAATTCATGAAATTTATATGCAACTAAGGTAAAATTTGGTGACAAGGTAATTTGAACAATGTCTAAAATGTGCGTCATATCAGAATTTGATAACATGAATGATAAATTAATACAGTTTGCGTTTAAGTAACTCCGCGTCGAAATATTCATAACAATGTGAAATTTAAACCACGAATCGTTAATCCGATATTTAAATAATGTAATTCGAGAAAGAGAGAGAGGGAGAGAGATTTTTCGTTAATTCAATTATAAAAAAAAATCAAATTAACAAAGGGTTGCAGCGCACAAAGTTAATGTGAGTAAATTTCTTAATTGTATTCAGTTATTTTTTTTCTCCATTTGTAAATGAACTTCTGTTTGTATTAATCTTATAATAATGAAACATATAGAAATCTAGATAAAAATTACGGATAGCATTGTAAATAGTATTATAAATAAATTAAAATTTAATTTTCTTAAATATAACGAACATTAATACTAATTTACTAAACTAATACTATCTATTTAAAAATGATTTTTCATACAAATATTGATCGATTTAACTTATATACTTGATTTTATATAATAAAATTTCATAAGATAATTAATTCAGCATTGTAACGAAGTAAGTAATGTTTATATTATATTGAAATAAATTTTGTGTGCGATTATTCAAATATTTAATATTAACGAAGAAGAGAATATGGTTAAAAAGATGTGACAAGCGAGAAGTTTCCCGCGAAAATCATTTAGCGATAAATCAGTCCGCGTTAATGATCAAAGGAAGGTTTTATTAACGATCGGATACGTAATTTTGCAAACTCGGCTACGTATAATATATCGTCGTGAAGAAAGAAATAGTCCGCGCGCGACACGGTAAAATGTCGTCATCGATCGGCACAAGATTTACGATCGATCTTTTTTTTCTCAAAGACTTTTCTCAAGGATTCATGCCGTTATCCATAGTCTCCTCCAGAATAAAATTGAGTCCTTGTTTTCGCGTTTTCTGCGGAAGATAGTCTTGTCAGTAGGAAGAACAGTTCTGTCACGAAAGAGTTGACGAAGGCTATCAGGATAATTTCTTGGAGAACTAAAGTCACAAAGATACGCATAAATTTTTGCTATGACCTCAAAAAATAATCAGCGCTTTTTCTTTTCTCTCTTTTTTTTCATTTTATCGTAGTTGTATAATTGCATTTGCTTCTAGATAAGCCTATTATCAAATAGGTAACACACAGAGAATTTATTACACCTGTACAATTATTTTAGCGTCACGTTACTATGTTTTATATTTTTTTCCTTCTTAAAATTTTCGCGTAGAGATAAAGCTATGAATTATGTGATCTAATGGTAAGCACAAAGTGACAGAAAATTTCTTTATACACTCCAACAAAGTAAATAAATATTTGCAAGAATGATGTATTTTCAGATAATTAGCATCGCTTCATATAATCTTTAAGTTATATGTAATATAAGTACTTCTTTCGTGTTTAGTTTGTTCTAAATGAGTTATGTTACATATTATTATTTAATATATTATTATATTTAAATATTAGATATTTTATATATTACACGTCTTGATAATTTAATTTAAATTGTTATAGATTTTTTCACACATAAGCGTTTGTATATAAAGTGTTGAAAATTATTATTTTTTTTTTGTTCATTGAAATAATTCGGGCGACAAGTCAGAGACGTCGATTTTCGTGCTCGTGATTTTAATCATAATCACGACGGAATGTCGCGCGACCAAATGGGCATGAGGAGTGTTTCTAGTCGCGATCTTACCCAGATGACCTTTCAGCGTACAACCATTCATAACCGGGTCTATTCTCTTCGTCATTTCGGCATATATTCGGATCAACTATTGTTTGCTGTGTCAAGAAACAATCTATTTCCGCTGTTGGATATACTTTCGTTGTTGCTTAATAACCCCCTAATTTCTTAGTCATCATCATTTCGTCGTAGTAAGAATGTCAGTCGAGTCCGCGATTAACGGTAGCATTTTTATTGGACGGGAGAAAGCATAATTATGCACCCTTAAAATTTTTAACTAACCTCTTTTTCGCCCTCGTTAAACAACTACGATGGCGCATAATCGTGGATGTTATCTTGCAACGGAATTATACATACAGAATTATACATACGGAATTATACAACTTTTTTTTTACAACAATCAATTAATGTATCAAATTTGATCGTAGGCTAAATATATCATAAAGTATCAAGAAGAAAAATAAGTTATTCTTAATTACCAAAAAAGAAGGATCACTTATAATCATAAATGTATCTGTATGAAAAATTATATGAAATAAGGAATTAACAGAAAAATATCAAACATTTGTTATTAATTGCGTTTTTATTACTATTTAAATCAGATTAATTTTACTAATAACGTCACGGAGGAAGGCAAATTAATTTTAATTAAACAAATGAATTGATTAATTTAAATAAATTAAATAAATTAAAATAAATTAATTAAAATGAATACATTTAAATAAATTTAAATTGAATTCAATAAGAAACGTAAATTAAATATTTAAACAAATGCTCTTAACACAATTCCGAATGTATACATATTTGAAAGAGAGATTATATCATTGTAAGTCTATCGATGAAGGCGGAAGTGGAAGAAAGTTCGTCCGATCAGACCGTGCGGCGGCCGTTTCGTGGGAAGGCAGAGCTCTCCGGTATATACGGACATTTCACTCTCGACGAGTTGCTTGGATAACGGGTCTCCGCTCGCGACGACGACGACGGCGGCAGCCGAAGCAGGCGAGAAAGAAGGGAAAGTAGTTCTGTGAGTCAGTGGGGCTTGCGGTACCCCCCCGTACACGAACGTCCAACGGTTGTTAAAGCGGCGGACTCCGGGATCCGCCGCGATCGATCGATCGATCGATCGATCGATATTCATCGTGCAACGGTAATCTAAATCAATCGCGCTTGAATATATGTTTTTAAACAATTAAAATCTTTATTTTTCTTTTTTTTTTTTTTTTTGCAAATCGCTTTAAATTTATTTGAAAAAAATTGAGATTGACATTATTTTATAATTATTACAATTTTATTACAAATTAGAATATGATTTGTATTTTAAAAAATGTAGAATTATTAAATTATGTATTTTGAAAAATAAAGCTTTTTTGAAAGTTTTGTATGACATAATTTCTATTTTTTTTAAATATGAATTTTAAAAGCAAGTTCTTCAATTATTTTTTTTCTATGTAGTATTTTTAAATGAGAATTAAAAATCCTATTGTAACTAAACTGGATCAATTAGAAATTAGTAAATAGATTAGTAATTAGTAATTACTTTTAGATAAAACTACTTTCGCTTTAAAAATTATAGAAAACTTTTATCATGTTGACGATATTTTTATACTAACAAGCATTTACAGAATAAAAATATTTATGAGTCTGTATATTTTGTATATAAAAACCCTGCTATAATCTTGATTTCCATAATGATTGTTTTTTTTTAATTTATTGCTATATCTATATAAAAATGTGCCGTTTAAAATTGGCTTTGATTTAACCTGTTTATCCGCTTATGAACTACATATCCATGCGCGTGGATTATGCGCATATGTAGTTAGATAATCAGATATCACAGGGCAATTTATAATGCAATTGGAATGCGCGAGAAAATACATATCGACGCTATGTGTTTATGAAAACAAGTTTTCTAATCATATAAACGGAATGATTCGTCGATGATGACACAAACTGGTCATCATTATTGAAATACATAAATCAAATTTGCAGGAATATAAAAGCATGCATAGTTTTTATAATACATCAACGCGAAATAATACATAATTAAATCGAGTATAAGTAAGTAATAAAAACTTGATATCTTCGATGAACAAAATGTACGTAATAATGAATCTGTCTTTCTCGATTACGTATTCAATTGGATTATAAAGCCGATTATCGGAGATAATAGAAGACGGTCTTTTGTTTCGTATAATTGATAGTAGAGTAATTAAAGATATCAGTGATATAATGTAACAGATAACGCTTATATAACGAGCAACGTTTACGAGAACACGTTACACGTGCGTGTTACTGGAAATACAAAATAATTATTGTAACTCATTGAGAGCGCGAATAAACGAAACGTTATGCGACGCATGTAAAGTCGCCGGTTGGAGAAATCGGTACTTTCAATGTTAGTAATCTTTTCCAGCGATACTGATTCCGCCTTTCACACAGCCCGGACAGAGCGACAATTATTCCGAGATTATCAGACATCGTCGTAACCCATGTCGTGACGTCGACAACATATCGAATTAGAAATTATCAACGCGGAGTTAAAACCTGTTTACACGTACATCTCGTAATAGTTAACGTTATATATTCGTGATTGCGAAATACATTGATATATATATATATATATATATATATATATATGTATTGTACATAATGTATATATGTACATATATGTATAACTTGGTTTATTAAACGACGGAAGTAACGCTTTTTTAAAGATTTATATATGCTTAGTAATTTGTTTTTGTTTAATCGTTTGATGGAATAACACTTTAAGTATTCATTTTATTTTGTGTAAAATACATAACGTAAAATATAATTATTTTACTCATAAAATATTTTGATAAAGCTGTAAAGAAAAAATTTTAATATTATTATATCACAAAATGATTGTAGAAATGCGATCATGACAAACATTTTTGCTGTCACAGATTTATATCACTGTTTCGTTTAATAGTTAGGTTGCAGTGATTAATTAAATTAATAATTATTTCACAAAACGTACGTCTTTATATTTAATATAATCTGAATGTTGTTTGAATATCTTATATAAGCTTTTTTTATATAAACATAGTTAAAATGTTTTTTTTAAATATCATTTTATCATTATCTGCAATTAGATTTTTTTTAATTAATAAAAAAACTATATTATTCTAGAATATTCTAGTTTGCATGCATACATACGTTCATTTTATATGATTAATATAAATATGAAGCATGACTGTACGCGCAACAAAAAGTTGTCTTTTCGTCCTGTTATCCGGTATAAAGATTTTCTGGGTCAAGAATCAAGTTCTTTGATAGCGATTATTTTAATTGTTTCATTCTATTGTCTACTGCAGAACTTTTTTAACCCAAGAATTTCTAAATTAGTAACAGAAACGCGAGCACATAATAATAAACATATTATGTGCAAACATTAATGTACTAGTTATTAAAAATCTATTGCAATTATTGCACTTGTAGGAAGTAAAACTAAAATTTGAAGAAATAAATGTCAATAAAGTATAGAAAACTTTTTTATTAATTTGAAATATATCTACAGTAATCATATATATCATCATATTTTACTGCATATAAAAAGTAAAAGTTTCATTTTATTCCAATAAAATTTTAATTATTATACTAGTCAGTACTACTTGTTACCGCAATTTTGATTAATGATATAATTACGTTTAAGCAAATATATAATACATTCCAATTAGTAATAAACCGATAAAGAATTGATAATAGCATTAATTTCAGCCAATTAATTACATTAAATGGATACGTTGCTATTTCTGTATTAGAAATATCAAATCAGAATCATCCTTGATTTTAATGCAGCGTATCAATGTTATTCGTATGTAAAAATTAACATTTACGCAATCTGTGAATGCCGTTTATCGATAATGTACAAATAAAGCGTTCGATCGTTATACTCAGACGTACAGATTGACAAGTCGATCAAGGACTATCTTAGAATCGCAACGATTCGTGTCGTTGTTCGCATGCGAATCCACGTCCGAGAAGAACGTAAAAATGCGTTTATTCCATGGAGAAATCAACGAATATTGTTCATAATTAATCTCTTATTTATTTATTGGTTTTAGAATCATATAAAATATAATTGGACAGGATATTCGAAAAATACTTCAAATCTTGAAAATAATTGATGTATTTTCAATTCACGCGAAATAAAATAAGTGATTGAAATGTAAAAAATATAAGGAATCATTAAAATTTTATATAAATCATTTGATTAAAATCATGTTAGATAGATTCATTTTTCTAACAAAATTATTCGCCAGTCACGAATAAACATACTAAAATATTTTAAAATGTAATTGAAATATGTATTTTACAAGTCATTTTAAATGTTACCACTTGTGTAGTTAAAATGATGTCTACTTCTGTTACAAACACATCCTCATGGACTTCCTAAGGTGAAGTGCGAACGCGTGTATGACACAGTATGTAAAGGCACATGTGTGTGCACGTAAATAATACGATCGTCAGTTTCCCTGTCAGGCAGCAATAAATGTGGGTTGTTCATTGCTGCTATTGTACATTGCATGTTAGAGAAACCGTCTGCTTAGACTAACTTGAGTTTAGACATAAATACAGAGAGAGAAATACCACCGAAGGGCGAGAAAGAAGGGAGAACAAATGTGAAAGATAAAGAAATGGATAGGCAAATCGTGTCTTTCAAAGTCTAAGAAAACGAATGAGTTCATTAATCTTATCGTAGAACACGAGATTATATTCTCCGAGAAGCCTGTAAAAGACATAGCTCAAGTTTTCGAAAAACGCAGTTTCAAGCTAGTTGAAAAATAATATAAAATGATAAGAGAGAGATATAAGAAAATATAAAATGATAATGAATATTACAAATATATTCGATTATTGCAAATAAAATATATTTAAAAAATATATTTTTGATCTTTTACTACTTAAATTGAATCTTAATTATTTGTTGATTTGAAGTTTCAACATCCTATTAAATTCTCTAATATATATACATTTATTGTTCTGATATATTCAAAATTGCATGAAAAATATTTAAAAAAATATTTATTTACTTCAAAAATATTTTAAACAGATTTACATGTTATTTTAAAAAATTAGCAATATTATATTTTTTTCTATTATTATTCAGAATAATTATACGATAATATATTAAATATACGAATATTTCCTGACTCGAGAGAGTAATAAAAACTAGATAAGCTACCTATGTCTAAAAAAATAAAGTGAAAATAATATATTACTGTAGATGAGAATAACGATCCACATCAACAGCGTCGATATATTGGCAAAGATGCTTTTAGGAAATGTATCGCCTTTACTTATTACGGCAACAGGTCGAGGATTTCCGCGTCGACCTGACCTTTCTCTTTGCTATTATTCTCCTTTTCTTGAGCGTAAGCAAAAGAAGAGGTACAGTAGGTAGGAAGGTATCTGAGATCGTTAAGCTGCTGATCGTTTTTAGTCGTTCTTAACTCAATTTATTTTCGGTATTGAACAGGAAAGTAGATATTCAGTGAATGGAAATTCATGCTACGATATTCTAAACTATATAGTCATTTATTAATATCACGAATTGATTATATCACTTATTTTGATTTATTTTGTTGCATTATTATAAAATTTGTATCAGAGGAATTTAAAAATACGAGAAAAGAAATAATCAATATTGTTCTAAAAATCACAGGTTTTAATTTTATTCAAATTTTACATTTAGAATCTTTGATCTTTTTTTAGTAATTCAAAAATTGTCTATCAATTTCAATAGACAGGATTCTAATACGATTTTACAATCTTCTATTAAAAGTTAATACGGAAAAAATTTAACAAAAAATAATTTCAAGTTAGTTTATTAATTCAAAACAATAAAACTAAATTTTCTTATATTATAGAAAATAATTTACTTTGATTTCTCAATTTATTATCTAATATATATTCTCTTTCAATATAAATTTCTGATTACTATGTGATAAATTAAAATAAATAATTCTAAAACAATGAGACAAAATTTTTATATACAATTAAATTGAAAATATTTTTGAACTTCCACATATTGCAAATAAATTACACGTTGTACTGTGCGACGGGGTTGAACGACCTCTTTAAGCGTTTAACACAGTTGAATGGCCTCGGCGGCGGCGATGACGACGGTCCCGCGACTTGTGGCTTGATTTTTTAAACAATAGGGAAAGTCTCGCGAAAGCAACCTGCGGCGAGTAATCGTGGCGGAAGCGAATCGCGCGCGCACAGAACTGAGGATAGAGCTGCAGAAGAAGAATCCTTTCGTTTTCGCTGCGAGTGTGGGTCGACACGAGTTTACCCCGTGACACTCGTACATATGCGTATTTTTCGTGTACGAATATTAATGCCTTTCACCGTTTCGCGCTCGCCACAAAACTGCGCGTTAATGGATCGTACGTTGTCACGTTACGAAACCGACCAAGTCCTCGACGCCTTCGGTCGGAATTTGGCCGAAGGAAGGTCAAGGGCTGACTACTGGCCGACCAACCGTCTGGTAAACACAGCTTTCACCAGAAACTTCCAATCCCGTACGTGGGCGCGCCGTTTTAGCAGTCCAGTATTTTAATTTCTAAACAAAAACATTGCGAAACTCCCCTTATCGTTAGCTTTATTATTATTCAGTTTTATTCAGTTTCTGGAAATAAATCAGACTGCTCATCTCGTTGAAATATGAATACAATTAAACTTACTTTTTTTTATTTGGAGCTAGACTTGTTCTGGTAGTTTATAACTCCATATGTATATGTATGTGCATGTATATCGACTATTAATTTGTGAAAATTTGTCTGATTTGAAATAAAAAATTATGTAGATAATACACTGAGAAATGTTTAAATAGTATATCAACTGTCAACGAAAATATTTATGTCACTTTTATACACTTGCCCAGTAAATACGAGAAAAAAATAACTACAGTTCTTTTTTATTGGTTGCTTATAATTGGTAGAATTAATAGTTTCTAAACGACTATAGTAGTTTTAAATTATGTTTAGTAATTTTTATAACAAATGTATATTACGTAAAAGTGGATGCTTATTCATGGTAATGATTACTGTTTCCTCTTCCTCTTTCATGACAAGGTAATATTTTATGTTTGAACAGAATGTCAGTAACAGACGATATATTATTTTACATACAATCCTATATTTTTGTATTTGTTGATACCGAGATTTCACTTTTCTAGAATCAATCAATCAATTTTTTTTTAATTTGATCTATCTTTTTCTTTCCTATTTTAATTGTAAGTCAATCTATTTATAATATTTATAATGATTTATGATAATAAGTTCTATATTATTTCAAAAATTATCTTTTACAATTTTAACTCTAAAAAATAGATAATCATGAAATATAAAAATGTCAAAAGTCAGTATATCTATATAAACATACTGCCTTATTTAAAAAATGAAAAGAGGTCATATTAACTTGAACAAAGTAGAATTAATATTATGCAAAAAATTTCTAAGATCAGTGAAGTGTAAAAAAAGAAATAACTATGTATTTAGAAGGCTCTTGATGACGCAATTTCAATCAGACAACTTCCTTTTTTTTTGTCGACTCAATAATGTTACTATGCGAAATACGCCTATTAAGAATTAAGATACATTAAATGCGAGAGAAAATTACGATCTCGGTTAAAAATTATTATTATAAAAAGGGTAGCGTTTAATAAAACCAAATTTATAATAATTTGGATGTATTACGTTTCGTGTCATTCAAAGTTAAACACAGAGGCGAAGAAGAGTGAAAGTCTTGACCGCTTATCGCGATTCAATTTACATTTTTTAATACGCAGTTTCGCTTCTTTTTTCCAGTGGCTCACACACATCTTACGTTAGCTCGGCCGAGACCCCTTCATTCACGCTTATTGTCTCCGATTCTTTGAATGAGAGTGGGCCGGTGCATCCATGAGAAACGATTATTTCCACATTCGTTCGTTCGTTCGTTCGCACGATATCCGTCATATGTACAACGCACGCGGTATGACTAACACAGGCGAACATTCACGTGTAGATACGAGCCGAGCGAACGTGTTGATTCCTACGTGCGAACTACGCTCATAGGATCGATTGCGTAAATGTAGGAAGCGCCGATGCATTCACCTTTTACGCGATGCAGCCTTGCTCCAGCAGTGGCTCTCAATTGACCTGCCTGTCTCGTCCAGACGGATATGAATATTTATATGTATAAGAGCTATACGTTTGGAACAACTAGGGAATGTTTTTTTAATCGAACATAATTTACGATAAAGAATTGTTTTCTTGCAGTTGATTTTTTTTTTTTTTTTTTTTTTTTTTTTACGAAAATCAGAGAAAAACACCTTTCTAATTTTTAACGTTTTATATTTTTATAAATACGTTCTAAATTAAAATTTTGTGATAATAATTTGAGAATTAAAATAAACAAAAATTATAATTTTATTATATATATATTTTCTGTCCTGTAAAGTGTAATTAGTTAGAAATCAATTATCAATTATTTTTAGTCATCAAAAATCGAATAGAGAGAAATTTGGTGAGAAAAAATTCCAATAATAAAATTAATACCAAATATATTATAACATTCTAAATGAAACTTTCTATACATTTAGGCTATTTTTGGCAAAAAGTTTCACATTTTTCTAATTAATAAAATGGAATAAAATATTAGGTCTGGCTGATATAAAATTCAAAACTCATTTTATTTTTATAACATGAATGGACATTAGATATTTATAGCTGATATTTTAAACTTATCGTAGAACGTATCATAGAACGTATCGAGCAAAATCCCATGTTTAGATGTAAGAAACGACATCATTGAGAACTTCTTGCCTCCGGCCGCGCGAGGCCAGTAACTTTCTCTTCGTGTCTTCGTTGTCGGCCGATATATCGCGTATCATGGACATCTTGCAGATAATAGTCATGCTGCCCACCGTTTATGAGTCAACCATCGTCAATGCGCTAATGATGAGGCGAGCATCGGCGCTACGTCATCTTAGCTTGGCAGATTAGATGTGTAGTTATCATAGAAAACGCAGCCATAATGAAACGATTAGAATCATTTGTTTGGTATTTTTATGAATTTCGCATAAATCTCTATCAGTTACACAAGTAATTCTATTTATTTAGCAATAGCTTATAAATAATATTATTTATTAATACAAATAATAATCTTATTAATATATCACTTTATTATTTATAATTATTCTATTAACTTTTATACTTCAAGCAAGCATTTCTCCAAGTGCGCTGTTTGAATGGTTATATTAGACCTTAAGCGCTGCCTATAACAATGTAGCATTGTATTTTCAAGCTCTACAGCTCTACTTGAGTATCAACTATTTATCAAAATAATCTTCAATTTAAGTTGTAATTTTTTTTAAACACAAAAATTGAATTTTATTTTATTTGTAGATATTATTAAAGAATTACTTTTATTTACTATATATAAAAAATTTAAAGAATTAAAATTATTTTATATAATAAATATTTCGATAGATTATTATTGTTGACAGTCTACATAGAATGGTCTAAAAATTTTTTGAGTTCTTTTTAGTTTTGATGATTATTATCGTGCATTGAAAAGTTTTTTCCGTTTAATTCTCAAGTCAACAAAATGACATTAATCGATCTTGCGAGTTATTTATACTACGAATAATTCGTGGATTAACGTGTCTATCTTGCTTAATACCATTAATAATTTAAATAATTGTGAAAGCCACATTTTTGTTACTTATGTTTGCGAACTTTAAAACCGCTGTGTCCCTCATGTTTTACGCCACTGTTCTCGGTTTTTCCCTCTCTCGTACTCGTCCCATTCCATTTCTCTCACGCGATGGAAGAGGGAGAATTCGCCCCTCGCTGGAGGGATGACTCAGTGACGTCATTGAATGAAGTAGGGATGGAGGAGGTAGTGGAACGAGAGAGGGGCGGCGGAGTGAAGAGTGGTGGAAGATCGTGGAACGGTCGGTAGGGGTTGCCGGGTAATGTCGGGTGATGGCAATGGGGTGAATGACCGACCTAGACTCGAAGTCAGGGGTGTACAATGTATGAAACCACCCGTAATAGCAACCCTCCTTCAAAGCGATCTACAAGGGTAGGCTTTACACCCTCTCTTTCTTTGCCTCGTCCCGTGCTCTTCTCAGCACTATGTCTCAATATGTGTGTGTGTGTATATGTGTGTTTGTCGTGAAACGTTTGTGGGAAACATCGGACGTATAACTCGCGAGGGTTACGGCTTCACGAGAGCGCGAGAGAGAGTGTGCCAAAAACATGTTCCTTTTTTTTTTCGTAACATTGAACACACGTCGAAGTCACTGACGTTAAAGAGCGAGCGAACGAAGACACGTGTGAACATTGTAAAATCTATACTATCGAGACTTGGCAGATTTTATATTCTAGTCTAGGCAAACTGCAATTATCTTGTGAAAAAATTTTGACTTCTTTAAATAATCCTTTATTGCATAATTCAATATTTTTGTTGAATAATATGTATCAATTTTTTAGCAATTCAATTTTTCTTCTCAATATAGTATTGTATATATAAAAAGCTAAATAAATTATATTAAAAATTTAATAGTACATTCACAAGAAATTTCTATTATTATATTTGAGAATGTATAGTTACGTAATTCTTCCTTGCAAATTCGTCTCGATTTCATCACGATGATTCCGTATTTTCGGTTGCGTGGACACGCCTCATTCAATAATGTCGAAATTCAACTGACACGCCTAGGATTGCGTATGTACTTCAGGAGGAGGTCAAAAGATCATCGATGTAGATCTGCTTTTCCGATTATGCCGATGACTTCGTGTCCTAAAAAGATAAAGGCCATTCCCTAACCACCAGTGGGTTTAAACTCGGGGTGAATCTCTCGAGTGCACGGTACAGGGTAACGCGATCGATAGATGACCGAAAATAGGATCCACATCCAACGGAGTTCTTCATGATAACAGTTCTCTCGCTCCAACGAGCAGTCTCTTTTAAATACTCTGCACGACAAATTCAATTTCTTTGCGCGCTATTAACTTAAATGACACAGATTAATTTTGAGCTATTTATTTTAATTTCATAAGGGTGAAAGATAGATATGCGTCTAGAATGCACAAATCGAAAGATTATTTAAATCGAGAAATTTCTATCTCAGACATTTCTCCGGACGGATTTATTAATATTGTTATAAATATTTTATTATTAAAGTGTCACATATTGAAATAGTAAATCGAAACTCTTTCTCTTTTTCTTTTTTTTTTTTCTTTTAAATAATAAAGACCTTAATATATGCCAAAAAATCTTCTATTTAATGAATAAATATAGAGATTAATTTTGCGTGCAACATCGTTTAACATCGCAACGACGTCGAAATCTAAACTCGCAGAGAAATTATATCTGTTACAATTCTTATAAATATTTATAATAATTGTTTTCAATTATTATAAATATTTTGTAATAATTTTCAATTATTATAAATTTTTATTTACATAATAATTGTTAACTACAAAGAATTCTACTTTTAGAATTAAGAGAAAAAGCGAGAAATAAGCAAGTTGTTAACTTTTTGCGTTTAAAAATCGCGGAGGCGCTTTGTTGAGGGAAAAATTCAAGAAGATTTCCGCGAAAAAAAGTTCTCGCGCCGGTGGTAAACTATCGACGAATTTATCCCCGGTGAAGAGAATCCCCGCCCCGTACGGTTGACGGTTTAGGTTTGTTGCATGCACGAGGGTTAGGCTATTCTCCGTGGCGTTACTGCCACACCACGTGGCTTGTATTGATCTCCTTCGGCGAATACGGTAGGAGGGAGAGGGGAATGGGGAGAAAGGGGAACTAGGGGTTGCTCAATGTGTTCCCTCTATCGAAGCCTCCCTCTGTCGTTTCTCTCTCTCCCGTTCTTCTCTCACCCCTTCTCCTTTTTCCCTCTCCTCTTTCTAACGCCCTCTCTTTCTCGACCGTCCTATATCCCTCTCTCTCGTTGCAGAGGGTAGCAGCCTAGTGCCCCTGCCTTCGGTCGTTCACCCTTCGTATACACTCGATTCTAATTCTCGCTGTCTTCTTTCACTCGCTCATCTTGCACGAACTTTTTTCTCTCTCTCTCACTTTTTATCGAGATGTAAGAATTCTTCTTTTTTGCTATTTTTCGCAAATCTACCGATTTTTTATTATACTTGAGTTTGCGAATTGTGCGACAAATTAAGAAGCAAATACGATTAAAATTAATGATTTCGAAAATAGTCCCACAATTAAAAGAATTCAAGATTTTCCAAGTGATTTTTAATGTATTCTACTGTAGCAAAAAATTGCCTAAATAAAGTGTACTCGAAGCGTGTGTATGTGTGTGTGAGATGTGTTTTTTTTCTTATTATCATCATACAATTAAGAGCTTTGCATAGCTTTATATGGAAATATATGATAATTATAAAATCATGAATAATGAGAATTGAAAAGGCTAGAAATATTAAATTAAAAAAATATAAATAGATGAGAAATGCTTGACAGCTAATTATATATAAACATTAACAAAAGATTTCACTGCAGACTTATTATTAAAAGATTAATTTCAAATGATAAAAGATTGAAAAAAACTAACATTTTATTAGATTTTTTTAACAAAATAAATTCTAATCGAAATGTGATTTCCGTATTTTTTTAGTACAATTATCGATGAATAAATTTATTATTCGACAATAGATTTTCTAGTTATCATTCCAGACTGAGAATTCGTCCGGAATGATTGGTATTGCATTCGCGAAGAAACTTGATCTTGTTGTACTTACGATCGCTTCGACAGCATTGACAGCGCAGAGATCATAAATCTCAACTCGCGCGGATGCAAAACGCAAATCTCATAGATCACGTAGACGTAGAGTATAAGCTTACCTGAAACATAAAGAGGAAAAAGAAATGTCAAAGTGAGTAAAGAAAGGGGGATTGTTTTTTAGGGAGTGCGCGCGCGCGACGAAATTAGAAAGTAACTTTTTCATTCGTTGCTTTTTCATACGACCTCGCCTCTGTGAAAGGTTAAGGTCATCAAGGAGCCATCAAGATGTTGTGACAGGTATACGCACGCGCATGCACGCATTCCTCGTTTGGTGCGTATGCACGTCGTCATAAAATACCGTAATTTGTACCGGCTTTAATGTCAAACATTATCTAAATCGTCGGCCCTGTCCTGATGATACATGTTTAGGTGTTTATTATCTCTTTTTTTAACAAAATTTTAATTGTGAAAGTAGTCCGACATACATAACACGTATATTATTAAAGGTAAACAAATTTATTAAAAAATTATCTTTTAATCTATTTTAACTAAAATAAAATGATATTCTACAATTCTATATAATGCTATTTTTATTTTAAACTGGTTTTAAAATGTTTTAAATAACAAGAATTATATGCATACTGTTAAACGTTATATATAAGGATAAATATTAAATATTTACTAAATAATGATAAATATTTAAAATATTATTATATTTTTAATTATTTAAATATATTATTATATCTAGAATTTACGGTTATAATAAAAACTTGCCGTTAAAATATATTTTGTTTTAGATATTTTTTGATATTAATAAAATTAAAATTCTTTAAAGCAAATGTGAACTGCTTTAAATGATGAGAATATGTTAGATATTGATATGCGTGCAAATACTAAATATTTAGTAGTCATACATAATTTGAATTTACTTGTCAAAATTAGCGTGGCATGCAAAAATTGAACTCTTTTGTTTTTTAAAATTTTAAATTTATTTTATAGAATACAGAAATTATCGTTCGGCAAATATTCAGCAAAATTCGAAGACATTTTGTCTTTTGTGATGGTGAATGTATTTGCGAAACTGTAGTCGACTGGTCGCATTTACGTCGTCGTTACTTCGGTTACACTGTTTCCCCTTATCAGCCAGCGTGAGTGCTGCCTTAAGTGCATTCGATTTAACGTCGTATCGGTGAAATTGAACCGTTCTCCATTCGTTGGTCGCTACTTAAAGGGAGAGTCGCCCCTGGGAGAGCCAAAGGTTAAAACGTTTCGTAACACCCTCTTCTAGCGACGAATTGCAAATCCATAGAGAAACAATGGACAAGAAAAATATGAAGGGCCGTTTAAATAACATTATTATGAATGTCTATTACGAAGCAAAAAAAATCAGCGTACCCAAATTTATTACGTTAAAAAATCAAACCCTTACACTCTTCCAAAAATCATATGTAAAATTTTATTTTTTTCTAAACAGTTTTAGCATTATAAAAAAAGATTAAACATTTTAGTTAAAATTAAAATAAATTATTATCCATGCAATTGATAAGAAACACAATAATACGCTAAATCACGTTAAGAGAGACGTACACGCGTACATAGTTCGCGAGAGAGACATAATTTTCGATCGAATTCGGCACAATACTGGAAGTACTCTTTATACCGAGTAATTCGGTGATTAATTGCATCGACGATTAATTTGATGTCGATGAACGATACCAGATGTCGAAAAGGCGGTGTCTAAAGAACGCCCTGATTCATAGGTCTCCTCGAGAAGGGTCTCCTCCCTTCTTCCAATGAAACAATCAAGGTTATTGGCCTCCGAAGGGAATAAGTTCTTATGCTATGGGCCTACACGATGGAGATAGAATAAAAGTGATACGAAAGATTGATTGCAGTTTACGATTTTGTGAACCTGATTAGACTCTAGTTTATCGAGAATATATTGAGGGAACTGCCTATCAATTTTTCTAATTGAAATGATTCGATCGAAGAGCCAAGCTCTAAAGACGCTATTTGTGAATTTCATTAATTTAATAATTATTTACGTGTTTAAATATTAACACGATTAATCGCGTGGAAATAACCACATAATTTTCTGTAATTTTAATTTTATGAACACGAAAGTTTGCAGAACCGATCAATATTATCACCGGTTGAAATATTTCTTTTCATGTAGTATAAGTCGAGTTTAATATACCTATAATAAGTATTTTAGCATATATTTAGAGTCACGATGTATTTATGTTTGTTTTATATATATAAATATTTTTATTACTATTATTAGAATGTCTCATATTTTACGATGTATCTTGTATGCAAAATTTTTAATTTTCACTCAAAATAAAAAATTTTATTTTTCGATTTTTTAACTGTAACTTGGTTCCCAGAGATAATGTCTTTAATCATCTCGCGTGAAATCATTAGAATACTTCGTTGCGATCTCGCTGAATATTAAGAGGGACTCCGCAATTAGGCCACGCCTAGCCTACTTTCCGCGCAGAGGTCGTTCACCCGAGTCGAGAGGGTGTATTCTCGCCATCTGGCGTGCTTGCTTGCTTTCCGTCAGGCCGGGTCCGCACCTGCGCCCCGCGCGAAATGCACCACGTGGCTGCACGCCACGTGGTGGTCGCGAAGGAGAAGCGGCACCAACAAGCACTCGGATGTAATCGACGAGGGTGGTGGTCGCACCGGAAACAGGTTCTTCGTCGAGGAGATGAGTATCGACCAAGGGCAAGGGCGAGGGCATGCGTATACGACGCACAGAATTCCGGCAAAATAATCCAAAGCCTATCGGAACCCTTCTTTAATTATTTATGCCTTCTTTTATTATTTGTCAATACCAAAAAAAAAAATCGTTTAAAACGACACAAATCTCTTCTGATTAATAAATCTTGAGTATCGCGAAATTAGGTCTTTGAATAAAAATTCTAGAAAGAAAAAGATAACGAGACAAATCTTTTTCGTATCGTGCTTTTTCAATACAACATTGATGTCACTTTAAGTCACTTTACTTTTGCAACTCCTTTATTTATGCGTGCATCGAATTTGGTATACATCAAACAAAAATAAACGAAAATTGTAAAAATGAGACAACTTTTAATATATAAATTATATAAAAGTATACTATAGAAAAATACAGAAGCTACTTTTTTTTATAGAAGAATTTTCATTATTTCAAAAGTATAAACTGAGTGATCAAAATTTATTATTAGCGTGACAAATTTGCAGCATTTTTTTGTTGGGAATCCGAGTTTAATTGTATTTTGATATGAAAATTATTTTAATTTACCTCAGGTCTATTCTCTCTGAGAATTTGCATAAGTAAATTTTTGAAATATAAAAGTTTTCTTTCACTTTTTTAATTTGTTTCTATCTGTTAATAACAAGATGAACTATCTATATTTTTAAGGAAAAATTAATATATATAATGCTTAATGCTAATATATAATAAAAAACATTTACGTGAGCTGTTTTTATTTTCGTTAATAATATTATTTATATAAAACGTATTTACTCTATTAAGCCAGTTTGTATCTTTGATCTGAACAGATAATTTTTTTTTTTATAAAAAAAATGTCGAGGTAATTTGTCACTTGTCAAATTTTAATATATCTATATAGTAAACTAAAATTCTCTATTAAAATCTACTTGTAATTAATAGAAAAATTGAGATTTTGTTACCTTTTATCCTTTGAAATTTAATTTTCACGTAAGTTCTTTATTTTCTAATATCATCAGTTACTCCAAAACTGTAGTCGCACACACTTTTTATTTTCGCTAAGGAAAAATTAATTCAAAATCAATCTCTAATGAAAAGAAAAGAATCTACGGTGATTTTAGAACAAATATACAGCCTTTTCCAAAGAAAATAACACGGAAGTGATTATAACATTTCCAGAAAATCGCGCGAATCAGTTGTGAACACGGAAATTGATGTCTCCCCTCATTTCCGGCGGAGGGGGTCCGCAAGCGCGAGAGGCTTACGCGCGTACGTTTAAATTGGCTCGGCACCGTTTTGGACAGCCCTGACTATTCGTATCGAGCGGCAATGCCAAGGGCAAGGGCGTCCTTCCCCCACCCTTCCGACGACCCTGTGTCGACACCCCCTTTGCCTCTGTGCTCCTTCTCTTCCTCTTCCGTCGGATACGCACGCATACACGCGCACAAACGGTACATGTACACGACTTATAAGCTGTGCACGCGCAAAAGGATGCGCGAAAATTATCCAATTTTTGAAAAAAAATTTTCGGAGAAATCTTCCAAGAGAAAACTAGAAATTTAATACCGGAATATTTTTGAAAAATCTATAAGAGAAAGCCGGAAATTGTGGTAAAGTATACGATTACTATATTCTAAATATACTTAATGTTAATTATAGTCAAGAGTTGATTTTCCGTAAATGATATTTTTCAAATCAATTTTGTGAATTTTTTAACTTCTGCTAAAATATACCGTCTACGGTCTGAACAGAAACTCAATTTTATATTTGCGCGATTTATTAAATATGCTTAATATAATAAACTGAAATATAAAAATATAAATTATCTGTTTTATATTTTTTAGATTGTTAAAAAAAATATAAAATTAACACACATAATTAATAAATTAATAATTAATTAATACTTTGCATATAGTTGTGAATTATCATTTAACGTAATTGTTTTTGATGCGGAATACAAGATGATAATTTAGTATCTTTAGACAATGTTTTTATCAGCTTCTAATTCATTCTTATAATTCATAAAAATTTTCGAAAAAACAGCAGGTAACGAAAAAATCGGCGCGAGAGAGAGAGAGAGAGAGAGAGAGAGAGAGAGAGAGAGAGAGAGAGGAAGGGGGGGCGCTGTACGACAGCGACAGGACACGGTAGAGAGAAGGTGAATTTAATCGAGTATAACGATGAGGAAAGGAGTTTGTCGGAGGTGAAGAGAGGGACGAAAGGAAGAGAGAAAGAGAAAGAGAGAGGGAGGCGCCGTAGCGGAGAAAGCCGCCGCGTTCGGCCTCGCGGGGTTAACGCACTCTCGACGTTATACCGCGACTAACGATGATGTTTCTCTACCGTTACGTAAACGCAGCAGCGCCGAAGCGACCGCCGCACCGCATTCTGCATTTTGCTGGGACTGGAAATCCCCTCCCGATCTTTTCAACGAGCGAGTTAACATTACACGGAACGATAGAAAATGCGATCTGTTTGTCTAGCTGTCGGGGTGAGATTAAACTCAATGTGTTTATGTAATACGAAATTTCAAGTTACGTTATATACATTCCGTACGTATGTAATACGTGCATGCGTGTGAAATATATACAATATATAGAAAGCGAACGTACACATTTATATGCATTTATATATTTTAAATTCTATCTAAAATAATAAGCTTAACAAAGTATAATCAAAAGTGAGAATAGATAATTACAATATTAAACGAGAATCAAATTATTTTCGATTTCACGTCTCTTTCACGATAAAAATTCGAATGGCTAATGATTCGCGAGAAAATTAGATTTTATAGCGAGCGGATCTTTTTGATAGATAAGCGTAATATAAATGATATGTCTTATATATGATCACACTTTTGCTGCTGCAGCAACGGTCGGACCGGAAGCAGTACATACATTCTTCAAAGCGATCGCTATTCGCAGATACTTGATAGTTACCACAGACCGTTATTAATAGAGCTGAGTGGTGAGATTTTGGCTAAGAAACTGCCAACTGCGACATGTTACTCTAGCCTGTTGCTTCAAGTAAGATGAGCAGCAGGCGAAAAGGGCGCGCATAAATTATGGCATGGTTAGACTAGCCGAGGATACTGTTTGTATACACATGCATGTGTGTGCGTGTGTGTATGTTGACGGTCCATACGCTTGCAGCAGTGATTAATGGTACCATGTTGAATCGTGCTGCATCCAGATTGATATCAGTGTCTCTTTGATGTAATAATAATAGCTTTTGAGTGTTGTGACATTAATAAGAAAATAATTCGTTATTAACTCTCTTGACCATTTTTTTCCAATTTTTATGCACACGTACTTTGTAGTTTTTATATCTATTTTATAATAGAACTATACAGATATGCAAGGTATGCAGTTTTATGCAACATCCAACTTTTACTATTATTGCTTTTAATGCTATATTTCTCTTGTTATTTAATGTAAATTTGAATATCTGTCAAAGAATCTTGACAAATTAAATTTTACAAGAATTGAAAAAAATAAAAATTTATTTTGCATATATAATTACAAGTAAAATTATAATTTTAACACTGACATATTTAAAAAATACTTTATTTCAAATTTTTATGTCAGATATTTTTTTTTTTTCAATTATTGCTTAATCGACATTGCGAATTTGCTATGAAAACTTATGTTTTTGAATTTAAAATGAGCAGCCATTAAATAAGAAATCATGAACAGAAATATCTTACATCAACTTTGTAGATATTAACATTTTAATTGCCTTATTGCATTATTATTCGGGACAACGATTCGGCAAATCAGCCGTTTCTCTCGAGGAAGGTCGCCGTTCGTTCGCGGCGGACACAAAAGCAGGAAGCGAGTTTGAGAACCGCTGAGCAAAGAGAAAGCTGCGACCGACATATTTCGCGTTCGCGCAACCGTACGACGTGTATATGTGTTGCCCGTGCAAAACCTAGAAGACACATGCGCGAAAGATGGCGAAGAAGGCAAGTGCGTCGGAAAAAAGAGCGAGGAGGTAGTGCTAATGGCTTCATTCGCTCTCTGGCAAAAGAATCGACTCTGTTGGGCATCAATTAAGGTATTACGAGTTACTGCAGTGGATCGCCATTCCTGGCGAATTTCTTCGCGAAACAAAAGTTTTCGACTGATTTCATTTAATTTTTCATGAAAAAGAATTACATTGGAAAAAAATTATTTTTTTTAATAGCTAAACTTTATACATATATTAAATTCCGCAGAAATTTATTTGAGTTTAAGCAAACCAAATTTTATATATTTACATTCCTTCGAAGTTTTAATTCGCAAAATACTTTCTATTGGCAAATAGAAATATACTCTTGTATATTTAATGATCTCTTTCTCTCTCTTTCTCTTTTAATCACTCTGATAGTTAAAACCGCTAATAAAGTAATATTTAAAAAAATGTAAATTAAACTTAATCTATTAGCACAATTATTCTTCCAACTCACAACTTTTGTCAATTTCAAAACGATTCTTTTTTTATAAAAATGTCAAAATTATTATTTATCACATCTTTTAAATTTTTTATTTTATACATTTATAATTAAAAATTAAATTAAAATTTTCTCTTAATCTAATCAATCTATTTTCTCTAATAAAATTGAATTTTCCAAAAGCTTTTTATATCCAATAGTAAAATTACTAGAAAATTACAGACGATTCTGTATTTTCATCGAGGATAATTTTATCCCAAATTAGCCAAAGAATTTATGGAGGACAGAACGCGTTAAATGGTTTTGTTACATTGTAAAAGGAGTAAACACATTAGTTCTCGAATAGAGGATGCGTTGCCATGTGTAGCGGTGCTTTGCGTTCACACTGTCACTTTCGCTGCTCGTTCTCACCTCGTTATTTTCATTCAGCGATCTCATAAACGGGTTTTTAGAGACGGACTCGATCAAATGGATGAACAAATCTGGATGGAAGTAATTTTATTATTTATCTTGATTCACACACGATGCATTTTTTTTCAAGAATTTCAATAAAACAAATGAATTTTTTTCTGCTTTTTTTGACTAAATATATTAGCTTTGCTGACAGTTTTATGATCTTGATTCTAAATAATTCCTCGGTCAAAAAAATAATAGAAAATTTCTTTTTATGCTTGTTACTACGTGTTCAAAAATCTGTGTAATCCACATATAGTAACACATATGTAGACTGATTATAAATTCACGTGTGCACATCGAATAAATTCTACGAGATAGCGTTATGAGATTGATGAGAAATTTGCGAAGCGAATTGCCGTATCAAGCAAAACGATATACCCTTCGTTAACCGTCACTTTCGCTCTTCAGAGAATCCGCTATTCCCGTTGGACAGTCATGCGTGCGTGTCTGAACGCGTGACGCGCATACGGGGTCGTCATTGAAGGAATAATTTGCATTGCACATATGTGGAACGTATGTTGTGCGTGATAATACGATTGTAGAAAAAAAAACAACAAAAACAAAGCAGTTTGATGGGATGTTTTTTTTTTTTTTGACAAGATAACAACAATAGTATTTATGTGTCATTAATATTTTATCGATAATATTATCGATCTAATCTGTTTTATATATTAGAGTTGTATATAAATTACAACTTTTAAATCATAATTCTTGTTTATTAATATTAATTATATACATTTATTAATAATATGATAATTTTTAATTATTTAAATTAATTGTAATATTAAAATGAAGTAAATTTACATTTTATAAATTAACATTTTAGATTTATAAGAAAATTACTTTTGTTAATAATTTCTATTAAATATAGCTGCTACTATATTTATATAAAAATTTTGAAAATTAATTGAATTTAATAATTCTTATACTTAATTTGTTCTGATAAATTTCCCGATTTGTTATATAATTTCATGCTTATATAATTGGATATTAGAATTTTGTGTGTACTTTAATTTAGTAACTTGGCGTCAAATAAACACCTGCCGATCAAAGCGACTGAATTGGCAAATTTACACAAATCATTTGTCGCTTTCGTCGGGGCGAGTCTCGTGCATTGCACAGGCACAAATGCAAGTGCAAGGTAGTGCAACGAACGGGCACCGGTGGAGGTGAGCGAAAGTTTCTTACGTCAGTCATGCAGGCGCATAACGCGCGCATAAACGAGCCGTCATCATATATGAGCCGGTGGATATGTGTATATCTCGTCAATCTTGACGGCGGTTGTTTTTCACGTAAGTGCCTCTGGATGAGCCATTTTGCTTTCGTTCGTCTGGCGTCTCGTTTTGCATTTTAGACGGCGCATAAAGCCATGCATTTGACTCGATTAGCGCCCGCGTGGAAAATCAGCTGGTGGCGACGAGGAAGTGTAGTCTCAAGATTTACGCTTCAACTATAAATGACTTTCTAGTGATAGCTCTCGATGCCGCCGCCGTTTGCTCTTATACCGTAGAATCTCTTACAGGCGACGTAATGAAGTGAGAGATTGCTTATCGAGGCAGTGCCGCTCGGAGAAGGTTTAAATCATGACTTAGCGGATCGAGAGAGATACTGCTGTAACGCATATGAAACGAACTAACAATAAAGATAAAGATCTAGAAACTGTACTTTACTTTTAATCACAAAGTTCAAATTGAGAAAGAAAGAAGTTTATAATCATCTCGATAACGGTATAAGGAAATGAAAAATATTATTTTACTAGAAACTTCACGCGCGCAATTTGTGTATTATTTTGTAGTAAATAATATATTATATATATATATATATATATATATACATTTTATATATTTATATATTATATTTTATTATTTACTATATACATATTTTACTATAAATATTTTTTATATATATTTATATATAATTATTCTTTATTATACATAGACACACATACATATACACATATATTGTAATAAAAAATGTAAATAATAAATAAATATTAAAAGAACTTAAATTGTACGCAATCTTTCTGAATTTCGTTCGATTAAAAAGTTTTAGCGTTAATCTTCGATTAAAAGTGTCTCAGTCAATTAAACGGTCATTTCCAGTGGGAGGATCGCGATACATTCAGTTGCGACAAATTCTTTGTGAACGATACTTAGAATGACCCGTCACGAAGCAACGACCCGGAAGCGATAACTGCGCGCGAGGTCGAATCCATGGTCGATAAGGAGGTCGGACGTACACAGCAGCGGCGAGTTTTCCAGGTTGGTATATTCATGTTGGTGTTAGATACCATTTGCGTGTATTTGTACGTGTGTGTCGCGTAATCGTAACAATCTCAGACAACGGTGATGCGTTTCTGACGTATTGCGATGGCACGATAAGCCGCACGAAATCTGATGCATTATTATTTCACGTGCGATACAGCGAAAAGCGGCCAGACATTTGTTAACAATATACAGGGTGTTTATTCGAGCTCTACTAATTTTTTGGAGAGAAATATTTTTCGCGATGATTTTTCTTTAAAAAAAGACAAGTTTTTCTTTTTTACGTTTAATTGTCTTGTTCTATGCGCATGCGAGTTGACAGAGAAGATTGCATTTAGCCGAGATGCGAGACTATGAGTCGCAACGTGAATATCGTTTAACAAGTACTCACGACATGTCGCAATGGTTTAGAGACTGTAGCTTACTTGCGAGCAAACACGCAATTATTAATTTTGCGCGAACTAGCGATCTCCAGATTCAACATTTTTTTTCTATAAATTAATAATTTTTTCTATATATTTTTATAAATTATTGAATTAAAGTACACAATTAATAAAAATATTCTTTGTTTCTTGATCAACTTTATAGAGATTTGTTTTTAATTAGGCAGTCCGCAGACAAAAGATGATTTTCAGTGGAATATGTATTATCAAATCTGTATTGTCAAAATATTCTCAAGTTGTCACATGGGATTGTCGACGTTGACATTGCGAGAGAGAGAGAGAGAGAGAGAGAGAGAGAGAGAGAGAGAGAGAGAGAGAGAGAGAGAGAGCACAATGTTTTTCGTATTAAAAAAAATAAAACTTGATATATTTTCAAGTATGAATGTCGGAAAGAGTACGCGAATTGTAAGAATATCGACTGCTCGCATTTTCGCGTAGTGTGAACACGGCTTAACGCGGCGCAAACACGACGTCGTGTTGCAATGGCCCAGAAGCGGTAGCTAGGCGAAGGGTCAAAAACACCGAGCGGCACAGTTTCTAGGCCATGCGCTGCTATCTATAAACCCTTGTACGAGCTTCAGCCCCCGCCTCTCTCTCTCTCTCTCTCTCTCTCCCCCCCTCTTTCCCTCTTCTCGCCTTGCTTCTTTCACCTCCCGCCTCCCTATCCCAACCCTCCCACACTCGTTGAACTCTACTACCTACACCATCTACAGGACACAGAACTTACACCACTCTGCCTCCGCTACACTTCTGTCCGCATTCTCTTTCTAGTTCTCTTTCTCTATCCTCGTTGTACTCTTCCGGCGCTCTCTTACTTTCTCTCAGTCGTCGTACCAGCGAACGCCGGTCGCTCTTTTATAACGATGTCTTCGTCGTATAAAGAGAGCGCGCGGAGGCTCGAAATAGAGGCTTTGATATTTCTGTTTCTACGAAATGTTATTTTGGCCAGATTTTGGCCGTGATTGGTAGCGAAAAGATGTAATTGTGGCCTCGAAATTAAGCATTCGACTTGCCTATTCTAGAAAATTCTAGATTCTTCATTTTCTTCAATCATTATCATTGGGTATTGTACACAATATGAAGTAAAATTGCCCATATATCGTTTACATTGAAAAAATTAAAGATGGGCTTATAAAATCTTAAAAAAAGTAACTAAAAGACGTATTATAATTATTTTTGTAAGTTTCTTTGAACTTAATTATTGTAAATAAAAATGATTAAATTAATAGTGATAAATAATGAAGAGAGGCGAATTGTGAAGGTTTTATAATACTTTATATAAGTGTATTTTTAGTGTTCAGCGTTTTATATTAATATATTTGAGTTCTTCATGCCAGACAGAAATTAACGCTTTTATACCGGATGTTTGTTTGTATATTACGTCTATGTTTTCAAAAATAAAAAATATGCTATATGTGTCTTTCTTACAATTATTTAATTTCCATCTAAAAAAGTTCCTCGTCAATATATCGATTGCTTAAAACATGTTATTATTATCATTAGTTTTTTTTTAAATTTCTATGTATTTTATTGATTTTTTCATACACTAGAGCTATTCACGGATAAATAATAAAGATATTAATATGGGATTCACAAAAAAAAGAATTAAACGAGACGCTAATCTATGCAGTGCTCGGAAATGGATTAGACTTATAAAATCGGTCTATTAGATTCGGCGTTCAAACTTGACAATCGCTGAATCTCTCTTAAACGGACAAAATAATGCGATACGCATTAATTATCTAGCTCTTCTTAGCGCTTACGCAATCGATCACTGTCGGCATATCTGCGGGTCCACGTCCGCGTTCGCACGAAAGTATCATGCAGGCCAGCGACCGATCGCTCTCTCTTCCGCGAAGGTTCTCATCGTCAGGGCGGTTTCGTAATCGGAAAATCGATACTTTCCTAGAACGTCAAGGAAGATTCGTGTCTTTCATATTTATTAACCGAGTTTTTGAAATGTATGACCGATATTTGCAAATCAATAATTCTCCATGAAGGGGAAATAATTGTCCATAAAAAGTAATTGCTATAAAGTGTACAAGATACATCGCAAAATATGGGATTTACTTGAGAGAGGAATATTTTGAAGTTAAAGTTTATTTCTTCATCTCTTATATAAGCTTATATAAAGTAAAAGCAGCAGTTATGCTTTTTTACTCGCGACTTTACTAGTGCAAGAAAATTAATTAGCAACATCAATTAACAATTATATTCATTTTCCAGTGAACAATTATTATACACGTTGTTATAAAGAGCTGATTATTGATATGTGAAATTTCAACTATATATCTGGTGTAGAACGAGAGGCAGCTTTTCTCAAAAACATTGATAATCTACATAATTGCGACGTTTCGGTGCGCTTTGACATCGATTCATATTCTTCATTAGCATATTAATAACGAGCTATTGTAATTTATTCGCCAAAGACCGATGATGCGGCAGTGATTATGAAACAGTACTTCATGCTCGTACTTAGCTAACGAGTAATTTGCTTGTAAAGAAAACTGTTAATTTATAAAAGAAACAAAACTTTTAGGCAGATTTTCATGCACGTGAATTATGAAAATTTTATTTAAATCTTGTGTTTTTTGTGTTTGCGCGTACATCCGTACCGTTATTCATAACGACTATCTTTACTCGGTTTAATATTCTGGACTAACTACTTTCACTTAGTAGCAGACTCACTTCCTGAACATGCAAGTCAATCAGGCGCCGTTACATGATCGGGTCGTATAATGAAAAATGAAAATCTCTATCATTTCGCGAATGGTCTACCGTTAATCTCGTCATTAATCTCGTTCTCGGCATACTTTGCATCATATTATTTCTATGCAGATATTTATCTTTGAGCTCATACGTAATAGTTGTTCCTGGTGTCAAACATTACGTGAAATTCTAACTGCGGATTATTATATAAATAAGTCAATATAATGCGAACAGAATAACAAGTGTAAAGAAGCAAATAAAGATGAGCTTTGATTATAACAGAAGCAAAACCTACGCTTCTGAGAAATACAAAAATAAAATAATAAAAATATTAGGAAAGATCTATTTGCATATTAATATTATTTCTGTCAATTTTTTTCGAATATTTAAAAAAAAAAAAAAAATTGAGTTTTCTTAAAAATATGTTTGAAGGATTTATACTCGTGCAAGTCTTTATTTATCAGCACTGTTTTAGGAACAGTGATGTAAATTATCAATTAAACATGAATATAATTGAAACAAAAATAAGTAGATGAAATAAATTTACTGATGGTAATAAAATTATCGATGTGAGTGACAAAACTTTGTCTTTGGCTCATTTTGGAAGTATCATTCGTTCTTATATAACGTTCCATGACCGATGATTCAAGCGGAATAGAGTAGGCGTAGCCGTAGGAGTATACAGGCACAAACTTTATAGCCTATCACCAGTGCAACTGAATGAAAACGAGAGTGGTGCTTATCAGAAATTCTTTTTGTCATTCCGCGACCGTTCCTTCCGATTCACTCATTCGCGCATTCATGCCAGGCTCGTCCATGGAATTCGCGAAACAGCGTCCACGGGAGAGCTAAAACGGTCATTTCACTTCCCGTTGCATAAAGCGCAATTAAACGCGGTTATTTAACGCAGTGAACGGTAATAACGTGACCGACCGAAAGGTGGGAAAAAATGAGAGTAATAGTACTTTATAGTTCACTGGAGTAATGAACCGGAAACGCGTTATTCCGTGATTCTGCCTTTCTTTTTATTCCAGTTATTTTATCGTAATTAATAAAATTGACGATAATCGGTAAAATTGCATGCGGCTTCCCTAAATATCAGTTTACGTAACGTACGTTTGACTGAATACAGATTACATAACGAAAGCGGTTGAACAATCGGTTGAAAGAAGCCGATGGATTTGCCGTTATTTGTAAAACATTGAATTTGCTTTATTTGCCTTTACTTGAAATAATGAAATAATCGGAATATTATATCGCGACAGCAAGATGAGATTATCTCTCAGCTCATTTTTTCATTATTATGCTTTTATGTAAAACATTGCTTTTATTTATATTCAAAGTTTCACCCATAATTAATGTACATTATTTTATTATATTTTATTTAAAAAAAACAAAAGAAAGGAAAAAAATACAATTGTATTTTTTTCAGATAATATAATGCAAAATAGAATCAAGCTGTGTACAGATGTACATAAAACAGATGAAAAGTGATAAATCGGGAAAATAAGAAGTATTTTATCGTTGTTCTAATAATACTTAAATTACTGGAATATCGTGTCCCAAAATATTTTATAATGCCTATCTCTATAAAATGTGATTATAATATCCAATTCAATCTTATCGGCAAACTTGATTTAACGATCTGTCACGATCGGGCGTCCAAAATACCGAATAAAATCGCATAAAGTACATTTAACATTAAAAAAATAATGGAATATTTATTTAATAGTATGTATGTTACCTGCAAAGTCTGTTTTGTTCGTTTTATTCTAATTTTAGCAACGCACGCAAATGTCAGAAAGCAATATATCATTTTATCTCCCAGCGCGATCTTGCATATTTATTGCATATTTATTACATATATATATATTATTTTGAACTAATAAAGTTTGAACAGTCGCCATTTTTATCTACATTAGACGAGTGAAAAATAAATCCACAAATATTTTTCAAGGAAAAGTTTCTCGAATATATTTCTAACAATTATAAAAATACCGTATAAGAACAATTATAATTTATTTTTAAAAAATGTTTAAATCGAAAGGATTAAAATACAACTTTGCCGATGATAGTTGAGCTTCACTGTCCAGTACAAATAAACTCTTCTCTACGTCATTACTGTAGATCGACCGATCTGGCGTAGAGTTACGTGGCCGAGAGGATGTGTGAGGGATAAAGCGGTGATGTAAGGGAGGGGAAGGTAAACGGACAGATTTGCTAGATAAAAGGTGGGGCGTCCGTGACGAAGAAACACGAAGACAGAAGGTCCGGATGCATGAGGTTATATCTCTCCGTAGGTCATTTCCTCGTGGATAACCCAGTTAAAGCGATTAATGCGATTATTCTTCTTCTTTTTTTTCTTCCTCCTCTTCTTGATACCACTTTTCTACCGATTTTCACGTTATTAGCTCAAAAGACAGTGGTTTCGCAAAAGGAAGAGGGAGGAAAAAGACACAGTGAAACAGGTACCATGACTTACAGTGGGTGTCGGTAAAAGCACCTATTTCTGTATCTAGGTATCCGAGACCACGCGATCTGAGAGCTCTTGTGATTATTGTCGAGCTACAGAATTTTGCATATAAAATGTAATGATCAATTTATCAGATTAATCTTTTTTTTAATATAATAGTTATTATAGTTATAGTATATTATAATAATTATTATATTAGTTTTTTTAATAAACAAAAGAAACAAGAGTAAATTTTTAAATTAAGGGTATTAATTACAGCATTGTTTAATTAAAGCATGTACAATAGCAATAATCTCAACATATAGCTGTTTTTCTTTATAATAACTTGAGAAGATTGATCAAATCGCGCAACGATCTGGAACTATTTCTATATGTCTCCACAACAAAAACAAGCAGCAACCGCCAAGAGAATGAGAATACAAATCTATAAGACAGCACGGGGCGGAGAAGGAGGAGGGCTGGCAATCCACCGATGAGATTACATCGTGCGCGTGTGTAGATCCACATACATACGTACATACATACATATTGCATATACCTTACCTTACCCAAACGCACACGCGCGCTCTCGGCGGGCTCGGCAACGCGAATGCGCATTAGCCCGTTCCCCATATTTGTCCAGGGTTACCTGCGGTCGTTGTGTCCGAAAACTTTGGCAATAAACTTACGCGGGGGCCTCGAGAGCGAGCGCGCGGCGACCTGGCCCCGGCCCGTCGCGCCGATGGCAACGCGCCGCCGCCAGGATAGTTTCACTAGTTGCATAACTCTAATAGGCTGGCCACTGCCGGCTGCTACCACTGCCGTCCGCCGCGAGAGAGGAATCCGCGAACCTATCACGTAACCGTTCAACCGCAGCTTATCTCGGGAAGAATTTTTTTTTTTTTTATTCAATTATTGATCAATTTCCGGAATTATTCCGTCATGAATACTTTATTTCGACAATTCAAAGTATCTACTCCTTGGAAAAACTTAGAATTCTTTATGAGGATTTTTTTGTACTTGGAGAATTCAGAGATTTCTCGTGGAATTTTATCGGGACCCATGGAATTAAAAAAAAAATCATTTTTATAATATTTTTGATAATATTGTAAGCATCAATCAATTACAATGAAAAGAATATGTATATTTTTAAAAAGAAACTGTATATTTTCTTATTGTAATTTTTAGTGATAAGAAAATTACAATTTTATGCAAATGAAAAATATTTATCTTGAAAATTATTCAGTTTTTTCAGTACATTTGCAAATTTAGCATTTGAAACTTAAATATTTCTATGTTTCTTTGTAAAAAGTGAAAAGCATTAGAAAATGCATAATACAATAAAAAAACTTATTTTAAAAAGTTGCACCAAAAATTATTCTCTCTTTCTCTCTCTTTATATGAAATTTTGAATAAAAATATATGAAAGATCAAAGAATTTTTTACAAAATTTAAGTAGACACCATGTAATCGAATGACGATTTCAATGCATCATAAAAAAACAAGAGAAAATTAAATCCAACTTATTGTCAATTAATTTAACAAGATGCCTAATCGTAATATTTCTTTATTGTAAAAAGCTATGTCATATTTTTTTATTTCTGTCTCACTCAGAATACTTGATTTGAATGGATTCTATTATCGCATTTCCGTATTCCGTTCGTCATTACCTCAAATTGATACATTACAATCAATCTTTTTTTTTATCTGCCTTCTGTTCCATCTTTATTATAAAACAAGATGGAATACCACTGTAGTCTTAGCTCGAGAAGGTAAGTCGGGTGATCGACCGAAGTTTCTCGATGCGCATCTATGATTGATAGGTAGCTGATAGTTTCACCAATTACATAATCAATTTCGTGTCAGCTGCCATCGTACGAGCCGATAGTTTTGCAATGCAACAACAAAGTGGCTGGTACGATCGGAATTTAAGTCACCAAATAGCAACAGCGATTGGGTTTCTCGAGAAAATCATTTCACCCTTTAATTTATCCTTTAATTGTTTTCTTGAATTGAATGATAGATGTTAATTAAATGAGAGAAAATTTATATATAATGCACATATTAAAAAAATTTAACAATCTATAAGATTCTCTCTTTTTTTTTTAATAATTTTTATTGACAAATAATATGAGCAAATTGACAAATAATATGGGCTACTATTTTTATCAATTAGCAAATTATTATTTACACATTTTATATTTACACATTTTAATATGTATATGTAAAAAAGTTTTACTAATACATGTATAGTTTATATATAGAATATTTGTAATCCAAGTAGAGAAATAAATTGATCCATCTAGTTTATTACCTTTTAAAATTGTGGTTGAAATATTCTATATGTCAAATATCATAGATTTTCAATATCTATTAACTTTAGTTATTAATAACTGTATTCTTATCTCACTTTATATGAAAACGCTCGCACATTCGCATTCTCCTATATGTCGTATTAACTGACTGATAGGCTTGCGCAAATGTCATCGAAAAGTTCATGATACAAAGTCACGTTACGAAAATGGCGCGACGCGACACGGCGCGGATCGCGTTGTATACGTTGTTGATGGTTGTGCGCGAGAGCGAGAGTGCACGAGCGAACGTATCGGTGAATGTTAATGCCAATTCGAACACGCCGGTAATAATAATATACAGACGAGCGCGATCGCGACGCAATCTCCCGACGCGCCGCCACAACGGCCTTTTCTCGACACTGACGCCCACTCTCATTTGCATCTGTCGCACGCCCGTGGCCGCGAGGCTCGCTAATTAGTAATTACGGTGACCCTTGACCGATGATTCTTAACTTGGAATAACTGTGTGACTTGAAATTTACCTTAAAATTCCAAACTCACATTTTTGCGATTAAAGAATTTCTCACGTTGCTGATTGAAAAAGTTAAATTGCGCTCGATCTTAAAGACTTAATAGAAATATATTTGATAATCGAATTTAAATTTAAGCGTAAAGAAATAAATTTGTCAAATTTTCATAAAATCTCTATTGTTTTAACTTAGTTTAGAGAATTTCATACCAAAAACAAATATATTTGCTGAATACTTATTGTTAGATAAAGCGATTTATTTTTTAATAGTGCGATTGATTCAATCGGAATAACATCGTAGGTTTTGTTGTCCGACAAAGTCACCATTATTCCGATTGGATTATTTGAATGGCTCTTCATATCAGACACAGTTTATTTTCAGGAATTGTCAATTACTAAATTTTTTTTGCACACAGTTGATTTGTGGAATGTTGCAAATTTATTCACAGTGGATTCTTCAATGTTTGCAAAAGCTTGCATTTCGTTTAGCATAGCTGATTTAATAAAGTTTATTATTATTTGTTGCAATAAAAGAGATGTTTCTTTTATATAAATAATATCATTTTTAATTTAAAAAATGGTAAATGATTATAAAATCACAAATTTACCATAACTAAAATGTGATATTTACGATAGGAGTGTGAGATTCGCAAATGAAATAAACACTTTTTTTTATAATCTATACAATCCTTGCGTATAGTTAATTTTACATAACGTATCACAGTGAATATTTTTACATAACTCAGTTAACCTGTAGGACCTGTCGTTATCAAGTTATTCAGTCAGTTTCAATCACCAATGTGGTTACATCTGTTTAATTTAATATTCATTTTTGTGTTTCACTCGTGGAAACTTGTATGATGCAGCAGTTATTATTCAGTTTAATTTAGCAGCATATATCGTAGTAAATTTATTAAATATTTTCCAATTCAATCAGATATTAAATTCTATGTCTCTTTTTATTAATTTGAAACAGGATTTTTATTAACTATAAATAGAATTTCAACAAGGACGTTTAGAACAATTCAGCAGCAAAATTGTCATTAGTTTTTTTCGCGATATTTAAACTACAAACTACTTCTACGACATCTTTAGGACAGAAAACATTTTATAAAAATAATTTTTTATTTCTCTTTTCCATTTTTTAATCTGTCATTATATTTAAACATTACGTACTATTTTTTTATTTTAGAAATATATACAAGTTTTTCTCTCTTAAAATTTTTCAAGTGAAGCTCATAAACTGTTGGTCATTGCTCACAGTGATTTTATTATTTATAGAAATTACATACACAAATGCACAAAATATATAATAATAGTATTTCATATCCTAAAAGCACTATAATAAACACATAATTAGAGTTCTGTCAAAGTGTCCAATAATATTTAGATCTGCTAGAGGACACTGTAGACAGTTTTTGAATTAAAGAATAAAATCATATTTAACACTTTGAATGTGTATGAAAATAAAAAATATATAATATGTAATGATTTATAAAATGTGTTGTTATTAAAAATCAATATTTTATATTTTTATTATATATTGAGAAAAAATATGCATTAAATTGTGATATATTTTGAAATGTATTATTTTATTACATTATATGTTGAAATATAATAAACTTATTATATATTACTGTGTAAAGATAAAAAGAAAAATAAAAAGAAAAATAATTAATTATAAAAACAATCTTATAGTTTTCCTTTAATGAACCACAAATATAAATTCGTTTCAAAATTCGCATATTATGTACATTTTACTTGTCGTTAAAATATATGATACTAATGTTTTTATTTTAGAGTATACAACTAAGCATGAATATTTTTATTTTAGAGTATACAAATAAGCATGAATTCTCATTAAAAACTTACAATGTCTTACTTTAAGAATTACATTTTAGGAATATAAAATCTTTTCTTATATATAAATGCATATAAATTGTAAACATCATGATAGTAATGCAGTGTATTTCACTGTACCCGTATCATGGCAAACGGATACCTTTTACCGTACACATATGTTATGTATCTACATAAATTCATCTCGAACAAGGTCGAAACTAGATATCGACAATGCATATTTCTTGATTTATCGTAATCGCAATGTGGTGGGAGATTATATCCGTTTCAATTAAATAACGTGGAAATTCTTCATAAATATGAAAAAATATAGATGTAAACGAATAAAAAAAATAAGTTTTCTTTTAATCGCAGCATATTTCCGTTTTACAAAAAAAATGTAATTGAATTACTTAATCTTTATAAGAATTTTGTTCGTTCTTAATGTAGCTTTGTTAAATGTAACGTGTGATTATATTTATACACATACATTACGAGTGTGTATGTGGACACAAATATTTTAACATAATTTTTATAAATACGAACAGCATTTCGCAATTTTTAAATAATTGTTTATATTAGGAAAATATTAAAAACTGTAAGAAACTATGTTAATAATCTATCTTTCTCTCTTTTCCTCTTTTCTTTATATTTTTATATTAATAGTATATATAATATTATAATAAAAAAATATATTTTTACTATGTTTGTGCTATTACATAATACCTATAAATGCACATAATGCATATGACCGAACCCATTCACTGGTGCTGTCATACTTTGTCTGACTTGCATCATCAAGATGTCGCAATCATTTATGCATTTCTTATATTTTGTACCGCGGGAGCGGAATAAACATGAGATGTGTACTTCGTATGATGTCTTGATCTCGTTTTACCTTGCAGCACTTGGTGCAACACGACGACATTCCAAGAACGATTGATACGATACTGATATAAAAAAATTATAATCGATTTACATTCGCACATGCAGTGACAATACAAGTCTGGCATAATTTATATTCGAAAATTATTATGGAAGAAAAACAAATGAGGACTTATTGTTAAAAAATCTACGTACAGTTCGTATATAAGTAAATATATATACATAACTTGAGCTTGTAGCAAGGATATTTTATATACAATATCTTAGATTTAATAAATGTTTATGATTAATTTGAAACCAATTTTCGAGAAAAGAAATATTATATTTTAATGTGGGAAAACACAATTAATAGTATCGTAAATTTTCCATTTTCAATATTCTATATCCTATTTAATTTTTTAAAATTATATATATTCTTGAATATTAAATCAACATGAAATTAAAAAAAAGATAAGGTTTTTATTACCCAACATATTGTATCTCTTTTATTACTATTTGCTATTTATTATATTGTTGCGGTTATTTGTGGAATGTTTTTAAATTTAATTTACGGAAGAACCTTTTAATATTATAATTACTTACAAGTTGTAAAAAAATTCTTCTTCGGTACTTTCATCAAAAAACCAATTCTGAAGTGTTCCTAAAGAAATCTGTATAATACAATACACATCTGTATAATACAATATATATCTCATAATACATAAAAAAATATGTATAATATATACATAAATATATATAAGAAAATAATTTATAAAGTTACTTATTATAAACAGACAGATTTTTCACGCTTTATGCGGACTTTTCTTTGATCTTTCTTTCGATATCGGAACGATGCTCGACGGTACGTATGACAACTCTTTCTCATACGCGCTGCCGCGTACACGCGTTTTTTTGCAACAGGCGTGCGCACGGCCGTGCGTTCCGCTTGCCAGCGTTAAGAGAGCGAACGATTCACCTCCCGTGGCCTAAATAAACAACCGAGAATACATCGACCCGAACGCAAGCCTAGCCGCCACTTCGGTCGGAACCCCGTCATCGACTGCGCGCGTTAACACGACGACGGACGCGCTGACAGATTCGATGCTGCCGCATCGTCGCGTCTGATGCACCAACACCGACGGTAATCGACAGCCGGAAGAATCCGACACGATGAGAGCCGTACAAATTATGTTTCCGTCAAGGATTCAATTCGGTATAATTTCGATGAATTCTCTGAGATTAGTATCATAGATACAAAAATGCTGATTGAACGCAATAGTTGACATGAGATATATCTTTTTGCGAAAAATTATTGATTATACCGACTTTAATTCTAGTTTAATTTTTTGAATTATTTTTTATAGCGTTGTAATATTAAATTAAAGACTATTTTTCGGAAATAAATAATTATTTCAAAATGTCTTCTGTACGTGATTTAAATTGACGTCATTGTACTATTTTCTATTCGCGTAGAACAGCTATAAGTATAATGTTATCTATACATGAAGTAGGAGAGATAATAGCGCTTGGGAAACTTTGATATGAATATGTATACAAGCACAATATTAGGTTTCACTGATATTTTTGATATTAATTATTAATGTATACAAGTACCTATTACATTTAAATTAACGAAAGTTTGTTAAAAAGACTAGAACTTTCACACTAAATTTTATCGCTAAAATTATTTAGACATCTGAATATTTTAATTTAATATTTATATAAATAATAATTAAAAAATTCAAATTATTTATATATAATGTAATACACTGAGAATTTGTAATTTTTACAGAATGATACAACTATAAAAAAAATGAATGCAAAAGATAATATCGCAATAAATTAATATCTCAATATTCAAAGCTGCAGATGCATATTTTTATTTCTCTATTGTTGATATTGTATTTAAAATATGTCTAACACATATAAGGACTAACATTTACTTTATTCACATAATTAATTAAAATTTAACAATGGTATTATTAACTCGCTGAAACGTGAATAGAATATCGTTTTTCCCTTCAATGCGTAGTTTGTTGCGTAAGCCGCTCGGACATAGAAAGCGCCGCTGGCATTAAACTTCGTTATCGCGTTCGCGCGTCTATTTTTCCGCCTACTTTTGCGAGGTATCGGCGAATTTTTGCTTGGCCTACTTCGTCTTATCGCGTACTACTGTAGGAGGACTATGTCGGACTCGGTCGGATAATTTGTGTCCCTCTCCCTTACTCGACCGCCGCCGTCACCGCCTCGTCGTCTACGCCTTGTCATTGAAAGTGTTCAAGATCTAGTGCAGAACGCAGCTGCATATTATGCTGCTGCTGCACACGCCACGCAAAACGTCTCCCACGAGATTATTATTGAGTACCACGCTCGCACGATGGCTCCATTGCCCTTTGCGCCTTCAGTCAAGGATTGCGATTGAAAATTTTTACAGTCGGATTTTTTTATAGTCAGATAAGGCAAATACTTTCGCAATATGCATGTTGTAACATGCGAATTTGTCGAGAACGCAATAATGTTGTATTTAAAATTTTATCTTATGAATGCAATTGTATCTATTGTACTATACTATTTTTCTCAACGTTCACATTGCATGTACGTGTATCTAAATCGAAATACAAATATATGTAGAGAATTATTATCGATATTTTTCGGTTAAAAGCGAATAGAATTATGTTACCGCTTCGCTTGAAATTGTCGTAGAATATTCGGCCTGAATGTCGTAATGGATAATCCAACGGACCGAATTATATTTCTCGCAATGTAGAGTAGGCGGGTGATAAAATCTCGGGCTTCGCCCTAGAAACCTTAGAGTCGATTGTTACGTAATGATGTCTTTACATGCACGATTTTTTTCAAAGTTATACGAAAAATTAAAAAGTCGTTATGTGTCACGAAATGAAGATGAAGTTGTTGATACTTATCATTTTCGTCGTTGTTGACAATCAAGAAAATTATTCTTGCTATTTAGATATGAAATAAATGTCAACATGAAGTTAAATGTCTAAGGCTTTATAAAACCAAATATCTAAAGTACTTTTTCCACGATATAAAATAAGTACGTTTAGGGAATGATTTGTTGAACAAATTACTTAACAATTTTTTATCATTTATATGAAGAGGAAATGATCATTTTCAGTGTATTATTATGCAAAATTGGAAATATATTATACTTTGAATTCATATAAGTATATATCTAAAAAACACATAGTTCAAGAAATTTACATCTCTATACGTTTTTATTCAGAATTGATTTACAAATAATAGTCATCAAATACTTTTTATTATTTTTTTATTATTAATATTTTTATTATATTTTATTCCAAATTATTACAAGATATAAAGTAATTATTTATAAATAGGAAAAAAGTTATTTTTAATAAAAATAGAAATATCACAGATATATACTCCAATTGCGAGACATACCTATTTCAAACACGCAGAAAAGAGTTTCTTCTAACTAAAAAAAAAAAAAAAAAAAATTCTGCATTATAAAACTTCATCATTATTCAAATAATGTTGCGTTAATTTATGGCGTTTGTTTCTGATCCTGTTTATGTTTTTATTGGCGAATGTGCATCGCCTGGAATTTCCGACTTGGAGTGCGACTTATTCCTTGAAATTACGTAACGTTTAACGTAAAGAAAAGCGCAACTTGACTGTGACCTACAGCGAGTGGCAAGTACGCGCGGAATCCTTGTCTGCCTTCTTTAAGTCGCCGAGAAACGGCGCCGACCTCAGTGCCAGGGGTATGGCATGCATATACATCGAGGCTATCCCCGACAACGACTTCTGGAACGAGACTCCTATTCGCTATAGGTGAACGTTTTTTCTTCTATCGCGGGAGCGTGCGCGCGCGAGCGTATACGATTCAAGGATTCCAAACGCCGTCTGACCCAGATCTTCGTTAAACTTCGACCGTGCAGTTGCAGCCGCGTAAACAGGTCGGCTCTAGCACGATGATTTGTCGTTTTACTCCGAGTAAAGTGAGAACGAAAAATATATCATATATATATAATCATATAAATGCAACGACACGAAAACTGGTACACCTTGATCATCGTCTCTCGAGATTTAATTCTTCCATAATCCGTTTATAAATATATTGTGGCAAATTCTTTTCTTAGAAAATACCTTACTCGTTTTATTTCTAAATCAAAACTAAATTTAAATTTTCAACGTAAGTTTCTGCGCGGTAATCATATTTTTCTCTTCTGGCTACAATTATATAATAATACATATTGTATATATTATTTAAAAATATTATTTATATGCAAAACAATTATTTTATATTTGGATAATATATATATTTACTTTTCATGTATATTTTTTAATGGTAAAAATTTGGAATACAATTGGCGTCAAATTAGTTAAAGTTTGTTTTCTATTTTATAACTTTTTATACCCTATATCGTGATCATACGTAATAAACAGTGTTGTATTCATATACGAGTTTTAAATTGAAATTGCACCGCGTTTGTCGTGCAGGATATTTCGCAAACGAGATGTCTACATACCAACGGGAGACTTTATTCTTCGAGTAACTTGCGCGAGGACTTTGCGCGCGCGCATAGCACAAGTTCCTTGTCCGTCATACGCTGTAAATCAGCGGCAACAAGGTTGTCATTTTTTTCTACTTTTCTACGAGTCCACCTTGCGCACGAACAATGACTCCTTGCCTTGTGCGCAATTGTGAATCATCGCGTAATATCCTCCGACCTTACTCGATAGGAGGAAAACGAAACATCTTGCAGTCAATAATTAAGGGCTTCACAGATTTTTAGATTCTTTTACGATTGTATATTGTGATTGTATATTTATTTATATCTTTTTCATGTTATCAAAATATATAAAAAAATATTTTAATATATTTTTATAATATATAATATATTATAATATATAATAATTATATTATAATATAATATACATTTAATATTTCAGATATATATATTTTATATATTCTAATATTTGTGAATAAATAATTAAGTAAATATGTGTGTTGTTTGAATATTTATTTTAATATATATATATATTTTACAAATACATAAAATATTAAAAAAATATGCGTTACTATACAGAGAAGTTTATAAATATAATGCACTTTGCACATAATAATAAATCCTGCATACTTTATATATATATATATATATATATATATATATGTATAAACCCTTGTAAACACAAGATACCATAGTTATGCGAAATTATATTTTAAATAACAATTTTAGAGAAACAGGCTCATCAAACGCGAATGAAACTCGGCCGTTAATAACTAGACGTAATGCAATGCAATCTCTCATGTATATTTAATAGTCGTTCCTTGAACAATGTGGCAAATACTCATTGTCGATACGTTTACGACTACATTAACAATCACGATATCGCGCAATTGACAGTTAATACGATCTCACGTTGCGCAATGTCAATTATATAAACTCGCACGTGGATGAGAGTAAAAAATTTCTGCCGTGAGGTGTCGTGAAACAGGACTTTATTCTCTATCAATCGACAGTCTTGGTCATCCACATCGTCGCTTTCCACCACGGGCTCGCATGAAGAAGCTCTCTCCGTCAATCGAATCGCAAATAGAGCATGCACATCGTGCACGAGAGAGAGGACCCTTTGGCACGCGTTGGCCAAGAATCCCTTCGTGTGAACTCGCTGAAAGCTCCGAGCTTTGCACTCGTTATGTCGTTATATTCCATAGACGATATATCGGTTTTTATACATTTAATAATAGAAACTCAGAATATATAATCAATCTTAAAATAGTTAAAAGATTTTCTTTTTTTATAAGTAATTTTTTGTGATTGATACTCTTGTATAAATCTCAAAGATGATAAGGCATTTTGCTAATATTATCTTTTTTATTTGAAACATTATGTGTACCAGGAAATGTTGTAGCAGAATAATATACTTACATTAAAAGCAAAAATAAATTCTCTTGATTATCCAAGACTTTATTTACCGTTTATTGTTTTAGTCTTGGTCAATTTTACGATCGTATATTAATATCCATAACGAAGAAATATAAAAATCTTAAAATATTTCTACAAAATAAAAAAAGAAAGAAAATATTTAACCTCGTAACGTTTGTAAGCTTATAATATTATTTAATGCCTTATATTAATAATTTAATAGATATTATCTTATTTTTAGATTTTACTGGATTCAATCTGGATATTCGCACGACTACGAGGTCAGCATTCGCCAACGACCCTTTCGTTTTACCCTTAGGAGGAATTTAACTATCGTGGAGTCCGGACAACCTATTTCATCTCTAGTGAGTATCTCTATCGCTTCGAGAGATCATATGCGTGTACACGCGTGTGTGTAATACACCCGCAACGTCTGTCTTTCTCCTTCTCATGTCAGAGTCATGTACGCGTACACACACACACACACACACACACACACACACACACACACACACACACACACACACACACACACACACACACACATATATATATATATATATATACACGTAATGCACGCACGTATAGTATAGTCGAGCACCAAGCGGCGCAAGGAGAGATCGGAACTACCGACTGGAGGTGGAAGGGAGTAGGGGAGAGAAAGAGGAGGAGGAAGAGAAGGAGGGTTAGGTAGTGTAGTATCGGTCATTACCTCCGCCGCGTAACTGGGTCAGTCGTCACATAGCGCCTCTCTCGGTTCGCTCACACCGACTGCACGATTTGCAGTGTTCTCTTTCTCTCTCTCTCTCTCTCTCTCTCACACTCTCTTTCCTCATCTTCCCTCCCTTCCTCACTCGTCGCCCACCTTCACCGCACGCGACCCTCTCGCTCTTGCATATGCCACCCGCGCAACGCACGTTCCTTCACGCGCGTTTTCCTGCCTGCCTCCTTCCCTTCCGCCGCCGTCTCCCTCCTTTCCCCCTTGGCCTTCTGGCAGCCCCTCATCGGTCGAAACCTTCCGTGCGATTCTCGAAGCGGCCCCAGGGAGGTCAGACCTTGGATCCGAGGGAAGCACTGACTGTGCGGAAAATATCCATCTTCCCTCGCAGCATCCGCGCGCAACTCGTGTTTTTTGCGAGAGATGCAATTTTGAGATTATACTCGTTTTTTGCGAGAAAAGGAAAGAAAACTCTTGAAGGGCTTTCGAGTCCAGGGGACGATTATCGTGATTGTGATAACGCGGAAAGAATTATGAGTTAATCTCTGCGTCGAGATTATATTATTATTGCACGGGATTGGTCAGCTGACAATAACGTGACGTTTGTATTATACAAAGGATTTAAAAGAGTCCCGACAAATCCTTTGTATTATGCGAATGCCGTTTTATTAATATAATAATAAATATAAAAATATGTATTATTTTATATTAATAATTTACGATTATTATCGAGAGAATTAATCGTATAAAGCAAGTTGTCATGCTTTTTAGGCAACACAAAAACTTTTTTTTTTAGATGCATCTTTTATTGTAGTTTTATAGTTTTAATGTTAATTATATCTGTAATAATTTAGAAGATTGATTAGCCTATTTTAATATGTCGTATCGTGTTATATTATGCAGCAAATTAATTTTAGTTTAGCTACTATATTTATATTTTTATTTATCAGCGATAAGAGAAAGAGAGGTATTTCATAATCTTTCTTCAGAATAAATTATTTAGAATTCTGTCAGATTTTATTAAAAATTATGATCACCCAGCTGACGTTAGCATTTTTATGAAAAACGCGCAGGTGTTATACTGGTAAATTTACTGTCCTATAATAGAAGAAATACGGAGTCATTGGTGAGTTTATTTTATCATATACTAAGTCTTTCATCATATACATTTTGCGCATGTTTTTACCTCACAAGTCTGACATACAAGAACTATTTTTGCTCGACTACATTCATAATGAGGGGTTAAAGAATCAACCTTTTACGGTAGACCTTTTTGGATAAGTAAATAAAAAATATTTAAAAAGTCTCGTTTTTACATTAATTTGTTGACAAACTTTTATTCGTGTATATTGGTAAAAAAAATGCAATTATTTTATACGTACAAAATATAAAAGTTATATACTTTTTATTGTGCTTATTTGCTATTTATTATAGTTTATTTGATATTTATTATTGCTTATTATTTTTAATAGTAATAATATTTAATAGTATTTTTAATAATAACAAATATTTAAAAGATCTTTTTAAAAGATTATTTAATGCAACGAATTATTCTCTCATCCGTAAGCAGAGAAATTGAGGTCTATCGTTCTAACTTTGAAATTTGTAAATACTTTTGTAGTGATTCCACTTATGCTATTAAAGTTTCTCGAGGGTTTTTAACAATAAATTTAGGCCAAGACGGGTACGTAAAAGCGTCTGTGTTCGATGTTTTGCCAAAATGCACGTTTTGCAAGTTTTAGAAACATCTCGCTGGAAAATGTTTCTCACATTTCAACTGCTTGATGCATCTAGCTGTCTAAAATAGAATCGATTGAAATTTCGCAATTTACGGTTTCAACTTGTTGAATAAATACAGAATTTAATTATATGAAAAAAGTAAAACATAATAAATTCCCAAATTTATTTTTCATAAAACAATTATCGTAATTATAAATGTAACGTACTATTATCGCGATAGTATTTCTAGTAGAAATGAAAATATTCCCTTTCATACTGAGATTCATACTGACCTGCACTGATATATTCCAAATAAATAACAACTAGTAGTTAAGTAAAGTTTAAAATATTTATAAATGTATAACATAAAACTTAAGACTTACCCCAATGCGATGCGTAGCGATGGAGTTGTTGTAGTAGTACACAGCGCTGATCTGTAAGATACAAATATATCCAAATTACGTATACAAACAGTGTGCTCCAAGTAATTAACATTTGAAAAAATAATTATTGAGAACAATAGAAATTATTTATTTCATCTTTGATGATATTTAATTTAAAAAATATAATATTTAATTTCCGAGACAAAAGATAATTTTTATGAAACATGGTAAAAAAATCTGATTTTTTATTTTAAAATTATTTAAAAAATTTAAATAATTATAAAACCTCAAGAATATTGAAATATGTACATATTATTATATATAAATATTTTACCGTAAATATTTTTAAAAATTTAAAATAAAATCTAACATGCTTTATATGCATTATATTTTACTTATAATGTATACTTATAATATAAAAAATAAATTACTATCGTAGAGATAAAGGCGCAATTAATTTTGCAAGTAATACAAAGAAATAAATTATAATCTCTGTTTATCCTCCTTATGGTTACTGCTTCATCATCGCTGACGTATCTCCCCGCGGACCTCCTTCTCTTCTCTTATTCATTTCTTCCTGGTTTTTCAAGGTATTCACAAGATATTTACTAAAATACAATTAATTATGATGATCGTACACCCTAATCGTCAGAATATGACAATTGCATGACAATTTACACGGTACTCCCGATATTAATTATGATATGTATTTTATTATGTTACGGAAGAATAACGCGAAAAAATTCTGTACTTGCCGCGATGCTATCTTTGTCGCTAACAGATAATATGTGCTTGAATTTTAAGATGACTTTACCGTCTAGTGTAGTTACAACATACATGCGAATAAATATAAGAGTTAAAAATATATTTGGATATGATACTCGAAAATGTGTCACCGTGTTGTTGACTGTTCACGCAAAAAAGATCTTGATAGAACAAACTACATAAAAAGTACATGTTTTAACAAACCACCGAATTCTTACTATGCAGACAAGCATTGAAATAGTATGACTGTCCTAGTTAAATGCGTCATAGCGCCATACGTGTCAAATTCTATTTTATATTCCAGACTTTCGTTAATAATCAAAATTTGAAAATAATATATGCAATATCTCGATACCGTTCAATACCACGCGAATCGAATTAATTGCTGATGGTAATCGTATGGGTCAGTAATCGTTAATTATAATGTTAACGTCGGATTTTTTTACGCGCGTATTCTTAATTGATGCATGATTCGTGAATAATACAGAGAAATCTAATTGATTGAATTTTTTATTTACATTATTCACGAATTATAAACGAATATGCGCATAGCATAAAAATTATACGGAATAATCGCGCTTGAGATTTTCTACTACTCACCGCGATCGTATTTCGAGAGATAACGTCATGATAGAACAGCTCCTTCTCGCTCGAGTCTCGCCGCACGAATGACAACAAGACGACCGCGTGTAAACAACAGTGAGCTATACGTACGTAGTAAAATTCGGCGCTCGCTTTGTTGTCATTTAACACGGTCACCTCTGTGTGTCGTCGTAGTATCTCTCGAAACACGGTCACGGCAAGTACGAAGAGATGTACGTTACGCGATTATTTCCTTACGATTAATACAATTAGCGATTACCAATCCGCGTGAGTAACCAATCTGTGCGCGATTATCATCTCTTGACCAGCAATTTGATCAACTGCGGAGATTTATTAAGTTGCCAATTTTACTTCCGAATTTTTCGTTCGTTGTGACGCATTTAAATAGTAAGTGTAGTTGTATTTGACTACACAGTCATTTTTAATATACTTGTCGATGTAATAAAAAGTTGACGTTTATACATCGCTGTGTTAAAACAATTATTTTACGTATTTTAATTTGTCTGATCGAGTTCGTGCGAATAATCAACAACAATATAATTATATACTTTCGGTATCACATTTTATAGATTTTTATCTTTAATCTTAGCTTTTATATTTATTTACTTATGACATGAGATAGTAAAGCATTAAAATGCAACTATTTGTTAATAAAACAGATAATCTAATAACAAAGATAGTGAATTTCGTCACATGATTCTAGGAGTTATCGAATCGTAGTTTTTACATTACTTTCCCGTAATAATAAGGTGCGTGTTCCGTGCGATTGCTATCGAGACGTACAAAAAGCTATACGATCGTATTCTGGCGATTAGTACGCGTGTGATCATAATTAACAGTGTTTTCGCAAATATTTTGTGAATACCATGAAGGAGCAGCAAAGAATGAAGAAGAGATTTCAGACGACGCGACCATAGGGTGAGCAGAATTTATAATTTACTTATTATTTGTTTATTGCAAAATTAATTGCTCGTTTATCTCTGCGATAATGATTTATTTTACGTTATACAATATAATGCATATAAAATATTCTATAGATTTTTTACTTTTAAATTCTATAAATATTTTTAATAATATATTTGTAATAATTGATTTTTTTATATAGACATATATATATATATATATATATATATATATATATATATATATATATATATATATATAATATATTTCAATATTGTTTAAAGAAATTTAGAATACATTTATATTATTTTTCATATAAAAATTAAATTTTTGTTTATCACATTTTAGAAAAGGTTATATATAATTTTTTTTTTTGGAAATTATGTAATGTATTGTTTTTATCTTTTTTAAAAGACAAAAAATCCACTTTACACGCAATAATTATTATATTATTTTGAGCACTTTGCTTTATACATAATCTGTATTTGTATTTTATAAATCAATCTCTACTACAATTCTGCATTTTGCGCATCGTATCGGTGAGTTAACATTCTGTAACAATTTAACAATTTAATGTGTATATAAATTACCATTTATGGCCATCTCTTCAGGTCTGTTTAGTATTACTACATTTCAAGTTTTCGCTTGAAGAACATTTCAAACCTCAACGATGTCCGTAGTTACATTTTTTTTCCTCCTATTATTAGGTACGCTGCAATTTCTTGTGTCGTAAACACGCGTAGTTTCTGAAGAAATAGCACCGTCACATTGCATAATCCACATGTGACGTGTTCGACTTAACACTCCCTCGCATGATTTATTACCCATTAAATCACTAACAATAATAATAATAATAATATTTATAATATGAATATCGAATAATAAAGTATACAATTGATATTATAATACTTATTATAATTTTATACCTACATAATTATATCTCTCCAACTTTTATTATCATGAATTTTTAAAAATGAATTTTTATAAAAAACACCGCATTAAGTTATCCTTGAAATATTGTTCGTGAAAAATTTCACAAAACAAGTAAACGCGCAATACCTGGATTGCACCGTAAAGGATGTGTCCAAGGCTCGCCGGTCGTTGATCAAAGTTTAAATGCACCATGCACGCATATACGTGAAACCGACGGTCCACGTGACACGTATTCGCGGAGGTTCGCCAAGAAATATGCGCTCGGCGCATTTCGTTATGCAACCAGCCGGTCGAAGGACAACCCGGTGCACAGTTTGCGATAGCAATTATGCTCCACAAGCGGAAGAGCGGATCGTTGACAAGTGCAGGAGGGGGGAGGGGTATGCACCGCCGCCGGCTAGGGGGAAAACCGGCCGGCTAGGGGGGCGAATGCAGGCAGAATGGGAGGAGCACCGTGGACTAATTCACGGTGGCATTAGAGCATTTGCCGTACGAATAGGTATCGGCAACGGTAATAATAGTAACGACATGGCGCCTACGATCGACAGATCCGCGAAGATAATCAGATCCGAGATCGAGAAAATCCGCCATTATTCTGACGAATTATTTTTCACGCGAAAATCTTGGCAACTGTCTTTATGAATTACGTTGTGTTTTATCGATTAATTCCGACGTCTCAACGTGTGAGAGTTATATTTCAGATTTTTATAATTTTTTTTGTTTCCTTTTTATGAGGAGTTGGAGAGTCTATAATACTTTTATACGCGCGAAAATTTATCGATGAGTTTATTTCGATGCGATCGAGAGGAAGTTTGAGTCGCACATGCGATCTTTGAAAAGACATGAATTTTCTATACGACGTTCGTGCCAAATAAGTTCGCGAAGCGAGATAAAATGGATATGACGATACAGTCGCACGGTTATCTTCGATCGAGAGTAAAAACCTTCGAAGAAAGTTACGAGAATGGGTTACAATTGAGAATCCAAGCGATCGTTTATATTCTTCAATGAAATATCGATAGATTCTCGATTTTCTTTTTTTCATATAGTTACCTATTCATTCAATAAGATTCTGTATGTTAAAAAAATAATTATCGTACATAAAAATTATATCAAAAAATTAACCACAGTATGTATGTTGCTTTTCTAGAACTTTGCTCGTTGTACGTAATTAAAGCAAGATTCCAGTGTGTTAAGAAATGTTGAAGATCTCGTCGTGGAAAGAAACTTTGTAGAAATTATAATTAAACGTGTAAATTCACGGTATTTACAACGTAAATGGCTTATAATTAGCAAACGTAGCTAATCGACTTTGCGACCTTATCACGCCGGTAACAAAGTCTTAAAACTCTTAATAGGATCAAGCAGCATGAAGCTTTTAAAGCTTCCGTGCGTTGTCAAAGGGGCAAATTTCAACGATCGATGATTGTCATGGCATTATATCTTTAAAATAAAGTTTTACGTAATCCAAAATTTATGAAATTCCGCCGAGTATTATAGACAAATGCATGTATGTACATATTTTATTTCAAAAATCGCGCAAATGCAACTTTAAAACCGATATGCGCATTGAATTATCTTTCGAGACATGACATTATAATTTTTAATGTTCATTTGTGTGAGAGACGATCATCTTTAATATTTTATAACGCAAATAACAACATATAAATAGAACGTGATACAATTACATATAATTACATATTGCTGAAGAATAAGTAGCAGCAATTATTAAAAATATATTAGCAAGTTGCAATAAATAATACAAGTTTGCAATAAAATAAAAATATGTGCGTTTATCATATGTATACATTTTTCTGTGCGGAATAAGTTTTTTTGTTATCTATTTAACATTCTCTTATTGATAAAAGTTTATTTGACAAAAATTCTAAATCAGAAGTTTTTCGAAAAAGAAACTGAGGGGAATGTAATCTAAAGCAATAAAAAAACTTAAATGCTTCAAGAATATTTCTCTTTTTATCAAAATAGATTTTTTCTATCGGATCACCTTCGTGTAAGTTTTTAATTATTGAGTAATCTTTAATTAATTCTTAATTAAGAGGTTTAAGAGGTTGATTCATATATCATTAAAACGGTCGGATGAGCGAACAGCGGAAGCGTGCCGGTACTAAAAGTTTATGTTTGACGTGGCCATAAATATCCTCACGCGCAAACCACTTCAAATTCGCGGACTGTTTAACGTGAAGTGTAACGTCGCGTCATGTTAAATATAACATTTCGATTAAAAATTCGTGGTGTTTAAACGCTATCGAATAAACAAAACTCCAGAGAAAAATAATAAATTTCTAAAATACGATTTACATGCGCCCCGAATAAAATAAATAAAAGCGCGAGAAATAGACTCTAGAGAATAAAACCAAGAGTAAATTAAATATCGCATATATTCGAAATTTGATCTCTCGTGATATTTCGATATGGTTACATTTTAACCTTTAGTTAATCGCGTGAGATTTAATTAACCAAATTTCATATCTTGAATAAAATAAATTACTCGAAATTTTCTAAGCAAGAATATAAGATTTTTTACTTCTAATTTAGCAATTGTTATATAATAAAAAAAATGTAATGAAATATAACAACTTGTCAACGTGAAAAGAGTTTAATATAAAAATTTGTGAAAGATTCTAAAGAGACACATTATGTTTGAAAAAATAAGTTTTACCCTCCTGTTACATATATAGGTATATATCGTATATGCAAGCACATGTTGATTCCAACCAAATACGCAAGATACATAATCATTGCACAAATTATCGACAAAAATTCACATCTAGGCTAAATGATACCGTGAAAATTGACCTTTACGTGTGTAAGAGATGTATTTTAAAAGCGAGCACGAATTCCGTCGAAATGGGACGCGACCCCGGAAACGTCATCGAGACGAATTTGCATTCGCTGCTCATAACATAAATATCCGCGAAAGGTCTTAAATCGCGGACAGTGCTGAATTCTCGACGTGTTGTGATGTACGGCCGTGTCAAAATTGCGAACACAGTGCGATTAACGGGTTCGAAAGCGTCGCATATCGGTATTACTAGGGGCATTCTAGGGCAAAGGTTGAGGAACGCCGGCCTCGCACGGTAGAACGAAAGCCGCAACCCTCCACGGAGGGCCGCCTCTCCTTTTCATCTCCTTCTTCACCCACCGCCCTCCCCCCCCCGCACCCTTGGCGGGTTTATCTCTCTCTCCCTCTCTCTCTCTCTCTCTCTCTCTCTCTCTCTCTCTCTCTCTCTCTCTTTCTTCCTCACGCGTACTCTCCTTCCTTCTTGTTCTCGTCTCCTCCCCGTTTTTTTTTCTGCCTCTTTTCATCGTGAGTTCCCCCGTCCAACTTCCTCCTCCTTCTCCTCCTCTTTACCCTTCCTTCCCTCCCTCTCCTCCTTCGCTTACGTACGTACGTCAGGCGCGGTGCGCTCTCTTCGTGCTTTCGTCCGACCTACCCCAATATCCCTCCTCCCTTTTCCCCCTCTCCCCCTCTTCATCTCGCCATTCTCGCCATTCGTTTTTCTCTTTCTCTCCTTCGCGATATCCCGATACTCTCCTCCGCCTTGGCGTCTCTCACGTCGACATTCATGCAGCACTCTTCCCTGCTTACCCTCTCTTTCTATTTCTGTCTTCTTCGCTCTCTATCTATTCGTGCCGCAACGTTATTTTCTCTCCATCACTCCGTAGCTGATTGTTAGTGAACCGCCTATGACAATGCGCATGTACGCTCGATCGATGTTTTGATAAAGTCACTACGTTATTTTAAGTGGGAAACGATAATGAAAGTTTTCTTAAACCGAGAAACTCAACGGTTAGCGATTTTCTTTGATAAAATAATAAGATTATGTAAATTTACAATCGCTCCAATCTTGCATCTATCTCTAATTGCGAATTTACATTCGATAAAATTAACAAGTTTTAACTTTTTGGTATCGCATAATTAATTTGCTGCAGTATAAATTCCTTTTCACGATGATTAGAGCTTTAATATTTTCGCCCCTACTTATGTGCTTTCGATTAAACTGATTGAATTGCGATTCAGCGATTCGCCAAAGAAATCTATCTCGTAAACATCAGATCGAGGGTTCTAGGACACTGTATATATACGCGATGCAATGTTAACGACATCTTTCCGGTCACGGATGATCGACGTAACGGTTAATGCGTTAATCGAGGTAAGCGCACGTATAAAAATAATTCGACCTACCCCAAGCAACCACCACCACCACCACCGCCACCATCATCACACTTTATCATCTCTTCGTATTTTTTTCTGTTCTCCATCGGTTATCTCTCATCAAGCCATCTCCCTTTTACTTTCGCTTCTTTACTTCGTGAAGTACCAGTTCGCGAATACTTTGTACCTGGTAGCTCAATCGTGCAACGTGACATCGTCGACCACTCAAGGATCTCACTTCCATCTCGGAGATGGGAATTTTCTCGAGAAAAGGAAGTATGTAGGTCGTAGAATCGAAACGAACCGGACATGGAAGTACGAGTATCCCTTTGAACAATGCGCGACAGTTGAAAAGGTCATACATCAATAATTTATGAGCCGCTCTCTCGAATGTCTTTTTCGAATGAGACATCGCTGAGACAATTAAAGGGGGTCATAGATCGTGCGTCATCAACGGGAAGTAAGAAAGGTGAGGAGAAAAGGGAAGGAGGGGCTATGGAACGGTTCGCGTTTAGACAATTCTGTCGCGTTTCCCATTTGCTTGTTTCCGCGTTTCCCTTGACGTAGACGGAACTTATTGCGCTTACTTGTAATACCGGCGGTGAACTTGCTAAACATCGAACGAGCTGCTACGCCAAACTGTGTTTTTAGTGCCGTCTAAATCTTGGCTTTGCGAATAATACGTGACTAATGCTCGCGAAAGTTGTCCGGTCGGTAAAACGTCTAATGGAGTCTCAGTGTTATTTATACAAAATTTCATAGCAGCTAATTAACTCTTACTCCGTATTGTTATTTTTGGCACCTTCTAACTGTACAGGTGGGTCAGCGAATTTTCGGTAAGTTTATTAATATGTAAAAGTGTTTTCAAAAATCTGAAAAAATGTACATACTTTTTGTATATATTCTTTGAACATTCTAAATAAAGACTAAAATAATAAATATATTATTTTATGATTATTTGTTTTCGAGAAATTGACGTTGTTAGAAAAATCACAGACAAAAATGACCCATCAGTAAGGAGTAAGGGTTAATCAAGATGATTTTTACAAATTAAAATTACGAGTATATATATTTTTTATCAAGTTACAGAAATCATAAGATTCATAAAATGTGACTTTCAATCTGTACACATTTTTATATTGAATTTTTATTTAAATTTTGATACAAAAAATAATTTTTTTTGCAAAACGAATTATGTCCTAATTACAATTGAGTACAGATAAATTGAATGCAAATGCATAAAGATTTATCTATTAATGCAAATTAATGAAACTCGAATAAATTTGATAAGCATAAAAATGTTTATGACCTATTTTAGTTATTGTATAATGCACATTTCATCTTTTTTTTCTTTTCTTTTTCATGTCTTTTCATATTTCTTTGCCCTTTTCTTTTATTCTCTCTTTCATACTTTACTACGAGTATTGACTTCTTTCAAGAATCTCTTTATCCGTGGACTGTGCGCATAAATAAGCTTCTTCCTTTACACAAACAATCTTAAAAGATTGAAAAAAGATTTAAAGTATCGATAAATAAGATCTATGATAGTTTTCAAAAGCATTCACAAAGTTTTGTATCTAGCCTTTAAATTCATTTATTTGTAAATAAAAAATGTACCTCTTTCCTTTTCGAATTTTTTAGAGTATGTAAACTAAAAAAATAACAAAAAAATAGGGTTAGAATTCCTAATCGAAAGATTAAAAATCACAATATATTTAAAAATTACTTTTAAAATATACATTTGAAATGATGCACAGAAAGCATGAAATAATCCACAGAATAAAGTTTCATATTTATTCGAATGTATATTTTCCTCAAAATTGATCAACATGAAAAATGTTAATTTCGTACTGTTAAGGATATCGTAGATACATTTAATATTTGTGAAAACATCATCATTGAGGTCCCAATAAATATTCAATAAAACGATGCAATTGAAAAAAATATGAAATTATCGATTCATAAAAACCCATTTTCCTCGATAAAAAAGTATGTCGAATTAGCATCTCGTGCAAAGATATCGATTCTAGTTGCTCAATTCGACGAGAGATTCCATTTCTAAAGATTCATGCGATATCATCGGGTGTGTAGAGGGAGTGGCATTGCGGTAACGAGGAGCAATTCAAATGGCACGGTTATAATCCTGCAAGTGGAGTTGGCTAGAGAGAAGCCTCTGGTCTGATAAAGTGTCTATTTTCGTGAGCGTAAAAGCCGCCTCCTCCTCTACGCCGATGCGGCGCGGCGCGGCGCGGCGCGGCCGGCGCTCTGCGTGAGCAGAGTCGCGCCACAATGCATGCTGACCCATATTCGGGTCGTTGCTATTTCAGATCCATCCTTTCCATAGAGGAAGGTCGTCGGACTGCGCGCGCGGCGAGTTACGTAACCGCGCCTTGTTTTTTAGCGGCCGCGCTGAAACGCGCGCTGCTCTTTCTCGATTTTTCGCTCGCTCGCGATTGGAGAATGGCGTGTTACATTAGACCGTCTCGTAATCATCGGCTAACAAACAAGTTGGCTTTTTATTCGATTTGAAGATTTATTTTTTTCCACGTGAAAATATATATTGAGGGAGCTCACCGATCATTATATATATTATCGTATTTTCTTCAAATTAAAACTGTAAATTTTTTTGATAAACTAACTTTACATAAAATTCTGTTGTAAAATAAAATTTGCTCGAAATTAATTAAAAAATATAATTTTATTATAGTTATATTTTTTTCTTCTGTGTTTAATAAATTAGAAAGTTTTCGTTTTTAATCAAAATTAAATGTTTCGACACTCTTATAACAAAAATTGACTTTAAATTTTGGTTAAAAAAATCTGTAATCAAAAAGACATTTAATGATTTCGAAACGTAGGAATATTTCATACTTGAATCGCATGCCTCTTGGTGAAATTTTGAAAGTGTCATTCTGAAACTACGATTTCTCCGAGTAATTTGTTTGATATAATTAAATTTTGCAATAATTAATTACAGCATATGGACACACGAATCAATGTTCATTGCCATTATATTTACGAATATCTTTCATCGCAACCATGTTTTAATAATTTCTTTATTTGCATTACATTACATTATCCACAGGAATATTCTAATTACATTACACTGAAATAATCAATATTTTCAAAGTAAAATTTCTCTTTTCGAAAAAGAAAATAGAACATATCTTTAATTTGAAATAGAACAATAGTGTAAAATTGTAATCATTCCTATAAGAATAAATTTCCATCACAAACTCGCTGTCTGACCATTGCTACATTTTACTACTGATATTTCCATTACGGACTTTTCTTATGACTACAGTTTCGCTTAATAATTTTTAAAATTTATCATTTCAAGTATAAATAAGTTAATCACGATGGCGAGAGCAGCTATTATCTTAAAGTCAAAGATAATTTGTCAAATTATGTAAGACTATATATTATATATACAGATTAAATCGCGTTTTCGAGAAAAATAATATATAAATATATTTTTAATGATTGCAGTAAAGTGTTGTTTTACATAACATCGGTTGCAGCATAATTCTTTAATAATTTATTTAATTATGTATATATACAAATCCAAGTAATATCGATCGGTATTCGATCTTTGCGCTTTCGTCAATGATTTCACGCTACATCGCACAAGCGAACCGTGTATTATGCAGCGATGTGCAGAAACGATAAGGCGCAGTCAAGCCAGTTTTACCTTGAACGTAGGCCTTAAAGACTATAATCTAGGAAAACTCGTTTGACATGTGTATATTGAACTACTCGATTCACTTATGAACGCAACGTGCATTATACACTGTGTCAGATTTTGAAAAAGCATCAATTTAAATCGTTGCCTTATCTTCATTATCGGTATTTTCATAAATCGCGTTTAACATTGTTCGCTTGTCGCTGTGACAACGCAAATTCTCGCTTACGTATCTCGTTTATAAATATCGTATCGTGAGTTTCATTTGTAACCGTTTGATTCGTTATCTCGAATACCAGCGATCGCGCGAAATATTGCGCGAAATTCATTGCGTAACCAATCGTTTATTACAACGAGGAAATTTTTCTATTTTTTTTTACATTTTTGCATGATTTTTTCGAATGAATTTCTTACTTAATATCATTATTAATAGTTTTATTTGTGAATATGTTCCCTTTGTTATTATTTGATTCGTATATTAAAACTTTTCGAAAAAGAAAATAGAACATATCTTTTATAAAATCTATAGATAAGATCTGTTTTATAATTTATTGGGATAAAATATAAAAAATAAAATTCAACTATATTAATTCTCTCCCTCTTACTCAAATATTTTTAAATGCATTATTTCCTTGAAATTTTTTTATCAAACATAAAACAATCTTATTCAAACATTTTCAAATGAGAATAATTTTATTATGAGAGAGCGAGAGAGAGAGAATTAAACTATTACTTTTTCTTATTTTTAGATTGCTTTTAATCGCGTATGTTTATTTTTGTTTTGCCCGGAAATGTTTGAAATCGCTTTAGACCTCGATCGTATAGCAAAGCCTCGCAAAGCGCACAATGAGATATCACAAGACGCGAAGAGAAATCTCTCGAGATCTTTGTGACTCTGTGCATTCGGTACGGCGCCAGTGTATAGCGCGTCGAATCGAGCGATCATTAATCGCTCGACCCTCGCTCCGGCTCCAGTGTCGCCGCATCCGCTGCACTTTCTCTCCCGCCGCGGGCGGGCGAGCGAGCGACCATGTGCAGTCGTCGTCGGTCGACGGGCGCTCGCACAGGGTGTAGGTTACGCGCTATAAAAACGCCGGCGAGGGGGATTCCCCACCTGGAATGCACCTCTCTCGGTTGCACTCGCCTGCCCGCTCGGTCCCACCACGTGGGTTAGCGCACTGTTTCCCTTTCCCTTCCACTACGCCTCCGACACGGTGGTTGCACCTTCGCTCTTCTCCTCTCTGCCTTCTCTTCTCTACCTCATGTCCAATATATGTATAACGGCCACTAGCATTTTCCGCTTCCTTCTCTCTCTCTCTCTCTCTCTTTCTCCCTCCCTCCCCCCTTTTGTATTCGTCGTCCTCCCTTTCCCCACGGTCTCTGCCACGATCACCACCTCCAATGTTACCCTCCCCACTACGCCCTCGCGAGAGCGACATGAATCGCTGGTTCAGGGGGTTGCGGGCCGCGCGACGCGCATGCGCGTCGATAGTAAACACTCCCCAGCTGCGCACTGCGACTTTGCTTGTGGCAGGTCCAGGCTCTCGTGTAACGACAGTGGCAGCAACGCATCACAGGCTCCGCGGTGGAACACGGAGTGGAGCAGCCTCGATGCGCGCCTCTCGATGTGCACGGTGCACTGTGCATCTACCTACCTACATACGGGGATATGCGGAACAGGAGCGAGACAGGGGCGGCTGTTGGGTTGGGTGGGTGGGTCGTTTGGCTCGATACCGGCCTGGGTTCAATGCACACCGCGAGGCCGGCTCTCCACCTCCTCCACCGCGCCGTCACTTCTCTCACGCGTTCTTCGTCTCTCAACCCCTTTAGCCGTATCGTAGACTTTGCACTCTCGTTTATCTATCTCCCGTTGAATTTCTTTCCGGGGTCTTTTGTCGCCATCTCTTACCTTCTGCACCCCTTCTTTCTCATCAAATATCTATTCTGATGTTTGTCCTTGTCCCGCTCGCTTCTCTCTCTCTCTCTTTCTCTCTTTCTCTCTCGTCAATCGACGAACTTTACGGGATGAGGAAAAATAAGGTGGAAGGGTGAAAGAGATTGCGGAAGAGTCGAACAAGCGAGAAAAGAGGACAGCTTGCGGATGGTCATGGTGCGAAGAAAATCTGGATAGGATATAAGAGAAGAGATACGCTTAGAAAGGGACAGGAAGGAAAGGAAAGGGGTGGTGGTTGGTTCCTTTCTTGTTTCTTGGTGGCGAGAACCGACAGCAATCGTCGACTTTAGATAACAGAAATTTCTTTCTCCGTCCTCTCCTAGTTTTTCCTTTCATCGCTTTGTCGATTCAACGAGTAAATTCACAAAGTTTCGAAAGCTCTCGCGAATTCGCTGAAAGTTTATGCAGCTCATCGACACTTGCGGATGCCCGTGTGAAATTAAAAGATCGATTAATGTCCATTTCGACCGTTACTTATCACTTCTCGACGTCATAAACATTTTTGATTCGCGAGAAGATGAGTTGCGGATAAAGTAATTACACAACGATGAGATAAATGTTTTTACATAATTTAATTTGTTTGTTACATAAAAACATTATTTTTGTTACATATTTAAATTTCAATGGAAGAGTTCAAAATTGCAAGTATTATTAATTTCATAATGAAAAGGAACTACATATTCAAGATTATATTAATAATATAATTAAAACTGATTTTTTTTAAATAATTATATTTTTTTATATGACTATGAAAAATAATGTTGTGTTCATAAATCATTGATCATTCGATAATACATTTATTTTAATTTGTGAAAATTATTTAAAATAATATTATAAAGCAATATTTTTTTGTCTAGCAAACCTGAGGATTAAAAACAGATTATTTGTAGACTGTTTCAATTTCTAGACTAAGGTCCAAGAAATTTCATAAAGTGAGATTCCACTAAGTTAATCGCCAGCTGTGGCTATATAAAATTATTTATGAAAAAGCACAAGAAGAGAGAGAAATTTAAACCACCTAGCAGAACTTTTTCTTCATGCTCTTGGAAAGAATGCCACCCAAGGGCAATGTTCAGGAAATTTAACGTTCTCTCTTGGTATACTGTGATCTCCCGAGAACTGCAATTTCTCGTTATAAACTTACGTAATAATTAAAAATATTTGTAATTGACTGTGTGAAATTGACGTAGCATGATTTATTAAAAATTTGTTCATTTTCGGACAACTGATGCTGCATGAAAAAAAATGTCATGTATTATCAAAAATCTAAGACGTTTATTTATCTTATTATCTTTAAGTTATGGAGTAACATTTATTTTTTACTCTTGTTTTCGATATTGATTTATGACATCATACATATATAATTAAAAATAGAAAAAAAAACTGAAATGATTTTCAAATCTCTCGAATTTCAATTACACATGATATAATATAATATCGATATTTTTTTTTTCCAATATATCATTGAATGCTAATGTTTCAATAATTTCAATAGAAATTTAATGGGAGAAAAAAAGGGAGAGTAATTATATAATGATATTTTATTTTCTTTTGCATATCGAAACTTTTTATCAGATAGTAGTCACATTTATTTTAGTAACGGATTTTAAGCATGCGATGCTAACATCTCGTTATTTACATTAATACCCTTTTTAGTAAGAATAATTTATCAGCAACTGTGTAACTGATAAAGGAAATAAGTCGAGAAATATTCGTAGGATCGAGTAAATAAATTACATCTTGTCGCGTTATCCAGCGAAATGAAAAATGATATAATAGTTGTATTCTTCCTATATTTTCTTCCGTTATACATATATTTTTTCAAGGGAGATTGCCTACTGATAAATAAATATAAAAAATGTAAAGTGGGAAGAATTGCTATAAAAGTTATAAGTTGCATTATTTGTGATTCATTATATGTAGGATATGTATTAATGTTGAGAGTTATTTTCTTGTACCGATCCAATAACATATCCAATAACACATCTATCTTTTTAAGCCGTTGTGTTTGAAATATAAATATAAATATGGTGCATTGACACGACAGCCTGCATGCATTTCCGTGATGTAAAGTTAGTATTTTCTCTGCTCAGATAAATTCTCCAGCATTATTCTAGAACGTAGTTACGTCTGCACAATTGCATATATGGTCTTTATTTAAAACCATATTACCAGGATATTATGACTGCGATTTTGAAAAAGATGTATCAGATATATATTTCTCACATAGAAATTTTTCGTACACATAAAATTTACAAACTGTGAAAAAAGTTTTATACTCAATTATTTTTTTTGTTCTATATAATAAAGTGTCTCAAAAGTTAAAAGAAATAATATAAAGTAAATTTTTATAATTATATACTCTACATAATAAAGCAAGTTAAGCGAAAGATCTACATATTTATATTGATGAAAAACAGTTTTATTAATTTTAATTACATAGTTTCCATTTAGATTCATATATAATCGAGATTATTAAATGTGCTCTGACGTTTGATTGCAGAATTATTATAATACTATAGTGGTTTTCTATTTTTTTTTCTCTGAACATATAATTAGATATAACAATAATTGAAGATCGAATAAATTCCTGAGTCAAGCTTCTTATTTTTTTTACAATATCCATGAAGATATTATCTAAAAGGTTCAAGAATTCTCGTTGCGTGTGCATTGTCAGAAGATTAGACAAGTCACGGCAAGTCTCAACATCCCCTTTTCCAATCTCTTCCGTCTGGCCGCTATGATTTGCCGATACGCCGTCGCTTGCGGTCAGTTATTTGCTCTCTCTCCATATTAAATTGTAACGTAATCCAAGACGGAGCATAATCGTTTGCCTTCATTCGTTCCGGATCGTTATCGCCTCAGGGTGATACGTAACCCAACGGCTCTATCCACTGCCTTATCGGTCGACGTTGAAGTGGTCGGACTCGATCCGTCATCACCTCGCTGTTTGTACGACTATTTTATGAGATCTCGCGGATTATAAGAGGATCTTTCAAAACTGCTTTTTTAACGCGTCAAGCCTTGAAACCAACAGACGTCGTCAAATAGTCTCTCTCTTTTTCTCAAAAATAAAATATTTTTAAACTTCAAAATTAGAACAGCTATTACATATGAATGTTCTTTTAATTGTCGTAGCCTCTCTTTCTCCCTCCAAAAATTCAGATTCAAGCAAAAGAAATTATTTAGCAATCTTGAAAATGTTGTGTAATGCATGAGATATGTCACTTCAATATACTTGAAGCATCGAGACAGTTGTGTTCATCTGTATCTTTTTCTCCTTCGCGCTATTCTCTTCTTTCTCGTGCGAAGAAAAATGGTATGCGGAATGAAACAAAACACCGTTGCATTATTTCGAGAGTTCTGAAGGAAGAAGTGTGAAGACGGAGTGGGGTCGGCGCGAAGGGAGAGAAAGAGAGAGAAAGGGCAAGGAACGGAGAAAGGCGTCCAAATTGACGTGTCCCAAGAGAATACTTCCACCGACATCAATTGCGCTTCTCCTCTTCCGCAGTCGGTGACTTCGGCCGACTATTTGAATCCTGTGGGAAAAAGGAAGATCACGGTGGCAAAACGGGGAAAAGGTTCCCACAAAGGCGAGGTTAAGAACTCGCCGCCACTATTTTGATGAATAACGTATTTGCGATACCTCTCTTTACGTTGGCCTTGAGGCTTTACTTTGTCTCGTCTTACCGATGAACCGATCCCTCAACCACGACTGTAGTAGTGCGATCTAACGTTCAAGATGAATTTCCTAGAGACTACGATAAAAGTACATTTCGATCGAGTCGGAATCGCGATTATTTGATCATTTAATTCGATGAAGCAAATTGAGAATTATTGAAAAACATCACGAGGAAATACGAAACAGGCACGTAACGTAAATAAAGGTTCAAATTGTGATATAAATAATCATTTGTACGCGATAAATTTTTCAACAATGTATTTATTGAATCAAATAGATGGTAACATTTAATGAAGCGTCCAGAAACCGTATAATCTACCATCGCGATAAACAGAATGCAGTATTAATTTTAATTTGAAAACATGTGTATTTTCGTTACCCATGTCTCGTGTTGAAACTTTCCCAGCTGTCAAGTATAAAATTTTTAATTTTTAAGGGGATCCAAAATTACCGACAAAACATGAATTGCAGATTTTGAAAATCTCTTTTTTGGCTATAAGGATTGATAAATCCTACTCCACAATTAAAGTATTTATAAAAACAACACGCGGGGGCTAATAATTTCAATATAAAAATGATAAAAAATTAAAAAATGACAGTTGCGTCGTAACAATATTTATTTAATACAAAAAATTCTACCGTATGTTCGTGCAAGAGATATTTCTTGCCTTTGCTTTGCTGATGTTGAGACATCATTGATAATACAGTAATGCAGGACAGATCACCGTGATGCAGAGTCCGTCAACGCGGTCAGTTCCGCAGAGCCACTGCGTTAAAATGCGCGCGAGTTTCCGCGAATGGATTATTCAGTGGTGATGTAGGTCCGGCAATATCGTACACGGACCAATTAATCATCCCGAATTAATTCGCCTAATCTCGTTAGCCGCACTGACAGAGAATTTAAGCGGCCGTCGAAACTTGGGTGGTCGGAGAGAACACGGGAAGGCGGGGAGGGGGAGAGGGGGCTGGGAAGGAGGAGCGGGTATACGCGGGCGCAGCACCTGCTCCCAGGTCACGAACTAGAACTTCGACAACACTAGCCGCGACCCTGGCGACGGTTCCAGCGACCGTCCTCTCCTCTAACGCCAACGTCGGTTTAATTTCTCAGAGCGCCCTTCCGTTTCCTCTCTCCTTAATACTATGCTTCTTTCGGGAAAATTTGCGGCTACGTTAATTAACCCGAACCGCGCTCGCGTGAGTCGAGGAATATGATGAATCGATCGCGATTAAAAGTCCCGCACCGATGTAAACAAACTGCATCGCTGGGGGAGGAAGCGGAGCGGGTGCACAAGGGAGCGAGTGGGAGATTGATAGAATGGGATAGATCGAGAGAGAGAGAGAGAGAGAGAGTAGTCGACGTTGCGATGCGTTACCTCACGCGGAGGTCATTGACCGGGGATAACGAGAATGGAGGGGTAACAAGACGGGCGGGGTTGTGGAGCGAGGAAGAGAAGAGAGCGAGAGAGAGAGAGAGAGAGAGAGAGAGAGAGAGAAGAGAAAGAGAGAGATGATCGAAGATCGGTAGGGGCGCGAGAAAAGAACGAGAGCGACAGAGAAGGGGGATCGCATGAAAGAGAAGGAGGGGATGCAAGCGAATGCAAGCGTCGACCATTTGGAGGGGTACGCGTGCAGTTGCATCGACCGACGACCGGCTCAGCTGTGCATCCGCGCTCCCTTGCATCCGTCCGCTGCCGGCACCCTGCTGCCGCCCCCCGGTAAACCCTTGCTCCTCCATTCCTCTCTCTCTCCCCTTTCTTCCCCCCCCCCCTCTTTTTTGCGTCCTCTCCTTCTCTCGTTTTTCTCTTCAACCCCTTACTTCGCCCCTTTCCCTCGACCTGAGCGACTCGCGTCCCTCGCTGCCCGGACCTCGCGCAACCACCGAATCGACGACGACGACGGCGACGGCGTCACGGGGGATGCTGCGCGCTCGCGCCTGTGAACGTGACCCTCAAAACTGAGCTTGCATGTACGTACACAGTCAACCTTCCTTGTGCCGGGCGGGGGTGCGCCACCCGCGCGCGAACCGCTGTATCGTACGTGCGAGAACGATGGACGCTAATTAATTAGGATCTCGAACGCGCGCGCGGGATATCCTCTTGCTTCACGAGGTGTTAAGCATTGTCGGAATTGTCCGTCGTAAGGGAGAATAGAGGACACAGTCGAACAAAATATCTTTTATTCTATCCAATTTATTTATTCCTCGAAACATTTTCCTTTTTGTTTACTGTTATTTGTTGATTATACTTATATGAAATTAATAATTTACGTTATATTTAAAATATTTTTTTTTAATTGTCATACACAAATTGTTAGATTGTGATCCGCCATGGGCGGATCCTTAATTATTGATACATTATTTTCAATATGTAATTCAAGTAAAATATTAAATTTTTTAAGTATTACATCTCTTTGGAATACATTGCATATACAGTTTTAATGCCACTATTAAATTTAATACAATAGACCGAACTTTAAAATATTACTTGCAAAATGTGTTAAACAAAATTCCATGCTCGAAATATTAGTTTTAATCTGAAAGAATCTTTTATTTTTTCTTATTAATAATGTCGTAATAAGTCTCGAATTCCATATTAATGGAATTTGTTTTTCTCACTATACTGAAAAGATAACTTGCTATGTAAACTAAGGAATTCTACTTCGTATCTGATTGTGACTCACGCTTCTTTATCATTATATGACGTAACGTATTGACTTTTATGTGCATAATTATTGATAACAATTAGGCAATAAATTGATAATTATATCAAATGGTAGGTAAGAGAGAATGAAAGTTTTTCTTTGCGCTCTGCTCAATAAAAGATATAAAAAATTCTGACAGAGTAAAAAATTATAAATCTGAGATATATAATTTAGACTGTAATCTTTTCTAATTTTATCTTGCGTAGAAATTATAAAACAATCAATATCAATCAATAACGTGACTATGTCACGTCTATGTCGTAATATTTTTCTCTCACGTAAATGTATTTTGGACACAGAACATGTGGAATGCAGTCATAGAGAGTCTCTTCCGATGTAATATCTAAAGTACTATGGTTATAGCTCGTTCTTTTGCCGCAAGTGCAGCTGTATAAATATATCTAAATGCATTTCGATTTCTTTGTGGATTTTTTTTCTTACGAAGCATAAAAGAATAACGTTATCGGTCGTACGATAGATAATAAACGTCGATATCGAATTTTAAATGCGATACGCTGAATGCTTTTTGTTATGAAACACTTGTCGCTTTTAAAATAATATATATATATATATATATATATATATATATATATAACAATTGTGTGTAATTCGAAATATAAATTTATATAGAATATAAGTAATAGCCATTCTTTCCAAAGGAACGATTGCTAATTCGCAGGTAGACGAAAAAATATATTATATACGCAACAAATCGAAAGATATAAAAACGTTCTGTTAATTAATCTAATATATGGATTAATCGGCATTAAATTCTTTCGTATTATATTCTTCTCTTGTTTCACTGACTCTATAATAAAAGCATAACAGATATATAAAGAATATTGTACGTGATTTATAATATTTTCACGCATCTCCACATTTAAATATATAAGATATTATATACTTAAATACATAATATCCTTTCAAGACGCGTAATTTCTTTCGAAAGTTATTAACTATAATCGTCATATAAGAATTAAGAATGACATATTGATTAGAATTTGTAAATTGAATGGAGAAAAAAATGTTACATATACAAAATGTAATAAAATATTTTACTTTCAAAATGTTGATGTAGAGCACAATGTGAAGGTCATTCTTACTTTCCTGTGTCTCAATTATTTCCTCACGCTTAAAAATCAAGCTAAATAGTAAAAAATTCTCTTTCTCTATGGCTTCTCGGAATGCCGAGGTCGAAATCATTTCATCTATACGTTTTAATCAGTCGGACGGACGGACACTTTCAATTATTTTCATAGGCTCTAAGAATTTCTGGCATAATCTAGTGCCGATGACCATCATTGACGTCGACTGCGAGCTAACCGTGAACCGCAGTAGGCGACACGGCGGGAGTCGCGGTACTCAGAGTGCTGTTGCACCCGGTTTACGACCGGCGGACCGGTAGTCTGCTGCATTATACGATATACGACTGTGTGGCTATATTCACGTGTCTGGCTGAGACAAACGGGGTACGGGGGAGAGGAGACAGGGGAGGAGAGTAGCATTGTATCGTGGGCGAGTGCATGGCGGGGGTGCATGGAGACGAGTGCATCGGCAAGACTTCGAAACTGGAAGAAGGGAGGGAGGGATGGAAGGAGTGGAGGAGGGCGAAAAGGATGGCCAGAAACGATTTTCAACGAGTGAATTGACCGTTCGGGATTCGTATGAGATCTAGTCCGCTGCAGGCGAGCATACCCCCTCCTCCCTTATTGCATCTCTAGCACGTAATTGCATCAAGTGCACACGGAATTTCACGATCCTCACGAGCGCATGTCTTGTTCGGGCGACGTTGTATGTTAATGACTGCGAAGCCGCGCGAAGTCGACGAAAAGCTGTGACAAAGCGAATGTAAAAGCAATGGTACAGTTGATTGACTGGAGACAGACTTGACAAGTACTCAATGGAGATTCGTGGAATAGAAGTTTATTTCGTTCTATCGAGAAAGTTTAAATCTTTTTTTGGGATTAAAGTGGTAGACTAATATTCGCATATTATATTAAAATTTTTTTAAAAATTAATTTGCATACACACACGTGTGTCATGATTTTTAATATTTTTAAAAATATCGAAATAAACCTTTTCTTATATAATAAAAAATTTATATTTTAATTTCTATCACATTTTATATTAAATATTTTCATTATATTAAATTATTATTAAATTATTGTATATTATATTACTTATATTAATCGTGTAGTAGAAAAATTAATATTATACGTCGCATGTATATAATATATGCAATGTATTAAAAATTAATATTTATATTATAAAATAAATGCATATACCTAGCTACGCACGGAGAAATTTCGTCTTGCTATTTATCCGCCTCTCAAAGAGGGAAAAGATATTTTTATTCAAATTATATTGGGTTCTATACATATATGAAAAGACTGATAACACTATGCATAGCACCTCGAAGATGATCATTTGCCAGCTGCAGGGATACGCAGTATCCATGACAACGTACACGACGCACTGGTTGATGTACATGTTGTACTCGTGACGAACGATGGGGTAGGTCAACGCACGGTTTGTCGCTTGGCAACCTAACAACCTACCTACCTACCTACCTACCTACCTAACTACCCTACAACCAACTACATCCAAGGACTAAACCCTTTTTTTTTTTTTAATCAGCGCCTTTGTCCTGCCGTACGATTGTCTGCGTTCGAGAAGAGCTCGCGAGTACGCAACCAGAACAGGGGGATTTGATAGACTAGAAAGCCTTGTCCTCCTGAAGTGTCGCTCGCTTATAAAAGTCTTAGATTCATACAACATCGAAAATACATTTATTATCTGAATCAAAATTTACAGAATTAAACGCAAAATAATCATCGCAATTAGACAAAAGTTTTTACCATTTCTTGTCGTTTTTATAAAATATAATGATAACTTTCACAATGTCAAGCATGAAAATTCTCTCTCTCTCTCACCATGGTAACTTTTTTAAATTAATTATAATCGGTGATATAAATAAATGTTTTCAATGGTGTGCAAATCACTGGACATGTATACAATTTACTAATGAACGATTTCTCGATTCGCGATATTCTTGAGTTTGAATCTAAGAAACAAAAGTGCCTGGTAGGTGGCCGCGTGGGCCGTAAGCAGGAATTAGGTTAAACTATGAGCAATTATGACAGGATATGATTTAGCCTGGCTTTCTTAACCATCAATTTCTACGCTGTGCACGCCAACGGCTATCCACACGCCACTGTGTGCTAGCATCGAGCGGTCAGGGACGGCCTTTGACACGTATTTCCTATCTCGCGCGCACTTTGTTGGCAAATTTAAAAAATTCTACGATCAATAAGGCTTTCGCGCGCGGCGTCAAGGTTTTTGTAAAATAGGTCGCTATAGATCACTGTACATATGATTATAAAGTATGTGTTACAAATTTAAAAAAATATATAAAATTTAAATAGAATCTTTCACACATAGATTGATAATTAAATATATATTCCGTATTATTCTATAGTAACTAAATTATATAATATTATTTATTACTTATTATTTAATAATATTATTAAAAAGTTCGATTGTAAAAGTATTATTTTTTTTATCAAGAACGATATCAGTCATAAAACATATTCTCTTTCATTTCATCAAGATAACGGCAAAAATAATAAATTTTCATGTTAATTCAAGTAGCTTTATCAGATTCGCTGCTGAGGTGCAAGGTGGATAGTTGAAAGAAAGAGTTATTGCTTTGCCACCTAACAAACGGTCAAACGAAACGTACGAGATCATTATATTCGCGTCCCTCGCTCGTCGAGGATATGATAAATTTCTAAACGCGCACGCACGATTACGCGTACATCTGTTTCCACGTGTTTGCCCGTACACATCATACGTATAATATGCTATCGCACCGCACCGATCAGCGATGAAAACAGCTGCCCTGGTATCCCTCGTTGTTTCTTCTTGTGTGAACTTATATATGACTCTGTATCGGCGACAACGGTCTATTATTAACCAAGGCACGATAAAACCACGGCTTCGTCGAAATTTCCTGTTTCAACGGGTTAACGAAGCGAAGCAGGCAGCTACGTGGCTCTATATTTTCACGCGCATCCAGATATATGTTGTCGTAAAAGAGATTTATTCCTATTCGTCTCGCCGTTTACTATGATGTTTAGAAATTTATTTTGCTTTTATAGCGAGAATCTGATGAAAATATTTATGTCAACCTTCGTAAATCATTTTATAGCGCATTTCTCTCGTCGAATAAGACTGCGATCGTTTTAGTTAGTGTTTATCAATTTTGTATACATAAAACAATTATTATATAATTTATATAAATAACAATTTAGGTAATGTGAAAGAAAGAGATAGAGAACGTGAAATTTTTATAAAAAATTATCTGTGTAATATTCGTATAAAGTCCATGGGTATATTCTTTCTCTCTTTCTCTCTGTTATATTGATGATAGACTTTGTTTAATAAATTTGAAATTAATCTTTTTTAAGGTAAATTTATAAAAGATGTTTTAGTTGTTAGTGCTTGCTATCGAGGAAAACATAGAAAATGAATGTAAACTATGGTAGGAACATTCTCGAGAATTTTTCGCTCTGACGTAAAAGTTTAGTCGAATGTAAAATTAGAAACCGTTTATATATCACGCATACGCGATTTTCGGTTTAATTATAGAAAGTAAGCGTCATTCTGCGTTACGTGTTGTATCACTGACGATCCATCGACATCATCGTCACAGAGAGACAACCACGTGTTCGTGATTATAGTAGCAGTTGCCTGACATGAATCTTTGCGTCCTTCGGAATCGTATAAGAAATCACATAATCTCCGTTCATCGTGACTATATTCAATATCTAATGGCATGGATGGAATTTCAATTTAAACTGCATTACGTAGCGGTATTAATCATGATTAATTATTGCCTTTTGCTTGTTCCTTTCTAGATTACACTTTCATACATGAAATTTGTAAGATTAATTTCGATATTTTTGATATATCTATATTAACATAAATGTTTATATATTTAATTAATGTATATTAGTTATAACTTTTTAATATTCAACTTATAAATAACTAGTCGTTTAAATTTGAAATTTAAATTCTAAAGTACATTTAAAAAACATTTTTTAATTTAATTTATATATTATTTTAAGTAATTTTTATATACAATATTAAGTAAAAAGCAAGTTAAAAATATTATTAAATTTCAATTCAAAGGAAGAGACGGCTTAATTCGAAAAGGAATAATCTGTGTGTTATCATTTTTATAACATTTTATAAATCACGAGTAATAAAGTTGATTCGCTTGGTAGAAAAAAATTATCGATCGCGACCCTCGAAATTCGGACTTTAGGAGCTCGCAATTCCAACTCGGGATACGGGCTAGGGCAAGAACCGACATTACGTAACTCCCACATGTGGAGAAAAAGAAATGTCACGATCAGTACCACGAGGTCGCACAGGAAGCAGCCAAGAAGAACTGTTCCTTCTTCTGGAGAGCCAATCCCGCTATCTTACGCTCGCTTTGTAACCGATCGATCGTCTCGCTTTCTCTCTCTCTCTCTCTTTCTCTCTCTCTCTCTCTCTCTCTCTCTCTCTCTCTCTCTCTCTCTCTCTCTCTTTCTCTATCTCACCCATTCTCGCCCCCGTTGTCGTCGGCCGTTACTACATCGTCTTAAGATCTTTTTTTTCCTCTGTCCTCTCTCATGGAGGTAGTCAACTTTTGCCACCACTGTTTCTTCATTGGTCACTGATTGCACCCCCTGCGTGGACTCGTCAGATTAAATTCGAAACGGCCTGTAAAGCGTCAGCGTCGTATGTTTTGTGTAGTTTGGAATATACGTGTAGCACAGAGTGCTGCGCGTTGTGAGGTCAACGACCTGTCTACGCTGTGAATACACACAAACACACGCACACGGAGTGCCAATACAACTATGCACCTCCGACAGATGGAGCTGAATCCCTCTCTCTCTCTCTCTCTCTCTCTCTCTCTCTCTCTCTCTTTCTCTCTCTCTCCTCCTCCTTTCTCTCCCTCTCTTTTCTCTCTTGCTCTCTTTCCTTCCTCCAACACCTCCCGTTTCTCGTCTCCTCCACGCGCTGGTAAACCTATCCTAGACTACATCGCATAGACCAGCATACAGAGATAACGACACAGACTGGCTAGAACAATATTCCAAACGAATTCTAAACGAGATGCGGCATGTCGGGCTGTCGTATAATACGTCACCACGTGTCTGTATATTCGTGCAAGATGCACGTGACAACGATCCTTGTCCATGTCCTTGTCGTCCTGTCGTGCCTCTTCGATCCGGTCAATCGGTATGCAAGATGGTTCTGCGTGTTGCATGCTGGATCGACCGAGATTGCATTTCAGGTGCAACAATAGGGTATTACACGTGACGCATATCTTGAGAATCACGGACAAACGAGAGCGAAATTAAAGAGGGATTTTAGCAGAATGGAGCTAAATAGGTGATACTTTACGGCGGGGGCTCTTATTTTCGTTTGTCAGCGGGTGTCGAGAAAAATGAAGGCGCCGTACGAGGTTCTCTACCTCACGGAAGAGGCTACTCTTTTTCTCTTCTCCCCCGTCGCGTATCGTTCCCCATAAAGGCTTAAAGCGGCAAGCACCGTGCATCAAGAGCAATCTGTACAACTGAGCGATTGTTTGGCGTTTATTCGTATTGTGCGGATCTAACGAGAAAGAAGAAGGAATGCGAGGATAAAATCGAGTCTGGAACGAAGAACGTTAATCTGGTTTTTCTGCCAGAGGGATGAAAATATTTCGTACGTCCTGCTGGTCTGTGGTAGAAACGCATTAAGAATTTTGTAAATAACGAGAATAAGAAAAATTTAAGAGCAAAGTTGTACAAATTTTCATGGAATTCGTTAAAGTATCTATAATTATCTATAATTATGGGATAAATGGATAACATCGCTTTATTTTACGACAGTGAAATTAACAGTCGTTATAGAAAATATTTATAAAATTAATTTTAACAATGGAAAGTATCATCGTGTCATACATAATTATTACCGCATTGTTATTAACCATCTTGTTTGATCGTAAAAAATTACATAATATAACCGCAAAGCTATGAAAACACGTGTTTCTTTCTCAATTTATTCGCTAACATAAAATTAAAATGACGCATTAAATTAACAGAAAATTTTTTTTAATATTAAATATAAAAAGAAAACGAACAAACTTTTAATCAATCTGATACAATATCACATTTCTTGTCTGATCTATGTATTCAATGGTAGACGTTTAATATTCTATAAACCGCTATAGCTTTTGGCACGATTCTCATGCATGATTGTCAAAAACAAGTCGATCTTGAGTTCCCATTCATACATAATTCCACCTGTGCCACCTGTCGCGCATAAAACTGTCTCTTGTATTTTGCTACTGGAAGCGAGGTATTTTCACTCATTTTACGCGGTCCCTCTATCAGCCGACCAAACGCACGTGCGTGTACTTTGAGTCATTGTATACGCGTTATCAAGATCAATAAAGTACGCCGCCGGAGGCATTGGACTCGAAACGTCTGAAAACATTTGCTTTACATAAGATCCTCGCATTACTCCGAAAATAATCAAACGTTTTACTCGAACCGTCATGTACGCGATCCGACTGACACATTTCGCTCAAACTACACAATTCAATTATCCTTTAGAGCACAATGTAATTCGCGTTCCTGTAAATCTCTCGATCTATTAAGTACTTTATTACTAATTTTGAAATTGTTTCTCTGCAAGCATATCTGTGCTAAATTACTTCTCGTACAATTATATCACGTTATAAGATGAAAATTTTGTACAAAATTCTAGAAATCATTCTGACATCTCTCTCTCTCTCTCTTGCCAAGAGTAGCGAATATTATATTATATACGCAAATTTGTCGTGTATCAAATTTATTATCATTTTATTATTTAATTGTTAGCTATAAAAACCAGAAATCAAAATGATCAAACTTTTCTAGTTATTTCTAATTATTCTAAATTTTCTAATTATTCGAAAAGAATTTTCTTTTATTATTAATTCATATTGTATATTTTTTTTTTTTTGATAAAATAAACATGATGGAATAGCCAGAAAAATTTTAATTTTATTTTTTATTTAAAAGACTAACGGTATATTTACCTCTAGAAAAAAAACTGAATTATTCAATATTCTCGAATCACTTATTGACTGATGCATCTACTATTGACTATTATACCTATGTCAATGGTGCAGCGTGTATGTCAGATGCTGTGTGTCGGTCCATCAAGATGCCATCAGAACGTACTATCCGCCCATCTCGTAATCATTCAGGTCCTCGACCTGTCTCTTATCTCTCTCTATCTTTTGCTTGTCGATCTACCTGATTCTCGCTTTGGTCCACGTATTTTTTTCTCCGAAAATCGATCGCTCGCGATCTTATACGTCTCCATATACATCGGTAAATTCTCAGATTTGAAAGACAAGTGCCTGTCCGTCTGCGAGGAAACGAGATTTCGGCGCGTCCCATGACCGACGTCGCGCCATCGCGCGACGTTGTATTACGTCTTGGGGGCCCGAAGATTTACGAGGTGTAGCGGGGACACACGAGTCTCGTTCTCTCCGGCTTCCGGAGAGCGCCCAGAGCGCACGTGCGCGTACGGTGCAGCGCGAGAGGGAGGGAGGGAGGGAGGGAGGGAGGGCAGGGCAAAATCCCGTGATAGGACAGAGAGAGGAGGGATGCGGTGCGGTGGACCCCATGCGCAGGACGAGGATCACCATTGTTGGTTCAAACGGCGCAGGACGGTAAAACCGAGAGGAGAGAGATAGAATAGGGCCAGAGGAGGGGGGCCCTGAAAATCGACTGGACGTCGCCGCGTGCACATTCGTCGCGTTTTCACGGTCAGGCTTTATCGATCGGCGGCCGCCGAGAGTGGAAGAGAGGGAAGAGGAGCGAAGGAGCGGAAGGAAAGGAGTTTCGGAGTGCATCGGAAGGTCGTTGAACCCGGCCAGCCTTTTGGCAGCCGCGGCGCCCATAATGCAGCGATTGTGTCGCGCGTTCACCGCCTCCCCCGTCCCCTCTATCCCTCCCTGTCCCCTCTCCCCCCCTCCTCGTCTCCCCTTTGTGGTCCCCGCGCCCGCTTCGACTGGCACTCCACCGGTCTCTCGCAGCGCAATTTCGACGGGCCTCTCTCTGGACAATGGACCGGACGGTTAAATTTTTTATTTCACGATACGTGCGGCTTAACGAGCATTCTTCTCTCTCTTTCTCTTTCTCTGTTCTCGTTCTTGCCCTGACGAATTTGTCGTCGCCGTGTCGTCGTCGTCGTCGTCGTCGTAGTCGTCGTAGTCGTCGTCGTCGTAGTCGTCGTCGTCGTCGTCGTCGTAGTCGTCGTCGTCGTAGTCGTCATCGTCGTACTCGTCGTCGTCGTCATCGTCGTCGCTGCACCTCGCGCGCGATTCTGTTGGCGTAGGTCGCCGATTCGAGTGTGATTTCGCGACGAGGTAACGATGCTCTCGTGCAGAAATCGAAATAAGAGCGGAATTTCTACGGGAATGAAAATTATTCTACATACAAATTATTGGCATTATTGATAAAATCAACGTTTTAATGTGTAATTTTTATAACAATATTGTTTAAAATTTAATTTAACAATGATTCCACATAAATATGTGAACAACAATTAAAATATCATCGATATAACGCGATATCAAGTATGACAAGTTGCGTCGAATGTTGAATCGATATCACATTAACATTTTAAATGCTACATATATTTATGGATATATATATTTCTTGGAAATTACATATAAATGATTTGTTCAATTCTTGATTATGTACATATCATTCATACAGATTATGCAAGAAATAAGACTACCACTGTGTTAATGAATGCTGATTGATGATTTCCGAGGAGATACAAATACGATTCGCTTGTGTTTGCTGTGATTGCAAGAGATTGCAATCACGAATTATTTCGTACGAAACCGGTTTTGCGTCATATCTCTTAAAGATCATACTTGCCGAACGAAACTCTCGGGATGCACCTTAACGAGATCGGTAGCCGTGTCTGATTCCGACTTGTATCGCGAAATATCGCTGGATTCCTTGTAATTATCATAAATCATCGTTTATGGGACGGACGCGCAATGCACGCATAAATGATTCGAGCATATACAATTTTCGCTTCCTGATTCGACCGAATCGATTACTATAGCGATATATGCATGCATCATCTCGTCGTTGATGTCAGATATACGTCATAAAGGACACGATAATAAATTCGTCTTATTGTTAATACTGTAGTTTCTTGCATTTTTTGCATTTAAAATAGGGAAATACATATTCACGCTTGAAAGACTGCGAAAGAAAAACAAAGGAAAAATACAGGAAATGTAAAGCGCGATTAAGTAAACGGATCTAATACGGACAGAGACCGAACATTTGCCGAGTGTTAATTAATCACGCGGCGAGAGGAATGGCCGTGACATGTGCATATGATTCCAGCGAGTGACCTTAAAGGGAGAAAAAGAGAGAGTCATCAACGGTATACGAAGCACTCCAATCTTCTTAGTCGGAGAAACGGCTGCGCGCTATATTACGAGACTCCTTTTCGGCGCGTTCACGCCCTTCGTGCGGTTTTTCCATGCGCCCCGGAGATGAGGAGAGCGAGAGATGAGGACGCGATCGCGTAGGGCGGAAGGAGAGCCGAGAGACCGACAGAGAAAGAGCGACAGGGAGAGAGAGAGAGAGAGAGAGAGAGAGAGGAGGGAGACGCGTGTGCGAGCAACAACGATGTATTTCGGTGCAGCGCTCCATACACTCCGCGTAGAGGTCAATGCCCGTCCTTACTCCGGCCCAAGGAAGGGTGGCGGGAGGGTAGTTGAGCGGGAGCGGGGGGGAGCGGGGAGCGTTCCACGGTCGGGAAAGAGGAGAGGGTACAGAAGGGAAGGGTAGGGACGGCAGGAGGGCATGCAAGCGCGGAGTGGAAAAAAAAATTAACAAACATCCAGCAAGAGAGATGAAGAGGGGGGGGGAGGGAGAGGGGAGACCGAGAAGCGCCCCGGTGCGCACCCTCCCCTCTCTCCCACCCTCCCTCCTTCCCTTCCCCCCTCTTTTCGCCACTCTCTTTCTCTTTCTCTCTATCTCTCTCTGATTGTCACTCTTTCTCAACTATCCCCTCGGCTTCGCTTTACGATGCACCGCCGGCTGCACAGAGAGAGAGAGAGAGAGAGAGAGAGAGAGAGAGAGAGAGAGAAAGAGAGAGCGGCGGGCTTCTTACTCCGCGAGCGATTTCCTTAACGTCAAAACTCGAAGCTCGACCGACCGCGAGAGAAGTCTTTCTTTCTCTTCCTCTTCCTGTCTTTCTGCTTCTCTCTCTTATCTCTCCGCCTGTCTCCCTCTTTCTCTTGGACTGCTTAAGAGACTTATTTCGAGAATGCACACGTCTATAATAAGGGCTCTTTGAAATCGATGCGCTAATTCTGATGCACACGTGCTTCCGCATCCAAATATTTACACGCATAATACGTATTATGCGTGTTTCGCGTTTACCACATGTTTATTTTTATTATGTAAATTTTTGACATATTTCTCAAGATCGACGAACCGCCGCGCTACATTTTATCGTATACTGTTGCGTATTCGCAAGGGCGGATCTCGCTTCGTTTTCTCCTCGTTCTCTATTTAAAAAATTCCCGATTCTCGCTTTTCGTCAACTTCTACTGTTCGCTCGTGCACACGCGAGATGCATATTTAAAAGAGATCGGACAACTATAAATTATGCACAATTAAGCCCCTATATCTGTACGTAACACGTTAAATGTTCTGTTACGTACAATTTAGCCCCTATATCTGTACGTAAAAGCGTTACGACCTAATAAAAAAAAACGTATCTTACGTACGTTCTATCTGTAATAGATCTGTATATATAATTTCCGTTACTTGATAATTTTACAGCCACTCGAATGGATAACGCAAGATATCGCGCGATATAATGATACGATTATTTCTTATAGTTGTAGAAGAACATGCCGTTATATAAACGACAAATCTCATTTAAAAGAAGAATCTTTGACTATTCTTCTTTTTTGAAAAAGAATTTCTCGAACGTTATATTTTTACAATGTTTTGTATAATAATGGAAAATTAATAATTTTTATAACGATGTATAATTATACACAGTTTCATGCGATGACAGAAATAGGGACCTAGATTATCTGCTATATATATTCACAGAATACGCGCTAACTCGCGTATTTAAATCACAGAGAAAACCTCAAGGTAGGCGCGCTTTTCCGATATTATTCGTTGATAAAATTTCAAGAAAAAGACACGGTCGAATGCCTTGATCCTCGGACCAAAGGATGCAGCGAACACGTAGCAGACTGGTGGCTCATGCAACATTGATCAGACATTACGAGTCGCGTCGGTCGACGGGACGGGGGAAATGTACGATTACCGACACTCTAAAGGTGCACACTCCGCACGTGTCATATCATTTTACGCCCTATAGATGCGCGTATGTCTGCGCGCGCTTGTAAAAGAATATTGCCGTAAAGCGGCATTTTCTACACTTATTCTCATGTCAGCCGCGTTTATCTATTTCTTAGTTTCGGAGATGGCATTAAATCACTCTCGGACAAGAAGAGAGAAAAAAGTGATTAAACATTATTAAATATGCCAGTTTTACAAATATTTTTTCAATTTCTTTGCTTTGTTTATATCTATGTTTTTTTAATGTTAACTTATTATCCTTTTTTATAAAGAGATAAATTCATTGTCAGACCTTACATGTAAATCAACTAAAAATTTTTTTTTTTTTTTTTTGTCAAAAAGATAAAATTTGTTATAAAATCCACTTTTAAAAATACAATTTTGTACTTTGTATAGTTCTCTATAATAGCACGTAAAAGCTGTGTAAAGGTGAGTGTAAAAGTAATACGCTCTTATAGAGCGACGTAATCTGTTTAACACAGTGTACAAAGGATATTTAACGTAAATAAAAGAATAACAATATATTTTATTATCTCTTTTTGCGCCTGCATTTTACGATATACCTCGTTGCTTTCATTTGCCTGTGTTTACACAACAAACGTATAAATAAAAAAAATACTGACCAGGCGCGGTGGTAAAAGGGAGAAAAACATCATCGCGGGCGTAATATTGAAGCATCGGCAGGTTAAAAAGAAACGGGAAATACCGGATATATCGCATATACAGTGGTATTGAAAACGAAGACATATTTAAGTGATTACAACCGACGACATCCCTCTCTCTAAGGGCAGACCTATTGCCTTCGTTCTCATTTATCGTCGCCATTAACCCACTGACATGATGAAACGAAGTGTCCTTCCTTCTCCCTTTCGCTTATTTTTCATTCGCATCCTGTGGCTTTGCATTCTAATTTTCTAAATTTCAAAATCTAATACGTCACTGTCATGTAATAATATATACTGTCGTATAAAAAAACTACACTCGATCATTTGAGAAAATAAATCGCTCTTCCTTATTCACCATTATTATTCTCGTTTTCTTATTGAAAATTTTCGTGTGATATGAAACATACGTGAAACATAATGTTTTTATGACAATTCCGACTTTATTTTCTTGCTAGAAAATTCTTGTTTCTGAAAAGTTATTGCAATTTCCCTCAAGAAGACACAAGGACGCCGAGAAATAAATTACACTGTTGCGCATTGAACAAGAGACTTAATAATCGTCAACGTAAACAATAATATAAACAAATTTCATCTTTATTACTATCACAATTTCCATTCCCGTGTAATGTTTACTCGATCTTTCAATTCTTAGGTAACTACGCTTTGAAAATCCATTATCGATATTGCCATCACGTATCACAACACAATCGAGCACTCATTTGAGTTTATGATATATCCGCGAAACGAGAAAATCATCCAATAGAAAATTGTTTGCGTGTCAATTCTTTTTATATAATATGAAAGATATAAAAGTTAATGTGCAAATAAATAGAAAAATGAGAGTTTAATATACAAATAGATGTTTATTTTTTCATCTGTATTTGTCTATTTGTTTTCACGTTTTAGTATATTTTGTTATTGTTTAAACTTGAAAACTCTCAGTGTCGTTGGCTGAAAAGAAAGAACAAAAATGCCTTTGACATTGATAAAAACGCGAGAACTTTCAAAGTTTTTCATGCGCCGAATCCTCATGGAAAATTTAATGATTCTCTCTTTCTATTCTCAACAACTTCGTACAAATTTACGCGGGAACCCACGGAAAAGTAAGAGAGAGACGATTTTCTCTCGTGCCGAGACTCCGTCTTCGTGTTCGTTCTCTCGGACGGCGCGTAACGCGAAACTATTTTCGAACTAGTTCCCTGTGGGAGCAAGGATTAGGAAGCCTTAGACGAGGATGAATTATGAAGCCGAGCTCTTGGAACGAGGAAACGCGCGCACGCCGCACCGGTGAAATCTCTGCGCTCGCTCTCGTGACGTTCTTCCTCGTTACAAGCGGATTTTCGCGTAACGCGACACGTCTCGATGCGTCCCACTCTTTTATCATCGTCGAATTTGTCTCTTACACCATGTATTAATTTACAGTATCGCTAATGTATCAGTAGATGGCGGAAAATTACGATCTATAAATATTTCAGATGCAGGCTGATCAAAATTCTTTTTAAAATGCTTAATAAAATTTTTAATAAAAAAATATTCTGAGAAAAGCATTACATTTTCTAAAACAAGTTTTTACAATTATAACAGTAGTACTTATAAATATAAATGTTGTAAAATTAGATTTCACAATATTAAAGGTATAATAAACTTTGGAATATATTTGACATATGTGTGTATTTTATAAAATTAATCGATCCAAAACGATGAAAAGTATAATAAATGGTTATAGTTTTAATATTTGCATTCAACGCGTTCGAGAGCTTTTAATCTCGAAATATGTTTATAGTCGTAGCCGATTACAGAGAATAAAATTCGTAAAAGTCAATTGTGCGATAGACTATAATGCAATATAATGCTAATCGTACTTGAATTACAGAGTATGCTAACAACGTATTTTTGTGAAAAATATATTTGTACGTTATATATTTTTCATAATTATTATATTCTGTGAACTTTTTTCTTTTTAAAATCTTCTTTAATAGTAATAATAATAAAAGTAATAATTCTTTCGTAATAATATAACGTAAAAATATGTTTTAACTTTATATTATATCTTCCTTTTTTCATTTAATTTGTATTTATTGAAAAAAAAGAACAAACTATACATGTAACACAAATATTTAACGAAATTATACATGTCATTTTTCAAGTATAAAAGTAGTTGTATACTACTAAGCAAACATTTTATTTCATTAAAAATATTATCAATAAACAGTATTTTCCTACAAAAATTATCGAGTTTATTCCAGAACGCGTTCATAAAAAACTCCGTTCTTGGTAAAGGTTGTAATTCCAAATTACAGATTGTAGGTATCCTTCTCTCTCTCGCTCTCTCGTTTTCTGCCTGAAAAAAAAGAAAAAAACAGAGTCCGAGGGAATATTAGCCAATGAAGAGGGCCCAAGCAGCGCGAAAACAACTTCCTGTTCGTGCAATTATTCGCCAGGCGGCCTATTACAGCGAGAGGAACGGCCGTAATGAATACGTTTGTCGTGACTGGTCGGCGGTATCTAAGGAAGAGAATCCCCGGGACTCACCGACGGCCCCGCCGGGCCATAATATTGCGGGCATTTAGAGGCTGTCATTAGATTCGGCGAGGAAATGGTGCCGCCGTGCCGTGCCGTGCCGTGCCGTGCCTTGCCTTGCCTTGCCTTGCCGTGCCGTACGTCTCGGTAGTCGCACCAGGAAGCGTAGCCCGTAGCCCCAACCCCGCTAACTATCCGGTGTGCAGCGGCGCGGTGCAACTGCAATCATCTCACCGGCACTAGGCACTTTCACTAGTGACCTACTGTTACACGACGTCATCCTGGCTCGTCGTTGACGTTTCCTCCGTGTGTGTGTGTGTGTGTGTGTGTGTGTGTGTGTGTGTGTGTGTGTGTGTGTGTGTGTGTGTGTGTGTGTGCGAGAGTATACGCGAGGTCTATTCACGATACACGCGTGCGCAAGAGTATATACATAGATTGACAGAAGTGAAAGAGGAAGAGTGAGAAATAAGACGAAAATTTTTCATCGCACATTTACCTAAGGGAGTACGTTTTACAAAACGCTATGTCGAGTTAAAGAAAAATCGCATTGTAGTAAAACAATAAACGTGGAAGAATGTAAATGTGGGATTGAAAGATATGTTTTACGTCAATCGTCACGAAACCGTGGAAATTATTTTTGCGTGTTCTATAGCGTATATATCCTGAAAATTCAATCCAAAATTGTAAAAATTATAATCTGAATGTAAATAAGGGGATTTATTATAGAAAAAAATACATATTTTTTAAAAAATTAGAAAAATGTATAAATACATACTGAACAAGGATAATCAAATACTTATTACTTAAATTCAAATAATTATACACGACACATGAAAAGATGTTTTTGCTAATCTCTTTTATTCTAATTTTTTATTTTCCTTGATTTTAAATTTTTATTAAATTTTCTTTCACTTTAAAATTTTTATATTTAATATAAACATTGATTCTATTCAATAGCTAACAATAAGGAAAATTTCATGATATGAAACCGAAAAGAAAAAGAGGAAAAAGAAAACGAAGAGTTGTCAGAGATCGAATGACAAAGAGGATAATACTGAAGAAGTGGAAGAGACAGAAGAACGAGCCGGCACGAGCTCCGCGTTTCTTTTCGGCTAGCTCGACTTCCGCGTCACGAGAGTCATGATCCTCGTCGCGGCTGCTGGATCACGAATCGCGAACCGTCGTGGAACGTCGAACTTCGACGCGGTGATGGTCTGATGAAACGAGAGAAAAAACATCGACATCTAAGATCAGATATATACGAAATTAAGGAAAAAAGAGACAGAGAGAGAGAGAGAGAGAGATATAGCTCGCGAAACTTGACAAAATGAGAAAAAGAAAAAAAAACGCGACGCGAGAGAGAGAAGTTTTATTTTGCGCATACTAAATTTCTCGATATAAATCGAGACTCTATGGCGATGGTTCTTTTGATAAAAATGCAATCCGGTTACGATAAAGTTACGATAAGATAAAACTATAGTAGACTTTTTTCAAGTTAAAATCTTCTAATCTTATAATTCTTATCTTTAGTTTTTTAATCATTTACATATTTATGTCCATATTTAACATATCTAGAGCGGGATTATATTAAAACAAAAATTACAAACTAATACATAAAAATTTCTTTATATCAGTTTTCTATTAATTATATATATATTACCAAAATATTTTTATCTTGACCATTTCATATTTACGCACATTTATAATTTCTACTAGAAATACCATAATCTTTATTGCATCGACTGTTGCGATAAGTTATAGGTACATCAAACTAATGGCAATTATTGTAGCCTAAGCTGAGAATATCTTGTTAATAATATTAAAATTATATCAAAATTATACAGGACATTGCTAAATGATTTGCAACATCATCTGCTCTCTATGAAATATATTTGGGTTATTCTTTCGCACAAATCTTTTTACAAGATGATGTTTAATTTTGTTATTGATATTTTAGTTGTATTTAATAATTGCATTAAATTAGGTTCGGCTCTTGGCGAGTTAATTTCTTCATCCGCTGATTTTACTCTGTATCAATCAATCATGTGTTTGGCAGTTCCGACAAGTCTGGGAAACCATTAATGAAGAAAACTTCTAATGACATATAACCTTTCTGCATTTAAAATTACATTAAAATATTTCTTTTCTCTGTGTTTTATATAATTTATAAACTCTAATTATTTTCTCTCTGTCTTTATATAATTTATAAACTCTAATTATTTAGTAAAAGGTTTAAAAATAATTCTTTTAATTAAAAAATGAGACTGCAGATTATATATAAATTTTGTAAAGATATTCCGCGCTCAAGATGTAAGTTGCTATGTCGATGCGATTTCTTTACTTACAAAGCTATAACCTTTTACTTGGAAACTTTCGTAAAAGAGGATTGACGATCGATATCGAAGGAAGTTTCACAAAGTTTTATATGTGTACACAGTGTCTATTTGCTCGTAAGTCAAATTTATTGACCTATGATAATTAATGGCAAGTAAAACGCAGGAAATAATTTGTCTTACCTTGGCTATACTCTATCTTTGTAATTTCATTCGAGGATACACTTTGCTTCCGTTAAAAGTTCAAGAATCTCATTCAAGGATTATTATGCTAGGTAGATTTGCTTCGCGTGTCTAATCGTAGCCTTTGCTACATAAGAAATATATTTAGTTATCGTGTAATACCTGCACCGAGTATGTGTTGAATCGCCATAACTGATAAATATACGTTAGAGTCGTTTCGCTTCGATTATACCTGTGACTATTTAATTAACACCAATAGAAGATACCATACAATGCTTTCTCTTGCTATCTCTCAACTCGATTCTATGTAAAAGAAAATTATATTATTTATTTATTGACGTAGAATATATACAAACTTACATCGTTTTGCTTATTTAATTTTGCTATATTTTATAATAATAAGAGCAAGAAATATTTAGTATCAAATAAATAAAGTTGGTAGAATTTAATCGAGCGTGTAGATTAACCATCATTTATATTAGCCTTTTAAATTAATATAGGCAATATTCTGTAAACATGTTTCTTCTTTAAGAAATCTTTTAAAAGAACTTTCTACAGAAAAATATAAAAGATATCCCAGAATCAATCTTAATTTTATAAGATTCTTGAACCCTTATGAATTAGATTTTCTATTGTTTCTTGTGTTTTATTTTTTTTTTATCAAATCTATTTGACTCACAAAGAACTTTTATTCTCATGATGCTATGATTAATGCACGTCGACAAGCTTGACAAATGAAATGTGTTGTTCGAGAAGAAGTATGTCGCAAATTATCGCAAGTGTCATAAATGTTATCTATGCATATATTATTAAAACGTTCATCAAACTTCTCGCTAAAGACGCACTGCTAAACGCGCTGCTTTCGTAAGATTCTATAAAACGCGAAAAATCCGCGTTGACGCATTCGCGCTCACGCTTGTGAAAGGGCAAGGTGCATTTAAACGTGGGTGTTCGTGCAAGATTTCATCAGGGCCGGCTAACTTATCTTGGCGCATTCTGATGATGGAATGATCATAAACACGTACAAAATTAAACACACGTCATAATTTTCAGATCATCTTTTCCAATTCCACGCTTTTAAAGCGAGTTGATACGGTTGAAAAAAACACCTAATCTTTTTTATAAAATTAATATATATCTACATATCAATATGCATATGCATATAACATATTGAAATATAAAATTTAATACGTACTAATGACTTTCTCACAGTAATAACTATTCCCTTCACAAGTATGATAATATGTTTAGGATATGCTATATAATCCGCGATATTGAGTGCGTATAAAAACTAGCATGCGAGAAGATTAGATATAAGAGAAATCGAAAGGCTCGATTTAATACTGTATATTATATAAAATTTGCAATATTATAGACTATTAATAACCACTTAATGGAACTCGCGTTCTTTCGTATGCAGAGTAAAAATCGCATTATATCTCCGATTCGCGCTCTTGCAATTTTTTTTTCCTTCAATTCTCAGCGTTATTACACGATCCGACCCTGGATCCAACCTCCTTCCGTCGTTGTACCTGACCATGCGAGCGCGCGGGTCTCGCCGAGACCATGATCGCACGCAACGTGCATAAATTACGTTCAACGAGCGTGCACGAGCACACAGAGAGCGAACGGGGTAACGGCGTATCCCGGCGCGCGTTCCGGCGCAGCGATGAAAGTTGCCCGAGGTCAACTTACGGAGCGCACAACGCGCCTCTGTACGCGATCCGTGCCTTGTGTTGTTACGTATGTACATATATATATATACGCACGGTCGTGGTGCATTCTGTGACACGCACGTGTCTCGTGTTGGGTGTATCCCTTTCCTTTCACCACTTACATTTACGCTTCTGCCCCTTCGAATCGCGCCTTGTCCTGGGAACCATGCCCATTATTCGCACTTACGTTCGTAAATATTTGCATACGAGAGGCAGTTTCCATGATTTTGGCAGAAAAGCACAGTAGGTGCTTGGAACACACATAAGGATATTTAAAACACATGATATGTGTAATAAAAAAAAATTAGATAATGATATTAAAATATGTCTTTTAAAATGATAATGATAAGAAGTGACGATAATTAAGAATATTAGTAATTATGTTGAGATATAATATTTTTTGTTAATTTTGTATAATATTTATGTATTATATTTTTTAATTTATAAATCGTTTTTTTATAATATTTTAAAATTAAATCGTTCCACATGCATATAGTTTTCTCTTATTTTTCTCTCTTCTTGTCTTTATTTGATTGCAACCATTTATGTCTCTTTCCATTGACATTCGTATATAACTGGGCTTTTAAAAATAAACTACATTGCCCTGTATTATATATTATACTAATTGCACTTGGGACCACAAGCTCTGTACAGTACTTACTCATTAGTTTTAACTTTATCTCTTTTGTTCATTTGTCCTTTATTGCAGTTTTAATTGTTTTGTTCTGCTTCTTATTTTAATTTAATATCACTTTGACTTTTGTGTGGAAAGTACCGTCTATGTTACATTTTAGCATGATATTTTTAAACCAATTTAAATTAATCTTTTCCATACACTGTACGTTTATAGAATTTGTATATTTTTAGATAATCATTGAGATTGCGAAATAACACTGCATTCTCTTTTCTTTTTACTTTCTTCTTTGAATGTTTTTTTTAGCTTTGTTTTTTATTATAATTGATAAAACTAATAATTACTATAGTGATAACATGATATCATTTAACCTTTAGTTCAAATTAGTTGATAATACATTCTCAAAGATATTATTTTTTTAATATCTTATATAATATATAATATTATACATTATATAATAATATTATTATACATTATATAATATCTTATATAATGTATAATTTTCGTCGTTATACGATTACTTTCAATAAAAGTTGTTTAATTGATAACGCATGTTCCACGAATCACATGTATTTCTGTACAGAAATATATTTAAATAAGCAAAAGAAATTGTGTAATTGTCAAAAGTCGAAAAGACTGATCGGCAACTGAGAGCTAGAGTTTATTTTGATAAGATACTTTGATATCGGACAAGGACTCAAAGCGCCTCGTTATCGCGGCCGTTGACAAGACTGTCTTCTTTCGTCTTTATCAACCAGTCAGCTGACCGCGCGCAACGGCAAGGCCCATTGTCAATTCTCGTACTTGTTATCCGGCAGGAAGGAAAAGCGTGGTCGAGATTAAATTCCTCTCCTTTTGCAAGGTTTAGGTTAGTGCGCCACAAATCATTCACCGCATTATCGCTTTGATATACTACATCGAGCTGTCAACTATAATTAAAGTCGTTCGTGAATAGTCAACTGCCAGATGTGTAACATGTAATTTTTTTTCTACCTAGAATTTATATACATTTTTTACGGGCATTATATATAGATATATTTTCATAATTATAAATTATTATACACAATTATTATCTTTTATTAATATCTAGAATTTAAAACGGAGTTTAAAATGTCTACGCTCCTCTGAAATGTTTCGGAAACGTCAAAATATCGCACGGCGAAATGTCTCATTTTTGCGAAAGCGACGTCTCAATTATCCTGTTTTAGACGTTTTAGACAAAAGCGTCTCCGTATCGGCCTGCGCGTCTTTTCGGGGGAAAGTCTGGGGTTCCCTTTCGTCTTCTTCGGACGACGGCGCGTTCGCGAGAAAGAAATGTCTGTGACACCCGACAGAACGTACGATGGCAACGCGTTCGGTTCCTTTTTTTAACCGCGACTGTTTTTTTCTCGCCAGATTCGTTCGGCTTTTAATAACTCCCACGCGCAAAGACGACCACATCCGTGGACGCCACGGTTGGTACGTGACGCTGCTGTGTAACCACCGCTACACCAGTCCAATGACCCTGGGAGCTTTAATGCCGAACGCGAACGGCGGTCGGTTACTGTACTTACAACCGCGAGTTCGCTCTTCCTCTCTCGCGCGCGTGCGATTCCTCGTGAAAATCCGCGCCACCCCCTTCCCCCCCCCCCGGCATCGCTGCAATCGAAATGCATTTCTTTTGGGGAGAAGAAATAATTCTGTATAGAAATTGATAAACTTTCACAAAATCATCGATGACATTATAGAACATGTTTAGCGATATAAAAAGTGCATCCTGAAACTAATGAGAGTCACTTATACATAAAAAAGCTTGCGAATTGAAATATTATATAATACGTATAAGATCAATGTAATTTGTTAATTGAAAATAATATAACAATTATACCTGTAAAAAAATTGCATTTGTTTACTGCAGATATACAAATTTTAAATAATTATATTAAATTAATTTCTTACACGGTTGATCAAGAAAATGTTTAATTTTTTGAAACATTTTATTATACAAATATTTCTATGAGTTTTTTTTTTTATAACACTTTAAACAATTTTGATAAATATAATGTTCTTCCATTAATTTTGTTTAAATAATGTGAATCACAGTCTTTGTGATTAAAATAAAAAATGTACGCACAGATTTGAAAAAGAAACTTTTTTTTATATATATTTTCATGATTACATAATACATGAAAAAATCCCAAAAACCGAAAAACAAAAATAGAGAGAGGAACGCTGTGAGAATTCAGGAGAGTACACCCAAAGAGACTCTTCAATGTCCTGCCGAAAGTCTTCATATTGTATTTCAGCACATCGGAACCCATTTTGCAGGGGAACTCACGCGAATGTCCCTAGGAAAATATCCGCTTTTCTCGATCGGGCCGTCTTTACGGTTCTTTTCGCGGCGCGTCTCCTACCCGTAAATTCTCTTACGTTCCATTCACTCGACGCATCCGCTTATGGTCATCTCCCTCTTTCTCTCTTTTTCCCTTTTATTCTCAGATTCGTCTCTTTTTCTCTATCTAGTCAGTCCACCCACACGCGCCGGAACATCGCGCGCTCGTCGAAGCGTTCGTTCGCCGTTCGAGACACACGCGTAAATATACACGCGCCGGTCGTGGTTGCATTTCGATGTATTTTTACGCCCGAGTCATCGCTCCCACGGTATATTTTTATCCGACGCGAGTGATATGTAACGGGCCTCCCTCCAATCCAACGAATGGCGGGAGGAAGGGACCCATCACCATCGGTGGCGAGAAGGGAAAAAGACTGGTCGATTCGAGAATCTCGTTAGATCTCGTTACTTCGTCGCGAGGTGCAACGCGACATTTGTGAAGCGAAATATATTTGCAGCATCCTTCTAGAAATTCATTCCCTCATTTTCAGTATTCAATGTAATAGAAACGCTGCATGATAAATTCATATATTACAAAAGGTGCACGATTTGAACAAAATAATTTTTTAATTAATTCTTCTCAAATAATATTTGATGTAATTATATGAAAGATAAACATTTGTAAGAAAGATATTTAATTATCAATTATTTTCAAATAATTAATATGTGGCTTTGTTTTTTTCTATCCATTTAAAATATTCTCAATTATATATTTGATTATTCGAATTCTCTGATTTACTAAAGATAAAGTTTATTACCCTCACGACTATGTTAAGTCAACACGGTTATTGTATATAGTTAGATAAAGAGATTATGAATATACGCGACGGGTTATGTAAGCAGAGAGAATACGCGAGTTTTCTTCTCGTTCACCTCTCAGGAAATCTTTCGCGTGTACGATGCACTTCCTTCGAGGATACATAACGATCCTTTCCGTTGGTGCATGTCGTCCGTGGCGATGATTACATAGCATGGTTATGGAAAACACCGCACGCGTGATTCGCGAGCTGTCAAACTTTCCTTTTATAGCGAGCTTTGAATGTAACATGCCGACCAGTTGCTGATTATATAAACTAGGCGAGCGAACATTTCCTCTTCCCCTTCAATAGTTGCGATATTATATTTTTAATTCAGACAAGGATTAATGAGGACTTGAATGCTAAAGAAATATAAGTCGTAATAAATATATTATTTAACGTATAGGATTCAAGATCGACAATTAATCGATTGTGATTGGCAAGAAGAAGTAAAATAGATTTATTAATCTGAATTTTTACCAATTATATTCTGTTCGGTTTATACATTAATTAGATTAATTCTGTTATGGAAATTGTAGAAACTTTTTCATTATCCGATTATTTAGTAAAATGTATTAAAATTGAAAATAAAAAATAAAAACTTGAATGATTGCTACAACGAAATGTTTGAATGGCATAATGTCGTATTAAAGAATCAACGCTTATCAGTACACTCGAGATAACTCTTTCCAACAGAAAATGCCTTGATGTCGATGACCTGAGACGTTATATAACGTCATGAAATTACTACAATTATAATTAATAATTGATATTTTATGCAAACAGATAACATGTTTAGTCATTAAAATGTTGCAATGACAATATCAGAACAATTATGTAAATGTAATTGTGTTTAGAGATTATTAAAAAAGTATGTGTATGTATGATTATTACGATCAGAATTCCATAGTCGTATTATTTTAATTAATAATACAAATCAGAAGCTTGTAATTTTGATATATCATTAAACATTTCTCCTTTCATTTTCGATATAAGAGATATTTAAATATATTTAATTATAAATAAATTTAATTATATTTGTATATTTAAAATAAGTTTATTTGACAATTATAATTATTACTGAAAAGTGCTAAGAGTGCTAACGAAATCTAATAGGCTTACGAATAAGATTTTTAATATTTTCGTTTGTATTGTGAGGGACATACTTTTATTTATGATTTTATTGATGAAGAATTAATTAATATATTTTAGCGCGAAATTCATACAACATTTCGCAAAAATGACGGAGAAATTCGTATCAGATTATATACACATATTTAATTATAAATAAATTTAATTATATTTGTATATTTAATATAAGTTTATTTGACAATTACAATTAAAACTGAAAAATGTTAAGAGTGCTAACGAAATCTAATAGGCTTACGAATAAGATTTTTAACATTTTTGTTCGTATTGTGAGGGATATACTTTTATTTATGATTTTATTGATGATGGATTAATTAATATATTTTAGCGCGAAATTCGTACATTCGCAAAAATGGCGGAGAACTTCGTATCAGATTATATACATATATTTGCGGAATAGTAAAAGGCATCGAGCCGTTGTGCACGCGGCACATTTCAGACGCATCACAGCCAGATGCATTTAACAAAGTTAACGGCATGGCCAGATGCGAAAATTCGAAAGCGTCCATGCGAGCTTGATTAAAATTCGATACACGCTGACGCATTAAATTCGGCGGTTTACGCGAACGAACGCGGCGGCGACGAGCCTAAAGATTTGTCGCAACTGCTTTTTTCGCACGCAATCGTCGAGACTAAATTAGTTTCGCGGGGATGAAGAGAGAATGCGAGAAAAAGAGGAGGAATAACCGGAGAAACGAGAAAAAGATAGCAAAAAAAAATCGCGCACATCCCACGCTGGCAAAGCCCCGGGATCTGCGATTCATTCCTCGGAAGACATTGACCACTAAACGAGTGTAAAACGCGAAACAATTTACACGACTATATTCGATCGAACAACTGAAGCTCGTATGTTTGACGAGATCTCAATTTTTAATACTGTAAAATTTTCTTTATGCATGAATCTTTAAATTTTTCAATCATATTTCCTTTATTTATTCTTTTAAACTAATTATGAGTCAGTGAAATTTTCACTGATTAAAACAGTGATACATTTCATCAAAAATAAGTGAATATTTTACTAGTCTTTTGCGAAAACATACGTATTTTTCCGTTTTTTGTCTCATTGGTTATGGTAATAAAATTTTACTAAAAAGGTAATAATACTTGTAAGATATAGCTCTTCCAATTTTTTATTTTTTGACTTGTTATCTTTTAAGAGAAACTTTTGAGAAACATATCTAAATGAAATACAATATATATAAATAATAGTAATATATGTATTAAAACATTCAAGTATATATATATATATATATATATATATATATATATATATATATATATATATATATATATAAAATTCAAATTATATATATTTATACATTTTTATTCTTAAGATGTGATACGCAAAACATGAACAACATTCTTATATTTCTTTATCTTTATATTATATCTTTAAAGATTTTTCTCGAAAATATATATTGTTATAAAGTTATCTCATATTATACACTATTATAATGAATACATATATATATATATATATATATATATTTTTTTTTTTTTAAATATTTGATTGAAACAATTACTATTACTAACTAATTATTTCAGAGTGATATTGCATTGAGATTTATTATACTTATAATTAAGACCATCAATAATTACTTCATTACTTTTTAATGCATTTAATTCTCTGATGTAGAAGAATAAGTGTATCATTTAATTAGAATTCTTGAATTTTCTTGATAATCTTCAATTTTATCTGTCAGATATCTATGTTGTCAATCTCTGATTTAATTAGCGAAGAATGAAACATAAACCATGGATAATTCGATAAAAAATTATACATATACTTAAGGCGAAATTAAATATCTTTTAATTATCTGAGGATTCTTCTTTCTTTTTTACATCGATAGGATTTTTTCTTCTTTGACTATTTACATTGACATAGATTTGTTTTTTTAAGTGAAAACTAATATTTCAATCTCTCGAGATTAGCGAATCCCGATAAGTCATAATCAACATTGAAGGCGCACGTGAACCAGGACATAAATTCGGTGTAGTCTATCCGTATCGCGACCTCCGGTATTTTCTGCGATCGACCGACCAACCGGCTACTCTCCCCGCGTCCCGCTTTCCGATCCGCAACCGACGATAGATTCGCGGTGCCGGACTGCAGCGGATGCAGGACGAGAGCGAGAGAGGGAGGGCGAGAGAGAAAGAGAGAGACAAAGAGAGACCCGATGGGAGGAGGGGAGGCATCGGGTGCATCGTCCTCGGGGAGAAAGTCTGTTGCAGCGGCGACGTAATACGTGATCTAGCCCAACCTAACCGAGACGGATGATAGCGGTGGCGTGCCCATCTAGACCCGGGATCATAAGATTGACTAGGAATGGATCCCGCTTAACCTACTGTCGAGACCGACTGGCCACGAGAACGGAAAACGACGACGAGGTTGTGTAACGGTTGTGCTGCGGTATCTGTAAATCGTCGCGAATAGCGCTCGCTCTCTTCCCGAAGCATGAAAAGTGAAATGGGAGTCAATCCGGCGAGTCATCGTGCCGGATTTTTCTGTTTTATGAGCGATAATGTATTCCACGATCGGCTGGCATCTTGCCGCGAGATCATGGGAAAAGAATAAGCTGTATCGGATGTTGCATGGAATTATAAGCGCTCTTTCATGTCATTTTGACTATCAATTTCCTTCGTTTGATTATATTATTTATTCTAGAATTAGATTTTCTTTCATCGATTATTTAATTAAATAGAATGTTCACAGCTATCAAAAATTGTTATGAATAATAGATATATCTGGTGAATTAAGACCCTACAGTTATAAACAATCGAACTAGGTATATTTTGTAATTTTTTCTCGAAGTTTTTAAGATTTTTATCTCAAACAAGATATTAGTTTAATTATCAATTATCAAAATATTTATATTATTTAATTAGCAAAACATCTAAAATATTATATTTTATTTGAAACATGAAAAAACATATCTTATATAATTTAGTAAAAAGAAATATCTTACATTAAAAAAATTTAATTAACTATTTTTAATAAAAATCTCAAGTTTCCTCTATAATGCTTTGTTTAATTTATTTCAGAGATATTTAATATATACGTATAAATTAAAAAATTGCGTTTATTGATAATAAACTTGATCCGAGATATCATTGCATCATGCAACATGCAAATCGATTTATCATGTTGCAAGCAAAAATAAAGAAAGCAAAGAAATAGAAACGCGAGGACTTACTAGTCGCGCATTATCGCACCTATAACCCAGTTAATTTTAATACCTCATAAAAACCAGCATAAGTATTGTTCCGATAAATGTGTCCTTTTCTTAACGCGTGCAGAATTGCCACGGATCCGGTCGTCTGTCAATTATATACCGATACCTTTAAACATAGCACTGCTGATTGAAATCATCGATAAATTTAGACGATTTTGACGTGTGTTTATACGCCAATCGTGTGATTAATACCATGGCCGATAAGACCACGCCCTTCCGTAAAACACCGTTAAAGACTACGTCGTACTTTATTAGCAGGATTGACAAGAAGCAAACTTTATATGTGTAGGGAAAACAATTTATAAAATTATCGCGAGCCTATACTTTGTAGAAAGTTGTAGGTCCTAATATTATGTTGCATATATTTTTACTTCCTATAGCTTTTTCCATAACGAAAAAAAAAAAAAAAAAAAAAAAAAAAAAAAAAAATCAGCAGATTCGATCTTTGAGAAATATCACTTTTCTTCAAAGACAGGAGATACAATTCATACAATTATAGGCACATTAATCGATAAAAAAATTTATTAATTATTAATAGTATAAAGATAAATGCTTATATTAATTTATCGAAAAAACCTGAATATCACATATTTTGAGTACAAAAGAAAAGAAGAGAGATATTTTTTTTGGACCGGCATTATCTGAAAGGCCATCCTTTCTCGCAGATCGTTTCACGAATATCAATTAAGAGTCCTTAATAGTATGAAGTTTGCGTAACTCACGTACATCTTCTCGAGAAGAACTTTCTCTTTGAATTGACCGTAAACGCGATGAATACCATGCAAGTGCGAACGAGCGGATTCTTGCTTCCATCGCGGGAAAGATTGCGCGATCCTTTTGTCGAGTATTTGCGGTACGCGCGAGGTGAAGGGCAAATCGTTTCTATGAGAAAATGCAGAATAAGTCCGCCGTTAAAGCGCGCGTTTCGGACATGCATCAATGAATACAATGTTTTACCGTAACTTTCTTCCTCACTGCTGCAATTTCTTTATGTCGCTCTATTGTATAGTATTGTTTCTCGAGATAGAAGTCTCTTTCCGATCGCGTCCGCTTCCGTGAATCTTCAGCTTCCGCTGCTACTTTTCAACTCGGTATGTTTATCGCGTAATTCTTTTATATTGAATATTGATCTCTTCTTTATATAGCTTATAAGCTCCTTTTAATAAGAAATCTTTGATAACGATGGACTTTATTACAGACGATACGGTAATGATCTTTCATATGTTTTTCTAAAGGACTGAAAAGTCTAAGTTGTAAATAAAATTTTGATATGTCGATTTACGATTAACTTGATAATAAAAATGGGAATTTTATTAAAGAGTTTATAAAAGAATGTATTATTTACGTAATAATCATATATTATTATAATAATTTTCAATATTTTCAATATTTTGATAATTTTAATATATATTAATAATTTTTAGTATTTCAATAATTTGTAAATAATGAAAAATTAATATCCAATCATTATATCCAGTTTCATCAAATCAAACATCATCCATCGAACTGTGTACACATTCCCGTACGTAGTTACGTATCATCACGGAAATGTTAGATAATGCAGGATTGCAAAAAGTCATCCAGCTCATCCTGGCTACGTAAGTCAACGCGCTCTTTCGAGCGACGCAAAATATATTACCCAGGAAACATTATCAAAGTACCGGCCGGAATGAATAATCGCCGATGACGATAAAGTCGTCCAAATGAGCAAATGTGAAGAAGCCATTTAAATGAACGGCGATAAAGGCGACGCGGAAAAGAAAAATTCTCGCTGACGTGCACTTCACCGACAGCATGAGTGATTTACGGTGTGCTTTCGGATCTTGTAAGGATGCGCTGCCAGAATGATAGGTCGAAATTGGCATTTAGAAAGTAAGAGTGGCTCGACGATGCTAACTTTTATTGGTAGCGAGTAAGCGCGTAATCGTGTCGGAGAATGTTTTCACTTTTATTAAAGGCTATCGTGTTTATGCGTGTTTCTAAATATAAAGACTTATTGTTAGGGTATAATTGATTCTTCTCTGTTGTTTTTCTGCAATACGACTTAATAGATAAATATAAGATCTTATTAGATAAATCTGAAGTATTTATATATTTATTTTTAAATCATATAATCTGTTTAGTATTATAAATTCTAAAAATATTTAAAAATTAAAAATTACGTATTACCTAAAAAATAAATTAATTTATAACATATATTAAGTAAAATAAATTAAAATTATTATAAATTATAAAATTTAATTATTAGAATTATTTTACTGTAAAGTATTTTTGAAAATACTATTATTAATATTTTCCAATACCGGCAAAAATTTGGCATAGCAATATTATATGTATATATATGTATAGTTATTATACTATAATTATTACAATTACTTTATTATAAAAATATTATTGTAACAATAATATTAAAATTGTTATTATAACAATAAAAATAATATTATAACAATTTTAACAAGTTATTATAATGATGCTTTTCGAATCAAGGATATTTGAAAATATTTACGTAACATGTCTGAAAAAAAAATGGCAACAAAACTAATATCTTTCCTCCAAGCCTGAAACTTACGTCATCTGAGAAAATTCCTTGTCATTTCCATCTACATTTGCGTCATTCACATCGCGAGATGAGATTGCAATTCGACCGCACGTGAACGCGCGTCAAACGCTAGTGAGAGCGATTGCATTCTCGACTCGCTCAAAAGAGGTGAAAGTCCGCCAGGCGCCATAACCAACCGCCTAGTGGTTACCACCACTACCATGGTCATCTCGGGGAATCATCAAGTCCGTCGAGCCCGATGCGCGGGCCCGACGAGCCCGGGAATGACGCGGGCCCGGTCCGGTTCGGTCCCGCGACGGCGTGGCGCGGCTCAGCTCGGCTTGGCTTGGCTTGGCTTGGCTTGGCTTGGCTTGGCTTGGCTTGGCTTGGCGTATCCGGCCGACGAGTCGCGTAACCTAGATGAGCCGAGACCCGCTAACTTGTACTCACGATACCGCTAGCTCTCTAGCGGCTATTCCGAGCCAGCGCATGGTGTGTGCGTCTAGACCGCCATGCTGCGCGCTTCCGGGGTTTCCCTTTCCGTCTCGTGACTCACGAAGGAAAGCACGAGACGCGCGCAAGAGGAAGCGACCGCATCTAATTCGGCTGTTTCTTTAAGGAAGGCCGCCGAGCGGAAGGAAACTTGAGAGAGGCTCCACTTAACCCTTAATAATTATACCATATTTTATTAATTATTAAAAATATTATTTTTCAATTTTATTTATATTTATATTATAAAGTATTAATATATTTTTACATACTTCTTTAAACATTTATAATTGTAGTAGAAATTTTTTTTTATATTGTTTTAATGTATGTATGTATACACAGACACACACATACAAGTATAATATTCTTTTATTTAAGTTATGAATTGACGAATATCTAGATGTGAGAAATGGCCATTTTATTTAATGTTCTAAATGACCAAGTAATAACGCATAATTTGATGTGTTGAAGATAAATTCTCTTCATTATATTACAGTCGCTTTTACTTTCTCTTTCTTTCTTTTTTTTCTTAGGTGACTTCATGAAAGCGAAAGAGGAAAAGCATTGGAATACCATTGAAAAACTGGCAAACTGAATAATACTTCTTCGAACAGGTCTAAGTTAATGCACCGTGGGGAAAAAGGATCACTCCATCTCTCCTTTAAATAAAACCGGAAGATAAATAAAAGGTGAAGTTATATAGTTATACATGTACATTCGACGCTATAAAATGAAATAAGTAAATGTGCCAACACATGTTTCTCATATGCTAAAACATTTTACATTGCTTTACACGTATTTAATTTATTTAAAAATTATCTTTTTTAATAATTTGTTTCTCGATAAGAAGCATTGGAGAGAGAAACAAGATACTTATAAAGTATTATATAATAAATGCGACTAATTTTATTTTATTATAAGTATAGCTTTTATTATTCTAATATTACTGCTTTTTTATTATTCTACCACATCTTGTTTAATTTTATATAATTGTTTTGCCATTATATATACATATTATATACATATATTCTAGAATATCTTTGAGAAATCAAATTATATCACTTGATTAAATGCAGATGCGAACTTAGTTCTCGAGTTTGCAGCGACTATGAGCTCCGAAATAAGCTAATATTCGAACATCTAGTGTGTCCCTGAGGCGAGAATGACTTACAAATAGACAAAGTTTAATTATATTAATTTAATTATATTAATTATAATTAAATTCCTGATTGTCCAAATGACAATGATGAAATGCGAATTTTTGAGTAATCAACGAGTTTTCCAAAATAAGCAAATTAAGAGCTTGAAGAATTTGATGGCACAATCTTATTTTCCATTCAACTTTAATGCGGACTTTTGCTTTAACAGAGAATCTTAATTTGAATCTTAAATATCAACAGAGAAAAATAATTATCTACGTCGATGCACTGTGGGCGAGAATTCACAACATGTCTGCTTCTCTTTGCTGCCGAAGCCGGAGCCGGAGCCTTTTTTCTTTTTAAGCTTTCAGGACCTCCCGCGTGTAAAAACACTTTCGTCCAGTATTCTGCCCCGTGGCGTTTATTCCTCATGCTCCGGCTTTTCTCTCCCTCGTGTCTTCGCTCTCGCGCCGGATTGCTCTCGCGCAGGAGAGCAGGAATGTATGATAAAACCGTCGTTCATATCCATCTTGGAGGGCTTTTACACGATCTCTCTCTTGTAATGCGTCGCTTAAGACGCATTCCAAATGTACGCGCAATAGCTCCTTGACTTTAGAAATAAAGGTGATATTATAGAGCGATTTACGATGCAAAGGAACGTATATGGTAGGAAAGTTATCGGGACAGGAAATTGAGTTCTCTCTGGTTACTACCATCAAACGATGGAAGGAAGTAGATTACTGTTACACAAGTCTGATTTTAAATTTATATTTAATTTATGTTAAATTATTAACAATATACAAAAATGTTAAGATATGTTTATAAATTAATAAATAACTTCTAAATTCTTTTTTTTATGTTGTGAAAACTTTGCATAAGTATCATATTTTTTTTTTTTTTTTTTTGTTAATTATGAAAATATTAATAATTGACTTGCCAATTATTAGTTCTATCGCTTGGCTTTAATAACCTTTGATTTTATTTAAGAGTTGATAGTTATTCGTGCTTCGGATCTTATTTAATTTTGATTCTATTTAACGATTAATAAAGCCACGGCGTGTATCGCAGATCTCTCGGACAGACATAATAATAATAATTGCAACTAGCATAATAGTCACTGCAAATGCATTCGATGTAAAACAACTTTCTCACGATTGACGGTTGTCGATAACGAGCGACGCAAATCACCTATTATGATTTGACTGGCGCGATCACGATAACAGTAGACCTAGACAATAAGACTAACCGGCGTTCTAAAGCTCTCTTCGTATTGCGAATTAACGTTAATCGGAAGACACGTTCGCGTGCATCTCGTGACAAATCATTCAAATGCTCCTCTTTACGAGAATCGATGGCGCGTTAACCACAAAAGAAATGCGATCGGACGAATTTAGAGTGTTCAGGGGTTCAGCAGCTGGCTTTAAGTATCTCTCCGGGGAAAAACTGATTCTAATCGCAATACTTTACGTGATTTGATAGTATAAGGTCTCTAAGTCAAATATAATAGGAGATTAGAATTTTATCCTGAATCAGAACGTGTGCGTTAATAAACGACTGATAATCATCATGAAATTCATGTTTCTGTCAGATTATATATACATATATATATATATTTTTTTTATTATAATATACTAAATTAAAATAATAATTTCTATCTGTTAATTTTATAACATTATTTTATTATTATAATTAATTTCATAATATTTTCACTGACAGTTTTATAATTTTTGCTCTTCCTTAAATTTCTTTATATATTATATATAATAAAAAAGGCAGTGTTGTTTTATATTACATGAATTTTAAATATTTTATATTTTCCATATAAAATTGACAATACATTCTAATAGGCTGCTATTTTTAATATAATAGAAATTTCCTTAAACAACTCATTGGATTTGATATGAATACGCTTATTATCGCTGCTCCATTCTTAGAGATTTTCATTATTTTGCTCATTATAATTTTCATTTAAATTTTACCTATTTAAATTTTAACGGGACTTAAAATGTATAAGCCACAAATATATATATTTTTTTCAATGGTATATAAGCGGAAAAAAAATTGTCAACAACATTGTGGAACAGAATTCTAGCCCTATAGAATATGCTTTTTGAAGTAGGATGTTGCACGCGTAATCGCTGTGCGAAAGCCACAAGTGCCGGGCATATTTCGCTATTTATATTTTACGCCCACCTATATACGCCCACCGTACGGTCATTAAAACTTTATCGATAACCAAGCAGACAAAAGCGCAATCTTATTTTATTTTAAACGCTTAGATCTAAATTATTATGGAGGAAATTGAAAAAATATTAATTCTTTTTTTCTTATTCAAATTCGATATAAATCGCGCTACAATCCGATACGAATAAGAGACGTCAGAGCGTTGTTTTTCGCTCGTAACAGTTGTATGTCTACAAAGTGGCTGTTAATTGGCACGAGTATGTGACCTTATTGCCTCTCTCTACCACCTACGAAATAGATAAGATCCGACAAGAGTGTATTCGATTGCTACACTCGCGACAAACGTCTCAAAGTGTCACCATCCGCACCAGCGTTGCGACATTCCCGCATACGTTACGGAGTGGTATTTCAGCTCGTCGCGAGTCATTTCCCCTCCTGGCATCCAGCGCGAACGACTTCATTCCGCGCGCCTTCGCCCGCAGATAAATAGCGATTAAAAATAACGGCAAGAAGAGCTTATAATAGCGAACGAATGGCGCCCGGTGAAATAGACAATCGCGCACGGCCAGCAGAAGATAAATAAGAGGAAACGATGTCGAAGTAAGAGAGCCGAAGACCAGAGCTCCTTCACCTTGAAAGCGTACCGCGAATCTGCGGATTCATCTCGATTTTCCGGATCGATGAATTATCGTAACATCCGCAAAGGGGCAGCAAGATTAGAGAATCGTGAGAGCTCAGAGAAATTGTGAATACATAGATATATCGACGAATATACACATCGGGAAAGATTAAAATAATTGGGATGCCCTTTTCTTTTCTCATTTTCTCATTTCGTACATATTATCTATGCAGTATTAGTAATGGCATGATACTGACATTTAAGACTTGATATGCGGTACGAGGCTTATCACGAAAATATTGCAGACAAAGATGCAGATTATAAATACAAAAATTTCGCTTACATATAAATATAAAATCATGGGATAAGTGTTTAAAATGTTCTTGATAATTTTATCAACGAAACATATTATCAAACTTATAAAGTTTATCTGTATTTGTACAAGCGCAGTAATTGAAGGATAAATGAATTATGTCATACAATCCCAGTTTTGTAGTCTCCAAAAATATATTGTAATTAGTGTAATAAATATACAATACTTATACACATTGCACACATTTAAAATATATTTCTCTTTTTTGCTCTTCTTTCTTTCTTTCTCTCTCTCTCTCTCTCTCTCTCTCTCTCTCTCTCTTTTGATCAAAAGGGAAATAATATAATGTTTGATGACGTTAACGGCACTTGTAAGAAAATATATAATAAATGACAGAATAAAGTATAAAGGCCCCTAAATTAAAACAAGATTTGATATGTATGTATGTATGTATATTTATTAATTTCAACTTAAAACTTGTGAGCAAATAAATAACTGCTGTAGATGTGTATTATTAAAGAGTCCTAGACGCATATACAATTATAAAAAATTATCAATTACTCGATACATAGAGAGGTGATAAATTGATTTTTCGCCATAGGAAAATAGCAATACGAGAGAAAAAGAGAGATATCATTAACGTGTTATAATTTCTAAGAAATTGCACAGCTCGCGTTACATAATTATAGCTTAAATATTGCAATTGCAGCACGGTCGGCTGGGTTCTGAAAAAAAAAAAAAAATTCAAGAAGCAGGCCCCGGTCTCGCATCTCGCGAAGTAAAGCCGGCGATAGTAATACACGCTCCGAGCTTGGCGCGCGATGTTGGTACCGACGGCATTGCCGGGGTTCCCCATCTCTCTTTTTCTCCCCCTCCCTCCCTCTCTGGCAAGCGCGGGGGGATGACGACGAGATTGAGGAGGAGAGAAGGAGGAGGCTCGAGGGGAGATCGAACACAGGGTAGGGGTCGACCGGAGGGATGGTAAAGGCGCTGCCGTAGTGGTGGGATCGGTACGCTCGCGGTAGGGGAGGTCGTGGAGGACGGCAGAGGGGAAGCACGCCGGGCGTTCGGTGGCAGCAACGGCGTGCTCGGTGTCATTGCCTCGACGCTCGGGGCGGCCAGTGACTCCATCACTGACCTAGTGCCGAGCACGGCCGAGCGGCGTCGGTGCCGCTCGAATGCGAGGCCGTCGACCTCGGTCGGCCTCCAGCGCCACACACACTGACACATCGTATGCCGGAGTAGCAGCGCTCCCGCTGTCGTACACATCGCGCGGTCTTCGTTTCCTCGTCGTTCTACGTTGTCTTTCTCTCTCTCTCTCTCTCTCTCTCTATCTCTCTCTCTCTCTCTCTCTCTCTCTCTCTCTCTCTCTCTCTCTCTCTCTCTCTCTCTCTCTCTTTTCTTCCGTCTCTCATTTTATCTTCTTGTCCCTCCCTCGCCTCGTTATTCCTCTCCTCGTCGTTTCATCTCTCGTAGCATCTTTGTGTTTTGTCAGATACGTCTCGGCATCTATGTAATATACATGCTCTCTTCCTTGGGAGAAGAAGCTGTCGACCTCTCGGTTGTGAAAATCATGGAGATCTACGAGGTCTCTCTGTCGATCACGAAAGAGAGAGAGAGAGAGAGAGAGAGAGAAAGGGGGGAGGGGAGAGGGAAGAGAAAAAGAGTGCACGCCTCTCACTCTCTGTACGCGCTTTTTCTTCGTTCTGAAGGTCCTCATATGAGGTCGGAGGAACGATCGCTTTCTTCTGCTACGAAAGTGGGATCGTGCTTCGATCCCTCTCGTCTTTGTCCCTTTCCTTGCCTTTGACCCGTTCTAAGCGGGCTCATTTTTCATCGTTCCCGCATGCCTTACATTCGATTCTGGGTTAAATAGCGGACAGGTATGGTACTCGCGTGCTTTGATCGACGTTTGCGTCCTCGGCAATGCGTTAATTGCGAGAGAATTGCCCTCTTCCGTGCGCGCGCGTGCTTGTGTAATCATGGCGGTTTAATCGGTTGGGCCTTTAATCAACACGTCAATCAGAGAGCCGACAGTCCGAGGAAAAGATTTATCTGTTCTCATCGACGATGCTGCTGCTCAAGATTTCGAAACGCCGTCTTGTTATGTTTTTTTACGATCATGTAGACAATATCGTCGTGCAAAGTCAGTCTATTTGAATTCTATCGAAGCATTTAATGTCAGAGTAGATTTAAGACATGTATTCATAATAAATAATAATAATTCAAAGATAAATTTTACACTTATATGTAAAAGAAACGTAAACGATCGACATTATATATCTATCAATTTAAAAATAAATTATAAAATTACTGATAACAAAAATATTTTATTATTTAAACATAATGAATGAATAGAATTTGTATACAGATTGAAGCAAATGATTACAAATAGAAATGAAAAATCGGCGGTATAACTATTAGCAGTAAAGAGAAAATGTCGGCGAGCATTTATCGATCGAATCATTGGTAAGTTTATCTACACATTGTGTCAGATACATGTTTTTTTAAGTACTAGAATGTGGGTTAATCAAATCGACGAGATTCTTATTACGATCCAGAATATAAACGCGGTCAAAGAAAACCATATCTGAATAGAATAATTTTTATGATATAATAATTCTGTTTTGCAAAATGTTCCGTAGAATATTCCGCAAAAAATCTATCAGACTTGCGAATATATTATATCGAAGATTTTATATAAAGCGCGAATAGTCATGGATTCAACTTTGAATTTTTGATAACAGAAAGATAACAGACAGATAACAATACTTGTTAAATTTTGCAAAAACACTTGGTATTAAAAATTAACTTCCTTAATGCTCGGTATGCAATGACAATCAAAATTCGATAACATACTGAAAATTAAATGAATGCAGTAACTGCTGTTGTATACTGAGGGATACATCTTTTATTTAACTGTCTATATTTTGCCTTTTAAAACATCATGAACATACATACATTATTGTTTCAAGATGCAATCTGTATTAACATGATACTTTTAAAATTCTTGGATAATACATTTAGATAGGTGTCGATTTTTTTCTTTAAACTTTATGTTTTATAAATCAATAATTGTGAGAACAACGCTTGACGTACAGACGATGCTTCGAAGATTCAATGCTGATTACATATCAACGTAGAGAGCGTATAGAAACGGTTTGTCTTTTCAACTAGCTGAAAAATTATGATAAAATATGTGGAATACACCCCGCACATCTGCGGCGTGTGTTTTTATATAGTCGATATTTACCGAGGCCGGAAACGAGATAAATGAGTATCGTTGCACATTAGAAATGCAACAGAGAACGTTTTGAATTCATTAAAAGTTCATTCAGTTTATCAAAACTCTGTTACACAGACGAAGTTGTCTTGCAATTACGAAAGCCTAATCTATCTGTCAACCATTGATTTCCATTACATATTAAATTATCAAAGTGTTGATTTTATCTAATTAAATTATATCGTCTATTTTATTATATTATAATTATAATTTTAAAATAATTTCGTGATATATGACTAACAGCTACTTCATTTTCTTCAAAGATACTTTTCGCAAGAGATTTATCGAAGAATTCGTATCGAAATAGAGATACGAAAATTATATATATATATCATTATAATAATACTATTATATAATTGTATTACTTAAAATTACAATCGTAATATAATAAAATTAAACGACATAAATAAATTGCGAGTAGACGCAATCAACAATTTGACTTAAATATCAAATTGCTTTTGTTTCTTGATATATAGATGCAACCATCATAAATGTGATACGAAACAAAAGAAATTAAAGATAAAAGGTTTCCCAAATTATTAGTATTATACGATACGACTGTTGAAGAAGTCCGTTCAAACGTGATTAAATCCCGCTCGGGAGAGAGAGGACGGTGGAATAATCGCGTAACGCATGCAGCAGGATCGGCTCGGCGCTAACCTACCCCATTCGTTAACCTGACCGATCCCCTCCGCGCGCGGATCGATTCGCTTCAAAGCACGGATTAACCTATATACACGCCGGCATTCGCGGAGAGTCGCATACGTCGGGGACGATCATCGGTACAAAATTAACCTGTCCTCCTCCGCTCCCTCCCGTCCCCTTTCTTCGCTCCCTTTCTCACCCTTTCTGCGTTCCTCCTGATTATCAGCATCGTATATACACCCTTTTCACCGCTCGACTATAGTTCATTGCTCGATTGTACCGCACATTATGAATATTATACTCTTGCAGCCTATTGTAAAAAAGAACCTTCGATATATCTGTATAGATATGTACGTGCAGAGTTTATATGATACTATGAGAATCACATACTTCGAATCAAAATTCTACACATTATTTTGATGCTGTTCTTTAATTTATCCTTAATCTGTTTTATTCTGATTGATATATTTCTCTATTCGTTTATTTTCTTTTTTTTTTAAATTTATTTTTCAAATTTTTCTTGAAATCTATTTTTCCTCAGATATTTCTTTAAATCTAAATATATTATATACATATATTGAAACATGCGATATGGAACGAGATAAAAAAACTATTTAATTTGTGGCTATGATTAATTAATTAAATTTGACTTTGAGTTTTAAAAGAGAGATAAATTTCTGAAACTAGAATATTGCAATATAATTATAAATCGCGAATTGTCTCATAATCGACGGAGGCTATTTCCCAGCTCTTGTTAGCTCTAATTAGCAGGTAATTCATAATCCGTTATTATTACGAGCAGCAGGGACGAGATCAGGTCCAACGATACGCGTCAAACGCCGGGAAAACGATTTCCGCGTTGCGACACCTCCGCGGGTCTCAAACAATCGTGCGGTGACGAAGCGGCAAATTCCCGTTTTCACGACGAGAGAAATGTTACTATCGTCTGAGAACGGAATAGTCACGAGGAAGAATAGACGCCGAAGAAGTAAAACTTAATCCAAGCGACGAGTGTCTCGCAGTCGTCGAGAATCCGTTTCTCTATCATTTATTTTCCCCTATTCTTTCTCTAAAGGAAGAGAGAGTTCGCTATTTTACCCTTTTTCATCTCGCGTAAAAGCCGATTGCGTTCGCTGAACGAGCACGTAAATCATCTATATAGATCTTTACATGAACGATCCCATTGATTATAATCTAGGCTCGTTAGATAGGGGGTTTGATATCGTTAGCGAGATCTCGTCTCGATAATTACAATGGTTTATAGATGCTGAAGCGGTGGGAATATGTGTGACCAACCGCGAATCACGGGTACAAATCAAAACTCATATGCGTTCTACGCGTAATTTGTAATCTGTTGCAAATTCGCGGCGACTAATTTATATGTAAATTACGTCGTATTAGCGTCACAATATATAATGTAGTTTTAATAATGAAATACGAATGCAGGGAATGAATCTATAAGATTTTATCTATTTGGATTGCAGTCATATAAAAAACAATTGACTGTCAAAGTATAACTGATACGATATATCAGATATACATAAATAATAAAAGAGAGAATTCACTACAATCATTGTACGAGAGCTGGATATCCAAAAATGAAGATAAAGAGCAAAAAAAAAACGATATATCATTGACATTAATCAGTGACTGAGATGGTCAAGTTGTCCTATACAGATGAATAGCAAGAAGTAATCTGTCACAAGATAGAGATTCACTCGACCTCATCCGTCATGTGACTGTGTCACGTCGTTGCAAAAATCATTCATCCGCGTAAGCTAGACAGTTAGACAAAGAAACATATGGCATATTTCGATAACTTACATTTTTAGTTCGTCGATGATCGGCCATCAACGTAAGCGCCAGCTGGTAGCTCTTCTTCTTCTTATTTTCCCCTCTAAATCCCCCTGGATGTTGCGGAAGTCCCGCCTGTTTGATGCTTGGACTATCACGATGGCTTCAGCTGCTGCTGCTGCTACTGCTGCTGCTGCTGCTGCTGCTGCTGGTACTGTCGGTGGTATCGTATACACGGATCATCGTTATCGATCTAATCTGAACGCTTCACCAACGTATAATCACAATACAATGAGCGATCGATGAAGATCTCTCGTGAGAAGATCGTAACGAGATTCACTTTCACTCGCGCTCTTCTCTCCTCTTTCGCGCGCGCGGCTTCACCTTGGGATCGCGGAAGAAGAGAGAGAAACGACAATCGCGACGATCGTACAAGTGAGGAGGAGCATAGAGAGACGGAAGAAAGAAGATAGCGCTCGCGCGGGTAAGGATAAACTCAAAAGAAAACGCGACGGAGGCAAAAAACAAGGGGAGAAGAAGGGGGGAAAACACTGGCGCCGGATATCGTGTGTCACACAGTTTCACTTTTAAATCCCTCGCGCGAGACGCCTCGAATTCCGACGACGAAGGCTGATGTTCCGTTGCCGACTAGGTCGTACGCGGATTACCGTTACCGTGACGTAATAACGGTAACGTCACCAACGGTATACGATGACGAGAGCAGAATCTGTCGAGCAGCAGGATCTGCCAGCGACGCAGGTTGATCACAGGTCGATTTCTTTCAGGCCTCTGTCAGATATCTAGACGAGAGATATAGAGCTTTCTCCGTTGGATGCTGGGGACGAAATCGGCGAGGTCGATGATCGACCAAAGCAGTCTCTTATCGTCGCCGTTTTTAATCGAACACGCAGGCGGCGGCGATTTCCTCGATCGGCCTTGGCAAAACTGCCAAGGTCGCTCCGAGTTAGCGCCTGGGTGGCTCCTTTGGGGAGCAGCTTCTTCCGGTTGTATTTCGAAAACCGAGCTGCGTGTGTGAGTTTCACAGAGTTCTGCGCTGCGAATCGACGGCAGACATGATGCCCCTTCTCCTCCGCTGCTGCTTTTACACTGTAAACTAACTGCCCTTTCTGCCTTTGTGTCTCATGTTCCTCGGCAGTGCGGTTTACACTCACTCGCGGGAGTAGCCGAGTCCGGGTAATTTTCCACGAGGGAAACTGCGAGAGCGCAGTTTCCCGTTGCAACGACGTTGATACGAGAACTCGCTACGAGAATTCAACAGGATCCGTCTGCGATTTCGCTCTTGGCAATTGTCACTGTTCATCTCGTATTAGTTCCTGATAATAGCGCACTCGTATCATGACGCCCGGGTCACAGATGATAACGCACGGGTCGTCTCTCTCCTTCAAGTTCGGCGACTATTTCTCTTCGCTGGATCCGCTAAACGTGGGGAAAACAATTCGTGGCACGTGATCCTCGAATATCACGCGTTTGGAATCGAAGCCGGCGGACCGCGTGGGTGAGCGATTGGCTCACCCGCACTTCCACCTAAACGCCCGATAAGGACGATAAAGGATACACGAGATTCCGAAGATTGAAGATGCCAATTAGCTGTTCGAAGCCGCGTATCTCCCGGATCTTTGTGCACGCGCCCGCGGATGAATTTTTCCGCGATTTAATTAATCGTTACCGATAGGTGACGTCACGTTCGTTACATCTTGCATAATCTCGTAGTAATTCGAGATATTATGTAACTACATGATTATTTCATTAAATATAGATTCACGTGAATTGATTAAATATTTTTAATTAAGTTGTAGCTAACTTAAATAGACTAACAAATAGAAAATGTATATAGGTAATAAACGGAAACAATTAATGTAATTTATAACTTAATCCTCTATATATATATTTTTTTATGACAAATTTTTTATAACAATGCAGTGACTTATTATCTGCAAATATCGAATAAGATTACTTTAATTGAAACTGTGGATATTCGGATCCAACTGATTACATTCAAGACACTTCTAATTAAATCTACTCGGAATTCTAGAACTTCGAAAATGTTTATTGCCCCAAAATAAATCTGTAAATCTCGATACATCTTTCATGAATTTTTCGCGTTTTATAAATCTCGAAAGCTCGAAAAAAAACTTGACATAAAACATGTTAAGAAATGATTGGATTATATCGTGTCGCGAGATTTGCACAAAAATACCGGCGCATGTGAAACGTGTCGTGTCTCTTGTCGAGATTGTCGCGAGATGTGCAGCTTTAGCGAGACGATCCCGGCTAAATCCAATATCGGAGATCGCGGGGTCCTGCACGACAGACGGGGCAATCTCGCCTATTTTCAACGGCGCGAAAATAGTCACGCCTAGCGCGATGCATAATCGCCTACGGATACTGTACGCCCGACACCTGGACGTATATTTACGTTCCGTACGATCACCATCGCGAACAAGTCTCGGGACGAAACGTTGCGAGTGCTATTAATGAAAAACAGATCGCGACAGAATGTGAAAATTTCGGAGAAAATGGTTGTAAAATATCGAAAAAAAAAACAGTTTCTAAAATTTTCCTGTCGCAATAATCGGACAACAGAAATTACGCAAGAATCTAATTTCAAATAAAATACTAATAAACGTTATATTTGATTATTATAATAATTATATTAAATTTAAGCTATATTTATTTTTATATAATTATTATATATTTAATAATTATTGCCATATTTTAATAGAAAACGTGGCAATAAAAGACATTAATCATTTTCTCTGATCGTGAGAAGAGTCTTGTATCAAGAAATATTACACGCAAGTGTCTTTTTATTATCTAGAGAAAGAGAGAAGAGAACACAGGAAATGCGTCCAGAACTTTTTGAATTCCGCGTAATCCAACATTCGCCTATTCTCATTGACACGTTGTTACACGAAGCGACGAAGAAATGGCGCGACGCGTGTTTTATTTATAACCACCGTGGCGTCTACGCGCGAAATGCGGCGCGTGTGACGCGCTTTTGTCGAATATTACACGCACGTCTGCTATCGCGCGCGATTCATTGAAAAGTCATCCCACGATCGTGGACGAAGCCATCCAACGACCGGTAAAACAATCGTCTTTTATCTTATCGCAATTGATTAAATTTGATTATTATTAATTCTAAAGGCCGTGCGTTCTTTTTTACTTTATTAAATCTCTCTTATTTCATTAAATTTTTTTCACACACACAGCTATCCATCTATAAAAGTATTAAGTGATTGTCGCGATGGTATGAATTAATTTTATTTGTAATTTGTTAGTCTTCTTATTGGAATAAATAACGTGTAAAATTTTATGCAATCTGTTTACATTGTATACGTTATTCTTCATTCGACGTAATGAAAATTAATCGAATGGCTAAGAGAGGTTGTATACATCTATGCAAATTACGTGTGAAGTGCATTATAAATTGGAATTATTACGTAAAGAGCGAGAGTAAATGCAGAGCAAACGATGTATGAAATCAGGAAGTGTGGTTAGCTAATAAGAATAGAATTTAGTTTCTCGTTTTTCATTAGGATTAGATCTTGCATCTTGCGTAATCACACAGTCCATTTCCTGTCACAGGTGCATACGATATTTCTCTCTCTAGATAGTAGATAGTAAATATAGATATAGATAGCGGTATTTTTCAACTTTAAAAACAGACTTCTCTTTGAAATTATTTGAAAACCGACTTTGCGGAGAATCAAGCGAGCAAAGTGAGCTTTCGCAAAACTCCCATCGTTAAACGCATCGCGATAAATTTCTTCGTTCGAGTAATTACGAGTATTTACGTCACGTGATTAACTCGGAAGAGTTTGGTGAGCGGAAACCGACACGTATATTTGTCGATCAAGCTCGACAAAATTTATCCTATCATGCATTAATAACGTACCTAGTTATCATTAATGTTTAATTATCGAAAAAGAACTCTTCAGCCTTCGGTTTACGAATGACGTCACCTATCAAAACCAGCAATCGGTAATAATACGTTATTAGATCACTCTTATCAAGTGTTCTCGATTCCACTGATAAGTATATCGAACTATTTGTCACGTTTCCGAACAACTATGCCGTTCTATTTTTCTACATCACGGGTCTCTCGTGCTCACACGTGTCCGCGTATAGAAACCGTACGAGTTGAAAGGTCCGATTTTTATGACACAAAAATTTTCAACATTGATCTACAAGCTCGATCTCCAATCTGGAATCTGTTCCCGGCGGATTAGTTTAGCCCGCTCTCCGAAATAAAAAAAAAAAAAAAAAAAAAAACACAATAAAGATTATTTCCGCCGTTTTAAACGCGTGCGTGCATTCCGAGCAATACGCACGCACGTGTGGAATGTGTGAGGCTGATGGGGGAAGGAAAGGGAAACGAGGAAGGGATTAGTGACGATAAGAATCGAGCGTCGCGACGCGTGTGTTGATCACGTCACCTCGCGTGCATCTCGCGATGTATTGACGCACATAATAAAAACTTTGTATACTTAAATTTCGCTTATTTAAGTATATCACACTGCGCTGCTGGCTGCCTCGGCGATGACGACGACGACGATGACGACGACGACGACGACGACGACAATGACGACGACGACGACGACGACGACGACGACGACGAGACGAGGACGGCGACGACGATGATGACGTAGAGGACGATGACGTTTGTCGATCGACGATCAGCGAGTTTTACGCGACTACGTCGACTGGATTGGGCAAAGAGATGAAAAGAAAAAAAGATAAAAGTGAGAAGAGAGAGAGAGAGAGAAAGAGAGAGTGAGAAGAGACGCAACGCACAGAGTAAACGGGTGGTGATGGTCAATATGTGTATATATATATATATATATGCGCACATGCGGATGCACACGCGGGCAAGAGTGAATGAGACGGGGAAAGTCTTGGCGCGAGTCGGAGTAGTGGGTAAAGATAGCGGAAATGAGAGAGAGAGACGGGCGAGTTTAGAAACCGTGTGTTTTGTTCGCGGGGACCAGGCGAAAGCGAGTGGAACGCGCGCGGAACGCGAACGAAAGAGAGAGTGACCGCGAGAGAGGAAGAAACGTATAAAGGCCGAGAGCAAATCGCGCGCTGTTGGTGAGAGAAGAGAAACCTGGTGAACGCGCGCGCTTGACAGGGGAAGAGAAAAAGAGTGAGAGAGAGGGGGAGAAAACACCTTCTCGCGAGTTAAGAACTCGCAAACCTTCACACGAGAAGGAAGATGCAAAGTAAATAAAAAAAAAAAAAAAAAAGAAACTAACTCGGGAAAAGAATATATACGGAAGAATATACAGAGACGCGAAATCGAAATCAGAAAGCAATCGCGACAGGGGAGAGTCAGGGGGGTGAGAAGGGTGGAAAGAGGCTCGTTGCCCGCGCGAGGATATACGTGTCGTCTATATTTATACGTATGTATGTATGCGCGTGAGAGATGCGTGTGCACGAGATGAATATATATCTGGATAGTTCTCTCTCGCTCGCGCGAGACGAGCGACCGGCGAGGCCGATGACGAGTCGCGCGCGCGATCAGCGAGTCTTCTCTCTCTCGTCTCTCCTCTCCTACGTCTTTCTTATTTCGTCTGCTTCGTGCGACGTGTCTAAGCCGCGGACCAATCCGATCCACAACGCTGATCCGCGGACACCCCGGGTCCCGACACACCACACCGGAATCGTAAAAGCTGGATGTCGATGTGTACAAACAGAAAAACTTGGTCACACACTGACGCACATGTGTCATCCGCGGTGTCGTTCGCGGCACTCGCGTACGTATGTATTATCGCTCTCCAATATCGCCGGACACCACGTCGTCGCGAGTCGCGAGTAATACGTCAGAAACCGGCGCGAAGCCGGCCGACAGTTCGAAACAACAAACGCCGTACACACTGCCGTTGGCCGGACGGTTGAGTTCGGTCGTCGCACTCTCGCGGCTCTCCTCCTCGGCTTCTCTTCCTCCTCCGCCTCTCCCCTCGCCGTTAAATAATCCCTCCTGTCGCACCACGCCGGAGGAACTGGCGCGCGCCACGTTTGCGAGGTTCACGTGGAACGACGATGTCGACGTCGACGTCGTCGACGAGAACGATTGTCACTATCTGATGATCTATCCCGGTTGTACTTGAATAAAGAGATAGAGAGAGAGAGAGAGAGAGAGAGAGAAAGAGAGAGCCAGACGTGTAGGAAGACCGAAGAGAGGAGCTCCGTCCAACACGCCGATAAGCGAAGACTAATAACGCGCGGGGCGTGATAGGCGTGTGTAGTATACCCGGTGCGGTTTCACTTCCTCGAATGGACCGGAGAGTGAGGGACTTTATAATCGTCACACCGTCGACGGGTTCACGGGTACGTTGACGACATCCACTGGCACCGTTGACGATGATGTCGACGAACTATACTCGCTCGAGACTATATCACTTGCGTTCGTCGGGACACACGATGACACGACGACGACGACGACGACGACGACGACGACGACGACGACGACGAAGAAGAAGACGAGAACGTGATTCGTGAGAGAGCGACGGAGGAAAGAGAACGTGAGAGAGTGAGAGGGACGCGATACGAGGATTTGCGAAACAACGTACGTACATACGTACATACGTACGTACGTAAGAACGAGAAGAAGTGGAGTAGCCGGCAGAACGCGAAGTGTACGCGAAACACGCGCTTCGCGGTCCGCGCGATCTCTCGGTGTAACGCACGTCGTAGGGAAACACGCCGCGCGCTCTTTCTCTCTCACTCGTTTCGCCTCTTTCTCTCGCTCTTTTTCTATCTTCCTCCCTCTCCCTCCCTCCCTCTGACACTCTCCCTCTCTCCGTTTCTCTCTCTCTCTCTCTTTCGCTCTCTCACTCTCTCTTTCTCCGTTTCTCGCGCCCCAGCGGAATCGGTGGCGTGCGAGGAGAGGCGAAAAGGCAGCGTAGGAACAATTGGAGAGAGACGCACATGTGTAACCATCTATATACACATATATATATTTTTATATATATATATATATATATATATATATATATATATAATAAATATAAATAACTGTATATTTTTTTTTAATAATGCAAAATTATAAATATATATATATAAAATAAAAATGCAGATAAGTGTGTGTATGAGAGCGCGAGAGAGCCGTGCGGCGCGGCGGGCCGTTGTCGCGCGCGCAGAGAGCACACACGAGATTACGGACAAACGCGGAACAGACGAGGAGGCAAGGCAGGCGAGCGGCGAGCGGCGAGCGGCGAGCGGCGAGCGCGCGCGGCGCGAGCGACGTAGCACTCTAGCAGCCGGCAGCCTGTGCCGCTCGGGTCAACGACCTCTCCTCCTCGCCGTCGTCGAGCTCTCCTCCGCCGCCGTCCCCTCCCTCGCCCTCCCTACCATCGCCGTTCCTACCACCTACCACCACCGTGTGTTCCCCCACCGTGTTCCCCACTATCGAGACGTCAAGCCCAGCGGCGTCGTGACGCTCTTCGGACTGCCGGCGCCCTCGAGCCGCGTCCCGCGTCGACGTCTCGCGCGCGAACGTTGCGTTTCGGCGTAGGGGTAGATCCGCGCGCGTCGACCGTAGAAGGGATAGAGCGATGGTGGGGTGGACGCGCGCACCCCATCCTAGATCGGCGGGAGAGGGTTGAAGGAAGGGGTGCTGGAAAGCCGCCGCTGTCGTCGCCCCTCTCCCTCCCCCTCCCCATCCCCGTCCCCGTCCCCGTCCCCTGCTCCCCTTTCCCTCTCGCTCACCCGGGGCGATCGCGGGTGGGGACGCGCGTTCCGGAGGCGCGCACGCCGCCGGGTTCACTGGAACAGTGTACCCTCCGGTGCAACGCTCTCTCTCTCTCTCCTTTCTTCCTGATTCCGCCTCGGCGCGTCGAGGGCTTCCCTTCGGCACGGCTGGGAGAGGTAAAGGGATGGTGGGAAGGGGAGGGGGGCGCTTACGCGGAGGAAAGCGGGAGGGTCAGTGATGACCGATTCCGGCGATAACAGGGGTGCGATCCAGGGTCAAATTCGATGCCCCCCAATGCCGGTGAGGAGGGAGGGAGGGAGGGAGGGAGGGAGGGAGGGGAGAGGAGAGAGGTAGAATGCCTTCGTCCGCGCGAAACTCGGTCTTGTACGTTGGAATTTCGATCTTGGAGTGAAAACGCGCTGCCAAGCCAAGGCGATCTTGGACTTGCACGAGAGCCGATTCAACAAGCGATTAATCTGCCGAGAGCCAATGAAATATCCTAGATATTTTATTGGCGCGAGATATGAAGATTTATAAACGTTTAATTGTCATAGTTTTGAGAATTATCATACATCGCTCTATGTGACATATCCAAAAATGTCAAGAGAAATATTTATATGTACAAATTTAGAGAGACCAAACGGTAGCAGGTGTTATTGAAGGAAATGCGAAATATTTTTTTGCCAACTCTGCGTTACGAGAGAACCATCTTCAATGTTTCAGTTTGTAAACCAAGGGTGTTTACATAATGACTATCGCGAATTGAAAAAAATGCAGAGTTTAAAACTTTCGATATTCTTCATTTCTTCGATTTGCGAAATATTTGCATTCTGCAATCTTTTTCTCACTTTGTAGAAAGTGTGTAAAGCATTCTTTTTTTTTTCGATTTCAATTGCTGTAATGTGAAAAAAAGGCAGAGATAAAAAAATAATAATGAATAACTTGAATGAACTACTCGATTAATGCCTCATGTATCATATACATATATATATATATGTACATATATGACGGCGTTCTCGCTTCAGGGTCAAATTTTCATTGTTATGTGTCCTTGATAGATTAGTGCGATAATTTCGTTATCGTGACAAAAGAACGAATTTTTCCAACCTTTGAACATATATAAAACATATAAGCAATATTAATGTAAACATATTTACAACTACCTTCTAGACGTTCAACATTCTTTTATCGCAATTAACTGTGTTTGCGATCAAAAATCAAAGATTAGATTTTACAGATTAGACGTTTCATTTTTTAAATTAGAAGAATTGTTTTGGAAGAGAGATAAACAGAAAATACATAAAATATTTATACTATAATATATATATATATATATATATATATATATATATATATATATATATATAATTAAACATTAATCAATCGTTAAACTTCAATTTTTATGAGAAATCTTTTAATAAATTCGAAGTAGATTTATTTTAAAAATAAATAACAAGGAGCTCATTGTTTATTGCAATCTTTGAATATTCCGTAATATTTCTTTGCGGTCAAAACTTTTTATTATTAATTTAATTAAATAATTTTATATATTATTAATTATTTTATATTTTTAATTAAGATTTTGAAGAAGTAAAATCACAAAAAATTATTTTACGCTTATTTCGATTCAGAAAATATTTATTCAAGATAGATTAAAAGAGATCAATCATTAAAATGATTTGGAACTTATATATGGACAGGCGTTAATTCCTCGTGATATTTATTCGAGTCATAGTGCGAGTACAAATACGTGATACGAGAAACTGTGGAAAGTAATTAATCATTGATCAGATCGACGGCAATTACTTAAGAATTTCCTTTCAGGAGCTTCTTCTTGAGTCGCTCAAGGTCGATATCATTCAACGGACGCCTCCGTGTTTTCTATACAATGATCCACATTTAGCGACTTATTGATCGGGAGCACTCATTATATAATCGCTGTGAATATGTACTTACAATTTTTAACATGTTTTAAACTTGATACAAGCGATATTTCTTTAATTTAAACGTAATTGCGTGAGTGATCTTTTTTATTCAACTAAATGTAATTTAATACGTCGATTTTAAATACTGATTTAAAAGTAACAATTGTAAAAAAAAATGAATAAATTCGTTATATTTATTATTAGTGATACTAAAATATTAAAAATAAAGATTTTTATTGTTATTTTTTAATAACTTTAATGGCAATAGAAAATTGAAAATATATGTGCTGCGTATGTACATTATTAATTAATTTTTTTTGTATATAGAATATTTGTGTGTGAAAAATATATATGAATAAAATAAATATTGTGTGTATATGCTATTCTGTATTTTAAAAAATATTGTGTAAATATTTTCCAATTTGAATATAGCAGCCTGAGTGTATAAAGTTTAATTGCGAGAAACGTGGAAGAACGAGCTTCAAATATGAACAGAGATTTCAAATATATATAATATTAACCCTTTGTACTTGTCCCTTAGCCTTCTATCAATACAATGCACATAGAATGAATATTGATATATCTCATGAGGAAATATCGAATTTTGCCGAATGCGTAAAGTTACTTTATCAAATTGATATGCGTTGTTGTTACACAATTGTGTAATATTCTCTCTATCGTATATTACGGGAATATGTATGTATGTATGCGTATATGTACGAAGTATCGAAAACAAATGTCAAAACATAAATTTAATAAGCAACGCTGCATATAAGCCACTTGCATGATAAAATCGATAAGTGAGTTTTTAATATAATTTGTATTTTCATTTAAATTTAATATCACAAATAATTGGAAATAATTTCACACACATATACTCACACACATTCTCTCTCTCTCTCTCTCTCTCTCTCTCTCTCTCTCTCTCTCTCTCTCTCTCTCTCTCTCTCTCTCTCTCTCTCTCTCTCTCTCTCTCTCTCTCTCTTTTTCTCATCGCAAATCATTGTAAAATAATATTGCATTTGTACTGTTGACATATTAATCTTTATTTCAAATATAGGTTAAACGCTTTTCTTCTTTTTTCTATGTAACAACGTTTATTGTTCATAAATATTGCAATTTACAGAAGAGAGAAAAATATATGCAAAGCATTCTCTTTTTAAATATTAACTTCTAGGAAGATCCATAACTGCGCTTCCTTTTTATATTCAACGTTTATACATTTATTTAGCCATGTTACATTATTATTCATAAAGAAATATCAAAGATAAAATTAGCTATCGGATCTTCGCGATAAAAATCATTGTTAAATTATTATCGCACAATTGTTTTTCGACAAACTTATTATAGGGAAACGTGGGATAGAACGGCCAACGTAAGCATTGAGCAAGTTTTCAACATATTAAAAAAAATAAATCGATCTTTTTTTCACTAAAAATATTCTTTGGCATATCCACTATAAGAAAAAACACAAGTTTATTATAAAATAATAGTTTAAATAGACGAGATTATTGATTAGTAAAAGAGAGATTTTCGTGATATGCTTTTCGTGCGGAGTATAATGGACTACCTCCAAAACTTGTTTATTTCATTAACATTAATATCTAAAACTTCTTAAAAGTTGTATATTATAATATGATATATAGAACATGAGAATATAGATTTGTATATTTTTAAATGATAACTATAAATTAATAAATAAAAATAATTTTCTTGTTATAATAAATATTTTTCTCTTTAAAACATGGAAAAATATCCTTTAATGTAATAATTTTTGGTATTAATTTTAAAAGACAGCATCTATGTATACTCTCTTTCTTTCTCTAGTATAAAAATAAAAAGTACAACATTTTGTGGGCTAATATTTCATTAAGCCTCAAAACATATTTATTTCCTTTGGATCATATAAAAAATTAGAATTAATCAATATTTACATAGACACAGTATTTAATAAGAAATTAATAAGAAAAGATCATTTTAAAACATAAATGTATTTACGGTAATAAAAAATAGAATTTTATCATTGTTTGCCTTATGTAAATATATCGAAGAATTACAACTCAGTCGCGGAGAGCACAGCAAGTGCATTAAATAATTTATAACAACTTTCAACTAAAAATATTGCGACTACTGATAACAGCACGCAGAAAGAGACATATAATAGCAATAATTGCAACATATTTCATGACATGGTAGCATCTCTGTAAAAAGATATCGACTCTGCACCATTGTACCCCGGTGCCGTTCTACGCCACGTTCCCCTACTGTATATAATTTGCCCATCAGGTTCGTCCCCATTTGGGACATTTCACACATTGGTTGAAGTTTAAGGTCAGTCGTATATATTTGGCCTCCCTTCTGCCAGTTGAGTGCTCTTATCAACGGTCGTTTCTTAACGATTGTGTGCATATGTCGTGCATACTCGTGATCTCGGCCACCCACGTATCGAGAGCGACGCGAAAACGAAATGGAGAATACAAAAAGAAAGAAAGAGAGATTTACTATCTTTATTTATTCCCAAGAGAGATAGAGAAGGAGAAAGAGAGAGAGAGAGAGAGAAAGAGAGAAACACTCACACGATCAGAAAATTGTATGCGAACGCTCGAGTGCTGGCACCAGTCCTTCATAGGACATTGACTTTGAGATATCGTCGACGACGACGACTGGCCGCGACGACGCTATCTCATTTCGGCTTATCACACTTGTTTCGCTGTACCTTATCTCCCTACACTGTGTCTTCTTAAGTCACCACCGCTCGTACACGCTCCATTTCTATGGCTCGTGAAATCGTCGCCTCGCTCGCGTGTAGTTGTCTTTATTAACGAGCCAAATTTAATTAGCGATCGTTAGTAAAGCGCCATTTCTTCGTCATTAGATCTCCGACTTGCGACTTGATACATTGAGATTTTTCGATGCGTTCTTTATTTATATAAAATGTGCTCTTTGATATAAATTTTAATAATACATCGACAAATATTTCAAGTTTATTTTAAATTTTTCTTTGGCAATAATTATGAAAATGTTAATAATTTATTGCTACTTTTTTATTGCAATTTTAAAATTTGGGAATAACACAGTCCATTGAATTTTGAGCGGACAAAGTTGCATGTGTGATTTTTCTTCGGGAATGCTTAGTAATCTAAGTAATCTAAAACCTTGTACAAATTATCTTTGCATTTTGCTGCTTTTGCTTTCAAAGTCTGAAGTTCGAAGTTGTGATTAATAAATGCTATGTAAATGCCTTGACACTGATTAGGAGAGAATGGCACGCTTACAGATTACAGAAATGCAGCAGAAAATCATATTTGTCGTTGCAAGAATTAATACTTGTCAATTTATTATTTAAAATGATATTTTATAGTGATGTTAAAAATATAGCGAATAACAAAATAAATGAAAAATTTATTTTATTATTATTATAATCAGTGATTGAAGATTCTTGTCACTAATCTTTATGAATATAATGTATGGACTTACAAGGACTTTTCAATTAGTCAAATTACCATGAAAAATGACAACATTATACAGTGTACAATGTGTTATTATCAGTATTATATATAAAAGGTATTTATAGTACGTTGTATAATAATAGCGCAATTGCGAATAATAATGAAAAATCAGTATATTGAGAACGGATATTCCATCGCTATTAACGAGAATTCGCAAAAACAAGCGAGAGTGTGTATACAACTAACCGCAATGTGGAGTAGCAATTTGCATAATTGCAAGTACATCGTATTCATCTACGAGAGCTGAGGATAATAATAATCGTGTGGCGCAGTTTGATTTGTAACTCAGAAAGAACATTGCGTAATAAAGAGATTGCATTATTTAAAAATAGTCATTGCATTATTTAAAAATAGGAGATTTGAAGGCGGCCAAAAGCTCATCATCACAGAGTTTGCGGTAGAGTAAAAGGAACTGCATAATATAATGCTTGTTTGATATAATTTATGTAAATTATTTATTTTATATAAATTATATATAAAGTAAAAAATAGAAAGAGAGTTAAAAAACGTGATAGTTTACTAAATTTTAATTTACAGAATTTTTAAACTTGTATAATTTTATCGTTGGAAATTTTAGATCTTTTTTATATTTTGAGATCAAATTAATTTTATATTTTCGTATTCCAAAGATTATGTCTAAGCGTTGTAATATATATTTTTAAAAATTTTAAGAGAAATGCATTTTCTATTTTTTGTAAATTCATAATCTTCGTATTTCTTAATTTCTCTCTTTCTCTCTCTCTCTCTATATATATATATATATTTTGATTCAATAGTTATCCGAAAACTACATATGCTTAGAATAAAAGATTGAGCTATACATATTGCCTCAAAATCTATGAATTTCAGCAAAGTTATGCGGAATATTCATCGATACTGTATTTTCCTATCATTTACTACGCGAAGAATTGCTATTCGAGATATCCCACTATAGGAAAATGTGCAAATCTATACCGATGGTACTAACGAGTACGTGTGATTGTATAGTATGTCGGCGTATGTTAGAATATGAGCAAGTAGAACGCTGCAGAGATGAAAAGGACAGAAAAAAATTTAAAAAAAGGCTTGTCTCCCCCTTTTTTCTCTCCCCCTCTCTCTCTCTCACACACTCTTTCTCATCTTTCTCTTTGGAAGATCAACTCCACATGGATCGTGCGTGCGATGACGTATAATCAAAGAATAACAATCGAAGAGAAATATATATATAGACATTTATTTAATATTTACCTTCATGCAAAGTTGTATCAAAAGTCTATGAAAATTTGAAATAAAAGGTTATTTAAATAAAAAATAAGATAATTAAATAAAAAATAGTATTATTAATTTTTTTTGTATACATATATATTTTATATATATATATATATATATATATATATATATACAATATATAGCGTTACAAGTTAATGTTACAATATTTATTAAATATAAATCAAACATTAATTTTATAAAAATATTATGTGTATAATGTGATAAAATTGTATAAAAATATACTGAAAAATTAGAAACATTATATTTTTTTTAAATAAATGTTAAACACATATTAAACATTCTCAAAGAGAATTAAATAATATTTTTTTTAATTACAAATTTAATTTTTAAAAATATTAATATTCTCTTTGAGAATGATTTGAAAGGATGAGAATGAAAAAATAAAATTGTGCAATTATAATGTATATTATTTATTTTTTACCTCCATTTCCATACATTTTTTTAATCTTTTAAATTATTAATATTTTTTAATAAAAAAATAGATCAATAGCAGAGAAACAAAAAGACATTGTCAATTGAATTGCAAATCAATGAATGCTGTTTAATATTTGTGATAGTGGTCTCTCTCGGAATTGCCATCTTTTTGTTTTCTGCATTCGATTTCTCTTTCCTTCTCTTTCTCTTTGTATTCCCTCGTGCGGCATACTTTTTCTTCTTTGAATCGTTTGAACTGCATCGACCCCCGCTTGGAATTACATTATCGGCACTGCCAAGTTCACTTCTGTTTACATTCGACATACTATACGTAACTGTGAACGAGGGTGCGCATTTTTCTCACGGACCCGAGAATGCTTGAATCGAAAGTTTCCGATAAAAAAAAAATCTAAATTTATTTAAATTTGTTTTAAAAAAAGCTATATTTCTGTAAATATATTTTTTTATCTAGAAATTTTGCTTTAGAATTTTCTACAATAATTTTTTACAAATGAATCGAGAGTTGTTTTTCTTTTATATTTAATTAATTGTCACTATTTTCGGCCCTTCATATAAAAATTGAAAATTTGTTTTTTAAATTCTGAGTATTTATTATTACAAGATATACGAATCACACGCTCGCTATTTGTAACTCCATTATCTTGTAAGCCATTTTTTATTTCGAGACATTTATTTTTACACGTATCGCTATGCGCGCGTGCGCGCCTTCCGTTACAACGGACGTGCTTATTCAACAGGTTTACAACGAGGCGCGTAGCAAGAATCCCCATAGTAGAAATCGCTCTCGAGTCCCTGCGCTTATGTTTCATAAATGGAGCAGAAATTATTCCTCGTACGCGAGCTCCCGCCGGAGAGCGATAAAATCGTGTGCAAGTCAGTGGCACTCCCTTAAATCTCTTTCAATCATTTCTAAACTGAGATAACATTCGATAAGAATTGTTCATAAATTATTCAACTTCAAGCGAAAAAATATACCAAAACGGATGGAAAATACCAAAAACTGATGTAATATATCAAAAATTGGAAATTGATGTAACTTCAATGATGTAAGTTGTTAAGTATAAGAGTTATAAAATTGTTGTGCCTTATAGAAACTTATTTAATTAACAATATATTTTTAATATTATTATATTCCATTTATGTAAAAAATATCTATAAATTACGTGTTATATAATAAAAATCAGATATATATATATATATATATATATATATATATATATATATATATATGAAACTCTTTCTCTCTCTTTACTTTGTAAAAATCAAGAAGGAGGAAAAACTCTTACTTGTCGGAAAGAAGGAAGAAAGCGAATTTCCTACTTTATAGTCACTCTCTGATAAAGTTGCATTAGATATTATGGCGATTGTTTCTCTCATTGTCAGTGTTGCGCGTATCTAAAATTAAATACACGAATACATTAATCGTAGTGCTGCGACTTACGCTGTCACAGAAGTCCTTGATATCAGTGACTAAAGATCTCGTCTACCTTAGAATGCGCGTTATAATTTTACAATGTTGCACACGTTGCATCGCCAATAGCATTTCATCGATTTTGCAACTGCGTTTCTCTACGAATATTATCAGTAAGTATTTCCATTTGGAATTCCCTTAAACTCATAAGCTCTGCCTCGTACATACATAAATATGTAAGTATTTTTTATTTTTTTCTGATAATTTCGTACAATTTACGTATTTCATAAATCCAATTATGTGACGTACATGTAAATGAGCCAATGAGTGAAGATAACGTGTTTATGGCGCTCAATAATGTAAATGTCATCGTAAAGTGTGTTTTTACGAACTTTATACGACCAGATAAAAATCTTTCTAATGCAATCTTTCATTAAAAGGAGAGTGCGAATAATTAAGTACTCGTCAATCTTTTTAAAATCAGATTGTCTCGCAGAAAAAAGTAGATATCATATCTTCAATTTTAAACGGTAAATCATTATGTTGAGATTTATCGTAGATAATGTTTACCGTGTATAACATACGCAATAAATCGCATATTTGATCGCGGTTAATATTTTCACTCGACATATTCGCTGATGAATTTATATGCCTTAAAAATTCTTGCGGGCTTTTTATATTCAAATTCTCCTGTATTTAAAATAATATATCGCAAGTGCTATTCTAGATATAAGAATAAGAGATGAGAATCTTATCAAGTAGCAGACATTTGCATTTAGTTATTAAATACGCGCTAAGAATGGACCATTAACTTAGCACCAGACAGTCACATTTAGCACTAAGAAGATGATTAAAAAATGTATGTAACGTATGTTTTAGAAATAATTTTCCGTTCATTCACACACGCTACCTTAGAAATACCGTGCGTGAACGTCGGCGTTGGCACGCCAGAGGGTACGTATTATTGATTTTTCGAGGGTCGCCGGTGTAATCGAGGCTCATCTCGATTAGATTGATTGGCAATGATCGCTCGCTGACCGCCTGTTTACATTGCTATACCGCCGGCGCTGATTGCACGGTGATAAACCGTCCGTGCATTATGGCTAATGTGATTAGCTCATTCATGATTCTTTCCGTAAAGCTGCTGAAAACTAAAGCAATGGAGGGAACTTTGATCTATTTTCTTAACGATTACTCAGAGAGTTTATTTATTTGCAATAATATAATTTATCTGATTAATATAATTGAGACTATTTATTGCATATAAGTACATACAATATTTCATTCAGTTCAATGACAGGTTGATTTTGAAATATTGACAATTGCTGATAAAAAATTGACTGATCTATATATGAAACGTTTTGTAGCATAAATTATGAATTATAAAGTAAATTTAATTAATAAATCGTAAAATTTGCCAAATTGTTAGTTTTAACGTGATTTGGACACTATGATGGACTTATGGCTCCATCTATTGTATCTGTCAAAAAAAGTCAGCTGACATAATCATTTGAGAAGAAAATATTATAAAATATATTTTGTTACACATATACATTTATTGTCAATCTTAAAATTAGAATTTTTTAAATTCAAAAGTATCGCTCTTGATTTACTTTTTAAGAGGTTTATCATACGAGTTTAGCACACAAGTTTTATCTTTACATACTTTACATACTTATCGTAGGAAGGCAATTTTTGTAATAAATGTGCAATAAGAGAAAAATTGTATATAATAAATTTTATTTTCTATTAAATTAATATAAAACTTATGACATGTATAGATTTTCAAAGTGATTAAAATATCTCAACGATTAATAATAGTGAATATTACAAAAGACAATTTTATTTACAATTCTAATATCATATTACTATTATATATACTACAGAATAAAAGTGTATTTTTATACAACGCTTATTTTCCCACATTGTACACTAGCATCGCATATATCGATTTTACATCCACTTGGAACTACATAGCCACATTCACTTTCTGTGACGATAAAACAGTTGTGAATGTACGGATAAACCGGTTCGTTTAATACAATCTCCAATACAATCTGTTTTGTATTATAGAAATTTGTCATTCTATATTAAATAAATTTTCTTTTTTATGGTAACTATTTATTATTTAATTCTTTCTATATTACATGTGTGTTTGTCTTTTTCTATCGGAGAAAAAAGAGAGAGAAAAGAACAGATAATTATATTACTTTATATTCCATCATTATTTTCAAAAACGTTAATTTATTAAATACCATTTAATATTTTAATATTTACTTATCCTAAAAATGTTTTTATTATATATATATATTCTTAACAAATATAAAGCATTAAATGATTTGAATTTTGATCTTCAGACATATATTCAGATATTAAAATGCGATGCGATAAAACATTATGTTATTTTGAATTGTTGTTTTGAATTTACTGTAACTTTTTTTGTCTAAGAGTTTTAGCTACGTCGTTGTATTTGTTAATTACAGTGCCATTACCATGAATTTTGTGTAGAAGATGTAATTCAAAACGAAATCTTCTCTGCGTATAATTAACGACTATGTTTACAAACCATTGACAATGTGATAATATTACGCGTATGTAGAATTACCATTATAACGAAAAAGATAAAAGATGCGCGAGAAATCTAAAAGATTTGGATTATAAATATCAGCAAATAAAGAAAGAAACATATCATCATTAAAAACTAATAATTTAAAGAAGATAATCTGTATAATTAATTCATTAAACGCGCGAGGCATTATATGTAGAAAGGTCACAAAAATTTATTATGTTAAAATAATTAAATTGTTTGTGCAAGGAAACCGTAAATGTTATAAAACAACATAAATACGCGATTGCATAATTCATCTTAACGTTTTTCGTATTATTATACAGTACTTTTAAAGTTTACTTTAAAAAAAAACACGTTTTATAACATACATTTCAAAATATAAATTGAATAAAAAGAATACGCATCTTGTAATCGTTTTTTAAAAGTTTAAAACGCCTCTTTTAAAATCATTGAAAATTCTGTTAACCTAATAAGTTATTTATTAGGAGAATATATTTCGCAAAGAAAGAGAGAGAGAGAGAGAGAGAGAGAGAGAGAGAAATATAAGTAATGCAATTCATCAGTAATCGATTAGTAATGCATGTCTTTTCATACATTCAAAAATTCATCTGATTGTGAGTTAATGGGAGAATTTTTGCAAAAAAGTTGATCATGCTCAGTTTATGAGCAGTATAAGTAACATATCCTATTCGGAAACTTTTTATATGTAACTTATATTTAATTAATTTTTATTATCTTAAAAAATATTACATTTTTATATTTTTCCTCCGTGTTCGACATCAGGATATTATATGAACGAAAACACGACCCCAATCGCGATTACGAGACGAAGATGAATGTAAACAATACCACGCTGTCACCAAGGTCGAATGTCAAGTTATTATTTAATTTTCATATTTCGCTTTAGACGTATTTTAACACGTTAAGATTTGTCGCGTAATATAATGCGTAATATGTATCGTAACGAGTAAAAGAGCGATTAAAATATTTACGCGCTTTTTTATACGTACATATATTTTAAAACTGCGATTTATACGCTTTAATACGTTCAATATTATCGTTCGAAATTGCTTTATATTTTAACGCATTAAGTTTTTCGCATAGCATGATATATCGTATATATTATCGTGACGGCAAATGTTTACTGCGCGCTCGATTTCGAGGTGACAGGTGACCGAACGCGAGTCCATGACGCACGCACCACGCACCGGCGTCAGCGCCGGAGTGGAAGTACACGTGCGTACGCTACGCCTGCCGGAGTCGCAATGAATGGACGGTACAGCTGCTCACGCGCTAATATCCACCACTACTCCACGCGGTGACGTTTTGGGAAGAAATATGCTTTCTCTCTCCTCATGTCATAACAAATACGCACTATACTACGTACTATAAAACGTGACACATTAAAATATGTACGTCAAGTGATTCTAAAATACGTAAAATTTCTTAAGTAGAATGATATCATTATTCGATATATTTAGAGTGTATGTAAAACGCAATTACGATGTAATGCGTAAAGTACTTACCAAACCAAAGGAATCTTATAACTTGCTGTATAACTGTATATAACGATTCTATTTCCTTACTCTTTGATGAATTACAATAATGATTAAAATTTTGATGATGTATTAATTAAAAATTATTCATATCGTGTTTGATCTCATTTTAATCGTAACAATTTCATTAATCCTTTAGCATTATTTTCAAATCGATAAAATGCAAAGTAAAAATTTTTATTTTTATTTTTAAGTCATTTAAACCCGTATATACATACATACATACATTAGCGCGCAATTAATATTTGTATATATTTGATACGGATAATAGTAAAAATAGCACAATAGTATTTATTATATATCAAAAATAAAAAAAAACGTACATAACTAAATTTGTTTTATTACATTATAAATTTGTTTAACTAAATTTGTTATAAAAATTAAAAGCATTATTTAATATAAATAATAAAAGAGCTTTTATTTTTTTCTAAGAATAATAAAACAGAAGAAACAATATTTATTGCAAGTATCTTCTGTACATTGTATTAAAAAAAGTTCGTTTATTGCATATTCATATAAATCTATCTAAAAGCCCATATTTCTGATCTACAATTTGTAGATGTAGCACGGATATGAACCAACTCCATAACTGTTTTATCATCATTGAAAGTAGATATGCTAAATCATGGATATGATTATTTGATATCTCCTGTTTTCTGAGAATGCATAAAAAATATCAATATTCACTAATGTAAATAAATGCAATATCAAATACCTCACATTTCCTTATTTTATATTAAAGACCATAAATTAAATATAATTAATAATTAATATGATTAATATTAATATTTATATTTATATTTGTTTCATATTAAAGATAATAAATTAAATATAATTAATAATTAACATTATTAATATTATTATTATTTATTATAATTGATTAAGACATTAAATAAAAGATACAAATATATATTTACTAAAAATTTATAAGTAGTAAAATCTTTTTGAGTGTTGACCAACTTTTGTTCGCAAAGTCACTACACACAAGATGATGTTATTGCAGATAATCATATTATATAATAACTCGTAATGTTATTTTATATACGTTTACAAACCTTTATTTTTTCGATTACTAAAGTTAACATGTCGTTTACTGGAAATAAGTTATTTAATGACTAAATAACATTAGTTGGGTATGAAGGAAGCAGGCTCGTTTATAATATGTTTAATCGTATTTATTTGTTCATGTAGTGTAATAGTCGCTATATGTTTAAATACAGATGGTCTATTGCAGAAACGAATATACCAAAAACTTAATAATGTACACGCTATTTAAGTGATTCTTTAAATAGATATTTATCGATTACATCGTCCAACAAGAAGGAAGAAGGGAATAGTGTTAATATATTAATTTCATAACATACAAGCTCGACAAGTCGAGGAAAGTAAGAAAGTTGGAAGGAAAAAGCTTCTAAGGAGTGGTTTCCCGCGCAGAACTCAATTTAGTTGTGTGTGATTTTACGCAGTAAACGGGAGAAGGAAAAATACAAAAAGAAATAAGAGAATAGAAGAAGATGAAAGAGGACAATCTCTATACAAAAATAATCGGCGTGAGGCAAGAAACTCAAACTCAAACGCTCGGATAAACGCGAGAATAACGCTATGATACAAAGTCGACGAGATAATACTTTTTTTTATCTTAACGAGATTAGACAGATTATAATCTTTTTTCTCACTCCTCTCCATGAACTTATTCTTATAATCTCGCATTCTCTCTTTCTCTCCCGCTCTTTCGCTCGCTTTCTCACTCAAATCTTTTACGCACATGTTGTACGACAATGGCTACAATAATAATTGTTATTATGATGTAAAACGTAACACATTAACGCTTTGCGAACGAGCGAAACCTTAAAAATCTAATTAATTAATTATTTAATTAATTAATTGTCATGCGTTTTACGTTGCTTGGGCGCAGAAAAATTGGGCGATCTTCGCGCGGCTCGGGAATCTCCGATGTGCAAAAATCTTCAAAACTATCGACCGCGATGGCGGAAGCAAGAACAATGATTTTCGAATTTCGTCCATCGCTTTTCGCTCGAATATCGCTCCCGACTGCGTCGTTTTCATGCGTAGCGATTAATTATTTCATCACCGGGAACGGTAAAAAAAAAAAAAGAAAAAACAAGAAATCAGAATATCTTACATAAATCGATACATCTCGATACTCTCTTTACAATGTGAAATTCTTCATCTTTGGTAGACATTACTAAATAAATATCGTCGCTTAGAGTAAAGGGTCACGTGCTGAATTAAGGTAAAAGTTTACTCGCGGCTCGTCGAGATAGAAAATTCGAAGACACGCGCGCGCGAAAACGTCGCTTTGGAAGTCTATTCGTCGAGCTGTCGCTCGACGGATTCTCCCTTTTTTTCTTTTTTTTTGGTCGCGGAAGCTTCTTCCGTTTCTCGCTCGAGGGTATTTTAAAAAAATGAATCGCGCGAACTATTTTATATTTTCGGCTAGATTCGTCTTGACCCGTAACGCAGGCTTCGATGATCGAAAATCGCGTGTAAGAATGGGAATTGCATTTTACGATCGAAAGAGACTATTCACTCAGAAGATAAACTAGAAAAATATACACACCTATACTTGCAGTATACGATCCGGTGCTCGAAAATGCTGCTTCTATATCGTGGTGTGGTCGCGAACGTTGATATTATAATCCTCGCGTATCATGCTATAACTATTACGGTGCATGTGACTGTGCATGTAGATAAATATGATATGATAGAAACAAGGGAAACGAATGCGCAATTCGTCGATCGGGACTTCTTCGTGTGCTGTCCAAGTACCCGCTGCCGGACGAGATAATCCTTAATTGGATAACCCAATTGGAATTGGACATCAATCTTTCGTTGCGTAACCAGTACAAACTGTCGGCATGTAATTCGTGATCAAAATAAAATAGGATTTATAATTCTTTATATATTTTCGATAAGTAATGAGCAAAAAGCTTTATATACTTAAATATCTTTTTTTAGATTCTATTATACTACTTTACATTCATATCAATGAAGTTAATTTTTGTCAACTTCTATTTTTTGTGTGGTTGTTAATTAAAAATAAATCTAATTATATAAACAATTCGTATTGATCAATGAAGCAATAGCTTTTCGCTGTTAAATCGAAGATTTTTGATTTTTTTTTTAAATTATAATTCGTCTCGTGGCCACTTTCGTTTCGTTCTTGCCGAACGAAGCAAAGTTGCCATGAAAAGGAGACTAACGGACGCGATATTTTTTTCACTGGTCAGCGCTGGATGCGTCCATCGTCGTTTCGCGGGGCAATTTCCATGATCTCAAGTTCTCGGACGAGTCGCGGATTTTCTTTTACTTGCGTACAAATAAACTTAGCCTAACGCTATGTCACATTATATAAACTCGACGAAAATTCTCTACTTGGTCTGCCTATTCACTAAGTAGCCTCTGTTTTTTTTTGCACGTCTTTCTCTTTTGTATTGCGTTTCTCGGTTCTGATGCTTCACACATTCTCGAATTTTGCAAGCCCGGGTCCAATATCAGGGCTACTCTCTCTCTCTCTCTCTCTACTCACGCTGCACGTTTACAGTTTTCGAGCGCGAGATTTTGTCGGGAGTGTTAATTAAACGGAGAACGCATGCAGCGAATCGCACAACTAAGGAAGACTCATAACATTTCTTTGAATAAGCTTCCCTTTCTCGAATAATGAAAATTTTCACATTAATTTGCAAGATTGATCAATGATCAGTTTCTCTTTCAGAAACATCCCTAATATTCTGCAAATTTAACTACCTTATAGAAATCATTATTCGAGAAAGAGATGAACGTCATCCTTGACGAGTTGCAGCACACGAGGCTCTTTAAAGAACAGTTTTATCGATCTAAAAATTCTTTCTCGTTCCCGACAATTCCCGTGACGACGACACGCTTAGCACGACGAGCTTTTGAGTTCGCCAATGTCGGCAATGTTCTGCAGCAGTGGTGCAGCCTCGCTGCTCGTCTGGGACTTGGTGGTATAGCGTTGTTTGCTCAGCGCCGATAGCAGGCTCGCGTTGGTCGACATAAGACGCGAATTCGCGGCACCCAATGCGGCTATTTGCTGTTCCTGCGCGTCGATCACGCGCTGCTTGTACGACAGCGCCGCCGACATCTTCTGCTGCTCACGACGTAGCTCCTCCTCCACGGAGATTAATCTACGAGCAAAAATGAGACCGTTATATTGGGATTAAACGTGATTGCACGGTAAAGATAGAGAGAAAGATGGTCGACATAAAACTACGGCGCGTCTCTTCGGAAATATATTCCTCAAAACGATCTTTATTCTTTAAAAGACTAAAGTTTGGGAATGCTGGAATAATTATTTTTTGAATTTTAATGAAGAATGAAGAACGTCGAGGAATCAAGCACACGTAGAATTGAGCTTCGCCTATGAACTCTCTCTTTTTCTTTCTCTGTCTCAAGCTAAAATCGATATTCAGTTTATTGATAAAATTCTTTTTTTTTTTCGAAACTCTGAGAGATGTTACAGCGAAGTCGAAAACGAATCAAGCACACCACAATGCATAGTTAATGAAACAACATCGATAGATAAAAACAAAGCTGTAAAAAGCAATAGAGTGTTTGGTGCAGAGTTTGATACATTTTTTGAAAATTATAATTGAAATATAAGAATAAGAAGCTTTCCTAGAATAAACAACCGTGTGTTTGTTCTGTAACACGGTCACAACGAGCTATGCAAATAACGAAAGGGAGAAAAAAGAAATGTCCACAAATGTTGAAGAGCTCGAATAAATTCGTAATGATCATCGACTTGTGACAGGAACATTTCTTTCTTTGTGACACGCAAGTGATTGCCAGAAATCACAGAATATCCGTGCACATGAGCAGCATGAACATGTTAAAACGTGTGTTCGTGACGTGTTCGATGAACGACAATCGGTGAGAAAATTGATAAAATTTAATATTTCGTGATCGGTGAACGCAGGTTTTCATTCGGTTTAATTTCGAACGGCAAAACGCGATCTCGCGGCAGTGTTTTTCCGAAAGAAGGAAACACGAAGATTTAATACATGTAAATGTAAAAAATGTAAGAAAAGCTTTGTAAGAAATATAATTGACTCTTACACCAAAGGTCCAGATCAAGCCAGAGTATACCAAATGCAGCGGATAGAATGCACAGGAACACACAATCAGTTAAACATACATCATTTCGATAAAGTAGCCGTTCATATACGGATGAGTGTTTCCCCATTAGTTTCGTTAGACATAGAAAAAGCGGTATCCGCGATTAGACGAAGTTCAGTTTTTAATAGTACGCGAAATAAGATAAACAGTTCTCAATTCACAATATCTGCAGCAACTGCATTATATATTACTCTTAAACCAGAATCTGTAGATGACAATTGATTAAAAATTTGACATGAATCACGAAATCTCTGTAAAACGATATTTGTTATAAAACCATTATATGTAATATCAAGTCTGAATGTTGTCAATTCAAATGTGTCATTTTACGACACCTTTTTAGAATTTTTTAACGAAGATTTTTCAAATGAAACGAATCGAAAAATGAGGATATGGTCGAACGGCTGAACATGACGAATGTCGAAGTGAAAAACGCATAGAAAGTGATAATAATGATCACGGTGGTATCAGGGTTCACACTCAGGCAAAGAACCGGTAGTGGGTTAGCGATACTAGTATACGGAAATGAAGATGAAGTACCTGGAAATGATGCTCTTCATGTTGTTGTCAGTCGCGAGATCTAAATCGGCATCGTCGGTGGTACCTAATCGCGCACGCAATCGCAGCCGATCTACGCTATTCTGCAGCCTCTCCACTTCATACATTTCCACTTCGTACTGGAAACGAAGAAAACACGTGGCGCATTAGTTACAAGAGAGATAGGAAGAATATTCGTATATATAAGTATTCGTTAAACAATAGAGATCACAGAAAAGTACTATAATTAGTCGTTTATATATAGTCAGTGGATCTACAGCAACTAAAGAATCTGTTATTCACAATTTGGTTTATACAAATGAATATTTAAAGATAAATAATCGTTAATCACTGACACGGTCAGTTAAGCGGGTTAAAATAATGCGCAAAATAAATTACAAGTATTTTTTTTCATTAGCTTACCTGATCGATGCTTCGATGACTGCGAGACTTGCTCCTCCTGGTGGTGCAATTCTCCTCCTCGCTGGTGTCTGACAGGTCTCGCGTGGAGTCCAGAGAGAGCCTTCTTCGGAGTTTTGTGCAGCAAACGTCCTGTGCATGTTCCGAGTTGTTTCTGTGAGTTTGATTACCCTGCCGCCATTGATTCTGGTTGTTCCTTTGGTGATTTCGTACGTTGTTCTTGGGTGGTGGCGATGGACTCAGATCGACACCTCTCACACTGTCGACGCCCCCGCCGCCACTACCCTCTCTCTCCTCGGAACTGCTACTGCCCCGTCTACCCGTCCTCGCGTGATTCGACTCCATGTGGTAAACAGGATTGGCAAATGCCAGCGGCGCTGTACCGAGAATGTGCGCATTCGCGTTGTTACTGCTAAGATCTACCGGACTGGAGCTCTGACTATAAGCGGCGAAGCTCTGATAACCGGAAGAAGCTACATTACTTAATTGCGAGATGGAGATCTGTGAGCCTTTCTGTGACTTGGATTCCGATACTTCATCATCCGCATATCTCAGTAAATCGGATAGCTCATCGAGGTTGCCATTGGCGGACGTGGCATGATTGTTTGTTTTGGGAGGATTGTAATTGTTGTTGGGCTGATGATGATTGATGGACAATGTGAGATTCGTGGGTGGATTAACGACGACGTTCGCGTTCACCGTTGTCTTCGATACATTATAGTTGCGCTGTTGCGTTTGATTGGCATTCTCCTCTTTGTGGCAATGATTTCGGCTAGCCGACCTCGAAACATTGTAATTGTTGTGATTGTAATTATCTTCGCGATGATCGTGAATATCGAGATTCTGTAGACGCGCGATGTTGTGTCGATGTTGCTGCTGCTGTTGCAAAACAATACTTCCGTTGCTCGACTGATTATTTTGCGGCGATGCAGTGATGTTATAGTTGGAATCCTTCAGATTGTTGTGACTCTCGGAACGCGTGGGACTTGTTGGATGAGTCTGGCAGTGATTGACGTTCGCCAAGCTCGCGCTGGCTGTCAGTCTGTAACCTGGCCCAGAACGATTGGACCCGAGTGGCCTGTGTTGCCGCGTGATTGGCGTTGGCGAGCGCGAAACGAACGCCGGTGGCTCCAGAGGATAATCCTCAGAGCTAATTTGTAGTTGCAACTTGCCGTTCGTCGGCAGATAAGCGTTTCGTGGCAGAGTCGCCGCTCTGGCGACATTCGGACTGCGCGAGCTATTGTGACCGAGGGTGTTGGTTTGCAACACCTCATTGCTGTCCCTGATCGTGCCGTTTATCGTGCTATGGTTGCTCAGCGTAGACGTGGCCGAGATGGAGAGATTCGTGTTGCTGTTGGCGATCGTCGGATCATTGTAGCGGAAAATATTATTCTGTAGGTTCGGATAACGATGTGCGGCGGGTACAGGACTCGGACCTGGCTGATCCAACGCCAATGAGATTCTATCGAGGATTTCGGGTAATCGCGACGTCGACGGTGAGGACGGTACTATCGCTGTCATACTTTCTCGTAAGAGAGCATGCAAGAGAGATAACTGCTTGCCCAAATCTATATAGCCATCAAACTCGAGCGAAGTATTGGCTGGCGCGTCTTTTGGCAGTGGGCTCTGTTGAGTAAAGAGATACATTAAAGATTAAAATATAGAATAAAATAATATCACAAAAAAAAGAGAGAGATGCTTACGCTAATTAATTGTAAGAAATTTTTCATAGATGGAGCTTCTCGTTCGAGTAAATCGTTCATAAATTCCATGAAGTTCTCCTTGCCCTGGAACCTCGTAAAGTTTGCAAGCGTCTGGAGAGTTTTCGCGACCAGAGTAAGATTTCTCGCTGCTTTCTCGTTCGGATATTCTAAAGCAAAAGTTATTAATTATTCATAAAGATATGCGCGCTAATTAATAAATCGTGCTAATATCGATTGATGTATCAATTATGTTTACAATAAAACTCACCATGCGTAATGTTAAAGAGAGATGGGCTGAGAATGGCAGGACAGAGGAATCTTAGAAAGATTGACGCGGAAATAAGATTATCTGCAATGTCTTCTCGGCCCATATCAGCTAGACGTTCGCGGAAGATGCGGAAGCACTCGCGCAATTCTAGCGGAAAGTGAGAATGACTCGATAATATTCTGCTCCAAGCTAGCTCCACAGCATTGCGAAGATTCTGCTGTTGTTTGTGCAACGCGGCAACGGAAGCGACCTTGAGTGGGTCCACTTCGCAATCGCCGCCTTCGACCGCGCCTCTCACAACAGCTCCCAGAGTCTCCTGTAAATATCTATCGCCGGTCAGTTTCAAATAGGCTTCCATTGCCTTTGTAGCTAACGAATTCCCTCGAAATGTGAGTCTTTCATCATCTGAAATATTGACAAACAAATTATAGCAATTATAAATTGGATAAATTAGCAAGTTGAACAGATTAAATAATAAATAAAAATTATGAATCTCTAAAACCAATAATTGCGCTTGGAAAGAGAACATCTTTGAATAATAAAATGTTAACATTTTTTTATGCGTGATTTTAATTAATTCTATAAATAAAGTAAAGCTGACCTATTCGATGAATATCCATCATGACGAGATCTGCGAGGAATTGCGGTGCCTTTTTCTCTCGTTGCATGACCGCTACCAAGGCAGTTGCGATGTCTTCCTTCGCCTTGACACCTATGACGGGTTCCAGTTTTTCGCATAGCGACGCGTAATCGGTCTTCAGATATTCCAGAAATTCTTGATAAACCTGAACTGGCAGTATGTCAACTGATTGAAAACGGCACTTTACTCTTAATGCGGGTGGTTCTTTGAGAGGTCCTTTGTCACCTATTACAGTGTACCATTTCTCCGTCAAATAACGCGACGTTACATTGTGCACCGGTATACTGACAGAACCTAGAGAGGAAAATGTGCATATAAAGTACATACATTATTTATATTACAATAATAATAAATAAATCACATTGTATAATTTTTCATTTCACATATCAATAAAGTGTAGAAAAAAAGGACATTTAATATTTTTTTTTTATTTACATGTATATACAATCCAAACAAACTTCTTGTGCACAAACATAATATATGTGCAATGTAGTAAAGAATTTAATTAGAAAAAAAATCTGGATAAAATCAAGAGTCTCGGATGCTTACCGATTAAAACATTTTTATCTCTCTTCTTTTTCCTATCCGCCTCCCTGTACAAATTGACCTGAATCGTATTGACGGAGGGCAAGTGATGAAAATCGAAATGCTCGCCCCAGAAGCACAGATCAGCCTTTAGTTTGGCAGTCGTTCGCGCGTACAAAGTACTATCGAGGCAGACCTCGCAAAAATATCGCTTCTTCGCGGGCACGCCCTTCGCCTCTAATAACCAAATCTGTAGAGAATTGTCCGTTCGGCGTGTTTGTTCTGCATCCGGCTGAACGGATTTCCTTAAGCTGTACAAACAATAACAAAACATATTGTTTTCACATTTCTGTGTGTATATAATACGCTCAAAAATATATTTTGCTAATGTAGATAGATTTCTGGATGTCTCAATTAAAATTTATCGCTACTTTTTATATCTGTTAGAATATTGTTTGTCACGTATGGAATTTAGAGCAGCAATATTCTATAGCAATACCTCTAGAAAATGTAGATCCCATTGCCAAATATTAATCACAAATATAATTGTCCTTGACAATAGATCTTAAAGATAGGCATCACAGAAAAATTTTCTGTTTAAATTACACTAATAGTACACGGATATAAATTCTGTCTCTGTCATTTAAATTGATTAAGTGCAAAATATATGCATAAATACAGTATTTGCTAATAATTTATCTGTTTCAGTTAATTTTTTACACCTAGAAAATTTTTGTTGAAGTTGCAAGATCATTTTTTGAGTGTATATATTCATAAATCACAAATGATTTGATTGCACACAAAATAAAATGAATCAAATTTATTTGAACAATCTAAGAAGATTTCTATATATTTCAAGATTATTATAATAGCACAACTATTTTTCAAGACTACTTATTTTAAAAATTTGCCTGTTCATTCGACTCTGGATTTATTTGCAATACTATCGAGATAAATATATATTTAACTTTGAACTCGGTCACAGCCAAATATCATACTCGTCAAATACTGCGATTGAGAAACTGCGCGGTGAATCTAGCACACTCTGTACCGCGGGCGAATACTCGAGATAATCGGCGTATCGTTCTCGCATGACGAAAACGAATCGCCAGGCGAAACGGTCAAGTCGACGCGATAAATAAAAAGGCAATATATACCTGTGCAACCACTGGTCCCGTTCGTGAGCGGTTCTGCAGCTGAAATACTTGGGCCCGCCGGTGCTCGGTGTGACCTGGAAACAGTGGGGCCTGCCGAGGAGACTGGGATGCAACGGCGTCACCGCCGCGAGGTCCATTGAGGTCACCGCCTGTCCACATAGCAGAGACTCGTGCGAACGGCAACCCCGAAGACCAGCGCCCCGTTGCTTTTGTCGTTCGAGCTTTGTTACGCTCTTCGTCCTCTTCAGAGGATTCGACCGGAATGATCGTTTCGAAAAGAAATTCTGCAAATGAAAAAGGTAATCTCGATTAAAGTTCGTGCTCGAGGTCTATCATACGACGGCTATAACTTGCGAACATTTTTTTCGCAATAGAAAAATAATTATGTTTAACAAAATTAAACAAACTACAGACTCTAAATATTAATAAATAATAGAGAGCAAATCAAGTGATCTGCTAAATAAACGGTGGATTATTGGAAGTGGTTGTATACTACCTCACGCCCTACATCTGCATCGGCTCTCTATTGCCTGTCTAATTACATATTATTATTTATTAATTATGTTTAATATATGTTTTTAATGTTTTAAAAAATAATATTTTTTGTAATATTTATATGTTAGATATGTGTTTGTATTAACACACATTTTGAATACAATTAAAGTGTAATAGTTGTAAAGTGTTTTTATTAGCTTATATTTTATATATATATATATATATATATATATATATATATATATATATATAACGTGCGTATATATGCAATAATTATTTTTTAATAATCTGTCTCAAAAACACGAGTACTGCTTTAAATGTGATACTTTTAGCTTTTGTTTCTTTGACAGTTGTTTATTACAGTGAAATGCACCATTGTATTTTCTGCTCTTGCGAATTATTTATTGTATTTTTTTCAAATCACAGAAAGAATAAACAGATTTGGCTGATGAAATACTAAATTAAAAACCTTTTATATGTTTCCAAGTAGACGTATAAACATTTGAGAGATAAAAAATACCTACGGAAATGCGAAAAAAAGCCAAAGAGAATAATTCGCAGTATTATTTGACAATTTCGTTATAAACTGCAAGAAACAATTTAATGGTGTTAATTAAATAAACGATTTTACATTTCTCCTGAATATCATAATCAAGAGATTTTTTAAACTCAATTTCACACACGATATAAAAATGAAGATTTAATCGAGAATATTTAAGAAAATTAACTAATTAAATCTACACGTCTGTATTTTTGAACAAGCGTTTCATAGAAATATTTTTAAAACTGGAAGGAAAAAATATACAGAATATATGAGATATATTTAAAAGACTAGAAGAACATTTTAAAGCTGACGTGAACCTAACCATTTGAATTCGATCATTTAAATAATAACGATTTACCATTAAAGTTTTAGGAAACTTTTTAACAGATCTTTTGTATACGTTTGTAGACGTTTCGATTAGTTTTTTCGCAATAGCCTTTCGTGATATTTACCCTCGCACTAAAGTAATTGATGATCATGCTGACAACTTTATCGTTTTCGTTTTCCTCCATTGGTTTGACGCACATTTTTCTTCCTACCATCCGCACGATCCCAAACAAATTCGGGCAGATGTTTTTGATCCGCGTATGGAATCACATACTGTTCGTCTTTTACATCGTAAAATCACACGGTGTGCTTGCCAGGAGGATATTTAAGTAGTTTATCGCTCACGAAACATTTTTATATAATTTATCACACATATAATAATTGATAATTTTTAATAAGCTAAAAATTATTTATAATATATATAATTAAATCGAATATTAAATAATATTTTTTTATTATCAATTTACATCGTAACAAACGTAAGAGTATGTACAGATTGGACAGTTTTATATTTTCAAATTTTATTATTGCATATGTCAAACGTCAGTTCTATTATCATAATAGTGCTCCACGACGGAAACAGTTACAACTGCTGATAAAATAACCCGAAGTATGTAAAACATGATGTTTTCGTTTGAAAAGTGTGTAAACGTTGTTTATTTTACATGACTTGGAAAACTTGCAGTCAATTGAATATCTTCCACGAACGTTTGCTTAGTAATCTTCACAATTTTAGACATAAGAACTTAAAAAATCTTTCCGTAAATGACGCAAGTAATTAAAAGTCTCACTAATCGTCATTTGAAATCGATTGAAACACTTATCAAGGTGTTTTGTTGCAAACTTTTCCACTTTGTACACTGCCCGTTGCGTGGTCGCAAGTGGCCGTCATTATCAAATATATTATCGTTGTAGTAAAGCTTTGCGTTATCATGCACGTGCATGCGAGATAAGCTCGGCCCAATGTCAGGATGTAGTCTAATCGCGTGTGGCCGCGTATCGCAATTTTGCAATTGGAAATTACAATTCAGCAGAAATCCTCAGGTACTCCTTTCAAGAAATTCCTCGCCAAAAAATGCTCACTCAACGATTATTAATTACAATTTCTCTTTATGAATAAAGATTCCAATGTAATTAATATATGCTTTGTTGCAAGAATCAATTTTGCACAAATTTGATTATGTGTCTCTCTTATTTTTTAATGAATTATTCGCTATACTTTTCACAGATTTCTCACAAATTTATGTTCACAATAAGTGTTGTTTGTCCACAAAAAGATTTTCACGGGGTCGTATTGATTTGTCGTTGTCAGCGAAATATTCCAAAAATTTTTTTTTGTCTCTTCAGTAGTTTGTTGAGGTTCAGAACGCAGGCAAACAAGTTCTAAAAACAGATTTGAATTTCGGTTGATACGAGGTTCACGTACAACGTTTTCGGGAAATGTTCCTTCCACAGCTGCAAACCGTTAAACTGAACTACCAAGAATTTCTCGGATCCAGGTAGCCCTACAGTTCGGAAATCTCGAGTATACCTAGGGTTACGAATACACCCCTCGAATTTATATGAGCCTTATTCTGACCGGTGATTTAAATCGGGAAGCCCTTTAAATGGTTACACGCGGCTTTACCTCGCTTTCACGATCGTACGACTACTTCCGGGGCTTACGGTGCCCGATCGTGCGTTTTTTGCCCACGATGCATCGTATCGGGTTTCACGACTAACTGACAGCAACATCGTCATGCATCAATGCGAGGATAATGACCGGACGCGTGAATGCATTCTACCATTCTCACCGTGGCGTCAACAAAATTGTGCAATGTGTTTTGGTTAGATTGTAAATATATTTTTTCGTTATTTGTACATAAATGTAATATTTTTTTTTTTTAAATTAAAAACAATAGTCTCCTATTGGATTAAAAAAAATCAATTTCAATTTTCCTTATATATTCCCAACTGTGTCGAACTATTATTATTTAAAAATTTTTACAAATTGCAAACTTTCCTTTTTTGAAGACACAAAGAAGAAAAATGTAAATCATCTCGAAAAAAAGTGAAACCAGTTTCTCGAAAAGATTTAACAAGAAGTGACACAGATGTTATTTATTCTAATTTTTTATGATTCTAGATTTAGTTAAGTTTTTAGTGAAATATTATGATTTCAAGTATCTAATTTGTTTTTAACTCGCGATGGAATAGTTGCGTAATTTCTTAATTGCGATAATTATAATATAAATGTGAAAAAAATAGTTGCAGTAACTATTTTAAAATTTCTTTCCAAACGTCATTTTTGTGAAAAATTATGAATGAGAACAATAATTTATAACGCGTTATAATAATTTATAACGAATTATCTTCTGATTTTGACAATATTTTTATACTTTATATTAAATAATTTTTCTTTAATTCCATTAAATGGTAGCTAAATAAATTTTAAAATTTAAAGACACAATTCTATTTTCCAACAATGTTTTTGACACCAGTTGCAGTCAGTTATATATATATCAAATTTTCATACATGACAACAAATGCTGCAAATATAAATGCTTCCTTTCTAAAAGATGACAAAGTAAATCCAATCTCGCACACACATCACATATTCATAACAATAAATATTTTCGATGCAAAAACGAAAACAATTATGAAATTTCTATTTCGATATAACACCTGATTTATCCTGGCAAGTTATTATTCGCCGAATGCAAATATTAATTTTGTTCCGCGAGATTTCGAGGAAGCGCGATTTCGCGGCGAAATCTCGTCGACGACTGACGCAGATGTTGGCTCATCCGGGTAGCCGAAGTCAAGGGATCCTTGGGGTGCGCACCTTTTGTATCGCGACCGAAAACTCTGCCCCTGCATTCAGGTAAGGCAAAACGGGTCAACCCCTCGGTTCCCCTCACGGTCCCTTCTTTACGGACGCGTTTCTCTGTTCCCGCGACACTGGTAAGGACAAAAACGTCTTCGAGGGGTTCTCAAATTGGAGGCTGCGACATGCAGCGTCCGCTGATTGCATCTGAATCGGCTTCGCTCACTCTCTCGTAGAACGTGCTCTGCGTACAAAATAATCGACCAATCGAATGTTTCCTTTGTTGCACTTGTAATGCGCGTAAATGTATTCATTGTTGCGCTGTGTTCTTTGAATTTTGATAAATGAAACGTATGTTGATAGATTAATGTCTATTTAAATATTAATAAAAAGATAGTTTCGTAATTCGTTAAAAATCTATCTAAAAAAGTCTCTGATTAAATCTCTTATCTTTTTTATTATATCTTTTATATCAGGCTTTTCATAAAAATATTTAAAAAAAAAGACCTCAAATTCAAAAGAATGCATCGTTGAAATTTCTTGACACTTTTTTTATTTTATTGATATATCAAAAATAAACGCAATCGGATTATTAAGCTGTGCACAAGAAGAACCGGTAAATAATTCATTTAGTAAGCAGCCTGCGACGTTCTTCAACCGGAAACAGCAGTGTAGTTGTCGCGACTTGTCACGAAACCAGTCCCTTCGTCCTTTTGTTCCTTTAAAACCCTTTACCAACGAACTACGATCGATGCATGGAACCGTCATTATTCAACGAGCGTCTTAAAAATAGCATCTTTTCACAAAATATTATTTAAGATAGTCCTTTTATTCTTATGTATATGTGTAAAGATCTTTTCACGTTTAAAAACCAATTACAAATAGAATCTCAGTGTATTAATTTATTTAATCAATAATATAAGCACACTTAAGATATAGGTATTATGTGATTTTATAATAATACATAAATTAATGTTTTTATATTTACATCTAAATAACAGATAATTACAAAATATTATTATAATAATTATCAAAAAATTGTAATCTGTTATAAATATAAAAGCTTTCTATTATCTTAAGTTTCTCTTGTCGCTAAATTATGATAAAATGATGTAATATGCCAATGCGTATCTTTCATATAGATAATTTATAAGTTTTAATTTTTAGTAAAAAAGACCGATATAAAATATAATTTATAATATATTTATAATTTATAATTTTTAATGATATGTTTAATACAAAGTTACTTAAAACGTAATCTTACTGTGTAGCTTTAAGGAGATAAAAATATATGTATTTTTTTTTAGTTTGTGTGTGTAAATTTCATTCGTAGAAAAATTTGGCGGGAAAACATTCAATGACTTAATCTAACACATAGGAATTGAGAACACCTGCTCGTGTTCAAAACCTGGGTCGATAGTTCCTGTATTTCGTCTACTTTCACATTTAAGTACGAATACTAAGTATAACAGTATAATAATCGAATAAATCAAAATTTGTAGAAAGAATTTTATAGTAATTCTCGACAATATTTAGACAATATACGTAAACGCATGTTTCTAGAAAGCTGTAGCTCAAAATTATGTTTATAAAGAATCAACGAATTCAATCAATAAATTCGATCAACGAAAAATTCGACGAATTTTTATCGTGATTGCAGAAAGGACACGACACTTCGGAAAATAACATGTTATTCGCCTCTCGAAAGATATCAGCTAGTTAGCCACCCTAGACGTCGGAAGATTCGTGAGATCGGTGGTACGTGATCGGAAGATTGAAATCCCGATTTCGTGATCAGCGAATAAAGGGTGGGCAGAGTCAGATGGGTATTTCTGTCATCTACTTGAAAAGGCAGAAGCAGCAAAGTTTCCATATACATTGTAAAATTGTGTGAGAATGCATTTTTTTATCAGGAAGTCTATTGATAAGAACTCGTTTTTTTTATTAAAAAAATAATCTCGCAATATATCTCTCGAAGTGGTTACAGAGTAAACTAAACCTTCAAGCGTCCAATTCATGCTGCGAAAAACATTGAAATGATAACAAATCGCCGAGAAAATCCGTTTGCGATTATCTTGTGTTCGTAAAGGAGATCTAATCCGCGCGAGAGGTTAATGCACTCATTAAGAGATGCTGCTGATCAGCCGAAAAATATTCACGCGCAATGGAAATCTTAAACAGGTAAAAAAAAAAAAAAAAAAAAAATTAAAATCACCCGCTTGCATTGCGCAGTCGTGTGGTATTCGCCGAAGGCGATCAAGCTAGGTATCGTATAACAGTAAAACCTGGCTGTCACGACATTCACTCGATTCAATGCAAATTTGAGACGATACAAAAGCTTGTAAGTTATCGCTAATTATCTTATTAAAGGAGTGATGTATGAAAAACTCGACTTGATTAAAAGCCAAAGCGCGTAGCTGAATATTTTTACTATATATTTAATACTAAACGCGTTTATTTAACGATCATTATACTTTATAATACTAATTGCCACTTTCGCGTTAATCAAATGAAAACTAATGGTCAGTTACGGTTTGATTTGAATAGATTTGGATCTTGATTGCGACTTTCACGTTAATCAAATAAAAATTTAAAAGTTGGAACGGTACATTTAACGCTAAATGAGCGGCGAACGTGTAAATTAATACATCATCAGGAGATTTCATTTTGTACATAATAATGATCAAAATAACGTGATTGCTAATCTCACGAGATCGCGTTTCTCGCGGGAGAAAATTCAATTCTCATACACGTCTCTAGATTAGTACGTCGATTGTCAGATTCGATAATATCGACAGTGAGATAGGTAGATATATCCTGTGGCGGTAAATGATTTCACACACGCACACACACGTACGTTTTCCGCTCAATTAAATTAAATTAACGTGAAATTGTCAGACGAAAGCGCTGCCTGTCGCGCGGCGGGGAATGTTAAATATAGCCGGGATCAGTTGACGCCAGGCGCCGTGGAAAATGAGATCGCTGAACCCATCGTCGTCTCGTTGTCGTTGTCTCAGCGGGGCGGTTTATGTACGGGGTGGTAGTGTAACGAACTAATTACACGTATCGTATGTGCACACAGACACAGGCCTTTCGGCGAAATCTCGTGAATATTCAACGCGCTGGACATTAAATTGGCCGACCAGCCGGCGTAAACTATGTAGATTCTCGGCTATCTCAGGGAAGTCTTTCATCCCGGGAAATCAATTCTCATTCATGAGCCCGCCAAACCATGTTACGAGTACATACAAGACGAGTCATCTCAAGTTACGAGAGGGATATAGTAGGTGTTAAAACGTGTAATAAAAACCAATAAAGAACAAAAAGAAGTTTACATGATGGAATTCATGTTTTTATGAATGAAAATATCCTCTTTATCGCTTCTCTTTATAGTTTTTTACTTGAAACTTTTGGAAATATTTGATTTCTATGATGAAAACATTCTCCTATATATAGGATGGATAGGAAAAATTTTTGTACCGTTTATGAATCTTTTGTCTAAAAAATTGACGACAAAAAATAATTCATATTATTAAGGAGATTCAAAATTACCGACAGAAATGAATTATAGATTTAAAAAAAATTTTTTTTTTGGTTACGAAGATTGATAAATCCTTCTCCTAAAGTACTTATAAAAACAACACGCGGGGGCTAATAATTTCATATAAAAATGATAAAAAATTAAAAATGACAGTTACACGTCATAACAATATTTATCTAATATAAAAAGTTTTACGGTATGTCCGTGCAAGAGATATAGCATCTGCGTTTGGAATATCATAACAGAATATTAGTAAACTTTTGGAAATAACTTTAGAAGCTTAGCAAAAAAGGTTTTTAAAGCCTGTAAAAAATTACTCTCGTGCATCTGTGAGTGTGCGAGATTGAAACACAAACTCACGTCAGATGTCGTTTCTGAAAGTTCACAAATATTCCTACATGCAATTCTTACAGTGGGAACCTATTTTATTTTATGCATTATTAATTAGTACTTTTATATTAAGCAAATATATTGTCATGTTAGGTTAAATTTTGATCGGTAATATACAACAGCTTTTGGATCCTCTTAAAAACAATTTTTTTAGATTAATTAAAACAAGAAATTGAACGAGATAGCAATAGCCGAATTTCCGTAAAAAATATTTTTCATAAATAATTTTTACAAGATATATATTTTTTATTTATGTAAAAATAATTCCCATATTAATAAATATCATTCGTTGCGAAAATAAAATCATAAATTATCAGCACGGCAGGAACAGGGTGCACGAGTTTATATATTAACGAATTATTCTACGTCAGTAATCAAATTTACTTACAACGATCCTGTTCGGGGTAACATCCAAGGGTCGCGCCCCAAGTACAGGAGTGGCGGGCGCGCTACCCCTTCGACAAGCCTTCTCGTACGATGTGTCTGAAACAGAATCGAATAATTCGCATGAGTGTGTGCTTAGACTCGGTAATGGCAATTGTCGTGTCAGGTTTCGAATACGCCCGCTAATTCAGCCAAAGTAAGCTGAAACGATGATTATATAGTCCCTGCAAGTCGTCGGTCTTATTGACTTTGTCATTGAACGAGTAATACGATACTCTTTTACGATTGGCTAAAGACCGTCTTATTTTACAAAGAATATAATGTTTCGACTAATTAAAAATCAATGTTGATGGAAACTAAGATAAATTTAATAGAACTTTTATAAAAACTAAAATCGCGGTTAAAGTATATTTTCAGTAAAATCTTTCATTTATCATTTTTCGACATTTTAAATTTCTATTTAAAAGCTCATTTATCATATAATATTTTTCTTTCCACTTCTGGATTGAACTATTTGCACAGTTTAAAGTAGGTAATTAAAATCCCATTTCTTTCATTTATCATTTTTTTAATTTTTAGCTCTCTATTTTTTTGTTGAAAATATGACATATTTCGCTAAAATTAAAAGATATATTGTAGTATAATAAATTTATCTTATAAATTTAAAAAATATTTTTAAAAATGTCATTAAATTTAAAAATTAATTTTGTTACATTTAAAATATTCTCAAATTTTTAAAAAATAAAACTCTTGTCCACAACCTCTTTTAATTATAACATATTTAAAACATTGTCATATACATATTCTATTTTATTCTATTATCACAATATCAGCAAAAGTAAAAGATTCTTTTATTCTATTATCACAATATCAGCAAAAATAAAAGAAGTAAATATTCAATTGTGTATTTAAAAATATGCAGTAAGTTTAATTAAGTAGATAGGAGTCAACAGTTTCTCTTTAAAAAAAAAAAAAAAAAAAAAAAAGAAAAAAAAAAGAAAAAAAACGAGTTATTTTATTCATATTTATCATTTCAAAAGTAAATGTATTAAAAATAAATGCATACTCGACGGTTGCATTTATTGCATTTCTTTTTACTCGGCAAGAAGTACTCCGTTTCCGGCAACGGAAATCAGCCGAGGAAAAAGAAACTAAAAGCGCGCGCACCGTAATTAACGCCCCTACAAGAACGGGGTGCCTTCCAAGCCTTTCTCCCGGGCTTCTCTGTTTACGGTCAGCGGTTTAAATAGTTGCCTCGTACAAGAGTCTCAAGTTACTCGCGCTTCTATGTAAAGACTTGTAGACACATACAGTGTTCCTAAATTTATAATCTCATAACAGATTTCTCGATTAATTTATCGTCAAGTTTTTCTCGCATGAAAGATTGAACCATCGATAATTTTCACGTTATAAGCTATTGAAGATCAATTTTTTTTATAACTAAGCACTTGAAGTGTAATTAAATATCTAATAGAAATAACAAAAATTTATTGCTCGTTTAAATTCAAATAAATATATAATGTTAAGACACGATTGATAAAATATATAACGTTTAATCAATTTAAAACTGTAAATTGTAAATAAAAAAAATGTTTGTAAGATTACGTTTGATATTTCAAAACACCTTGTATACACATGCTTCTCTGTTTACGTTATTACATTAGCCATAAGAGAGAAATACTGACATGTGTGTGCACAAAAGTACAACATAGTCTTGAACGCATACTAAAATGGTTACGTAATTTTAAACTACAGTCCTTCACAATATGTGACTTATATCTAATTTAAAATAACATATAATTTACATAATTAAAAATCAAACTATGTTTTAAAAAATTGCGAAAATTTGGAAATATGTTATACGTATTTCTCGCAGGCGCGTCATGTATGTATTATACACATTTTACTGACCACGTGTAGAAACGGGATCTCTTACAGATTGTCTCTGGGAGAGTCGTGCGAAGTGAAACCAGATACGCGGTTGTGAATTTCTATTGTCAAAATATGTAACGTAATATTATGTAATGGGAAAATGCGCATATCAAAATATCTTATAGTTATTACGTGCGTACAATTACAAAACACAGGACCACAAAACCACAATTATCGAACATCCAATAAATATTGCCATTGTTTCTTGAAAACTTTTTATAATTAAAATTACATAAAGAAATGTTTTAAAATCCACATATGCATATTTTTTATTTATTTAATATAAGTAAGAATGCAATATTTTATATTAATATGAGTAAGAAATTTTTTTATCAAATATATATTATAAGAAAAAAAATTATCGAGCAAGAATATAGGAACGCAAACTTTATTAAATATTTAATATGTATATTCAGCGGTTTTGAAACTTTTCTGCTGTGTATTTTTCGTCGACACCGAACTCGTTTTTCGACGATAAATAAACAAAAATTGGACTATAAGATTGGTAATATACTTATATTTCGTTATGATGAGATGATAATTTTAAGCTCTTATCGTGGTTACACATTGAGTTCAGTTGTAAAATCTTAATGCGAACATATCCCGCTCTTTTTACGACACGCCGCACGCGGTAAATAAAGATGTTCGAAAATAAATGCCCGGCCAATTGGAGCGGTTCCGGCCGGAACGTAAAGACGTAAAAGCCGAAGAGATGTATGCGTGAACCGTTCCTTGCGCTTGTATGCTCTGCTAAACATGGAAATTACCTAAAGAAGACAAGAGTGGACAAAGCGTACCGTATATCTTCCAGATCAATTATCTTTGCGGCTGAATTATTATTTTACGTTATATCATAATTAATCAATGGATTAAATGTTAAAAATATTATGAGCAAAAATATCAAGAGGAAAATTGATTTAGTAAACTTTTTTTAACATTTTATAATAATCATTGCCATTTATTCTTCAGTAATCTCTCATGCTTGTGTGTGTGTGTGTGTGTGTGCGTGTGCGTGTGCGTGTGCGTGTGCGTGTGCGTGTGCGTGTGCGTGTGCGTGTGCGTGTGCGTGTGCGTGTGCGTGTGTGTGTGTGTGTGTGTGTGTGTGTGTGTGTGCGTATATATTTTTATATTATATAAATTCTATAGTTGTAACACATTATTAGTCACACTCCGATGATTATACATGTATTTATAATATCTCACTTAATCTAACTTAACCTGGATGTAAAATTTTTTTTAGAAGAGAATAGATTATATTATTTTTATCTTTATTTATATTATCTTTTATCTTTATCAAGGTAGACAATTGCGTGACCACGAAATATTGGCGAAACGAAACGGTCGCTAGTGGCGCAAGTTGATTCTCGAATCAACTTTTTACGAGCGTCATAAAAGGTTTGAGTGCTCTCTGTCAGCGTGCTACCTACTAATTAAGTCTTGTTTTACGATTCATCGGCAAAAATGTCGTAGAAACTCACAATTACAAGGCTATTGTTGGTCTAAAATATTTCCGGGCTCTCTACAAAATTCAATGTTTGATATACTAATGATTTATAGATGATTATAAATCACTAAAATAAATAAAATTATATAAGTGCTTCTTTATAAGAAAATTTTTAAATGATATATTATTGTTTTTATTGTTATCTTTGTAAAGGGTAGGGATTAAAAACGTAATAAAAGAAGAAATATAAAAACATAATAAAAAGAGAAAAGATAAAATAATTTTATTTTAATACTGTTTTTACCTTACGTCAATTGATATTTTATTAATGTCAGTTTTATTTCAGTACTTAAAATCATTATATTTTATTAAATTCAATCAGTTAAAAATATTAATAAACAGTTAAAAATTATTTTAGATATGATCACAGAAAATATGAGAATTAATGGTAAATTAAATAGATTAGAAAAATAGAAAAAAAAAATTTATTTTTAGGATATTTTTTTCTTTTGATAATATATCTGTTTCTCTTTCTAATATATAATAAAAAATAATAAATAGGATAAAAACTTACATATAATATTAAACTGTTACAAAGATTAATAATATTATAATAATTTTGTTAAAACTTTATTAAAATTAAATTGTGATTATAAGATAAATATTACAGAGATTATTTTGCTTTATTCCTAATAAAAGCGATTAATTAATATTACGAAAAAGCAATCTCTCTCTCTCTCTCTCTCTCTCTCTCTCTCTTTCCTTTCTCTCTCTCTCTCTCTCTCTTTCTATATGCAATTTTCTCTTCCTACCTAGTGGCCTTGCAGCTGCACCGATCACGGCGGCCTGGTGCAACCTGGTGAAAAACGCATCCTTTGTGCGCAGTCGAGTGGCCTGAGGAAGAGGCGACACAAAGAGAGAACCCGAATCGGAATTAAAACGAGATGACGGAATGAAATCGAGCGTAATGGCGGGGGCACATTCACCCTCCTCGTCGATCCTTTCGCCGTGATTTGGCGCCAACAATCGCGACGTAAGTCGGCGGTTACTAATGATTGCTGAGAGACGAGCGAGAGTCGCTCGAGTGGAGTGAAAACGAGTTCTCGATCACGATACTCCGAAGACACGTCTCGAAGGAGATCGATCTCTGACGCCTTTTCAAGCATTATATTCTGCTATCTCGGACCAGTCGGACTCGTTATCACATGATGGTCGAAAGAGAGCGATTATTTTTTCAACGGCAGGATGTATGCAAGATTGTGACAAACACGCAACAGTGAGTGACTTTATAATATAATTTGTAGAAAGAAAACGCTTCTTCCCATTCAGCATGTAAATTGATATTCTTGATAATATTTCCAGACTAAAGAGATATAGTTAATAAAGCCTAGGGTAAAAGCTTAATCATTATGATTAAGGTGCCTACAATAGTAATTCAATGAGTTAATAGCTGCTGATAATAATCGCTTAAATCATGCGTAGCATAACTGCTATTGTTATCTATACTATTGTAACTTTTTAATACTATTGAATGGATTGAATGAGATCAAAACACATACATATAAAGAATAATATAATTGAATAATGTAATAGTATTTTATAGTTTTCACAATATATGATATATTATTGATAAGCATTTGACTATCATATTAGATAATAAAAATTTATTTTATAATAGAAATAAAAATGTACTAATTTTAAAATAAAATTTTAATTTTTAATTTTAAAATATCTATACTCATTACTAAATTTTTTTAATTATAGTTATTAGTTGTTTTATATAATACAAATAATTAGATAAAATTTTGCAATATAAACAATTAAAAGAATACGCACGAAATAATCATACGAAGCTCTCGATCGGGATAAAGAACGCGCATCTGGCACAGACACGCCCGGGAAAGAGTTTTGCAAAGGGTGTGACTGGAATTTTTCATAGCATTGCTCTTGGTTCATTAACGAGACGTATACGGAGCCGTAACAATGGCAACCGCCCGCGGAAATTTATGAATTGATACGACGTGGTGTTTATCGCGAGGGTCAGATAAATCGCGTAGATGGGGTCGGCGTAATTGTTACGAGGGAAATACGCACCGTCTGGATCTCGTTGCGCGACAAATGAGCTGTTGTAAAATTGTCGCGCACATGAAACGCGAGTGCTTATGGTTTAATGGATAGATTTGGATGGATTTTAGAGATTTTTTCTTACGTGCAACTTGCACAAACATATATTGTACATTTCGTTTTAATATTTGAATAGAAATATAGGTACATATACTATTTCCAAATATACTTTTTCATAATTATCTCAGTTCATAATTATCTCAATATTCTATATCATTTCTACTTTTCGTACTTTACATATCTTATAAAATAATCAGAATTAATTATTATATTGTATACGTATTTATATTATTCATTAATTTTTAGTTTTAGACGCTTGATTTAAAGTTTCTTTCTTTTCACATAAAATTATATTGTTATTATCATAGATATGATATAACAATAATAATAATGTAATAATATATAATATAAATCTATTGATCATAATAATAAATAAAGATCTACTAATTTTAAAACCCATAATCAATAAAAAAATATTATATATTCAATTTAAAAAATGAAGACTGCTAAGAAACTTATAAAGATTAGGTGGAAGAGATTAGCCGACAATGCGTGATTATAATGCAATGCTAATTTGTTGAATTACATAACGTGACATAATCGCAAGCTATACCATTATTGATTGATTTTTCGGTCAAATAAATTTATCGAAACAGTGCTTGACAATCAAATTATTTGATACTGTGATAACGAAAAAGTATTTATATGTATAAATACAAACAGCATCTTCGCTAATAACGCGGATTTCTCGCAGATGATATCGACTAGGTATAAAATTTATTTTCAAGAATTGAGGTATTATAATAAACTATTTCGATAAATTTTTAAGTATTATGATCGCAATCTTTTCAAATAAAAATTTATATTATTATTACATAATACAAGGAACAATAGATCTTTGAATATTATTTAATATTATATTTTATCTTGATTTTGATATCATATTTTTAATATTTTTGTGTATATATTTCTTTACATATATTTTTTATATTTTATAATAATTTATAATACTTTTGATACAATAAAAATATTCAACTTTTGTGTTACTCTTTTATAGTTATATCTATGATCTTAGAAATTAATCCTAGCAACTCTCCATCATACATCACGATTTCAACGCAACTCATCCGCGGTGATGCGGATGCATCTGCTGTTTACGGCAGCATTGTCGCTCGATAAAGCGATCCGTCGTAAATGTTCGTTTATGTGTGCGTATCGCGTCTATACACCAACGTACAGCCACTGCGTATATACGCCTATATAGATAAGATCGTGATGCTAAGTTCGCTGGTCGGCTGCGTGAAGAAGTAGCCGTGAATTTATGAGCCCGTTGCTGTCGCTTACCATTACTGTTCTTAAGCTCGCCAAAGGGTTGTCTCGGAAGAGAAATGTCACCGTTAGATAACAGTTCGATGTGTCACGTTGCTAAGTAAATCTTACGACAAACTGTTGCATCAATAAATATTAATATAGGTAATATTTATTAATATTTTATTACTAAATATATTATTATATATAATAAATATATATACATAATATATAAATATATTATTTTGCATCTTCTTTTGACAGAGATGAACATATATCTTACAGACAGAAAGAGAGACTATTTAATATAAAAAAATGTCTTTTAAACAATGTATATTATAAAATATAATACATATAGTTTAAAAGTGTGAACGCTTATCTTTTTAATTGCAACCCTCGCATTCTCAATTCTCGCGAATAATATACTCAAGAGAGAGAGAGAGAGAGAGAGAGAGAGACACATGTTTGAGCTCTCGAAACGTGCTTCGAATCAATGCACGCACGAGTAGTAACGAGACGAGAGTGTTTCGCCTCGTCATTGACGCTTATTAGGACTATCCAGACTTCTCTTGCGCGTGTCATATTTTGTATCCGTCTCGTCGAGAGAAACACGCTACACGCATTGACGTAATGTTCGAGCGTTTGTCGCGCGACAAAGCGGGATCGACGGGATCGAGATTTTCCGGTTGATCGCAAGATTGCTCGGGGATTAACGAGCGGCATCGACGCTCTATCGTTATCCATCCCTGCGCGCCCGGGTTTATTGTAGGCACGAGATAAGCGCACCTTACAATGTGCCCGCAGTATACGCATACCGACACGACGGCGACTGATTACACTCGGCTGGTTAGATAACGAACGGCGCACCTCCAAGCCGAGAAAGATTTGCGAGAGCTATTTACCGCGGGATAATCTCCACGCTAATCTTTTCTAATTGAGAAGCGCGCCATAGAAAGCCCGCCGTGTTAATTCATTACTCTTAGAGATAATTGAATCAGTCTCGTAAAGGATAAATCTTTCAGCAGTAGAAGAGTTTTGTAATTATGACTTATGATCTCTCCTTTCACAAACTTTGTTATATAAATTGTTATTTAATTATTTTGCTATCTTGCTTTCTGTTATCATAGTAGATATACATTTATTTTTAGTTCTTATAGTAGTTGTAGATATAAAAATATATATGCGATACAAGTTTACGTATATAAGACTGATAAAAATACTTCAACTTTTATTCGAAACTTGGACGGAAGAATCTCGAGCGAAATCTTCTCCAGCGGAACGTCTCGAAATTGCTTCCACGTTCCAGTCGACGCTTGGCACTCGGCCAAAAATGTTTGCTCGATAGATGAGAGAGGACAATGCACTCCGCCTAAGAATGATCCGGTAATGCACTATCCAGTCTCTCTTCTTTTTCACTGTGAATTAATAAACCATCAAAAAAAAATTCCATCCAAGTCGATGAACTTTTATCTAATCAATCAAAATAATAAAAAAATTTGAGCCTGCATATACCTTTCATTGATATATTAAATTATCTTTTGTCATAAAGAACAGACATTTTTAATATTAATTGTGTGTAAACTCAATATTAATTTCATAATTTAAATAATATCGCGAATATATATATATATATATATATATATATAAATAGAAAATACAACTCTCTATGTTATAATATAAATAAAGAAAATTAAGAAAACTAATTACTTTACTATAAAGAGAGTGATATTTTCCAACTTATATTATTAATTTAGAACTTGTAAGAATAAAAAAAATATAAATTATATATTTATAAAAGAAAGAAACATCTCAATTAAATTCTAACAGCCCCTGTCAGAGCATTGAAGCATCGACTTCAAAGGAACACTGATATGTCGATTGTCGACATAAACATTTACCGATACGACGGACGGCACGGTAGCACGTGCGTAGCACGTTTCCATTCTCGCTTACACAAACGAAACTTTCACACGAGATGCGCTCGATTGCTCGGGGGACCAGTTGTACATACAAGCCAGACACTGTATCCAGAACGTCAGACAGCATGGACTGTCGCGAGGTCGAGAGAACAAGAGAGGAAACGAGGCTCCGTGACTAAATATGCGAAGTGGGAAGGAGAGATGAAAAGGGAGAGAAAGAAAAAAAAATACAGAACGGGCGACGCGGGATGGGGCACTGGCCGTTTCGAAGCAGGATGCTGTACCTCGTCGTGCGTAAAAGGCCCCGCGGCTATAGCGGGTTCCCGTGATAGTCGGAGGCTGAATGATCAGGGGGCCCCGTGACGGGGCCCAGTGCCGTATTCCGGTCGATTGCACCCAATCAAGACGAGTCGACTTACGTAATAGTAAATTCCATTGCTTGATATTTGGTATTTAAACTCTTATATTTTTAGCTATAGGAATAATTATTAATATATAATTAAAATTATAATTATATATCATAATTATATTAATATATAATTGTTATATTATAATTATATTAATATTATAATAAATAAAATTATAATTACACAAAATTATAATTATTTATAATTAAAAAGCTTGACGACTAATGACACGAAAGATTAAAGAAAATTGAAATTCTAATTTCTAATATTTAATTGTAGAATATTTTAGTGATTAAACTGTAAATTGAACAAAAAATTTCTTTCAAATTTAAAATTTGATTTTAACGTGTGTCTGAAATAATTGAGAAAAATGTGTGGAATTAAAGTCACTATTGGGAAGCCAAAAGAAAGGTGTAGCTTGAATTTAGTCGGTGAAATGGGCGAATGGGTTAGCGAGATCCATTGGCAAGACCACTACTAATCAGCACGGTTAACAATAAGAGTGACACGCCATTAGTCTAGGATGATTGCTAAATCGGACGAATGAAAACCGCGAGCAAACGTGTGAGGTTGGCACTTTTAATTTATAGCTTTATTATATACCGCCTCGCGGGGGTCTCACAATGTCTCGGTCATTAGCGGCCGTTAATACAATGTAATGCCATTGTGCGTGATTTAGTACGGGCTCTAGTCGGTGAGAATTCGCGTGTATGTGTGCGCGGCTCTTATATGCAAATCTCGTCACTCGCAGATGGTATAACGCGACATGTTTACGAGTATCGTTAAGCAATAATTTGCCGCAATTGCGAGTAAACGTCAGCGGTCTTAGGGCTCGAGCTTTATATATCGCACCTTGATAGCTTAGATTTTTCAGACTGGAAACTGGTTCAATTATGTTAAGTATATACATACTTCCCTGTTCGTACATGGAATTTACATTGCTGTCTCACCTCTCGACTAACTAGCTCAAATAATTTGCATAAATCAAATAAAACATGTATAAAATACATGCATTTATTTATATAAGTAGTTCTTTTTTAATACATTTTAGGATATCGATGACACAGTTCAACAAAAAATAAGTTAAAGAGAAATGATTATTCCCTTTCGTAGATTGCACGTATTTATTATTTACAAATTTTTTATTTAATAATAAAATTACAGGTACTTTAATAAATTTGTATATTTTTAAATATGTATATATTATTATAATACTTTTAAATTTTCCAATCATTGCGACTCTAAATTTTTTTCGGCGAAGCGATCAATTGTTTGTGTGGAATAAAATATGTTTCGACGTGAGTAAAACTGAGAAAACCTTTGCTTTTATTCCTGCACGAATCCCCATTTTCGTCCTCACAATTTTTCATCGAAAAGCCATCGCGGACTCGATCACGAAACGAACATCGTGATTTTGAGAGCGTTTTCACCTGTCTACCGTACTATTGTCCACCACGGAATTATTTATAGTCGAAGAATGACCAAACACAATTTACGCGTCACAAAATAAGCGATGGTGTGGTCCATTGTGTGCTTCGTCGTAAACATTGGTTCTCGCGTATTCCGTCCATATGTATGTCTCTTTGTACGTGTGTGTGTGTGTCTCTCTCTCTCTCTCTCTCTTTCTCTCTCTGTCTCTACGCATGTGTGCGATCACGTTGCGTTTCTTTTGTGCGACCGGTATAAACGCGATTTGCAAGCAAAGGCACACATAGTTCCAATTTGATCTCTGTTTCTCAAGGCATGAAGAGTATATTGTGACGAGGCAGATTTGATCGCAAATGTCGAACGATTCTCTCGGTCCACGTTACATATGTTCGAAATGTAATGTTGTATAATATATAATGATATATTGATACATCTTTGCATTACTGATGTACTTTCAGCCTAGTGACAGGATAAATTTGCAGAGTTAAAATTTTTAATTAGTAAAAAATATCGTGCAAAGCTATCAGTTATGAGCCTTGTTTTTGATATTTTAGAAATTAATCGATAATTAAATATAAAACTCGAATTGAAACGTATAATTACATAAAAAATAAAACTTTATATATTCGACAAATTGAATTATTACATTGGATATTTGATCGGATATTGTATCGTATTTTATCAATTTCATTCAATTTATAACGAATATAAATTACAACGAATAAACTATATACATCAGAAATGCATAAAGGAATGTAAGATAAACTTTTACGTAACAGACGTCGTTTATTTGCAAACTTAACAAAGACATATTCAATTCCGCGTATGGCGTGCAGTTAGTTCGCGTTCGATACGTCACAGCTTCGCTTGCAAAAGCAATGCTCATGCAATGGGGAGAGCCAGCGAGAATGCACATTGTAATTCGAATAAATGGATTCCTAAATATCGACATTCAGGGCGCGAGTCAAATCGCTTGGATGCGACTATTGTTCGCACCATCATAAATTTACGCGTATTTTCGCAACCAATCTCTCTTCATTCTCCGCAGAGTTGCACATTTGGGGCATCGTGGTTTACATACACGTACCTACAGTGAAGCTGCACACGACAGTGCATAAATTCGAAAGTGTCATTTGTCACGTGAAAGTCTAAACAAATGTATTTTCCCTGCCTATATTTGTATTTTTTTTCGACGTTAATTCCAAGGCTAATATTTTCTTTCAAAAAATGCTGGAATTTATTTCGACATGTGTAGAGAACGCGAACATGCCAACGCATCCAATTTATTACTACAATTACTTTTAGCCTCATAAATCAGAAAGAGCTTTTATAATTGAATCGTTAAATAAATTTAGAGATTCATGAAAATGTAGAAAATAAGTGAACATAGTCAACTATAAATTGATGCGAATTAATTTACGTTATAGATATATTAATGGAATAAATTCTTCAAATGTATATCTTAAGATATTTTTTTTTACATAGGCAATAAATACGATTTTCTCTGAATGTCTGAATATAGTTAAAAAATTGAATTAATATAGAGATTAATTTATTTTTAAGAACCTACTGATAGATCTCTTGATGAGACAAGCCGACTTGCATTAAATTATTCAACCGTCCTAAATGGAACAGCATTGAATCGATCTGCTAGTCGCATTTAGTAATCTGCATAAGTACATATCTAGAAAAGTTCAGATATAATATCGCGATATACGTATAGTTTTCAACGGAGCCAATGTCTTTATAAATATTTCACCGTCCTAGTTTAACGATCAATCGCAAGTTTACAAGCAAAAGTATTACGTTCATCATATATTCCATGAAAACTTCGCAATATGCATTCGCAATATCAAGTGAATCGGTTCTCAGCGTCGTTTATAGTCGCTGCACCTATAGTTTGTCATGATTCATAAAGATTTACACTTCGTAGCATTTTAATTTATTATATTTTAATTTAATTCATTATAATCTTAGTATAATCTTTTAGTACTAAATAGCATGGAAAGTAATAAAATTTCTTCATATTAGCTATATCTTTATTTCAATGTTTTTTTTTACAACGATGGAACTTATTATACCAAGCAATTTTTTGTTTTCCAGAACAAAACCATTATCGATTGTCGATGAATGGAATTCGATACATTATGCAAAACGCATGATGTAAACACGAACGTGTAGTCACTGCGAACAGTATACAAATGAAGTGGGTCTTCAAAGTGTAGACATATGGACAGGAGAGAATAGGGAAACATTGTCGATTTCTCCGCACGAATCTCTTCCACTTCGAATAGCTTGTCTACCGTAATTTCCGCGTCCAAAGCCATTTCTATTTTGATAAAGTCGTTATTTTTTTTTACTGACGAGACGCAGCCGCGACAGTAATTTGCATTCTGCTGTGCATGAAATAAAACGTACGATGAAAAGCTTGAATTCTGATGCGCTTTGTTTGAATTAAATTTATCACCGTCCTTAAAAACGACATTTATATTGTCACAAAATACAATAAAGTAAAGCTAAAAACTGTATATATATGCATGTATATAATAAGTAAATTAGGTGTACATAGTAAACTATTGGGAAACTTTCTTTTTTCTGTTTTCTTTGTTGTAAAATTTATGAAATAAACCAAAAAAATTTTCCACAACTCAATATTTTGCAAAGATAATAAGATATACAACAATAATATAATAGTTTTTTATATTGAAAACTTTTAATAATTTAAAAATTTTTATTATATATTTTTTTCATAAAAATATATTTTTGAATAAATAAATAAATTCATTATAATAAATAATATTATGTTGCAATTAAAAATTGTAATGAAATAAAAGCTGCGTTATATATTATGCAATGGCACAATACTTTATATATTCACATTTTCTTCTTGTAATAAAAAAAAAAAAAAAAAAATATATATACAACGGACCCTGCGATCCCATAAACCGCAAAAGATGAAAGGGGTCTTCATCAGTACATCCGAGGGGTAACCGTCATGCAAATCTTCCCATCATTTTTCCTGTCTGCATTTTGATAACCTTGTCACCAGCGCATTATAATCGCAGATTAACGACCACGTCGGATGAGATAAATCAAGAATATTGATCTGACATGCTAGTCTCATGCGTATAAGGCAGGAGAGTTTATCGGATAAGAATGAGAGTGCACAGACCCTAAAACTCGTGTCTATTACCAGCATATCTAAAAATATATCAGCTCGAAAGTAATAGCGCAAAAATATTCAAACAGAATAGTGTAATGATTATGATGCAAAGTACAGAAATGCATCTCCTTATAAAAATTATAGCTTGCAATTACTTAGCATCTTTTATATGTTTTTATATTCTCTATCGAATACTCAAGATCTATTTTTATGTATGATTTAATATGTATGCATACATCTTCAAATATTGAAAAAACTAAAGATAAAAAAATAAGATTCCGCTATATTAAATCTTCTTTTAGAATATTTCAAGAAATATAACGTCATATTGATATAAATAAAAATTTTTATAAATTTTTAAATATAGTATGAAATATTTTTTATTGATATAATTTTTCTGTGACAGATTTTGTAATGAAATGTAATTGTAAACAATTCGAATAGTACAACAAATGATTTTACAAAAAGCAGCAAAGATGAATAATTGATAAGATTAGGCGATCGCAAGTTGGATCAAATTTTCCGTAATTTATTCAGGTAAAAGGATCGTATTATCGAGGAATACAATTCCTATGAATAATCAAGGACTTACGGAAGCCGGGAGTTAATTTTGAATAGCATACGGATATCCAAGTCTGCCTATCAAATAGTAAAGATATTAATGATAAGCTTCGGCATCAAGGGAATCTCGGATTACGTGTACTAGCAAGGCTTTTAGTTCGCATTCAATCCGCTGGAAATGCATTTAACAGTAAATCTAAAGTGCTAATTTACAACGTTTACTCGCATTTGTTTTTACATTTTGTACTACAAGAGAGAAATCAATGTAATTACAGAGTTAAACATAACATAATTATGCTATCTTTAACCAATGTATGAAAAAACTTGATGATATTTTAAATACTTGATAAAAAATGTACAAAAAGAGATTTTAATATGTAGATGTAAATAGAATTTTAACGACGACAATTTCCAGAATGCAACAATTTTCGATATCGAAAGCAAGAATTCAAGGCGAGCGTGCATAAGTAATTAATTACAGCGTTTACAGGAAATCACGATACGGTTACATAAGCTCGAACATTTCCATTTTATCCTCTCGTACCTCATTTCCGGATCGCGACCGGCGCCACGGATGTGAGTTGAAGCATTTCCTGCGGAGATTGAAAGCGACAATATAATTTCCAAAACTGCAGTAATTTCAATATTCTGATTTCCACAGGCAGTGAAAGTAATTTTTATAGCTATAAAAAAACTATAATTTTCTTCCCCAGAGATTCTCACTTTTTCAGAAGTCTCGATTTTAAAGCTGAAAAAAATTAATTATGTAATATTGAAAACAATTATCTCATGTTTTAATTAAGAATTGAGTTATTAAGCCATTGGCACCGAATTCTTTAATTAAACTTTTATTCGAATTATGATACTGCTTTTAATCTCTGTTTTCTCGAGAACTATCGTAAAGCAAAACAATTCTCTAAACGACTTCTGTATAGATACATTTATTTGTAATGTTACTATAACATTAATTAGTCCGAGTGGCCATAAAATTGATTGGTATTGTGTTGAATCTTACAAAAGATTATATGATTTTTAAAAAATCTTTCTCTAGATCTTTGTACATGATTTTTCCTCCTGCTTTTTTCCAGGAAAAAAGAAGAGCCTGAGGAATCGCGGCTTCTTTCTCCTAATGACGTCGATGTCTTTTCATAGCGACGCGACTTCCTGTTTGACGACTTCCTTCGACCTTTCTCTTCTCGTTTCTTCTTGCTATGTCTGATTATAAATATACCGAAGTTTCTCACTGATTCCTGATTACAGGATTCCAAGAGATGGACAAGCACGGCGATAGTCATTTCAAACAAACAGCAAATAATACGTAACGTTTATTATGTTATTTTATAAATTATTAATAATATTAGGTAAAAAATAAATATTGATGTGAGTATAGAACTGTTCGAATGTCGCGATTTTATTGGATTTGAACAGAGATTTAAACAAAGATATCAAAGATATGTTTATAGTGGAACTGCAGTATGGAAAGTGTATCGTGTCATCAAGTAGGCATGCAAGGTCATCAATTCTTTAACGGATACTCACATTCATGTTTATAATATACATTACCAAGTTATTACTGTATTATTAATTAATTTGTATTATATTAATTAATATTATATACATATATTATAATGAATAAAATAAAATATAAGCGTTCTGAAAATAAAAATTGATTATATACCAGATAAATTTTTATATAAAGTTTCGAATATTAATACAATAAATTAATCAATTCTTTTTTTATGAAAAGATCATGAAATTTATCTTATAAAATTGTCAATCTTTATTATATGAAACGACAGGCGTTCTAAAAATATTCTTCTATGAATTCTCTTTAGCATATACACTATGATTAGAAATAATATTTATCCGATGAATTATTCGATTCCTTTCCGGCAGGAAGGCCGTTAGGACGCGTGCTAACTGTATTCGCGTCTGATGAAAATTATGACGCCTATGGAGGGTCAAATGTCGCGCGCATCATTGGCTCCTTTTTCGTATTCGCCACCGCACGGATTTCCTTTCGGCTTCTCTCAGCGTTACGTGTATCAGGCTCCGGTCAGATATTAGATCCTACGTGTACTACCGACGGTACGGTGGGTCAGTCACGTTATGCAAGGAGCGTGGGATCGCTGTTACGGGAGCGCGTCATGCGGACTCAGCACGCCACGTGTTTAGATTGCAACGTCATACGTAAGATGTGCTTCAGATTCCCTGGAATTACGTATCCAGTGCCCTGCCCATCATTTTTTTTTTCTTGTTAGTTTTACATTTTTTTATAATATTTTGGAATCGACACAATGTTTCTTTTAACAGAAACTTTTATGAACGAAGTGGCGAGCGATTAAAGATACAGAACTTTTTTTTGAAATTAAACTTGTCCATAATTAAAAAATATAATAGAGAGCAAAACTATTTTTTATTTAATTTGAAATTAGATTTATAGTATTTTGATTTTAATAAAAGATTAATAAAAATGTTTAATATTAAAGAGGAAAAATCTCGAAAGATAAAAAGCCCTCTAGACTTAAGACATCTTGTACAATACTATTGCAGAATTGCATGAAACGCCCAGGAAATGTGCGATACATTCTAAAACATTGCTGACAGCGTTCAAGTGCATGCAATACTCTCGTGTCGTGTGAGAAGTGGTACGAGATTTCACTAGTTACGCAGGGATACTGGGAAACTTACCTAAGTTGAAGTCAAGGAACAACACATACAATTACACACAATCTGTGAGTGATGCTTATGCTTAAAAATAATTTCACGTTACAATTCTGTAAAATATGTATTATCATATACACGTCATAAGTTGTCACATAAATATTGTGTAAATTCATATTGCTATCTTTTCCAATTTAAAATACATAAATTTATTCAAAGAATAGAAGATAAGAATATGAAAGACGTAATTTTTGATATGTATTTATGCGATTACAAAATTGATGTAATATAAAAATTCTTTATAAATTATATACATCATAAGAGGAATTTTTGCTTATGTAACAATATGATATAAATAAAATTGCAAGATTATGAACGCAGTTTGTGCATCACATATGCACTTGCAATTGTATAATTGTTCTGAGAAAACAAATTACGGTGAAAGTATTGCGACTGCTTTGTGTGTGTGTGTGTGTGTGTGTATGTTAGCATCAACTAGAGAAATTAAATAAAATAAAAATAAGAGTTCTAATTGAAATCAGAGAGTGGATAAGAAACTTTCTCTGCACATACGAACGTTCATACATCATTTAATCGTTCTCGATATTACGATGACGATATAATTGATAATCAAGCGATAAGTGGATCAAAACTCAGTTTCAAAGTTTTTTTACACAAACGAAAAACATAAATTCTACTTAAAACTTTACGCATGCCAATTAATTTCTCTGTGCAAAAGTTTCATATAATTTATCCTTTCGTTTTTTTATCTTTTTATTGGCTAAGCTAAATAACACGTTTTAAGAGAATTATAATTACTGAACGGAGTGATTCATCTCTCTTATTATTTTTTTTTGTTACATCTGTAGTTATTGTAATAATATTTTTCTTTTATGTTTTTTTTTCTTTATGTAACAGTCCCGTTATACTAGAGCGGGAGACAGAAATGTCACACGGTGGAATAACCACTTTGCAATCACAAAATTACAATAATATTAATTTTTTTTTAAAAGTTAAACAACAAATATGTGTAAAAAAAATTTCAATTTTTTAAACGGAGAGGACTTTGTAACATAGAATACGCATGAAAAATAAAGCCTTCAAATCTCAAGAGAAAGTTTTATGACACGAAACAATGCAGACAATGAAAAGGTTTAAAAAAAAATAAAAAGCATAACGAATTTGTGAGATACAACACGCATAGTTTTCAAACTTTTTAGCTTTAAAAAGTCTACCAAGTTAAAATAATGCAACAGATATCAATAAAAAGATCTTTCTAATAATAATCTTATTCGCGGCTTTAGATAAGATATATAGGAATGTAATTAAAAAAAAAAGAATATATATGTATACAACTTTCCATAAAAAGACAAAATCTGACTACTAAAGAAAATAAATGTATTCCATAGAAGCACGATCATAAATCGTTAAACCTACTTGTCTGGTAGGTAAAATAAAAATAATGCTGAAAATAAAAAGTTGAAAATGGTAAATATTACAGTTGAGAACCTTGAAGGAACCATTTCAGACTTTTAATAAAAGCTCAGTTAACTAGAGTGGGGATAAATGGGGATAGAGTGGGGATTTTTGAGGTAGAGACCAAAAACGCAGTTCCAAAGAAAGTTTAGTTTTCCTCCAGCAGTCTTCCGAGATCAGTGTGTACCACTATAAGTGCTCTAGAGTGAAGATAACTTTTTGAGTTAGACGAAAAACACAATTTCAAAGAAAGTTTAGTTTTCCTCCAACAGTCTTCCGAGATATCAGTGTGTGCCACTATAAAGTTCGCAACTGTGATATAGTTCAATAAATCCGAAGAATATGACGATTAACTTCAATTCAAATGAGGAAGAAGTTGAGGAAAGTACTACCTCTGATTATACGGAACGGATGCCACACTCAGATATAATAGAATTGAATGCTTCCCGTTTACGTAAGTGTTATTCATTCATTTGTTCTTTGATTCGCGATATCTCATTTTTTATCTTTACTGATCTTCTCTCAAAAATTATACAAGATGTCTCAAAGTCGCACCACATGTTAATTAATGATTCTTGATGAGGTCATTTGGAGATGATTTTTCCTCAGCAAAAATGTTGAGGGAAGTTATCATTTTGTTGATAGTTTCGATTTTTGCTATCATATATCTCTAATATTTCATATCTTTAATATTTGTAAGCGTTAAATTTAAATTCTATTAAAGTAAACTTCACCGGAAACTAATTGAAGAATTCATTAATCTATCAACTCTGCAAAGTTTAATTTGCGAAAACCTCTTCTTTTTTTTCAATCGCTTATAACTCGGAAATATATTGATGCCTTGACATTTTCTTTGAGTAAAAAGCGTCTCCAAATCGATTTTAAGAATCTGCTTTTAGCAGTGGTACGATTCTGAGAACCTGTATAATTCTTCTATTTGTATAAAATTTTCCTCTTATATCAATAATTTATTAATTCATATTTCGCATTTATTTCTATTTACCTAAACCTCTCAGCAACATGGCTTTCTCTCACTCTTTTTTCTTCCTTTTTTTATATTAATTATTTTATTGAATCGAGAAACTCTTATTTTTTTACACAACTGCTTAATACTTTTGTCGGAATAACAATATAACAATATAACAATTGGCTATTTATTAATTTTAGGGTCGGTTAATGTCTGCAAGCTGAAAAGAAATCTAAGACGCAGAAAATACCGAGAGTTTCGCAAAATCTTAAAAGAACGTTGCAAAGTATTTAGAGCAGAGAGAAGAGCGAATAAACATGATAATCGTCACAATTCAATACTTTCGTCAAATTCTGCTTCTACTTACTTCTCTTCTGATTCCAATCTTCCTTTTTCATTTGAAAGTGTAACTGAAAGACCTTACTACTCATCTATTTCCTTTGATCCTCAAATGTCAACTTCTGGCGCTTCCAAATCGGAGATGTATGGGACTAACATACTTATTGTATTTGTTCTTTATTATACGTTAATATTGTTTCTGCGTCGTTAACATTTTTTTTATCAGTTTCTTTTTTTGCATTAAATTTCTTTTTCTAAATTTGTGTGTGTGTGTACAATTTTATAAATCTCAAAAATTTCATATACATATCATATCTATTTTTACACACTATTACTAAAAATCATTAATTGTAATCAGTTATTGTATACTAAACAGAACTAAACAGAATTAAATAGAGTTAATGTAATCATTTTAAATAAAATATAACCGTCTGCCTTCTGGCTCCGAATTGATCAAACAATTATAAATTTAACTATGTATATATGCATTGTCAAGCTTTTTTGCATTATATTTATAAATATATATGTTAATTTAGAATTATTTGACATAAATAAATTTGTCATGCCTTCTCTAAATACTCTTTATTATAATCTAGTCCTTCCATTCCATTTCTTCGCAATATACATTTTTACAAAGTCTGAGTATACCAATTTTATTCAATATTTTTTTTTATTGTTTAGTTTACTATATATATTGTACAACGTATTGCCAGGTTAAATAGCCAAACTTGAAATATAAATTTCGGATTTTAAAACAAAAAAAAATTTCCTCTGGAAGTATGCTCGCAAACGCTTCGATCAAGAAATATCGACTTTTTAAGTTACAGTACTATAGGAATAAATAATGTCGAAATAATGGTTTATTTTCTTTATTGCTTTATCATAATTTAATTATTAAATATTTTGTTGAAAATGATAGCCTCCAGTTCGGAGACAAGTATTGCAACTATCGTTGAAAAAACGAATGACTAACTGACATTGTGCGTCTGTAATTTCTTCGCACGTTTGCACTATTGTATCCGTTGTAATGACTGAAAGCGCTTAACAGGCGCTTTATATACTTTTTGCTGGAAAATACCTTATACAAAAAAATCTAATGGTGTTAAATCTGGTGAATGCAGAGATCAAGCTGCAGGCCCAGCACGACCGATTCATTTTCCGGGAAAATAAATATTAAGCCCATTGTCGAAGACCTCTACCATAGTGAGAAGGAGTTTTCTTCACAAGAAAATATAAGCCTATCAATGACCTTCTATCTTCAAAACTAAACAGACATTTCGACATTATTCATTTCTATAGTTCTGTAAGTCAATATCTCTTGAACGAACCGTTTGCAAGCATACTTCCAGAGGAAATTTTTTTTGAGAAAATTTTTTGTTTTGAGGTCCTAAATTCATATTTCAGGTCATTTAACTTGGGAATACCCTGTATAAAAAAATAAAAAAAGAAAAAAAAAATATATATATATATATACAATAAAAAATATAAGAAATACAAAGATAAAATTAAAACACAAATTTGTATTAAAAAAATAATTAATAATAATTTAAATATGAATATCGAAGAATCATAAAATAATACTGTATAAAAAATACTGATATTGAATGTAATTTATTGTCTTTCATCCGTAGTAAAAGCTTAATTGTGGAAATATCAATGTAATTTATTGTCTTTCATCCGTAGTAAAAGCTTAATTGTGGAAATATCAATTTATAAACCGATGTAACTATAGTCACGAGAAAAATTTTGAGTGACTATATTTGCATTTACAATATGCGACTCGACGCATCTATTTTATAGGCACGAGAATTAAAAGTCGGCATATCATCTTTCTCCTTACGTGTCTTAATTACATAATAGCTAGTTATTACGAAAACAGTAGTTCACGAACAAACATCGTAACCAGTTATTAACTCACAAACCTGTGATACATGTTTTTTTGATGACTTAATTGGATAGATAAGGAATTTCATGAAACACAAGAAGGGACATTTATACATAAACACATAACAAATTCTTTGCGCATATTTTCATGTTCTTTAAAATGTATATATGTAATTCCATATTAGTTACAAAAACAAATGCTAATAACGTGTTTAAGTAAACATACATTATGATGATATCTTACATTATTAGCATATTTTAAGAATTTTTACATTTTTCTTTTACTTTACTTTATCAATTTTGAACAGTATTTTAAGAAATTCAAATCTAAATAAAAAAAATTCTTGTGAAAAAAGATAAATGTATATATAAATAGTAATAAATAATAATAAAACTAACATTTTTGATTCAGCAAAAAAATTAAATGATCCCATAGTAATTATTAACAGAATTCATACACGTATACAATATACATTTCTACTTCTTTTTAGTTTGTTTTCAATCCACAAAGATGGAGATTGCAGTTCATGTACATACATATGTTGCCTGATATATACTTTTAAAACTCCGTAGAAAAATGTAGGAAAGGAGAATTATTACAATCTCGCGAATCATAGCCCCAGGAGAATTTATCGTTTCCGTCGCGAATGAGGGAGGCTCGCGCGTTTCTTGAACACGGGACACACACGAATCACGGTGCCGCGTCTCCGGGCGAAAATCGAGATTAATTCGACCGCGCGACGAGAAGAACCCGGCGATTTACTGCGCGCGATGCGAACCGACGTTTAATTAAAACGGAATCGGGCCCTGTGCCCGACAGAGAGAACGCCGTGTCTCGAACACGATCCGACGATATTTTCGACGAACCGAAGAGCCTCCTCTCTCTCCTTTGTACATACGCATTTCGTGTCCGCGAAACTGGTTTGCGCCGAATAATTATTCCCTTCCAGGTAAACGGGCTTTATCTCGCTATGTAAGTAACCGCATCTTCGATTCATTCGGCGCATCTTGCTATGCACGCTGACTATTATATATATTTCTAATCCATTGGAATATGCGTGATATCTGAGAGAAAAGTTGTTTTTTTTTTTTTTTTTTTTTTTTTTTGAAAAATGTTAAATTTGCAAAATTTGAATCAAGAAAAAATATAAAAAACTCTATATCTGTAAAAATAATTTTTATATTATTGTATTAAATATATTTATATTATCATATATATATAGATTGTAATCAGTTTACTTATAATAGCGTTGATATAAATATATAATAATAAATTAGAAACTTATACTTCTTTAAAAAAATATTAAATAGATATTCTCTTTTATATTATTTTTAGCACAAACAAGAAAAGAAATATTTAAAATGTTTCGGTCATTGTTTAGGAATAATTTGACACGTCAACCGGTGTAAACCGGTTGTCACATGTCAAGGATTCCTCATCGATCACTAACCAAGCATTTACTTTGTGAATCAAGAAGCCACATGGTCTTGCCCTCGATTAGCAGAACCAGAAGCATGTCCGTGCTGTGTAGTATTTCCGATTGATAGGGTCGATTCAAGGGCTCTTTCGTTCCTTCTCCCTTCTCATCGGTCGGTCCAGGCCGCTTGAGAGGGCTTTTGTGGGCGATTTAGGGCCGATGTCCGTGTGTGAATGAAGCGGAAGAAAGCGAGAACCCTTATACGAGCGCGCGCTGTGCATTTCAGGGACCGCATTTGCCATTCGGGCTATTAAGCTCGAATCAAGATACGCGAACGAATTAGGCTCGTATAAGCCCTTTCGTAACGCAAATAGAGCGAGCGTGCCAACCGACGCCTCTAACGATGTTTGCCCGAGGGCGTGCGTTAATGGATTATAATAAATTCCTCATCGTCGAAAACGCAACGATTCATCGCATTGGAATCGGAGAAGATAAACACAGTATGCGGCCTCAGTATAAGTTTTTTTCCTTTAGAAAATTATTTGGGATAAAAGAATATTTTAGCATCTAATTTATAAACGGTTTATAATTGAGAACTTATGAGACGGCAAATGATCAAAGCATTTCAGTTAACTTTAATTTCAAGAATACACTCCCCAATTAATCGGAATACAATAAAATTTTATTTGTAAAATTTAATATTTAAGCGAACAATTTTTGGATTATGAGCAAATTCAAGATAATTTTCGTGTACGATTTAAGTTTCTAGAGTGTAATTACAGATTTATACGGATATGTGTATTATTTATTAAGATTAAAGAAATATTTTATTTTTTTTTTTTTCAAAATCTAAATTAAACATCTTTGTTTATAAAGATCTTTAATTGTTACATATTAAAAAGTTGACATTTTTAATTTGAGAGAAAAATTCAGATATGGCTAATTTTTCTTATTTTTTCTTCGGCAGAGAAATGACATCTTTCTTTTATTAAGGAACGAATACCGATTAAAATATCGATAATTTTTTTCAGACTCATTTGTGGTCGCGTCGCAATTTTCTAGGATCAATGTTATTTCCACTTAAACTGCGTTCCACGAAATGGCGTTCGTCATGATGTGAGATCACCTTTAATCATGAACCTCCGTACCCTCTCTAGCCCTCTCATATACATATACAACCGCACTCGTTGTTCGGCCGGCACATACTGAGCCTTAACGATCGTCCACAGTTCGCGATAAATCGCTGTCATTATAATGCTACGAAGGTTCTCAACAAACCCACGTATTTTTATTCTCGTAAAATTTTAAAAATAATTTTTAATAAGTTTTTAATCATTTAACAATTTATACATATTCAACAAAGTTGTATAAAACATCGTACATTTTCATAATACTTGCTTCGTGATAATAATATAACAGGAAGGATAAAACCGTTAAATTCTTAAGTAAATGCTACTTGATATTTTACTGCTTCTAATCTTATCTGCTAAAAGAACGCAAACAATTTCTATAATATTCCAAGTAACCCCAATTGAATGAATATATAACCCAAGTGACGCAAATGATAATTATGACCCGAGTGTCATCTTTTCTAGCAAGCTGGAAGCGCCATGTCAGATCGGATACGGTAGTCATTTGCATGTTCTTCCATTCTACTTGTCATTTCACGGATTATCTCGTGTCACAAATCTTCCTCGGGTGAAAATGCTAAACACGACTAGGAAATAGGAAAACCGAATGAGCAGCGCACTTCGAGCGAGTCACTATCGTTATCTATATCACCGATCAAGACATTCCCCGCTTCGGTAATGGTGATTATCGCGATAATAATTAAGCGTAATTAGAACGCAGCCGGGGCACGCGACCCTCGTCTCCCGAAGCAGATGCGTTTCCCGAGAAAGAGAAAGAGAGACACCGAGGACGACCGTAAACGTTTTCGTCGTCCTTGTACTCTCGCCCGGACAGGAGGGAGTCTGCAGGTGCACCTGATGCGTGCGAACACATGCCGATCTTGACGAGCATAAAAAGGGGTGACCGTCACGGAAGGAGAGAAGGCCAATTGGGAGCTGGACTCGCGACGGGAGCATTTGCGGAGATAATTTATGAAACTTCGATACACGCTGGACAAATCGAGCTTAATCGTCCAAAGCAATCGTCGATACATTTAGATTTGCTGGCGAATAATTAATTATGCGGATTTAATTTAATTAGGGCGTTTATTCAAATCTTGTAAAAAATTCCCTGATCTTCCAAGTACTTTTGTACAAAATTCCAGACAAAGAAAATATTTAAAGATTTTTTGGTGCAACTTTCTAAGTTTTTTTTATTGTATGCATCCTCTAATGCTTTTATTTATTAGAAGAAAAAAAATAGAACCTTTTAAATTTCAAGTGCTAGATTTAAATGTACTAAAACTTTCATAAAATATTTTTCACTTGCATAAAATTTTCATTTTTTTCCATTTCATTTATCGTTAAAAATTAAAATAAGAATACGTATGTAATACCGTATATAACTGTATATTCAATATTTTATTAAAACACTGAACATATAATATAGATAGGTATATATTTATAATATATTTCAAACATATAATTTACTTGGCTTGCTGATTTTTGTTAAAAAATCCTCCCTGAATCCTAATAAATTTCTTTCTAACAAAAGAAATCCTTGAGAAATCCAGGTTTTCCAAGGAGTAGGTACTCTTTTAATACAACAATTGATTGAATCTTAATCATTGAATTTTTCATCTTAAGCACGCGCCGTGCTCCTTTATCATAGGTTATGATAGAAATTGGAAAATTGGAGAAAAATCGCGTTCATACAATTGATCGTAATGTTACGTGTTAGTAAAGTCAGGTGCAGCGAGTTCGACGGGAAACATGAAGAGAACTTGCACGTATTCTAGAAAATGCATCGAGCGCACGTGATTCCGTTCGTGATTCTAAATTCAATTGCTACGACATGCATACGAATACGAAAGTACCGTCAATCGAGATGCAATCGATCTGGAAGTTAAAGTAATATCCGTTTCACATTTTAATAATATATTAAAATCGCCATCGCATGGGAAACAATAATAGGAATTTATTATAAACGCGTTTACTTTACTAATAAGTATATTCCTATTATTGTTTCCATGGCGATTTTAATATATTATTAAAATGTGAAGTGGATATTACTTTAACTTCTAGATCGATTGCATCTCGATTATCATTAGAGATATTTTTTGTTTTTCTTCACTTTTATAAATGTGTTTAAAGGTATATAAAAAAAAAAAAAATTTGTATATCAAAATACTTATCTGTTTCCAAAGGAAAAATACATATTAAAATTTCCTGGATAAACTGGAAGCAGTTTATTAATCAGCAGGTGCCACAGTTGTGGACGTGGTCTTACATATGTTCGCAGTAAGTACATCATAGACACGCGTGCATCATTAGATACGGCGTGAAATGCATTTGAATGAAGATGCATGCAAGGTGCCTTATACAAGAGCGAATTATAAAACTTCGTACATTGAATTAAAAGCGTTTACGGTGACTTTTAAAGTCTCATATGATTTGAAAAGCAATTGTATCTATTTATAAAATCGAACTAAAATAATTAAATCGTCTGATTAACTGCTTAAAAAATAATTTCCTCGTCAATTTTAATCTAATTGTAAATAAATTTTTATATTGTATAAAGAGAGTATATTTTCCTTCCATGCAAAAATATTTTTCTCAAAATTTTAACAGACATATATTTCTAGAAGGAAATTAATTATAAGACAATAATTAACTGCAAAATAAAGTCTCTTTAGAATGCAATCACAAAAGGAAATTAAATTAGAAAAAAAGGCAAATAAGAATATCTGATTATTAAAGATCCTAATTTGCCTTTTTCTAATTTAATTACAAGACAGATAATTAATTTCTCACGAGTCTTCCTAAATTAATTGTCTGAAAGTGCAATGCGAATCGATATCTTTACTAGGAATGAGAAATCACGAGTTTGCTCTTGCGAGACAATAACTTGAGAGATGCACGATTGTTCAGCAGCGGTAATTAGTTCAATTTCTGCGGCTGCAGACGCGTTCACCTTCAAGTACGCGTCGAGGTTAATTAAGCGATGGGGACCAAATACTTTTGGAGAGAGCGCATGTGCACGTGCACACATTTTCTCTTCTATCTCCCTTTCTCCTAATCAAATTCTTTCTCTTATTTTTTTACACATTAATTTCCCCTCTAAATGCCTAAACGATAAGTCATCGGTGGTACTCCACCCGGATCCCACATGGGAGGCTGAGATCATCGGCACTTATGGTTATAATGCCTTATCTCCCTCGTCTTGTCATCTCCCGTCTTCTCTTCTCCTCGCAACTTGTTCGAAGAAGAGGGCCTACTCTCTTTTCCTCTCCCTATATACTTTTCGCGCTATTTTTCTTACACATCGAGAGAATACCTAACGTACACACTCGACAACGTCGAGCAGTAATGCGTAACGTCGTTCTCGCCAATTACTCGAACGCTACAAAGAACGCACTGTACAAAGGAAATGCATCGTGTCCCAAATAAGTCCAAGACATCGTAAATCACGGTTGCGCGAAGTGTAACGCGGTAAAAACAGATAGAAAGTATATCGAGTCGAGAGTATCGTTAGTTTCCTTTTTTTGGTTTGCTCATCCGTCTTCTAATAAATTTTATTAACAATGCCCGACACATAATACACGCACACATGTTGTATAAGATTCTTATATTACCCTTTATATTCGGAACTTAATAAGTAGTTTATTTCATCTGTATAATTAAAGCAATGTAATACTGTTAATAAATAGTATTACGATTAAATAAACAATTATTTTTTATTGTTACCAGTAATCATTAATATTACAACTAAATTATTTATAGGATGTTTGCTAGTTATATAATCATAATTTCAATAATTATTATCTCACTCTTATTGATCTCAATAATAATTTTATTCTTTAGTCTTTTATTAATATATTTTATAATAAAAAAAATCGATATAAACACATGTCCTGCGTAGTCAGTGAAGCGAGACCACCGATTATTGCGACAGACACGCGATTAATTATTTGTGCATCTGCTTTCTAACGCGAGAAGAGGCGTACATCAGATGCGATATGTACTTCGCTTGTGTGCGCACGTGTATACTGTCTCTCTCTCTCTCTTTCGCGAATAATATATATAAAATACCGGATCTCCATTAAGACCGCGCCGACGCGCATTTCGAGATACGTTGCGAGATGAACGACAGCAGAGGAGCAGCTGTAGGAACAGAATCTTCGAACTCGTTCTAAACACGCGTCCATTTCGCAAGGCGAATTCTTCGCGTCGAATTAATGCCATAATAAGGCTGCCGCAAATAAACCATCATTTTTATTAAATTCTCAAATTCGTACAGTATCGTGAAATTTAAATTTGGCACAATAAAGGGTTTATTGGATTTAAAATAAAGTGTTAAACTTTTCATAATTAATTTGACGATGCTTTCTACTTTACAAAAATAAAAACTGACAGGAAAATAAAGCTTCCTTTTTTTAACGGATCTCGCGAATCGATTATACAATTTTAACAATAATTTAACTAGGGTTGTTAAACTGGCTATAAGAGTGCGTTACCCTCTTCGAAATGGTATGCACCGATCGTTATATCGTTATTCTTGGCATTCTGTTACCACGTACAATAGAAAGCGCGAAAATAGACTGCGGATTTAATCGATTTTCTGTCTACGTTATCACGAATAGTAATGCATATTCGGTTTCACAAGGAAATGCAACAAATAATATTCCCTCTCTCTTCCTCTTCAACGACATAAAGCACACAATTGTAGAAGTGCATTTCTATGGCCTATTGTTCACCATGGATGCGCTTGTTTCGGGCAAAATGAAAAAAAGATGGAAAAAAAACAAAACCGCGTATACTTCCCTCGTAGTGTGAATATCGCCGGTCATTTCATAAGAAATCCTCTCTTTGTACTCACCTAAAACAGAAAAAGAAAAGGGAAGATTAATATTATATTCCAACGTGAATCAAACCGTGAGGTTACTGTCCAGCACATGAGTTTTAATTTTTTTGATAAATTACTTAATCACACCAAAATATGTAACTAATAATTTCGCGAAATTGTTATTTTCGATTGTTTTTCGATGTACAATCGATTGTTATTTTTCATTATTTTAATTTTTTATTAAATAAATTGTTTGCTTAATATTAAATATTGTAATTAAACATATACAAACGCGCGCACCTGGTTTGGCAAATTGAAAAGTTTCAGACAAATATATATACATATATATATGTATTTCTTATATAATATATATATATATATATATATATATATATATATATATTCCTTATCATACATATATTATTATTATTATTATTATTCAAATATGATTGTTATATAAATGAGATTTCAAATGGAGTGTTAGATATAAAAAAAAATATTCTCCTTTCTATAATATTTTTGACATAATGACTTATTCAAATGCAATCGTTCGTCTCGGAATATGAGTAACTTGGTGAGAGTGTATCAATTACTAATTAAGCACAGATGTAATGCCTCGCCGCTCCTTATCATTTTGTTTATTAGCTCGTTTTCGAAGCAAAGCCTGATCGCGAACGCCGTGTCGCTTCGTGAGTGAAAAAAAAAAAGGCATTCAGCCGTGATCGCGCTGGAGCCGAACCAAGTTGGACAGTGATAAATGGGAGGCGCTGGCAAGAAACACGTACGATGTGTCGAAAAAACGATGGTGACTCTCCGAGGAAGCAATAGCGATTCGAAAGGCGCAGGGAATATAAGAGTATGTTTAGTCCGCTAATATAGCTTGAGAAAGAGCAGCGAGCTCTTCTTACTTTCGTATTCCGGACTCTTTCAGTCGAACATATTCCTTTAGGGACTCCACTGTTTATCGAATATTGACGCACGAAACACAAATATCGAACTCGTTAGAGCAGAGAGGGAAGGCTTACGTGTTACGGGATATCGGATTAGTAACCGTATCCGGATCGAGTTTTACTAGCGAAAGTAGCTCTACCCGCGAGAATTATTATGCGCCTTAATATATGCGTAAAAATGCGCTCTCCTTCCCGTAAGCTTTTAGATTATAATCCTGATCAACACGTTTCGCGTTATTAAAATGCAAGAAACACGAAAATATAGTGTAATATTAAAGTGTAAATTGTGATAACTACATATCAATCAATAATCTAGCTCGTTACGTATATAAACACGCAACTTTGTTTGTCATTTTCCTGATTCCGTGAATTTGCAAAATAAAATATGAATCTTCTATTGCTTGGCAAATGAAACAAATAATTAAAATACTTTTTTAATAATTTATCAAATATTATAGATACAATTTTTATTATATTTATTTTTTTTAATTTTTTATTATTGCATGTCTAATTTTTATTTTAGCTATTATTAAAGTATGAATCGGTCTTCTGCATTTAAATATTTAAAAGGCCTGATGTGACATTACAATCTCACAATACACATGACTAAGAGAAGAGTGGAAAAAGGCAGAATGGTGGCCCTTATTCACGGTTGATTCAGAAGGACCGCTTTTGCTCCGACACTGCCTCAATTATGTATTTTACCGCGCGGAAGGGGAACACAGCACATTTCGAGAATTATGGCTGCGCCATGTGTGTGATTCACCGTTCATTTTGTTCACTGTAATATACGCCGCCGTTTATTCGTCGGCCCGAGTAATATGTGCAAGTGCACGCTCTATTTCTTATCATCTCGTTTTCTATCGCATGACGCACGCGTGCAAGGGCTACGCTTGCCTTCGAAGAGGCAGAACGGATATTAGTAAGGAGAAAGGCGCTCGAGAACGTAGCATATAATATCGATATAAGGCGCTTTATATTATCATCGTTATTTTTATTATCGACCTTACTCTGGCATATGACGAATGTCCTCACTTACACATAATATGTGTACACGCACAAGTTTAGCATCAAATTATTAATACTTTTTATCACACGTGCGATAATCTATTCATGTTTATATTTTCTTATAATTTTTCCTATTTCTCTTCTTCATTACTTCTTTTTTTCTTAATGTTGTAAATTAATCAAGCTTTTAGGATTGTATCTTGAATATAAAATTTTTAATTTTCTCTTATTTTTATTTTATTAAATTTATTTCCCATAATATTAATTTAATTATTTTTTTTTACTTCGCTTATTTATTTTTAAATAAATTGACTTATTTTATAAATATTCTTTCAAGAACTAATTTTAAAACCACGTTAATTAATTATTAACAAACTTTATTTAAATTTTATTTAATTCTAATAAAAGTTCCTAATAAAAATTTCTAATAAATATTTTATTTTTTGCTAACTTAATAATATACTTTAATAAAGGAATATTTTATAAAAATTAATCAATCTAAATTAAAATACATTTAATTAATACATTACATTAATATGTGCTTTATTAATTAAAAAATATATATTAATTAAAGTATTAGTAATGTATTTCATGAAAAAATATCACCAACCAAAAAATCACAATAATTTCTCAAAAGCTTACAATCATTATATAATAATAAGCATTTTGTAAATAATAAATTAAATATTTTTTAGATTTTGGATTTTTAAATATATACGTAGGTAGAATCTCATGTAACAAAGAAAATATTAAATCAGACACCGCTTGTGTGAGATAAATTTTTGTCAGTGAGAAAATTAAATCCGCCATTTATTTCTCGCTGCACCACTCCCTTCAAGCCCCTTAATTGTGTAGCGAGATATTGCGACTTGCGACTGACGAGATTGCCGTTACGCGACCGTAAATAAGGCTATATTAACAGTCAATTAATTGGCTTCGTAATTAATAGAAGCACGCTCGACGAATAAACAAAGCGAGGCGAGCTTGTGAAAATCAGTAAAACGCAATTTGGCTCAAACGCGTGCGTCGATCTACTTTCTCGGCTGAACGCCTCGTCGGCTGAACGTTTTACGAGGGAAAACTGGCATAATCTAACAGCGCTAATCTCACATTTGCGTGTGCATTATTTATCATCGCGGCCATACGTTGCTTTTACCGCGCCGGATGTCCCAGTTCTCCAACGCGACTGTGAGTCCATTGTTTTTGCGTTTCGTTGTGGCTTCATTCACGGACACATGTACGAGTGTTTTATTCCTGCGAGTCATGCATAATTTTTATCGCGCTAGTCATGTATTTTCCCCGATCGAAAACATTCAGATTACTTACATCGAGATTACATAGCTCGAAGCGGGAATAAACATCGCCGTTTTGCGACTTGAAGGTAGAAGGACAACCGCATTACTTGAATATACCAAGAATATTATCGTCTTTATATATCACCTCCCTTTCAATTTTCGAGTATTAAGATTGCGTTAATAAAATGCTGCATGTTACAAATGTTGCTAAATAATTTAGAAATTGTAAAAAAAATTATATCTGTACTCACAAAATTTTCTTATTGATTATCGCAAGAAAAGATAGAGGGAACAAACATTTCTCTGAGAGAAATGCCAATCGCCGATAAGACTTCCCCGAGGAGACGTCTTTCTGAAGATAGGGAGAAAAAATATTAGCTTTGGGAGATCAAAAACACATTACAGGAAGTACTTTAAACAACTCTCTAAGAGCTATAGTTATGCTGGCAAGAATAGCCAAAGAAAGTTTATTCTAGCGAATATATGACGTGGGCAATAAAATGTGTGGGGAATAAAATGCAATTATCGCAAATGCATGTTTTCTCACATCTCTTTTAATTTTCTTCTCAAATATTATGTCAATTTTCATTAATAAAAGCGGAAATTGCGATCGACTTGTAAATCTACTTAGGAAGCGATGGTATACGTACATGCGCGGAATAGATTAATGTTATTGATAGAACAATTAACGAAATGAAAAATCGACATATTATTGTTTAAAATATCAAATAATTCATTCTCAAACATCAAAATTTCTATTGCTTATAAAATATGTATTTTTGAAAGTATTTTTGCATCCAATCCAAATTGACGTAAGCGATAGTTTTTTCTCTAAAGAAGTTATTAAAAATAAAATCAATTAATACAGTAGCGTATGAAGATGATAAAAATTACGTCATCTTCAAATCAATAGCTAACAGATGTGGAGAGAATAGCTCTTGATCTTGCGAGGCATACAATCGTAATCAAAATGCGATCAGTTGTAATAACTGAACATTATTATAAAAAAGTGTTTTTAATATTAATATGTTAATTGAAAGAGAAAAAAATGGCAATTATATAATTCTTGAATACCCCATAAAATCAGATTTATATTCGTAATAAGATTCAACGCAATTTATTAATTTTCCGTAAGTTACAATAATATATTTGATTAAAAGCTAAAATCTCTTTTCTAGTTAATCTCCGCCTCTTTTCTAATTAATAGGTGACACAGAAGACGCGGAGTTCCTGATTCGCGTCGAAGAAAGAGGAACAGTCAGGGTCGTTAATCTCTCAGCGGATGACGATGCAGGAGTTCGCGAGTCTCCGCCGGAGCGAGCGTGACTCATCCGCAGACCCTAAGGAAAAGAAGAACGTAATGTAAGGAAGAAAACGATGATCTCTATGTCGAGACTGACTCGAGAATCCATCCGAACGCGAAGTCGATTCATGTTCTCGAACTGTAATAAGAACACGATCATAGCAAAATGAATGCTCTTCGTTTTATATAGCATCTGATATCGCGAGAATTACTGTAAACAAAATACACGTACCAGGTATTTCCAACTTCCTGCAAGATATTTATATTTTTCATATATAAATGCATATTTTGTCTTAATAAAAATTCGCGATAGAACTAATTAGCCAAAAGATAAAAATTCTATTTTAGTATTTAGTTCTACATCAATTTTTAAATAAATTTTAAAAATATTTAAAATAATTGGTTTCTTAATTAATTATCCCTTAATATTACTTTCTTGAATAAACACTTTGTGAGATTATATCTCGCTGAATTTTATAATATTAGTCATACATTAAGTCAGAAAAATTAGTGAATTCTCGTCAAAGCAATAGCGCAAGATAAATTTAGTCGTAGAATTTCTCCGGAATTTAATAGCGTCAGTTTTGTAAATAAACTATCAGAAAGAGGCTTGTCAAATCAAATTCTTTAAATTATGCAGACGCAACGAGAAAGGGGAGCGGCCGATAAAATGCAGCGGCGATGGCGCTCGCACGTTCGCAAACAAGCTGCAACAAAAGCTCGAAAAAAGTAACTTTAACGGCGGCGGCCCCGTAGGCCGCAGGATCTCTCTGTCAAGGGATGTCAGGGCACCTATCTATATATAGTCGGGGGTCCGCCATAAACTAGCTTTTAAAGGGATCAGAAAGGAGAAAGGGAGACGCATACGAGGTCGTGCTATTACAAAGGGACACATTTTTGCGGATTAAGAACGCTCTTTGTGCGCTCATTGTTTGTGAATCAGGCCCAACTATCTCTATGCGTGTATATAGGTGACGAATGCAACATTGTTCTATACTAACAATGAAGAATGATCCTCATCAACTAGTGTAATTATGCAGATTAATGCTCAGGCACGTAATGTGTAGACTTTTAGACATGTCAGACCGTGACTTGAAATAAAAATATAATAAATAGTTTTATCCATAGAATTGTGCAAAAACTTAAATCCTTTTTGAATGAGAATTGAAGTTTTCTAAACTCTCAATTAAGTTTTTAAAGTATTCGTCGAATTAATTGAAAGATTAATTAAAAGCAAGGTACATTGTTTAGTCACATCAAAACTTTTGATTTATTAAAATCTATTTAATCATCAATAATTAAACAATATTATAATTGACAGAAAACTAGTCCTCGCAAACAAAATATCTCGACTCCAAATTTATGAAATCTGTTAAATATAATATATTAGTTCCAATTCTTTTGACGATCCGCAAAAAATGATATAATAATTTTCTTAAGAAATAATTTATAATTTTCAGAAACATTGTTCTAAATCGCCTAATTAATTCAATTAACAATTTACAGGGTAGAATTATTTCTTGTGAGGAAAGCAATATCTTCAATCACGGATAAACGATTAATTAATTTGAAAGCGTAATCGGCAAACGACAAATATTATCTTCGCCGTATTAGGAAGGTAAATTCCACGGTTTTGCCAAGATGGAAACGCTTGTCTCGTCAGAACTGACTTCTGCGGTTTGCAATTTTCGTGACGAGACGAAACGTCGCGACGCGACAGTCGCGAATGTAGAGGAGCAAACCGCGAACAGCGTCAGCAAATTCAACCGCAATCTTAATTAACTAATATCGATAACGGCGACGCGTCCGCAAATACCGTTGCGAAAATTGTGGATTCCAATTATTAGAGGTGGGTAAGCAGATATTTACGTATAAAATTTATCGTTATCTTGCCAGACAATAATTCTTTAATGACATATTCCTTGTGCGCTGAGATGCGTTGAGGTTGCAAGCTATGATGTAAGATTAGAAATTTTGATATACACTGTAATTTGTTTAATTATTTAAACTAGTAAAAAAATATAAAAGTGACATTCCGTTCATATCCTTTAATAAAGGATTGTTATCGACAAACGTTGTTGACGTTGTTGATGTTAATGATAAACTGGTAATTATTTAATTCAAGGCTAAAGTATTCTGAATAAAAGAAAAAAAAATATGATAAATTGTAATTCTTATATTACGATGTTATGCGTCTAAATGTGGAGGTTACGATGATTCACGTGAAAAAAATTACAACAATGTATTGTGTAATGCAGTGGTCGCGAAAGTAGAAAGTATGACGTGTCGATTAATCACAATCGCGAAATTAATTGTGTTATTACGTTACTACGCTCGCGCGCGTCGCTAATCAGCTGTTGTCATTAATCGTCGAGTTCGTTGCTCTTAATAAGCAGATTTCCAGCGTGTTAGCAAAAATACTTTCTACTTCATATTATTTCGTACGTAATTCAAAATATTCTTATACAATTATAATTGTACTAATTAAAAATTCGATTTAGATACTTTGTGATGTTTCCAAAAAATTTTTTATTAAAGAAGATTGATTATGAATTAAGATCAAAAGCAATGCGTATATTATTTTTATATGAAAACATTTATTAAGTAGACAAAATAAATATTATACGAAACCATTTTTATTCTATGTACGTATAATTTTCAAAGAAAAATATACAGTCGGAAAATTAGCACTTTTCTTAAAATTTTTATCATCTTTTTTTTATTATCTCTTAATCATTAAAAAATTGTGTCAAATATTGTGAATTATTTAAACATAACGTAAGTAATACGATAATGACAAATATTGCTATTATAAACTTGACGGGTCAGCGAAGTTAATTACATAATGCCACATTGTCATCCGCTTCAGATTTCATAACGCATACACATTTTTTTCTAGCAAATCGTGCTTCCTTTTCAATTAAGGTGACACATAAATTTTACCGTTTAATTTTGACGTTTTCCCCCGCGCGCAATTTAACGCTCAATTCTGCCGCCAACCTCGCGGCAAATTGCTATCTCAATTGATCGCGTCCTCGACAATGCATTTGTGCCGACCGTTACTCAATGAGTACATCTGACTGCATTGTAGGACACGTGTATCGTGCACTTTTTCCGTCGAACTCATTGCGATCTGACATTCGTTCGTCCGTCACGCGTCTATCCGTCTGCCTGATATCACTTCCGGTAGCTATATTCAAACACGAAAAATTTTACACATCAATTATGTCAATTACGTGATTGATTACTGAGATTGAGGAAGATTTTTCAATATATTTTGAATATATAAATAAGATAAATAAAATAAACTAATGGTTCACAAAAGCAAAAATTATTAAATAGATTTGTGAAAACATATATGATAAATCTCTTTATGATTATTTTATAATGTAAATCAATCAATGTCCTTTTTTAGTTTCATACTTTTCATATTATTTCATACAAACAAAAAGCTCATTTCTAGTATAGTAAATTAATCGCATCGAGGTCTATCCTTGCATCATCCGGTGAGTCGCTTTGAACTTGATAAAGTCAGCTGCTGTTCCGCAAAGTGGATCATCAAGAAACGAGATGAAAAAATATGTCACGATAATATACAATTGCAATATCGCTAGTAGTATGATACTTTTTCCTGTGTAAACAAGTTAATTTCATTGACACGCATCACACAAATACTATTAAATTAAGCGTTATATTAAATTAAAGCTGCGTGTAACAAATTTTTTTTTTCAAATTTAGCGTACTAAAAGATCGCGTAAAAATAATAAAATTTTATCAAAAACAATTAATATATATTAATTTTATATTAGCAAAAATCTAAATCATACATTTATTAAGAAAATTATATATTAATTATTTTAAAATAATTTAGAGTTAAAGAAAAACCTTTTTGCTAAATAATCGAATACCTATCTCAATCGGCCGATCAATCTATACATCTACATATTGCAATGTCAGTAATGTATTCTACCGAAAAATTAGAGTGCACCGACCAGGAAATTAGCATACTTATTGTCAAATTGTACGGCCTGCCGATACAATACTATAGACGAGGGATCTCATGTTGTGTCACACGATTTTTATCTTCAAGAGAGCAAGAAATAGACGCATTTGCATACGTCAACTTCGCTTCCGCGCCTCCATCACCTATTTTCCATTGAATTCTCCACGTCCTAAACATACAATACATTCGGACTCGCCCATACTGGGTGGCACATTGTTAACGGCCAACTTGCATAAACATTAGCCAGCTGATTTTGGTCTTTAATATGCATGCGAAGATATAAGATTTGTCCTGTGCTACACTTACATTTATTTTCAATATCAATCAAAATACTAATCTTCAAAGATATTATTAATTTTTAGTCAATTCTAAGAAGAAATAAAATCTTTAATTTGTCGCGCGAAACAAAAATAAGATCGATGGTTGTTAATTATTAACGATTAACTCGAGCGACATTATGTGGAATTCAATCTGCTAAAGGGACCGATTCGCGCTGCAAAGCATAAAAAATGAACGTCTTTATTCTTGTAGTTATATCTATAATTTACGAGCCTATCGATGAGTTTACGATGTCTACCGTTTTCTCACCTGCAATAAATCGGGCTGTTTTATAATCCGTGACCTTTCAGTAGCTGTTTTTTTAACCACGCCCTAGTTTCTCAATGATAGCGAAATCCTTTTGTATATCCCTTGATTTATGCTTGCTTGGTAAATTGAACTATATAAATAGAACGAGATATCGCGAGATATTTCCGTTCGATTTGATTTATCGTCTCTTTAAATGATGTGCATACGATCTATATGTCAGCGAGCACGATTATCTCTATCTAGTTACGTTTTTATTTTTAAGTCTCTTCTTTACATTATATAATAATTATGTAATTACAAAGAAATAAATAATTGCTGATATCGTTCTTCGAAAGAGAAATATAAATTTTGTAAGATAAAATTTTTACAATTTTGTTGAAAAAAATTAACATTAAGATTTTTTGACTAATTACACTAAACCACTATCATCTACATAAACAAATTTCTGATGAAAAGGAAGAGATACTAGATTTCATTCTGATAATCCTAAGAAAGTTCGCTTACTTTTCTGGATAATAAACTGCGAAAAAAGTTTGTAAACGATTACATATTAAAAAATAACAAGTTTCATTACCGATTTTTGACATGCACACCAGCGTTCTGCAATCATTCGGTTTTCTCACGCCAACTACCGCCGCGGGGCGAAAGGAAAGAAATCCGCTCACTTTGTGTAATTGCATTCTGTCGACTGTTGTCTGTCTTGACTAACAGAATTTCACTTTAACACATTATACTGCGACGTATGAACAGTTATATACAATAAAACGAAATTCTGAAATCTTTCTCCTTCATTTCCGCATTATCAGTAAGCAACGTAAGCAGTATAAATACTTTAACTGTATTTACAGTGAAAAATGACAAATTCTTAAAAATTGATAATATAAAATAAAATTTTTGAAATTTTTTCAGACATTGTCATTTTACAGTACTATTAACATTTTTCTACTTTTACAATATATTGAAAATTTGTTATTAAAAAGAATAAAATATTTTACAAATAAGGAATTAATCCCGTCATTAATTTTTCCATTTAACGAAATTTGAAGGATTTAGGATCTAATGAAAAAATTAATGTATGAAGCTAAATGTCTATGTCAACATTAACAAATAAAATCAGAACAAATCGTTTTGCAAAATCATTTGTAAAAAAATGAAAAATGAATGATTCTTACAAATCTAACTTCTCTTTTGCAAGTAAAATCGAAAAATCTCTTGTCTCTCGTCCCAAGTTAGGTAATTCGCGGACGACGCGATTTCTCTCGATATTTAATATTCGATTGCAATAGTTGACATAACTAATATTGAATAGAATACCTCATATACTTCTAAATATAATTTTTTGTAGCTACACTTTCCTGGCGAGTTTTAGAACATTTGTAGTATAAATTATCACCGATATTATAACACATTGAATATAACAAACATTAGTCTAAAGTGGAATACTAAAAACAAATCGATGACAAAAGGTTTAATTGGTAAATATGTAAATTGCATCAGCGATATGAAACGTTAGGCCACGAGTTAAACCAACAATGGCGTGATCAGCCGTAATTAAGTAACGCCGTGTCGAAATTATTTCATAACGAGATCTACATTGTGCAACGCGCCTTGAAATCTGATTCATTCTCGCGCGCGAAGCACTCCAGTCATCGAGACGCCGTTAGTATCTACGATTAAGTCAGCGTAGAGTAGCGTTTCACGAGGTCGCATAATGGACTGTGTCATTATCTTGTACATTATCTTATACGTTATTGATATTGTCGACCGTTATCGTGGTTCGCTAAACTATAATGCGAGATATCGATTTCGAGATGAGACGCAAATAAATCGAGGTGAAACCGCTAATCTGAACGATCAAAAATCAAATATAAAAATGCTTTTTCAAATTGATTTAATCTAGAGCGTTTTAATTTTTATTTCAATTTTTCTTTTAAACACTCATGTGCGAGATCAATCATGCAATAAATATTTTTTTTACGCTGAGATCCCACGAGTGTTTAAATAGAGTGTTTAAATAAACGTGAAAAATTGTACTCATATCATTGTATGGAACGCAATAAAATCCTGAAAGCTCGACGTATAAACGACGGGTACTGTGCGATATTTTTTTTTTTTCTTTTTTTTATATAAACACTGTCGCAATATGGTACAACAGTAATATCGCGCGATATCAGCCTTATGGTGCTTTTACAGATTGCGTTTATCATATACATTATTATATATAAGCAAATTATAAAAGATTTATGTATTTAGCGATTGAATTACTTATTTTATTCTTTTTGTTATTATCGTGTCGATGCAAAAAGTTTGATTAAAAATTTTTTTTATTTGATATTTTCATTTATGTTGTAATATAATAGTATGAATAATTTTTCGAATCAATTATTTGAAATATTCATACAAAACCTTGAGAAAATTAATCTAAATTTAATTTATTCAATGTTACAATTCAAAAAGATGTTTAACGACTATTATTATATATACTTATGAAGTTTTTCAGTTCTTTCACCAGACAATGAATAAAAATTAGAAAAAATATCAAAAAAGCATGTATAAAAAAAACGACGCCAGGGAAGTTTAGTCGAGGGAACTATAATCGCGGCGACTTTTTCTCTCGACTTGGACCTGAGGAGGGCAGGTGGCTGAACGAATGGACCTGCATAAGTAGGTTCCCAAAATGTCGATGCAGGTCTCTGGCCGCGACTTGTGAATGGTGGGGATCGTTCATGGGTAGTTTGCGGTCACGTATTGACACAAACTAGTTAGTCACAAAAATCTCAGGGATTACATTCTTCTTGGATTTATTAATCTCATCAATCTTCGCTTGTGAAAATAACACGTACATATCTTCTATCAGTGATTATTATTACAAGTTAAGAGAAGCTAAGAACGAATTCGAATGCTCTGTCAAATTTAAAGAAATAATCTTGTTGACAATAATTATCAATAATAAATTAATTTAAAATTTAAGCGTTTTAAGACTCTTAATCTCTTTTCTACTTTTCCGAAGAAATTTTAGTCTTATACATTCTATAATTTTGCATATGCGTGTCCTGCTTTAGATAAGTTTATGTTTTACAAAATAGAAGACCTTGACTAATTGCACCGCACGTCGCAACTTTGACCGGATGTGAGAGTAACGATTCGTTTAAAGAACTTATGAGTCGACATATGTATATTTCCGGTTCTAATTAAGATGGTTTGCGGCCGCCAACGAGGAATAAAAGACGCGACGTTCGTTCATTCTGTGCAACTTTTGTCGCCCTAACGGTACCGACGAATTCATGGGTAGAATCACAAAATTCGATCTTCCGTTGCCTCTCTCTTGTATCGGTCTGATTTACGAGGCCACCGTAAAATTCCCCTCGTTTATTTCTGTCACTCAGCCTGTCTAATTTATTGCACGATTTTTCGACACAATACCATGGGTAGTAAGTTCACTGTAACAAACGATGTTTTTTAATCTCTTCCAGTTCTCGTAAAATTCACATTCTACATTGAAAGACATAAAAACTTTATACTTATGCGATCATGGAGAAAAATTCTAATTTCGAATTTTTAAATGTCGAATCTCGTGAAGGATCTTCTGATTTTAATAGATATTATAATCTAGAATTTTTCAAAAACGCGTTACGTGAACTCGATTTCAATAAAGTATAAATAAACCGATGAAAGTTTAATGGCTATTGAAAATTGATGATTCAATTGCACTACTTATTAACTGTTAGTGAAGAAAATAGGAAAAAGACTCTTGACGTTTCTCCAACTTTTACCATTTTTCATTAGAAGGTAAAAGTTGACAATATTGTTTAAGGAACATTAATCGAATTTTTTGTTCTTTTACAATTGAATTGTTAACTATATTGAAAATTGATTGACGTCTACAATTATCTTCGCAATATCTTGATAATTCTGTCAAAGTATTTTAATAAAAAATTATAGCTGCGTATTTTAAATTATATTTTCCTTGTAGTATATTATTAATATTATTCTATAAAAAAAGAACTTTAGATTTAAAAAATGTAGCATCAATAACAGTGCATAAAACAAGAAACATTTGTTTCAATGTGCATAGTTAGAAAAACAAGCAAAAAATCTATTAAATATTAAATATATCTTTACATCTGATCGTAGCATATTTAAATCATTTTACACTTGGCGTTAAAAAGTCTTCACCGCGTCCACCGCGTTTATTATTCCATTTACTCACGTAATTTAGTACTCGTGTCATTTTTTCACAGAAAATCTCTCACGCAGAATCATTTTCTTCCTGGCAAAATTAGTATGCAGAGATCGACGCTAAAAAGGCAATCAAACGGTTGCAGATATCAAATAATACATCAAAATAATTTTACGGAATGGTGGAGAAAGAATCGCGAAGACATTGTCAGTCATTTATACGATACCAGAGTGTGCCGAGAGAAGATCTCTAATGTAAGCGATCGAGTGTATTTAAACTCTGATAACGATATTCAACTAATGTGTGCTTTGCATTCTTCATAATTAGTTCAAGGAAGAGAAAACATCGATGCAAGAAACGGCACAAATTAAATTAGATAAGATAATTAGATAACATCTTCTCGCTTACATTAATTCCTTCGACTGCTAGTAAACTATTCCGTAACCGTAAACTATTCCACGTGAGATTCTCGTTTTATCTATAATGCAATACATGATTTATAATTCTGAAAATCTTTCACTATCAATATCATTTTTGTTATAAGATGTACGTGTTCTATTGACAATGAAAGTATTAAAGGAAAAAATTATTATATATGATTCGATGAGTTATTCGACATTTATTTAATGCATTCATTTATTATTTTTAAAATTTTAGCATTTTAAATATCTTACATATTATTGTTGTGTACTAGATTTAATATATCACGATTATAATAAAATATGTAATATAATTATAATATAATAACAATATTATATAAAGTATTTAAAAAATTGGCTATAATAATTTTAAAAATAATAAATAATTTGTATATGGAAATAATTTTTTTAAAGTGCATTTACAATATTTGAATAAGATAAAAAAAGATATTGATTCTCTCTCTCTCTCTCTCTCTCTCTCTCTCTCTCTCTCTCTCTCTCTCTCTCTCTCTCTCTCTCTCCCTCTGAGTTCTTTTTGAAGAGATAATAGATGTAATAAATGAAATAAAGAATATAAGTATTTGAAAATCTCATGGTACGCGTGATTAACAAGATTACTAATATTATATATTTCCGCATACGCGCGTTTTTCCGCGTAAAATATTTCTTTTTCTCTCATCATATCATTCGCAAAAAGCAATCACACTGATACATTATCGAAAAAGATACGATAGCGCATAACGTCATTTCAACTCGTGCGCATAATCATTATAAGCGTATGCCCCTTAAAAGACGCCGGGGCCCTTCTGGCCATGAGTGCACTCTGTAATTTTGCACTTTGTAATTACGATTATACCGTAGCTCGTAAAAGTTTTATACTTTCAACCACCGTACCCAGTTGCCCTCTTGAAGCAAAATGTTGTACGAGCGAAACATTCTCCATACAATCTCCAAAATAAGATAATTCATCTGCTTCTTTTTTTTGTACAAATTCTGATTTTACATATAATGCAGAAAAAAGTTTTCTTGTAATATAATTTACAAGTAATAAAAGAAGAAAATAACAGACAATTGTGTCATGCGTATAGTTCTTCTCTCGAATCTTCAAATCAAGTTAGTATAAAGATGCGATATTTATTTTATATAATCAAATAATTAAATTATATCAATTGGCGTCAATATAATAGTTTTCTAATTGCTCGTAATCATTTAATAGGTCATTAAAATCTTCAATTGCACATAAATTTCTTTGAAAATAATCAAGTGTAATAAATACCCTACGCAGACAATCATAAAACATTTTCAGAAGCAGGTAACAGTGGCCTGTGTTTACCCGAGATTTTAATAATGATGAATCTTCAGAATCCTACCGATAAAACTTTCAAATCTCGAGCGTCTCATAAATCTCGTTGCGCTCTCTAAACGCAGCTTTGTGGAACGACGCAATGTATAATTATTGCGTAATTATCGAGCCGAAAACAAAAATCATTTTAAAGGCTGGCGTGAGAGATCCTGCGGAAGCGGATAATTAACACTCATTACTTGCTCGGGCAAACCGGCATGTCCGGCCGATTATTTGAGAAACGTTCCGACGATCTCGCGACTCTAATTGTAAGTACTTCGGTAATTTATCTCGCGAGTTGGTTTAATATCACTATGTATATATCTCGCACTTTCGCGAACGTTTTGATCTGTCAAAATGACGCGATGTTGCGATATATATTAGAATGATTTATGTTGCAGCTGTGAAACTTTAGTAGTTTAACATAATCTTTACGATAAGAAAATATCGAATAATATAAGACAAAAATTTATATTATAACTATTTTATCATTTTAAGATAATCTTGAGAAAAAAATGGAAAAACATTAACTTTTCTGATTATATAACATTATTAGATCTAAATAATATTAAAAAAAATAAAATAAATTCATTCAATTATAATATTATCAAATCTAATTAATATAAAAGAAAATAAATTCTGTACAATTTATAAAAAATAATTAATGATAGCAATGAAATAAATTCATATAGATACTTATAAGATAATAACTAGTTTAAAGAAGAGATAAGCTCACATAAATATGTATCGAATTTTAAACAGTAATATATTATATTGATGTCTATCGTTCGTTGTCACTTCATTATCGTTAATAATATATATATATATATATATATTACGCGTTAGTAAATTTCAGTAGAGTGATTCAAAGAACCATTAATTATATGTAAATACGTAAAGATTAAAATCGATCCAGAGTCATACAAGCGCGATAAACTATACGATATTTAATATAATTACACTAAACCCGTGTTTTTATAATTGCTTAAAGTATCTAGTAATTTCAGAAGTTCAGATCGAGAATTTACCTATTGTTCTGACAAACCGGAAAGACTCGTTTTACCTGAATGTATTCCGGCATCGATGTCGGCGTCTTCAAAGACGGACGATTCGACGCATTCGTCGTCAGCGACAGCGGGATCCTCGGCAGTTTCCTCATCTTTGAACCTACTCGCACGAACGTCCACCTTTTCAATGGCGGCGCAAGGACTATCGACGGAAGCGTGCCTTCCGACACGCACCAGCGTGCTATTGCTCCTCACCAGCTTCGTGCTGTGAGTTCTACGAATCAGCAGGTTCGAAAGGGTGGTGCTCTGTTTGCTCCTCGGCTCTTGATGACCACGGGATGACTTTGTAGCTGCCGATTCGATGACGATCCTCGTCGCTGCGGGTTTCTCTTCAACATCCGACTGCTTCTTCCCGCATCCGGCATCGTCCTCCACCTCAAAGCAGGCAATAGTATTGTTCAGACGACTGTCTTTCCTGCTGCTGGATTCCTTCCTGCCGGTGAACCGGCTTTGGAATCGCTCGATCGTCTTGAAAGACCTCGTTCTCTCGACCTTTTTTCTCTGCTCCGTTTGACCCCCGCTGGGCATCCGGTCGCATTTGGACGCCTCGAAGATTCTCGTCAACGATTGCACCTTCCCCCTCACCTCGGGCAGAGTCTCGTCCGCGTTTCTTCTCGCGGTCGACGAGAAGCCATCGTTGTTACTCAAGGTGCGCGTCAACGGCCCGTTCGCGGGTGTCTTGGACGTGCTGCCGATGGGAAAGGTGTTGCAGACGAACTTCTCATCCGCCGAGTGACCTTTGGTCAACTTGGCGACCGACTGTCGCGCCGGCGGTTCGCCGCCGTCCAATGACACGTAGAACGTGGACCGCCGCTTCGGCGACTCCTCGGAATCCTCAGTCGTCAGCATGTCTTTACATCTCTTAAATGTCTTCGGAGACTAATAGAGTAGAATGCTTGCGGTGAATAGTTCGGTGTCGTTGTCGCGTTGTTGCGTGTCACTTACATATATCATCGATTAATTTATCTATCAATAAATAAAACACATTCCTCTTCTTTTTTTCACGTGCGTTTACAGACTATATCGACGTTGAATTTTAATCAAATTTTTATCATGTATATCAATATCATTTATCTCGTGGTGGATTATTGATAATAACACTATACGCGTATCGCACACTGACTATTACACACTATACGATGAAACGATTCCCCCTCGATCGACTCCGATTCATTCTCATCATCGCATTTTTTGCGTATCAGATGTCCCTGCTATCAACTGATGACGGTGAGCCTTCAAGATCCCGTCGTAGCAATATCAGAGAGATACACGAGCTCGTCTCTGGAGGCGTAGATTAATCCGAGAATCGGATGCGTACAGTCTTCGAGGTCACGATATAATAACAATGATTACATCTCTCTCTCCTCTCTTGATCGGATCAAAGCTCCATGACGACCCTTTCGAGAGGTCGCCGTGCATCGTCTCTTTGGAATATCCCTCTCTGTCCCTTTCCTTCCTCTCGCGTTAAATATAGACGGACCATCGAGCAACGCAACCGGGACCAGAGAGAGAGAGAGAGAGAGAGAGAGAGAGAGAGAGAGCACGTGTATCGTTATGACGTGCTAGACGAATATCAGCTGGCTGTGTTATCTTTGTACACTGATACTCGTGGATAACGCGAAGCGTTGAACTGTAAACGCCTGACAACTTTTTATCGTATCTTTCTGGGCAAAGCTGTCTCTTCCGTAAAGAACTCTCCGTTAGCTACGTTTCATTTAAGTTTGTTTTTCGACCTTTCACATCTTTTGTAAATATCCCTTTCTTCGCAAAAAGGTTCTCCTCCTACCTTAATATATATTCTGAATTATTTAATATTATTTTATATGAATTCTTTCTGCTGCAAAAGAAATGGGTGAAAGAGTAAATGCAACTGAAAATTGCAGGTGCAATTGGTCGAAGAATTGCCCGTTAGCGCGGATGGAATGCACACGTCGTTGAAATAGTTGGCAAAGCCGGTCGAGATTTACGATCGCTGCGGGTATTCCGGATCGGTTGAAGGGATTTATATATACAGCAGCGGGATTATAACTCGCGGGGGGGGGGGGAGGGAAAAAAATGAAATATCCGCGAGCTACGCGGATCACAATTACAGATGCACTCTCGAAACACTGAATCGCACGAGCCCACCTGTCATCGATCATTCATTCCCCTTAGCGTCGCAGGCACCAGTTTATCCACGTTCTCACAGTTGTTATACCACTTCGAGGAATAATACGATTGCTAGGATTCGTTGAATTCTGAGACGATTCGCGATTGTCAGACGCTGCTCCTGTTTACAACATCTCGCCGATGACAGATGCACTTCGCTCGAATTTTTTAAACCCGAACTCGAATCATCCACAACGGATATACGTATATATCACACACGGAACTCCGACGCGATCGCGAGTCCTCGAGCGACTGTCGGTCGGGAAAAGTAAGAGGTGTTCTCTTCTGAGTCACGGCAATCCGGCTCCAGCGATCACTCCTCTCACGAGCGTTCAAGCTCGCGCGCGATGATTGTTTCTCTCTCTCTCTCTGATCGCGACGCGTCCACCCGCGCGAGCGAGAAGAGAGTTCTTTTTTTTTGTTCGCGCCACGTTTATTCTCAAGGAGCGCCGCTTTCTTGCGCGAGGAACGAACACGACGGTATGATCGACCGCACCGCGAACGGACGGACTCGCGACTATCTGGATCCGGCGAGGCAGGCTTGATCCAAGCGCGTTGCGAGCGCGCTCTATCGACGGCGGTCTTCTCGGCATGCTTAAAAGGGTGAGAGAGATAGAGAGAAAGAGAGAGAGAGAAAGAGAGGATTGACGGCGAGTGCACGCGCGACGACTGTACGCTGCGCTCAACCAGACTTCCAGACTTTGGTCTCGCTTGATCTCGACGACGATCCATGCTGGAATGTAGAGATACTCTACACGAGAATGCATGGAGAAAGAAGATGTATCGAACGATGGTTTCAATCATGATAGCGAGATATCGAATTTCCATTCCTTCTTTATTCTTCAAGATAAGAAGAACGACGAGAAAAATATGTGGTACTATAGACAATTTTTTTCATTAAAAAAATTATTGCAATTTTTTTTTTGGTCTTTTTAAAAATATTGTTTTGTCCCTATTTCCACGAATTTTGTAATTATATATTATATAAATTGTAATTATTATATTATAATATATGTCGTAATTTTTAAACGAGGTGATTCAGAACAAACTCAAGTTGAAACGGCTCTTGAAGATTGTGTAAAAAAAAACAAGACACGCTTCTGTCACATATCAACCGATAACTATATCTAGTAAGTGCTGTCAAGAGTCTAAACTTTAGAGAAAATTAAAATTAAAATATCTCATTAAAGTTGTAATAAGCTCCATTATCGAGAATCGAATTTTTTCTGCAGCTTGTGTTTCTTGTCGAGTCTTTCTTTATATCTTTTCGCAAGTGTTACAATATATTTTTTTTATGTATTTTCAATTATATTACTGTAATCTATGTGTGAAAGCGTAATATATATTATATATATTGGCTAATTTGCAGTAATTAAAGCGCAATGATAACCAGAGTATGTAACTTCAAATGCGAGATATATTATGTAACCACGCGCTAATTATTATGGACATGTGATGTAAAACGTTTCCATCATTTATAAGTTTTGATTATGACTCCGAAATTATATGCATCAAGAAATGCTATGCGCTTCCGTATAATATTATATATATATATATATATATATATATATATATATATATAAGCATAATAATATATTCGATTGTGTAATAAGAAAAATAAATTAAAAAAAAAAGTACGAACAACTGTAATCTTGACAACGTAACGATCTTTTTGTATCCTATGATATTGACAGATGTTATTTGCGATGGATAAATTTTATAACACGGCGATTATTTCACTATCGACACAGCGTGAATTTCGTGACTCTTAAAAAAGCGATAATTTTCTCCGACAAATTATGCATGCTCGAGAAAATCTCTGTGACTCAACCGGATCACGTCCGTAACTGTTTCTTCATCACCATTCTGCTGCCTACATCTCACGCTACTCCATTTCGAAACTCTAATCGATAGTTTATGATTCTAATTTTCATTCAACGAAAACCGCAGGACCGTCACGAATAAAAGCGATACATGCCAACGACCGATATGTGAAAGTTACAATGTTAAAAAATTACTAACTTTGCCTCAATTTATCTAATTAATATTGCACAGTTTGTTAACATAATTATTCGCGTATGGAACAAAAAGTTTTATGTACAATATATATATATCTTCTCTGGATTTATACCTTTTTAGATTCTAATTTTATTTTTACTATATTTATCCTAGTTATTACAAAGTTACAAAATATTTTTCGGTTGAAAAATTATAATAAACGCACAATTTTTTACTAGTATAAAAATTCACATCGTCACATTCTTGTATGTAAATATAGAATTGCGTTGAAATGCAGCAAGTAAAAAGGAGCGACTAAGGATGCTCAATAAATAACGTCGGCTCAGTGCGAACGTTCGGATCTCAAAACGACGCTTGCGTTTCTTGAAAGCCTAAGACGGCTTAAGGCGATTTATGTGACGTCTGGACCAGCTCAATAACAAAAAGCTTTTTCCAATTTCGCCGATTGAAACGCAAGTTTTATTAAGCCAAGCGTGAACTATGGGCGCGTGATCCAATCTCTTACAAGTTCAAATTAAAGATATTTCACGATTTGTTCAAACTTAAAAAATCATTTTTATTTAGAGAGAGATGCATGAAACTGTAAGATTTCTTATGTTTTTGAAAATGTTGTTGGAAAAATAACAAACTCTTTCGATCGTATAACGTTTCAATGAATAATACATTTTTTTTATATATTATTTTTTATATATTATATATATATATATATATATATATATATATATATATTTCCATAAAGTTTCTTCTATATATTTCTGCAATAATTAATTTAGTTCAATTGCAATCAGGGAAAACGTGTGCGTGCAACGCATTTCAAAATGTATGTCAAAAATAAACTTGTGAAAATTTCACTTTTACTTGTTGGTTCGTGTAATTTTCTTCTTTTTTTCTCCTTTCATTTTTATTGAGCGATTAAAAAGTTTGATTTTACAAAGTTAAATTAAAAAATGAATAAATAAGTTAAATTAAAAAAAATCCAAGAAAATGTAATTTTAAACACTTTAGAATTTTTAGAGTTTAATATTCATTATATCCTTTGCTATATTGTTTTTTTAGAAATACTATAACACTCCATAATCTGCTAAAAATTAAAATGTTTTTAATGTTTTAATATTCACTTGCAAAAAATAATTTAAACTTTACACATGCAATAAATATAAATCACATGTAAAATATAGATAAGCATAGTTTAAAAATATTTAATTATTTTATATCAAGTTGATATAAATATAGATGTTGAAATATTTATTGTCGTCATAGCATGTTTTAAGTAATGTTATAAATCGATTCCTTTCACTCTTGCGATAACTAGAGCCAGTTTGATTTTTATTGCAAATTAGATTTATTGATGTCGCGTGTAAATTGTACTGATTAGAAATATATTCGCATGCATAATCAATGAAGCTTTATCGTTCACAATCAGTTAAGTGAATTACAAAGAACTAAGTTCAGTTTCCTTGGCATTTAACGATAGCATATCTTACACAATACACACATGTTTTACAAAATGGAACTCTGAATCATTTAATTATTAATCTGGAAGGAAGTTTGAATTCTCTGCAAGTATTTTAAAATAATATATTATAAATATAAAATAATATAACAATATATTTTATAAAATACTTCAATTTCTTCTCATTCAAGAAAGCGTATGTAACTTCATAGAAATTCAAAAATATAAGAGTTGAAAAAAAGTTATTTTTCCATTTCACTGTTACATCTTTGATCTAAAAACGAAAAGATATTCACTGCGCGGGTATTCATTAAAAGACCACAACCCAAGCAAGGTGAACATCAACATCCTAATAACGTCTTAACGACGTCTCCAACGTCAATAAGATATCATTAAAACGTCATTTGATGTCATCTTGCTAGTTGGGAGTAAACTAAATACTAAGTATACTGGGGAGTAAAATAAACCAATTTTTGCTTAACAAGTGTAAGATAAGTTACACATTATAGTTTTTAAGCTGCTGAATACGATGTCAGTTTTAACTCTAAAGTCCGAGAAAATGATTAAAATTTGTCTTTAAGAGGTTAAAAAAGATTTTTTCAACTATTTTAGACCCCTTTAAGACGATTTGTGACCATTTTCACATACGCTTAGACAAATAAAATTGATATCATCGTATTCAGCAGCTCCAAAATTACAGGAAAACGTAATTTTGTATATTTACGTTGCACTTGTTAAATAAAAATTAATTTTAACTGTCCTTTCTATCCTAAATATAAATTTTTGTACAGTTACATTACATAATTTCCGCGTGTTGTGAGGTACAATCATTTGTGTTTGCGACATCACTAATAATAATAACGCCCAAGATCCGGCGCTGGCGCCGATTGCGCTTTCTTCTTCGCGGTGATTGACACCGCCGCCTAAAATGAATAATGACCCGGAGCGTTACGGATGCAATTGCAACAGCAAAGCGAACAGTCTGGAGGATTCTCTTTACGCTGCCTACACGCGACATGAGAGAAATTTTATTTTGCGTGGTACAACTGGATTCATGTAACCTCATATAAAGTTATTGTAAGAGTGTAACGTAGAGGTATTGTAGTGAATATGACGGTGCATTTGCCCAGAAAATTCCTTTAGTGAAAAGATCGAGTCTGCTATCGAGAAAGAGAGAGAATGCGTAGAATTCCGGCAGTCCGAAGGCGCCAATATTATATCGAGCATTTTTACGTTTGACAGGAGGAATGTGTACTATTTTTAACAGGGGAAAATTTTTCCACGATTCTTGAGAGTCGAGTTTTTCATTCAAAAATGTGAGAAACTTGGAAAAGCGCACGACAGAAAAATGTCGGATCACTACGGGTCTTTTGTTAAGAGCGGAATGCAATTAGCATTTTACGACGGTGTTGCTCGAAAAATGCACTTACAAGCACGTTTTCGACGCCACTACTTATCTCCCTCGCACCGAAAGCAGATGTCTAAGCACGTGCCTTTGAAGCTGACGTTTGCAACATCCGCCGCTTACGACAAGGAATCTTGATGATTTGCACTTAAACGAGTTAGACAGCGCCGAGCCTAGTACAGCGTTGCAATTAAAAACTTTTTTTTCCCACGGGATGTATACATAGAATGTTCAGAGAAAATAGCTAGAAACTCGTAAATTGATACGAGGAATGTTTGCAATTTAATTCCTTTATTACAATCAAAATTAGATCCTTATCGCGGAACACTCTCAAGAATTGCGAAAGATTATAACAAAAAAAAAATAATGTACCTTATTTATAATACGTTATAATAAAAAGATAATATATTTAAACACAAAAACTAAACTTAAAGAAATAAAATAGCAATAAAAAATTTATGCAAGAGATAAAATCTTTTACTCAACTATATTTTTCTTAAAGTAATTATGAATATAATTAACAAAAATAGAATAACTTTTTAATCTATTTTCGTACTTCTCTAAGAAATATAATATTTTGCACTAATTGTATGATACTTGATTGACATCGCATCTCTCTTTCTTTCTCTCTCTCTCTCTTTCGTATAAATGATCATTAAGTTTTCTTTACAATATATCGAAATTTGTTAATAATTTTAATTTATAATAATTTAAATAGAGATTTTTGTTATTCTACCTATATAATGTATATATTTTGTTCAAAATAATGTCTAATTTTCACACAACTTAAAAAAAAATATGCATAATAATAAATTGTAAAAGCGGCATATATTACTATCTTCAAAATATTTTTATAATATACATCTTATGCATAATTCACTTCTCCATTACATCAAGACTTGTTACATCAATCCAATCAGAAAATAAATCATAAGGTCAATTATTATATTATTCTAATAATTAGTCACTGCGGAATTTTGTTTGTTAAATTCTTAAATTATGTATGCATTTTTTAAATTATGTATTCAAAGTCAAACTGAAAGATAGTACATTAAGACTATGCTAATAAATAAAATTGTTCAAATGAATAAATAAAATAAAAAAGAAACAACGCAGACAGGAAATGTTTTCTCAATTAATTCGTTGATGCGTATTCGCATGGATTTATAAATTTCTTGTACAATTTAAATCAGAATAAACTTGCCGTTACACGCACGAATACGGATATAAAAATTTGTAATTGGCTACAATAAATTACAAGATCGCATTCGATCCTATAGAACGAAGCGATTAAATATTATACACATAACTTCTCGTACGTTACCCTCATGACTCGAGATTCGACACGAGTATTGAGAATTATCCGAGAATATGACTTGACATTTAAAAACGTAGAATACACCTGTAATTATCAATTAGTTTAGTACGAAGGTCACGTCAAGAATCATTAGGAAATATTATAAGTAAGTAAAAGGCAAAAACGTTGTTCAATATAACATATGGTGTAATCATACAACAATTGTTTTCTATTTAACGAAATATTTTTGCACATAAACACAGATGTCACTTTTTAGTATATTTATATCATAAAAAATCTATCAAGAAAATTAAGCGTTTTCAAATTTTGAAATTTTTTGATTAATTAGAATTTATATTAACATCCGGTGAACGCAAAGCATACGAGGATCATATTTATTGCACTATCGATTAATAAAAAAAATTATATACTCATGACGTGATCAGTGTAACGTAATTATTATCCGCGGCATATACAAAGATGCGGCTCGACTGACTGGATACATACCACTAAGCATCCTATTAACGGCGGCAATTAACGTGGCGCTATCTTAATTCCGGTTCCTTACTGCATGCAGGGAATAAATGTCGGATTTATGGCGAGATTAAGCGACGCGCGAAGAAGAAGGGAGAAAGAGAGATTAAAGGGGCGCGAGAGATGAGCATTGAAGGCACAAGAATTATACGTGTGGGAAGAGACGAGCGATTGCAACAGAGTGCGTGTAGGCGAGATCTCGAGACGTGCGTCTCTTCGTCTTTTTTTATCTTTCACCCTTTTTACATTCATCTCTCAGCAGACGAAAAAACGATGATGACGAAGACGGTCCGACGACAGACTGTAGTAACGACAGCAGTCGGAAAAAAATGACAAAGTCGATTTGTTACAATCAAATGTCGTATGTAACTCTTGCTTTTGTTGTCTGTGCTTTTGTTGAGATATAAATAGTCAATGTAATATTTGATACGCAATATTCGACGTTATTTCTTCATAAAACTTTGATAAAGATTTGAATATTACATATATAATTTATTATCACATATAAAATAAATATCACGATCTCGCACTATTATTAATTTTTTTACATGCATAGATTTTAAAATAATTGAACGTCTACAAAATCAATAAAAAATTATAGATTAATCATAATAAATATAAAATTCTATATTTTAATTTAAATTAATTTTTATTAATTATTGATATATTATATATAAAACAAAAAACAAATTTAAAAAATTACTAATCTTATAACTTATTTCAAATTAATATCAAATGATATTTTGATATAAATATAAAAAACACAAAACTAGATAAAAAACTTATCGATACGACTGTTACTCCCGTTTTTTACAGATCTTTTTTTTTTTTTGTCCTCGAAGTCACTTTTACGCTTGTTCTATCGTTCAAGCGTAACAAAACCGCGTAGGAGCGGTTTGTTATTCTGTTTGAACAAGCACATGCCATGATACAATACTATTCAACGATATTTAACTATATTAGTATAGTGATATTTTTTACTCGATTAATTTTTGTAGAGTCAAATACAAAAACTTGCATCTCAAAATATATGTATTTACATATAAATCGAGAGATTAATTAATAAAAATGGATACAGTTATTAAATTATAAAGGTATACAGTTATTAAAATACAATAAAAATGATGTTAAATTGTTCACTCGTTAACTCATTTCAAAGATGAGACACCATTTTACTTATTGAAAGAATATATTCTTTATTCAATGGTTTTATCACTTTCGGTCAAGTTCAGATAGTTGGTTGCAAAATGTCAAAATTTCAGTATTACAATGCATAAAGTTTTGGATTGTTATGAAATAAAAAAATCAACACAGTTTAAAGGGATCTCTGAGAGTTAAGGAAGAAACGCACAGAACCGGAAACGACAGATTTATACGAGATGACAAAAGTTCTTGAAAAGACCGACAAAGTTACCGTCATTAACCTGTACGTTTAGCACTTACGAAAACTTTCTTCTAAAAGTCCGAATCTTTTCTCAAGTCTAAAAATTAAATCAGAACATAAAATTAAATCTTTACTGGGCGACGAATTTTCTCAAAATTTATTCTATGCAAATCGTCACGAAAGCGCCATGGGATAACAGGTCGCGTAAAAAAAAATTATATATCGTTAAAAAATGATGTCTTTTTAACGACAATGAATTTTTTGCGCAACTCACGCACATCATAAATGATCCATTAATGTCGTACACAAGAATCACACGTCATCGTCATCCCCCCCGTTACAAATGATTATTCATTACCGGGCCCCAAAGTGGAATGCATTAGGGGTGTCCAGTCGTATGAAATCGAGCGAAAGAGTTTATACGGAGCCGAATCATACAGAGCAGCTGTAACGTAATGTCGGTACCTTCCTTTTACCGTAGGGCACAGCGGTGAAACGATTTGCATATGTTTGCTGGACATTGGGTAGCGTACTTATTTCGGGATTTGAATCGATAAACGGACGAATAGACAGACGGACCAGTTTACTGACCAGTGCAAAATTCGACAATAAGAATCGCATTCGTGATCACGTACCGCGAAGCAACTTTTGCGACTGGCATTGTCATCAATTATTCCGGCCTTACACCTTAATATACCGATTATCATAATCATTGCACATACCACTTTCAGTCATTAGTACAGAATAGCGTAGAATTTTTAGCGTTTTTCGAGAGCGAGGCACTTGAAATTTTATATATATATAATTATATTCAGCTATCATCTATACATATTTATGGTAATACATATTTTTTTAGGCAATTGAAATTACCAAAAGTACCTGAAGTAAAGTTAGCAAAAACTGAAGCAACCGGCCCCTGTGATAATCTTGACAAACAATTAAAAACTTGGCAATTTCAAGTAAGAAAATTAATTGATTGTAATTACTCTTCACGATAGCTTAACTTTAACTGTACAATATATGCGTACGGAATTATTTTTCTTTCTTCTTAAATTTGAAAAAATAAAATCGAAATTATTACCTTACAAAATATTAATGCTAAACAAAGACTCAACTCATGGCACTCTCTTAAAATGCCAAGAGTGACAAAAATTCACGACGATCTTGAATGGAGTAATTCATTCGAAAACAGCGTTTAATGAATTACGAGGTTCGTTTCATTCTCACTTGGGTTAAACGCGGAAAAAGAAATCTCGCAGACCGTCTGTGTTAATTCGCGGTGACATACCGTAGCTGTAAATGAGTCATCGCAAGAGAGAGATTCCTTTCGCGTTGGACTCCTTCCTGTTTTTCGCACCTTCTCCGTGGATTTTCTTTTCAAACAGCCGCACGTCTGCGCGATTGTCTTCCTTCTTTTGTGTCTGCCTCCTTCGTTCTGTTTCTCTCTTTACTCGCTTTCTTATCCGTCGTTCAGTCTTCTCCGTTCATTAACGCGCATAATGAATAAATACCGTGAAGTCACTTGGTTACGCGGTACTTTCTGGTTGATAATTAAAATCTTAATTTGTCACACTATTGTAATTGAGTCGCAATTGTGCATTGTCAATATTAATAATCGAATAACACTTTTAAATTGACGATGTACTGTAACTTTCCACTTAAAATTACGAAGTTTCAATAATAAATATATATATAAAGTATTTGAATAAATCTTTAAAAAATGCCTTGTCAAACGTCATCCATATAAAAACAGATCATACGTTACTTAACTACATAGTTGTTAAATGTAAACTAAAACTAATATAACGCGTATCGAGGCGTCGCAAAGATTCACAATTTGTGCAATCGTAAGCAGATGTTATTCTGAAAAAAAAAAATTTCTCCATCGGTTAACAAGTCAACTACAATATAGTCTAAGTGGCCGAGCGATACAAGACACGCGAGTGTAATTCGAGCTTGAACGTAGCACATATCGCGGCCTTGAAAAATTACTCCGCAAAAGTCCTGTAGGTTTTTTTCTTCCTCGCGGAGTGTGCGAGCGGAAACCGCGACATTTAATGCGGAATTTATCGGCAAAGGCGCGTCCCTCAAGAATTTCGAATAGGGATCTTAAAGGGCGACCCTCCCTTCCTCCCCTCCTCACCCCTACCTGAACTAGCACTGGATAAAGTCGCGTCGTAAGCTCGGGTACACGCGATACGAGCTGTATGTAATTCGATCCCCGATAGTCTCGCGACCTTGAATGCCCGCCGACCACGCTGCCCACCTGCTATCGGTGTTCGCGGTGTCCATCGGGATGCATCGCACTAGAGTGTCGGTCGGAGTCTGATCGACCGGTGGTCCGGACCGTCCAGGTGCCCGCCGAAGCGACCGCTCGGAATTCATGTCTGCCCGCGAAGACGAGATCAACATTCGACCTTCCGAGGTACGAAACCGAGGCACGATTTGAATTAATGCGCAGTATTTGTCGAATAAAACATTCTTTTCACATCTTGAGAAACCGTGGAGTAAGATATTAAAATATTTTACTTTTTTACACATATATATTTGTTATTTTTCTATCAAAATAATTAGATGAAAAAATTTTGTCACATATGGTCCGCAAGATGTCAAAGAATCATAGCTGAAATAATACAATATTTGAAGTAGCATACGAATACTTGATATGTATTATTTTTATGGGTGACTACTTCGAATAGATGGAATCATATACAAAACTATAGGCAATTTTTTTTCGAAATCAATTCTTTTATTTTCAGGATGACATCGCGACGCGAAGACATGAAGCAGCAAACCAGCTTGATTGATATTTGCTGTCGGAATCAAACAGCCGATAAATTTATCTTACTTCCAGCATCTCACATTCTAAAGTCTCAAGACTGCGTTGATGATTCGGTAGCTGTAGCTGACAAAATACCAATAGAAAACGTTTCTACTGCAATCCTAGAGATCGACAGAAGCGAGAAACAGCCCGATGACGTAACTTTAAAAATATTGCATTGTCCGACATCAAAAACAATTTTGGAGACATCCTCCTGCGACGATAGATCGCGTAATCAACCAGTAATTTTCATCGAGTGCGCTGAAAAACATTGCGAAGAACCTTTGACTAGCGTTATACAGTGTTCATCAAATACAGATGTTTCATGTCAAAAATCGAAAATGACAGGTTCTCCTTCAGACTGCGAATTTGCATGTCCAAATAAAGAAATTGATATTTCCTCGGAGATTGAAGATTCATTTTCTCAAATGACTTCTGAGATATCAAGTTGCTCAGAAAAATCCTTGAAAAAATTCAAGAAACGAATTTGTCCAGCCAGTTGCTGCCAGCCAGTACGACAATCGACAATCAGAAAGGTTTGCACAGATTTCCTTCGCGCGAAATCTTCTGCATCAGATGTGATATCCCCGACTTTTGTCGGCAAAAACGATCAACAAAATCTCGACGAACAACAACTTCAGCGTCTAGCATCAAAGCGGATGCTGCGAGCCGAGGTTGCTCGAGTGGATTCCGCGAAATCGGACAAAGCATCCACGTGTCAGAAATCAACAATAGCTTTTAAACGCGATTGTTTAATTCCCGAAAGAATTTCCGAAGATACGTCACGCTTGTCCAGCTCGCAGGAGTTGTTAGCTCGCTACAAAAAATACATTCCTACCCATCAACTAAAGAAGTACGAGATTTGTCGGTCTAAAAGAAATGGTCTGCAGGACGAATGTATCCCGTATTTCTTGCAAAGTGTGTTGGAAAAAGAGAAGCAACAGCTTACTTTGAACAACGAATGTAAACGGAATATAGATCAATTAGATGCAGATCGAAACGAAACGAACGAATCGAATCACAATCAAACTGAAATTTTAATATATTTGGAATAATACTTATTGTTAGATTTGAGAAATTAATATCAGCAAAAATCGGAAAATAATTATATTTCTAATTGTTTAAAAACGTTTATACACAAAGTATATCATATTTCAAATTGTTAATATATAATATTTTCTTCGTATCTTATAATAAATGTAATCACAAAAATTTTGAAAATAAAAGAATATTATAACATTATTATTATAACATTATTGCATTATTTCAAAATAAAAAATATTATTTTACGTACACTTAAAACTCTAAAAAGTTAATGCGTCTATAAATATCGCAATTAAATAATTTATGCAAAAATTAAATATGTTTACAAATAATTATAGTAAACATATTTGGAAATATCTAACTCTAACAGATAACAATAACGATCGAAATATTGTGTTTTCAGGAAACAATCAGCTTATATTCTGAAAAAAGTCGAGGGAAACAAATATCGAAACCAGCGGCGTTCAGTGTTAAACCACAAAAATCTTTCACTCGCAAAAAGAAACATCTTAAAAAAGTCAAGTCGATAGAGCTGCGTGCGGGCACACTTTATACCAACTGTGACTGTTATCGCCGGAATGGCCTTCAACACGATTGTCCGCGCACTTTATGCGGCAGTATGCATGAAGCGTATAATAACAAAATATGATCTAATATTGAAATAGTTAAACAAATGCAATTTCCTAAACATATCTTGCTTGACAAAATTCAGTTACAAAGCATAGTAGTTTTTCTAATTAATTTACTCCTTTTTTTAATTCGGCAAATATTCAAAAAATATCCTGCATTATATAATCATAATGATTTATTTAATTTATTTAATAATATTTATTATATTATTTTATAATAATAATTATTTATTTATTAAGTATGTAATAATTTATAAATCATAATAATGTTATATTTAGCCAGAAAAAGATTAGAGATAATATCACTAATTAATAGTTTTTATATATGATAGTAATGTGAATTTTTAGTTAATGCATTCTTTTATTTTATTTCATAATAGAGGAGGCTTGTAAGGTTAAACCATGGCCTCAGTGTGATTTAGGAAAATATTTTTTGACAAAATGGGAAACATATAATGAAAAAATAGATGAAAGACAACCAAAATCATTTTGTGGTACGAAGCAGGAATGGTTAGCTGAAGTTTCTAGAAGAAGATTGAAAGAACAAGCATTTAGGAAAGCCCAAAAGCAATGATCTATGTACACGAAAATATTTTAAAATAAAAAAAAAAACGTAAGAAATCAAGAACGTGTTATGTTATTCTTTAAAAGTCATATATAAGTTTGATTTTAATTTTATTGAATTATATTTTAACAATAAAAATATACTGCTTTAATCGATAAAAAATATTTAAAACTTATTTTTTAACCTTTGTTGTATCATCATTTTCTAATAAACGTTATTGAAATATGTATAAATTTTTGCAGATTTTTTTAACCGCTTTGAAATAGTCAAAACTGTAACCTACTAATTTAAATTAGCTGTTGGATTAATTAATTATAACACAAAAATAACATTTTCGTGTTTGATAATTTGTTTCCAATAAATATACGATAAATGAGCCACATAACAAATCAATATTTCCTTTTCGCATATTAAATCGACGTACGATCAAACACTTTTACTTTGTGGTTCTCCACATGCAACGATCGCAGACTATACGATACCAACGATAACAGTGAAATAAACAAAACCAAGCGGAAGTCATTGCATGTAAATGCTCGCTCGTTCGCGCGATGTTAGAAGACGGCTTTATTTCCGGAACGTCAAACATAATATGCCGAAATACGCCGAGGATATGTCTGCTCGGTAACGGAATCTAAATTTGGAGCGAATACCAGGCTGTTTCTGCATTTCCAGCGGATTGCTGGATTCTATATTAAACATATCCACTTTACCACATGAAATAATTTGCATGAACCTTTAAACCTTCCTTTGTTGTAGCTAAATTAAACATTTCTAACATAGTTTGTATATATATATATATATATATATATATATATATATATATATTTATATAAATTATTTAATTAAATAATTTATATAAATGAATTTATATAACTGATTAATTAAATTGGTAAATTACATTTTTCAAGAAATTTTTACATAAAAATTTTGCTTGATGCTGTTACTCGCAAAAAATTACAAAATCTAATTAATGAAAAGGAAGGATTTCATACAAAAAACATTCAGAAAATTGGCCGATCTTTTTAATGTTGAATATCTTCAGAATGTATCTTTAGAGAAAGATGACTCTTGTGCCGTTTAACGGTCACCGAGAGCCAGTTTGCACTACAGTAAGGAGAGCTCGTCGGAATAAAGCTCACGCGTTCCCAGAAGCGCGCTTTATTCCGGGCTTGAAAGCGGCACACGGCCCCGGGCGGCGGGATTTACATGGGGAACGCTCGCGTGAATTAATACGAACGCACGTGGCGGAGGCGCCGGAACGCTTGGCGTCGGGCAGGAAATATAACGGATCCACACGGCCGTGTATGAGAGCGCGACTTCCGTTACCTCCGAAGGCGAACGCGAGAATTTGCATCGAACGCATTCGTCGCGACAACGGGTCCTGAATAAAAAAAAAAAAAAAAAAAAAAATTGACAACGTGCCGTTTAAAGTAGCCGTGTCGCACGTTTCTCGGCAGCATCCCCGACTCCTCCCTTTATCCGTCGTATCCTGTGCACGCTCGTTCACGAGATAAAAATTCCACGCTCCTCTTCGTATCAGAATACTCTCTTCGATGTTTAGAAATACCACAAATACTGTTCAACCTTAATCTTCCTGCACACAACTGATAAAAATGACGTACTATTGATATACAAGAAATACTTGGAAAACTTAATAAGTTAATTTCAAAAGTTCTTACTTATAATATTTTTTACAGTTTCATTTAAGGCGCTTTTAAATATGTTTTCCTAAGAATTACAAAACAAATCAGTAATATTCATTGAAAGTTTATATTCAATATATTACAACTATTATTATGTATGATGATTTTGTATGTAAAAAGAATGGGAGAAAATTTCTTATTCTCAATGAAAAATTGATTAAAAATTTTTATTATACAGATTTGTTGTGATAAGAGACATATATGAAATGCAGGAGTATAAATAAAGAAAAACCCGTAATTGTTATTACTATCGTAATATATGTATCATATCACTGGAAATTTGTTTTTATCAAGAAATTTGTATTGCCTGTAACTGTTAAATAATTATTTTACTTCAATGCAAAAACTGCAAATATTAAATTTAAATTATACAAATAAAAAAATATTGTACCTGAGCAAATTTTTATCAATACAGAAATATTCCATCTTTTTTTCATAAAGACAATAATCAAACCAATTAGTAATAATAACTGTAAAACCACTTTTAGCTATTGTTTTTTATCTCCTACTTTATCTTCAGCATCCGTGGGTGGATCGATATTCTGTTTGTGATGTAAGAGTGATTTAACGCGGAGTAATTAGTGGAGAAACAGTGTCAGCAGTTAACAGTTATGTATATCGCTCGGAATAAACTTTAAGATCAAATACGTTGAGTGTATGTGTGAATGCTTGGTAAAGGTTTTTTTCTATCACTTCCAGGATATCGCGCTCGAGAGATATAAGGTGTGTTCTGGAAGAGCTTGTATCTCTGGTATCGTCGACAGGTATTAATTCACTACCGCGCGCACAAGCTCGTATTGATGCGTAGTATAAGGCGATTGCACTGTAATTTATGCACGATAATTATGACAAGCGGTAAATCGCTTTTTGCCAGAGCATATCAAAGTAATAGGTATGAGGCGCGATTCGCATAAACTGCATGTCTTCAATTTGTTTTATATTCCTCATCGTATATATTATAATTTGACTTTAGTATAATTAGCAGTGATAGAAAACAATGACAAAACAGCGAATAATCATGCTATGTCTCTCTCTCACCTTTACTCTTATTTATTAAATATGTAATTATATATTAAATACGTAACATGTAGTTTAATAAAAAAAAGTAGTTAGTCTAATAAAACAATGTTTGGATTTTAACTTAATTATAAATAGAATATCTATAAATTAAATCCTACAATTCTATGTAAACAACATCTATGAATTCAATTTAAAACAAAAATTTCTTTTAGTATAAATTTTATTTTTACTACATAAAATAGAGAGAGAGAGAGAGAGAGAGAGAGAAACACACGTTTCTAAAACGTATTATGTTTTTGATTGGAAATATAATAGAAGAAGCAAAGGATGTGAAATTTATTTTGTGTGTATATATTATATATATATTAAAGTGGAAAAAAGGAATGGAGAAAAGAATTTTTTTGATAGTAAGTCAGAGAAAGAAAGATAAATAAAGAAATAGGAAACGAGGTACTTAACAAAACCAAAAAAAAGAGACAAGGCATGATAAAATATACATGTCACATGTAAACGGAGAGCGCCTGAATATTCTCAGTAATAAGAAACCCACAAGAAAAACAGAGAAGGGAGAGGACACCATGTCAACCGAACATAAGCTGAACAGACTGGGATATCTATATATAATATGCGCAAAGACCTAATGAAAACAGAGAAAACTCACTGAACATATAAGTAACCAATATATTATCTCTATAAAAGAACCTTTTCACATTTGTGTCAGGTTTTTCTTACATTCTTATCGCTCGTTTTAATATTTGATTTTTAATATGCAACATAATTTATTTGAATTATTATCGTATCTAAAATTTTAGGTAAACATATTTATAATTTACGGAGAAGAGAGAGAGAGAGAGAATATATTTTTTTTAATCAAATAAATAATATAGTTTATCGAAAATAGATATAGGCATGTATAATATATGTATGTATATGCAATATAATTACAGAGATATTAAAAATTTAAAAACAAAAATATATAGCGAATTTTCGAGTCGAAATATTATAATTAAAAATTTAATTCAATTATTAGCACTATAGAATGACAAATTTAGTAATTTATATGCATATACGTATATTTCAATATCATAAATGTATATATTTTTTTACTTTTACATATAACATTGTGCAATGTTATATGTAAAAGTAAAAAAATATATACATTTATGATATTGAAATATACGTATATGCATATAAATTACTAAATTTGTCATTTCATGGTGCTAATAATTGAATTAAATTTTTAATATTTCTCTCTCTGATTGAATTAAATTTTTAATATTTCTCTCCCTGATTTTCTTGTCAATATAAAAAGATACCGAAATATGTCACATCCCAGAGTCAAGAATTGGTAGTGAGAGAGAAACGAGTTCGTGAAAGAAAGAGACAGACTTCGAGGGACGGAAAATACGTGACTATGCAACCGCGGAGGATGCCTGGTTTTAGCAAGCCTGGAGGATGCAAGGATGCGATGCAAGCAATCGCTTCGCGCCCCGACTACAAAAGAAAACGCAAACTGATAACGCAAAAATCCCCTATCGCGCACACTGGCAATTATCCTTACAAATTGAAAGGAGAAGATTAATTTGTGAGTGTGAAATCGCGCGTGTTGGTAACGGTTAGGTGGTCATTCAATCGTTGTGTAATTCCTGTTACAACACTTTCTCTCTCTTTCGCGACGCGTACAGCATTATGCGCCATGTTGTTCGTGACATTGCAGAATCTCATTGTCAGACATACAGGCTTCTCTCGATATATTGCCCTCTTCTCATGTTTCCGTAATAAATTTTCCATTCTGCTGTCAATCAGTCGGAACGAATGAAAACATGGCGGAGATTATTATGAGATTAATCAAGAACTTATCTTTCGCAACACATTATTATTAATTACTCAATGTCCAAGTAAAAGCAAATAATAAATAATAAGATTTCGTTAAAATGTATTGTATAAACATCGAAACGCACATTTTTAATAACATACAGTAATATTATTCTCCAGGAGGACTGTTACATTTCTTGTTTGTCGTTAAGTATACACCGGGCTATTTATATAAACCGAGATCTATGAAATTACGGCCTCAACCGCACTCATAAGTTAACCGCAAGCGGATAAATTTTTCTAAAATGTGACTACCGCGCAGCAAAAGCCACTTAGCGCAAAGTGGAAGATCTAAGGGCATTTAGGCGGGATAATATTATGACGTTGAATAAGCGCGTTACTTTGCTGAAAGATAGATGAAAGTTGGTAGACGAAACGTGGGAAAGAAGTGAGATTTAAGAGAAAATATAACCGTGAACAGTGTGTTAATGCGATCTTACAGAGCAACTGTAAATTGCCGATTGATATTATTACTGACTTTTCTGTATAATCTGACTCCAAGCAAAATCGATGTAACATTTGTCCATTCGACTGCAGTCAATTAATTTACGGAAAATATCGTTTACATCTCATATACGTAAAATCTAGCATCATTTAATTACTCTTCAATGGAATAATGAAAATACATAAAAAAAAAACTCTATAAGATATACGTAACAATAAAAATCTTAGAGAATATCCAAATGATGTTTCTAAGTAAAATTCAATTTTTTTTTCCATAGTAAAATATTAGTAAAATATATATAATTCTAATTTCCTATTTTTTTCTAATCATTAAATGCGAAAATTCAAAAAATTTATTTAGCAAAACAGTTAACGATTTTAATATTCAAACCTAAGAATTATTACAAGCAATTATTACAAACCAATCAAGAAACAATACTATATAGTAATCTCTGCTGATCTCTTATAGATTTTAGCGATTAGATTCGCAATGAAACGGAGATAAATCGCGGATATGAATGATACAGACCACCGACGTGGACGCTCGGATAGAGATCGGATCTTAAAAAGGGAGCGCTTAATTTCCGCGGGGGTGAGCTTAATGAATAGCGGGAATCAAGATCGTTAGCCAGGACGGCAAGCAATTTCTGTAAAAGTCACGCGATCCTGCTAACCGGCCGTCGTGCGGGCATAAGCAAGGATTACATCGCGGATGGATAGAAAGGTATAACGCGTTTACGGGCGGAACAAGTAGGAAGCAACTTTAAGCGGACTCTAAGTGGAAATTGATTTGCCTGCATGCGCGAGCGTCAAGCTGAAGAATACGGTATCACCTCACACGGTCAATGATCCGACGAATGGACGGCCATATACGAAGATCCGACCGTGATCTTCATCGCTTGCCTTGTAGGGGATGTATGACCGTTAAATGGCTCTTCATCCACGACATGACGAACATACGCGTTGAAAGAACCCGACATAGAAAGCTCGACATGATAGTTCAAGTATCTCGAATTCTCAATATGACGACGTACTCAATACGTAATTATTATTGACAGTCTTGTATGCTTTGATCGTCAAGCTATTCCTTCCGTTGTATATATAAAGATAGAAATAATTTTTTTTTTATAAAACTTCATTAACAAAAGTGTCGCAAGAAAAAAATTCTGTTTCTGCAAAAAATGTATACTTAATTAAAAAGTAAAATTATCGTATTATAGATAATTTCAAATATAATAATTCCATAAGTTGTTATAAAGAAATTAATAAGTTTAATAAATAAAATTTGCAAAAAGAAACTGTAATTTTTTGATTGTTTTAAGTTTTATTCCTGCACAATAACAAATTCTTTTATTTTTATTATTTGGATGCTTTCCAATTTTTTCAAGTATATACATGTAAATTTTTTTTTATTTAAATAAATATTATATTCGATAATATATCTAGTGTTAAATTGTAGGAAAAATATTTATATAATTAATGTCATGTCACATGTTAGAGTTACTGATTGTAGAAGATTTCTGTTTTATCCAACACTAGCTTTCACCGCTCCAACGTTTCCAATGTAAGCCGTCTCTGACGCTACATGCTAGTCTGCAGACTCTCCTATATCGAGCACAATGTCGATAAAGTTACATTCTGCGTTACAACAGTTTCTGGTTTTGACATATCCAACGTTTGATAACGTAAATATCTTATACTTGTCCTTCATAAAACAATATTCTAATCTAGAATCTAAATAATATCAATATATAAGTATTTGTTATTTAATCATAATAAAATCATAATAACATATTCTTTTTTAGATATAATTCTTAAACACTTCACAAAATATTTATCTGTTATATATGTATAACTAATCGATTTATTTATATATACATTTATAATCAATATATACATAGGTATATAACGGATAAATATTTTGTAAAATGTTTAAGAATATCAATTATATATATTTCTTCTATAAAATGTTATTATTCGAATTTATTATGTAATTGATTCGATTGCTGTCAAATCGAGTATTCATGAAACGTTTGCATCAATATTCATGAACTAGTTGCGAAAATATTACGAATAATATAAATAAAATATTATCATAGAACCGCCATTTTTACTAAACTGGAAATCGTCGGTGCAAAGTGCGGTAAACGAAAATAAAAAATCTAATTTAACCGACCAGAGAATAAATTAAATTTTTACGGTACGAATGTGTTAGAAGAAAATGCCAGAAAAGTATGTAAAAACACGTCAGCACGTTCCTACCTATCGTAAATTCCATTCTCGTGTCGCTGATTCGGGCAACGCAATTGCGAAAAATGTGGAAAATAAAAAATGTGAGGAAAGTCTCGCGAAATGAAAAAAATCGACTTCGCGGATATATAACATACAAGTGGGATAAATGGGATAAATTTTTCTTGCATTTTAATGCATTTTCATATATCAAGATCCCTGGTCAACATTCAAATATTTACTACCTAACAATATATATAATAATTATGTAGCAAAATTACTTTTCTCTCTCATAAAAGAAAATAATTATTTTATATTTTCTTCTTCTATTAATTCTTCTATACTAATATTAATAAATAAATTTTTTCATACTTTTACAATAGCATTATTATTCGTTGATTAGCAAGATGATTGTTATTTATAATAATACTAACAAAAATGCCAAGGTGTTTACGCGCTTAATTAATGAATTATTAATCCAATCATTATCTTCACGCCTACAAAATTCCGGCCTTGCAATCGATTTTTCTTCTGTATATGATAGTGTATACTTTAACAATGTGCTTTACAGATACACAGTAGCGAATCAGAACTGGACAATGTGCATTGTCATTACACTTTCTCTCTATTACCGTTGTATAATTGACGTCATCTTGCATTGAATCTTAGTTGTATAACGTAACTCGGGCATGATATCATTCACAAAGTACCAATCAAACCAGAATTTTCTCATTTTTCATAATTAACTTGTTAATTAAATATATTATATTACGAGATCTTGCAAGGATTATTATATATTTGTGTTTTTGCATCTCTTAAATTCTGTTATTACTATAATATAAATATAATATTATATATAGGATTTTTTATTACTTCGCCGTCTTTGCAAGCACATAACTTCTGCAAAGACATATTATCTTGACATTTACTTGAATTAACATATTATCGCGCATTCAAGTGCTTATAATTAGAACACTATTCTTCTTTCAAGCCGAAGTGTCAAGGTAAAGTTGACAAAGACAAAGACACGATTTTATTCTGGTACAACATTATATATGTAGTCGTTATTATAAACGATCATTGTCATCTTATTCAATGGAATGGTATTGTTCTGTGCAAAAATTACAGAGGCGATAAGTGTAGGCCGTATGCTAATGACGAGTGTAATGATTTAGCGTGAGTAGGCAGGACATTAAAAGTTTGAATAATATAGATTGACTTGCTCAATTATAATCAAGACATTAATAAAATATACATTCTTCGAGCTTACACAATATAAGATTTTTAACTCCCAATTTTGATACACATGATAATTTTGTCAATTAATTTTCTAACTAGCCCAACAAATATTTTGTTGTATGTGAAATAAAAAAGAAAATAATAATCGCAAGAAAATTTATTAAAAAAATCAACTAATTAAGACCGCTTGACTACTCACCTCGAACCTTATGATCTCGTTCTAATTGAGTAGTTCTAGGTAAGGATCTGCTTTTAGACTCACCTGTAACAGAAGAAAATCGTATTTAAATTAGTCGAGATGTTATTTAAAGAAAAACTTTTCAAATCGAAACAATATTAATTATTAATTTTGTCAGTAGCTAAAAACAATTTTATCATTACAAAAATAAGAGTTTTATCATCTTATACACGTTTTTTCATATATAAATATAAATATATATAAATTTATTTTATCGATTTTTATTTTAATCTATATAATAAATTTTACATTAATACATTAACGATATCTATAAAATGTTAAAACGTCTTAACGGCAATATAGCATCAATTTTACGCGTACTAACATCGATGTGAAAAATATCAGCGACTTCGTCTCGATAGCGACCCTATTCGCTGCGACAGAAGCATCAACTGCACGCATCCGCGGTCACAGAACCAGAAGTTCTACCATGCCGGTTCTGTTATGCGGCTCCGTTTCGCGGCTTTTTCGCGGGGACAGCTTTTTCACAGCGCGTCGTACGGCTGTAATAAATGTTCTCCGACCGTATCCGAGAGAAAGAGAGAGAGAGAGAGAGAGAGAGAGAGAGACAGCACGCTCCAATTCTCGTTCCAAGTTCCGAGACTGCCGCCAAGTACAGCTGCTACGGTTAGCTGGCAGGTAAGACGTTGCATCCGTTCGTCGCACGTGGACACTTTCGTCTAATTGCGCGCGCCAAGCGGTCGTGCTAATTACAGACTGCATTCTTTTTATTTTCTTTCTTCTCTACAATCGAATGCACGACTAGAAATTATACGAAGGGCTCTAACTGCAAATCTTACTAGAAACTTGATTTATTTCGATCGAGATACAGTGTAGAAGAATCTTGCTCAAATTGAATAAACTGGTATTGATATTAAAAGGAAGATGGTGTGTAAAATTTTTTTATATTTTATGCATATATTTTACATTTTTTATTTATAATTTATTATTATTATATAATATTATAATATTATTATATGTAATATTATTTATTTATATTTTATATTTATATCTATATTTTAGTATATTTTATTATATAATATTATATTTTTATATTTTACATTTTATTTATATTTTATATATTTTATTAGCTATATATAATTCGGCAAAATAGAATTAAAAAAGAAAATTACAAAAGAGAATTTTGAGTTTGAGAAAAAGTTAAAAATGTTATGTAGTCTTGCCTTACATTGTATTTCTCAAACAGACATAATATATATATATATATATATATATATATATATATATATATATATATATATAAAATAATCGCATTTTAGAATAAAGTTTAAAAAGTAAAAGCAGCATTGTAAATAATTAATATATTTCATATTTCTCTTTTTTGTAACTAGGTTCTCTAATTTTTATTTCAATTTAATCCGTCTTATAATTCAATAAACACGTTTTTCATATGCCAATACACATCCATCGAGAGATATTCCGCCGCGGGCAAAATTCTTGAGAAGACTTTCTACAAAATGACGTCTATTGCGAAATTATTATCATACCGTGTATGTGCGTCGACGCGTTATTATGGGCACCGAGCACCGTAAGACGGCGAGGATTTCGACCATGAAGAGACCAGCCGGCAGTTTAGTATAACCGTTTTTCCCCCAGAGATAGAGGAGATCTTTCAACTAATTGCTCATCTCCTGGAGCGGTTGCGGTGAGTCTTGCTTGACGTTGAAACACGTGGGATACGTGTAAATATTAGCATACGCGAGAATGTCTAATACATAAAATCGCGAACGTTCGATAGAGTTATGTCCTCGAATAATATAAACATGTATTTATCGATACAGTTAAATTTGTTCCAATTCCGATACATGAAAACGCAATATTGTTGCAAAAAACGAAATTTAAAAAAAATTAAAAAAATAGTCCTAGCGAGAGATTGAAATGTATTTTAAATTATGTTTTAAACTAAAAGTGTAAAATAAGACTGATATCAATAATCTTTCAATTGATATAATTTTATCGTTATAAATATGGGAATAAGTATTAAGTAGCGCGATGCATATTAATGATTATTTATTATCACCGTACCCTTTTTTTAACAAAAGAGAAATTTATAATAATCATGATTTATCTAAAATCTAAAACACGATTTATGCGAGAAAATGCCAACTCTATTAAGATTTAATCATGCTTATATCCTGTTTTTGCTAATATTTTCGAAAGTATCAATCTCGTTTGCCGTAAAAGAGGAAAGAACATTTAAAAATAGAATAATGTTTTTGCTTCCTCACACAAACTGCATCGAATGATTGATCGCTATCGCTCGACGCGTAATCGTCATTGAAACCAGATTTACAACATTGCTCGCAACATATAAGCGAAGAGATTTTAATTCCGACCGCGATTGCTAATAGTCGTTAAGTGTATGTTAGTCCCGGAATAAGTTGTCAATTTATTTGCGTCAACGCAAAAATAAATTTACTCTCGGGATTTTTCACGCGACTTTTTAACCGTCTCGATCTCGCGTAATAAGTTTCTTCTGTGGAGAAAGTATAGACAAGCTCATACATACATACGTAGCCCAGATCATCTCTCTATTAACGTTCCGTTAATCTGTCCCTTAATCCCAATAGTAATTATAATTGATTTCATAATCAATTAAATTCTGTGTTTGCACGAAAATGTCAAAGTACTATGTGAAAGTATCAACTTTCTTAAGGAAATTAATATGAAAAAAATATATAAAAACAAGACATTTTAATAAAAGATATTATATGATAATGTTAATGTTAAAGTTTCACATATTAACTTGTAAAATTACACACACATATATATATATATATATATATATATATATATATGTGTGTGTAATTTTACAAGTTAATATGTGAAACTTTAACATTAACATTATCATATAATATCTTTTATTAAAATGTCTTGTTTTTATATATAAATAATGTACAAATATAATATTATATATCATAGACGAGATTAATTTATGCAAATTTAATCTTATCGATTTAGTGTTTTGTTATTTATGTCTAATTAATAATCCAATAAATATTTCACAATAATCGAATAACTACAAAAAGATAGATATTCACGTTTTTATTCTAAAAAACAAGCACCGTGTGAAGTATTGCCACAATTTGTATTGCATAAACGATTATAAAAGCCAATCGTCACGTTTATAATCATTGGTATAATTACGACGGCAATCATCAATGAGTCAGCAATAATCATCTTCCGTACAGTGATCACGATATTTTTTTCTCGACGTGAAATCAAAAGTGAAATGCCAAAGTGATGTCGGTGAACCGACCGCTTTTAGAATTTCACATTCTTCCTTGATTAAAATTGGATGTTGTAATTGTAAAAGAGTGCAGCTGATAAAGTTACACGTTCCACATAAGCCACGAAATACGGTCGAGAAGATTGATTGATCTGGTATCTGGTAGTTTCGATTTCTCTTCAACGTGAATTCGAGAATATCATTTTACGTCCTGACAATCATCGTAAAGTGTTCGCGCGTAAAAGCGAAACGCGAAGGCGCTTGTGCAACTTCTTTTACGGTACTTACTCGCGTAATCGTTCACGCCAACAGAAGAAGTGAAAATGTGGACTTCGTAGAACGCACTTTACTCTGACAAATAATTGCCGTTCTCTAGATAATTAACGTCAAGGTGCAATCGAAATATCTGTACGTTTTTTTTTAAATTATACATATATATGACATTATTTTTACATACATATATTTAGAAAAAATTTATAGTAAATAAAGATAAAATTATATATGAAAAGTTTTACGAAATTTTAAAGATTTAAATCTGTTTTCAAAAGATGTTTGTTGCGTTTCGCTTTTGAAGAAAGAAATGCACTAACGATTTTTACATAAGTCTAAATATATTTAAAAAATGTTAAATATAAAAGAATAATATCAAAATCTTTAAAATACTTTTTTATCTTAAAATCCTATATTTTCATTTTTCTGCGCCTTTTTCTAAAAATCATTAGTTCAATAATTATTATTTGTTTTTATTTTGATAGTAAACTATAAATTGATTCTTCGGTTTAAAAAATTCTAATGAAAAGTTATGAATGTTCAAAGCGATAAAAAACGAGTTTATTTAAATAATGAATAAAAATCCAGAGCTTATTCAGCAAAAAGCATCAATGCATGAGAAAAATAAAATTATTCGCAAAGGTTAATTTAACGTTGAAAAAAAATACATATAGAGTTTTGATTATGAGATATAATTTTGCAACTAGATTCTCGTCAATTTTTTCCAGAAATAAAGAATAAATATAAAAAAAATATATTAGCTGTATTAATATATTATATATTAGATTAATAAAAGAAATGAAAATCGATTATATATCTCTTCGATCATATCTCTTTCATAAAAGATAGCGCGTTTTGAACATTTGATTCGTAATAGCACGAGTCATTCGCATAATTTAATTACAACATGGCAGTTATTCGGAAGCACATGTATAACGAATGATTAAGGAGAGTGCTAAAAAGACGAAGAAAAAAGCGGGGGATGTATGATTATTAAAATTGACTTTCTGTATGCTTATCTAATTATTACGCTGTGAAGTTCATACTTTGAAGTGAGTTCAAATTTATGCCGAAAAGGTACACGAATAAAATTAGCTTGTTTTTTATACAATGTCAATTCCTATGTCTAATAAGCACTGAAATTGTATTTTTTTAACTAATCATGTGTTATTCTGCGTATACTTGTCTAAAATAACATTCGAGATATAATATGTAATAGTAGAAGTTTTGCAAATATTGAGACAAAAAATACAACTCTTAAATGACAATAATCTTCATATTTTTAAAAAGTTTCAGAATTTCTTATCCAACTATCTAAAAAAGTATAAATTCGCCAGAAGAAAATTATTTGCATCAACATTATTTATAAGAAATGTTCTGTATTAAAAAATTTATTTTTGTAAAAAAGAATTATACTGATTAAAATACTGAAAAATGAAAATTATCTCTTTATTTGTCTGAATTTGTAGAAGTTGCTTGATACGAAGCACTCTAACCATAAAGTAAATGAAACAAACAGTGCGGAAAATATTGTAAACGACGGCCGTTACAAAGCTCATTTATATTTTTCACATAATTATTTCGCGGGGCAATATTTTTGTGAAAATTATATTTTAATGGTACTTGGCGTTATTAAAACGCAACATCGGAAATCATATAATTACACTGTATACATATGCTCACGGAATATTCCCTCGGTTCAGTGTTTACATTTTAATACAGTTATACAGAGGCAAAATGGTTAATTTAAAAGCGTGTGCTTTGGTACTTTTTTATGCTGGGGCGAATCTCTCCCTGTTAATAATATTTTTAATGGATATACCAGCAAAGAGTGCTTTTGCAAGTTGCAGTAAAATATATATATATATATATTGAAATGTGTTATCTAACTTTTTCTACTAAACTGCACGTAAATACCATGACTGACAAATAAAACGAGATAATACTTGCATTTAGCAAGAAAAAAATAATTTGTGATATATAAAAATTATCTGATAGAGAAAACTAACGGGATTTTCACCTCAATTTTACGACGTAAAGTAACGGAATAGTGTAACATTTTTTTTATTTTGACGCATTAGATAAATGCATGTTACTGATTTATATTACAGTGATAACGATTACATTGCGTTCGCTATGAGAGAGAAAACACGCGGGAAATTTCTCTCCCGTTTCAATGGCAATGAATCGATAAAAGCAATGTTTCGATAGTTGAGGTTCGCCAAAATCGGACGCACGTTTAAAACACTTTTGTCAGTTTGCTCCAGGAAAGACGACGCGCCAGAATCGAATGTGATACTCCAGAAGAGCTACCACAAAACACACATATCACGCGTATAACGGATCACTTTTTTCCTTTGTACGACACTTGACTCGGTACAAACATCATCGGACGAACCAAGTTAGGGCCGATATAAATATCGAGGAAACATGAAGATAGACAAATGTAGCAGTACAAGAGAACTTAATATAAATATAATAACACTTGTGTGTAATATTGATATTTATTAAGTGTAATTAAAAAATATGAAAAATAATTTCGCCAATTTTGCATCTACAATAAAAATACTTGTACTTTTCTATGCCGTTAAATAATTTCACAGCCTTCACCATCGCGTGGATCAATTTTATAGTTTACTGGAGCGCGTAAATATGTGAAATGGTAAATAATTTTGGCGATGAATGTCTCGTGAAATTAACGCAAAAAATTTATAAAATATCATAAGTCGTAATGTACTTTTTAACCATCATATAATAAAAGTAACATACGTCTGTGGCAGTTCCCGGTATCTTGTGGCACGTAACGGATCCTCATGTTGACGGTGTAGATTATTTCACAACAATCGACGAGAATCGTCCTTGGGCGATTGTTAAATCATTTATCTTTGTAAGAATCGCGCGATCGAGAAGCGTCTTATATTCGTTCGTGTGTCATCCTCCGCTATTACTTGCGGTAGCTCATCGCATCTCCATTGATGTCATTCTGTGAAGCATCGATCATGTCGGGAAGAAAGATCGGTAACCGAAGGTCGACAAGAAGAATATCGACAATGTGTCTCGAAATTTTTCGCAATTTCCGACAATGTGTGGCATGCAAATTACACGACGGTCGAGAACTTTCGTTTTACGGTCCCTTGATTTTCTATCGACTCAGCTTGACGAGATATATCTTTCTTGACACTAACAACTGCCGGTTATGATCTTTGCGGATAATAACAAATTTTATAGAAAGTCTTCCTGTTCATCAGAGATCGATACCGATAAACATTTGTGTTAAAGCATCCAGCTATCTTGTAATTCTTCGGCTAATTCGTTGTGTAAAATAACATCTATTGTATCAGAATGTCATAAAGGGCAGCAAAACAATTTGCGGCAGATAAAACACTTTATCCTGTAGAAATTATGTAAATGTGTCATAAACAAATTATTAATATAAATCACTTAAGACATATTAAATAGCACTAATATCTTGATTAATCAATTGCTTGGATGTATTATCCTCGGCAAGTTGTCGACCCAGTTAAAATATCAAGATATGTATCGAGATATATACCGTTATCAGCTTCCAGCTTCGATTAGATTTCACTGTACTAATTATAGATAGCGCATTATAATTTTTTTGTTGATTTTATAAGATCGATATTTTAAGATTGACAATCTTTTAACAACGTCTTCTGTCAAATTCTCCACGTGTGCGATATTTATAAAAAAGTAAAAACACAAAAACCACTGTAGAAAAATAACTCTGGTATCATTTGACGAATATTATATCCACAATCACTTTGTATATTATTTTTTCTTTTAATAATGACCAATCATGTGAAATCCAAAGCACAAATATATTTAATAAAATCATAAAGAAAGAACACTCAAATACCTATGTGACTATTATTATTTTCAAATCGACAACTAAAGGCAATCTATTTATCTTGAATATATTAATAGCAAATATTTCGAATGTGTAACGATCCTCTGATCAATCACTTTGAACTATCGACAACATTTCTGCCCAATAATATAATTAAACAAAAATGCAAAGAAATTAGTGCGTCGTTTTATTCACTGTTCACATACATATGTCCGTCTTCACAGATAATTTATTCGTCTCACATTAATAAGGCGGACATTTTCGACGATAATTATCACCGACTGAAGTATCGCGTCGAGGATCGACAGGCCGAGACACCGGATCGATTCACCAAGAGTCCCCTCAGCTGGTTAGAGACAGTGAACACGATACAGTCGGGAATGGACTGCCGGGAACGGAGACTGTGTATGAAAGTAAATATTAACGTGGTCTCCCTCGCTTACACTTACTCGGTCGCCGGTCACCAGTATATGATCGTGAGTATCAACACGAGCGTGCCACTCTCGTAAATAGCACGTCACGTGGGTGCACGTCACGGCTCATGCGCGCGTGAACGCGAGGGATCGGTGCGTGTCATCTGTTTAGCATCAAGCATGGTATTTCTTGTGCGTATTTCCGTATGCGACTTTTACGAGACTATGGTAACCATCGCCCGTTGTTTCGTCCAAAATAGTACATCTAAAGATTCCTTCGCCGAAAGATACAGTCCAGATTTTTGTGAATTTAGTAAGTAATGATCATCTGTTTCTTGCGCGTCGGAGAAAAAAATACATATGTATTATATAATATCAATACATAATAAAAATTTATTATTGTCACCGATTTAAGAATTTAATAAGCAATATTTATTTGCACTCCTTGCACGAGGCAAAAAATTATATTTTATATTTGATATGTATAAAAATATACTTTTTATATAAATATAAAATAAAACATAACATTTATAAGAGAGAAAAGTTTTTTATTAATTTTATCCTTACTAGGATCGTCTATTGAGTGATAAAAAAGTTTATTCAAATGCTCCTCGATTAAAATCATTAAAACATGTTTCTTCTTTTCAAAAGATCTCTTGCAATTTAAATTTATAAGAAATTGAATGCTCAAGATTAAATATAATTCAATTGATAATTGAGTGAGAAAGAAGCATTAAATGGATGATTTAAGCAATTAAAATTGTCCGACGATTATTCGAGTTTTCTTTCATATCGTAAGATGTCAACTATCGCAAAAGGCAAGTACGATTTTAACGAGCGTAGGCACGCGATATTGCGTAGGGATCACCTACATATTTATTAATCGCGAGTCGTTATCCTACACACGCCCCGGATTGTTCACTCAGTGCCATAAAAAGAATCGTTCAAGTATGTAAAAGTGCGTCAAGAAAATCCGCTTTCCGCGTCACATATATTTTAATCTTATATATATATATATATAAAAAAAAATTCACACAATCTAAAACTAGATCGCGGCTAGTTACTTGAAACTTTGATTAACAGCTACTATTATATTTCCGCTAAAAAGATCAATCTTTTTCTCGCGACGACATCGCGATATCGTAATTGTAACATCGGCGATTTATCCCGCTTACCGCGAACATGCAACTATGTATTCTAGATACCTGATTCAAGGTCGTCTTGGTCGGCTCCACGAAGGCAGGAGTGAAAACTGCGGGATAGCCGGCGACCGCCGGGCGAGGCACCCTCCGTCGAGATGCCCTGCATCCTTGATAATTATGTACGTGAGCTCGCGTCGAAGATATTTCTCCTTCTTCTCGTTCAGGTTGGACCGAGATGAGACGAACGGGATCGCATCGTCATATGTTCTTTTTTTTTTTGTCTTCTAATACTCGAGACGCGCGAGCCGAGTGTACAGACGGAGGCCGAATAATTAAGTGCTAATTAATCGTAAAGTGAGCGCACACGTCACGTGCGTGGGAGGTCAACCTGTTCGCTATTCGCTTCCTCCTCGCTCTAGTTCACCTGGAAAGATAACCCAGCGATTCGTCGCTAATATGACACACACACACACGTGTCGACGTACACGTGGCAAACGTTCTCCAAAATACGTGACCCATGATCCGAAGATGAAATTGACAACAGATGGCAATCGAGGCGTAAGCAATGGTGATCAAAATGATGATAAATTATGAATCAATAATATTATATAATTTAATACATATGTATCTTCGCTAATAATATATCCCAACACAGTTTATTAGAATAATGAGTTCTAAAATATTTAAAATTGCAAGTATAAATTCCGATTGTGTGAGTCATGTTTTTATTACGTAGCGTGAGTCATGTACGTAATATAATTTAATCTTATTGCCGGTATTTTTATATGTATATTTATGACTTTTTTGTAATAACATTTTAATAATCAAGAATTACACCATGCTCCAAGATTTATTAAAAATTACATATTTAAGAAATATTTTTATTATGATAATTTTTAGATGAAATACTAGAGAACATATGACATAAATACACTTTTATAATTATGCGTATAATTTTCCAGTATCGTCGCACATTTAATCGATTTTGCCGACACCGTAATTGTTTGTTCCGTTCCCGTTTCCTGCTCGTTCTTGAGAATCTTGCGACAAATGAGCTATTGTTCGCCGTATTTAATCTCCCTCTACACCGAGTGATGTTAATCAACTTGAAAAATATCACGCTACCTACCATGCCAACCGAACATATTCATTAATCGTATTTGCGTGACCGCGCGAATCGATAGATTTATCTAGTCTCTAAAAAACTTGTAATTCTTAGAAATTTTATTTGTACCCGAAAAAATCAGAAAATTCTCATGGAATTTTATTGAGGCTTTCAGAAAATTAAAAAAAAAATTCTTTGATTTTGTTCTTATATTGTAAGCAATCAGCAAGCCAAGTAAATTATGCGTGTATGTTTAAAATATATTATAAATATATATGTTTCTATTTTTATACATTCAATGCCTTAACAAAATAAATATGCAGAGCACGTATTTTTTAAAATAATTTACAAAATTTTTATTGATAGAAAAATAAAACTATTATGCAAGTAAAAAATGTTTATTTTACAAAAGTTATTCAGTTTTTTTTCAGTATACACATTTACAAAAGATTCTGAATTTATCTTTAAAATAAATAAAAAATATTAAAAACACATACAATAAAAATACTTATTTAGTTATATTAAAAAATCTTGATTTTTTTATCTAAACTTTTAAATAGAAACATCTTAAAATCAAGGAATTTTCAGGGAATTTTTTTCAGAGAATTTTTTCAGGCAATTTTTTACAAGATTTGAGTAGACACTCTGATTTGCCAAGTATATCGCGACGCGAAAGTCTAAATGAGATCTCTTGTATCGCTCCAGGAAAATATCTCCCGATGACGGCGACGACGATATATATATATATATATATATATATATATATATAAATTACTTTTTGCACACAATTTGCAATCCATCTAGCATAATAATGTTGCGCAATAAAAAATTGTAGACTGACGCAAGCACTTTTGCACCAACATGTGATCACAGACGCGACTAAAGGTCCCATTTTCCAGAATTCATGTTTCGCACGAAATATAGATAACGTTGCGTAAGTTATAGTCACGTATCTAATGTATCGGACTCACGTTGCATGTCGATTTATGGAATTATTCAAATTCAAATTATTCGCGATAGACACGCGCGATGATTTCAACGCGTTTCTCCATAAACATGAATATCTACGAAATTTGGTTATTTACGACATCAATATCTCAAGATTGCAATTCTGAATGTTAGAAGAGGCAACATCTCAATTACATCAGATAAATCAGACATCATTCATAGACACTTGATGAATAAAGGTTAAAATATTGTCAGATATTCATTATGCAAATTAACCAATTTATAAAATTCATACACTTCCCAATTAAGGAAACAAGGAATTACACTCTCCTTCTTGTATACTTGCTCGTCCAGTTTTTTTACAAGTGTTAACGGATACGATTGGTCGATGCATAATTTACATCGCATAAATTACATCAAATGCGTAGGTGGACACTGCATATGCATGTGTATGCACGCGTGGGTATGGTGCGGATTTTAAAGTAGATTGATGTAATTAAAAATATATGTGTCTATGTATGTGTTGAAAGGGCTTTCGATCGAATTCCGCGTATCCTCACATCCTCGAGTGATGCTCCGCTTATACGTGATTACCCTACCCACGCGATTGACACTTCTATCGACAGATATGATTGATGAGATGCATCGATAAATCGAAAAATCAAGAAGATCTAATTAGCGCGAGAAACATCACGACTGTACTTTATTGTTATGAAAATTGGATCACATTATACATATACAAGGCACATATATGTATAATTACTTCTTTCGAATATTATATATATGTCATTTATCTTTTTATTTAATTAATATGTTCAATCATACATGTATATATTTTATTTACATCTCCTTTATATATCTCAATTAATGCATCGGGAATTGCACGAAGCAGCGTCCAAGTGTAAATGAGATTGCGATTAAATTGTGAAGGTAAAATCCTCGTTTGCATAATGTCTACATTTCACGGAATATAAAATAAAATAGAAAAGAGAAAATATCTCGAATCGTAACATTATCCAATTGTAACACAGGTATTTTCGAGTTTTTATTTTTTTTCGTAATCATAGAACGAAATCGACTGCGAAAAAAAAGCGCGAATTTCAAGAATCCATCTGCGAATCAGTAGATCTGTCATATCGCGCGAACTGTTCGGCTTTAATAAATTTGGCTGTGAAGCGTGAAAGATCTCGATTATGAAGTCTCGATATAACATCGCGAATATGATATTCGTTATAACCACCTGTTGCTCGTAAGCTCGTGAACGACGACGCCGCAGGATGCGCAACACCTAAAAGATACGGATCCGTTTGAACGGATCTGCAGTCGTTCATTTCGCGGAGCTAATTAGCGATACGAGTGAGATTCACGGTGAATTAAATATTAATCAGACGCAATGGCTCGAGAAGCGTCGTAAATAATAATAATAAACGGTATGACGCGAATATAATCGTTCGCACGTCTGGGAAAATCATAACTGCGAAAAAATGCGTGCTCAATTTACGATATTATCATTTATATTAATGGAAAGAGTATCGGACCAAATGGACCGTGTAGAAAGTGTATTTCCTCTCTTCTACATTCCTAGATTAAGTACAGCTCCATAAATGGTACAGCATAAATTTCAAATCATTCCAATAATGGTCATTCAAATGAAAATATATTACACGTTTTTATGTAATTGTAAAATTTTTACACAGCTTTTTATATTACATATATCAATAAGTATAGAAGAAAATATAATCCTTTCTAAAAATAATACTACACAACACATGTCAATAATATTTTTGACAGCGAGAAAACATGATTAATTGAACGAGTGCTGTTATCTATAAATAATTGTAAGACACACGTCCACGCAATTTGTAAAAAGCTCATTATCTCTTCGTTGGATGCAGCCACATAATAACCATTAGTGTGACTCATTAGAACACGATTGCTGTTTAGTCGGAGATATACCGAGAGATTTACGAACTTTGGCCGTGGAATGTCAATTATGAACAGGCCGCTGCGCGATTCGGTGTCTCCCTGAATAACATTAGAGTTTCGTGCGAGTATTTGTCACGCACGAGCTTTCGTTTTCCTCGATAGATTTTCGTTGTTAGAGTGACGATGCCGACAGAGAGCGCAGAATAAATTTCGTGGAACTAATTAACCACGCACTCTATCCGCGTTCGTTAGCCCCGGTAATTTAGAGCGAATCGATGTGAGAGCTAATTGCACTAATCGCGTATGTACACTTAGGACGATTTACGGCACGACGTAAATGCAGTTATATTCTCGAAACAAAAGCTGCTTTCCGCGTTCGCAGCGAATAACAACTCAAAACTAAAATGCGAGAAATATTTTTTAATATTATATTTTTAACATTAAAAGAAATTGAGTCTTTTTTTACGTTAATTTTTTTATTTAAATTTATAGACTACTCTATTGAAAAAGAGAGAGCTAAAGAGAAAATTCAAATAAGCATTACTTAAGAATTACTTATTTATTTACGCAATTTGCGAACGTATAAAAATATGTCTCGTACGATAAATACTAGGCAAAGTTTATTAGAATATTCATAATTAAAATTAAATTACAAACGACTTCATGTATACATTTTTCAAATTACATATTGCATTACGCGTTTTGGGAAATTAAACTTAATTATTAAAAATGTGTACAACAAATCAATTATAATTACTGTTCTTGAAAAGTGCGATATTATTCTCGAATTGCACGACAATATTTTGATAAATTAAATAAAAGAAAATTAAAATACGCAAACATACTTTATTTTTAAGCCGTTAAACGTCTGATCAAAAATATAGATTACTCTAATCGCTGCCAAAAAAATTCTAATAGCATTGATAAAAACTTAATTTTATTTAAATTCCTTTTCACCTCAAATGAAGTTAGTAAGTCGTTTTTATTTCTCGCGACTAAAAATAAATCACGATACAGTGTTATAAACGAATAATCAAAACAGGTTCTCGAATTGCACCTTACAAATAATTGGACAAATATGAGAAAAAAAATTTGTAAGTATTTGTATCTATGTCGATGTGTAAACTGTTAATGGATTAGTTGACTACAATATTTTACAATCACACGGATTTTTTTTTTCGCGAAAAGACTGTCAACCGTGAATTATGTTCTTTGATTTCTACGATTATTGTCTCTTCTACAATAGTAGACAGTTTTATCGCTATGAGACTTTCGCACAGTATTAACTTTTACTTGCAACGAATCATCGTAAAAGCGTTGCGTAAACGACTTGCGCCATCCATGATTTCATACCCGAATATAACAATGTAGGCATCATACTAATTAGCAAAGCACAAGATGTAACGATGACTGTATCAATGTTCCTACGATATAATTATATCGCAAAATTCAATGTACTATTACATTGACCTTGTCAATAATTAATTAATAACAAATTTTTGTTCTTTTATTCCTTATTATTAAAATATTTTAAATGTAAGTATATATTTTAATAATTTGTTTATGTAATGCATACATATTTTATAGCATAAAACAAGAATGTTATTTAGAATATTATGTTGTCAATTTAAATACCTTTAAAAATTAGCTGGGCATTCAAAAATATTTTCGGATATATAAAAAAAATATCTTTTTTCGCTCATCAAGAAAAAGAATAAAGAACTAAAAATATTCTAATTTAAAATCAATAAATCGTCGATGTGATTTACAATGCAACATTGAAGGTGAAATTTCCATGCTCCACTCGAAGGGTGAACGTTCGCGATATCTTTTCGGTCTCGATGGTTGCTCTGTCAAAAGCCTCTCGTTGATCAGCGCGTCTCGGATCTCCTCTATTTTAAGCCTCGTTATATCTTTAACCTAACGAAACGGCACAAGTACTTCGTTCCCGCGTGGCCTTTAAGAATTCTCAAAGCAACCTCAAAATCCGGTTAGCAAGCGTTAAATAAGTTTGCCGGATTCTATTAAACTTATTTAACCGGATTATGTCAATCTTATCGATTGATATGCTAAGAATCTTTTCTCTCTTGCTCGCTGGACGATACAGAAACGAGATCTAACTGAACGAAATCTCGATAATAAAACGGCGAATAAAACGGTCATCAAAAGAGCATGACGACGCCTGTCCGTTATACGCCCGTAAACTCACGGAAACGATAATGATCCGTGAAAGCCGTATAACGTTTTAAGTAAAGATGATACATATATAAACATAAAAAAGCCGCGCCCGTAAAGTTTACGGGGAGCTAGAGGTAGATCTTTCAATGCACGTTTCTTCTCGCCTCGCCTTCCTCGATCAAAGTCTAGTTTGAATATTTCAAGGACTACTTGGCAAACTTTCGAGCTACAAAACGGTATACCAGACTGATAGTCGTGTGCAATTACAGACGAATCGTATAATACGCTCCGTGATATTCAAATCCACAAATGCATCCGATGAGAAACATCGAATTTATCCGATCGTCATCTTTCGGAAAACAATGGCAAACACTTTAAGTTAAAAACTGTGGGTCCCATATAATTGCAAAAGACAATTATGCATACAAAAGAGTCATATATTCTATTGAGTATCAGTTTAGCTTCAATATGTCGATACTGATGCATTACCTGCACGTACTGCGTCAATATCAATAAACATAAGCTAAACTGATACTGCAAATGGAATAATATATGAGACCCTTGTATCTGCAGTGTACGTCTTCCATAATTATATGAAACCTACAATTTTTAATTGATTCCAAACGATCTAGATTAGAAGGGTTCGCGTGGCAAGATACTCTCGATGTTTACCATTGTTTTCCGAAAGGTGACGATCAGATAAATTTGACGCTTCTCATCGGATTTGAACTCGTTCTTCGGCAGACACGCAACTCACCGCGCCACGCTCGCAAGATCGTTGTGATATTACTAGTCATAGGAAACAAAGAGAAATTATTCCAGCTTTTTAAAAGATCGTTCTTTGTTTATTACTTAGGATTATTTGAAATTAAACGAATATATCTATCGACATAAAATACCAGTTTGCTAAACGGCTAACAATAATTCGCAAATTCTAATCGTGAGAGTTTCATGTCATACAATACTTTTAACTTTTCATTTATTAATAAAGCTTTTTCTCTTGGAATGACTTATGCGAGCGATAATAATCGAAAAATTATCAGCGTGTAAAACTCTGCTCAACCGGTGTTTCACATAGCGTGATATATATATGTATATATTTTTAATTTTTTGCAAAATACATCGCACGAAGATTTTACGGTTTGTAATTCGCAACGGCTACAAAAGGAAAAAAAATATTGTGAGAGAAATGTTTGCTAGAAATCAACTTGAATGCAGCGAGTATTTCGGACTGTAGTTAAAGCGGATGCTCGAGAAACGCTTTATGCGTTGTTAGTTTGCCTAAATTGAGACTGGGATGAGTTCATTTAATTAAATTCGCCGTCATAACGGTGAATGGCTAATTCTCTGGGAAGCCAACAACGAGTCAACAACTTGCAGATGTAACGTTGGAAAGATTAGTCGCTCACGAAAAACCTGTGAAAGTAGAGCAAAAATTTTCACGAAACAACGTAGGTATATTATCGAAGTTTTTTTTCTTCAATCATATATGGTGGCAGAAAATTTGGACGCTTCTTTTCTGAGATCCTTTTCTTCGATAACAGCCACGTCACGGGAAATGCTATCCTCCAAAGCAATCACATTTATGACCGGAGCAGTTCCTCGAAATGCACTTTGCGCTATTGTGCAATGTCCGTGTGGATTCAACTCGCGTTGCTAAATCGGTAAAACTTCGGCATGTGAGAATTGTCGCAGATTGCTGGCGCAGACAAGGCAATAAAACTCGAGCTATCGTTTCCATAGAGATCCATGCGAATATATAACTTTCTATATTCTATCGCTAAACTAACAATATATCCTATTTATGTAAATGCACGATTCAAGATAAACTATCATTAAATATAGCATCATATAGTTGACTTATATTTATGTAATAACTTATTTATTGATTTGCAATGCAAAAAGTAAGTTATTTATTAATAGAAATAAAGAAATTATATAACAGAAGTCATGATCGTGTAATATAATTATATGTATAATTTTAAATTTTATGAATTAATTCACTTTTGTATAATAAAAACAATATATATATTTAAAGAACACAAAGGCGAATGAAAAATCGCGAAAATTCAAAGCCGATCGTTTTACCGATAGCAATACCTACTAAGGAATCTGAAATTTATAATGATAAAAAAAAAATATGTATACGCGACTCGCTACATCTGAAAGAAATTTATTCGCGCTCGGCTTCCCTTCCGTTTCTCGCACGTGCAACGCGCGAAAGAAACGTTTCACCGATACATTCCTCCTCGCCGTGATGTAACTAACGGTGATCGGATCATTTTGACATAGCGTGCCGCAAAACTCTTTTACGTAATCTCTCTCCGAATGTTCAGATATATAATACTTCCGGTGAAAACTCAGCTGTGCGCGCCGGGAACGTGATTTATCGCGGTCTGCAACCGAACTTATCGCTGACCGAATAAGGGCCAACAGGCCTTTTTCCGCGTTGGAAAAATTACGATCGCGATTTATGTTCCTCTACGAGTATCGTTCGGCAAATTTACGAGCTTATATAGTGGTGACGTACGAAGAAAATACATACAACATCGCATAAGATATTTTCTTTGGCAAAGAGAAAAGTTTCTGCTATAAATCCCCCTGGCGCGGAAAGAAACGTTATCAGAAATTCTGTCTGCAATCACGCATTTTAGAGAACAAAGCCATTAAGCTACAAAAACAAAAAGTATAGTTTCTAAATTACGTATAGCTATAATAAAAGCTCGATATCTATGACTCATAGTCGTGATTTTTACCTAATCTTAAAATATGTAGTTTCCATTGCATGTTAACACGTTATAGATAGCATCTATAACGATAAATTAATAATTTGTCACTTATAAACATATGATTATTTAAAAATTATTTTTATTAATTACAATACTGTGTCCCAGAAAAAATTCATTTTCTTATCATACTAATAATTAATCCAAGTGCATAAAAATCGTACGGCACAGTTTTATGATACAAAAGAGGTTAGCCGATACAGTTGGAAAAAAGTAGTGTGCTCGTATCGGAATTAAAATATGTAAAATAACGTTCGATAGCATCGGATGACAGCATCTTCGCCTACGAAACTTATTCGCTGTATATATTTCATTAATAAATCGTCTGCACTTGCCGTCTTTTATGTTCGCGCAATTGGATTTTATTGCACATACTCTCTTCTATTAAACTACATAATAAGAAGATACTTTCTTTAATAAAAAGCTGACTTAAATTTCAATGAAATCTCTCTCGTAGAAATACTCTTGTAATATTAGTCTCTTTGAAATATTTATATACAAAAGTTTGAAAATAAGAACAAATCTCTTGTCATTTAGATAATTTTATATATTTTTCTGGAAGACCTTTAAATATGAAAGTAAAAATATATTTTTCATATTACAATTTCTCATATTCTCAACATCAATCATATTTCTTTCAAACCCGTTTGTCTACAAATTGAATATATTTAAATCACAAGTCACATAAATGCACGTAAGTATATATAAAGATGATCATTATTTGCAATAAAACAATTTTAAAAAATTCACTATTAAAAAGATGTTATCTAACTAAATATTATCTTCGATTTTGTATTTAAATAAAGTCAGCTCTATAGTATCTTTACAAATGTACAGTACTCTCTATTGAAATGTTTCATCTTTTCCTAACTTATCATACAAAATACAAGGCACATTTCAGAGATTATCGAGGCTATGAATCGAAAAGATAGTAGCAATACAAGTTCAATGGCCTCTAGCCTAGCTCATTGTCGTATATAAAATCTCAGTCGTGCGGGCTCGATCACGTAGCACACGCAGCGTATTATATTGTAGTCGAACAAAAGAAGGATGCAGAGAAAGCGAGATCCCCGATATTTTACGTCGTAAAATGTAAGTCGACTGGTAAACAACGGATTTATGTTGTGAGTAATCAATAAAACAAGTAACGCGTTTTATGTTAACCTATGACCGATTTTACAGCAAAGAAAAAAAAGTAATTTTACCGAGAATATAAAAATGTGGGAAAAAATATTAATGAATAAAATAATAACAAATAAGCCTAATGCCTCTTTAAAAAAAAGAAAATGCTATAAAATTAAATCGTTAAAGATAATGTTATGTTTGGATTAAATGTGTTAGTATACTTTTAATAAGTGTCATATCTAAAGAATAATGTTTTATATCCGAAAATACAAATGATTATCATTTTTATTCATTTACTTGTGCTCGAAGTTTATAGCTTGAGATTAAATGTGTGAGTACTCGTGTGGGCGCTTGCCCCAGGACTAAACACATCAACTTCCTGAAAACTTCTCGTTGTTATTGCGGAAGTTAATCTTGCGTCACAGTAGATGATAAACAACATTGTACGTCTGTAAGTAAGTTCGTAACGAACTTCCGCCGCCTTTCCTACCGTATTTACTGATCTCCTGTTTGGAGACGATGTTACATCTTTTACAAACTTTGTTGGATATTTATAGCCATTTATCATTTGACACACTTTATAGGTACTCGATAGCTAAATGTGTAAAACAAAATATAATAATTATATAAAAATCAATTATTAAAAATCCATAAAAGATTTAATAATAAAAACCGTAATGTTTCTTAAATTTTAAAACGATAATATATCAATCATAGGATATTATGGTTTAAATAAAAATATTTTTTTATTATAATACATTATACATATATGTATAAAGATAATATAATTATTATATTTTTATATTATATCAAAAATATATAATTTCATTAAATAATGTTATCAGCATCAGAAGATAAACAATTTATTTCTTTATTTTTTAAAATGCATTTTGAATATGTTATGATTGCTCAAATTGTGTTAGAATAGAAAAGATAACGAGAGTCACTGAATTTTAACTTAATTTATCAAACGATATCTCGATAATTTCACGCGATCAAAGATCTGTGATAAATAAAAAATCTTAAAGAATCGGAAATGCTTTCGAATGTAGGTCGAATCAGTCATGACCTCCGAGCAGAATTTATTATTATGTTAAAGCACAGGTCGGTCAAGAGGAATTCATGAAAATTCATGAGTTCACGTAAGCGCGAGTGAGTAACTTAATCTACTAATTATCTCATGTCAAAGCAATTTAAAATACAAAACGGTGTTGACGTCATTTACTCCATTCGTCTAACTGTCCAAACCGTAAAACGCCGCACGTTACTTTTGCAAAACTGAATTAGAAATTTCCTATATTAATTATACTACTTACTTTTTCACGCCGATTAATCTTTCGGCTAAATAGATTATCTAATTAAAATCACTGATAAAATAAAAGTTAGAGATATGAATTTATAAAAAAGAAAGCTTTCTTTCGACCTTAATACGCTTCTATTTACTTTACGGCGACTCGCATCGTAGCACGTTTTTAATTAATTACCGATTTCATTTGCAGCAAGATAAACATGTGGCTAGCGTGTTGATACTACTTTTTCGCGCTTCAACTTTTATGAGAAAGTTTAAAGCGATACAGAGAGAGAGAGAGAGAGAGAGAGAGAGAGAGACGCACACGAGATACACGAGCAATTCGATCCTTCTCAGAAAGTTTGTCGTAAAAACTGCAACGCGACAAATTCAACGAACGAATCCGTTAGGTTGACCCGTTTGCGCGATACGCGCCGCGATGTGCACGGTGGGGTAGGTAGGTAAAGTAGACAGACGTGCTATATGCGCGTGTGGCAAGCCGGAAAGAAAAATGGTGTCGAGCCACCAAGTACCTATGCTTTTACGTCATCGAATGCAAAAAGACAACGTCGACCTGGGATAGAGACGGACTTATGGCCGTAACGCCCGAAGAACTTGAACACCAAGAACTTCGGGAGAACCACCCTCGCATTTACGTGCGACGTGTACAAAGGGCTCTTCCTCTTTTCCTCCGGCTTTCTCGCATTCATTTCCATTCATTTCCATTTGCCGACACTATCCGCCAAGGCGAGAAGAGCGGAAAATCGAGGAACAAAGACGGAATTACATCGCCGACGAGTTAACGATCGAAGTGGGCCACCTCTGTCGAGTAAAAGATTTTCAGACGTGAACATTTTTCGCGAAGATAAAAAGAGAATTGTCTACGAAAGCATCGTAATATTGAATAATAAATAAGTATATGCGCAAAAAGAATATAAAATGACAATAGAAATAGATGACGGTGGATATTAAATGTAAGTCACTTCGCTCTTTTCCCTACTAGAAATGTGAATAAAAGTTTTCATAAAAAAATTAATAACTTTTATTTTTGTACTTATTTGTACGAATAAAATTATTTTTTTGTTAGCTCAATATTGTCGCGTGATAGAAAATCATATATTTATTAATTTTCACTAAGCAATTTTAATTACTCTAAATATTTCATTTTAGCACAATAAAATATATTTAATAAATTAATAGGTGATTAGATTAACGGATTTAATTTGATTAAATCAATCTTGTTACATACCTTTTACGAACTATATTTGTATATTCTATTAATAAAATCGTGATGCGTTAAATAAAACCGCGCAAGATAAAGCCCTATCCCCCTGAAAAGATACTTTTTCCGTTGACGACACATTTCTACTCCAACTGGCAGTGCGAGGGTTGATAATATGACGTATAGGTATTCGATAGCTGGCAATGAACGGAAACAAAACTTTCTCAGGGAAAGCATAACGAAGATTATAGATTTCCCATTTTACTCGCGGGCATTGGAACTTTTAAACATTGAAGAGTTTTATAACTTTCTAATAATAAAAGAAAGAGAGATTAAATTGCTATCTATCTGGTAAAATAAAAAAAAAGAAATTCATGTATTAAATAAAGTCTGGTTTTTAATGTACCGTAAAAACGGTATCTATAAACGTCGACATAAACGGAAGGATCCCTTTTGTTTAGGCGTTATCCACACCGGAAATTGCGATGCGGCTACCTGAGCGTACGGTACTTCCTGTGTCGCGCGATATGCATTTCGTTGTTTCGTCGCATCCTGCTGCTTCATTTCATCCTTCTTACACTATTTCATATGGAATTCTTGGAAACCTGACACGTGAAAAAATGTCCCACCGTAAAAAAATTTGCATTTTTTACACATCGTCTAATAAAATATTTAGAATAATTCTCTCCTTTTCTTCCTGGTCTTACAGAATTAGATATGCTCTCCCTCTTCCTCTCACCGGAAAAATGCACATCTTTCACTTTCGTTTATGAAGAGAAAATCTATTCTCGATCGATATCTTTCATTACATTCGATTTTTACAGTTGAGATATCAATTAAAGCAATCAAATGTAGTAAAGGTTTTAACGGCTAATGTAGAAAATACACCAAATAAAAATAAAAAGCAGTATCAATTAAGTCGTTTAGTTATTATATTAGTTAACTGCAATCATTATAAAAAAAATGAAAAAAAAAAAAAATATTTTGCTTTTTATATGTCGTTTCACATACGTTACAGTATATAAATCAAAACTTTGAACATCTTTTTATCTTATATCTACAGAATTAAACAAAAAAAAAGATATTTTTTCTTTAATAATTACATACTGTATAATATTCTCTTTATTATAGTGTAAAAAGTTAAGAAATGTAAATATTAAAATATTAAAATTATATTTTGCCTCGTTATTATACAGTATTATATATAATAATAAAAATTAATTCTTTTATATATATATACATTAATATATCAGATTTTGTGTAGCTTGAAATAAACTATAGTTTATTCTTTGAAAAATCTCTGTGTAAGATGATTCACGCGACTATATTCTGTGCATATAAAAAAAAACGCGAAAAAAATGCAGACGTCAAAGGACCCACACGATGCCCCTTTGTCGGATGTTGCATGTAACAATCTCTCTCTCTCTTCTAACAGCGCTTTATCTTTTATATTAAAAGTACTTCGTCCCGGACGAGAATAGTGCGGAACCGCTATCGATCGATCGTTCGTTCGTGTTGTGCCTCTCGTCTTTTTTTCTGTGGAAAAATTTAAAAAAAAGTTTACACACACACACACACACACACACATTCGTGCGATGCGACTACTCGCTAAAACAATTCTAGCAACGTAAACTTTCTATAAATGTGCGCGCGTCGTAAAGAAACGCTCGGACATATCATGACGAAGAAAAACTACGAGGTTTCTTCCAGTGGATATTCCAGCTAAGAGAGTTTATAACTGTCGACACACTCTTACGATAAAAGAAAAATACGGCGGGAAATAGCAGATGCGAACATGAAAAACGTACGGTGGACATGTAACTGGCAACGCGATATGCGATAAGAATGTTTTACGCGAATGCGAGGAACAGCCCTGGAAAACTGGGAATAATTCAAACATATGGTGAGAAGTACAAAAATTTAAACTTATTTAATTGCTTTCAACTTTAGAATTCAAACCAAAAAATATATCGCTCAGATACTTAATTTCATATTAATTACAATAATTAAAACATCAAACAGAATTGCTTTTTATATAATAATAAATTATATATAATATTATATATATTATATAATTTGTATATAATATTCTATATAATTATATAATTATATAATATTTGATGTAATTACCTTTATTATAATATTTTATTAAAATTTCCAATGTTTCTTTTCTTCTTTTTTAGCTTGTGCATAATCGAATTGTACTTCCTGATTTTCAATGATTTGTTTAAAAATTCGTGTTAAAATTAGTTATTATTTTTAGAAATTTGGTTTACATTTGCATGTAAATAATAGATTGCTGTACATAGTGTATATAATTAATGGCGAATAATCTATCCTAAGTGAGCAAAAGCGCATTGTAACAAAATTACCTCCGAGTAAGGCATTCTCATTCGATTATTGGGCCATTTGTTCCACTGTGCTATTAGAGCCGATTTCAACTCAATTTCAATGGGTCTACTAATTGTCAGGTACTCGATTAAGCGACAGTTCCGCCTGCGACCGCGCAAAGTTCCAGTCTAAAAATGAGTTTTGTTGAGTATACAAAACTTTTAAAGTAAAGAAAAAAACGGAAAAGAATTTTCTGTTAAGACTGGAATATTTATATTTGTAAACTGGCATATTTATAATTGTAAATCAAAAACAACTACAGAATGTACATAAGATATTATAATATCGCGGTTGTTATATTTTTTATGATTTTCGTTTGCAACATTTACTTAGGAAAAAATAACGTTTCGAAGTTTAGCGTTAAATTAGTAAGAATTTTATATGTATATATATATATATATATATATATATATATATATATATGTATATGTATATGAAATATGTATATGAGAATTTACAATTTGGTTGCCGAGGGAAAACGTAAGCTGCTTAAACCTAGTACTTTTGCGAAACAGGAGCGCTTTAAAGCTTCACTCGTGTTCTTTCTTCGTGTTTTCGCACGAAAGTATTCGACGCGATAGTATTACTTCATCATGTAAATGCGATTTTTTGTATTTTTTTTTCTCTCTCTCTCTCTCTCTCTCTCTTTCTCTAAAAAGTAGATTATAACCCTTAACATTTATGTTTTAATTCATATTATATATATATATATATATATATATATATATATATATATATATATCGCGCCTATATTTTAATTTATTATTTTTTTTCAATACACAAAAATAATACTTATTATTTACCACAATATACATTTATAATTTAAAAAATAATTATATTTTACAACATTTTAATATTTTATAGTACATATCTAATTGCAAGTATAAAAAATTTCATAAAATAATATGAGAAATGCCCATCATTATAAAACAATTGATACATAAAACTGTTACAAGATCTGATTGTATGTGTCATCTGCAACTCGCAGATTTTTTTGCTGCTTGTGTGTTTTATTGTCATCATTTTATCAGTATACGCAAATGATGATCGTAAATAAAATCTACACTTAACAGAAAACGTGACAGTAAAACGACGATGGTATCTGTTAAATATGCACATTGCGCTCGTAGCTTCCATTTTTCTGTTAAAATAATGGAACGAGAAGAACCACAAACGCAAGCCACAAATGCATTCTATTGCATGTAGGGCGTAAATTTCGACGTCATATTATCATTCATAAATAATGCATAAAATTATCATCGGTATCCAAAAGTGGAATTAATGATAAATATAAATTATATAATATTTCATAATTTTATGTAAAATATGAATTTTTTCGAAAATCCATAGGATATATAAACTAATTGTGCATATCTTATTCTGTCAGTAATTGCGCAAAAATTAGAAAGAATAGGCAATGTCTCGGAAATGTATTTATCTTTTTTCAACTTAACTATGAAAATAAAATAAAAATGTTCAATTTAACTTTCCTTTCTTTTTCTAATTTTGATGCATTATTTGTTTGATACGTACAGTCTATATTTTTTACGTTTATGCTTCTAACTTTTTCTCGATCGGCTTTTTATTTATCATCACCAACAACGCGAATCATGAGCCTCAATTTCACAAATCTTGAAGCGTGCACGAATGCATATCAGTGTACACATTTCATTCCATGCCTCGTTATCTGTGTTAATTGGGAGTATAATCAATTATAAACCTCAAATGAAAACACAAATGGCGTCCACGATGGCCACATGAAAACGGGTGATTGACGCGGCAATATTTCGCGAGCTTGCGTGAAATTGTTAAAAACACGCTTTTTTTTCATCTATCATCGTCGTCATCGTCGTCGTCGTTGGCATGTAGTATACCTGCGAGATGCAATTTCCAGACTCGCGATTACACATGCTAACGCGATAGCGCGGTTAACGACTTGCACGTAATTGGCCGGGCTCGTCAGGACGATAATGCGAGAGCAAATTTTAAAACCGGGCAAGTGGATCATGGGTCTCGTGGATAGAGCTATTAACAATTAATTGTGTCATTATAATTAACGCACGCATCATCTCTTCACCCAGCATTCTCCCGTTAGACTGAAGCATTATCTAAATTCCAGTTACGGCGTAAAGCCCTTTTTGCAATTCGCAGGGTAACTGTTAAACTTATCGGTGAATCGATGATATGCAAATAATTATGACAAAAATAAAATGCTTCAAAAATATCTCTTGTAATATTAAAGTAATTGTGATAATATTTTGCTTGCGTTTAATTTTACATTTAAAAGTCCTTCAATTAATTTAATTTATATAAATTATTAATTTCGGTTCTCTCTCTTGACATTTTATATTTATATAATATATAAATATAAATAATTTAATTTAACTTCATATATATTAAACACATCTTATTAACAAATTTAATATTTAAAAATTAAATATATGAAAAGTTTTATTAATAAGCAAAGATTATCTTTACATGATTTGTAATAATTTTGGAACACAAAAAATATAATACGACATTTGGAAGTGAATAAATGTGATAGAAAAATGATATTCTTGATTTCGAACTTTACATTTGTGCAGGCTTTACCCTCTTTCATTCTCGTTCTAACGCATGCTTTGTGAAGAGAGAGATACATCTCGTATCACACTCGGAGAACGTTTGCCATTAAGTCTGAAGATGTCTCAAACTCACCTCCTCCTACTACAAACTTGAATCACAAATGTCCGAAGAATTCCTTAATTCATCAGTGATGCTTCGCATAGCCGGACACTATTTTGTCGACTTTGCCGGCACACACGTGATCGCACACTCGCGTCTCAGACCTTTCTCGCATGTACAAAGACGTTGATGCGTCGCTCTGAATGGGGCATGCCAACGAGGGATCGTGTATGTACGCAGAGTTAATTTTGATATGCGTTACATGCAGTCCGAAGGACGCCCCCTCGACGAGCTCGCTGACAAAAGAGCTTACAATCATCAAGCTGAAATAGATACGTCGGTGCAGTCGACAGACTTAAAGCAATACTCTATTCTAAGCACATGTCTATGAAGAAATAAAAAGAGTATAAAAGTTCTAATTTTTTTAAGTGATTATCAGAAATACAGTTGGGTTTCTCATTATTACTTTTGAAGAGGAAGTAGTGAAAGGAACAGGATAAACTATTTGTTTTCGATACGCAAAAGATCTAGTTTATGTAACTTTTATTTGATAAATTTCTCCTTTTTTTCTCCTCGATTTTTATTACTCGCCAAACGTAATTTTCTCACGCGTACGATTGCAAATTTTTGCTGGCTAAAGACGATGCTCTCGGCGATTAGGACAAAGCGACATAAGCACCGAATGTGACGTCCGGTTTCGCCAGTCGTTATCTGGTGTCACATGAACGTGCCACAAAAAGAAGAGAGAGAAATAACTCTTCACCGCGGGACTTATCTCGTCCGCCTCTCGACGTAACACTTCCTCGCGTAATCTTTACCGAGAGCAGTTTCGGGACGATTTTGATAAGATCCAGGATCCAATCCTCGTTGAGTAAAATATGAACAAATCGCACCTGCTGAAACGTGACTTGAATTTTGTTGTCAAGAGACTTGCACCTGCCGTCTGTGCAAACAGCAACGATATCAGTGAACGAATTGCAAAAGAATAAAAAGAAAAGAAAGTCGACTTATTGCTGAAAAATGAAAAGTTCAGTGCAAGAATGAAATGCATTTCAAACGTAAAAAATATATTTATATTCACACACAAGAAGTAAATTTTATAAATTATAAATCCCATTCTCGTATTAAATCCTTCAAACTTCACTTTAAAAAAAAAAAAAAAACTAAAAATTAAAAATTAAAACACATTCTCGATAACAAAAAAGAATAAAGATATAACGCGGTCGATATATTATTAATTTCTATTTTTAATCAAAACAGAAAATACAAAAGTAGTGACGCTTCAAAACTATTTTGCCGTTTTTCAGGGAAAGGATAGAAAGAGCAAACTGGTCGGAGAAAAATCATGTGCCAGGTGCAGGAACGTACGATAATAGCGGGCCGGCAAGGTTCACGTTACATTTTTTTCCTTGTGGCTGTCAATAAGGGCGCCGTCAAAATAAATCTATTTCACCGCGATAAAAGAGTGAGAGTTGACGTTGAATGGAGATGATGTTTCGCTGAATCGGCTTCGATGACGCGCAACGACTGGTAATTCCGTCAATCGAACGATTGTGATAGAAAAAAAAGAAAAAAGCGATTGAGAACGAATTCGGAGTACGTAATACGTAGTTTGATAGGATAATTCGATGCCGCGCTGTAATTGAGGATTCGATGTCCCGGGGGTTGAACTTTCGTTAACGGGCACGGACCCTCTCGAGCGTGCCGTGACATGTGCACTCCTTCCTTTCCGGTCGAAGCGTATCATTTTAAAACGTTTGTTTAATTGTCAAGTGTACGCGTGGGGTAGCAGTTGACCCGGCGGTTTCGCGTCAAACAAAAAAATTGCTCTCGTCACTATCGACGATACACCAACGATGAAATGAACTCGTATCGTCAATTACACGATTTATATGTGTATCTCGTGTGCAATGTGTTAATACAAGGATTTAATTACATTTACGGCATATATCGAAGCGAATAAATAAATTGAATAAATGTATTGCACGATTATTAACGAGTAATAATACTCTGTAAGATAAATAATGAAATAAAGCTTGTAATGAAAATATCCGGAAACAATCGTGTTACAAATGAATAATGTGACCGATATATGTATACATATATATTACGCTCAACTTTCATTATAACAACTAATTTAATTATCAAAATTATCAAAATATTCGATATGAGCGTTATAAAAAAATTTAATGTTTAATAAAATAAAATTCAAATAAAAACTTGTTTGAAAAAAAGAAGAGAAAAAATTAGAGACTATTTTCGATCAGATATTGAATTTTCCGAAAAGAATTATAAGAAAAAATTTTTAGTTTGAACTTTATCTTGGAAATAACATTTTGTGTCAGCATAGGGACTCTGACATACTTTACTCGATAGCATATGCAAGATAGTATATTGCGCTAACGTGTTCACCTACGCTTGACGAAGTATAAAACAATTCCGCGAACTCCATACTGTAATCAATCCCATGAGACGTTTGACAACAAGAATGACGCTACGCCTGTAAGCATGATTCATCTGGGCAAGTAACAATGCTTTTATGTTTGACAGATCAATATCAAAGTTGACTATTGACTTTCGTGAAAACAGTTCCTATACCGTGACTTTTCAAGACACTCTTGATTACACATTATACAATAAAATATAAAAATATTGTAATAAATTATTGTAATAAAAATTAATAATTTATGTGATTAAGTATTTAGATAATAAAAATTACATTTTTCTGGAATTTTGTATATCAGAAATTTGATAAAGAATTTTATAATTTTATAATTTAACTTAATTTTTTAATTTTTTATTTTAATTTTAGTTTCATATTTTCTTTGCTGTACTGCTTAAAACTCTCTAGATTTTTCATTAATCTAGAATTATCTATTAATCTATTAATCTAACGGAACACATTTTTGTTTATTTTATTAATATTATATATGTCTAAAGTTCATCGACCGTATTTTTAGATGGCTTTATATTTCTGGAATGTCAAACTCCTTGCGTCGCGACACACATATGATCGTATTAACATGAAGAGATTAAAAAAAAGATCGCTAGACAGAATAACACAACGCGATGATTAATCGTTACTCGGCCATTAGGCTCGAAAGTGTACTATCGAAAAAAAACGACAATTCTTCAGACACACGTGTAACAACAGAACCGTTCTCCTGAATCGAACTGTCTTCTTGAATCAAATGCAAAACATTTTGAAGGATAAACTGATAAACATCATATTATAAACAAGTTCGAGTTTGTGATATCTTTTAATCAAGGGTGATAAATTTGTCTCTTTTCCTTGACCGATTAAAAATATTTTTTGCTGATAATTAAACTTTCCAAGGGATGTCAAATTTTAAAACAATTTCCACATGTTACAGTGTTTGCCTTTTACACAATCGAGTCACATACTGCTAGCAATGCTATAACTGATAGAGAATAACCGTAAAAAGAAGATTGCTTGTCTTATCAGTTCTCGTTATTCAACAATTTAACTAAGATAATTCTCTTAAAATACGATAAAAAATATGTAAATAAAATTTAATATAACCAGAATAAGATTATACATTTGTTGTAGAAAATTTCAGAAATTTATTCTATGCAATAGAATGAAAGAGAAAAGTTAGATATTTCCTAAAATTTACTATAACAAAGATTGTTTTATTTAATTAAAATAAAATGTTAATTTGTTTAATATGTACAACTATTTTCTTTTTAATAAAATTTTCTCTGCAATACATCTTCACTCGAGAGAGCATATTTTATAAGATGACATGAAAAGAAATTTCTTTCAGAAACTTTCTGAGGAAATGAAGAAAGCCTAGCGTTAGATAATAGAGAAAGGTGTGTATGTGTGTGTGTGTGTGGGAGTGTACATCATCACATTTTGCGTAGACAGAATTGTCTAGACGGAGTATTGTCGAGTGGTGCATTGTCAGGGTCGCTTAGGTGTGGTCAGTTATTGTTATGTCTTTTACGATAATGTATGTGTGAAACAGCTATAAAACGAGTATTTTAATAGCTGTAATTTATTTGCGCAGCAGTATGTAATAATAATGCTACACAAAGTTAGATGTAGGTTCTCTTATATTTCACTTTTCTCATTTCTCCATTCTCTCTAAATTATTGTCTAAGTAATAATTGCTAATTATTATAAACTCAATTAATACACAAGATTAAACGTTAATATAATATGAGAAAGAGATCCTAAATCCAAATATATACATGTACATGTAAATTTGCAACTCATCTAATTTTGTAATTAAGTTAATCTTTTCTATCTTATTATTATTAAATTAAAATTAAAATTAAATTCAAATTAAACATGTTTACGATGAAAAATTTCAAATAAAAATTCCAACAAGGTAAAATATGCTAAGTCGGTAAACATTACATATGACATGTATAATTATGGAGATTCGACAACACTCTCTTCTATGACAATGTCACAGCACAGACGATATATAAGTCGCAAAGGGTTGAGGCTCACGTCGGATAACCAAATACAGGAAGGGACGCGAAGAGTGGAAGTTTCGCGATAGGGAGAATAACAGGTTTTCATACACCGACACACAAGAAAACGCGGGCCGGGACACAAAAGACAGCCGTTCCGATCGGCCGGCCGGTAGAAGGATCAGGTTCGCAAGAAAAAAAAAAAAAAAAAAAAAAAGTCGAGTCGTTCGTTTGCGGTGCACGAGCTCGTTTGTCCCCTCCACCCCTGTCGAGCCCGTCGCGAGATATCCCGCGAGCTAAATTGCTGTCTAGTTATTGAGTCTCGCAATTGCCTCTCTCGATTTCCGACACGTAATAATTTTAGGAAAATCCCAGAAAATACCACGTCCTCATTACAGCGTCTCTATTATGCGTACGGAAGATTACGAATACGAATTGCTCGTGAAATAATCGCGAGAGGCGGAACGAAAAGGCGGAGGAATTTAAATCGTCTCCCACCTACAGGTCCTAAATTTGATAGAGCTTAAGAGCGATTTATTTAGCGATTTATTTAGCGGTCACCCTGTAGAGACAACAGACTTGCCACACGCAAGATTGTTAAAAAAATTCGCAATAAAGCACCTACACCACTCCTCCGTGCAGAGAGTCGAGTGCATCGTTACTCTTTCACTGACAGCTGTGGCGAGCAAGCTGTGCGTAAACAAGCCCGAGCGAGAGGATTCTCTGCCGAATGCGCAGCCGGCGAAACCTAATCTGTCTAATCTCGGAGCGCGACTATCTGCCATCTCTTTCTCCCTCTTTCACACGCATCTAGGAAGAGCCTCAGGCAAAATATCATTTTGCTGTGTGCTCTGATCAGCATATGTTGAGGAAAACACCGAGACATGAAATATTTTATGATATTAAGAAGAGAGAATACGGTATAATATTGTCAGCGCATAAAGGAAATGATGATATGTGACTTCAACGGTACATGGAAATAAAGTTGGAATATAAAGTTAAGAGAGATCTAAAGTATATAGGCGAGAGATATATAAATATAATAAGAAATTACTAATCGAAAAGAAAGCTTCGAACTGCACCAACAATATATGGAGGAAAAAAACAACGATAAAATATATATTACAATGTATAAGAAATAAGGAATAAAGGTAACGATTATCGTACACGAACAATATACGATAAAATAGTAAATATTGTAATATTCACATCAAAAATCGTAAATGTGCCAATAATTGAACAGATTAAAAGTTAGGTTAGGTTGGAATAAAAAAATAAGCAATATTATTAATAAATATATATGTTCTCTAGATATAATATATAGATTAAAAGATAGACATTATTTTCTCTAGTTAATAGATTAATAGTAAAATTCCTTTATCTATTCCTTCTTTCCATATACATTGATACTATTTCAGCTTGAACGTCTTTTCGGATTTTATTCAGATAAAATGCAATACCTTCGAGTGTCAGGATGATGAGATCAGAAAAACAAATTTCAATCAACACCACGTCTCGTGACACAAAGTCTTCAATATTAAATCGTGCGCATCTCAGTTTAATTATACACAAAGAGAGACGCTTACACATTCAAACGCCTGTTACGCGTACACAAGATCCTCCTTGGCATACCTTGTATATGCTTACAAACTCGGATAATGGAAGCCGAAGGCCGCCGTTTCGGATCGAAATACGAACGTTAAAAGAGATATTCCGTCGATGCACGCACGGATGACGATTTATCGCGTCATAGACAGTAGATTTTGACCGGATTGCGGTGTATTAACGATAACGAAAACACGGTGCTCGCGCGCACTCAAGATCACTCTACCGCTACGCGGGAACATCGGAGCCGAACTGCCGCTCTTCGGCAGGTCCCGCGCGAATGTAGGAAAGAGGGGTGGGGAGGTGAAGCGCGCGCGCGTGCGTTTGCACTGGCAATACATTCACGGCGCTGTCGTCGCGCGTGAGACGACGTATGCCGTCTTGACAGAACGGATCAGCTGATTCCCCTTAAAGCGTTCGAATAGTTGACGTCAAAATAGCGGCACTTTTTATTTCATAGAAGAGACTTGGATTTATCTCTACATAAATTGTGAATATGTTGCGATAATTGATCACTTTCTCAACTATATATATCGTATATTTAAATATTTCTTTAAAGCTATTATATTGTATTTGTGTGTGTGTATGTGTGTTAGTTTTGAATTGTTAGAAATATAAATTTATAGAGTTTATATAACAGAAAAAAATGTCTTTTGTTTGTTTTTATTTATTTTAATGCCAAAGATTTGTAAATGTATCAGTATTTATTTAAGAAAAAGAAAAGAAAAAGATTTCTGAAACTTCTTTCTTCATAAATAAGAAAAATGCACGTTATATAAAAGTTATGATGTTATAATATATAAAATTATTTTAATGTTTTAGATAGCAAAAGAACTTGTGTACGTAAATAATTACAGTGTCGCAATTAAAATAATTATATAATATTATTCATTAAATAAGAGAGATTTTTTTGTAATCAATTACTCACGCATTAAGATACACACAAATAAAAGTATATATAAATATCACGCGTCCAAATACTTTCTACGAATGAAAAGACTTTATGTGATTTCCAAGTTGGAATTTAAGAAGGCTCTTTCTGAAACGCACACAACTAGCACGTGCCAAGTCATCTGGTGAGAAATAAGAAATATGGGAGCAATATCGGCAAAGAGAGAGAAGAAATAAACATTACGAAGATATAGATTGAAGAAAAGGGGCAAACTAAAAACAACTAGTAGAAATAGAAAAAAGAAGACTACATACACAGTATCGCTGATACATGGGTCCCTTCATTTGAACTGAGGTTCTATGGTACCCCATAAAATGCTCATATGAAAATATATATTACATGTGGTAACCGTATGGGTCAACTTTCCTCGCGAGAAATATGCGATCATGTAAAGATTATCGAGAATGTAATTTAATCTTTATATTATCTGAAATTCGATAAAATAAGCAAATCTTTTTATTAATGAAATTGCGAGATAGTTAAATATACTTATAATTCGTAATAGTTTTACTTTTTATTTATATAAAACGTATGTACGTATAATGTAATTATAACTATATTTCTGAGCAGAAAATAATATAACGTGCTCGTTATTTATAATCTCTCGTCATATATATGAATTCAATGTATCTTTTATAAAAATTTATTTATACGCTATGCGGTTCTTTAGAATTAATCTTCTTTATCGTATCTTCGCGTGCGATCTGCACACAGCGAGGAGTCCACATCAGCAACGTGTATAGATCTGATCGGTAATTTCACTGACGGTACGAGAAGGTGGCATCGTGTGAAAGTGCAAGCCAACCAACGTGATGGCCAAGCACAACCGGTTTCTACCGAAACGAATTTCGAGATGCGCTAACAACAGCGAAAGCGGCTCAATGTCGTTATACGTACGTAAAAATACGACACGCTTGATTACAACGTGTTGTTCTACTGTGTAGCTACTGATAACAACATAGCAAAAAGTGGAGAAAGTGTAAACAAATTTGAAGTTAATTTCTAACAAAATATCAATTGATGTTTTATAATTTATAATAAAACTTGCAGTATATATTTAATGAATTTCGCATATTTTATTTTATTTTATTTTATCACGTACTGAAATGAATTTTTGTTGTAAAGTAAAACTAAAATACATTTTCCCAATAAGCGAACGCATCGTCAATCTCAATATTCGTTCAGTGTAAACGCATAAATGAGCGAGTACTCTATTCGCTTCATAGTGTGACATCAGCGACACGTCAATTAAAATGCATTGAGGACAGCGTGCCATTTGCATCGAAGGAGAAAATCTGATTTATTTCTGACACAATTTCTCCTCGCTTTTTCACACCACCCACCCTTTTGACCGGTGTTGCTAGGTTGACCTTTAACCGAGCCACTTTAACCAATCTCCAGAATCGGCCGATAGCGATCGCGACAATTTCTCCACTCTCGACACAGTCAATTTCTCGTGCATGTACGCGTGTCGCAGCATCTGCGTGCGAGATATAATTACGATTATTCGATCATCGCTTATCGTCGCTTTTAACCGCGAGTGCACCTGTATGTTGAAAATTTCTACCGTGTCTGAGAGATATCTCCGTTTTTAATTGCAGCTCTGTTAAATTCATATAACAGTGACAAACAATTTCTTCTACTATAGATAATACGAAAGAAGAGAAAGCGCGATTTATTACATCACGTAGATTTACTCTCCATTATTTATTTTGTTAAAATTTTGCGTTCCATAATAACGCTGAAAAGCTAGATCATTTATTTCATTCGATAAAACTAGAATAAGAGAAATAACTCACGAAATATTCAAGATAAATTCATATATTTGTAAACAATTAATATGCTTTAATTAAATTAAACTCAGAAATCAGAAGCAAAAGATACAGAAAAATCATAAAGGAAAACCTTTTACTTATCTCTTTCTCTTTCTTAATTCAACAAATATTTCCTATGGAATTTTTAATAAAATTATTTTTATATCAAAGATGTTTTTAAGGTAATGTTTCGTGACGCGAATGTTCACCGGCTTAAGCGAGTAAGTGCCGTTTATCAACGAACCCGCATCGGATCGGAAGCATGCACTTTACCTACCAACCGACTTCACGTTCCCCGTATTACTTATGCTGCTTCTTTTTCTCGTCTTTCGCGCGTCTCTTCGTTCACGATGTGAAGCAGAACCGCACCAGCAACCACGTGAGCGAACCGGTGCCACGGTTACAGAACGAATTATTTTTAGCGCTATGGATACTGCGTCGCTGAGTGCGTGTATGTGTGTGTCGCAAAGCTCCCGTTGTTGAATATATGAAAAACTTGGAGATCAGTTCGAGCAAGAATTTTCGCTATCTCGTAGATAATAATTTTTCCCGCTACATAAAAATTGTCTGCATAATCCGTTGAAATTCTCTTAATTTTCCGGTGTCATTTTCATCTTTTGTAGAATAGTTTAAAGAAAGATCGCAGTTGCTTTTTTTTTAATTATAAAGATTTTCGAAAATTACCTTCATTGATATGGTCCATCTAAGCTATTAAAATTATATGTTATTATAAGCAAAGTATCAAATTTTGACATAAAATCGAAATAAAATAAATTTCTATAGAAAAAATAATTGAATCTCGTCTGTTATCACGTAGACAATAATTTTTCCCGCTACATAAAAATTGTCTACATAATCCGTTGAAATTCTCTCAATTTTCCGGTGTCATTTTCATCTTTTGTAGAATAGTTTAAAGAAAGATCGCAGTTGCTTTTTTTTTAATTATAAAGATTTTCGAAAATTACCTTCATTGATATGATCTATCTAAGCTATTAAAATTATAATATGTTATTATAAGCAAGTATCAAATTTCGACATAAAATCGAAATAAAATAAATTTCTATAGAAAAAATAATTGAATCTCGTCTGTTATCACGTAGATAATAATTTTTCCCGCTACATAAAAATTGTCTACATAATCCGTTGAAATTCTCTCAATTTTCCGGTGTCATATTCATCTTTTGTAGAATAGTTTAAAGAAAGATCGCAGTTGTTCTTTTTTTTTAATTATAAAGATTTTTGAGAATTACCTTCATTGATATAGTCTATCTAAGCTATTAAAATTATAACATGTTATTATAAGCAAAGTATCAAATTTCGACATAAAATCAAAATAAAATAAATTTCTATAGAAAAAGTAATTGAACGAGAGTTATACAAGAAATAAATTTGAAGATTATTTCTCTCCCAACTGAAACACGATATGATGAATCGTATTAATTATCTATTTAGCCACAAACTTTCGTGTAATTTGAAGGCGAAAGATCGGTCTGTAAATGGAGCAGAGTTCGCTCTCCTCAAACGTCTTCCGCTCTCCTTGAGATACTCCTTGATAAATGAGGTCGGGAGTGAAAGAATCCCCATTCGCGTAACTTTGCCAATTTCCGAAGATTACTTTTCCAATCTCTTTATCGTCGTAATGCAGCAAGCTGTAATGGCACTCCAAACACGAAAATACTTTTTCATCGTGACACTACCGTTTTGCACTTACTCACAGCAAATGCACACTTTTCACACTTACAGTTAGAAACAACTTTCTGCGGAACATCTTTCCTATTATTAGCGTTTAACACAAGATACAAAAAAAACACGAGACAAAAAAGAATCGGTTCTTTTTCTTATGCGCATTCTACACAGCTTTCTCTCTTTTTTTACCTTTGTTAAGGAAAAATATCTACCGTTTGCGGTCCACAAAAGAATTTCAAATACTATAGAATAGACATATATTTATTACTACATGAGCGAGTAATATTTAATAATGTTATTTTCATTTGGTTATATGAAAACTGTTATTTATATATTAAGAATATTTAAAATATATAAAAAAAAAACAAATTTTTTTTTACGTGTTAGCATCTTATTATTTCTGCGTAAATATTCGTGTTTAATAAAGATAATGAAAAATAAGGTACTTTAGGAAAGGCCAAATTAAAATTATTTAAACAACATTTTTGCCGAAGGATAACATTTTCCAGAAGTTTTACGATCCGTCGTTGTTATAACGACTTATTACTTTGACCTGCGTAAACTTTTTTCTGAATAAAAAAAGATCTTCCAACAGAGGGTTGGAACCCGCTGCCATCGGCGAAGTTACCTTCCTTCATTTCGCATTTAATATTTTAATAAGGAAAGAAACATCATTCGGATAATGTTAAATTTTTCACTTTCCAACGCGCTACGAATAAAAAGCAATCATATACGAAACAAACTAAAAATTAGAAAAAAATAAAAATAAACTATATAATATTGCCTAAAAAATTAAAAATATTAATGTTACTTATATAAAATATATAATAAAATAAATATATAATAAAACAATAAAAAAAATATACATATATAACATGTAATAAAGTGCTGCGCTAAAAAAATATTTATACTTCGAGTATCGCTTTATCGCCGACTTCGATCTTACGACGTTTTAGCAGAACACACGCGATTTATGAGCATATCTTTTACACACGTGTATCCTTAATAGAGGTAAAAATTGCGCAAGGGAAACAAAGTATCGATTAGTATTTCCAGATCGTTCTATCATACGTGATCTTAATAGTTACTCGACGCTTCCGTACCTCCGCGTCGGGAAGATAAATTCCTCAGAGGATCCGCGGACCTTTCCGACTAGGCGAAATTCCTGCAGAAGGCACGTGGATGGCCTCTAATGGCTGCGCGATGAAATATGCACGACATCCCGCGGAGCATAACGATTTCCAAAATCCCCATTCGCGCGCGGCGACCTACATATATATATATATATATATATATATATATATATAATATACATGTGCGCATGCATTACATATTACACTAAGCATACACACTTTTGAGGCGCCCGTATGAACATACTATACGCAAAACCGCATATCAGACTGGTGCATTAACCTGGCGTTCAGCCATGTTGCATCGTAACGTATACGCGTTAACAATGCTTTCCCTTCATGACAATAATAATCGTCCAAGACGAAACGTATTCGTACGATAATTCTTCTCGTATATTGTTTGCTCTCGTACCTCTCGTTCGATCTGTTTATCTTGATAAATCTAGTTTTTCGCGCCGTTCAAAGTATACATGTCGATGTTCGATGTTTTTAATAAGTTCCGGCTGAGAAGACAAATGGGACAATTATCTGGATTAAGGTCATATTTGGATAAAAGAGACTTTTGTCTTTTCTCTTCTCAAGTTATATTAAACTTCTTCTGTCAGAGTCTTGCAGATGAGCTGCAGACACAGCCGCCGACTTCAAAATTAATTTCCACGATTAATGAGAATTTTTAAGAACGGTATTTATAAAATATTTTACATTCAAGTTTTAAATTTAACAGAGTTATTACATTTGTATAGCTGATAAATCTGTATTTTAATAAAATTAATGATTTTAAATATATATTATCGTATGACGATGTTGGCAAACTGAGCGCTTTTTTTTCTGTATCAAACGAAAGATAGAAACGAAGTTAAAGTTTGGTTCCGAAACTATATCAATGAAATCGTGCCCGCATTTCCTCGGGCCGTTTGCCAGGAACTAATTCTCTCTGCAAGAAGTTATACATGAAACATAACGCGTTGTGGAACTTTGCCACGCGACCTATTTCGTGAAATATTAGACGAATAAGATAATGCTACAGAAAAATCTTTAAAGAAACTTTAATAATAATACGATATTTCTTAATTTTTCGATAATATACACGCGTAATTAAGCGTAATAAAATAAAATAAATAAAGAATTGATATATCCTTTAAAAGTCGCGTGTAAATAGATAACAAATTTGTTTAAAATTTTGATGCGACAAAATCAATATAATATAATGTCCACTTTTTTCGACATAGTGTGTTAATTTCCATTATTGGTGATAAAAATTAAATAATACATCAGTAAATTGTAGAACAATGTAATCTTAAGATATGTCAATTTAACAAAGAATTTTCTAAATTCAACCTGTGAAGAATAAAGCCGGAAAAAAGAAGACAGGAAGCTGAGTCTTTGTTTGCATGTCGATGAAGAGGTAAAAGAAATGACATTGCTCAATGAAAACAACGACGAGAAAGCGGCAAAGCTCTCAAAGGAGCTGAGGGAGAGACCACCTGCTAGGTGGCTGTTTACCTGACGACATTGTCCTTCCGGTTCCGGTACATATGATTGGAACTACGTACAATATTTTCACACGCTACCGGAAATAATCCACGTCACATCGACGCAAATAATAAAATACTAATTTTTAACTCAATCATTATAATAATGAAGATCAAGATTAAGACTAATACTTTTCTTTGCATCAAAATTAATTGTTTTTGTAATCTTCATTTCTTAAATTTCTCTACAAATTTTTTTTTTATTTCGAAAGAAATATCTCTCTCGATATTTGGACTTTAGCAATTTTATATCATTTTTACTAGACTTTTTAAATCATCAAATTATGAATGATACGATAATAAAAAATGAAAAAGTAGCCGTGTATACAGAAGAGATAAAATTAATTTTTAGCGGAAGAACAAATGACATACGCATAAACGTCGAAGGACAAGATGCACCTGCGGTATCTGAGAGAAGGATAACGAGACAAAGACGGAAAAATGCATACTGCATTCGTTGCATGTTCGAGGCTCGTGCGTGTCAACGCGTATGTAACGCAAGGGACGACCGGAAACGCACACGGCCGTACTCGTTGGCTAAAGCTGCAACAAGCAAGCTACGTCCATGAGCGGCAAACGTATATACGCCGCAATTTGAATAATTAACAGACACACGGTGTGTCCACCGCGCATAGCAGATATATCTCTGCGAGGCGAATGCCTTTATTGGCCGACCGACCGAGAAATAAGGATCATTCGCGGTCGATAAAAATAAAGTTTATTACTAAATTACGCCGGGGAAATAGAAACTCTCTGGTCTTTTTGACGATCGACCTCGCAACTCGTAAAAAAAAAAAAGAAAAATTAACGCTTTTTTTTTTTTACTACACAGAGCAGTTTACACAATGCGCGACAATGAGCGAATTTAATTGGATTTGTTACATAAAAACTCGAGTTACGTTCATGGACAATGTATAAAACAGCTCGAGGTTACAAAAATAATATATTGTTGGAAACCTCTAAAAATTATTTTAATTTTATCGGAATTAAAGTTAAAAAAATAAATATATATTTTATTACTGGCAGTAAAGTGCAATTAGCAAAAAAGCTTTCAAAGTATTTAGATTATTTAATATTTTAATGTTAAATTTTAAAATAATAAATAAAACTGTTGTATCAATGTTGCTTAAAATAATACTAATAAAGTCATAAATCTTGGTCGATATTTTTATACATTACGTTACAATTTCGCAATAGAAGTTGAATATTATACAGAATTACACAAGTTACATAGAGCTTCAATTATGTTTATTTATGTGGGAGCCACATAAATTATACTGTTATATTGTTTAATTGCATCAAATTAATGCAAATATAAAATCAACAATGAAGATTAATATTAATGTTTAAGAATATATTAATATTTAAGAATTAATAGAAATTAATTTTTAAGAATTATGAATTCTTTTACTATTGCATTTTCATTAATAAACATACAAAAAAAATAATTAATCCACTTTTATAACTTCCTATGTATGTCAATTTCGGCATCGCATTTGCGAGCAAAAATCATAAGATTCTGCCTCTTAAGGCAACAAATAATCATAAGTACGCATTGAATCGCGTCTGTATATACATATCGAAGTCTTCGAATCTTTCCACGATCGTCGACGAGCGCAGTAGAATTATTCCTCGCGGAATAAGCGTAATGTAATTGACATTCCCACGAAGCGGCCTCGCAGTACGTTCGATTGTAAAATTGATATTAACGGCTAATTAACTTCAAATTGAATAACTAAGTTTTACCTTCATCGTCAATCTGTTGCACTATTATTTGCGGTGGAAATCCTCTCGGTAACGATTGTGACTTTAACTCACCTGCAACAATAAAAAAAAAAAATTATCAGAAACGTTAATTTTACAATAATTAAGAATTGTTTATCGCAAAATCTAAGCCACTCACGAGACAATTACGCAACTATACTTCTAGTGATATTCTTTATTTTAAGATATCAGATTTTCTTCGAAATAAAAATTATTCGTGTAAATCAGAGCAAGATATTGATACGATAAATTATATCGCAGTTTTCGTGTGAATAAAACATACAGATACTAATACTTTTGAATTTCCTTTTAAAAATGAATTCTCTGGCTAATTTGGAGACGATTTTTCCTCAGTGAAAATATCGAAGAATATTATCATTTTTTCAAGCTTTTAATTTTGTTATTACATATCTTTGAAAATAAGTCTTGAATTAAGCTTTTTGTTAAAATAAACTACATCTAAAAAATTAACTAAAAATAGTTGTATTGATCTTTTAACTCCATAAAGTTTAATTTATAAAAAGCTCTTCTTTTTTAATTGTTTTTATTTTTTTTTTTTTCAAAAAATTATTGATGCTTCAACACTTCCATTGAGAAAAAAAATAATCTTCAAATTGGCAGAACATTCTCCCTTAAAAAAATATGGAACACCCTATATAGTAGATACATAATATTAGTAAATCTAGAAAAATATTTATTTTGCCTGATGTGACGTTCATTCGACTTCTCATTATCGAGATTGATTAATTTATTAAATCACATCGACTCAAAGTGACAAATCGCACCCTCCGTATCCAACCGGGCATTAATCAGTGCACTAATATTTACACACTTCTCGACAGTCGGATTATTTCCACTCGTATGGTCGAAAGTCTGATAGGAATGAAACTTCCCTCGAGTTTATATACGCTTCGTAGATGTCCTACGGAAAAATTAATGAAAGCATTTTCATTGAACTCGGCTCGGGTCAAGCGCCGGGTGACGCACGATTGAACGTCCCATTGGCTGAGCCCAATCCGGTCAATTAAACCAATTTCGGTGACCCTTCGGTCTGTCGGCGATTTTCTCGCGCGTCCTTTCGCAAGGCAGGACACACACACATATGTATAAACATTCGTTCGAAGCATGATCGTGAGCAACGATGCAGTCGTGCGAACGTTTGCGTGTACATGCGGAATTACGTGAACCAATTAAGGCCACCTCGCTATCTGTTGATCTGTCGGGTCAATCCCGTGCTCGTTTGCGACACTTCATACAGTTCACAGAAGATCGCGCTAACGAAGAATGCCGTGAAAAACCCACAATTATTCGTCATGTATATTTTTTTTAAATACAACTAATAATTATTTTGCCGATATTCGACGTTTGTAGGTGTGCCTGTTGATATATTTTCCATTGAGCAAATCCTCTTCGTAATTACCCGTATGGCAATTATGTAAATTAATTAAGTGACATACAGAGTCAAATAATGTCACAAATTTTAGTTTCGCGCAGTGACGCACAAATAACGCCAGTCATGCCATTACCGTTTATTTGCACATTATTCTCTCTGTAATTAGATTTATTCCGTGTTTCATTCATGCCGCTTTCACATTTGTCAGTGAGATTAATTTCCTAGGTATAATCGACGATTCATTGTAGGTATTAATTTATAGAAAAGAAATTAATTTATAGAAAAGAATCTCAATGCCACACATTGCGAATGATCAACGGTTAGTTGTTAAAGCTTCGTTAAGAACAACGATATCTCCCACGCGAAATTCAAACCACATTTTCCAACGATTGCGACGATAAATAAGGTCGCTGTTAATTAAATCACCTTTGACTTTTGCTCATTGCGCGTAAACCAGCGATTCATCTTGCGTGAAGTTCCTTTTTATTAGAGCTCTACTAGTGAGTGACTTAACTTAATTTGTAAATTGTTGTGAATTATCTTCTAGTATTAATCTACTTTTCTAAAAATAGAAAAGACCGCTTATTAAATTAAAAAAAAAAAAAAAAATATTTTGTAAACACTTTTTAAGAATCAATGCATACATTAATTTTAAATTAAATTAATAGAAAATAAACCTGTGTATTGAAGGAAATATTTTATTGTGAATTGTAAAAAGATTAATTTCCAATTATAAATTTCAAAATTTAGTGTACGATATTCTTTAATTATATCATAGCATCTGTAATTATATGTAATATAATGGATTATTCCAATAGGAGAAAATATGCGTGTCGAAAAATGTGTCGCCGTATTTTTTATCATTACATTCTAGAATAACTACAATCGTTACAGACCGTTAATTTCATATTTCTGTGCATTTCGCATAATTTTATATTATCTAAAATCTACGTTAAATATCCGTAACATTTCTCATGTTACATAACGATTAGAATACGGTGAGAAAATACAGACGAGAATTCGAAATAAAAAAGATTGAATGAGAAATATTGCCAAATCGTCCGTATCTTACGAAATTTATTACCTCCCTTAAATATTTATTGCGTCATTCTATTCACATTAATACCCTGTGCAAGTCTCCTGAGACCCGGAAGATTATCTATTCGCTTATGAGTTCGTCGCGGCTTTTACATTTTTGTACGAAATCGCCTTTGTCACGAATGAAGTTAATTGCCATAAAGTAAAATTAGATCATAATCCGTAACGACATGATCTTTTTTGCTTCACACGAGATGAAATTAAAAATTAATATTATTAATTTTCATGGCACACTAAATCGAGCTTAATTTTCATGTAAAATAGAATTTACATGAATATGTTCGATAATCTTAAATTTAATGTATACATATATTATAGTATATATTATAGAATATATATATTATAGTACATATATAATATAATTAATATACATATAATAGAAAAATAGTTGTATCGAAAATTAAATGTGTTATCAAGAAAAATATGCATCTTTACCAAGAAAAAAGTAAATTATTTTACTTTATTTAAAATAAAAGTATCGTGTATGTATATTATTGTATATATATATGTGTATATTTTATACACACACATTTATTTAACATTATTCATAACGCAATAAATTTAAATATTAATATTTAGAAATTATATACAGCAAATTAATAACACTAATTTAATCATGATAATTAAAATTATAATAGCAATCAAATTAATTTACATTACTTTGATCTTTACCTGTAACCTACACGCAATATCCAATACAATGTCCGGTTCAGCTCTTTATAATACGTGGTCTGTTAACAAATTGATTCATTTATATCCGACGCTTATTACGTTTACCTTATATGATTAACAATAGGGTTGGCGAACGAGAGGAAAGGTATCAAGGATATCCTCCCACTGTAATTACACACCAGTTGCCTCTTTCTGATTGGGAAACCGGGGCACATTTTTTTCCTCTCGCCTTGTGAATTAAGTTTGTTCGAGTTTCTTGATCATTGTTTCGCGATTTCGACTGCACTTCGAACGTTCTCGCCGCCTCACTGTTTTGCGTAATATACGGTGAAAGCCGCATTCAGTGCGCGCCTCTGCCAATTTCCACGCGCGCTCGGTCTACTTCCGCCGTCCTAATCTGCGGCGAAATCTTCAAGAAATCTCGCATGCTTAGCAAGTCTAAGGATCTGCAAACGGCGACAGAAACAATTGTAACAGTAAACAATGTGTATTTCGCAGATTGCGCCCCACGTTTTCAATTGTGCTTCATATATGTATTTCGCAGAACAATTCAACACTTTTCGCTTTCACGAAAAAAACTTCGAGTTCTATGTAAATAGAAAAGATTATCAAATAATTGGCTTGGCGTTACAGATAAAAAAAAATTGCAATGTTATAATATATGTAATATATGTACATCATATACATACATATACGAATTATATTATAATATATATTATATAATATTAATTAATCGATAATTTAATTTTCCTCTATTATAACACACAATATTTCATTTTCTTGTTTGATTTTGCATTTTAACGAATTGTTTCATTCTATTATTTTCATTGTTCTTATTTTAATCAATTGTTTCATTCTATTATTCTGATGTGCATACATGTTCTACAAGCTTCAACTTTGTTTCTCGTTGTTAATTCAAATTTTATAAATCAATAATCGATCGAGAGTAATTTTAGATTTTATATAGCGTTACGCACAGAATAAATAAGCGAGCGTGATCAACATTTCCGATTTTTTTTCCAAATTTTCAATTTCGCGAATGACCCGCGAATATGGGTCATAGTTTTCATAGAAAAATTCTCCTTGCTCCAAACTCGAAATTCCGGTCGTTTCGCGATCATAGATCGTCCTATATTGCAGCCTTCATTGCAGCAGTTTCTGTCTTCGACCGACGAAATGCGTAAAAATATCGCTGGCTCGATTCCAGACGGTTGATCTGATCCGCGTAAACACCAGGAAAATCATTCCACCATCCTTCGACGTGATCGAGATGAGAAACTTTTTTTTAGACAGATGTATGTAAAATCGTAAATAAAAAAAATAAAATCTAATTCGAGTGCGATACTCAAGTTAATAAAATACCCTAATAATTAAAATTCTCTAATTAAAATTAATCATTATAAAAGTAAAAACGCTCAAAAATTAAAATATACTAACATATAATTTTTTTTATTTACATAATTACGCGCGCGCTCAAACCTCATGTAAATATATTCGGCAAAGTGGCATTTATAAAAATACGTTTACGCCGAGGGAAAACTTACACTCCACGAAAAGATGACTATTATCATGCTCGCGCAACGATGACAACTTCGGATCCAAGGTATGTCTGTGTTGAGATCCTCTTCTCGGCAACGTGGAGACTCGTCGTAATAACGGCGCTGCATATGGGTATTATGTAATATTTGCGTTGACAAATGCAAACTGATAAGAATATAAAAAGAGAAAAATATACAAAAAAAAAGTGGGCATAAAGAAGCATTGATTCGTCCAAGCTATACAGTATCAAGCATAAGCAGATACGAAAGAACTTGTTATTTATGTGAGACTTAATTGTATGTGTATTTGTATTTTTATAAAATATTATTTGTATTTATATAAAATATTAAAATAAAAATAAAAAGATTGATAATTAAAAGGATAAAATTGTTCTAAAAAAGAATATATTGCGTATTATTTTTTGAAGCAAATGGAGTTTGCAAAAATAATAACTAAATTTAATTTATATGATAAGTAATAAATCTGTTAGATTATTGATCGATATAAAAAAGCTTTATCTAGTGTTTCAATAATAGCTGTGCATTTGACAGAATAGAATTTATAGAATTGTAAGTCGTTAATAAGACAGAAAGAAGCTTTCAAGCACAGTTGAGGAACGCAAGTATCGATCAATTGAGAGCCACTGTCGCAATCAGAGGGCCAGATAAGACCGACGACAAAATACGGAAACGTTTCCGTAACTCTATCGCTTCGCACACATATCGGTACTGCGAACGGGATGTGCATCGACGTACGTTGAAACGGATATTTAATACAGACATGTGCGCGTACATGCTGGTCCATTCATCTCCGTCGGAGAATAGTGACTGCGCGTAATCTACTGAAATTGTCATACACGCGCACACACACACACACACACACACACACACACACACACACACACATGCACCCATACCCGCATATATGCATCGCGCTATGCACACATTTGATGAATTATGGATAGACTTGTTTTCGTAACCTACTTTTTTCAGAGTTGATGAAGGTGAATTTTGGCGCATCGTTGCAGTATTTTTCCGGGGGATTCTGCTCCATATTTGTTTTAAATTATCATATGTTGTTACTTCAGCGATTGCATATCTAATATTATATTTATCTGGCGTTATCTTCTTCAATTTATTTCTTTCAGCTTTTTCCTCTCTTTCTTTTCCTCGAAAATGGAATTAATACGTACAAAATTGTACGTATTAATAAATTATTCTTTAAAAATAGTAAATATTCTACTTGAAGCAAAATCATATTTCTCTCATATTATCTTAACAATAATTCCAATAATATCTGAAAAATGATACATTTCTTACACACACATATGTACCATAGATTTTATATCTTGAGAATATTTCGAAATAATTTTTCGTATACAAATACAAGTTATAGAACAAGTCAATTCCTATTACATCATTAATTCGCGTGCAGGTAGTCCGACTGCATATTGATACATTGTGACATAAGTACTGGTTTTAGGTACATTGTCACCGACTGGATTGCAACGTGTCGACTGTCATCGGAAGAACGGTGTTCCATTAACAGACAGACAAGAGAAAGCGCGGTCAATTTCCAAATCACAATTACACACGTTTACGTCAGCAAACGCGCAATGAATTTGCTTTTAGAACTCAATAATGTCTACGATTTATTTCAGCGTATTTTTGCTTCTAGTTGGATTGGCAATTTCGTGACGCGTTGTGACGAGTCTCATTCAAGAGTGACTGTGAAAGAATTAGTTTGCGATGCAGCACTTCTACAGTGCAATATAAGCAGAAATTCTGTCGAATACATTTTTAATTAATAAACAATTTTTAAATAATTAAAGTTTTATAATCGTTAATATATATCGCTTATATATTTTTAAATTATAATTAGCTTTTTCTACAAAAAAAACAAACACAAGCAAAAATATAAAATTTGTCTTGCAAAATAAAATTAGGAATCTAAATAATTAATTCAATTAATTAATTAAATTTAAGAATAATTAAATAAATAAATAAATATATTCAATAAATAATAATTCAAAAAATAAATGTCTTTCAATTTCTTGAATATATTTCCCTATAGTTAATAGCGAGACATTCAAATCGCGAAAGACAGGCAACAAGGCGCGGCTTGCAATGAGGAAAGACCATCGACTCACTAACCACGCTGCATTTCCGGCGTGGAATAAGCGGACGCACCTCTCCTCGCCGTACAAGGAGATTGACTCATACGACAACGTAGGAGGAGCTAGATGGATCTAGCCCACTATTTAATATGATGATTCCGCGATGGGAAACTGAGTTCCCAACTAATTTCTCATCTGACTACTATGTTATCAATAATTAAATTTATGTTATATAATTTTAAAAATATATTTCAACGTCAAAACGATGCAACCCCTCTCCTACGCAATTAAAAAAAAAAAAATAATACGTTTATTATATACAATTTTCTGTGTGTGTGTGTGTGTGTAAATACTGTAATATATAACAAGAACTTTAATAAAATTATATTTCAAATTTAGTATTAATTATTTAATAAAAGAAGAAATTCCAATTTGATACGGAAAAAAATTATCAATATTAGTTTATGAATATTAGTTGCATTACGATTTTACTTTTGTATTTGGCTTGTCATCGAGATCGTATTATTAACTTATTATACTCTGTATTCAAGAATTTGCCAAGTGGAACGTATCTGATGAGTCGAGCATAAGTATTTACATCGTATAATTATAATGCTGCTTTTACGAGCTGTCGCAAAAAACGCGAGAGTAAAAGTACAATTGTCTCGATTTTTAAAGCGGTGTATAATTATATATGTACCGCACTCTAATTGCGTGTCAGTTCCGAGGAAAAGAAAGTATTTTGTTCTGCGAGTCATAAAACATTATAGCGAATACGCGCCCGATTTAATTTAATAACAAAAACAAAATTGACTCAGCGAATTGTTAAATAAATTCAAATTTTTTATTACTCCGAATAAAAAAAAATATATATATATAATAAATAAATGATAAATATATATATATATATATATTATTTATTATATTTATTTCCCGATTACAATTATTTCAAACACACATACACACAAATATATATATTTGTAAGATTATGTTAATGATAAATTAATGTACACTTAAGTTAATTTAAATAATTTGTGTAGATAGTATGAAATAAACTAGTAAAATCATAAACTATCAAAAATTAATATTTTAATAATGCATTGAATGCATTAACAGTATTTACAGTCAGGTATTTTACAGGCAAGTCTTTTCGCGAAAATTCTGCAACAACTATCATCTCCTTTTACATAAAATCTAATACCAAAAGGTAGGTTGGTATTGTCTGTAGGAAATTCGAAGAAACACGTAAGCAGATACTCCTGTCGTCCTTTGCTCATTTTCTCGCCCTTTGGCGTTTGCACACCCATCCCGTCTCGAGATTCCATCTCTCGGAGCAGGAGAAGGAGGTTGCAGATGCGTGATATTGCAAAAGATGCGGAGGAGGAAATAGGTAGGCATCTCACGACAGCGAGAAGAACGCGAAGGACGAGGTGGCGGAAGAGGAAAGAACCCTCGAGACGAAACAAAGCTACCATTACTCTCATTCCCCAGCTGACGGTATGCGCCTCGTAAAGCTTCTAATTATTAATGTATCTAATGTATAATGGTAGAATACGATCTCACAGCGCGAAAGAAGGCAATCGGAACGCGTGGTCGGATGATGATTATTGTTATACCCTTTGTTGCGTGCTCGTTTTGCGTGCTGCTCCTGTTTTGAAATTTATCCGGAGCTTGTTACCGTTGCGTTAAATTCTTGCAATGTGAATCAGTTTAAAGCCTTTCAAATCTCTTTCATTGTACTCGATTCGGTAAAATAAAGAATCTCTATTTGAAATATATACAGCGGTAAATTTCACTTAATTTAAAATCTTAAATATATATATATATATATATATGCACATATATATTTGTAAATAAATATATATACATAAAATGTATACAATATATAAACATGTACTTCAATATTTGTCTTTAAAAATACTTTATTTCAATTGAAATTACTCAAAATAAAAATAAATAAAATTTTGTACTTTTCAAGACTTGTCACATTACAAGACTTGTTATTAATTTGATGCAAATTCTGAATAAAGATATATGGAAAAAAATCTTTAATTAAGTTAATCAGAAAATCCAGGTTACAATACCGTTACATAGAAATTATTAAATTACGTTATAAAATTGGCAATTAGCCATAAATTAACGATCACGGAGAAAATTCATCGTGCATAAAATCCTCTGATACCTACCACACAAAGGCCTTTATAAATCAGATGTGATGCAAAAGATAAATGTAATAAATTTAGCATCTATCGTGTCTCCCTCCCCTCCCCCCATCCCGCATAGAATGAAATCATGCATTAAATCGATCGCGAGAGAAAATATATCTCTCTCAAACAACGAAACGACGATAGTCGCAATTAGAGGAGATGGTTTATACCGCATGAAACCAAAGTACGAGAGCGCGGAGTCGTCTTACATCATTACACATTCGCTTGCGTTACCAGGTTGCGTACAAAGCGCGCATACGCGCCTCTCGAATTGCCTCCTCTCCTTTACACCACGTCAACCTTATCCCGAACAATCCGAAGCAACCTGATGCGCGATAATGGCGATTAACTATTTATTAAAAAAAAAAAAAAAAAAAATTCACGGAACTCGGAATTTCTCGTCAAAAGGAGACGGCGTCGTTCTATGCCACTCCCTCTTGCGAATTATTATATCATTTGAGATATTATTAACCGCGTTAATCCTCAAGGCGGTAGTTCTGACACTCGTCTTCATTTCGTACTTCGGATAAAAAAGAAAGAGGCTGAAATGGACCATTCGATGCGCGCGCGGTTTCATATTTAGAACGATCTGCATAACCGCACCTCCTTGCTGCGATTTCGTTCCGCCAATTAATCCGTGTAACCGTTTCCTTCGCGCTGCGTTATTAATGACCGCGGAATGTCGGTACATGGAAATTATATACATGTTCGTATTCTTTATATAAGTCTCGACAAATGGACCTTTTCGAACAAACAGCGCAATCTATCGTTTATCTTGTTTTAAAAGGCAACATTCTTTCCCATTATTTTATTGTAGTTTCTTTTTCATAGCTCGAAAGATCTTAAAAAATAATTATATTCACTTTAAGTTCGTTCGCCAGGCTCCAGGGTAACATGAATTTGATAAAAAGAATTTGACAGACACCAAATTCCACGAAGGTTTATGCATTCTGGTTGATTGATTCAGAAGAAACAGAATAAAAGGACTCGCAACAACTCTATGACATCTGCGAACCACATTAACACTTCTGGCATCACATTGCGTTTAAGAATTTGAAAGTCTGTATGATTGTAAGTTTCAATTAATTTGTAATGGCTGAAGAGACAAAAGTTATTGTCGAAATGTTCCATTTTTTCTTTTAATTTTATTTTATGACGACTTTTGACGAATTGATGTATTATAATAATAAACCGAAACAACACCTATAGCTTGTTCGCCTATTACTTAATTACTCAAATTTTTAATTATATTCAATTCAATTAATTAATCGTATATTTTTTCTAGATATGAATTATAACTATTATCGTTTTATATGTAACGATTTTTCAACATTATGTGACTCGAATTTCTATTTTATGGAGATGTGATAATTTTTTTAAATATACATATTGTAACCTGAGATATATAAAAATATACATACATATACTTACTTATCTGATCATATTTCAAATTATAAAAATATCAAAAATGGAATATTCATATAACATTTTTATTTATAATTTTAATTAAATCGGATCCCACGTAATACATTCGTATTTAATTAACTTCATTACGTGCATCACCTTCTTTTGCGCAACAGGCGAGTCCGATCTAACAATTTACAATGTATCCTCATTACTTTATCATAACGGTTTTTTCTTTTTTTATTGTGAAAGTGGAATCACAAAAATGCAATTTCACCGCGTGTGAAGAATCGAGTCCTGCTGGATAGCCAGTTTCATGTCGGAATCATAGCGGACAGCGATTTTTAATTAAATGTGCGGACGTTTCAATTAAAATCGTCGAGCGGAGAGGCAACACGCAGTCGGGTCTCTTTTCTTCCTCTTTATATTCGTCCATTCGTCCATTCGTCCCTTCCCCATTTACAGGGATGATAAAAACAGGACGATTCGAATTTTAAATCCGCTTTAAAGAAGTGTCGTAAATAATTCATGTCTTACTTACAGATTGCGAAAGAGCTCGAAGGGGATTTGGCGGCATTAGCAGTGATTCCGGATAAAAAGAGGCGATAACGGATGTCAATCCAATCGATGAAATACAATTACGCGCTTACGTATTCGCACCACTGGCTTCACTTCTTTATTTGTATTTTTATTTTCAGTTACTTCATATCTGCAATATATTACGCTGTTTTTCCATTTCTTTGGCTTCTCTCTCTTTCTTTTGTTTATTTTTCCGAGACATTTACAGCTTTTGTGAAAAGACAATAACGCATTTTCCCCTAATTTTGCTCTGACTTCGATTTTGTACCAGCTTTAACGAATTATCGAATTTCTAATAAGAATTTATTTTACATTATAATTGTGTTATTTTTTTTTACTTTCTTATTTTCCATTTCACGAGCTGTTGCTTCGAGTCATATTTTTCCTTCGCTATATACGCTTTCGTTCGATGTTTTAGCAGATGCTGCCAGTCCCGACTTCTCTACCGATCGCGGAGTCTCGAATGCGAAAGGCGTCAGGTTGATGTAACGTCGAGGGATGAAAAATGAAAATTTTACAGGAAAGAAAAAAAGGTGCGTAGTATCCGATTGATTCCGTCGCCCAATAAAAAAACATGAAATTCCTTTAACTCGAATCTAAAATTTCGCAACATAAAGCAAAGAAAAGGAAATAAAACAAAGCTTATATAAAAAAAATCTAAACGTGAAATGTGTTTAGCAATTTGTGCGATGAAAATATGAGATAAAAAATCAGATATGACGAGAAAAAAAAGAAAAGTTTTTTCTAATATATTGGAGAGGAGCGTTTTTACAAATATTTATTACAATTTGTGCGGATGATGAATAATATATCTTACGCGATAACGCGGTCGCGGTAAATCTGGACAATGCGACATGATTTTACGGACAATGTAACGTCACGTGAAGCATGCAGTACACACATTCTCGGTATTTAATGACGTGAGGCAAACGTGAAGTTGTGGTTTTCATTTCCGCAAAAAGACCCTGAGCTTCTCCCGACGTCCGCATAACTCGTATAGCGACATTGCTATTATTGAAACAATGTGCGAGAAGTGTGTTAATCATGAATAATATTAACAAAGCGGTTAAAGCTAGCGAAGAATTTATATCCCAAAGCAAAATAAAGAAACCAAGAGTTTGTTTAAAAAAAAAAAAAAAACCTTTGTATTTAAAATAATAATAATGCTGATATTTTATCTTTCAATACATCCATTTAATCTAGTTCTTATATAATTATATATCTAATTTTTCATTTTATATTTAGAATATTAATATCAACTTCTTCCTCTATACAATTACAATCGGAAATTGCAGTATCTTATCTACATCTTGGTAAAATATGAGAAAGACAAAGAGAGAGAGAGAGAGAGGAAAATTCGACCTTCAGTGCTCATTTGCGCAAATGGTTAATAATTTGATATTAAGAGAGAAGAGTACTCGAGTTCCATAAATAATCTAATAAATTTTTAGCTGTGTAAATTAGGACGATGCAATTAAATATCTGTCCATTTAAATGGCGCTCATTAAAATGATTAAGAAAGGTTTTTTTTTTCTAAAGAAACAAATTGCACGATTTCCTTTGACTTACAAACGTTGCCCGAAGTAGGACTATCATCTTTGGGGCTTAAATCCAAATGATTCTTCTTTTTTCGTCGCATAATAGAGTTCCACACCTTCTTACGACTCATCCTCACGTCACGATGACAATCACGCAATCGAGATGATAGTCGCGCTCAACGCGGAACGTCTTCGTTCCGTTTACGACCACACTCTCGTACGGTACACAGGAGTAATGGTCCAACAAGCGGGTCACCCGACCTCTTTTCCCTCAATTAAACACGCCTCTTATCCACGCGTCATCGTCAAACAGCAAACAACGCGACCACTCCCTCTGGATATACCGGAATCATCGGCCAATCTCAATAAATTTGCGATGATATTTTCATGCTTTTTACTCACGCGGTCGAGTGCTAAAAATATATGCCAGCACTTAAAGCACGCACGTTTTTCTCTCGGATGAAATATCTATACGAGAGACTATAAACGTGACAAGATGCAAAACTGATCCACACCACACCATCTGACTTTTCTCAACACAAATGTTTTTCTTGGCACTCGCTCTTCTGAAAATTGTTCTCGCTAGACGAGACTCATTCAGTCAACAGTCTTTCGATGAATGAGAGGAGAGAGATCGCGACGCGAGTTGGGTGAACAATGCAAAAGGAAAGAAGTCGCCCGTTTGGGATGCGTGTACCACAACGACTGCCACGAAGCCGCTCGCTTGGCTCGGTCGCTGAAAAGCAATGACCTAGCACACTTCACCGACTTTTATCCGCGATGCGCTCTCGCAACGTCCGTCCGACGAACGGCGTGAACGCACTTATATCGGTGCCGGGTCGGAGGAGCGGACGACGACGAGTACGACGACGAGCCGGCGTTTTATCGCATCCGGCGCCGAGGACTCTTTCGATGAGGAGGATTCCGACGGGCATTAGCCGCCGCACCAATCCGCTTGTTTGAAATCAGCGGCAGTACAAGGAGGGGCAATGTGCGACGACGAAGAATAGAGCCAAGTCAAGGGTCGAGATTAAGAAGACGATTATATTATCACTCACTTATCCATGACAATTCCATACTATTCTGTTATACGCGAAAGAGAAAAAAATTTGAAAGGTCCTCCTGAACACAATTTGATCTCAATTATTGGATTGATCAAAAAGTTTTCCTATTCGTTTATATATATTTTTTTTTTTTTTTTTTTATTTCATGAAAATATCTCATACATGAAAAAAAAAAGAATGAAAAGTTTTACAAAAAAAAGCAATTCGATATTATTTATCGTAAATGAAAAAAATTTAGAGAGTTCTTCCAAAAGTGGAGCTTTATTAATTAACGTAATGGAATGTACGGCGGAAATATATTGTACATTCTAAGAGCAAATATAAATTTCTATTCTATTTCAGCATAAAATTCGAAACGCGGTGAGATTTAAAAAAAAAAAAAAAAAACTTTCGCTTCGGATTTATAGAATTTCGAGTATAAAGTTATAGTTTATATAATTGTTTATTTAATTGAAATCACGTCGTATAAAAATATAAAATGTACGACTTACGACACGCAACTAATGAGAGAACCGACGATAATTAATATTTATTAATTTCGAATTTGTCGCAAAAGAATTAATATTTCCTGTGTACATTTTCTCTTATAAAAATGCAATTAAATACGATGATAAGCAATTAAATGATGCAAATTGGTCGATGGAAACTTTCGCGACGTTATATACGATGTAAAACAAAACAAAGAAACTTCCGGATGCCGTTCAATTTGTCTCGACAATAAAGTCACGCGCAATCGTTGACGACGCGAAGACACCACGCAAACCATCCAAGGTAGACTGCCTGTCCCTGCCTGGATCTTTGGTTTGTAATCGCCGGAGGATGTGCGGTTGTCGGTGACGATAAGTATTGGGTCATCACGGAAACTGCGTCTTTTCGAAATCAACGAATGGATTAATGCGTCGTTAAATAGTCGTGACAAATCTACAAAAAACTTTTCTTTTTTTTGTTAATTGAACAATCAGCAAAATAATAACAATATTTCGTAATAAAATGTCACGATACTGTGTATATGTGTGTGTGTGTGTGTGTGTGCGCGAGACATTTAATATATGAAAATTTTTAATATAATATTGAATATTCTTTGTCCAACAACATAAGTCTAGAACTGAAAAAATGATTTTTAACCACTTAATATTTAAGTAAATTTCCAAGTATTTGTTTAATAAACTCTAAAAACAAAATACCTTCTTTGTATTTTTCTTATAAAAAAAAAATTTGAGAAAAAATATTTTTGTTCCTAAAATTTTGTAAATTGCTTAATCTTAATCCAACATTCATAAAAACCAATTTTTGTCTGACCTATCTGTACAAGCATTCGTACATAAAAATATTCCAATTTTAATGAATATTTATGAAAATGAGTCAAGCATTTACTCCGAGGATGAGTAACTCGGAAGAATAATTCTATATATAGTTACGAAATAACGCGAAAGAAAACAACACAGTGACGAAGAATTCTCAATTTTTTTCTCTCCTTAAATCGAAGCGATTGCAAACAAGATAACGCGATGTTCGCAAAATCACACGTGGAAATTGTTAGCCTTTTCCCATACACGTCGACGTGCAATTAACCACTTCCACTATGAGCGCAAAATAATCCTCGCAAGACAATAGAGCGAGATTAGGGTCGCAAGCGTAAACTAGTGCAAACAACAATGCGATCTTAATTCTGCGCTGCATCTAAAGTATTATACGCAAAAAGTATTTTGCATTCGTTAACAAGCATGCGTTTCCACCAGAATGAATTTGTCAACGTGCGTGATCCTAATTATATAAATTATTTATAGCTTCGCACATTGAAAGACAACGCGATGACTTCCTGCTTTCTTTGTCTCATTGTCAGTGAGATACAAAATTCAATTTTGGAGTTTATAAAATCTGGATTTAGAATATTAATTAATTACAATACTTTTGCAATATCTAAATTATTTATTATTATTTATATTTAAATTATTATTTATTATTATTTAGACATTTAAATTATGTATTATTCTTATTTATATTTATATTTGAATTATATTCAAATTATTATTATTGATATAATTTTAAATTTCTACCTTTATTATGTTTATTATTATTATTTATATTTAAATTGTTTATTAATTATCTACATTATTTTAAATTACTCATAATATTTTAAGAAAAATTTCAATCTTGAATTTACAGGAATAAATTCGTTGGACACACGCGTAATCTATTGATCCTTCAAAAGCAGATATTTGACATAAAAATACATTAAGCCAAACAGAATTTCTAGTCATTATTTTTTACACTCGACCAAGAATATTCAAGCTATCACATCTATTATTGGTTACCGCAATGATCCTTTTGTCTCGACGATACAAATTATTATACTTCAGAGAAGCGGCTTCTCTGTCGTATTTGTTCTCGTTGGCGTCGCGATCGGAATCGCGATCGGATATGTCACGTTCAGTACACTTCGTGCATGCGAATCGCGAGTTTAACTCACGAGAAGACACTTTAATGGCAGCTCCACGGCAAGTAACGGTTCACGCTCGTCAGACACGAGCGTGATTTTTCTCGAGGATATCATGAATCGCGTGGAAACGATCGTCTATCTTCCATCGTCTTTACTGTCAAGTTCGCGAGACACGAGATAAGCCACATCATAAGATGTTCGATTCTATAATTAATCGAGATATGTACGTGTGTTTAAATCATGTCGGAAATCACAATCATAGAATAAGTTCAGCGAATTGAATAATTGATCTTACAGAAAGGAGAAAAACTTTTATAAAAATTGAAAAATTTAATATATTTAATATCGAATGTTTATTTTTAAATTAGTATAAATCTTAAAAATTTATAAAATTAAATTTAGATTATTTTTTATTTCGCAAGAAAATAGATTTTAGATCAGTATTGCATTGATCTCCTTAAATGCCTTTTGTCCAAAAATATATTTTATTTGATTTTATTATGTACGCGTTATCTATAAAATATATAGAAAGCTAAAATAAAATAAAAATTGCAGAGACAATAAAGTTTGTTTTTTCAAAGTAAAATGTATACGAGTGATCTATAATTTAATGTCATTAAAACATGCTTAAAATTCAAAACATAAATAGAATAAACGTAAAACGTAAAACTTCTTAAAAATCAATGTTTAATTATAAAATTATATAAAAAGAATAAAAATCTGAAATATACCTAAAATAAATATACATTGTTGTGTATCTATATACGCATACACATGTTTTATCTTTTCCCACAAAAGACTTTCTCACAGAAATACATCACGTATCACAACTTTAAAGATTTATAGATATCACCTACTAAACAAATATACTCCAACCATTCTCATTCTAATCATTCCCTTGATCCTTCGCGATTAGCATTCGTCTCTTTCATGTTTGCTCCCTATTTAATCCTCCGCGATGCTGTCGCGTGTACCGAACGTGACAGCAACGGTAATGTCGGGATCGCGTTCTCTAGGTGTCGTGAGCGCGTATATTTACGTGGGTGGAAACGCACGAGCATTCATGCGTGCACGAACGCGCCCAAGACCCACATGGTGACAGGAGGGGACACCGACCGTGTGACATCGTGCATGGTTCAGACTACCAGGATGGTTCTTCCGGCGAGGGCATTTCCGGTGCTTCAGACAATACTACGGCGATGATGATCGCGACGGGAGAAGGCTTTCAACGAGCGGCTCTCAACTCTCGACCAAACTAAGGCTTCGCTTTCTATACTTCCGCGATCACACAATGCTCGCGGAGAATAAATTGTCGTTATAAAATCGTTTAATTTAAGTGTTTATTTTTTTAGTGGAAAATATGAATTTTATATAATGCACAAACTGACAAAAGACGTGCATGCTAATAAAAAGGCTTGCCGGGATGCAAATTTGCATTAAAATATTACAATTGATATTTAATTACACACATTTAATATTTCGATATTTTTACTATTACATCCAAACATGTAATTTAATAAAACGTATCTTTTGTGTGTGAATAAGTTTTTTTTTTAAACTGCATTTATTTATAAAGAAAACTTTGCCTTGATTTGCATACTATTTTCTTCCAAATTAGATATTTTTGCTTCTTTAAAAATTCTCAGGTTTTTGCATCGCAAACAACGTGTGCACGTGATAAAGATATCGAAGGCCATCGAGTGTATATTAAAATCTACGTTGTCGGCATCGTTATATCCTTGCATCGTCATTGTGCATTCGTGCGAACTCGTTTTTCCATGCAAGCATACCATGTTGCAAAAGAAAAAGGATAATGTACGAGATTGTGAAAAAATCGTTTAAAAAAAAATCGAATAAACAAATCAAATTAATACAGACGGTATAAAATAGGATACTTTTCTTACACAATATTCAACCGTAACGAAAATTTAATATTATCCCTAAAACAATATTTTTCTAATCATTCCTGCTAAAAGAGCGTCGTTCTATGTCATGACAATATTTTCTAGATCATGCAACTCTCACGCGCAATAACCGAGAAGAATGTTCAACGGCTTTAGAAAGATGGTACAAAGAAAAAACAGAATTTTTTAGCTCAGAAATCATGCCGAAATTAGGTCACAGCTATATCTATTCGCGAGAAACACTCAAGCATTTTTCTTTCTTGCTGCTCTTAATAAAGTTTCATTGTGCAGATATTTCATGATTCACAAAATTCACAAAGATTCCACCCTTAAGATTTAAGATATTCGAACTTCTTGTTATCTTTCAAATTCTGTCAAGATTTTTTTCATTTTTTGACAATATAATGCCAAAAAATCAAGATGATTTTTTTCCTCTATGATACACGCATACACGCGTGCGCATACTCAAAATATACCAAATTATTGAAATTAAAAAAAAATTTGGTTAAAAAAATGTAAATCTTGTAACGAATAATTTTTCTTGTTGAGCTTTTAAATACTAGAACTAGATCTTTGAAATTTAATAGATAATTCTAAGAATTTTTAAAATTTAATGTATTATATAATATATAATAAATTATATTAGGATGATATATTAAATTTATATTAAATTTTAAAGATTTTATTAGAATTATATTAGAGTAGATATATATATATATATATATATATATATATATATTATATATATATATATATATATATATCATCTTTATATTGTCACACATAATTTTATAAATCTTTATTAGTTAACAAATTGCTTACTATTTCCGCCATCTAGAAGCTATGAGACAAACTAAAATACCTATAGCTGATCACAGAAAATGCACTTCTTCACAGATGATACTAAATATATCGGTAAAGTAGAAAACAACCAAGAGATAGACTCAAGCTAGATATACAATCGACGGAAATGAACATTAATAATTTTTATTAAAATTAATGTAAGACAAAGCAACGCGCGTAGATGTAAAATACTTTATAAAAAAATTACATTTTATTCTCTAACAATAGAAATCAATAAAATAGCAGATTGTTACAGGAAACTGTTTTATCTACTTGCATCAAGAAGAAGACAGAAAGAAAAATGCCTACTTTATTAAAAAGTTATAAAAAATTAATTTTTTATATATCTACTGTGAAAGTGCAATTATAATTACAATTAAAATTTGTATAACTTGCTATTATGGTAAGTAAAACATGAAATTATCTAGAATTATCTGACAACTCAATCTCAAGATTTCATCCATAGATATATCCCTTTTCTTCTAAATACAACCTCCTAAATTAATACTAATAATTTTAAAATAAAAAACTAAGCTTGTTTTTCATAACGTTTAAAACTCGCAACTTTATTACGCTGTGTGCGAGAAACGTTCCGTTTCATTTCCCGCGTAATAGCGGTTTTATCCCCACGTCGCCCTTTCGCGTTGCTGCAAAAACGAAGTGAATCGACTCCCGGGAGGGAAATGGGGAAAAGTGCACTTGATTCCTTTTGAACAATGTCGACTCGTTAAGGACGCACTGTCGAGCGGTGTCTGTCAGTCGCAGCGATGCCACCAACAATTTCAACAAAGCGCAATTAATACCGATTCTTTCGCTATTATACCAAAGACAAAATGTTAACTGATGTTAAACACCTAATGCGATTCCGCTGATACAAAGCGAAATGGTTCTGCTCGCGATGTTACGGTGAAAACATACCAGCTCGTAATATGAGATAAATTCAAAGACTAACAATCCATTGTAATTAAAATTAACAAAATTATCTCTTGTTTTCCAAATTGTTATTCACGTGTAATTATTCGTGTTTGTCATGTGTAACTGCAACATTCGTCGTGTTTTATCAAAGTTTAATACATTGTATTTATAGCATCTTTGTTGGATAATGAAAAAAAAACTTGTTTATTTAATTTAAATCGATAATCACACTTCTAACTTTTAATTAGATAATTAAATTAAAGATAGAGGTTTTCAATAAATACATATACATAATTGTCTATAATATCTATACTTATCTCTATAATATTAGATACGTTCAACTCAAACGTAAACTCACGTCGTTATTCCCTAAAATTCTCAGCCTCTTTCATTTAAACCTAATATTCGTACCTAATAATAATTTAAATCTGCATTTAAAGATAAAAGTTTTATTAAAAATAAAAAATAGTAGAGCAAAAGATAATTATATCAAGTTTACTATCAAAACGCTTTATTCTTCAATTACAGATTTGATATAAATCTTTGAGAAAATATTCTGATTGTGAGAGATATATTTAAATATAAAATGTTGAGATAAGTGTATGATACATAATGATAATTATATAAAATCACGCTCTTTTCAAAGTTTATTAGCAAAATTAGAAAATTTATTATCATTCTGTGTTATTTTTCTTTCTTCAAAGAAAGATAAATGCTAGAAATTTATCAGAGGAAAATCGACGTCAAATTGTATATTGCAGATATCTCAGAAACTGCTACCACCGTAAAATGTGATTTCGATCGGATAGCAAAAAAAGATGAGAAATATATCAAAGCGGTATGTCAGCTCGCATGAAAATGAAACCATTGCGAGACATTTGGTCATCTTATGATTAATACTGTACTTACCTATTGGAGAAGCGGTGTTGGCCTCCCGGAGACTGACAGTTTCCGGCTCGATGGCCGCCTCGTCCTCTTCGATTAGCGGCGGCGGTGGTGCCAACGGTCGCGTCTCGTATCCCCAATGCTGCCGAAAAGCACGTGCTCCGCCGTCCAAACGGACGCGTGGCAGCTCAACGAACATTGCGTCGCCCAACTGAAAGTAAGAGGCCGTCCGCCAGCGTTAAATTGGAATCATCGTGAGAAAGGAGCATTTTGAAGAATAACAACCGTACGAAAGACTTGATTCGAGAATACATCGTTTTGTTTAATGAGAACAAAAAGATTCATTCTGATAAAAGAAGTGCGTGAAACTTAGCTAAATATTGTGTCGAGGATTTAAGGACGATTGTATTAATTGCGAATTTTAAGATTAAAACAAGATATCATTATTTCAGCTGATTATAAAATGATGCAATAAGTGCGTGATATAATAAAGTAAAACACAAGATTGATGTGAAATTAGGTAATTGTTGATTCTGTTGATTATGCAAATAAATTGATACGACTACTTAATGACGGCGACTTAAATGAATTTAACTTCTCCTAATTCGTTTGCTTCTAAAATATTAATTTATATGTGATGAAACAAATTTGATGTGTATGTTTTTATGTAGGATGAGCTAAATTGATTGTAACACCTCTCTGTGAAGTTTAAATCTCACTTTTAAAATATAATTTGTACACTCGCGCGAAAAAATAAAACAGAAATAAAAAAAATGTTCTGATAACTTTTCAGAGGATAGGAGTTTCTCAAGGATTAAAACTTTCTTCAGAAATTATCATGGAATAAAACTTTTCTTCAGAAATTTGATATTTTGTTAAAAGTTTTCTGAATAGAATTTAAAGACTTTTATCGAAAAAAGTGATAACCAATCTTGATTGAATAAAAAAAGTTATCAATTTTCACGTAAATAAAATAAAATAAAATAAAATATAAATTTATTACTTTAGATTTTTATATTTTACATTTAATCACACACACACACCAAAACTTTTTTAAACGAATTAACATATTAAAAATTTTTTAGACTTTTAGAAACTTTACGGAAGTAAAGTAAGAAATTCTGAATAAATCGCCAACTTTACTGAAGTGATTGTAATGCCAATGGAACGAGCTGTACCGCATAAACATCTGGAGCTACTTGCACAAACCAGTTCTTTAAAGAGCAATGAAAACGGTACGGTCGGAAATTCATTAAATCTTCTTAATTGAAGGCACCTGTATTCACCGATAATCATCTCGTCGAAACGAGCAATAATATATTAAACAAACGTTCTTTCTTGTTACGTGTTTAGAAAAAAAAGTTCTCACTTTAACTGCGTTTGTATATTATATCACTCACTCTATTTTAATATAAGTGTTATACTTTTTGTGTAGCACACTGAACTAAAACTAAACGTCGTAAAAAATTTTATGGTAGGAAGAAAAGCTTTAAAAATATCAGTAAGCAAAGATAAAAAGATATGTATTCAAATTTTCGTTTAAATTCTTCAATCAAATATATCTTTTTCGAAATTCTTAAACCTTTTTTTATTTTCTTTTTAAATTCAAATTTTCATTTTTCTCCCTTCGAAGATCCGATTGTATAAATTTATATATTTCAAATTTATTTCTCACATCTTATATCTTTAAATCCGTAAAAACTGTCAAATATTGTATTTTGATATATTAGAATTGTTGAATTCCGCTGAGAAATTTTCCAGTTAAAGTTTTCCAATTTTGTTATTTCAGATCTCGACTTTGCTCCCTTCTCAAATTTCTTGATCCCTTTGGGAACGGAAAACATATAACGCACGAACAAGAACGAGAACGTATAGCGAAAGTTTCGTCATATACAATATGCGTATGCATTCATTTGATTCTAAAACTAGACACTCACGTAACCGCGGATGACATCCATCGTCGTGGCCGCGGGTTAACGAATTCGCGTCATCCAATTAAACGCGTTACGCACGATGTCGTCGAACGATAACCTAATGCACATTTACAAACGTCGTCTATAATCAACTGCATTGATAAATTGCCTACGGGATATGCCAACTATTAACCAAAACGCGTGTAAACCTCTGAATGACACTTATAGGCTCGCACTAGGCTTTCGTCAAAAGACGAGACTCGTGACAGAGGTCGGAGTTATTTGGAACAGAGCCGGACAGCGACTGGAGCGTGTCTGGCGGTTTATCTTGGAATATCGTAGATTGACCTGACGACAGGCTGACGTCACTAATTAAAGCTCGTTAAACGGAGGGCACGAAATCCGAGAGTCGGTAGATCATTCTTTTTTTGTTTTTTAATTGTCAGTAATTCTTTCTCTCTTCGTTTTCCCAGCATACGCGTGTTCTTATTCAGAGTGTCTACTCAAAATCTTGTGTAAAAAAATTCCCGGTAAATTCCCTGATTTTCCAGGTATTTTTATTCAAAATTACAAGTAGAGAGAATATTTTCCAATTTTTTTAATAAAACTTTCTCTTAAATAAATTTTTTATTACATACATTTTTTAATGTTTTTCATTCAAACGAAGGAAAAACAAAGAGCTCTTTAAACTTCAAGGGTTAGATTTCTAAATGTACTAAAAAAACTGAATAACTTTCATAAGATAAGCATTTTTTATGCAAACGATAATAATTTCACTAATAGTTCTACAAAAAAGTCTATGCCTAAAAATTATTAGAACATTAATTAAACAAAGTCCGAAACACCAAACGTAGAAATACCAAAATAAGACACTGATCCTATTTCGATAGTTTTAAATCACTTTTAAATAAGATTTCGCGTTATTTTTTTATCATTCTGCAATCACTTATACTTTCTGAACATTGTTCCAGTATGCATAAAAATTATTAGAATATTTATTAAATAAATTAGATCGAGACGCTGTATAACACGAAATTTTACGTAAAGCCGAGAACTACATATCGGCCAACGTCTTATTTTAATACTTATACGTCTATCGTCTTGGGCGATTTAATTTGTGTAATATTCTAATAATTGTTACGCACAGAACTATTGCAGCACTTTCAAGCGCTTAAGATCTGGCAAGAATATTAAAAAAATCGTCAAAGGACAGTGAGACGTAGCGTGATCTTGGCGCCTCAGTTTTATCTCGATTTTTCCCGGGATATTTTTTTAAATAACCGATACGTTTAATTCTATCAAAAATTTTAGAACTATTAAAAATAAAACCAAAACTCTTAACAATTAATAAGTTTCTACGAGATGAGACGCCTGCTTCAAACACATCCAAATGCACGAAATATACTATACGATAATGCGAGAAAAAAATTAATTCCGAATAATAAATTATCTCATACGTAATAAGTTATCGATTGCTCCCAGAAAGCCCGATGCTATTCCAGACCTACTCATTTTCTCCTAATCTTTCATTGATGCATCTTCAAAAGCATTTACAAAACACTCGCGCGATATTTTGTTTTACAACACTCCCGATTTCGATATATATTGCGTTACGTGCTAATCTACTAACTCTCGGATTGTTGAAGTTTTGTGAAGAATTTATGAGTTGAATTGTTTCTCGCTGAATTTTTTTGAATTATATGCACTTTTCAATATTATATGTAATTTTGATTGAAATAAACATTTATCTTGCATACAAAACATGTACGCAGTGTATATAACAAGGAACTGAGTGAACAAATAATTATATATTGATTAATTTTATATGTGATAACTACAACTCATAACGAAATTTTTCTTTCCACGTTTATCGCGATTCTTCCTTATTGTTGCTCAATTTGATAATTTTATTTCGAAGATATTAAGCATACATTGCAATCAAATTACCGATTCGATTTATATGTTGAATTATTATTTGAGACTAAATGATTAATTAAAGATTAATAATAGCAGATTCTTGTAATGAAGAATATTAAAACATCAAAATAAAAAGTGTGTCCATTTAAAAATATGCAGATTAAAATATATATATATATATAATCATAATAAAAGTATATTAAAATATTATTTAAAAATTACATCATTTTTTCTAATAAATAAAAAAAAAATATATATATATATATTCTATAAGGATATTAAATAAGAAAAATATTAACTTCTTTAATTTTCGGATCACACAAAACATTCTTTTGTAAGTCCCGATAAATTACAACGTTAATAAATGTTATCTCTCATATATCATTAATATTAAATCCTAAATAAAGACCAAGCAACCATTTATATCAATTACATCAGACTTCATTAAAGCTATCGCATTCGATGTCGTTAACCGGCTGCTCATTCTACCGACATGGACACATGACAGGCAACATGAACAAATTCAGTAGCAAAAAACTTCATTTTTGGGCCGACCAATTAAAGAAGAGAGGATCAAGCCGCGCGCGACTGCAATTGCAGTTAACGTGTTAGATGCAATTACCAGGTCGGCGCAAACCAATGTGTCCAATTACGCGAGGAACGATCAGTCAGTCTCGAAGAGCATCGTCAAGCAATCAACAATTCAGTGCCAATTAGTAATCACATTTTTTTCGAACAAGTCACCCGTAACCCTTTTTGTCGAATAGTATTTTTAGGTAATATAATTGATCCTACATTGTAAACGTAATCGATCGAGCCACAAATCAACGTCTATTCTTGTATGTTTGAAATTTTTATTAGCAAATCTCTTATAATATGTAGATTAATAAAATTTCAGTGTAAGAAATAAAAGTAAAAAGAATTATGTGTATATTTACAAATAAAATTGTCAAATCAAATTTGAAAATAAAATTTTTAGAGAAGAAGAAAACGTGAATGGAGTGATAAATTCTTTTTGTTACGAAGTAAAAGAAAGTTGCCAAATTTTTGCGTTAAGTTTCTTTAAAAAAATTTACTATTGATTCAGAGAGAGAAGAAAAATCAATTACAAGTAAAAACTAATATATTTCTAATATGTCAGAGATCTATTATTGACTTTGATGATTATTCCGCCAACGCAGCTCCGATATCGTATTTATTGTAATATCGGCCTACACATGACACAGATATCAAAATGTTTTGTGATTACGTGTGCGAATGCAGTGCTTGCATTTATTTATCGCTCGTCCACATCGCGTTTATTGACGACAACAATAGTAATGCAATTCCTAGATAGATAAACACGGTTGGCCATTAAACCTTTCACGACCGAATCGTCGCTCGACGGCGAAGTGCACAGACAAAGAAAAGAGCTACGTGCGTGGAAAGGAAATTACGATTGATTCTACGACGAAACTCAACACAAATACGAAGCGAAGACAAGATGGAAGACAAACCCATCATCTGGGATAAGATGCAATTGTATTATTGAGACACGCGAGTCCTCAGGAAACGATGATGCGCAACGAAAACACGCAAGAGTATAACAATGTGGAATTGAACGGAACTAATTGAACAGGGAATTCGATTCTTAAGAAATTCCAATAAATATATTGCAGAGATGAATCAATTTAAGAACTTCAGACACAGATATTCGTTCAATATTAATCATGCCAATTATATAAACAATTAAAAATATATAATGTATAATGTACAATTAATAAATAAATATTACACTATATATATCTTTTTTGAGATCAAGAAATAGCAAAACACCAAACATTAGCTGCTGCACTTGGTAAGATGTTGAAGAGATGCATAAAATCATTGTTATTATTCAGGTTGCAAGACAAATCTTTGCTGATTTAATTCCATCTGATTCAAACCTCTTTCGTTTGTTTTGTCTCTTGTCCTTTTATCGTGTTCTTCTCGCGTCGTCTTATCGTGAGTTTAAAAGCAACAAATAATTAATTTTGTCCTTTAATTCACGAAACAGCAAAGATATCAAAGCAAGGAGGCTCGAATTAATCTTCGTATTACACTTTGCAACGCAAATCCAGCGCGTGTATATTCCTTTGTGTGCAAACATTGTAGACGTTAATCAAGATGTTTGCGAGATATGAAAAGATTTAAGGATATGAAGATAAAAAAGGCAGAGCAAACAGCTATGACACACGAGCGGGACGCAACATTGATGTATTAGAGAGTGACACCAAGGCATTAGCAAAAGATAAAAAGAAAGAGGAACAAACCTTGTTATGCGACTTGAACATACAGGCGGTCCCGGCGAATAGCTGCATCCAAAGGAAAGATACAAATCGATTACTAATCGCATTCACTTTTTGTCCCGGAGAATCCAGAGAGATCAATTATATCGGCGGATCTTTCTGGATTGTTTTTTTTTTTTTTTTTGGTACGCAGTTCAAGATCGTATGTTTGTTGAAGATGATATAATCTGTCTCTCACTGGAATTTATTAAATATAATAATAAAAGAAATAAAAAATAATATTATTTCTATATTCGTAATTAATAATACATAACTATTATAATCTTGCAATGCATTGCAAATTATAATATGTATAATTTTATATAAAGCACATCAAATATACCTAATTTATAATCGAGCTATCTAACTATTCGGGAGTATAATTAAATACGCATCACGTCATTGAAATTTGTGTTCGATATAAGAATATATTATATATATATATATGTATATTAAATAAATAAATAAATACTTTAATAATTATAAATTAAATATATATATATATATATATATATATATATATATATATATATATATATATTATTACTTACTATATTTAATGTATATATACAATATCCATGTATTATATATATAATTCTGTCAATATTGTTTAAATACCATGTAATGCAAATTAATTAATGCTTTAATCTCAATAATTATTATAGAATTACAAATTTATTTTTTCGAGGGGAAGAATCGTCTCGGAGAAACATTTGAAATGCATTGGATGCTGCACCGAATCGCGAAATCGCTTTGTGAAAAAGCGCGGGTGACGACAAGAAACCTACAGCGATAATTGCGCCAAGATTGTGTTATAAATGAGAAGGATGAGACAAATAAAAAAAAATGTGCGTCGTTGCCTCGAAAATGAATTATAGCCGCCTTGCGAAATTCCTCTTTCAGGCCTTCATTAACCCTTTCGTTCTTGTGCAGACGTACGTCCGGCGAAATTCATTTGACGTGTGCTATGAATGCGCATATTCTCCGCGCGATAACGTGCTACGCTATGAAAACACGGTACACGTAGCCCGACATTAATCGCTAACCTTTAATTCGACGCAATAAAACACATTGAAACGCGATTTAATGCGCCGCCGGCGACGCCAAAGGCGAAAAAGTATTACATCTTAAACACATCTACCGTCGCCGTTAGAGTACAGTGCGCTCTTAGCAATGAAAGCTTTAAGAATCATTATAATTAACCGCCCACCCGTATCTCGTAATTTATAGTTTGCAACGTCATTGTCCCCCTGCCTGCATTCTTTTACCGACCTTGGAGGAAAATCTACTCTTTCACGAAACTGATTCATTTTTATGAAGTGATTTATTCTGAGAAGTCTCTTTTATTTTTACTATTTAAAAATATGTAATGTCGTTTTATATAATATTTACTAAAAACTATAGGTAATGATATAAATCTAATTATCGATTAACATAATGTTAATACAATTAATATTTTATACACTATCGCGAACTTAATAACCAGGAATATTCTTGCATCATGATTTTGCACAACTATTCGCATTTAGAAAACATGCTTAGCAGATTGCGAAACGTGATCGATTTTCGAAAAAAGAATCGATTCGAGATATGCATCCGTTAAACTTAATCTTTGGATACAAAGTAATCTTCGTAGAGACGTGATTACAATAGATCGTCACGTCGAGTCTGCTCCGTTTGATCCATATGATAAACCAGTTTCGATTCGATTACGCGCATGTCACGTATGCCCTCTTTTCCCCGGTTATCGATCTAGTAATAATAAAATCGATTCACGTCCCGGAAGTGTCTCTCAGTCTAGATAATAAGATACGCACGTGTCCATTTATGTTAGGCTTTCTTACCGCGTCTGCTACCTATTTCTCCGCCGTCATTTCTGACGTCGACTAATTGAAAAAGTTCCCTAAAATAACGGCTCTCATGATAACGAGGACGATTGAAAGAAAAATATATCGTAAAATTTTGACGCGAGCTACTTGACAGAATAATGCTCATCACTTGACAGAATGACGTTCACTAAACGATTAAAGTGAAGGGACCTCGTAGTAATAAACTTTTTCTTGCATAATTTATATATGTCTTTAAAATAAAAAAATTGTAAGGTTGAAAAACAGAGAGAGAGAGAGAGAGAGAAAGAAAGAGAATTATCTTTTAATTTTGTAATTGTTTATATATAAAAACAAAGATTCTAAAACATTCTGTATATTTGAGAAGAAAATTTTGACGGTTTTATCATGTTATAATTTTCATTACCATACAAATACTACAATCATGAAAACACTCACCATCTCGATGCTTGCGATCCAGCTTCACGTTAACAATACATTGTAAAATTCTTCGTAAGCAACATGAAATCGTCGTAATAGTTGTTATCATCAAATTCTTTTTTTTTCTTTTGCCACCGCAATCTGAATCATCACGATCCTTTTTCTTCGAAAAAAAAAAAAAAAAAAAAAAAAAAAGAGAGAAAAAGCGAGAAAAAGAGGGCAAAGAGTAACGACAGAGTCTCTGACTCGAAACGAAGTGAAAAGTTTGCTATTTATGTATTTACTGAGAGCTTCGTGTATATATACCATATGATGAACCCGCTAAAAAGAGAGCTTTCCACAGGAGAGTAGACACAAAGCGCGAGACAAAGAGAAAGAAAAAGAGAGGGATGTAGAACCACGTAAATTTCTAACGAGGAGCCACTTCACCAGTAGCTCGGAGATGTGGAGCAACTGGTGAATATCTCGAGCTCGTGCGACTTTCTAAATAAAGCCAATAAACAACGGGTATAGTATCGAGCGATAACAAGGACGTCTCTTTATATACATACTCTCTTTACGAGCGGAGTGTAACTAAGAGATATCTAAAATAATAAATACATTACATTACAATATATTAAATACGTCAATAATTTTTTCGTTATTTATTTTCTTTAGTTATTTCTTTATTTATTTTCATTTATTTTACATATTTTTATTAACTATTATTTTATTTATTATTAATTTTTATTTATTAATAATTATTTTTTTTTTATTTATTTTCGTTACTTTCTTATTTCATATACTTTAAATATCCAAAGTAGAATCTTAGTCTTTTTCATCTCAGAATTGTTTTTTAAAAAGAAAATAATATCGATTTGAAAAATGCCACTAACATTTCTATGTATATTTTCACAGAAAATATTTTCTTGCATTATAAATATCGACACCTAAAAAATATATGTAGGATAAAAAATTAATAGTACTTTTTGCGAATTGATATATTCTTCTCATCTTTGTCTGATCAAGGTAGCAGTCAAAAGACTTTTTATTCCATGTGATGATCGTTATTAAAATCTATGCTGCTAAGGGTAAGTCTCATTAAAAAGTGCTGCGAGCTACTACGAATTTCTAAAGAGCTACTTCAAGTATCAAAAAAATGGAACAAGTTGAGAGACTGTTGGCCTCATCATTTTTTCTCTCTGTCCTAACATATCTGCATATTTGAAATAGAATTTAGCGAAAACTTGAAAGAAAAATGTCAATAATTTTATTACTAGAAAAATAGTTTGACTAAAATATAGCTCCGTACAAGTAGTTGTAGCTAATTTGACATTTCTTTTGTCAAAAGTTCTGGACTATAATATAGTATTTCACAAAAAATATAACGAAAATTATTTCGTCTATTCAACACACTCGCGCATCTTTACATCAATGTATCTTTGACAAAATATGCGTACAAAATGCTGCTACAGGCGGCTTCTGCGATGACGTTACAACGTCGAACAAAGAGGAGAAATACTTTTTTTACCGCGAATAGAATACCGACCTTCCTATCAGCCCGATAATATCCCATCCGGCTTATTTTTACCCCTCTTGTTCGCCGACACGATGCTCGAGGCAGACCTTATATAAATGCACCCCATTGCTACCGCACTTCTCCTCTATATAAGCACCCCCTCGATCCTTGAGCCACGAAATATCGTGACCTTCTGATCTCCGGTGGTCTCTCGCGCGCGCGTCTGGCAGTTAAGCTTCGTTTCGACTGTATATTCTCTTTGGTACACATTGCTGGTATTAAGCCGAAGAGATTATTGCGTGGAAGTAGCGTTCTATCCCATTCGAGGTGCTCTTTCAGAGATCGGTGGATTTAATATTCTTAATATATTCCACAGTGAATAATATAGCAATGAGATTACGAAACTGAATCGTTTAATCAGCAACGGATGTTGCTCTACACAAGTGTAGAGAATTATCATAAATTGCGAACGATAAAACAGCGCGAAATAATATCGTGGATAAATTTTAATTACATTCTACTCTGGCGTAATTCGATAAATAATCGCGCGATCCGTAAATTTGACATAAAATTTGTGCGACGTGATTAATACGATCCCTTGGAACATGATTTAATCGCAGAAATTAATTATGCGACAATGTTTAATAATTTCTGGTGCGAGATACATAGATTATGTTAAAAAATTAGCTGGTTAAAAGCCAAGCGTTTCGCTCGCCCATGAATAATGTATGCAACGTGTGTTACGTTTCCGTGCGCCGTGTGTTCTAAAATTATCCCGTACGACATGCAAATTGCACATCTGTGATTTTCGCAGATTATACAGGTCCTCGTCCAGACTCGGTTGATTTTTAAGTATGCCGGTACGTACGTAACTACGGTAGAGATTTTCTAGCTTAATTTAGTAAAGGGGCTTTTGTGGATGTATCTGCTCTCGCAAGAAAATTCTCTCTCTTGATTCTAATCCAAAATCTTCTTAGAAAACCCTTAATGCGAGATAATACTTTAACGAATCTTTCCCTTTCCCAGCTATGAAATCTGTAAATCTGCTTTTATACATAAATTATTCCACTTATGCCTCTTTCATTTTTTCAATATAAAATATGAAAGTTTTATAGAAATTATTACAAAAGACATTTATGTACAATACATCTAATATATCTTGAAATATTATCATATATTATAGAAATATCTTTTTTACGACGAAAAGATATATTCTCTTCCAAATTTGTCAAAAAAAAAACTCACAAATAAAATAAAGTATAGAATTGTCTATTTTTTATATTTGTTTTATGTTATAAAAATAATTGTTAAATATTACAATAATATTACATTATTTTATATATATATATATATATATATATATATATATATATAATTATATACAAAGTACAACATTAAGTGTAAATGTGAAAACTTAAATGTAAAAACTTATTTTATTTCTGAACGATAAACTGTCATGACATCTTTCCGCAATATTACACCAAGGTAGAGCAATGTAGAGAAGACCATTATTCTCGTTACACGAAAACTGGAAGACAGAATATGGCAGCAGACTAGGGGTGGTCAATATTTTACACTATCGCGCAATGCCTCAATTACAATTTATAATGAGTTTTCGCCCTTAATTACAGACGACATCCTCATCCGAGAATTACTAGGAGGCCGAAGTTAAACAAGCTTTCCAGATTTACAAGCCTTTCCTCTGACAGTTCTCTTCTTCGTTTCTCCCTCTTTCTCTCTCTTTCTCTCACTATCGAGGTCCAACGAATTTCTCGGCTCCGCCCTCTCTGAGGGGTGATTCTGGCGGTAAGAGGAGCTCGGAGGTGATACGAAAGGGCGAAGTCGATTTATCTAGCGGGGAGTCGAGGAGGTCCTTAGTCCCGAATCCTCCTAGGATCCCTTTCACGAGGTACAAGATACGTATAGAGTACGTCTTGGGTAGTCTATATCGAGGAAACCCGAGAAAAATCTCCTCTGCTGAAAATGCGGACCGTACCTCCTCCCCGATCCCATAAGCCAACGCTTCGGAAAAAAGGATCGGGAGCGCAAACGGCGGTCGATGAGAGAGGACAAACGTTTCCGACTCCAGCGACTCTCCTCCATCGACGAGATCACTTTCGCGAAAGAGATAGATAGACGATCGGCTGAAACGGTTCTGATATCTCATTGATCATCAGTTCATGCAACAGAAAATAAGATGCCTCGAGGAAACGAAGATCAAAGTGTCACAGGCGCGACGCGCTGTATCGCATCCGAATTCTTGAAGGAAATATTCAATAACACGTCAAACGATCAGTGTGATCACAAGAAGCAAACAATTTGAAAGGAAAAGAAAAATGTATCTACGTGCGTGTGATTCGGCTCGACGTATTAATAGCGGTGCGATAATAGCTATAATTTTCCGTGATTCTAGTTAAGAAGAAGAGAATTAAAAATTCAAAAGTTTATTGATAAAGAGAGATTATTTCCATAATTCTCCGTAATAAAATATATATATGCACCATCATATATTGTATAATATGAGCTTCAAACACTTGCAATATTATTACAAAATATATTATTAATGCTATTACAAAATAATATTACAAATTAATATTATTACAAAATATTATTACAAGGTAGGTAGTTCATTACAGTGTATGCAACTTTGAAAAAAGAAAATGGAGAAAGAATGGACCTTAAAAAATGCAGCATAAATAATTTAAGGATAAAACTTTAAGCATGTATAATGTTAGTTATACATATATGATTAATAATAAAATAATTAGATAGTGTCTACACAAAATTTATCCTGTAATCCTCGACATTAATTTTATGATATTAACATACTTAGCTGACATGTAATGTAATAATTACTAAAATTAAATATCATAAAAAAATCATTTACAAATTAATTCAGAACAATCAATTTTCGTTTATTAAAGATCTAATTATGTATTCTTAAAAATAAAAAAAAACCTACATATCAGAAAGAAACTAAATGCATTGATGCGCAAATAAAAAAAGACATAAATCTCGTAAATAATAATAAAGGAAAATAGATAAACTTGAAGACGACTTCGACCACGTCAAAGGAATAGGGATGCATTTAATCGCGAATATTTCATTCCTCTCACGTTTAAACGAGACCTCATAAACGAGACGAAAAGGAAAACGAGAAGTAGGAGAACGGAAAGTAAAAGATAGCGAAAGGGGAAGAGAGGCGACGACTTAATACACAAAAGCGTCCCGTTGACCTTCGGGGAACAATTCTATAGATGGGGTTACGTTTTCTCTCTCGTGTGTCGTACGTGACGAGTACGAGAACGCGCGCCATATGAAATCCACAGAATTCGCCAACACATGACGAGGAAGACGAATCAAGATATATTTTCACGCAAGAATTATCACGACGCTGACGTTGTTGATTTGTTGATAGCATCTCTGATTAATTAAAATAAAACATTATACATATGATGATTATAAGGAGCTCTTTACATTCTTAATTATATTTTAAAATATAATAGAAATTACATTGCATATCATCCAAAAATATGTTAGTATTATAAAATTAATGTCGAGGATTATAAGATAGATTTCGTGTAGACGTTGCATAATTATTTTATTATTAACTACATATGTATAACATTATACATTAAAGCTTAACGTTTTATCCTTAAATTATTTGTTTTATGTGTATATTTATTTAAGATCCATTCTTTTTTCATTTTCTTTTTTTTAAAGTTGCATATACTGTAATGAACTACCTTGTAATATTTTGTAATAATATTGCAAGTGTTCCAATTTGTCAAATATTATATGAAGGAGTAAATTAATAAAGAAAATCATGTTATGTAAAATTCAATCAAGAAGATTGAGTTAAGTGAATTGTGACATGAGTTATTATACTTATTAAAGAATTAAATGTATCTGAAAAATAATTTTCAACACAAGATAAAATCTTAAAGGATAAAAAATTAATATTATAACAAAAGAAAATTAACTTTTCAACTATGAAATTTCTGCAGAAATTTCTTATTACGTGTATATAGTTAATCACCCATTGTGTTTCGAAAAAAATGTATTTGCAGGATAAAAGCCGGAGTAACATGAGACAAGCACTTTAGGGGTTCAAAGAGAGAGAGGTTTGCGATTGGTTTGCGTAGATGAGAGGCAAGGAAGATATCCTTGGGTGCATCAAGGGAGCCATTATCGAGGGATGAAAGCACAGAGAGGGTGCGCGCTATCTTTCGAGACACCCTGTGCATAATTTATCACCAGAATGAATCAGGTTTGCTCGTGCGTATCGAGTCTAACCGCGATGCATAAATCGGGACGAACGAACGATAATAATATGCCATCGTCGAATCTGCAGTAAAAAAAAAAAAAAAAAAAAAAAAACATCTTTCTTCATCTTGCACCAAAAGAATATTCAAATAGTTTCACGGTAAAAGGTGGCGAAATTAAAATAATCGTTAAAAAAAAGGCTTCTGTCAGTCTTATGTGAAAAGTTCAAAAAAGTGTTTTCTATAAAATATATATAAAATATATATTATAAAATATATATTAAAATAGGAAAAATAAATTACATTAAAATTCAATCAAATTACATTTCAGCGTGATTAAAGATTAAATTATATTAAGAAATATTAATTAACAAATATGTTTGCGAAACGCAATATGCTTTGACTTAGTGCACTCAGTAGATTAAGCATGCGCGGTACAATTTCCCTGCCCGCATTTCCATAGCTAATACCCCCGTTCACGTTCGCTTACCTTAATCTGCTTACTTAGATCTTCATTGTTTCGTGATACACAACGAGCATGGTACGTACGCAACTTAGGACCGTAAAGTCGGTGCTAATGAATTAACACAACCAAAGCAATGAAATCCTTTTGCTTCTTACGAGTCGTCACGTTTCCGGAGCAGGATGTTGAGGATCGTAATAAAACGCCGTAACAAAAGCGCAAGAATCGCGACGAGGCTCTGAGTGTTTCGAAATTCGTTCGACATGTCAAAGCGGTTTTGTAACTTTAACCAAATTTTTATTAGGCACCGTAAAAACCATATCGGAATTTTGTGGGAAGAGTAACTTTCCCACCTCATTTTGTTTCCTTCGATGTATAGGCAAGAATTATCGCGCATTTAATTTTTCATCTTCATATCTCTTGGTGATAAAATCGCATCTCATCTTGATAATTTGGAGTAGAAAAAAAAAAATATTATCTACAATATTTTAATAGTTTCGTCAACTGACATCTACTTTCCACCTTTGTCATTGAAGAGAAAAAAAAGCTTCTTAGGTCATAGACTAAAAAAAACCTTCACTGGCCGTTAACCCCGTTTCTCCAAGGTGGTCTCAGCGACAAATAACGAAGCAGGGTCCTGGATCCCTTGAATGTGATTACACGTTGAAGGAAGGAAGGGACTAAGAGAGAAAGAGAGGGGAAAGAGGAGAAAGGGGAAACTGGGTGCTTGTCTTGATTTAGTAATAACAAGGCACGATAGTAGTGGAGATATGCGACTGACTAGATGAAGTTCACCGACAAAGATAGAGACAGACAGGAAGGGAGACGCAACACGAGATGAGAAAGCAAGTTCTCAAAGTAAGGAACTGAGTACACGACGAAGGTACTAATCAGGGTCTCGCGTCTGTTTCGCAATGCGATGAAATGCCGGAAGAGCTATTCCTGCGACAGACTGCTACATCAAATCTACCGAAATCTTCATGAGTCAAGTTGCACGTCTGAATGATAATTCAGTCGGCTCGCTTAAGTTCGTATCCATATTCTCATTTGTCGTATTAAAGATCGTAATAAAGATTTTATATAGCCTCTCGTAGATTCGCTCTATGTAATACGAATACTGTAAAATATGCACACAGTATATAACAAACTTTCTTAGAATTACTATCAATTCACATCAAGTTTGATCGTACAAAAAGAAGTTTTTCTTCAAAAATTTTCGCGGCACAGATATCCTAAAATAGCCAAGTTTAAAAAAAAACCTGCGAGATAATATTGATCATTTGTGAAATATTTAACTGAGATTTTTAACCACGTAAAAACGGAAAAAATCTCGCGCGAATCAAGTTTATTGGCAAATCTGAAAACTGATTCTTGGTAGAACCTACTTATATCGATATATTAATTTGGAAAATAAATTATATGAAAAAATCACGTTCATAAATATATCATAATTTATTTTCCAAATAAATTGTACAAAAAAAAATCGCGTTCATAAAAAGAATCATGAATAATACTAGTAAAATAATACTAGTTAAAAAACATGATATAATAATTTAAACTATGAGATGGAAGATGTGTGGAAGTAAGTTTATTCGGCAACGTGATTAAGATTAACTAAATCCGACAGTGCGTATATCGCGAGAGTTTCTTGAGGGTTAAAGGCCAACTTCGGGGATTTACAAGGACTTCTGACTGCACGAGAAGGCAACGTTTCAGAGAACGGTCGATTGAATGGATTCAGACGATACACAAGTTCCGGTTCCTCGTTATATACTGACGGCAACGTAGCAGTTTCCGCGTATAATACACAACTCTTACAAATCGCATATTCAACTCGATCTTTGATTACTGAACCAGAATTGTATACCAGTTATTACCAAAGCGTGCTGTCGAAAATGATAAGAGAATTGCAAACTGATCGTCCGATGCGTTGTATTCGCGAATTAATTTTCTTTTTGCCTTTACTTTAATTCATTCGAGTTGTTAATTACAGTTGCGTTTTAGTTTTAAACGGAATAAAATATGATAACAAAATTTAGTTAAAATATAGAATACAAGAAACGTTTTGAAACAATTATAGTACAAAAGCGAGTCTTTTATAAAAATCGATTGAATAAAATTTTAAATACTTTAAGTACTTAAGATTTTAGATTTTTAAATTAAATTTAAATTTAGCTCTAAAATGTATTAATACAAATATAATACAATGACAATAAAAATAAATGATAGAAAATGTAGATATAATATATAGATCTATTATTTTTAAGTAAAATATTTAGTATAATTACATATTTATTACATCGTATAAATTGAACTTGTCTTGTTATCGAAAAAAAATCTTTGTCACAAAGAAGAAACCACCTGCAACCGCGATTGTTGAATAAGGACAGAATATATAGAAATAAACTCGCGAAACTCTTTCTCACACTAAATACAAGTAGAAAAAGTTGCGCTCTCTGCAGAGTAAATTTTACGAAAGTCTCAGACGGCCCTAAATACATAATAACTACCATTTATGCCGGCTAAAACATGCCGTCGCGAAATCGAAATGACGGAATGTGAGTATTTTCGCAACTACAACTTAGGCACCATAATATTTCATCACTACGTGGAAGTATCTTGAGGTGCTATTGTAAGATTCGTGTATTAAACTTGAAAATACAAGAGAATAAAATTCTAGCAAACATATTTTTACAAATTTACAAATTTAACAAATAAATTATAAAAATATATTTTTACATATAACTAAATAAAAAAATAAATCAAGCCATTATTAATTTTTCAAAGTTACTGTTTCATAGAAATTTAATATTTTTTTTATATTTTACGTATTTCTTATACAGATTTCAAATATTAGATATTATCAATACAGCTACTATCTATAATGTATGTAGATATTGCAATCGTTATACACGTCATTGTTACAAAGTTTAAAATGTTAATATAGCTGTCAATATTTGAAACATCTGTCAATATTTATAATTTAGCGATCATGCAAAGACTCTGTGAACTATGCCGGCATGGGAAAGTCTCGGATCGGAGGAAAGTAGCTTTCGCTGTGTATAACCGAAAATAATACGCTTCTTCGAATAACGGTCGGAGTTCACATTTCGACGGGGCAAGAAATGGAAAGAAAGAAATTGAGAAATACCCGAAAAGATATAGAAAAACGGAATGATTTCGAAACATGAAATTCTCGTCATCTCACGTTTCTTATCTATATCTCGTCCTTTTTACATGTAAGTTGTTTTGAATTACGATTTCGCAAAATATGAATTAACAAACGAAAGTGAAATTAAATAATTAAAAGTTATTTTACCCAAATATAAAACATAGAATTAAATATCAATTACGCGTATCATTATAAATAATAGTTACGTAAGTACGTAAAATGTACATTTACAGTAAAATGTACATTTTGTTACACGATAATATGGAGAAATTTTATTTGAATCTTTTATTATCCATTGCAGAAAGGAGAAGTTTATAGTCGGTTGTAAATTGTGTAGCTTGCAAGTTTGACGGACTTTCTCGTGACATCTGAGGTAATTTTATATGTTTGCGTTTCTAGGAGCCAGAGAAGCCATTCTTGTAAAAAGTGTTTTATACGTCTTTATATATTTGTTTTGTCAAGAGCAAAGCGCAGTGAAAAATATATTCTTTATGTTTATATAAATATCTAATAATATTTGCAGTATCACATTGGATAACTCATCATTGTATCTAAAACAAATCTCTCATCTGCATTTAAGAACAAAGGAATTTAAGAGAATCGCAGAACTGCCGAGTGAAAATAATCTCAAAATACGTCGGTTCGTTCACAGTAGGATTACGGGACCGAATTCGTGCAATTCACTCTTGCTCTTGACAAAAAATAATACGTAAGCCATATAATAAATAAGCCGAACGGAACATCGAGCGCAGCGAAGCAGCGGAAATCGCTGTACTATAACATGGTAGTAGAAGTCGTTTTTCCTGAACGGAGAGACTCGAGAATCGACCCTCGAAGAATTCAATAGCAACGCATATCGAACGATCCGTGGTTACGGATAGAAGTCCAAAGTCTTTAAAGCGTTTCATGTGTCCGGTTCATGTCAGTCAATAGAGTATAAACTTTCTAATCGAATTAGAGGTCGACGCTCCTTCGCCATGGCATTTTACCCGACCCGATCAAACAGGTTCTCTGTGCCAATTTGAGGATATTGTTGTGCACGTAAACAACAAACGAGGAGCGGTTCGCAAAATAACTTGGACACTCTTGAACTGGGGAAACTCTTGAAATTGAAATTATACTCAATTGCAACTTTCGCGAGTGACTTTGATGAAATTCGCACGAGAGAATCTAATTATTTTCCTCAATTCTCAATTCCAGAAAATTCAATATAATTTTAATAGTCGAATGATATTTTATATACTATCTAAAAGAATTACATTTTATGTCAACAAAATAAAATATTACAAAAATAAATAAATAAATAAAGGCGGAAAAAGAAGCAGCGGTGTAAATCTAGGATGATGTTTGTAAATCCGTTTCGCGTCTTACGAGAATATCACATGTAAAACAGAGAAAACAAGACGTTCGCAGGAAGGATAAATCCCGGGGAATCAGAAAAGCTTTTACGGTAAAACATACTCACCGCCATGTCCTCGCTCCTGTAAGCCGTGAGGGTCTGCTCGTCCTGCAGGAGGACGCAGTAACAAGGTTCCCAGCATGCCTCGCTGGCGGCCTCGCCGATGCAGCATTCGGCCTCTGCAAAAGAGAAAGATGATCCCTTGTGAATAACACCGGCAAATAGACCCGGCACCGACGACACCCATTGTGCGTATCGTCGTCCTACGAGAGAGTAAAGTCAACGGTCAAGAGAGTGACTTACAAGGATAATAGACCGGTCAATTATCCTCGCGAGAGACATTGAACATAGGGAATGGATATATCGATTGCTTTTCCATATTTGTATCGGTGAATTGCGATTATGGCTTACAAAATAACATGTATCAGAAAAGACGAAATAATATAGCTGTCTCGCGTTGCAAATCGAAAGAATGTGGAATGGCATAATAATCCACAGACGTTTGCATGTTTCCATGAAACAGAAGAAAGAAGCTGCGAAAAAAAAAAACATAAGATTAGCTAAATATAATTTTAACTAAAACTATTTTTAAAGATGTAGAAAACAAATAAAAAAGGCTATTTCAGTTCTCAACGATTAATTAAAATATATATTTTCAAAATTAATAATATATAATTTAAAATATGCTGAGAAGTAACATTTTGTTTTCAACTTGCTCGCCGAAACTTGACTCCCCTTTCAGTTTTCAATTGTATACAAATCAGAAATGATTGATGACTTGAAAGCAACCACTATTTCGCCAAGTTTATCTTCGCGGTATCTATATTTTAGTTTACTACATTCTGAGACTATGATTTATGACGAACGCATATAACCATCCAAGATTTATGCATAGACATGTAACAACATTATCACGAAACACATTTCTACAATACAAAAGCATGAACGTATTCTATTTGGGAAGCACGGTGCACCGAAGAATAAGCGAAACGTGTTTCTGGTAGCTTAAGGGAAAATAAATTCCGTTATTAGAAAATTGTTCGCTATCGTTTATGTACACGAGATACGCGATCGATACTTATGCGTAAATACATTATTTAAGAGACTTTCTGAGTCATGATTGCCGATGCAAGTGATATGTTGAACACACAACGGACACAAGCGCAATCTTGTTCTCAAGCATCTTATTTATGGAGTATAGCACACATGAAACCCTCACCTTGCATTACTATAAAATAATTTCGCGAGAAATAGTATGGTTTCGCAATTTTTTCCTACGAAGATTCGAAAAGTATTCACTGTAGAAACTGCAATCAGAGACATCATCGTAGACAAAGTGTCGGGATATACTGATTTTAGTCGGTATTGTCTAACGATTGGTATTGTTTTTGTGAGAATGCAGAGGCGAACGAAGGGTAAAAAAGCGCGAAGAGAGATTGGAGTAGGTATACAAAGCGACGGATTTAACAAAGTTTTTTAATTCCACGATGTGCTATCAAAAACGGAGAAAAATTATTCAATATACAGTTAGAATAATTTAATATTAATACAGTAAGAATTTAATAGTGTGACATATATATACTTACAATAATTTAATATTAATAAAACATAATAAAAGAAAATGAAAATTATATGTATACTTTATATATTTATGTTACAAATACCTGTATCAGATTTTTGATCATTTATGTTTTGTGAGAGAGTAATTTGAAAACATTTTTAAAAATATTTTAAGAATATAGTATTAAATAACCCCGCCATATTACAAGAAAAACTGTGCAAACATGATCGATATAAAATTATAGGACACTTTGTGAAACCTACATTTCTTCGGGGTTCCTGCACTTTTAACGGAAATGTTATTTGACACAGACAATTACATCATCCATTATCGAGTACTTGCGCTTGTGGTGTGTAATCTTTAAAATATGAAATTAATGTCTGAAAAATAAAAAAAAAATCATTTTTTAAAAAGAATTCTAAAAACATATCTTACGATCTAAATAATGTAATATTTAATATTTATAACAATAAAATTGAGAGGAATTTAGTCTCTAGATAGTTTTTAATTGTAGCATTTCCTTTAATCTATATATTCCGTTTTATTTTAATTTTATTAATTACATAAAAATTGCACAAATTATTTAAATAACAATTTTTCGTATCTCAATTAGATGGTAACTAAAACAGAATATTTGACGATTATTATATAAAGCCGCAACAACGTGTTGCCGATGGCAAATGTCGATTTGTTGACCATCTAGTGAAGTGAAATTGTTCATCCAACAGAATCACGGTGCTTATGCGAACTTACGAAGATTACAACCGCGAGAGTACGTTTAAACAGCGACGTGCAAACGAATGAACGGTTCGCAGAAATAACACGAGAACGCCGGCTTATACTTACATTAGACCAGACCGCTAATAGCGGTAAACACAATGAACAGAGAACGAAGGATGAAAATTTGACGTGACTACGATAGAGTAGCCATGTGTACAGAGTAGCCGACACGTGTGTTTCTTACAGCAACGTAAGATGCTACATGTTGACAATTTTATGATTATTAACGCACTAGCATGTATTCTTTGTTGCGTTTTATTTTTGCTCATTTTTAATGACATAACGCGCAAGTCATACCGACATATGATTGCTATTCGATGATTGGCATTTCCTAACCACATTGTATACTTCAATTCACACCGCGTCGACCAACGGTATTAGCGATCCAGCATAAGTATAGATGTCTGTGGCTGAGAGAAGCCCATGCGGCTGACGAGCAGTGCCGCTGTTGATACCGTTGAATGCTGCGGTACACTCCCGTTTAGACGGATATAGGTGTTAATTGCAACCAGCCGCAAGATGCATTATGTGATGTATAATAATCCAAGAAGATCATTATTTTTCGTTTAATTAATAAAAAATATATTTGCGCATTAAAAGACAGTAACTTTTTATATCGCTAGTGAAAAGGTTATAGTAATTAACAATATATACTTTTTTCATATATTTTCAAAATCTTTAATTTTTATATTAATATATTAATATTTAATATTTTTAAAAAATTAATATATTAATAGTTAATTTTTATATATAATATTAATCACAGTTTTTTACAAAATTCCGAAATTTTGCGATACGTTATATTTCGATGTAAAGCTATTGAACAAGAGCTACTGGCATATAAATCAAGCAGGAGTTGACGTACATACTATCTCTCTCAATAATATTGTCATCTCACTTTCCTATTCCGAGTCTGTGATTTCACGAATATTGAAAAATATATATCGTCGGAGAGGGGGGGAGAGGGGGAGGAAAGCTACCCCACTCCCGCGGGTGCCATCGCAAAAAGTTCCTAAATGATTAGTCTCGCTTGGCACTAAATTTTTCGTTACTTTCTGCCGCCACGCTTTTTCCATAATGGACGCCGTCCTATATTCTACACGAGATATCGCATTACTTTTATAACCGACGAAATTGTTCGCCCTGCCTCCGAACACTCGCGGCACTTTACGGTCCTCGCGAAACTTTTGTACGTATCGCCTCCTACCCCCCTCCTCCCCGTATATACAATATTTCTCGGTAAAGCTCTGCGTAGTTAGTTTCTTTACATTCTTTTCTTTTTTAACGAATCCTGAAAAAAAAGTTTCCACGAAATGCCGTAATCAACATCTGTACTTATGCTAATAGTTAGCAGGCTATTCCAAAACAGTTTTCAACGTTGCATATATGTATATAAATACATATCAGTAAAAAGTCCTTAAAAATCAGTAAATATCTTTTTAATAAAATGTATTAAAATAGTTTTATTCAAATAGTTATCAATAAATAAAATTTTCTATCTAAAATAATAATATATACGTTATATTATTTTGTTTATATATTCTATTTTTTTCATATTTATCTCTATAACTTATTCAATACATTGTGACCTTTTTTTTTTAAGATAAAAGTATTGATCGAGATGCTTCTTTTCTTTGCTTTTCAGTTAATATAAAAGTCTCACTTCGTTTGATATTCCTACTTGCTCCCGGAAAATAGCAACGTGGAATATCAAGTTTGAAATTTATCAATTTTTCAATATTTCTGTTATCATTGAATTTATAAACTTTCCGCTGAAGAGAGGCAACGAAGTAAAAAATGACGACGTTACATTGTTGTTCGTTAAAATTTTTATACGTCAAAGATTTCACAAAAATCATGAAAAAATGCAAACTGCATTTTTTCGAGTTTATATTAACATTGAAAACTGAATATCGTGAAATCTCATATCGAATTTAAAAATTCTTTGATTTTCTTACCTATAACCTAGACACGTGTGTGCATTCCCAGATATATTTTTCTGTTCGTGTCCTCGACATTTTTATGAATGCATGCTAAGTGTCGCCACGAAGTCTCCGACGCATATATGGATCACAATGAACAATGCTGCACCGATGAGAGACGATACAAGTTCCGACGATTACGATGACGATTAGAATTTAAAGCCGGCGAAAGGTTAGCCACTCTTATCAACGATTAATCGATTCCATACACTCGTCCTTGAAACTTGAACAATCGATACATGTACTGCGCCGGTTCAACGAGACGGCCGAGCACGGTGAATGGAATGCAACGAAAAGCTTTTTAATCGCGTGATTTCCACATTTCGCTAAATGGATTTTTTTAATTCATCCTCAATACATTAAATCAATTTTACGTACTACAACGATATTAATCGATATCCATCAAATTTCATATGTACAGTAAAAATCAATTATATAACAATAAAATTTTCATATATGAAAGCGCAATCATTAATATAATATTAATTTTATTAACAAAATATTTAAACTGCAAAATGAGTATAAATTAAATAAAGATAATATTTAGTTCAAAACATTTTTTTAAAAAGGTATATAATTTACAAGATTAATATTAAATATTTTAAAAGACACATAAACATATTTATTAAAATTTGAAAAATATTTTTTATAAAATATTGTTTAACATCTCGAATTTTAATTATTATTTTGTAAATATATAATTGCATTTGCTAGAAACTAGAATTAGCAAATTGATTGAAACAATTGAAATTTATGCAAATATGGATAGAAATTATAATAGTGATTAATGATTTGCAAAATGATTCACTATCATAATCCAAGATACATAATTATGTAACATTGTATAATGTTGCATGTTAATAAGGATATTAATTAGCAATTGATTATTAGTTATCGTTATTGAATTGCGAGATTGTAATACATTATTTTATATCTAAACTTTAGATGTTTAAATTATAGCGTAACTTTTGAAGTTAATTAATAAAAAAAATTATTGTCAAGAAAATTTTCAATAACCTGTGTCGTTATTTCATAGAATTTATCCTACGCGAGAGTTCGATTTCATAGCTACGACATAAAATTACATTGTACCAAGTTTCTCACGGAAATGATGACGTCGCGACAACGACGACGGTGACTCTACGGATGCTATAGAAGTTTCGTGAACTTTGAAGTATACATAGTTCTCGCGAAGCAAACTATATATATCGAAAAGGGAACTGGACGAAGATAACAAAATTTACGAGACACTGAATGACGAAAAAAAAATGATGAAGAAACTAAGAATGTAGTACATAAAATAATATTAAAATAAATACAAAAGGAACAGCTGACAATGAGAAACAGCGATTTAATGGACATTAAACAATTCTGTAGATTTTCTGTACTTAACGTATGAAAGACTTTTCTTATGGTATTATTTTGCGTTAATAATATGAAAAAAATATGACCGTATATTTCTGAAAAAAAAAAAAAAATTTTGAAAAAATATTTCTTAAGCAAAGCAAGATAATTAAACTCAATTTATTATTTAGAAAATACATTTTCTTATAATAAAATTTATATTTTGTTTTACGCTAAAATTAAATCAATTTTCTAAAACTATATTCTTTTTTTCTAAGTATTAATTCTTTCTCTCTCTCTCTCTCTCTCTCTCTCTCTCTCTCTCTCTTTCTCTCGACATGTGAGAAAAAATTTTCTACAAAGTTTTCTGGTCGAGGGCTTTGCACAGAATAACGTTATAATGTCTCGTGTCGTAATGTATTCAAATATATTTATGGCAGCCATAAATGCGAACATCGCGAAATAATATTTATACACTGATACATGTGAAACGTGGTTACCGAATCGAACTCGGAGATACGACTTTGTACCGGGGATCTTTTATTCATTTTTCTATCGATAAATGATAATGGCATCGTCATAAGATCGATACGACATTACGTAGCTGCTTCATCTTTTTGTTTGGAAAACTGGCCTCGTAAAATCAATACGACGACGCTTCTGCCTTTTTATATCTCATTGTAACCGGAAGAAACGAGTTTATTCTACAACGAGGTTACGATAATGCATTATCGATAGTCGACCAGATTTTTTGCAACCTTCTTGCACTCTCAAATTTTGACAAAGTGCCATGTCGTAAATATCACAATGTATGAAAAAATTTAATCTCATTATTTGATGAGAGAGATGCTTATTATTTCTATCTGATACTCTGATGTATATGATTATCTTTCATATATTTTATATATTATATATTTTATGTATTTATATATTTTATCTTTTTATATTTTTACTATCACACAACATAATTTGTAACAGAGATATATTATCAAACTCTTATCTTATCTTGCAATTTTAATTGCGTTTTTTCTTTTCTACCAAAGAGCTAACTGAACGTTTCATTGCGTAAATGTATCCGATTATTCATAACATAAATCTCACCCATCAACATCATAAATCACACTTCACTAGCGAATCTCGACATTTTACAGTTACCTTCCGCGTGTGAACGCCTGATCTTTGCGAATGTTATTTCGTTGCTTTGTCATGGCGTTGTTCTCTCGCTGGAGCGAGCTATTTCCGCGTCAATCTCGCAAGGTCTTCGCATCTACATAATCAGCCAGCCACGTCAAATAGTCGAATGCCGAGAGGCTCCCGAGAGAAATCGGAAACAAAATACGTAGTATATGTATGTGCACAACCCAGTATACGAGAGTCAACCATTCTTCTACGAGCGGATAAAAAATGGGATGCCGTAATAAAATTGGAAATATTCCGCCATCTCTCTCTCTCTATCGTCGAGTCCTTTCTTTCTTCTCGCAGCACGTGCTGAATCTGTGCCGCCTCTTTGCATTTTTCTCCGCCTGTATGCCGAAGAACCACATATATGTATGTACGCGCGACATTCCCGCAGGACTCCTCGCAATAAATTCCAATTTCTGCGTATTCTATTCCGATCCGTCTATTTTGAATGCGGTCGCGTCACTCTCGAGGCTCTCCGCTCTTTTTGGCAAAGAGATTAGACCTCCCGCGTCAAAAAATTCATACAAAAAGGCAGGCAAGCGGAAAAAAATTTTTGCAGATAGAAAATAAAAGCTTGTATTATTTAATAACTATAAATGCAAATTTTTTTCTGTCAAAACTACTGCATATATATCTCTTACAAAAATAATAAACTTTTGAGCTATTTCTTTGTAAATATTTTATTTTACGTAAAATCTTAAAACTTCACCTCGTCATAATAATTTACAATCCGTGTTAAATCTCATTTTAATTATTGTGATAAAACGATTTTGTTACTATATATTTCTTAGTTTTCGCCTTCTTGCCTTTTCCACTCTTATTTGTACATCTCGTTATCCTTGGAAGCGTTTTATTTCCCGAGAGCAGAACAAATATCCCCGTCTACGTATAGTTATATACCTACACAACACGGAAAGTGTAAATCGCTTAATTTTGGCCCTCTCGCTTGTTCACTTAATATTCCATATCCGGCTAAAAGTCCGCTACAGGCGTCTCGAGAGCGCGCACGTCTCTACGCTCGTATTTGCACGGGAACATAGAAAGACAGATGAGGGATGATGGTAGACGGAGGCGGGAAGCATCCTCCTCCGGGCTCGTCATTCTCTCGCGATGAAGCCACGTCCTCACGTGCAAGAGTTACGGAAGAGGCGCGCCATCCAGAGAGTCGCGCATGTTGCGACTGGCAAGTACTTGTATCGCGGACTAATTAAATCCGCCGAGTAAATTAAGAGAACGTCACGCGCGCCTTTATTGCCCACTTAACGAGGCCGGATTCAATCAAAGACAGATCGAATGCGTTTTTCTTGGCGACATGCGGTCTCGCTAATCGTATTTGCATGATACAAAATAACGAGAGCGCAAAAATGTCGGACGAGAAAATCAAGACAAGTGTCAAAAAAGAAAGACAGAACAGTTGAAACGTTGTCGCGAGACTGTAGATGAAAACCTCGAGAACAAGGAATGTCGAGTGGATGTCACGAGTGACATAAATAACTGTATAAGAGTGCGAGATTAAAGATATTATTCATGCACTTTTATAATTTATAATTTGCAAATTATGTTTGAAAACTCGTCACGAATCGTCAGCTACAAAAATAAAAAATTCTCATTTATTAATATCTAAATAAAATTTCACGTGCAGCAGATAACGTGTGCCGTCAATCGTAATCCTGGCGATGCTTTGAATATTAAGGAAAGACAAAGAGGCGACAGGTGAAAAGCCCTCCAGCTTACCGGAAGCAAGCTGCAGCCTCTTTTCCTCGCGGGAGAACAGTCAAGACGAAGAAGTGTGAAGTCCATCTGCGCGCGTGCGCTTCTATCTCGATTCGAGATTATTTCTGCGGTCCTCATTAGACTCACGTCAGGCTCGGATAGTTCATTACTGGCGATCTTAACTGTGACCTGCTCTTTTGCAAGAGAGCTTTTCCTCCTTTCCCCTTTTCTCTCTCCTCGCTTCTCTTCGCAATCGTTATCCTATATTATACACATACGCTCGCGTCCCGATTTTCCGCACTTCTTTTGCAAGAAGATATATTACGCGTATACGATACGATATATATGCTGCCTTTTCACCGTTAATTGATAAGCACGATACACAGGAACACATGCTGTCAAACGGTTACATTGGCAATAACGACAGGTGCCGACGGCGCAGCGCATTGTGAGGCCGGTGCAAGACTGTATTACAGTCATTACGTCATTGGGTAGACGCCGCAAGGGTAGAGAGCGCATAAAGTGTAAATTGTTACATGTTGCATGAGAATGAGGTTACGACGTGTATGTCGTTTCAAGAATTGGTCCAATCTTATTTACATAGAACGCACTCGACCGTAACGTATGAAATCTATGAAAACTAGAATCATTTTGAATTGTTTTGCAACTTACAATATAATTTTTCAATTTTTCCATTTTACCGCAAATCGATATTGTTACTGTGAAAATTTTTAAATAATGTATATTGTTCGAAGTAACAATTCGCGTTTTTAAAAAACAATTTTGTGTGATATTATGTGTGTGCGTTACACACATCTTATCATCGAAAGTTATTAATTGTTCGAGAAAAAGCTATATAAAAATCGTAATAAAATTAAAAATTTTTTACCAAATTTTTATCCCAAAATAAAAAAAGTATTAAAAATTTTAATTAGATATATCTTTCAATTTAGTTCTCAAGTAAGATTTGAGTTACATAAATTTAATTTTTATATCTTTTAGCGATCTTAATAAATTACAATTCTATAATTAAAATAATAGTTTTTATAAATCAATATTTAAAAAGAATCTTTCTATAGAAATAATGACATAATAATGAGCAACGTGATACTTTTCAATAACGTGCAACATAGCCTTTATGAATGAATTGGCTTCTGGCTTTATTTTCTTAAGACCTTTCAGATGAAATATTGGTTCATCAGCCTGTAAACAGTGTCTGTGCCAGATAAAGGCGAGCCAAGCAGATGAAATCTGTCGCGTCCTACCACAGAAGTCGCTTCCAATAGAGGATCTTCTGAGTCATTCACAAAGGTGTCTATCGCTCTCAAAAGGCTATCTTTTCTCCGATCATCTACGTTTCTTTTCTTCAATCCGTTTCTTCGAACGATTCGATATCAAATCGCTCGTCGTTACAATAGCAATTGAAAGGGTAGAAGAACGAGATTCCTGTTTTATTGTTCAATCAGCATATCACGTCTCGCGCACAAAAAATAGAGAAAAAAAATAAAGGAAAAAACCAAGTAATATATAATATTATATAAAAAGTATATACATATCTATAGTAATTTATTTGTTAGATTCTTCAGCAAATTTTTTTTGCAGATCAAAAGAAAGCTTTTTAATTTTCTTTATTTTAATATGTAATTATCATATAACATCATAAATAATTAATAATATAGACAAAAATGTCTCGAAATAATCGAGTTACGAATAATCCATTTACTAAATGTGATTCTTTTAGGAATCAAAAGAATTTTCAGCATGAAGGAAGCATTTGAACTGAGTCTTTATCTTTTAATTGTCTCTTTTAATCATCTCTAACAATATTAGTTGTCCTTTCTTGAGCTCTTTGAGTTTTCCTTAACTTCCATAACTTCCTTATTTCATGTAAAAATGAAAGTAAAGTCGGAATTGACTCGACATACAGTGCTCCCTTTCTATCCGATCCCTTATCAAGAAACTTAATTCCACGCTGACTGCGCCGCACCTTGGAATTCGCGGCAGACTAGAGGGAGAAATCGAGGAATACTAATTCCGTTAGTAAACTTCGGACGACTTCGCTTCTTGCCGTTTCGCATTTCGAGTCGACAGGCTGGCACAATTGCTTTAATTGTCAGTCTCAATTGTGGCAAATACTCAGAAATCTAGTCTGTATCGCGTTGTCTCGAAAATGTGCACGGAAATCCAATTTATTAAATATAATTAGGTCATCGGATCATTTATTAACTCTTATGAAAAATTAAAATGTCGAGTAAAGTATCTCTCTGTGTAAAATGTCAACGTAGTCGCGAGTGCGCCAATTTGCGAACATAGTTTGAACGTTTCATTTACACAGTGATAAACCATGTCGATTGCAGCAGGCAAATAGCGAGTATCACGATTTGCAAATGGATCGCACGCGTGTGCGAGCGGCGTCAATGGGAAATGGTGTCGTTATCGTATAACATCTGGCGATCGGTTAATTTAATTGCCTCTCAACCACGATTTCTATTGCGGGAGAAATAATTTGATGTCACGTGTCCGAGAACATTTGCCATGTCGCTTTGTGTCTCTTCAAAAAGCTCTAAATATATAAAAATTAGTAACATCTTTTAAAAAACTCGAAAAATGTATAAAATCGTTTATAAACACACGCATATGTGTGTACAAAAAGATAGTAAATTATATATATCTATAAAGATTTTTCTTTATTTTTTTCCTTTCTTTTGAAAGAGAAAAAGAAAACAAAAAGAAGAGATTATATAATATAAAAATCACGATTAGCGAGCAAAGTTCATTGGTATTACTCTTTGTATAGGATTTACAAATAAAAAAAATATATTTAACGAGAAGGCTAAATTAATGTACGCTGATAAAGATCGAAATGTGTTGGGATATTTATACGAGTAATCAAGGAAAATTATTTCCATCAATTTAGCATATTGATTAGCAGCAGAAACAAGACAGAGGGTGTCGGCTACATGCGCGATTTGCTATCGCGTTGCTAGCAGCCAGTCAAAACATCTGGTATAATCGGAACGTCGAACCCGAACAATTTCCTGGTTTTAATGAAACCGACATCGACGAATGCGATGCGTTCATTTCGTATAATTAATTTCTGTCGCGCCATAAACTCACTTTTCAAGCTATCCTATATTTGGCTCGAAACTCGCATCCGTATTTGCATTTAAGGAATAGAACGAAAATTCTAGATAGAGAAGTTACTTCATTAAATTAAAGTAAAAAAAACTTTTGAAACACACATTTAGTAAGTTTAGCGATTAAATTATCTTTAATAAAAACTTTATGATTTTATGTGTCTGTTGTATGCCTTTTTTAAAATTTTAAAGATTATTATATCTCAGCAATAAAAACTATAAATTAAGATTCCCTTAAAATACAATGTAAAATATAAATTAATCAGTTTGTAATTATTTGTGGAAATTACGAGACAATCAATTTTGAATCGTTAAATCTTTTTTTAAGAATTTTCTTATAGCATCACGGAGGTGTTTATTTGAATAGACAACGCATTTAAATAAGATAAAAGACTGCGAATTTTCTAACTGCGCGATCCGTACGACTGCGGCTGACACTTCCATTAAAAGAGAGAATTCGTTGCATCTACAATGACAGAACAGGTGAACAGACTCTGGTGCAGCGCGACCAGTAATGAGAAGTTAAGTCAATCATGTATATAATAAAACGCAGAAATTTTTTGCTGGCTGATTTATTGAACATGCATAGCTGATCTTTATTTATTTATTATAAGTTGGCCGACATGTTTTAAACAATAGTAATCCAATACTTCTGTTTGTTGATTTATTTTAATGCAATATTAATTGATTTTAATGTATTATTTTATTGTAAAATATTTTTATATAAATTTAATGCAGTATTTAGTTATAGATTTAATAAAAAATTGTTTTAAGAATTAATGTTTTTAAGAATTAAAATAGTTAAAAATAATAATAAAAAATTAAAGTAAAATAAAATATAATAAAAAAATTAAAGTATAATAAAGTAGATAACTTATCACAAATAATATTTAGAAATTTGAATATCCACATCACTGAATTATTTCACCTGTATTCAAATATATGTTACACCTCAAATAATCTATAATAGATATTTCCCAAACAAAAGTAAGAACAAAATCAAATTGATTCATAAATTTTTCAATAATACCTATCTTTTCGCAATTCAATTTCCGTTAAAATCTCTACTGCTACAAAAGAGAAAGAGGATAACGTTATTCACGCTCTTTAGTAGACCGTAAACGAGATCGACTCGATGAAGGAAATATTCGAAGTTATGAAATATCATAACTTCGAATCTTCTCTTTTTCTTCCAATATATAATTTACTTTTTATAAGTAAAATTCTAAAAACTGTTTTTCTCTCTCATACAAAATAAGACAATTTTAAATTAGATCCAACACGCGCAAATTACTTGCGTAATGTACACAAAATTCTCGTCGCTGTTGACAAAAGATCAAAATAGATTTGAATTTTTTTGATGATGAAAAAAAAACTTTTTCGCGGAATGATGTATATCTCATCGTCACGGTCGATTGATCAAGATACATCGATTGATTGCACCGTGATAAGCATCGTATCGATATTTTTAATTGTCCGCATGAGTGATTCCACTGATGATCTCCTCATCGGATACCGACCCGACTTATAACAGAAGCACTCTCTGGCGCGGATATTCCACACAGAGATGGCTCTCACAATAACTCAATACACGCGCATCATGCGGAAACAGCCTACTCCAAGCTGGACTAATGGAATTGGTGCAGTCAATCGGACGACGCGGCGCGACGTTCTCTCATTTATCCAGGCAGCCGCGCAAAACGACCTTTTTCTCAACTTTCCTCTCAATTTTCGAATACTGCGTTGAATTATATAACAGAAAAAGCACAGTTTCATTAAACTAAATATAAAAGATTATATAAAAGATCGCGAAAAGTCACAAGAATACGGTAAAATTTCAACGCAACCGATATAAAATAGCACATCGGCATTAAAAACAAAATAAAAATACCTCTCCGTAATTAAAAAGCTTCTAAAATTCTAGAAAATACATACATAACAGATATATTTATTTTTTTGTAATTTTTTTCTTTATCAAAAGTTTTGAAGCCTACAGGCTCGTATAGTTCGTTCTTACATTACGATCACTTTAAGGAAGATCTGAAAATATTATATAATCTTACTCCGTACTGATGGGTCACTTTTGTCTGTGATTTTTCTAACAACTCCAATTTCTCGAAAACAAGTAATCATAAAATAATATATTTAAGTAAATTATTTTTCAAATTTTTTAAAACACTTTTACATATTAATAAACTTATCGAAAATACTGACCCACCTGTACAGTTAGAAGGTGCCAAAAATAACAATACGGAGTAAGGGTTAAATATAAGAACATGAACTATGAATACCAGCCTCTCATTTATATTACAATATAAGTCTTGATTTTTGAAATTTCAACTTTCATTACATTGTCTGAATAATTATCCGTACCTCCTTATATCAATTGCATTTTTCAGCTTTTCTAATATGTATTCATCCGCATCAGATTCCCCCGCGTATCAAAGAGATACATATTCATCTCTACTCTTCCGTATCATTTCGCGAAACACCCGTCGATCGTTCCTTATCCTTAACAAAAGCCCCATAAATCCAGCGTCCGTCATGCTGAGAATATAAACCGGACAGGGTCGAGGAGGAACAAATCGTAGGAAGCGACCGCCTAACGATTGCCTCGCATCAATACGTGACAGAGCAAGATCGCGCGCGGGCTCTTCCCACGTGAGAATCAGCCCCGAGTCAGTTTGCGAGCTAGCCTCGTCGTCTTCCTTCCTTCCTCGGTGCATTCGAGATGCTGCTGCTGCGAGAAGAGGCACCCAGAGCACGACGTATCGTACAACGTGTGTTTACGTCGACGAGCAGCGGCAACTCGCGCGATAGTGGACTTTCCTCACGCAGTGAGTCAGTTAGTGTAAGTGGGTAATGGAACGCGAAGAGAAAGAGCAAGAGAGAGAGAGAGAGAGAGAGAGAGAGAGAGAGAGAGAGAGAAAGAGAGAGAAGACAGCAGGACGGAAGACAGCCCGCGGTGGAAACCACCGCGTCGCGTTGCGACTCATTTACCTACATCGATTTATTGCGACGAGGATGGAGATTATATCTGCGAGCGGGATCTCTGCCGGCATTATATCTGCGCGCGGTGGATCACGATTTAATTGGTCTACGCTGCGAATCGATCTCGTAACAGTTTCCTTCCCCCTAGCCCCGCTACCCCGCGCCCTCCTGGTCCGGTCGCCCACGGCAGAGCAAAGGAGCAGCTCGAATCCTCCATCGTTCGGATCTCTTCTATTTCGTTTACGTTGCGTCTATACCGCGCACCATGCCATGGCGCCCAGAGCGACGATTTTCTGTTTAAGTACGGCGAACACGCACATATAGGGCCCTTCGCTCTCGGGAAAAGATAGCGCGTTGTTAGATTAATAATCAGCAATTTACGCACGCCGGAAAGAACGGTGGCGTCGCTCTTTGCTTGTGAAATCAGCTGTAAAGTGTGATGGATCGAATAATATGGTAATGTGGGCGGCATCTACTTTATGTCTTGAGAAAGAAACTAGAGACGATAAAATGTCACCTTTTTCTTTTAATTACTATTTCTAAAATAGTAACTGTCAGATTTGTTCTCCATTGAACATATCGCAGTGCTTCGAAATTAATTAAATTAATTTATTAGTATTCTTACATCGAAAAGACGTAGATCTTTCCTTTATTTAAATAATATACATAAAGAGAAAGGGAGAGATACAAATATTTATGCAATGTTTATTTTCATCTCCAGCGATATAGCTTTCACGAACTGCGAGTTAACATTTCGCATCCATTCACGTTGACGCACGACAGGCGCGATCATCCGGCGTACCAGTTAATAATGCTATGCACCCAATTATCTTTATGACATGACGTCAAGGTGCGTGTCATCCGGGGTGTCATAGTAAAATCCCCAACCGAGCAAAATCCCCAGAAAATCTTGACAAGCGGTTTCACGCGGCGGTAGCCGTCTAATCCGAATGAAAAGCGTTCGCACACGCGGCGAATAAAATGTGTTATATACTTGACTGAGCACGTGCATAAATATATCGCGTGAGAAAATCGAAATAACAAGCGGAACGAAAAATTATAAATATAAAAAAATGATGACATAATGTTACGGTCATCAAACTTAATCTCGCGATAAACATATGCATAATGTATCAATAAAAATTCCAGCAGTAACGTAGAAATTTCTACCGTCGGAATTTCTATCATAAAATCAATAAGCTATTATATACACGTCGCATTTCAGAGAGAAATCACACGCATATAAATTATAAATTTTTTGCACTAATATCAAATAATATTTTAAGTTGTGTGCAATTAATAATACTGCAAACTATTTTAGATAAAAAATATCGGTTGATAATCATAAAGAACATCGTGGCCTTCTTCTTTTTTTTCCACATAATACTATTATCTCAATAATGTTATGCGCACCCACAATGTACGATTACTCTCTCTCTCTCTCTCTCTCTCTCTCTTTACCCGATTAAATTATTTAATTATTTCTTTATGGTACCCGACGCATGTCAAGGTAAATTTCTTACTGAGAAGATCCGAAGAAAATCTTGATGGGCGTTTCATTCCGTCGTTTTCACCCACGCGAAAAATGAAAAACGTTACATTGTTACGTCTACGTCAAAATACAAAATATAGTGAATACGTGGGATAAAATTCTTTTCGTATTATGTAAATAAAGATGTAATTGTAGTACTGCAATTTACCATCATTTCGTAGTAAAACTATACTCATTATTATTTTATAATAATTACATTTTACTCGAAATTTTACAAAAATTATTGATAATTTAAAGTTTTATCAGAGTAAGCGATAAAAATGTATTATGTGAGTATAAATATAACTACTTTATATAAAATGTTTAAAGTAAAGGTAAAAATTAACCGCAAACTCTCTTTAAAAAAATTATTAAAATATACATATAAATACATATTTCAATAATATTTTTCCACTGTAAAACGTTTGAAAATTATGAATAAATAATAATAAGAAGTAAAATACGTCTGTCATATTTTTGACACAAAAGCGCGGCGAAACACGACTGTTCTTTTCGCATAAACGAGTTAATAGTATTGGCTTAATAATAATCCCATGTAGAGTGCATACATTATCCGACTTGCTGCGATATACCTCGGTTAAATTACCCAATCGCCCTCCCCGGTGTGGCGTCAAGATGCATATCCGGCGTCAAGGTAAAGTCGCCTACCGAGTGAATACGCAAAAAAGCTTGACGGCCGTTTAACTTCGCGGTCTGCGCCCACACGCGCAATTGCGCGGTTAAGGCGAATTTATACGGCTCATTCTCCGGATGAGCAAAATGAACGCGTTGAATAAACGAGCTCTTTTTCTAATGCACTGTACCAAGTGCATTGTCCGACAAATTTTTATTATTAATTCAATTTAATGCAATTTCCGTAATTTTACATTAAATTGAAATAAAATTTTATTAATGAACGCTGGTATAATAAAAGTATGATTTCTATATAATATGCGCAAAATTATTTTAATTATACATTATTCTACATTTTTTAAAATAAAATCTTTTCATCCGGAGTGCGAAAGAAATTTTATTATAAAATTTTTTTTAATTTACTGTCTTTGTAGAAATATCTTACAAGTTTTTTCCGCGTCACACGAAGATCATCCAGAATGATTGGAAAGTGAATGGCACAGATACACTTTTATAATTCAATTTTACTCTTGACCACAGAAATGAATTCGCGACGGTAAATTACAGACGAGGATATCTACTTTCATGTGTGCGCGCGCGCGCGCGCATGAGATGCATTGTATGTTAATTATGGCAATTATGTGAAAGATAGCAATTGGCCTATAGACCATGAAATAATGACACAAGTGCATCGCTTTTACATCGCACACACGTTGCATAGTCAAGCGCAGGATTCTGACTCGAGCTCACTCCTGGTGGTGCCAAGATATCGCTTTAATACCTTATCTGAACCTCGAGAAAGAGAGAGAGAGAGAGAGAGAGAGAGAACACAGACACGTGTTAAGTACACGTTTAAATGACGGCCATCTCATCCTACACAAGGCGATATACGAGTTCACGGCGCCGAGTAACGACGTAAATCCTGAAAGATCGCGCGCATTTGTTACCTCAACCGGAACGAATGTGATGCACGATATTTCTGCATCTACATCTTTCGGTTTTCAATCTCGATCTCTCTGAGAATTTTACCAATTAGTCTGATCCAGTTTTTAAAAAGAACGACATTCATAGAAAAAAATATGGATAAGAATTTAAAAAAAATGTTTTAAGATCACGAAAAACATTCTCTTCTTTCACGCGATAAAATATGTAACACAAATAAAATAATGATAATAGAAATAAAATTTATATAAATTGTGTTAAATTGACTTTTAACGATATAAAGAGCAGAGAAAGGAAAATAGATAGTCATCTCAATTTTCTCGAAATCATTTTACGCATCGAGACTCGTAATCGCTCCAGAGACCTGGGGAGATTTCTGAGGGAAGACGAAAAGGAGGAAGAATATATCGTGCAGGCACATCTTACCGCAGTAATGGACCAAAATGTGAAGTGTTCCAGCGTGGATGCGGCTGTCGCACCAGGAAGCAGTGTCTACCTGCGGCTCGAAGAGAGAGAGGTCGAGGCCCTCCATGTCACTCTCGCCACAGGAATCGCTCAAGGGTTCGAAATTGCCCCCGTTGGCCCCCTCGTCCTCGTTCGCCAGCTCCTCGGAGAGGTTCTCGCCGCCGGCTCCGCGGCATCGGGGCGTCAATGCCATTTTCAGACCAACCACCACTCTCCCGCGCGCGCGAAAACCGCAAAATCTTTTCTCCTCCCCCTCTCCCCTCCCCCCTCCCCCGCTGTCCGCTTAATAAGTCTCGCGATGCATGCACTCGGTGAAACGCCAAACTTTTCTCACGGAGATATATCTTACGTGCACAGCATCAATTCCTCCACGGATTCACTTCGCCTCTTTATCGTCTTGGAACTCGCATCCTCTCCGCACTGTGCGAGTCTCACCTTTTCATTTCACGGTAACTCGCGTTCGCTCGTCTGGGGAGAATCGGTTTGAATCTTTCGCGTGTTGAAAACGATATTCACCACTGTGCGATGTGAGATATACAGAGTCCCACGTTCCTCGCGTGAAATTTTAATGACGGATTCTTTGACAAAAAAAAAAAAAAAATTGAATTCAACTTTTCTTTCGCTTTGTAAAATATTTAATGTGTGAAAAACTTGATTTCAAAAATAATTGACATTACATTGTTTCTCATGTAAAAAGGTCAAATTTATCGAAGAATCTTGTGAGTCAAGAGTCAAGCGTCAAAAGCAGCAGGATAATATATGTGTAAAAAAATTTCTCTAAAATAGGAATATCAAGTATTGATTAAAATTAAAGTTTCTCGCACCACCTTCATCTTTTAATCGCCCGTTCTTTCATTTAATCAAAATTAGCTATAGTTCTTTGAAAGTTCGAAAGAATATTTTATGTGTTTGCGCAATATCAAGAATATATATATATATGATGACTCTTTCTCGATGTGGTATAAGTATCGGCGCTGTTTTTAATCAGGTATTCGCTTCTAATAGCTTTCATAAATTAACCCCACACGCCAGACTAATAACCGTCATAATAACTCCCACCGACGCGCGCTGCCGATTTTTTCCATAAGTTACGCGATCTACCATCCTAATTAGCTTCAACTTCTAATTACTTGTCGACTGAACGCAAGAGGACGGAAGAGGAACCGGATTTAAATTGATCGATTCAGTATATTACTAAACTGTATAGTACTAAACTACCGTGGTTTAATGCGATGGTTATCATATTGTTTGAATAAATACAAACATGATTATCAATCGTTTTTTAATGACATCAATTATTTTCACATTTCGCAAAGTCAAGTATTACGATAATCTTGTTCCAAAGATGATAAAATTGTTCAAAAATAAAAAATAATAAAAAAAAAAATATTACTTTAAATAATTTCTATAATTTTTCTTCATTATTTATTAACGCATTAAAGCATAAGTGTATCTCAATAATATACTTTTTACATAAAATATTGTTTCGTGAAAAAAATATATTATTAATAAAAGATAAAAATATAAAAAATGATCAAAAAATTCAAGTTAATAAATGAATAAAATAAAATTAATGAAAAACTTGTGGTCGGACAAAACATTAATTTTTCATTATAAAAAAGTCGATTTTAAGTAAATTCAAGGCAGATTCTGTCATGATCAAATGAAAAGTGTACTTTTACTTCAACAAGTACCAAATTTTTTTATTGCAATTATTTAAAAATAAATTTTCAATGTAATTAATACACTTTTATTGATATATAATGATAAAAAGTATATGAAAAAGGAAGGTTCTCCTTTTACAGTCATTATAACAGGGTATGCAGGGTGGAATGAAAATGTACAGGTAACGTGTAAAAATTAATTAAGAGTGACAAACACGACATCTCCAAGCCGTAATCTTCGATCTGGTCTACTTACATGAATTCATTGAGCATGACAAAGTCGTTCGTAAAGAGCCTACCGTGTCAAACTCGCACGACGCGCGAGAAGGAAAGCGGAGACTCGTCGCGCGTTCTCTCGCTTTCTCGGCCAAGCGGCCAGCTCGTGCCAACCTGTCATTACCAATCTTTCAAGTTCAAGATCAGAATGAAAGAACTCTCTTTCTCATTGTCACTCGCTGATCGCGAGATCAGTGTACATATATGGCACAAAAAATTGGAATGCCATTGTTAGCGCAATTTCAACGAAATAACTTTTTTTTATTTCTCGACTTAAATTTTTAATTTTTAATTCATTAAAAATTGGATTAAATATTAATATATATATATGCAATATTTTTTATGACAAAAATTTGCAATATTTCGTGCACAAGTATGATTTGTTAGTTCATAAGTTGTTTCTTAAGGATATTAAATTCTAGGTAGGAGAAAATTGAATGTTTTGGTGCAGAAAGCAAATGTGGAAAAATAGACTGAGAGCGAAAGGGTTAAGCGGGAATGAGACATTAATTATCTCGCGCGTGCTTCTCGTGCACGAGCCAGATATAAATTATGACACCGGCGGTCCACTACCTCTGCTATACCGATAAATTATTTACACGTATTTACGCAACGCAAAAGAGACTTCCCGAGGGACTCTCGGCAAGATAAAAGCGAAAAAACCAGTTACGTGAAAAAAAGAAAAAAAAACGTGTTGGCGACACTGATAAAGAATTCGCATACCAACCAGTTAAATACCAACGTGTTTATATCCGACAAATACCTAATACACAATCGTTAGTCATGTGAAGAACGCTCGATCCAGCCTGCAATTCTGTTCTTTATACAAAGTCATTGACCTGTTTTCGAAAAGTGCTCGTGGCGAGATGTTTCGCGACATCAATAAATTATTACGTCATGTAAAGCTCTTCGGAAGAAGAAATATATTATTTTCTTCATCTCTTATAAATGAGATTCTATTTTTTTAATAAATTAATTTTTCTTAAGAATGTCACATTTTTCAAAATTTCTTTTGCAACATATCAAATTCGTATTCAAAATAAAATTCTACCCAGTCATATCAAAAAATATCAATTCTCGAGATATTTGCAAAATTATATATATAGTAGCACTCCCATCTTAGTTAATAAAAATAGAGTCATCAATGTTAAGAATTAGTTTCTTCGAAATTGTCACTAAAAAAAGAATCGTGGATCAGTGAAAAGAAGTTCCAATCTCAAAACTAAAGACACTTCAACGAATTAAATATTCAAGCACATTCTTCCTCGCAATTAAATCCAAAGTTTTGCTTGTTCATTAATAACTGATTTATCTCGTAACACTTATATAGATTTTCTAAAGATAGTACGATAAAATATGGATAAAGAGGTAAAGATAAAGAAAAAGAGAAAGGAACGTCCTGTATATCATTCCTACTAATTTTCGATCGAACTTGCTTGTGGCGTAATCAGCCTCGAGCGTTCGATTATCGATCGTCCGCAATTTACGGGAACGAAAACCTGCGTTTCCGCGAATGTGCGTGCTTCGATCGTGCCCCGAAATTTATCGCGTCTGTGCGTGTGACGAGGATCGAGATCACAATCCGGCGATCGCGCCGAAGATCACGGCACGTGAACTGGTTTCACGCACGGGAATATGCTCGGTGAGCGCGTGCACGCACGAAGAGAAGAGATGTACGCAGGAAGGAGAGAAAGACGAAAGGAAAATAAGAAAGAGAGAGAGAAGGGATGAGAAGAGGATGAGAAGAAAAAACCGCGCCGCGGGCCGAGAGGTCGTTCGCATCCACAGAGTTCGAAGTTGGCGGGCGAACGTGTAATCGCGTTTCGTGACTACGGCGTAGAATTCGTTGCCCTCTGTCCCTCTTCTGTAACATGCGCAAGAACGAGAGAGAGAGAGAGAGAGAGAGAGAGAGAGGGAGGGAGGGAGAAAAAAACACGAGAAAAATTACATAGAAAAAAATTACAGAATTGCTCACACAGAAGATTTCTCGCGCGAGGGGCGTAGTCGAAAAAGAGGAAAATTATGAATGGCGGTTCCGTGGCGCGAGAAGATCCCTAATTTAACGTAATTAATCAAAAGGAAACAAGACTGTATAATTTTTCATAGTATTATTATATTCATTCAAATATATGTGTACAAACAGGACGAGACGGGATGCTATCGCGTCGAGGAACATGTACCTCATCACGATAGAATTGTCTTCAGTTTTCAAGGCTTCAATTACGGGCGATTCTCCCGTAAATTGTTTGTTGCGGCTTTGATGCACACATGCGCGGAAACGATTGCGGAAAATAGCCGTAACCTGGAATTTTCACTCTCGAGCCGTAATTTCTCCGATTAATCCATTCTGATTCATCACGATTTTGCACGGTAGCACGGCAGTTTACCTACTCGATGATGGACAATTGCGAGGTCATAAAAGGGAGCCCATCGAAATGTTCCATCCACTCGACACGTACAAGGTCAACGATCAATGTCCGAACATTAACACTTAACTTTTCAAAACGTCAAATCGAGATCGTTATCGAATCTCCGTTATATAACGTGTGAATCAACGACCCGAGATCGAGTACATAACTCCTATAATTTTAGATATGATACGTCTTTAAATTAACTCGTTACAGAGAGACTCAAAATATGCCAAGATCTATCGACGATGCAGCTGGTAAAATGATAATTTTAACTTTCGATATTACTTATTCATAAATTGAAAAAAAAAACAATTCTATTCTTTTCTCCCTCTCTATATTTTTTATAAACATAACACAATCATATTGAATAATTTATTTTCGTTCCGCGATAATCCACAGAAATTTTTAACAGAAATATCTATTCTGACTTTTCTCGATTTTAATCTTTTCCTTCTCAATTCAAAAAAGACCGACTTGGTATCCAATGCTTCCAATAGGTTTTCACAAGAGGATCATCATATCGTCGGTCGCAGGTGTCGTTGAATTGCGACCGAATCGATTGGATGCGACCCGTGTCGTAAAAAAGCCGGCTCGTAAAATTGCGACAGAGGGGGAGGATGCCATGCTGGGATCCACATCCAGCCTATCACATTGATGTGTCCTCCGGACTTGGACGCCCGAGAGAAACACAAGCGAACCTTGACATTTCTCGCGCGGAGGTCACAAAGAAGAAGAAGGCCGGCCACGAGGGTCCGTGGTCCGTCTCGAGCGCGAGAGAGCAGATCCCTGCGGTTCCGGTTACCATGAGAACCTTACAGTCGCCTACTCACGGGTCGAAAGCCGAAGAAGAGAGCGCCGGAGAAGGCACAAGCGAAATGCCTACTTACGACAGAACCGCGATCCCCTCGTAAACATCGGACCCCATCGGCTCCTGGGAATCCGCACGCGGCGAGAACAAGGATACCAGGTGCAGCGGCACCGATAACGACCGCCGATCGACCGCGGGAGGCGGCGCGTAAACGCCGGTACATTGTACTACGAGAGAGAGGAGGATCTCAGGCATTCCCTCGTCAATTTTTGCGGCCGCCGCCGCCACCGCCGCCGCCACCGCCGCGGATCGCGTACCCGGCATAATTGCCTCAAACTTTACGGATAATTGAACGAACGGACGCGCGTCGAGACACGCGTTATTAATTACGGACGCGCGATGTACCGTGTGCTCGCTGCTAATGATGCCGACGACTGCGGATGAAATTAAACCTTTGAGAGCTGATAGCGGACGTTGATTGGTGAGCTACGATGATCTTTAGATTATATGGCCTTTAAAAAGCAAACTTTTGTCATGTTCATCGTCTATATGGGAGAATCATTAATAGATGTAGAGTAATCAAAACAAAATTATACTAATATTTTTAAAATTATAGAGTAATATAATTATTATTCTTGCTATTGATTCTTAATTTTTACATTTCTTTGATTTTTTATTTAACCCTTACGATACACACTACATTTAGATGCCTCATCCATACACACATGGGTATTTCAAGTCCGACTGTTTTTTTCATTTATTTAAATTGATTCAAAAACTCTGTAAGAATTCGTGAAAATACTTTCAAGTTTCTGGAACAAATATCCCTAATTCATTTTGGAAAAAAATAAAATGTAATATAATTTAAAGAAGCTTAGAATTTTTCAGATATTTCAATGGATAGAAATCGATCGGACACAAATGACCCATGTGTGTATCGTAAGGGTTAATTTTATATTTATGTATTATCTAATATATAGATATTATCTAATAAATATTATTTATATATTTTTTATTTATTTTTATGATTTTTTATTATCTATCTTATAGAGTAATATAATTATCATTCTTGCTATTGATTCTTAATGTTTACATTTCTATGATTTTATATTTAATTTTATATTTATATATTATCCAATATATATTATCTAATAAATATTATTTATATATTTTTTATTTATTTTTATGATTTTTTATTATCTATCTTATAGAGTAATATAATTATCATTTTTGCTATTGATTCTTAATGTTTACATTTCTATGATTTTATATTTAATTTTATATTTATATATTATCCAATATATAGATATATATATTATCTAATAAATATTATTTATATTATTTTTATTTATTTTTATGATTTTTTATTATCTTGATTGTTAATAATTCGATTTACTAATAATGCATTGCGATGTTATGTATGTACATATGCATGTGAATCTGCATAGCGCGTAAAATTTTATTAGGAACAACGTGAGTAATTAAACGTTCGCGCGCAAACAAAGCAAAGTGTCTTAAGACACAATCTAATTTGCAACGATGGTGGATTCGCTCATGCACGATGCGCGCGGCTACGAAGATAATACTAATTTAAATTCGCAAAAGCGCTTTCTACAAAATGTGTTACGTCTGAATAGTAAGTCGGTTATGCGGTGTACGCTCCGGGGAAAATACGAGTAACAGCGCTGGCTGTTATGTTGTAGCGAATGCAAGAAGAGAGAGAGAGAGAGAGAGAGAGAGAGAGAGAAGCCGAAGCGCAAAAAGGAGAGAGGAAGAGAAACGAGCAGGCGAGATCAAATCAGCTGAGAGAAAAGCCGCCTTCTGGCGAGTTCAACAGTGCGCTTTCTTAAATCAAGGATACGAGGGAGATTTGTCAGAGACGAGGCTGACGATGCTGCGCAATTTGTTACCCGGACGTCGATTAAACGATGCCTCGTAATAAATAGGAAATTGGCAAAATCGATGAGAAACTCGTAATATCAGAATTTTCAATTTCTTCATATAATTAACCCTTACTCCGTATTATTATTTTTGGCACTTTCTAACTGTACAGGTGGGTCAGCGTATTTTCGATAAGTTTATTAATATGTAAAAGTGTTTTAAAAAATCTGAAAAAATGTATATACCTTCTTTGAACATTCTAAGTAAAGACTAAAATAATAAATTTGAAAAATAATTTACTTAAATATATTATTTTATGATTATTTGTTTTCGAGAAACTGACATTGTTAGAAAAATCATAGACAAAAATGATCCATCAGTACGGAATAAGGGTTAAGAATAAATAATTTATTATACATGCAGGTATAAATATGTGGACCTGATTTCTTTCAAGCTATAAATAAAAAAAGAGTGTGTCAAGTAAATCTGAAGTATCAACGAAATATTTTTAAGCCAATAAGAAAAATTGTGAATATGCAAATAATGCAAAAAAATATAACGCACACATTATGTTAAGTAATATTTAAATCGGTACCTAATAAAGAACGATTAAATGCTACAGCGCATTCGAATTAACAAAAAACAGATCGGCTTTCGTTCCTCGAATACAGCAATCGATTTTCGATTTTCGACGACGAAGGAAGATAATTCCGGGCGCAAAGAGAGTAATCGAGGACATTCGAATCTCTCTCTGTAATTTCGTCGCGAGGGCTTTAGAAGGAGCACGTTTGTCGGGAGATTTCGTTCAATCTCGCGATACCGCAACAAGAACGTCGAATCGATCAAAAGCAACGGCCAGCAGCGACGTCGACCACCACGACCGAGTAATTTGTCCTCTGATGGTCGGCAAGCGTGTTGGTTACTCGCGCTCGCAAACTTGCCTCACCAAGTTTCTACGACGAACGCCAAGTCCCTCCTATTCATGATGCGGCCACCACGTCGGACTTTAGTAATTCAATAACTCCTCTACGAATCTGATGAAAGCGCACCGGTAACATTATACAGTTAAAGCAGAGATTCGCGAAGACTTTACTTACTGTTCCATTCGTTAAACTTTGATCAAGCGAAAGGTAAGAAATGGAATCGATTTTCACTCGGCTTTTAAAATTCGCGATTCGCGGTATATATGTATATCAGATATTGTCGCTGCATTTATTTACATGTCGCTAGACATTTTGTATTTCTATATGTCAAGTCTGTTGTATTTTTAAATAAGGAAATTAATTCAGATAAAAAAGAGAGGTGAAAAAAACTATCGCAATATAGATGTGTATCGTATTTCTCGAAAAAAGTAAAACTGATAAATAAAATAAGCATGGTCGGCGTATTAAATTATACATATTTGTATGTAGTTCTTGTGTTCGTACAAGATTGCGATAAAAATAAAAGTCGAGGTACCAAACGACAGGTCTTTGCGCTATTTTCCCAAGAAAGAGGACTGACTTTTGAATCTTTTAGTAACCGCATTCGAGAGAGAGAGAGGCAATTCTTTTTTTATTTTTCTACGTGAATCATGTATGTACACTTTGTATACACGTAGTCGAGTTTTCACCGTGAACATTGTTGTTCCTAACGACTGTGACGCAATACAATAAAAAAATACTCTAGCAATCTTCAAGAAACAGACGCGCAAATTTCTTGCAACATCGATCTTAAGTCCGACTCGTGCCTGGAGGTTCAAGGGCTTATTACGGTCCGTCTTACCTTGAGAACCCACGGCGCGGACGATTGAACTTTTCTCCGCGGCCCTAAAGTCTCGAGATTGTGTCTCGTTTCTTCGCGATAACAATCTTCTCCAGATACTCGGATGTAATAATGAAATTATTTCTTCTTTTTGCGAGAGTTGTGTCTCCGTAACGTATTGAGAAATAATCGGCAGCAAAATTACGAACTATTTTATTTATGAAATTGCTACATAGATACGAAAAAATTTATAACTAAATAAAAGTTACATACACGAAGAATTATGCCATTTGTGACGTTATTATTGTGAGATGTAATACAAAAATTGTAAGAATATTTTACGTCATATTTTGCAAAATATCAAAAATTATAATTATAATAAAATTATTTAAAAAATTGCTACGTACTAAATAAACATATCTGTTATTAAAATTGCTATGAATGTTGTATTCACTGTACCATTTTTTCGAACAATATGCTAATTTATGTAAAATGAGTAACTGCAACCAAACATCTAATTCAAAAATTCCGAAGTTTAATAATAGCTTGTTCATACGAAAACCGGCACACAATATCGCGTGATGTAGCTCTGACGAAGAAACGTCTCTCTCAGTCTCTCAGTTAGATCGATATATATCTATCTAACAGTAAAAGTTCTACTATATGATGATAAAATACACCGGACTTGTAAGAAGACTTGCACAGAGAGAATTTATTCATTTACTCGTCGAAACCATAAAAAGCACATCGTAATTTAACCGCAATTCCCATTTAAACCTTTATTATACTACTTAGATGAATAAATTTAAATATTTCTATCTTCATTTACTTGTAATTTAAAATTTCACAGTTAACCGCAATTCAATAATTAATATAAATATTATTATTCAACTCTTGTACATACTCTGCCCTAAATACCAAACATTTTTTATTTTTCAAAGAGACTTAATTTTTCTCAAATAAATATGTTAATTAATATATATTACTACGTGAAACACAAATAATGAGAAAAGGGATCGATGTGAAAGATGAAAAAAAATGAACTCTATAAAAAAAAGTAGAACAATTAATAGAAATTTGTAGGAACGGGTGGATGTAAAAATCGCATTCGTAGCAGAAGTTTCAACGTTCGCAATTTCCTTCTTCGAAGATAATAGCACGAGCCTTTCGCCGTTACATGGCGAGAATTTTAAATCTGAAGATGGTCGGCAAACACAGACGCATATAAGACAAAGCGGCGAAGGTGCGTGTCTAGTTACCTGCCGTCCAGTCAGTTATCTACATTTAATTATGCAAAATTTCGCAAAAGCCATTTGCCATACAAACGGATTTTATCCTATACACTCCGCTCGCTTTCGCGTGAACGAGATTGTGTCGAAGAGTTCGCGTGTATATGCTCGTTTCACGATAAAAAAGAGATACCCTGAAAAAGCACGCATCTCGTTAGTAATTATTAATGGTGCGAAACTGCTCTTCGTACTCGTAAAACGCACAATTTTAGTACGGCAAAATTTCAATGCTGTTATTGTGTTTGCTAATATAACATATATGTGAAACCGATCATGCAATAACAGTATAGCAATATATGTAATTAGTAAACATTGCTATCAATCGATATAGATTAAACCAATGTAATTAAATTCACTCCCTTTACTCAGAGTTGGCCAAAAAGTCCAGTGAGTAAATAAACCATGATAAATTTTGTTTTTTACTACCCCTTTATCCAATGAAATAAACTGGCAAAAATTATAAAAATAACTAATACAGATATGTAATAATAAAATATATTTTTGCCGATTTTTTCCGAGAAATACCGGTTTTTTACTACTGGAATGAATTTTATTCAAAAATAAAGAATTTTGCCAACCCTGTCTCCATCCCCGTTAAATTTCAAAATGTTCAAATATTATTAAATTATTGTAAATATGTGTCGTGTAAATATTTGCAAATATTTTACATAAATGCAAATATATGGTTAGGTTATTATTAAATTAATAAAATATTTAAAAATATGCAGGGAAAGAAGATAAAGAGGGATTGAAATGAAAAGAAAGACTTTTTAAGTCAACGTCACAATTAACGTTTGATTAATTAAATTAGCGCTGTCTCTCTCTCTCTCTCTCTCTCTCTCACTCTCTCTCTCTCATAAATTACTACAATCAAACGAGAGGCTGTGAATTGTCAAGTTGGAATTAGTTAGCTTCTGCAACTGCTGTTGCAACATGGTTCAAGAGTTTAGAATTCATTATTGATTCTGGAAATGTACAGACAGAGTTACAGTATTCACTACTAATATTCTGCGTAGCTAATCTCGAGATAGTATATTTTGCTCATTATCATTTACACTTTTTGCAGATTATTTTCGATAATTATCATAATGACAGAGAGAAAATTCCGTTAGCACAAACGGACTAAACGCTAAATAATCTCCCGATTATTAACTGTTTTATACGCACAATCCAAGTTCAGTTCTCTGATCGTTATTTACTCATTCTTCGGATTTCTAGCTTTATTAATATGAAGGTTGAATGAATGTAATAAGTCAACGAGAAAAATAATGATGACTCTCCGCCATACTTATAATCGATGTACAGTTAAAGTATAGTTAATCAATATATACAGATATATGAACCGTATGAAATGCATTAAATCCATTTAGATTTTACAGATTGAAGATTATTCATTTTACTCTTTCGTATCTATAATTGAGCGCTAATGATCATTAGAATTTTTAAATCCTAGTTGCAATACGTATAAGATAGCGAGATTGAATCATTTCAATTATTTCATAACAATTTAAGTCGAAACCTAACCGATTAATTATACAAACGGCGAATAAATCGAAGGTCACCATCGGATCCTGTAGTCTCGGCACTCGAATCCTAGAAGCCTCGATCGCGAAAAACCAGTTGCCGGCGACCCCGATCCGCGAGACGAAACCCGATATACATCTCGTGAGATGATTCATCGAGGCGTAACGTGTCACGTTTCCACAGACCGTTTGCATTAGATCGCGCGTTTCGAAATACAAGTGTAAGGGAATATGTAGCGGAGGCACGAGGCGCCTTTTTGACGACGATCATCAAAATTTCTGCCGACTCTCTCTTTCGTCGACGCATCGAGGCTCTCCTCCTAGCTTCTCCTCTTTTTCTGCCACGTTTGTCGCGCGATCAAGATAAACGCACCCGAAAGAAACTTTGGCTGCTGGAGGGCTTTCGAGCCCCCAAGCTCGAGTGTGCAAAGGCATACCGTCACGTTTTGCGACCCGCGAATCAAATCTCGCATCGAAACGCTCGCCAGAGTCGTAGTCAAGGACACTTTTTTGAAAGTGGAAGCCCGCCGTCTCGTAAAAAACTGATAAATATTAATAAATTATATATATGTTATACAAATTAGTAATAATTTTTAAATTTCAAATAGAAAATAAAACAGAAATTAAAAAATCTCTGTTTTTGTATCCTCATAATTTTTATCTGCACACTAGGTTTTATGGAAAATATAAAAAAAATTTATTTATTAAAAAAAAAAATATATATATATAAATTAAATATAAATAGTAACACTGTATGTACAATAATACCGATTCATCGATATTTTATTTGACATCATAGCGGATATTTTGTTTCATATCTTTTACATGTCAAAGACAAAAACCGTTTTCAGTCGAACGGAAATTGAAAAATTCCGAAAGTAAAATGCACTCTGGTATCGTGTGATGACATTCGTCGAATTTCTGATACGAAATCGTCGCTGTTACACCGCATGTACTTCGTTATATTTTATGATACATTTTTACAGCAGATTTATGTTATATTTAAACTTTAACGGAACAGGTTTTATGTCATGCTTCCGCGTAGCATAGATTTATTTTTTGCGTTATGTTTTATAATAGAGTGGCCTGCATATAAATTAAACATTTAAAACACACTTTAAAGTTAATTATTCCGAACCATATATCCAACGCTTTCACCTATAAATTGCAAATTCATTCATAAAGGATGAACGCGGTCAATCTTTAAATCATTCAAATTTCACTCGCGGAATCGAATAAAATGACAAATTATCTCACAGCACACATTGGTCTCTTGTTACTTCATTCAATAATATCCTTACCTGCACTTTTACAGATTCAAAATCGATCGCGTGATACACGAAACCCGTTTGTGCCATGAAGTGCGCGTCGCGACAGTCGAATCGAACTTCGAACCCGCGTCCGTTCACTCGGACAAAATACGTCTTGTGTTCCTCTCTTCGTTTTCACGAAAGATATAAGCAACGCACGTCGCACTTGATACTTCCCGGAAACAGATCACTATTCGAAACCGTCACATTTTCCCGCTAAGCGTAAATATTCGCGAGCACACACGCGACAAACATCCAACACGATGGCTCGTCGCGGACTGACAACGCGGGACAATGTTAGCGGCCGAGGCCGGCCGAGCGCGGCCGGAAACGGCCGAGGACCGGCCGCGCTGCGCGAAGTGTATCACGTGCGACGATCGACGACCGCGAGCTAGCTCGGCCGTCGCACGTGATACAAATGGTATCACGTGTGTATCGTCGATATATTGATGGTTCACCGATGCTTTTTCTGCCGATTTTGACGGTCGATGATTTTAACACTGGAATTACAGGGCAGTCATTTCAGTTTCTATTTTTTAGATTAATACTCTATTTCTTGTATAAAAGATAAAATTCTGAAATTTTATAACTTTTTATCAATCATTTAATAAAGGAAATAACTGATGAAGAGTTAAAAAATTTTAGAATCTTATCTTTTACACAAGAAATAGGTTACTAATCAAAAAAATAGAAACGATCAAAAAACCACTCGGTATTTCTAATGTTAAGCAGGAACTTGACAAATCTCAGTTTCAAAAGTTAATAAATCTAATTTCGAGATTTATGAATTTTATTCATGACATTGCGCAAAAGCATTTTATCCCTTTAAAATATAAAATTATTAATTAATTTGTCAGTTAAAGATTTAATCTGTAGAATATAATTAAATCTCAAAATCGTAATATATCAATTTTTTTTTTATAGTGACACTATACTAGAGTATCACAAAAATTTTATAGCGCACAAAAATTCATGAAAATAAAAATTTTAATTTTACAGGACAAATCGTTACTTTAACTCAGACAAATTAACTATCTTTATTTAACTTTCACAAATTAATTATTAATTTTATATTTTGAAAGGCTAAAAGTGCTTTGCGCAATGTCATGAATCTTATAATGTATTAGATTTATTAACTTTTGACGTAGCTAATCCATCCGGCAAATCCTCCGCCGTCCAGTTCTTCCTTAAAGTACTTTTCCAGTTGCAGAATATCTGCAAAACAGAATCGCTATGCCTCTTATTTCTCTCAATTCTAAAGAGTTGGCGATCGGATAAGATCGCGCGGTTGCGTATCAAAGAACACTGGATTCTCAGAGTCGCTATTATAAAAAAAACTTGTTAAATTTAACTTAACTTTTTTCGCTTGTACAAACCTCGATGGAAGACCTATCATCACGTTTGTCGAGTTATAGCTATCTAAATAGTTGTTGATGATATAAAAGTACAAGTCTTTTTCGCATTTTAAAATATTAAAATGTAATTAATAAATTCGCGATTCAAAAACTGTTTGAAATTTGGATCAACAATTCATAATTTTAATATGTTTCTGTAAGAAAAATTCTAATAAAAATAAATCTGATGCTCGCATGCTGTCCAATAAATTAATGATAATAATAAAACTGTTTATACTTAATATTTTAAGAGCCGCAATGGTTTTGCAACAACTTGTGGTACAGTGACATTCACTATATAAAATATTAAGGTATCTCTAATTCTTCTATTGCATCCATTAGGTATGCGTCTATTGATAGTATGAAAATTTTAATTAAAATATTTGTACATTGAGTAATTGTGATTTTAACTACAGATTAAACGCCCAATGCAAAGTACCAATATTATATTATTAATTAATTATATTATAATTATATTATATAATTTTGTTATATTAACTACATTTTTATCTTATGTGATTTAAATTCGCGCAAGTTGTCCTTACAGTTATTTTCTATTGTTATTCTTTCTGCAAAAACAACTAAAACACATATTTGACTTCTACTTTTATTATCGAAATAAAATCCTAATGGAAGGTAAACACTTTCCCTTTTTACTGGCGACATCCCTCAACATCGACAAAAGCGTCGCAAATGAAAAACGAAGAAGAACGATAAAGCTGCGTAATTGGAGGATGCAGATATGGTTCGTCATTCGCTTAAGTGTGAAAGGCGATAGCGAAACGTCGAGCAATCATTATTAACTGATTTCCTTTACTTTCGATCCGCATTAAAGAAGCGTTCGCGTGTATCATGTTCTAGGCAGTCTGCTTGTAAATGTTGTATCACACTCTCTACGCACTATGTTCGTCGCATATCGCATCAGAGACGCAATTTATTAAATAGACATCGTGCTTTATCATAGTCGACGGCGGAACGAGACAAATTCAGACGTCGTACGAAAGTGACGTTAAGGAACCAAGCTTGCCACGGTGTTGCGTTTGGTTATATATATTATTGTACAGACACGAGCTTCCAAATTCTTATGTACGAGATGTTCTAAAATCATCGTACATGCTTTAGATGTAACAACACAACTAAGAAAATTAAAATTAACTTAAATTATATTTTGAGCACAAGAGATTTAAATAGTAAGATGTTGCTCTCAAACTCTTGTTTTTAATCTTTCGAAATTACTAATCAGAGAATTATATATTACTTATTATATTTACAAGTTTCTAGGTACTTATTTTAATATAGCTTCTTTATCGTGTGTATTACTACATTATTTGTGTTTATAAATACAAGATTAATCTTTGATATATTTGTCTTCTCAAAAAATTCTTCAAGTTATCTAATCAATCATTAAATTCACATCGCATCTTCTTCGCATTAATCTCTCTCTTTGTTTGCTTCTTACACAATATACTTCTATCTTCTTCTTCTCAGAAGATGTCACCGTGACAAATGGCAGAAGGTATGTTAAAAATTAATGACAAACTTTCCTCGTCCGAGAAAGATGGATAATGAAAATGTTGCAGGAAAAGGCAATAATAAATAATAAAAACAGAAAAAAATTCCAGTATAACTGATCCTCGATTTATGCTTTCCATCATAAAGCTTTCCAACGCCGTATCTATATACGCTATATTTTTAGCACAGAGAGAAACAATAAAATCATCTCTATTCCCGATTAATCGGACACTTCTAAATTTTGCTTACAGGTAACATGACGGATAATTTATTTCGATCGGAATTGATAGAGTATCGTTCGCTTTACATTTCGATTCCAGGAAGAGACATGAAGGTCTACATCGATGAAAAGACAATGATTGGCATATCTGTATCGTCATTGTGTATTTCATGCTAAACGTGACTATCTGATTCTCCTTTTCTGTCAATAAGTAATATCAAATAAATAAAATTCAGAATCAAATCCATTACATAGTAATAAACGCATCATGAAATTTTCCCGTCTCTCTATATCGAAAATTGAACCGATTGATTTGAGTATGAGCCGTTAGACTTTTGTCCGCGAAAATAAAACATTTGAAGTTTGCCAGACGAAGCGGAGCGCCAAGCCAGGACCAAGTCGCGAGAGGAAGAACAGAGGGGGGGGGAGGAGGGGGAACTTTGAAGTCAAAAATAGCCGAAAATTCTCGCCATCTTAAGAGCACAGAGCGTCTCTTCGCTCTCTAGAAAAGTAACGGTGCCGGATCGTTGAACTTGGTGCATGATGTGGCCGGTGCCATTAAGAGAACTCGAGGAAAGGGAAAGACTACTAGGATTCATTGTCGTGGCGCAGGAAAGAGGAATCAGTCCAAGAATATGCCAGAGGCTATATCCCTAGCTCCGTAACGATCCGATAAGGGGCACGGAATTGTTCGAGTGTAAAGTTCGCGTGGACGAAATCAGCGCTTATCGTTCCTGTCCGTATAGTTGCTCCGATTTATATGAACAAGATATTCCGCGATATACGGAACAAGGAATCATTCGATTAAAGAAACGCCGCACACATCTGGCGAACGGGATGCGTGGCTAGAAAGTTGCGGATATATTAAAGATAATTTCTTTGACAGATCACATAATATTTCTGCAAATAATACAATGAACATAAGGAATTATCATTATTAGAACTTGATGTATAATACTTATAACTTTAAACAAATATCTTTATATTATTCTGTAATTATCATGTTCTATATATTCACTTTATACTTTATTAAATTTCAGTTTAAAAATATAATAATCGTCGTCTTAAAAAAAAAAAAAAAAAAAAAAAAAAAAAGCTTCTTCTCGCTCACACAGGTTTCACGTTGCAGACGATCCTCAAGCTAGAAAATAAAGAGAAGAAAGTAACTATTCGCATCAAGGCGGATAAACTTGCACGTCGTTTGTAATAATGTGCCGTATCAGGCGCGACCTGATGCAACGTATAATCTCGTAAAATTCATTTCAGGGAGTCAAAGGGGCTTAACGAAATAGATGACTGCGCGATTGCCTCAAGTGTACGACAACCCGGAACAGATTTTCCACGTAATAATACCTATTAAGACTTAGCTGTTACGTATTGCCGTCATTTGGACCTCGCTCGTTCTCATACATATTGAATAATCGACGACGTGGATAATGCGGAAAATAATTACGATCCGTCCTATTATCATGACGATTCCTATAATGGCCATTTTCATTAACAGCTGTGGCGAGAACTTTCGAGCCATTTTGCGCCGACCTTGATGAGGATCTTCAATAGAGACAGTATGTTTTCCGTCGAAATCGCACGTAGGAATCCGACTCGACGCAAAGCTGAGTTAAGCGAGAGATATATCAGTCCAAATTCTGAGGCATAGGTGGCCAACTGGTGACACGTGTCTCTAATGACAACAAAATGTCCTTTTAATGACGCTTATTTTTAATTATCTAATTGAGAGTACGTAAATGAATAGTTTGACGTACTATCGAGTAATAATTTTATAAAAGATATTAGATGACGCACGCGCGAATACAACGTTCAAATTGTGACTGACGAGCATTAGGGAAAGGTTGACCACTACTGACCTAAGGGATTTCACGCTCTCCAAACTCGTCCGACACGAACGACGAGATTAATCTTTCTCGCGAATGTCGCCGCCTTCTAATCTCGTTCGAACTCTATCCTTTTTTAATCTCGCCAAGTCTGAAAATGAATGATGTGACGCGTGACTCATCGGCGCTTCATTTATCAATGATATCGAAACAACGAAGTCGAGAGTTTTTCAAGAGTGAGAATGCAGGTTCAAAGAAATGTGTAAATCACCTGAGATTCGTTTTAAAATATGTTATATTGAAAAAAGATATATCATCTATTCAAAGATTTATCGCAATTGTTCACGTGTTTTGTCGTAATTTGTAAATTAAAATTCCGTCAACTACACAAAATAATGTGAATTATACATATAATAAATGCCTTCTTCTCGAATTCAATTTTGATAAAAGCACCGTTTAAAAATTTAACAGATAATGCTCCAAAGTCACCAAGCTTTTGAAACGTCAACTGACCTAGATTATTCCGAGCACGTAAGAACGTAAAAGTTCAGTTTATGAAAGTTTCTCGATCGGCGCAATTGATACCGAATATCGCATCGGAAAAAAAAAAAAAAAAAAAAAACGCCAGCCGAACAGAACAATGCCGAAACTTTGACAAGACGCTTTCTTCTTACGTTGCTTTATATTTATCAATAGCACTAGTGAGGATGGGAATCAGATTATAGTTTGGCTTCTCATTGGCTTTTCACAAGAGCTACAATTTATCCTTCCGATCGCTCGTACGAGTTTCACTTGGCGCGTATGGCATCGTATTTCATCCTCGGTACTCGTATAAGAGACAGGGCAAAAGAAGAGAAAATAGAGAGAAAAATGTCATTTATTACTCTGGCAGCGAATCCTCTAAAGGCAATAAGTCATGCAATTTTATTTTATAAAATAAAATAAATAAATAAATACAAATAATAAAAAGATAAGTAATGAGAAACCGCAATTAGATAATTAAATATTATAAAAAGGGCATTTCATTAGAAGCACAGTGTAGTTGATTAACCACTATACTGTAAAATTTGAACTGTATCCTGTTCAGCTTTAGATACAAATTTGTGTACACAAAAGATGCGCTATTCTTTAATTCCTGATATAAAACTTAGAACGAAGAGAAAGATGTAAGTGCTAATTTTTATATATAATTATATTTATATTTTTAAACAAATTAGTGCAAATAACGCTTATATTTAGTGCAAACGTTTCGTCAATATTTATAAAAAACTAGTTTTTTTTCAACCATTTATCTCGTACTCATTGAGCACGATTCTCTTATTTGCGAAACTTAATAATGGCGCAAAATTTGCGAGTTTAAGAGAGAAGGCGACATGAAAAAAAAAAAAGAGGAAAAAAATGAAAAAAAACGCATGGCAAAACGGCTGGTATTTCAAATCGTCCGACAGATTCGCGCGTTTGAATAAATCTAACGGTGCGCATCCGCGCGTCGAGAAGCAGCGAGAGGAAAAGGAGATATACGAGGAGAGATCGAAGAAAGATGGAAGGCGGACAACAGGAAGAAGCGGGAGGAAAGGGGGACAATGCCGATCCTCCCACTGGCCCTGGCATTCGGAATCGTGGCTTCTACTATACGTGCCTTTCTCGAGAAGGCAACTTCTCGGTCGTGGCGAGAGAGAATCAGAATTTATCGCGACCTTCCTCGTAGATCGCTTGTAAACTTGTACTCCATTCTATCTGCGAGACGAGAAAAATTGCACGACACACGTCGACGTCGATCTTCCGCTCCCACATGTAGTTCATTGTGAACGTTAAATTCCCGCAAAGAGCCCCTTACAGAAATTTCATTCTTATATAGTAGACAAATTAAGTAAAAATTGAGAAAATATTGTCTCTCAATCTATGGAAAATCAATATTTTTAATCTGAAATAAAATCTGATTATATTTGTATGTATATATTAATAAATTAATATTTGTCTAAATGTATGGATGCGTAATAAATTAGCAAATTTCATAAAGAAAGTTTATTTTCAAGTTATTCTCAGTAAAAATGGAAGACATTTTGCAATCTCATGTCGAATGCAAAATACAGGTTTAACAAATGAAACTGCTAAGAAGAAAAAAATCTATTCGTTTAGCATAGCGTACGAAGGCAAGTCCACTTAACATATGTAAATCTTTCCTGGTGAATATCAAATTAGTAATCTTATTTACTTTCACCATCTATACAATGGTTTGTTCCCTTTTTAATTTCACGATTCTCGCAATAAAATTAATAGACAAAGGCGACATTTAAATATCTCACTTCGTACAGCTTTCACAGAAAATTTCTCTGACTTGATTTCTACGACTTGAAATTGACGAAAAATTGGAAAAAACAGATACGTCGTAAAACTTTGAGTTTCTTGATATGAAACAAGCCGGGAGATTCGAGATCGAGCATCGACGCAAAAATGCAATATGTCGCTTTTACTACCTAAAATGAAATCTTCAGAAACGGTGAATCGTAACGTTGAACGCACATACGTTATTCGTATTTACGTGCGTTACGTGGCTGATGCATGTAAACCACGTTACGGTTCTACCATTAACCGCATTTACGCGCGCAACGGAGCGAGTAAACGCGGACGTTGCGTTACTTCCGCCTGCTCGTTTCGTGTGCCACGGATCTTTTCCTATCGGTTAAAAACATACGCGTACACGTATGGGCCTCGCGGGAATCGTTAGATACAGAAAAAAAAAAAAAACCAACAACAACCGGTATCCTATATCGTGCCTGATTTCCCTGGACAAATATCGCCGGCCGCCGATCGCTAACCACCGAGCATATTTCAGTTGAAGGGCGATAAAACTATCCGAACGTTATGTTGCCATAAATTAAGCAATTTTCTGTCATATATTACTTCCCGTTAGAAAATTTCAATCTGAATAAAACATCTATTTTTTGGATATCTTTTATTCATATTTAAATTTTCTTTCGACGCGATTAAAAAACCTAATAACATATTATACGCTTGAACATGTTTGAAAAAATATAATTTAATTATCATAGAAGAAACGGACAGAATCACAAACACATTCATTCTTTCAACAAGTTTCACAGAAACGATATTATCTCCGCGTGCGATGAGAATTTAGATTATAATGAGTGAATCCCTTTCCATTTCCGCAGACCTGTAATCGAGAGTGGACTCCGTCGTAATTCTCGACGGTAGTGCGTATGTTACTGCGTAATTATTAATTTCAACCACGACTTTGTTGAGCTAAATAACGTTCTTTCAGGATCCACACACAGATATACGCCATATTCACTGCCTGTATTTTCTAGTTTGCGCTGCTTTTCTTACATTATCTCGCAAGCACGATATGCTACCGTAATTTCTTATTAGCAGTCTGATTGCAAACCGAGGAACATCTATCACACGCCTCTCTCTGTTGCTTCTAGCGGTAAACTAAAAGAACATAAGAAATTCCTCTTGGAACACTACTAGAGAGCCGGACCCAAAGGAAACATTTTATATCTAGATATTCATGCATCACAACTGTCTGTAACAAAGAAAACCATGCTACTGTGCTTAAATATAAGATCAGCAAATAAATACACATAAAATCCAGAAATTAAATAATTATAATACACAATTTCATCTCTCCTGAATTAAACTATCTTAATTATTTACTTATTCTTATTTATTATTTTTATTATTTACTTATTAAACTATTATATTAATTTTCACGTTATTTATTTCTTTTACCAAATAACGCCATCATCTAGCTATGATGGTTTTTCTTGAAAAATGCTTTCAGGCATTTATATCAATTTAGTTATATGATCGATATACAATCATAGCATCATGTAATCTCTTGGAATCTTGGTCGAAACGCACAGGTGCGTGTCGAGAGTTGCGGACACATTTGCAATATGAACGCAAGTGCGACAAATATAACGGCGGGACACCGTTCCATCTCTTGATGGAACAGGCTCTAATCCGGTCGGCCTCGAAAACCTCTCCTCCGCGTATGCCGTTATTATTCCCGTCACCCGTTACTCGGTAGACGAATAAAAACATATTCGCGCCTTCGAGTGTCGCGCGTATCTCGAGCATATGGTGGTCCTACGTTTCCCGGTCTGTTTCTGTTTGTGCTCTCGCTTTTGCAAGTTTCGTAAGCAAGCATTAGTCGAGCATCGTAAAAGCAAGGTAAAGATTGATTTACAGTTGAATATTTTTTACTCTGTTGTCATTCTGGAAAATCAATTTATGAGAGCTGGCGCGGTTTATATTTAAATTATGATAAAAATGATAACAACGATAATGAAATGCTCATTAATTGTTTTAAATCATGTGTTAAGAAATGGATATTAAATACGTTTATATCAATGCGAAGATTAGTGATTACAGTTAATTAAGTAATTTCGCGAACAATTTTATATGATCGTCGAAATTATGCTTTAAAATATTTTTTTACTGTCGCTATATCATTTTTTTTTTTTTTGCTGAATATCTGCGACACGATTTCCCTTTCGCTGAATATGCAAGAATATTCCAGAGGGAGAGCACGAAATTTAAGCGAATGAATATTCAGTGACAAACATAAAACTGTTCACGCAATCAAACAACGTACGGATCAGTTACTTCCTCGATTTTTGAATTTTTCATTTCAATATTATTTCAATATTATTAACACTTTATAAAGTCATAATATATATGAACCAGATATTTTTATTTATTTTCTCATCTATGCAATGCATTTTCCTATGTTTAAAATAATTTCGGAGTAAGCAACATCTTGTAACTTCTTCAAAAATAAATAAATGTCTAAAAAAGACTAACACAAAACTGATAGAGAATTTGAAATAAAAGGTTGAAAATTTCGAAAAACCTTGAAAAAATCGAAGAGAAACATAAAAATGTAATGCATACTATTTATTGAAATTGTAATATCAAAAAACATGAAGCGCAGTATCCATAAAATCTTCATGGAAAGTGCATTTTTTTAGACAGAAGCTTGACATCAATGATGAACTCGGATTAACGATGTACGATAAAACGCGGAGGAAAGAATGTCGAGAGGAGACGGAAGTCAACAGGCGCCATAGATCAAGTCAGCTTGGCGTGCGTAAGCGCTTTCGCCGACCGATTTAATTGGCATTAAAGTCCCTCGCGTGGGTGGCGAGTCACGTACGCATCCGCAAGACCCGGTGCGCGATACCATCGCGCAAAGGATAACGGAAAAAAAAAAGGAAAAAGACACACACACACACACACATACACACTGTTCGCTTGAGTATCGAGTCCGATCTCCGGACTCTCACGGAACCTGCAAACGATCGTACAAGTATATGTCCCGCTACTGTTTTCAGATGCAGCTGATATTGCGAGCATGTTTCTCACAATTCGCATGATTGCGTGTCTTCATATATCTCGTTAGCCATGAGTTATTATATTTTATAAACTATTTATTATAAGAAAAGATTAAGATGCCAAAAAATTATACATTCCAAATTGAGTAAAAAATTATTATCACAATAACAGAAATGGGAAATAAATATCATTTTTCATTAATAAGTGATATTAATTCATCCTATTCATAAAAAATTACAACAATGAGAAATAAATAATCTTCCTATGTCACGTTTTATTGTTTTCATTATGCAAACTTCAGATATAATTCTACACTTTTATGACGGTATAACGTAAAGATAAAAGCATGAGATTACATAAAATTAATACAATATTGAAAGCAATCATACTGCGATCTCAATTCCATAATTATTTTTAATACAAAATAATCTATTTTATCAACCACGATAGTCGGTAAGAAATGTTTTCTATTTCATCGGCGATAACTTTCCCAGAGATCTGGAAGCTTCATCAAAGTTCATCTAGGTGTCGCATATTACCAATAAGACATTATTAACTGTCACTTAATTATATTAAATAATTTTTTATTAGAAAGAGAGAGAGAGAAAAAGTGTACGTGTAAAAAAGATTTTACTACACGTATAAAATGTATGAAAATATTTTAATGTAGAACAAAATATTTAGAGATTTTTTTATTAATATATGCTCTTGCATATTTTGTTTTTGAAATATTCTTGAAATATATTTTGGTCGAAAGAAAAACAAATTGATAAATCCCATGTATGCGTAATTATACAAATATAAAGAACATATTTTATTACATAATTATTGTTTAAGTGTCTGTCCTTATAGAAATAAAATTTGGAGAGAAATTAAAAAAAACAACTAAAAAAATTCGAATAAATTTCATCCACGTCAATCTAAAAAATTGGTCTTTACACATAAAAACAAAATTTTTTATTTTTCCAAAATCAATTGATTGAATTTTACGATTATCGCACGCACAATATTTTTCGACTCGATTAAGCCCGTCGCATCGCACAATTTGCGCACAATATAGGACATGATGGCAGGATATAGATATTTTTTCCTCACTATTTTCCACAGCCGACCATCGTCTGGTTATCCAATCCGCATTTTCAATGGATTTCAATAGGATTTTACGGTGGCCAAAGAGAGCGTTGCGTTCGAATCCAATCGATAGATTAATTAAAAAAATCGCAAACTGCGTTAGCAAGACAAGTTAATGAATAAAAAATGGTGAAAGGAATAGTAGCGGAAGAAATGGTCATTCGAGAGAAACAACAAAGCCCTTAAATAACATTATTTTCATTGTTAGAATCACGTACTATTATACTATATATTATAGTGTAGTTATCGTATGTTCATCGAATGGATAATTGGACTATTTCCGATTTGTTTGGCTAGATTTTTCCCATGCTTTTAAATTTTCTAGTGTTTCTCCTGTCAAAATGAGTGTGTGTGTGTGTTAATTGAAAATATATATTTTAAAATATAATTATTGTTTAATCGTCTTTTTTAATACTTTAGGTATTCTGAAAATCTATATTTTTATATTTATTTCTCTCTATTTTTACTCTTTTTTATACATATTCTTCCATATATATAAAATAGAGAGCTGATCCGTTTTATAACTATTTTTATATTCTGCTATTTTCGTACACGAACCAATAGGACTTCAATTAAGCGAACGCTATTTCAACAATCCTCTTTTCATCTTTGTATAAGATTTATTTTGTAGGACATGAGATAAAAATATGATGTTACAATCACCCATTCTCTTCTTATTGAGTCGTATCTTTCATATTTGTATGAAAACGCGAATGTCTATTTTCATTGTTTTTTTGTTTTTTTTTTTTTTTTCGAAAGACAAAAGTTGATCTCATCTCATTGTTGAAAAGATGAGAGAATATTTAAATCTGCTTTTTTTCTCTCCCTCTTCCCTCCACTCTCTCTCGAAATACATTTATGCCAGCCGTCAAATTCTCGCGCAGCAGAGTAGCGAGATTGAGTGTCGGCAGAGACATCCTTGACTGACAGCAAATACGAGGGGTGAAAAGAATCGCGCTAAAGTATAGGAAAGAAAGAAGAACTATGTGCCTAGGTAGCTTGTTTGAGAATGCTCGTACCTTATCGATCGTTGAACTTCAACCGAAACTTTCCTCGCTGTGGTTACAGTTCTAACATTTCCAGTTACCACATTCGCCTTATTTCCAAACTAATATCACAAGAATTTACATATCCAGTAACGCAACTTTCGCGACTAATCGAGGAATAAAGATATGCGATACATTCCGAGCACGCGATTGCATTCAAATATGTTGTACATATACCAGCAATTTCTTAAAATAACTATATCTGGATAAATTTGATATTGATATTTGATGTGTAGATATATACACATGTATAATTATATAATAAATGTATATTTCATTTTTTTCGAAAAATATACTTACTCTTTTCGTATATAAAAATATATTTCCCCTTTTAAATTTAATTTTAAATCTTTCTTATTTATTTTCTCACTTTTATCATCGAAAATAACATTTAAAATAAAATAATTAATTAAAATAAATTAAATAATTAAAATAAAATAATATTTTAAAATATTTTTTAATTTAATAATGTTTAAATTCAAATAAAAAAAATTTTAAATAATAACCTTTTTGCGAGAAGTATCAGAAATTACAATATAATTAAAATTGAACAAAAAAACATTTATTACAAAAAATATGTAAAATCAATTCCCAAAACAAACAATAAATTAAGTTGAATAAATTTCAAATTATTAGCAAAAAAATCAAATACTACGTATATGTGCAAATCTTTATATGCAATTATTTCGCGTGCATTTGCATATTTCATACCATTTTTTCGCAAAAAGAAACTTTGAGAGTATAAAAAGAATCGTTGGAGATAATTCTCTCATAATAATAAATGTATATGTATAGTGTATGTACATCTGAATACGCACAGAGTATTCTGTATACCTATAACATATATCAAGCCTCTCCATATTCTCCTTTAATCGATCATAAAGACTCCATCCAAGACTTATAAGTGCTGATATGTGTTGACATAAACTCCAAAGATTATCTAGAATGTACGTTAAATGCGATATGCCTTTTATCGATTCGTAGAAAAAAATTGCAATCGTTTAATATATTTACCATTACCATATATGTATTTTTAAAGAAGTCAATGACAAATAAAAAGTTATCTTTTTTTATATTAGTAATCAATGTAATAAATTATAAATATATCATATATTTCTAAAATAGTGCGATAAAATTTTTAATTGTATTATTCATATATGAATATATATGTATATATATTCATATAGATATGTAAATATATGAATGATATACATTCAGTTGTGTCATTTTAATATGTCCTATATTTTAGTAATATACAAAAGATATTCTTGCAAGTTTAACGAAAAAATAAACTCTCTGTATTGAATACATGTATTTTAACAATCAGTAAACTTCGATGCCATTACATATGTTCGATATCAGGGGCAAATCTGAGAACGCCCATTTATTTACCATGTCAACTTTGTTGAACTCGATCCTTCAGCCAGTGATTACATGACGAAATGGGTGTGCACCAAAGTATAGGTCGGAAAGCTCGAGTAAAGGTTGAGAAAAGAAAGCGAGAAGCGCTTTATGGAATCGTGCGCTTTATCGACCCTCTCTTTCCGCGTTTGATACTCGCTCGGATGAAAATCGAAGTTAATGGAAAGGTCGCCGCGACAATGCTGCAAAAGCGCAGCAAAAGAACTGTCGCGCGTGGCGTCTGGACCCCTTTTTTAATCAAGGGGGACACAATGGAACGATGAAAAATCCAGGTCGCTTCCGGGGGAATTTGTGCTTCGGTGGTTAGGAAGGTGATTGCGATCTAAGGGGGGGGGGGAGGAGAAGGGGTCGCGAGCGAAGTGACGATTGTAATGGAGAGTGCGTACGGGGGGAATCGACCGACGTATTAAAATGTCAGCTCGCACTTGCAGGGATTAACCTGTCATATGTATATCGCATGATGATAATGTAAGGTCTAACCACCTTGTCGCCCCCCCCCCCTCCCTCCAATCTCTTCCACGCCGGATACCTTCACCCTCTAGCAGCATCAGCATTGTTTTAGGTATACAAACGCATAGAAAGCCGAGGATATTTTGCTGTAAAGTTTCAATGTGATCTATACGGCTGTCGTTAAATGTACGGGAAAATGACATGTTCTTTCTGGTTTGGAATAAAATTTATAAAATTATCTCGTTACGTTCTCGTATGTCATTGCTATAACAATTAATATTAATGACTTAATGTCTTAAAATATTCAAGCAAAACTAGATGGACAATTAAAAAAAAAAAAATGCAAAAATATACGTTAGATTAATCTCATTGAATTTTTATTTTAAATAATAAAGTAAAGTATTCACGTATTATTTGCTTATGTTTAACAGTTATATAATTCACACAGCTATCACATAATTAAATCAAACCTTTCACATGTTTTGTAAATATTCTAATACTAATTTTTCTTAATTTTTTCGATCATGTTGAATCACAACAAAAATGATAAAAAAAGAATTCTTCTACTACCACGAAAGAAATCTATTATCCAAAGTTACATCGTTAAAAAAACAAACGGCTTCCTGGCAGAGTCCAAACTAAACTTTTAATCTTGCAACAGTATTTTAATTTTAAACTGGAAATATTTAAGTTTATGCACGCATAAGCTCATTTATAATATCGAGGCGACGTTTGCTTACGAACTTCTTCAGCCTGCGGGCACGTCTTCACCTCACACCGATGAAGAATTTTGCGGAAATTTTGCAAATTCGTCTGTCGTGGTATCAGCTGTCATTAATTGATGTTTACTTAGTAACGAGGGAATTGTGTATACCTAACAAGACCACGTTTGAGGAACGAAATGAAGTTTGTGAAAGCTTAAATGATACGTCAAAGTTTAGCGTAAAATTATGGCGAGTAATTAATTCGACAACAGTATTATCATTCTAAGCCCCGATAAATTAATGATCGTCCTAAAATAACATTGCGATGGACTTTGAAATAACATCATGAATAATGCCGCTTTAATTACCACCGCGAATGCTAAACCGAAATACAGCGATGATTTTGAATGCTAAATGCCGGATTGAAGTTAAATTAAACATAGAGCAACGTTTCCAGCCATAATCCAATTCCCAAGATTATGATAGCCCGAGCTTGACAGAAATCTCTATTGTTCAATTAATACCTATCCATACACAAATTTTGGAGACAATTTTTTTTTTATAAATTCACTTCTTTAAATATTAATTTTATCTCCTGAACTTTAAAAAATCTCATAAAGACTTGAATATTTTATATTCACAATATTTTTTAAATTGGTTGTGGGTGAGTAATGTTTGCAGATATCTCTGAAATTTTCAGTCGTGAGATTAAGAAAATTTTACGATCCGTCTACATCAGTCTTCAGGGTCAATGTTTTTAGGTATGACGAATGGGCACGTTCTTCACTTCAGACACGACAGTACCAACAAGATCGATGTTGCCACCCAACTTAACATAAACGTATCGAACGAGATAAAAACTGTTTACAGAGCATTTTGTAACTTATACAATGATGCTGCATGCTATACTTGCGACAAAACTTTTCTGAGAATATATAATATTATTTTATATTAAAGAAAACATAAATCGTTTTGTACAAAGAAAGATAAAAAAAATAGTATATCAGAAAGATATTTTATATATGAAAAGAAAATAAATAAAACATATAGGGTAAACTACGGTACGATGGCCATAGGCTGTAATTTTTTCAATAATCGCTACATAGGGCGCTTTTTTAGTCATTATCAAAGATAATCGATATTTACAGTAGTTTATGTGCATACATTATTCGAAATAACGATATTGTGAATCTTATATCATATTTTTACTTTTGACTACCCGCAAAGTTTTTCATTTGTCCACTAATAACTGTTACAACGTCGAATAAATTACAGCTAAGCTATCGTAATCGACGTTAGACGTATTATAAAGATATGTAAATTGTTATATGACCTATAATTTTTATTTTTATTTTCACTATTTTTTTATAAATATTATGGCCATCTTTCCGTCCCTATGGTCATCTTTTCCTTAAAAGTTGGGTAAGATGATCAATGCTTGTGTTGTACTATTTTGATAATATAAAATTCCTATTAATATTTTCCTTTTAATTTCGATAATATTACGTGATTTAAGCTTCAGTGAAGATAATATGCCAAACAAACACAATTAAAAAATAACAAAAATAAAAGTATGTTTTTTTGCATTTAAAAAAACTATGGCCATCTTACCCGAGTTTACCCTATACACACGGTTCTTTGTCTCTTTACTATCTTAATAAATAATATTGGAAAGTATATTAAAGTTTCTCACTCTCGAATATATTTTAGCAAAGGCTAGATATAAAGCTGTTTTAACTCGAAATTTGTATGCAAAAGTGATTTAAGCGGTCGGCGAACTCTCGAGGGACATGCATCTCTGGCGCGACTCGGTTTCCGTTTCGCCCCAGTTGGTTGCGATATATAATATATAAAATTTCCGCGCCGAGCGTGTCAATATACATACATACATATACGCGAGAGGCAGAGCATACGCGCACCTGACGCGCTTCCGTCGGTGGCGCTGAAAAGGCCCAGATTCGGTGATCCGTCTTAATCGGTGCCAGCGTTCCCGGATGTGACGGGACGATGAGCAAATGCCGTTGCTGGCAGCGACCTCGTTGCTGCCGCCGAGCGACGGCGCTCACGTCGGTCGTGCAGCAGTATCAGAGCCACCCTTCTCGCCGCCCCCTTTTTCTCCCGCGCATCCCGGCATCCCTTTTAGTCTTAGCCGCCGGCTATACATAAACTATACCCCTGGTGGTAGCGACAAGCAACGACCCCGGACTCGTGTGTCTCGCCTGCATGCGCCGCGGGGGCCGCCTGTCCCGCGCGCCTGCTCGCTCGGGCATGAAAATTCCGCACCCCTCGTTGCACAGAATCATCCCCCATCCATCGATCGAGCCTCGCTCTCGTTGTACCGCGAGAGAGGCGAGGGAGAGAAAAAAAAAAGCGAGAGGAGAAAACGAGAGAAACACGAGACTATATACGCGAGACCGTCGACGTGTCCGGAGCGCGAGAAGAAATTGAAGCTCTCTCTTTTTCTTGCGTAAACTCGGGTGAAAAAAATGAAATCGCACGCTGCGGGGTGATGTGCAGATGATGAAGGGTTAATGACCTTACTTATGGAAGGGCAATTGATTTCGCGCCAAACCAAACGTGACATTGTTTAACACTCGCTTTCGATTCTCTCTTTGCAGATATATCTAACGACTATGTTTAAGAGTAAATCTTGAATCTCTCGATATTTAATTTCAATCAGATATTTAAAACATGAATTTTCTTACTTGTTGTATATATATTGTATTTTATAAAAATATATAAATATTTAAATGAGTAACATAAATAAATATATAAATATTTTCGCGCAAGCAGCTTATATTTTTGCATGCTCTTGTAAAGTAAAATAAAAATATTTTTCAATTTGCTAAATTGATTCAACAAATGTATAATATACATATATATGTATATCTAACATGACTTCCCCGATTGAAAATGTAATCAAAGTAAGTTTCGGTAAAAGATACAATCGCATTAGATCTCATATTACGTTCAGTAATAGAACGATCGTTAGTGGGCGCATTAGCGATTGGGGTGACCGTAAATTCGAAGGGACCATGGTCGCAAACAATGGCGAAACAATTTTGTAACAAACTGCAGACAGAGGTTTCGGGAATGGGTATGCCAAAACTCTCGTAACAGCGGTGAGAGAGAGCCGACAGCGGGGTCACACAAAACGCATTCCGACTGGCATATGATGCATTGCGTACCCAGCTTGTTAGAACTTCCTCCTCTTTCTCTGCAATCTCGACGTCCTATTTGCATGCGAAGACATAATAAAGCAGAAATACTTCTTTCTGGCAAAAAGGAGAATTTATAAAAAAAAAACGTCTCAGAAAGAAAAAAAAAGAAAAACAGAGGAAGTTCATTGAATTCTTTTATATGTAATAACAAACAAAAAGCTCCATTTTCCATAAGAACCTCTATTTAAAAGATCGAAAATAAATTAAAAATAATATTTATATATATGTAATATGTGATAGATATTTTCCATTTTCCATAAAAGTTCTACAAAATTCTTTTACGAGATTCAATGCTTCCCTATTGATGAAAATGCAGGGGTGCTACCCTCAAAATTTCATCGGAACGTTGCCAATAGCAAATGATACATTGCACATCGTGTCTGCGTAATGCGACTACCCTCTACGTGTGAAAATATCCTGGAGGGATAATATGCGAAGAAAAAAAACGAAGCACAGGATCAAGACAACGTCGGTCGGGATACCATTAATAATTCGTTCGCCACGTCGGTTCGCCGCTCGTTCGAATAGACATTAATCCTGGAGAAAATTTTCCGACAAATTACGTTCACCCGGATCGAGTGGAAGTTCGATTCCACGAGAAGTCTCGAAGTGAAATTACACGTTTCAAGAGCGACCGCAGAAATTAAATCTTTTCTCACGGACTTTCAGCGCGGTCGATCTAATCTTTGCGTAGAAAGGTAGAGGAAAGCGCGTAATACACATTAACGAGAAAACGAAAGTTGCCTAGTGTTCAGAAATCGATAGAGGAGCGTGGATAATCGCCTATTTAGTCGTTATGCAAACATATTAATGTCGCAATCGCATTATCTCGAGTGAGTGATCATTGTGAAAGTAAGGTGTGGCCCTGTATTAAAAAATATATGCAAAATTAATTAAAATATGAAAAATTAATTCGTACTATATCATAGACAGTAATAACAATCCGAAAAAACAAAAGTTTGCAGTTGTTGTTTTTTTTTTCAATCAGTGTTTAATTTGCAAAGTGTTTATTAGATTTCTGTCGCGGATAAAAAATAGGAGATATGAGTGATCGATGATCCCCGCCAGTTATTTGGTAAACGTTTGCTGGGACAAATGTGTGTAAATATCCTGTCGGAACATTCTGCTCGCCATAAAGTGAAGATTTATTCGTTTTCAATGTAACATTGTACGGTCTGTTCGGATAAATTGGATCGCAAACCATTTAGTAGCAATAATCGCATTCCGAGAGCCATTAGCAGCCACTAGTTTTTTTTTGTGTAACGATAAGCAACAAAAGCACGTAGTTCACTGTTTGCCTTGATAACAATGACATATGCATGTAATACACTTGATCTTCTTTTTGCAGTTAAATGTAATTTTCGTCACATTTATATTCTGGAAAATTGTCAAGTTATTATATACGATACATGAGATTTTTAAAGTAACGCGTATTTCACTACGAAACGCTATTTCTTCTTCGTATAATGCATATATAATGCATATATATGGTTTTATATTTTGCGATAAAAATACACACATTATTGTAAAGAATAAAATTTTAAAAAATTCGAAATGTACAAAAGTTGATAATTTTACTGATGGAAAGAAGTTACATTTTTCGTAGTTAATTCAAATATGTACCTGTTTAATCAAAATTCTTGTACGCAATAACCTTGTAATATAAATTTTATAAAAAATTGTATTTAATAAAACTTAATTAAGACAATATATAAAAAAACATCTTGCCATATATTAACAAACCCTAGAAATTAGGACAAAGTCAATGTAGCTTTTAAGTTAATATTCCATTGTTATAATCCATTAACCGCAGTTTAATCACACTGTGATTTCAACTCTGTTTCACAAAATAATGAGGAAGCAATAAAACAAAGTACAGTTCTCTGAGCTGTAAACGTAAAGCCGTGGCGAGTAGTTGTTCTGTGAGAATAGTAACCCCTTTTATGTTCTTTATTGCTATCAAACTTTATGAGGGTGGGTAGAATAGAAAATGGTTAAGAAAAGAAGAAAAATAGCGAAAAGAGAGAAAACGGGAACCAATCGCACCAACGAAGAATCGAGAAACGTTGTAAGTAAAGATAGGGGGAAAAAGTACTACGGAACATTGTGAATTACTAAATGGATCCTTCTCTTCAAGCAATATCCTCTTCCGTATTCTAGTTTTTTTTCGATTACTTTTTTTCATGGATGCCATCATATCGAACAGAAAAAAAACAGATATCACAAATATTATGGGAATAATATCACCTAAAAAATATGAGCAAAAAATTACAACACATAATTAATATTTACATATAATTGTTATATAATTTTACATAAACGAAACTCTGTCATTAATATTCTATTAAAATTGTCATATTGATCAAAAGGTTTCAAAGGTAATCGGTTCAGAAAATTATATAAGTATATACATATAGTATATATGCGGTACGATTTTAAATTTTATCTGACAAGTACTAATTGGCTACTTTAATAAGAATTTTTTAAACAGATCTTGTAAATAAAAAAATTAATTCTATTCGCAAAAAATTTCCTCGTAGCGCGATTTTATCAATGACATACAAATATATGTGCATAATAATAATTGCAAATGAGAATTCAGAAAAGGATGGAAATCTCGCGCTAAAGTTTGAGAAAAGTCCCTCACGTTTGTCGTTTTATTAGGATCACAGTCTTGTTCCATTTTGCCCGAGGATTCAGCACTGATTTAGTCTTCGCACGCCCGCTTGCAGAAAGTGAGGAGAGTTTGATCTCTTTTAACTCCTTTAATGTTCGCCGAGTCTGTCTCCCTTAACGGCCTATCGTCCTTCTCCATCTGGATTTCAGAATCGACTGCGAATTCTTTTAAAGCCGGCTACACACGAGTGACAAAAAATGCACGCATGCTGCGTTGATCTGACGCTCGTTTAAGCAAAATCCAGATGATAATAAAGCAATGTACACGCACGTGTGCTATTGTCTGGAGTAGCGTCACATATGTATATGTATATGTGAGCATTTCTTTATCATTATGTAGATGTTTAAATACACAGTAACTCGAGCATTTTTCTGTCTTCTCTTGTGCAGTTAGCTTAAAACGGCGGAAGTACGGACGATAAAAAGTCAAGCTGCGAACGCGCGGGAATTTATAAGAACTGCGACCGAAAGCGTTTCTCCAAAGGGCTCGACGCCGGATTCGCGTGTGTCTGCCTTTGCAACAGCAGTCTGCTACGAGATTGGAATAATTAAAAAGGAAAAGTGCTTTCGATGCGAAAACTTTCGAATTGCTTGATCGCTTCGGTTAGATAACTTTTTTAAAAGACATGTCAATTTACTAATGAATATAAATTTTGAAAATTATATGTATCTTAGGTAAATTTTTTTTATTACATAAACGAGCAATATAAATTCGAGAAGTATACATTTTACGACAAATCGAGAAAGAGATTATTTGTAAAATTTATATTTTCTAATTTTTGTATAATTCTCGCTTGTGCGTTTAACTTTTGATATAACTAAATAATTAAATAACAAAATTTATATTGTAAATATGAAAATATTTTTCATCCAATATTACATATTATTTACATCACTTATTATATTATTTACAGCTGTCGCAGATTAAATTTTACATTCTTTGCCAATCCCGAAAATATGGAAAAAAAATTTTATTTATTTGCTCTAATATTCTGTCGTTCTAATAATAATCATAATAATTATAAATATTAATCTTACCATTAATTTTAGTTTTATAAAACTGCCAGTTCATGTACAATATTTACACTATTTACGATCCATTCGTATATTTATGCAAACATGAACATTTACACCAAGTCGCATTGTAATTTAATCATCGTTATCCGACCGCGTTTATTCGGCCATTACACAATCAAATTATGTTCGTCGATAATCGCTTCGCATTTCAACTGCCGACACCAGAGAAAGGCTATCGGAGCAGGTACATATATCGAGTGCAACATAATGCATACGCATTTAGATGTCGCACGGTAAATCCAATAACGGTACAGTCATAATGAGCTAATTTGTCTATTATCTCTTTCTGCGTTATCTTATCGTGTATTTGCAATGACTGTATTTATATTTTCAGTTGTACAAAATATTGTCATGCTAATACAAACTTTTTCATCATTTTTGCAGGGATTTTTTATAAAAAATGTAACAGAATAACAAAATCTTATTATTTTTAACTCGCGTGAATTTTGTTGATCCATAATTTTAATTCGAGGTTATATATATAAATATGTTGCTAAAATTACGTTCGAGATTACTGGGATACTCTATATACAAGAGCGACGAGATAATATACATTGCGAATTAAAATCTATTTAAGAAATAAAATCTATTTAAGAAATGAAATCTATTTAAGAAATAAAATCTATTTAAGAAATGAAAAATATTAAAAAATTACAGAAATAGAAATTCCTATATGGATTTGTAGATTGATGTGTTAGACTCAAATGCAAAATAAAAAACAAGGTTATGAAATAATAAAATTACATAACAATCGTGAGCGCGACAAATAAATTACATCTTATTTAAACAGAAGTGTCTAAATTTAGAGTTAGATGATATATATTACATTATAATCATTTACAATACACAATTCAATTATGCAAATTAGTATAATAAAAGGTATTTTATTAAAATCATTTGTTAAAAAAATAAAAGCTTTTTCCTGAATAATTTATGTTTTCATAATTGTTAGTTTATATCTTTACCTAAATGCGTGTGTGTGTGTGTTTAGAAAGTAAAATTTGAAATTATTTTGACTTCTTAATAATACAATTATTAATTAAGTAATAAGCACATTACACTCAATATGCTTTTTATAATGTGTTAATCCAGCGCAAAATAAGACTTCTATCATAAAATCTAGAATCCACTATAAGTAAATTTAATAAATTTAGATTGTCTGTATTTTAGATTGTACAATAAATAACATTATTTATAAACATAAAGACCATAACATTAAAATGAATGAGAATCATATAAATAATATAATAGCACAAAAAATGCAATCTTTATTGAAAATGTCAAGTCAGTATAATTTAATGATTTATATCGATAAAATCGAAATCGACTGCAATCGTAACTTTCTATTCATCAAACGTGCCTTATATTATTTATGCGATATGATTTTTACATGATCAAGCGCAATGATAACTGAGTTAAGTACATGCGAACGAGTTGATCTTACCAATATATCTGTGCGTTCACCAAGCTTGACAAACAGTAGATCGAAATAAATATATATATTTCAAACTTTTGCAACCGTATCATGCGATCTGTCATTCGATATTAACAAAAGTGAAATCGATCAAGTTTCTTTTACCATTCTGGTTTTCTTTGCTTTCTTGATGTAAATAAATTCACAACGTGTGTTTCATAAATAAAAATTTTTTTAGATAATCTCCATATCGTGATAAAAGAATCAAGACAGATTATTATTTATATTATGGATAAATTTATAAAAAAATAAATTAATTAAATATTTTGTTCACCTCACAGTTGTTTCGTCATCACCTGATGTCTCTGTAGACATTATCCTTTTTTTTCAACCTGTTTCTTCAATCACAAGACACTGACTCATGATAATACGATTAAATTACGGTCAAGCACAGAGTATGATGATTACGCAATATTTTGTATACCACTCCCGTTATAACACGCAATACACACTTCATTATATTACGCGACAAGAAAACAATGTAAAAAAAAAAAAATATGATCGCACAAAGCTACAATCCACTCGGCACTTGAGAAAAATCACACGGTCAAACTCACGTATCACTCATCATGATATTGTTATCTTCGTTAATAACGAATACACATATATATGGTTTCGTTTTAGCTCAATTACACTATGTTGTATTATAAGTTTAAATAAATATTCATGTTAAAGTATCAGTTAAAATTAAACTAATATCCGCAAAATTAAAAATAATATTCAAAAACACACGTCGTCGCTTTGCTGAGCGAATTTTTACTACATATTGTTAAATATTAAAATACATATGTCTAAATACGACTGATTTCCTTAATTAAATGCGTTACAACACTCGACTCGGAATCAATCCCTGTACTTATGATTTTTCTTAATAACGATTAAAAGACGATAATCATGAGAATTAATTAATTATACGGAATGGTGATCGTTGATTGTAATAATCATATAGAATAATGGCGTTTGGAAGCTCCTACTTATCGCAATCGTATTTCGAGAAATACTATGATGATAGATCACAAAGTAGTTCACTCGATGCCCACCACGCAAATGACAAGGCCAGGGATATAAACAATGACACAGTATTGTTTATATATCATGGCCTTGAGAATCATTCACATGGTCGACGATGGTTCGTATGACTCAAGCGAACAGACAGCAAAATGTATGATCCCGTACGTCGTATTATCATTCGAAATTCCATCATGATGAATGTATATCAAAAAATATGCCAAACGCGATACATCTATATTATAATGACCAATTATTGACACCCAGAATCAATTAATTCCAGTGATTATATTAATTAGCCATTAATTCAATTCGCATATGTCAGATTATAAGATTATAATTTTCACTAATGTTATTTCTTAATTTCTCAGTCATTAAGAAAATGTCAGATAAAAGAATTGATTTTGAATGACGTTATGATAAATTTAACTAATGAAAATACAATAGTATTCGAGCACACATACATATTTTAATATTTGTTAATGTATAAAAATGTGCAAAGGAAAAAAGGTAATCCATATATCAATGATTTATTAAAATCATAATTGTAATTTTTTAGAACGTTGTTTTACATGATTTATTCGATCGAAATTTATCGAGTGAATCTTGAAAAATCAGCGGCAACTTAATTCTGGTTATAATATTTTGTAGTTATTTATTTTTAATTTTAATTGATATTTTTACTTTAACAAATATTTATTCGCACTTATGTTATAATATGATAGCAATCATCCTAAAATAAAAACATATATATTCGTTAGTAACACATTGGTGAATAACACGTAAGTTTGCCCGCGCGACTTTCAAGTGCCGAATAGATTGTACCTTTGTGCAATTATATTTTTTTCAGTGTTGACAATTCACATTTTTTTGATAAAATCCATACTGGATTTTCCAGAAAAAAACTAGCAAAAACTTTTATTAAAAGTACTTTTCATTAAAAATATTAAAGAGAACCTACGGATCTGCTATGTTAAAAATTAATACATCTAATACATTTCGAAATTCATGAATTTGACATTCCAAAACACTTTTAGCCTTTTAAAATATAAAATTAATAATTAATTTGTGAGTTAAAGTAAAGATTTTCTTTGTAAAATTAAAAATTTATTTTCATAAATTTTTATGTATAATCAATATAAAATGTTCGTGGTACAATCACTATAAAAACGATAATATTTATAATTTTCACACATATTAAATAAATTAAAATGATTTTATTATTATATTAATTTCATTTTTTTAAACTATTATAATTAATATTATTAATTAATTAAAGCAAAAATATTTTTTTGCATAAAGTTATAATTATATTTTATAATGTTATAAGTTATTTTTATAAGTTTTGCTAATTTATTTTTTTACCATTGTGGATAAAGTCCAGAACAGTAAAAATCAGAATTTTTATCATGATTTTTTCCACTTATTGAATTTTTCGAAGACTGTTTCCAATTCTGATTTTAATATAATATAATATAATAATATAATGAAGTATATCTCACATATGATATTGAGTATCATACAGTACCGCACGATCATATTCTAGTGTGCGCGCAATCGTAATTAATCGTATTATCGTGAGTGAATGTCTTGTGAGTGCTGGAGGACAAAAAAAATAAGAAAGAAGAAGAAAGTTTCAGAAGAAAGGAGACATCACAACCGACGATGAAAGAACTGAGATAAACAAAATTTATAATTTATATTTATTACTGGTAAATTAATTAATATTTATCTTCATGGTAATAATTTACATCACATTGTGTAATATAATACATATATAAAATAGTCTTTATATATTTTATTTCAAATTTTTTTAATATTCATAATATATATGTAATACTTTTATATAAATAAAAAAAAAATATATATATATATATATATACAATATATATATACATATAAAATTTCAACGTTGTTTAAGAAATTTATTATTATTTAGATTATTTATATAAAAATTAGATCTTTATTATATTTTATTAAATTTTTTTATTATATATTATGTTATTATATATTTATATATATATATATATATATATATAATTTTTTTAATAAATATTTATATGTAAAAGCATGATTAAAAATATTCCATTACACGCATTAAATTATTTTTAACAATATTATTTTAATTTTATTTTAAACATTGTGTTTTGTATGTATAATTGGGATATAATAACATTTTACAAGTGTTGAATACTAACTCGTTGCGTATCATTTTGAATGAGTGTTAAATTACAATTTATTTTAGTTTGAAAATAAAGAGAGTTTGCGATGATTATATCAAATATATATTAGAATACATAAAATAAGAAATATCAGAAAACAAGATATTAAAATCTTTTGCTAACAATCAGTATTAGAAAAGTTAAAAATGCAATTATATTTAATAAACTAAAGTATAATTGTGTATTTTAATTTTATGCAAATAAATGCAAATACTGTAGATACTTTTTTCTCTTACGACACGAAAAATAATAGTTTGATAAGAATCAAGGCCTACAGAAAGAGCTACAGTCACAGTCTAAAGTTTTCTCACTTGCATATGTATGTACGAATATATGATTAGAATATTTGATAATTATACTGAAATTTTGTGTTAAAAAATACAAATATTCTTTGTGGCATTTTTTATGACTCCTTGTAATAGAAAAAATACTTTGGCAGATTTAGCGTCTCGATATTTTGATTGTTTATTTTTATCTAAAAAAAAATATTTCTTATTTTAAATAATTTGAATATTAATGAATTCAAATAAATAATAGACTAATTGTTTATTTTTATCTCAATTTTGTATTTCTTTCATTCTAATTTTATTATTATTTGATTTAATTATAATTTTATAATTTTTAATAAAATACATTATTTCAAATAAGTATATATAACCATTTTTACAGATTAGCTTATGTATATACATATATATATATATATATATATATATACATTAGATTATAGTATAAATTAGCAATTTTTATTTTTCTCTAAAGATACTCTAAGAAAACTTTTTTATAAAGTATCATTAATAAAAAAATTGTTTTATTTTTTAAACATCTTCAACTTTCATGTCAGTTTTGGATAAATAGATAAAGAAAATCCATTTTCAAATCTGTTTTATTAATCTACTTCCAGCCATAAAACACCCCAACTTGAAACATCGCCAAAATTAAATTCTCCTTGAGCCTGGGGCGTCACATAATTCAGCAATCAAGTAAACACTCAAATGCGGGACATCGTTAGATTTGCTTCTTGTAAGGGAGTGTAACGCTGGACCGACCAACACTTTATCGTACTTTTTCTGACGAAATTTCTGATGAAGTTTCAACACTTTCATAACGCGGTAAAAAATTATCAATTAACGTTTGTTTTTATCATTAGATGAATTCTTTTTGAATCAATATATCATATCTAGATATTGACGGCTACATCATGTATGTATTTATCACGTATGTTGTAACAAGGAAAGTCAAAAACAATGATAATGGACAACTAATATTTGACAATTGTTTTAACACAGTCTTTATAAATTTTTACAACAGCTAAATAAAAAAATTATTTCAGATATACTATATAACTAGTTTTCGAAAGATTTAAATTTGAAAATAAGCTCTTCACACATGTCAAATGTTATTGTCGTGATTTATTTTTTTATTCCGAATTCCAATCGTAATGTATGAATGTCTAAACATGATATATAATCTTTTTGAAAATGCTTTTAGAAAATTATATTTAATAAATCTCAAGACACACACATTCATTAATGACTAAAAATGATAGGAGCATGTGGTATTTGTTTGACTTGTCGATCGCATCACATCTTTCGTGACGCAATTCGTGATGCTTGATCATTAAGCGATAGGTAACAACGAAGTGCATCTTCGTACATTCAATAGCGCGATTCGTGACTGATATTCACGATGGATCATGGATCATTCTTAATGACGATGATTCATGAGATAAAAGTACGAAGGTGCGGCAACAACGATTTCCATTCACTTGTTGATAATTACTTATCGATCAGTTGAAGTTGCGATTATATTGACGAATACCTAATCCCTTTCGTTGAAATTCATTTAATTAACTTGATCTATCTTTAATAGACACATGTGTATACAGAAAAAATTTTACAGTATAAATTGCATAAAAATGCATTTCCTTTTAAAATATGTTATTGTATAGCTAGAATATGGACATTTAGGGTATTTAGTATTTATTATATATATATATTATATATATATATTATATATATATATATATATATATATATATATCATAAAATTGTAAATTTAATGATTATGCATTTGTTTTGCGTATCGAAATATTTGAATAATTACAATGATCATTTTGTAAAACGTAGAACATATATATTATTGAATAAAAATATTGCGGTTTTTCTCGGGCTTTTCTTTATATGGTCTTATGTTCAACAAAAATTATATTGTAATATTTTTGTGAAACATGCTACAATATTTTCTCCGTGTGTTATATGCTGAGATATAAAGATATCGATTGCGTAACAAGGTATCGTTGTGCATTCCTATATCGCGTATCAAAAGTATCGACAGATACCGAAATACGATCGTACGTTCCAACGTAACATAATCGAAGTTATCCCGCGCAGGCTATTTTTCTTATTTTAATTCGCTCACATGTTTCCGTTACGAGAGATAGATTCACCTCCGCGCCATAATAAACATAAGCCCGAGAAACTTTTCTACGGCAGTTGATTATAAAACAATGCGGCTTTGTTTTATGGATTCTTTTTACGAATACGACTTCCGTTGAAATCCGCTAGCACTGCAACAAAATTCTTGAACGCTGCCGCAAAATGTGCGACCGCGTAAAGATGGATCCGTTGGATTTTGCGGTCGGCAGATAAATTGTGCAAATTGCGCGACGAGTTATTAAATTAATTAACTGCGTTCCAATTAATATCGTTAGGACTGAACGAAAACATCGTATACCACGTACGCCTCTTACCTCTCCATCTAGCTTTCATCATTAAATTCCATTCGTACCGACTCTAATACCCATTATTACGGTAAATCTAATAAGAGCCGTACTGAGAATACGACGCGAAATATTTGATATCCTTAGATTCGACATAATGTGCTGAGCAATAATTATGTACTGCGTGACAATGAAAAACTTTGCATACGTGATAATTAATGTCTTTATCGTCGAAACGTTTCGGACATTTGTCCATTAAATGGGTACAAATTTATCATAGTAATAAAAAAAAAAAATCTAAATCTTATATATGTATATTTCGTAAACGCTCTATCTCTCTCTCTCTTACTCTTTCTATGTATAAAATAAATTATAATTGCGATATGATATAAAGATTTATTTAGAATCTCATTAATTTTTTTATTTAATTGATAAAAGTAAACAAATTTTTTAATATATCTTTTATTTATATTTTCTGGAATTTAAAAAATCCGTAATTATAAAAAAATATAATATAGTTGTAAAATAAATATATGTGTTATTCTTTGTGAAATAATAACAGGTAAGGATAACTGGAAATCCTAATTAATCTTTGAACCATTACCTCGAGTCTATATTTTACATCTTACATAACATTGAAGCCTAGTACTTAAGAGAATGATCTACATAATCTCCTTGATTTAAGAGCAACTATGTGTATAAATTATTGTCAATAGAAACTACTAGAGTTGATGGCATAATCAAGAATTACTTTAGGCAAGGCAACCTTCTTTGATGCGTTTATTTCATGCAGTATAAGAGATATCAAATATCCGCATGTCTCGTCGCGCCGAGAGATCATTTGCGTTTTTTGCTCGAAAAAACAAATAAATCCGTAATACATACCGTGGGAAACGTAAACTCGCCAAACATGCTCCACGTGTAGGCGCGAATTTGCCGGGATATTGCCGGTGCATGAATGCACGCGTGTGCGCAAACGAGTGCCGAGGCACACATAGAGTTTCGAGAGGGACACACGCGGCATGTAACAGCTCTTTACCACCCACTCGTATAAAGTACAATATTCGCATCGACAGGTCATTCCAAAGCTCTCGTGGGACAGAGAGAGTGATTTCGCTGTAATCCTCGTAAATTAGACTCGCATGGATACTTAACTCCTTTATATTCGAATACTCTTTTCGTTATACGCGCGTGTACTTGGAAAATTTAACTATCAAATTAAATCGCGAAATCTAGAATGAATTATTTATAAATCATACAATGTTAACAATAAATCAAACAATCTGTCATGTATATAAAAATGTTTATACAGTTGACCTGTAATTAGCTGTAGCAAGCATTTTTTAAATTATTTAAAGTATTTCTGTGTTAACGAAAATACATATTAAACTTGCATCCCCAAATGTTACATTAATAAATCTGTGAGATAAATTTTATTAAGTTTATATAACTATTGCTTATTTAAAATTATTATATATGAAAATATTAGTTCTTGACATAAACGTTTACAAAATTAAATTAACAACGAAAACTTATAACAGGAAGCAAAATATATTATAAATAATTTTGCACGTATAATATACGGACGAATAAACAAATTTATTTTAGTTTTTACGATTTATCTCATACTGAAATTCAAGGCAAGCGTGAATTTGAACGAAATTTAAACGCAGGTACCGTAAATGATCTAATTAGTTAATGACGATGATACGGGATATTATGGAAAATGATGCCATTCGAATTACAGCCGTAAAATCTTCCGCTTAACGATCCACTATGTTATCGCAATATTTAAACATACAACAAAGCTTGACAAAGCTACCAACAATATGCGTCGTTAATTCATACACAATGATGAATTCTCATTCCCGAACGCTTACTCGATTATGGAAATTAATGTTCTAATTATGGTACGAATCTATGCTCAAAACAGTGAATTATTTAATAACAAGTTGCAACTAGTTAACAAATACGCTTACATCAATAAAAAGTTGTAATTCGTGCGTCAAGAAGAAATAGAAAGAGAATGATAAGCAAAAGAGAGAGAGAGAGAGAACAAATAAATTAACAAAATGCTGCAGGAATCTTGTCATCTGTTTGAATCGCGCCAGTCATCAGGATCGTAATTAAAGTTGGAAATCTGACGGCCTTTCAGTGCAATCGTATGATTAATTCTACCTCGGTATCAGTGATGCTCGGTTAGATTTTATTTAATTACATCCTCCTCCTTCTTCCTCCGTAAATGTACTTGTCGGTTTATTCGTCGGTATAATAATGGTTTTCTACCCCTTCGCAAAGTCGCGTCGAGATCGACGCTTTCTCCCTATCTCTCCCTCCTCTCTGCGAATAAAATCGTGAAATTAAGAACGCAAGTTTTCATTAGAAGCCCCACAGAAGAGGAGGTGATTAAAAAAATTGCTTTTATTTTTTGCAGTTTTATTTTTATTCATGTTCGTGAACGCGTTTACTCGGCTCACATAGTCGTTAAACGCTCGTTATCGAGGATCATACACGGTCGAATACTCAACGCGAATATATTGTTGGATTATTCGCGTTACGGGTTCCACTGTTTGATTGCATCGTAAAGATCGATACATCTGGTATCTCAACATCATATTAACGTCATTTACAGCTCGTGATGCTTCATGATAGCGTAAATCACGCCATTTATTCGTTCAAACTATACTAAATTGAAGTCGCTTTATGAATGCATAATTACACATTATGACATAATTTTAGATTATGTATATAGAGTATTGTATTAGAATAATTATGTATCTGTGAATCTAGAGATTATCAACAAGCTATCTCAAAAATTTATTTTGTGCTAACAACGATCGCAATTTTTATTCACTCGCACGCTAAGTCTCTCTGCGGAAACAGAAGATTATTTTAATTAATATTTCCACAACATATTATTGCAAAAAATTGTAATATAAAATAGTTAATAAGACGAAACGGAAAAAAAATTGTTAAACAACTCCACTAATACTGTACTTTTTCGAAATTATTAATTCTCTTATTGGCGTTTCAAACATGTCATTAATAAATTACTCTCCTGTAAAATTCACATGGTAGCCCTATTTAATTACAAATGTTACCCGAAGGCGATATATTACGATAAAAAAAAATTTTTACTCACGGAACGACCAACTGATTTCACTCATTTATTCGCAGCACGATGAACACTGGGCAAACGAAATCAATTTGATTGCAAAAACCAAATCGCCGACGAGACTGCCTTTTATTTCAGCGGCTCGTATGCTCGTATTTATATACGACAAATTGCTCGTAATATTTTCGTCAATACTCATCTCGATGCCTATTATCGATGTTCAGCTCATCATTTTACGTTGCGCGAAATATAAAATCTATCACGAACCGACAATCACAACTGATGATTCATACATTTACGGATACATATTGGAATTGATAACACATATCCCATGCATATTTAATTATTCCATCCATCTGAAAACACGTCAAAAATTCTGATCATCTTTTGCAACTATATAATTTTATTAATATTAAAAATATAATATTCATAATTATATAATAACAATAGTTATTTTTGAGCGTGCAAATTTTTCGTGAAATATTTTTCCTCATTACATTTATACAATATATTCCAAGCATCCACATCACTTATTGAATTTATAAAGATGAATTTGTTATCGTTAGTATATTAATACAATTTTAACACCAGCCAGCAATATTTTTCATATTCTGATAATTGAAATCGATCACTCGAGGGTATCTTAATTAATATTTTCCTTTAATTGATAAATCTCTCAATTGTTGCAATCTCATTTACACATAACACGCGGTATTAGACACGTTTCCATTGGTATTTCCATTTGAATAATTCTAGCGACAATGACGCGATTTCCGTAAACAATCGAACGGTTAACCAGTTCGCTTTATGATGTTCGCATACAATACTGATCTTATTTTTACAGGATCTATGACGCGAGTCGAACAAATACATGGCATATTCCCACCAAGTATCGATCCACGAAACGTGAAACAAAATTGGCAAAACAAAAGATCATGGAAGAGAGAGAGAGAGTTATAAATTACAATGTTTATTAATGTTTTTATTTTATCTCATTAAAATTTACCTAAAGTTCATATAATGTATCGCACATGTATTAATACAGTTATTGATATTTATGTTAAGAATTGAAATTCAATTAAAAAATTTACGTATATCTATCCAATTTTCGAGTTCTACAATTTAGAGATAATTTTGAATTTTAATGAATTAATTTTTTTCAACATCTTCATCTCTTCAAAATGTCGAGAATTATACATATAAATATTTGAGAATCCCCTATATCTTTATTAATTAAATTTATATAATAAAACTTTAAGAAATTTTCTGCACTGACTTAATAGAATATCCAAAAAGATTTCTATTTATTGTTGCATTCAATCTTAATTCAAATCACAAGTATCATAATTCCTATAACACAATTTCATACATAATAAATAATAAAATTCATTCACGGATAAAATACTTGATCAATCCTCGCCGTTCCATCTTGCTTTTCTGTTTCTATCGTAAATATCTAAGTCTCTTTTCCGTATATATATTAAACGTCTCGCTTGTCAGAACAACACGTTGAAACCCATTTCCGATTTATACAGTTGTCTAAAGAACTCAAAGAGCCATAATAAAGTCACGTATAGTCAGTGTACCATCGCATCGCGAGTAGCCGTCGTGTTTCACCGATAAATCGCGTAGCTCACCATTTTTGTCCGAGAATCGTATCCGTATCCGACTGCTGCAACAATAAGTCGTTTATTTACGAGCGTTATAATGGTCTCAGCCATAAAACGGTACCACGTCACGGAATTTAATTCTGTGACGATTCGTTCGTTCGATTGTCAACCAATGGCGGACTCCCGTAGATCGTGCCCGAACTATAGAACGTTATGGGAACGTTACCGCTTCCTATTGTAAAAGACAAACTGCTATGGTAGCACTGTAGCTGAAACGCGATCAAGGTAAATAAATCTTCGTTTTCTCTCGAGTAGCGCACCTCGGCAGTTCATCCTTGTCACAGGAAGACATTTGTTTTCACTTTCATACGGAATCATATTTTACGTATAGAGGAATAATGTGGAGAATTTGACTAAATATATATACCATACATTGCTTTGCGTAATTCAACATTTAATTAAAGTATAAGGAATAGAGATTATCATATTTAAACGAATATTCTTGAATGACGATTAGCATCGAATTAAATAATACTGGATAATGAGAGGAGATAATCGTATTAAATATCATATCTATCGTTGATGAACACTCGCAATTAGCGTTATTTCTAGTAATTTATTAAATAGCATGTCGGAAATAATAACAAGATCGCTAAATTTTGCGAGATAATAATTCTATATTCTATTGCAAAATAGGACAAGTGTATTATTAAATAATTGAATAAATACATATATATGTCACTCGAATCAAAAAAGTATATCGATATTAAAAACCATAACCTACATACATATTTTAGAAAATAAAAAATCAATCTTATCATATCGTTGCGTAAATAAATTATAGTATTTATAATTCATGCACACAGCATTTTTTGGCGATTTTTCTCTTAAATGTTTATTATTGGTTAATTTTATTATAATATATATTTCATTATATAATAATAGTGAAATTCATAGCAGTTAAATGTAATAATATAAAGATTTAAATTAATATTAAAAGCTATTACAATATAACAATACATGAAATATCTAAATTGACATTAAACGCGATAGAGTTACTAGTTATTCTGATGCAACGCGGTGTGGAATTAATGTTAAAATTAATATGAGAATAGCTTTCAATTTACGAATAACTTGCAAAAGCAAAGCAAAATTCGCGTCGGCAATTCCGCGGGGAAATTCAATGTTCATTAGTAAATTAAACGTTTAACGCGATCGACGATAACGAACGTCGGGCTAAGCATTTGCGAACTTGCAAGACGAGATCGGTGCACCGCGGAATCCGAATATCTACGGTATTCTCTCGCTGTATCTGTAGATTGTGCAACAGGGCGTACATATAGAGAAACATATACATATGTATATATATATATATAAGGATAAGACATATATACGCGCGCACGCGCGTGCGCACATAGGCCTATGCGGTTGTGCACATACATACGTGTTAATATGGCTGCGTCCATTGGGAAATTGCATCCCAAAACACGTCGGTACCATCGGGTAATTAATTATCGTTACAGCAACGATCAGCCGCTAATCAGAATAACGATAATTACGATCGATTTGTTCGGCAACCAAACTTACCTGTAACGTGTAAAAAAAAAAATCTCATTAGCACAATGTTATATTATAATTAAATTAGTACATTATAATAAAATTAAATAATATATCTATATCTGTATAATGTAATAGTAATATTATAAATATAATACATATACACAGAGAGAGAGTTACATAATTACATAATGAATGTATATAATAATTAATTCTCTGGATAAAATTACCATCTCATACTCAGTTACCTCTTATTAGTTTTCATATTATGCTGTATATCAAAAGCTTACTTTTATAAATGAATGTATTATTTCAGCAACATATTTTTACATCCCATTATATCTTGAAAAAAAGAGTCATTATTTTTTGTATTTTTTAAAAAGAACACTACAGTATTAGCTGTTATAGAGGAAGGCTTAAAGAGCGCAGATAATTAAGCCATTCGGTTTGTTCTTCGCGTAGATTTACGATGTGATATAATAGATTGCGCACGAAATAATCCTTATTGAGCGACGGCGATGGTGTGATCGAGGTAACATAGTCCATTAGCGTAATGGCGATGATATTGCTTTCATGACACGGAGACGATTCGCGGATATGCATACCGACTGCGTGCGAATTACAAGTCATAAAAACGCATGGAGAATACTAATTAGCGTGCAATTACTCTCAGCACGCGTAATGTCGAGTTAACTGGATTAATGAGCTCTCGTAGACACTTTATTCCCAAGGCGTCGCCGTCGGTTTTTTTTTGTTTTCTTTTTTATTCTCGAAAAATCACACGGGACAATTAGCGGCATAACTTCAAATATTTCTGGATCACGTAAAAATAGATTCAAAATTCCTAAATAAAAAACTATATATATGTGAGAAATTTTATGTGATATAAAAAAAAAATAATATTAAAACTGTATAAATATAAAGATTAATATATTACATCTTTTTTGAATTTTTGATCTGCGTCCAGATTAAAATGGATCCATTTACAACGCAGAATTCCGTGATCAATAACTGCATTGCTATATAAAAAATTATGTATTATAATAAGCGAGTCGAAATTCATTATTCGGGACTCGTGACCTTTTCATTCTATAACGACGAAATTAGGCCAATTGTTTGTGACGATAAATGCGGATCATTATATTTTCGTTCGTTTATTCTCGGCTCCGTACATACCGCTCGTTCGACTATTTAAATATTTAATTTGCCCTAGTTTCACTGGATCGATTTTAGTACTGAAAGTTCTCGCCCGCTGACCTATCGTTCGAAATACGATCTCCAAAAATTCCTTTCTCTACAAAGTTATCGCTCTACTACATTTATTAATTCTCTATTTGCAAAATTTCTTCAGAAGTGCCAAACGCACTAACTTTTCTTCGAATTATTTATAGATTTCATAATAATAAAAGATAGATGACTTATTTGAAAATTAATTGACCTAAAGCTTCAAAACTCAATTCAAGAATAAAATTTTATTTTTTGTATACTTAATAACTATGATCTATCTGTAATTAAATAGTCATCTATCAGATTTAAGATTCACCAAATTATAATGAATTATAATTGACAAAAAAACTAATAAAATTCCTGCATTTGAAATTCCATAGTATTAAGCAAATCTTTGCCTCTAAATTCAAATAACATCAAAAAGTTTTTTTTTTTTTATATAAAATCATATTCGCAATTCAAAACACTGATTGATCTGAAGTTTGCATGGCTCGACGATAATGTAACCAGTCCCTTCAATTTACAAGCTACAGTCTTGGTGCATTATTTTTTGATCTAAATTAAACAATTAGCAGTTGAATCCAGTATTCGGTGAAACCAAACCGCGCGAATAATCGTCAACAGGAAAAGCAATTTGACTTTTGTAATAGACGTAATTCCGGCCTTCCTTTCTTATCGAGACATACATATTATTCGACAAGCGAAGGAAGAAAGTAAATAAGCTCGTTCGTTCGCAGGACGCAAGTATCCGTGGAATTGATTTCCTATTTGTCTCGATAGTGTCGTCTACGAGAATGCACGTATTCTGCCTTTACTTCCTCCGAGGCTCAACCGTGTATCGTATGGAGACAGTGGGAACAAATAAAAATCTATGAGAAATAAACGAGCGAGAAACGAGTACATACTCCGGTGTGGCTTGCCAGCTCTGAAAAATCCTTGCGCTATTTACGGTAAAAGGACGCGACACAATGGATGTATTCGAGCCGATTTTATCGGTTATTTTCACAGACAAGATTTATAGCATGTAAAAAACTTAGCAGAACCGATGGTGGAGATTGTTACAAGCATTCTTTAGATTGTTGAATCTATGTTCGACAATGTGCTATGGAGACTATATCGTTCATCGAAATTAAAAATAATGCTAATTTTATATATACCTAATATACTAAAACTATATATGTATATAATATAAATTTTTATTTGAAGAAGAAATGTTTTTTTTTTTTAATATTTTCATATAATTAATAATTACGTTAATATTAATCAAATCGTAGTGTTTGTTGCACTTTAAATAATTTGTGCTGAAAGATATTAGAAAAGTGTGTCTAATTTATTGCACTTCGTCATAAAATAAAGAATAAAATTGCGTAGGAAAAGTATGAAGGAGTAAAGCGAAATAAATGGCAAAAATAAAATTTTACTAAGTGCTCTGTGTATGATCCGATTCAAATAAAACTCACTTCAATTTGCATCACATTAAAACATCTCATGAGATTAAACTGATAACGTGCTATGAGGTTTCAAAAGAGAGACGGAGCGAGAGAACGCGTTTCAGAGGATAGTAATTGAAATTCCAGAAGATACATTCAACAAAGGAACATAAACATCGGGAAATATCGAAAGAGAATTTGTTCAATCGCTGTAAATTCCGGACAAAATATTTATAATTACTACAATGAAATTTATAGTAATATAAAGAGTATTATATATAAATTTTCTGCCACAAAAATCTCTTCTATAAAAAAATCTCTGTACAAAAGAAATATTTTCAACGTTACTTGGCAAATCTTGGCGGATGTCGTGTTTTATTCAAAATCGCAATTTTTTCATATTCATGAAGTACTTAAAATTCTGCTATTTGCTTACAAGGAAACGTAATATGTAGAGTAAAGATTTATTCCTTTTAAGAAATAATACTAATAAGAAACCATCTTTTTCAGACATTGTGTTTCATGTAAAAAATGGACAAATGTAATAAAATTTTAATTTTTGTACATTCTTCAATAAGCACAACAAGAATCTTGTTTTTACTTCGCCGTGAAAAGAGAAGCTTTATAAAAATGAATAAAAGAGTTTGCTCTCTCATTACATTTCTGACACTTTAGCAGAAGTAATTGTAATTAATTAACAGCAATGTTGCATTCCACACAACGTTACAAAAAAAGAAATAGAAAATTTCACGAAGAAAGAATTTCATCGAAGAAAGAAACCAATCTTCATTCTAGTAATCATAGAATTACAGCTTGGCGTTTCTGGCTGTTTCTGCAACATTTTCGTGTTATCCAACATACTCGGTCGGTTACATTAGCCAGTAACTCTAACCGCCGAGATCGCGACTACGTGGGATATACATCAAATAGTAGCTACCGCAGTACATCAGCCACAACATTGCTTGAAAACAGAAGCGAGTCCACCAACAACGCGTATAATGCACGCGAGAAACCCGTTCTTTCACGCCTATCTTCCTTCTTTTTTTCCCACATGGAGTATATCAAGACGATTCATAGAAATTTTGCTACCATACTGGATATCTGCTGGGAAAAAACAATTTCATGGACATCCTTGCAAATTAATAATATACCGAGGGACGATTGTAACGTGCATGATTAAGTGTGCACAGTTTCCCGCCAAACCATGGCTCCTATCCGATCTATAAATCATCTTGTGCCTATTAATACTATACCTATACGCTGCAACGAACATGTCAGTAGAGGTAAACAGTCTTCTGTGGTATCATAATCTATCGAACGAGCAAGACGTCTGAGAAAGTAATCAAGTGGCAAGATTGCTAAGTGTTTTATTTAATTTTATATTCTTTTTATAATTGAAGATGAAAATAAGAATCATTTTTTTTCTTCATTACTTTTTAAAGGACTTTTGAATTGAATTTGCTCATACTAATCATTAATCGAATGTCCTTTGATTAATTTCGCTTATATCAATTGTCATCGATTATTTCTACTTAATTTTTCTTAAATTAATTGTCAATACAAAAGACTTTAATTAAATTTGGTTACATAATTTAGTAATTAAACATGGTAATTAATAAAAAATTATGAAAATAATTAAGAATTGATAATTATCGATTGATTAGATAAAAAAACGCGATTTGTTGTTATTATTGGCGGAATTTTAAGGTTTTTCAGTCGCAGAACTCATTCCATTTCGGTTCGTCTGACACGGTGAGTCGCGATTTTGTGTGAACGTTGCATTGTTATTACGCTGACGCGAGCGACTTTGGTTGCGCGCAACAGCGTGCCTCATCATTTTTGCCACCATTACGTTTATTATCTCAACAGAGCGTTGCTAACCGAGATGCATGTGAGATGGGTGGTCTTTCTCTCCCTTTCCGTCTCGACACCCGTCGAAATAGCTCACGCGCCATGTGCCACTTATACCGCGTTATATCAAGATTAATCGCATTATTCTCCTACTTCTGATTCGTATCTCGGGTTGCCCAAGATCTTCCATTGTACATCGCGATAATTATGGCTTTTGATCCACCTCCGTCCAAGTCTCTACGACATGTTGAAATGAGCATCTGACGTATGATGACTTCCGCGAAAATACACCCTTACCGGCTTGAGAAATTATATTATTATATATAATAAAATCGAACGAGAACGATGTAATTTCAAGTTGTTAAATTATACTTGATTCCTTTGTTGTGTGTAAAGAAAAAATTTAAAAATAAATATAGACACATATTCTTTCATTATTACAATGTTATTCAGTCTAAAGCTCTATAAAAACAACCTAATTTTTATTGTAAACATGTCAATTATGAAACAAAATCTTAACGAATCTCCTACAAAAAAGATAAAATAATATAGTTTTGCTTATGTTTTTCCGCAATAATTTTAATGTTTTGTATAAATTTCTGTATTATAATTTCCACAATAATTTTAATGTTTTATACAAATTTCTGTATTATAATTTAAATTGCGATCTGTTCTTATTCTAAACAGGAACATTTTCTGTTCGATCAGTATGGGAAACATCTTTCCTGCAAAAGTTTTTCTTAGAAAACCGGTTCACGCATAAAGAATCGATTTGGTGGAATTTTACGCATTGTGTATTTTCTTTCAAACTCCGGTCATTCGATAATAGTTGCAAGATTTTTTCCATGCTTCTTTTATCTGTCTAAAGCAGCAGGTAGATCTTACTTGAAAACATTTTTTCCACCATACTTTTATTCTCTTCTCTTACTTGCTGACTTCGATCAGTTTCTGAATGGAATCGGCCTGCAGGTATAGGATATATTTGCAGAAAAGAATTAATCCTATTTCTCTTTAATATTACAGTGAATATTTCACGATACAAAAAACTGTCGAACAAGAATGCGAAAAAGTATTTTATCAACCTGCTTGAACACTTTGAAAAAATTTTTGAAAAATAACAAAACATTTTTACGAATACGCAGTTGAAAATAAGATGAGTTAAAGCAGTAAATTATATAAGAGTGATGAATGGACAAAAATAAAGAAAATAGAATTTTTCGGAAAAATAAATCGCGTTTGTACGCCCACGCACATTGTTCGTCCATCTGGCCTCTATGAACAGAGCAACATCGAGCATGCAAATCACAAAGGTGTTCGGTTGTATACCAGTACACCTTGTAAAACCACGGTACCGAGGAGGTGTGCCGTGACACTAGCGGTATGACTCGCGGCCATCGAGAGATCCCTTCTATCTTCGATCGAGAGCGAATTTGCATTCTTGCCGTCCGTTCCACGACGAGCAGATCGTTCACGAGGGGCCCGTTGTACGTCATCATCAGGCTTCGCGACGATGATTCATAAGATCGTGACGGGATCGTAGAGATCGCGATTTAAACGTGATTCATCCACGAACTGCGATGACGAAAGCGCAAATATATCCACGAACGGTACACCGTTAGAAAGTAGCATGTAAACACTTTGGCTCGCGCAACCTTTTAAACAATTGTAAAGTAGCTTTTAAAAAAGCAAAACATACAATGATTTATTCTAGAAAAATGTTACTTAAATTTTTTATATTAATTTTTTAATAAAAATGTACAGTTACATATATATATATATATATATATATATATAGGTTATAAATAAATATATGTAATAAATTTTTTTATAATAATACATTTTTATATAATAAATTTGTTATAATAATAATTTTTTATATTACTTAAAAATTTTATAATAATTCTTTTCTAAATTGTGCTGTTTCAAAAAAAATTCATCTCACATCAATAATAACGTTACATGCTTTGTGTATAAAATTGGAAAATTCTCGATTAATTGCATAATGTTTGTATAGTTTTTTGCATTTACAGCGCGAGTATGCCACGGATGTGAATTAATAAAGTCGATGGAATCATTAAGCGAGTTAAATAACGAAGTACACACACAGATACAGCCAACAAACAATGGCGTTAGCATGGCGTGTTTCTCTTATTAATTGGATCATAATTTGCTGAGTAGGAAATGAAACATAAATCGCAAATGTGATAACGGGTTTCTTTTTCTACCGTCCAATTAAAGGAGGGGGAGGGGAGGGAAGGAAGAAAAAAAGAGCATTCTAATCGCGCGCAGCGCAGGTGGACCAAGTTATCGTCGCTTATCATCTCGCATATTCTTGCACTTAATTCGCGAATAACCAGCGTGAATAGCGGAACAAAGTTATGCAATATATATCTGCTATTACGTCCGCGGAAACCGAAATAGTGAAACCACTCGCTTGTTTATTGAACGAGCGCGAGCGAGCGAGAAGGAGAGAAAGGTGCCCTCGAACGGAGTTCTCTAGTTTCCCACGCCTCGCTCTGGTCAGTTCACACACGAGAACTACGAGTCAGTACGAACTTGCATCCTATCCACAGTTCGGTTCGATCGAACTACATGAATCGGATCGTGTCTCTGTAATACTAATACGTTTTATGCGGGAAAATTTCTTATACATTTCCTGCATAAATCTGTCACGATACATGTTCGATTGTGTGAGAAAAATATCTCTAGAATTCATAGATAAAAAAATTTATTGAACCATACTATGCAAGATAAGTTAATGCAATTAGCGCGGAGGAATTATCTCTTACACTTACACGATAACAACAAAATTTAGGACAAAATGAATAAGATAAAAATGAGATAAAAATGACTTTTTATTTGACCTCTTCTTTTCTTAAATGCAATAATGCATCGGAAAACTATAATTGCATTTTTGTAAATAAAATTCTCTTATTTTTTTGTATAAATTGATTTCACAAAATATTTGATGTATAAAATTATAAAGATAGAACGACCCAAAAAAATGTAATAATTTACAAAATATATTTTTATACTTTAGTTAGACATATTTTGATATAAAATATAAAATATTTTGTGAAAAGATCATTTTTGAGTGATTTTATGATTTTATAGAAAACTTTATAGTATATAAAACAATTTTTGTAGACAATATAATATATAAAACAATTTAAAAAAATAATATAAGAGAAAATATAATAATTCTTTATAATATATTATCAAATTCGAAATTAGTAAATAATTTATTCGCTTTTTTCGCGCAATTTGAAAAAAAATTTATTAATCTAATAATTTTTTTCGTACAAGAAAAAAGATTTTGTCAAATAAATTATAATAGGTTTATATACAGGCTAGTTGCATGGAATACAAATGTTTGAACTAGAATAGCATGCTATCAAGTTTCCTGCTACAGAAATGTCACTATCCGGCGAGCATTCACGTTCTGTCAAAGGCACGACAAACGGCATTTTCCCCTAATCGCCCGATCGTTTTGCGTAATATTATTGTGAGTGGATAAGGACTGTCTGTCCATCGACCTCGCGATGATTGTATTTGCTGTCATTTTCTTTATTACGTCGAATTTCCTGTTCGACTCGTAATGTCGACAGAATTGACCTGTTTCAATCGAGCTGTCGACTGAACGTTTCTAAAGTCGTTATCCTTGGATTATAACTCGATATAATATAAGAAAAAATATTGACGCACGTTTCATTATGCAATTGAGAAAAAAATGTGCAATTATTGTTGTTAAAAATAATTGGAACGGAAACGAGCGCGTGATTAGGTATTACAAGGGGAGTAGAAAAGTAAGAAGGGGCAAACTATTTTTTATCGCGAGAAATCAGAACACATTATATTTCGCTAATTATATTAGACATTAAATATAAATTAGTTCCGTAGAATTAACAATTTATTCATCATTATTTTATGTCTATAAATTAACTTTATTAAAAGTTGAAAAGGGGGTCAGTGAATATATTTAAGTAATAGAAGTATTACATATGAATTTCTCAATTTCACGTTAGCAAAGTAAAAAATTTGTTGAGATTTTATTAGCCAAACAAAGGTCCTTGCAGAGAACCATCGTGGGACTGATTTTTCAAAATGTATCACTTGAAATCCTGCCAAAATATATATGCGTGGATATCTTCCATATTCAAGCTTTTCTGGCAAACAAACCGAGGATACAGGAGAATGTTTCCTGTAGTATATTTTCAGAAATATTTTACGTAACTAAATGTAGTAATGTTTAAAACAAGTTCAAAATAAACATTTATAAAATAGAATTTATCGGAATTTTTGTACATATGCAGACAAATAATGTACGCTGTAATAAATTAAAAAAAGAAAGAAAAATTCTTCATAGCCTCAATTATCATTAAATTAAATTGGTGTTATTTAATACATATCATAATTGTATCTTTCTACTCGGTTTGTTTTATATAATTTAATTCTTCTCTGTAAGAATACTCGATATCTTTTAAACGTATTCGTAAACCATTAATTTAGTTATATAAGCGTCACACTTTCAATTCAATTTATAACTATTACATTTTTAAAAATAATATAAATAAATTGAATGTAAATTTGTGAGATAAAAATCTGACTTTTTTTAACGCAACGATTAAACGACCTTGCAACTGTCAATATAATCTTTTCTATTTTGCACTTTTCCTCTTTGCCAATCTCCCGATCTTATCTCATCATACTTCATTGGTTTCGCGTCGAAAATAGTTACAAAGTGATAAAGAATTTTCACAATTCGCGTAAAAGTATTCACTTCCCCGCTTTTAGGTAAAATTACGTCATAGTAATTTCACAGTGATGAAGTTTAATTCTCCAATAATGTTTCTTTTTTCAGACATTTACCTGATGATAAAATGATTATCTAAATGTGAGAAAAGCGGTCAAATACTAAATCCGACTCTCTGACACATAATGTTACCGAAAGCACTCGATGTTGAGTGCGGTTTAACTAGATAGGTGACGACTCCTATGCACCTGTGGAAGCATTCCAGACAATCCGAATGCACACAGATATGCATTCCGTATGTTCCCGTCGATCTACCGCGAACACCGTATGTGCATAAGCATTGGTTATTCGAAGAGGAGAGTAACGTCAACCACTTCGTATGCAAAACGATGCCTCGCGCGCGTTGAAGAGAGATGCTAGACACATCACGTATGCGTGCGCGTATCAGCCGAAAAATTCAATCATTTATCCCCTACACAACTGTATTTATTAGAAAGCGACGTAAATGCATCGCTTGGCGCATCGCGATGCAATCGATAACCGCGCTCGCCTACGTAAACGAATTAGCCGCTTACGAATTCCCGACTGACGCTGAAGTTTAAATGAATTTTTATTTTAAATTCATTTACAATTCAGAGAAAAGAATAAAGACGGAATATCAGTTACAAGTTAAAAATAATTTAAATTAAGATTAAAAATTTTTATGCCAATAATATGTATAGAGCAATAAATTTTGTATACATATACATATATACAATAATATTTCATAAACACGCGTATAAGATATCCCAATAAACTATTAATGCTTATAATTTTTAAAAATAATAATATTTAAACAAACTATATACATCAATTTCATAAAAATGACATTAAAATAACTCATTAAAAAAAGAGTAATTTCAATGAGAAAAGATAGAATCAAACAATTTTAATGAATTCTCACTGGAAGCGTATGGAGAATTTGAAGAATGCGAACGTTTATAATAATATTGCAATATTAATTATGTGCATTTACATTGATCAAGCATATCTAATTTAACATGAATTAATAACGCAGTTTCTATCACGATTTCCTGCTAGACGGTTTAAAATGAAAATGTGATTACTGTTCAAGGAAAATTCGAAATTTCCAGCTACAATATTTACAAGATATTAATGAATAATTAATTCTATAAATTGTTTACAAAAGTTACTTTATAAAAGTAACTCGTTACTGTTACCGTTCCTTTTTCTAGAAAATAATTCAATATCGTTATACTGTTGCTTATTACCAGTTTTAAAAAGCCATTTGTTATCGTTACTTTTTGAGAATGATATTTGTTATAATTTTCATTACTTCTTTAAATACAAAACCAACTTTTATATATATATATATATATAAAACAAAATTTGCATTCTTAAGCATTTTTTACATTAAAATGTGATACAAAAGCAATATAATTTCACTGTCAATATCATTGTTGATGTCGATATATATAACGGGATAAACTGAAACGCCAAGTTCACGTTGTCTCACTTTATCCGGCGATTTTTTAAGCATTTCTTGCCAGACTTTAAGCGTTTAAGAGTTTCAAAATAGTTATACAAAAAGTTTTATATTTATTTATATATATATATATATATATATATATATATATATATATGCGTAAAAATTATTAGAATATTAATTAAAAAAATTAAATTGTCAAATTAAACGCTAGTCATATTTCGATAATTCTATAGATTAATGAAACTCCGTGTTATTCTGTAATTACTTTTAATTTTTAGAAAGAGAGAAAGAGAGAGTTCTATATATCAAAATTATTAAAATATTTATTAAACGAATTAGATATCAAAATGCCAGTATAACATGAATCTCATTTACGTCCAGTGTTTGGCGCGATCTCATTTATATAATTATCTAATATAACATTCTAATAATTTTTACGCATATAAAACTTTTTATACACCTACTGCAGCTCAAGTGTATTCTCAAGTCCTTAAAATTTGGCAAGAATGTTAAAAAAAAATTGTCGAAGGACAAAGTATGATGCAGCGTGTACCTGGCATCTTAGTTTGTCCCGATTTTTTCCCGACCTATTCTTTTAATAGCCAACACTATTTGTTTAATCTATGTATCAAAAATTATAGAATTATTAAAAATAAAGCCAAAACTCTCAACTCATTAAATAAGTTTTCACGAAGTGAGACGCCAGTTTCACACACATGGCTGACTGTTTACAAGATGAAAAGCAAAATTATCAAAAAAAGAATTTTCGAAAAAAATTTCTTGAATCCCAATAAAATTCCATGAGACTGATTTTTCCAGATGTAAAAGAAATCCCTGAATATTCCCAGTTTTTTCTGTTTTTTCAGGGAATAGACACTCTGAGTATAACGACATTACAAATAACGCATTACTTCTCAACTGTGTGATTATTATAATAAATTAATAAATATTCCTATAAATTCTATAAATTATAAAAGAAATAATTCCATAAATAAAACAAGAGAAAAGTAAAATTTTTTCCAAGCATTATACTTATCATTTTTATATTTTAAGTATATTAATATAATTCGATATAATAATTTTTAAATATATTTAATAATAAAAAAATCAACGTTTTAATTTTTAGACATAATAAATATGTAGTTTTATAATACATTTTTTAAATCTATAACAATTATTTTTTTATAATTGATAATAAATGTAATAACATTATAGGGAGATTTCCAGCAAGACACAGTGTAACAAAGTGTCCACTAGTATGAGTAAGACATACTTTATATAATTAATTATTTCTTTTATAATATATACAATTAGTTATTTTTTCTAATAATTAGAGTTGGAAAGTAACGTGTTATTTAAGGAAACTTTCCAGCAAGATGCAGTGTAACACAGTCTCTACTAGTATGAGAGAGAATATAGTATGTCTCACTCATACTAGTGGAATAATTAATTAGTTAATAGAAATAAAATCAAAGAAAATAAGCAAGAATAATTTTCTAAGCAACCACTCCTGTATTTTAAATAAATAATGTAGCTTTAATATATTAGGTAGTAAAAAGTAAATATTCTAATTTTGAAATATATTTTAATCAATATGAGATTATATTATAATGCATTTCTTTTTAATTACACATGCACACAATCATTAACACACTCAAGTTTTATTTATTATATCAATAATGCATTTCCGAGTCTGCACAACATTAACAATATAAAAATCGGCTAAAATAGCTATTATACACACTGTTTCACTTCCTACAAACGATAAAGGAAAAACTTTAAGTATCTTAAGAGCTCGGCCTTTACATGGATATAATAAAAGCCACCGACCACGTCGCGGGGGAGACCACCTTGCTGGCTACCAAGAATAATATCAAGCTGGGATGAAAAGAGCCGACCGATTTATGGCGGACCCCCATGGAAACGAAGATAATCCTATGGATGACAACTCTCTACGCGAGTCTGACGCCGGCTCGTAAAACCACCGTTGCGTTTTACCTGTGGTTTGTAGTGCGCTCCGATCCTTTTAAATCCCAGGAATTTGTCGCAAATTATCCCAGTATTTACATACGGCGACAATTTCGCGATGACACAATCACTCTTATCTAACTCGATGCTCTTTAGAGAAAAGATATTGTAAAGTATGCGTGTGTGTATTTGCTTATATAATAAGAGACCGTCTATTTATTTATTATTTGATTTTAATACCACTTATGTAGATCGATATTCGCACAAGTACGGAAATTATATTATATCAGACTTTTCCATAAAAATATTTTAGAAGTGACGTAACACGTTAAAATACCGTTCTCCGATACCAAGATATATTATTCGTGCTTCGAATATCTTCACAGAAGAACGAAATATTTACGCCCGTTTCCCCGGATTTCAAGCCGAGTCTCGGACATGTTCCAGAGAACGAAGCACTATATTTTTTCACATCGGTCGGTCAATATATTTTCCGTAATCGCTACCCAGTGCCGTGCAACACAGTCCGTTCACACCAGCGAGATTAGAATTCCGACGCTCGGTGGCGGAAACGACGAGAGCTCTGTCGAGCCCAACACCGATCTGCTCATAAATGAGAAAGTGCTCTGAAAGCAGTGTTATCGTAAAAAAAAAAAGAAGCTCCGAGAGGAATTTTGAAGCGTTTCTAGGATGTTGCGTCACGTGAAACGATCCGTGGCACGCGTTTTATACACAGCTTCTCAACTTTACAACTAGAGATAATATTTTGCAAGTGTCGCCAATGGCGCGTTTATCAGCTGTATATAAGCACGATATTACACACTGTATATTTATATCATATTATTATGCAGTATATGTGTGTGTGTGTGTGTGTGTGTGAATACTGTTATCTCGGTTTATAAATGCATTTAGCGCTAAATCTACTCTTGCCTCAACTTTAAGTTGCAATTCATCTGATATAAATTTCTCCTTCGATAAGACAATCATATTGTTTACAAGAAGAATTTTTTTCAATGCTTCCTTATCTTCTAATATATACATAATAATATGTATTCTCGAAAAAATGTATATAGTACTGATTCACACACATAATTTACATTTTATCAGTGTATTTTTCATTAGCCTAATGTGTTGGCTCATTTGTTAATTAATTTTTAATGAACAATGAAAGTATATTTAAGTGTAACATGAAATAAACCGCAAGCTATACTAAGTTGTATTACATAACAAAACACGTTTTACATACGACAATGTAGTAAAACACGCATTCAATTCTTATACACTTGGGCTGATCAACTGATAAGCTTAATTAGTACATTCATATTCCGCGAGAATTAAATTGAAGAGCAAAACTAAGTATGTAGAAATACGGTGCGAGCATAAATTTGGCATTTATTCGCGTTTATAGTTCAGCTTTAATATATCCGGTCACATAATAAACTTGCATAAACCCGAAGTTTCTGTCACGGCCGCGAGATAACGATTCGCACTCACACGGTAGTTCGTTAATCTTTAGTAAGAGTTAATTACCGGGAGATTCTCCAATTTCTCTTTCGTCGAGCCGCCAGAACTGCCTAAATCTCGGGCTGCGAGAGTAGACGACTAATTGGTAATTAGTAAAGAAGAGTGTACCATACCGAGATAGTCCAAGTGGTTTATGGCTCCTTTCGCCTAATGTTTCTCGATTAGGCAAAGTAAATTTCTTAATCGCGAAATACGAAAATGCATCATTAGACCCTTTTCATTCGTCTATGTTCTATACCTCTCGTATATTTAAATAAATCGAATTAATCCCAGACTTTTATCACTTATGTTATATACCTATTTTCAATATTTAACTTAAATTTGTCATCACTATTTACGATACATATTTTTCAAACAATATTTCTACAAGAATGTCAAAAAAAATTTTTGCATTTCCAATTTTTGCAAATTTGCAAAAAATATATAAAACCGGCTGAAACAGTAAAAAATAATAAATAAAAATTTTGCGAAATACAAAATTACATTATATTAATAATGCAGGGAATAAATTAAATGTAATCGCACATAATATAATCGTCGAAATATCACAGCTTCATAAAAGAAAGTGAATATTACAGAATCTCTTCTTCTTTCTTTTTTTAAATCTTCGAGAAGAAAGCTTTTCAATGAAATTCCCGCTCTCGTCTTGCTCGACAATAGCACTGGTCACCGGTCGACCTCCGCTAACATTCGCTATTTCTATCTGCAGTTCACGAAGCTTTTGTTTCAAAATAAAATGGATGATAATAACTGCTTCTGGCTGAGACGGGCAAAAATGCTTTCACTCCGTGAATCAAGATCTCGGTATATATAAAATTACGGATTTCCTCTCAAAGCTCTTAATTTTACCGTCTACATCTTTCAATCATCAAGATATTTTTTTCTTTTGCCTCTCCCTATCTTCGTTCATTTAAATAAATTCGCAAAAAGCATACATTATTATATGTATGATAGTACCGTTTCACGGTATCTCTCGATCTCAAATTCGTGATATCGCATCGTACATTATAACAGATTATTAATATTCCTATCCCACGGGGTATGCGTGTCATTTAATTTTTCTAAGTTTAACTCACAGACACGCGTCTCACACACTTTCTCGCATTTACATTTTTTCCACGAAGCAGAGAAATCGCGTAGATACCCGCACACGATCGTTAAACTCTGTAACACGACACGGGATAAGAGATCTCTCGATTCTCGTTACGAATAATGACAGCATCCCAACAGTTTCAATGATAACACCTGCGTCGATCTCGGCCAGGTTCATTAACACGTCCCACATGACGGGACAGAGAGCGAGTCACCTCGCAGCAACGTAGGCTGCCAGACATTGGGCGTTGCCGCGTTGTCTGGAGAGATACCGCGATATCTCACCCACTCATTTCGAGAGAATGGAGAGCGTTTAAGTACAAAAACGGCTGCGGTAGCCTGCGCTCTTCGAGATGATTTTCTTGCAAGTAATAGTTGCTCTCTCTCTCTCTCTCTCTCTCTCTCTCTCTCTCTCTCTCTCTCTCTCTCTCTCTCTCTCTCTATTACGCTTGTTCCTCGAGACACTGCTATCGTAAATTGCGACTGTGCGACTTCAAGGTCTATTGTAATTGGAAACTCTTACAACGATTTAGACCGAAGAGAGCTTCCTGCAAGGATTCGCGATGTACGAATTTCAAGACCGTCGCCATTATATTAACTTAAAGAGGAACTAAACGGATCAACTACATCAAAAGTTAAAAATTCTATCACATTTTAAGATTCATGAATTTGACATTACGCAAAGGACTTTTAGTTTTTTAAAATATAAAATTAACAATTAATTTGTGAGTTAAAGATTTGCCCTAATCTCAAAATTATAAATATTATCTTATATCGGACTAACTTTTTGTGACTGTACACAAAACTTCATGAAAATAAAAATTTTAATTCGACAGGGCAAATATTTACTTTAACTCACAAATTAATTATTAATTTTATATTTTAAAATGCTAAAAGTGCTTTGCACAAAATTAAATTGATCATGAATTTCGAAATATATTAGATTTAAATTATTAGATTAATTTTTGTCGTAGCAAATCCGTTCAGTTTCTCCTTAATAGTCAGAGAAAGTCAAAGTAATTCGCCCATCCGGGAATAAAGTTTCCTGCTTCTCTTTATTCTACACTTGATGAAATTTATAGGTATTCTAGAAAATTTCTGAAAGATATACGTGCAACAATTAAATACAAAAAGAAAAACTGAAACTTTAAAGATACGAAAAAAATATGAATAAAAAATGAAGAGATAAAATCAGTTCTGATTATTCAAAACAAGTTCACAAAAAACATATTAATCAGAATTTAGCGATAGCGATTTTCCCAGTAGTTAAATCAAACTACATTTCACAAAAAAAAAAAAAAAAAAAAAAAGGAAAACAAAATAATATTAATTAGTTAATTTAAATTAAATTTATTGGACAAGTAGTTAACTTTAGTAATTAATTTCGATTGAATTTAACAACAAAGAAAAATTGTTAATTCCACAAATGGCCCAAGAATCTTCAGTTAAAAGAATATTCAGAAAATTACGTATCACTTTGCAAAATACAAAAAAAATTAATCTTAAGGGTCTAAAAAAAATCTTATTCATTATCCATAGAAACAGGCGTAGAGCCATAAGAGTTACAAAAATAATTTACTTCCGTGATAATTTTCATGAAAGATAATGCAATCATGGAAAATACATCTTAAGCGGAAGAAGAGAGTTGTGACGGATATGACCAGGCCATCCGGAGGAACAGATGGTCGCACTTTCTACGACGGGGATTTGTATAAGAAATTACAAATTCCTTGCGGACAACACTCCTTTCGGCTTCGCTACCGCATCACGTCGTCGATTAGTTTAGCGGATTGAAATTTCGCACCGAGGTATCGAGTAAAATATACCACCAAGATTGTCATTTTCTCCGCTTCCTCTCTAAGAGATACGTACACATCACAGTTTAGTTAATATTCAATATCAGTTGTAAATGTTGCCATAAAATTTCAATACTTATTCACGAAAAGAACATTTCAATCGTAAGCTACACACATTGTCTCACTGAAAACTGTATGAAAAATGTAAAAAGATACGACAAAAGAGGATAAACAAATTTTCGAGAAAGTGCAATTACGTTCTCCGCATTGTTTTACACAGAAAATAAACGGAACAAAACATCGATTATATGAAATCGTGTAGCGAGTCCCCACCCCCTGTGGGTTTTCCAACCAGACTCGATAATGCCAGAACGCAATTACAATTGCGTTCAAGCACGCGGCTCGCGTTTTTCGCGCGGCGCGTGAAAAACGATGGGAATAAATTAGCATGTAAAACTCGCAATTTCTCTCACCAGCCGCGTCGTCCCTATTCAGCCGCGTAATATTCATCGTCAGACTCCACGGCTAACCACACACCACTCGGTCCTCTCTATCCTAAGCATAATCCCACTCCATTGTTCGTGAAACTGCGTGCTGCCGCACCGTATCTGATTATTCCAAGTCGATTTTCGTCTATCAGACGGACGCACATCGTGACCATATCGAAAGATCCCTCTCGCTCTGGGTCCACGTTTTGTTGCCGGATTAGAAAATCAAAAGAGAAGGCAACAAGCGTGTATATGTTAATCGGAAGCGACATTGCAAAACGTCGGAGAGAATGTAAAGAGAGATAGAGATAGATATAGATAGAAATAGAGAGAGAGAGAGAGAGAGAGAGAGAGAGAGACCAGGAGAGAAAATGGAAAGGGAAGATAGAAGACGTAACAAGGGAGTGAGAGAAAGAGAAAGAGAGTGATCGAGATAGAGAATCGTTGCTATGCGGGTTGGAATATCGAGTGGTTCTAATGTAATTGCGACGGCTAAAGGTCCTAGGAGATAGGATATGTGCCCGCACGGGATAGACGCGATGCGTTTGACATGTACGTAATTAACACTCGAGGAAGCCTTATCAGCGGCTGTAGCGCTTTCACAGCGCATTGCATTTAGAGATAATAATATACTCGTAATTGGAACTGCTTACGATCGTAAAATATTATTTAAAGGGAGGAGACTCGTGCGGGAGGGACCGCATTTTTTAAGATAAATATTATTTGAATCCAAATTTATTATATTTCGAAATTTAAATAATACTTATATATAAAAAAATAATGCACATAACTATCAAGTATTATTAATGTTATTAAGAAAAAATTTTATTAATATTATTATTATTAATTATTATTATAATATTAATGTAATTATAATATATTTATTATTAATAAAAAAAACTCTCTTTAAGTAATCTTGATTTTGTATAATTGTAATATATATTTTTATCTTGCAGGTTTTATCGCAAATTAATGAATGATGCACCAATTAATCATGATGTCTCATAAAGACAAATTCATTACAAGCGAGAATTATTGAAATTCGCGTCATCTCTTTTAGTAATCATTTTCCCACAATATGACAAGAAATCTATTGACGTTTCAAAGTAGAAGGATAATAATTATTCCGGAAAGTTCAGTCTTATACCTATTGTCTTAGAATCCCCCATCGTTCTTTGGTGAAACTTTGGCGGCTATTATCCCGGCAGAATGTAAATCCGATACAAACTGCGGTGCAGTTTCCACCCTTGTACCCGCTTAATCCAAACCAAGAAGTCCGCAAAGACATAGAGTAGGATCAGGGACGATGGGAACAGTACTAAGTTAAGAAGTTTGACAGGTAGCGTCTTGTCGAAGTTTTCGAGAGAAAATAATTAAGAATTATACGAAGATCAAAAATCCAGCAACGGTGACAGGGAGTAAAAAAGAGCAAAGCACGCTTTTGAATTTAGGCAAAAATAAGCCCTTTTTATATAAACATTTCACTAGTTGTCAGTTAACTGTATTTTTAGAGTTTCTTAAGCAAATAATAATTTTTAAACAACGTATTGAAACAATATTACAATCAATACAAGTATTATATTTAAGAATATAAATATTATGTTTAAGTCACTAATCTAATCAATGAATTATAAAGAGTAAATAATATCTTTGAGAATTTTACGATTGATCAAAGAAATTCCAAACTCGCTCTTACATTAATTATATACAGACAGAATAATTCCTCCCTATTTATTGAGATAAGAGTATAACGCTCTTATTAAAATTCGTAGTTTCCATCGACGCTGAATTAAAAGCATACGATCGATTATCCGAAACTTTACGCTGCATTTGTTTCCCAGCACATATCGCGTAACGAGATTTAATTGCACAACGGACGGTGCGTACAGTTACTTAAGGACGAAGCGTTTTCGCGCGAGCGGCCGCTCGCTCGTTCATTAAGTAATTAGACGAATATCGGTCCGTAAAACTGAGTAGAACGAACCAATTTCCATTTAACGCAAAATGCTCGCGCGTTTCCGCTAAAATTACACTCGCGCACAGCCGATGGCTAATGGAGGCTTACGCGAAGCGGTTCCGTTAATGGAAGACGCCCCACGTGCCATACACTCACGGTTTAATGTTCTCGAACAACCGATGAATGTTTCAGCAGTCGTTTCTCGACGATCGCTCGTACGTTGTCCTGAGAAACAGGAAAAATCGACGGATTAGCCGGCGACGATGAAACGTGGTGCCCAGCTAGTAATATGGAATTTTATTCGACTCTAGACTCATTTGAATTTGTAAGAGACGCCGCGTTTCGAGCGAACAACTTTTCCCAAAAGAGACCCGTCGAGGGAGCTGTAACTGCGCTCCGGCGCGCGCGAGGAGTGAGAAGAATTATTTCTCGCTGAAAGTTCGCGAATTTACCACCGGTCCATGCGTTTCTGTGGGAAGTAGAACGAATGAGATTCGGATGAATAGGACTATTCAAACTCTGACTTATTCGATGAAAGTATCTTTCGTAATCGAAAAAGTACGTACGTACGTACGTACGTACTTCGCCGGTAAATGGAGAAAGCTTCGTAGAAAGAGAAAGGAATAAGTGAAAAATTTACATGAGAGAGAGAGAGAGAGAGAGAGAGAAATTATTGAGCAGAGCCTGAAGATGAAACTCGATAGAAGGCTCTCTCCTGTAGATGCGCTCGCATGGATGCCGACAATCGATATCGCCGGTTCCTCTGCCCCTCCTCCCTTTCTCCTCCACCAACCTGGACCAAATCAATCCCCTTGAGAGTTACAACGCGCCCGTTCCGCGTTCGTTCGTTTCGTTTTCAGACTACGTCGCCCCGCGTGTCCGCGTATATATGTATGTATGTATCCCTTTCTACTGTCTGGGGTCCATTCGACATCCACGCGTTACCAGGATACGTCTACTAACTACCCTCTTTTTCCACGCGCGAGAAGCCACGGAGCACCCTCGACACACACGTGACGCCACCCCTGTTTGGTCCCCGAATCATCATCTCGCAATAACGAACGATAACGCGATCGTGGGATATCGGATAATATTGAATTTTATTCAGCACATTCGCCAGCGCTCTAATTAAAAAGGAATAACCATAAAAACGCAACAATTCTATTTTTTCGCGATCTAGAGATATTACTTTTTGTAAACTGAATCTCGGTGAAAATGTTTAAATAAAACAGTCACAAGATGTCACCGAAAATTAGTATGTATTTCACTTTATTAATCTTCAGTAAAAAAAAAAAAAAAAAAAACATTCCTTTACTCCTCTGTAATGTTTCATTGATAACAGTAATACGTCAGCCAGTATCACTGGTTTATTTCCTTGTTTTCAGTGATATACTTAAAACTAAAACTTCCATTGTTTATCAGTGACAATTGATTTCATTTAAAAAAGATTAAATTATTAGTATAAAAAAATTATTTTCTGACTATGTCATTTATTTTGATATTGTCATTTATATATATCCATTTATATGTACTATATATAATACATTTTATTTAATTTTAATTATTACTTTAATTAATAGTTTATTACACCATGTAATGTCATATCACAAATAATCTTGTAAATATTAGTACATATATGTACATGACTCATAATGATAAAAAATATAAAAACAAAGAAAGATGTTAAAAGAAGAAAGAAAAGAAATTTAAAACGCGAAACATAAAATCTGTGATATTCAAATTTAGTTTCTACAAAATTAAACCTGAATCTAGATATGTTTAACAGCTGGATGGTTAAGTTTTCTATAACATTATACGATGATAATAAATTATTATAAATGCGTTTATCTCATTCCGCCTTGTTAAATTACATTTAAAACAGTAAAACAAACGTACTTCTGAAAATAAATCGTTCTTTTGTAATCAACATTCTTTTGTTAATTCGTAAACGAGACTCGTAACAAGAGATCGTTGGTATGCCGAGTCTTCCTTCACGTAGCGACAATATCAAGGGTGAGAAGGGCGCGTCGAGAGAGAGTCGAGAAAACGTTTTAATTTTGCACGCGACGACAAATTGCGCTCCTCGTTATTTGGGGTGGCAGCGCGTTTCTCTCCAACATCTGTGCATTTAGACGACGAAGTCGCACTGCGTGTACATAGGCTCGATGAAACACTTCTCGTCGCGTCGCATCCCGTCGCTTCCTATTACTTCAACAGCATTATCTTGGTTAACTCTACGACTAAGTTTGCGTACAAAACACACGAGAATTTACTGTCGGAAATCATTTGAATTTGTGCATTTAGTTCCAAGTTCTAAGCGAAAACATATTGTACATCGATTGATATATTACCTAATTGTCATCGGTTTTCTCAGTTTTAATTGAGTAATTAATTTGCGTGTGTAATAGAACGTTAATAACGGGAAATGAATATGTAGAATAAATTAAATAATAATATTTAGAGTACACGTAATAAAGGTAATAAAATATTTTATATAAACATGGTATTATATTTTTATCTGTATGCAATTCTATTGATGAGTTTCATAGAAATATATAATTCAAACAATTTAAACTGAATACAATTAAAAATAAACGTTGCTAAGAAAAAATACAGTCTCGTAAATTATTATTATAAATTATATATTGCTAGAAAAACATATAACAAAAAGATATATAAATAATAAATAATTAAATCAAATAAACTCGAGAAAAAGAGTATCATAAAACCAATTTAATCGATTTTTAACAATACAATTCTCAACAGCGTTTAAAAAAATTTACTTATTAACTTTTGTCTGACAATGAGAAAAAAAAATAACTAAAATGTATAAAAAATAATATTTCTATTTGTTAAAACTTGAAGTTTTTATTTAGAAATATCTCCAAGAAATTGTTCACCAATTTATATTCCGTAGAGACTACAACTAGATATTCTATTGCACGGTTGTCCACAAAGACATATGATATCGACAAGACGCAATGACCACTCTCGACTACAGAATGCATCTCAAACAATGCACATCAATGCATATAATACGCAATGTGCGACAAGAGGATGTCGCAATCGAAGGTGAATAGCGCAAGGTGAAGGAGGAGGAGAAACGAAAAGCACATGCATGATGACGTACATAGAAGGGAGTTGGGAGAAGAGGGATACACGAGATGTTGACCGAGAGAGAATGCAAACGTGTTCGGGACAATGTCCTAGCGCGTCTACAATGTCGAAGGCGGAGTTGTCGGGGATAGGTGGACTATTCATGAAAGTGATGACTACGCGTGTATATTCGGGAATGTTGCTAAAGGGAAGATAATTAGTAATCAAGTACAAGCAGCAAGGGAAAAGGAAATATATTGAGTCAATCTTGTCCTGCTTTTCACAAATATTACATAAACCTTGGATAAGATAAAATAAAAGAATTACATTTATAACGTTAAATATAAATAATTTTTTCACTATGAATCTGAATAAATTAATAACCGCGAAATCCCGTTAATTAATTCACATTTCCTACTTATTTATTCTTTCATCTTGATTAAATAAAAAAACATAATAATAGAGTGATAATTTTTTAATATAATTTCTCTATATATAATATTTATCTTAAGTCTAATATTTAATTTAGATTTTAAGTATCGATACTTAATATGAGTATGTTTTTCATATTAATACTTTATAATGATATATGAAATAATAAATTAAAATATATTATGAATTAAATTATAATTATTAATAATTTAATTGCTAAATTAATTGCTACAATTAATTACTAATAAATTAAGAAAAGTTGAAACGTATGAATGACATTTACAAGGATAGTTTATAATATTTTTTGAGACACATTGCGTTCAAGTGTAACGTAACGTAGGGTAAACATCATACAGAGGAGAGATTTAAGACGTCTTTGAGCGTTTATTCATTATCACCGCTTCGATGATCGTGCTTTATTGTCCCGTTCGGCACCATTCAATGAACAGTTAAATTAATTCGTTACCGGAGCAAATTGATAAGGATATAAGCCGCGGCAAAGTTACTGGCTAAAATGTTCAAACGGAACTTGCCCGACCAGCCACGCGATTTTAATAAGAGTCGCGCATAATGAACCTAACATCATTATGGAACGTTCATTACGGCATAATGAACGCATAAGAGTACGCTTAGCAGCTTCGATGTTTTCAGACACGCTACTCTGACGGGAAGTTTTTTTTAAACATTCTTTTTCTTCCCGGAAAAAAGGAAGATTTTTTTGCCTTTAATGTCATTACAATTTTAAATTATTGCTTGATTTATTCTTTTATTAATTAATTAAATAATAAATAATATAATAGAGTAGTAGCGCAAATATAATTTATGCAAGCAGCAGAATTAACAGTATTAAAATCTATTATATAATCCATTAATCTATTAATTAATGTGGCACGTGACGAAAAAAAGCGTAATATATTCTATCTATAATCATTGTAATTAATTTTTCGTTAATACTTTTAACATGACTTACTATACTTTCAGATCAAAGGATGGATTCTCTTTATAGTACCTATTTTGCTCAACAGATGGAGATTCAGTTCTGGTGCTTTCTCGTAAGAGGAAATCCATTCGATATGATATAAGTAAATGACTGATAGGACCACGACTTTGTGCCTTAAACTAATGAGTAAGGAAAATATTGAGCTTGGGTAACGCTTAGCTATGCTGTATTAAGCGAACCTATTTTTGAAGAGGCACAGGTCGTCCCAGGGCTGTGCGAACTACTTTTTCGCGTGGCTAGGTGAAGCGATCTACCTCGTAAACTAAATTCAAATATACGATATGTTAAAATTAGAGGAATAATGTCAAAGTTGTTTCATCAAAATATTAATGGTTTCAATCATTATCTTTAGAACGTGTAATCGTGTGATACACACTATTTTATCATGATTTCTACAATACACATCCATGTCTATATAATTAAATTAATAATTAGTGCATTTAATCATCAAATTGTTTTATTATATTTTCACATGTTAAATTTAAGATCAATTTTTATCTTATTATTTTTCAACAACGATTAATTATATTTAATTCATCGAATGCAGAATTTTCTATGTATAATTCTGATTGTTAAAATATCATTTTACGCCTATTTCCGCGTTTTGCCGATAAGTAAGAAACACAATTAGTCACTCGTTCGTTCATTAACACGTATCCCGCTAAATTATTCGACGATTTAAGCTGCATCATTGATTTATAGCGACTACCTTTCTCTCGTCTAGAGAGTCTATTTTTGTCGCGTGACATAGGTCTTTCGTAATACTTGGAATGATAATTTCCGTGCCTCGAATTCCATGTGTATATACCTCGTTGTGATTCACACATTATTCACAACCGGACGCGTCTCGCTATAATGTTAACAAAACATCCTCGCAAATATAGAGATTTCCTATCCTTCAGAATTTACAGGGAAAAAAAATGTCAGCGTTAATTTTCCCGAAGATGCCAATTTTCGCGTCTTGAATAATAAACAGGTATATAAGATTAAGCAAAACAAATTTTACTCCGTCGAAAATTCCCGAAGCGAATAAAAATAAACAAGCTTCAATAAAAACTGACTCCCTAAGTGATGTTCGATTTTCTCTACTTTTTCCTTTAAATATATAAGATTATTAATAGTAATATGAAAAAATATAAAATGATATTATATCTCTTTGAACAAATTTAAGTTATAATTACAATAATTTTAAAAAAATTCTAATATACAATACACCTATATATCTCGCTTCTCAGCTAAAAAAAAAATACATAACAAAGCAGATATACCATGTATTCATCTTTTTAAGCTCCTAAATACAAAAAGGCGTCGGTCGCCCTCGTTGCAAAATATCGATATTAAAGCAGACATCCATAATGCATAAACATGTACACATATGTGCATGTAATGCGTTTCAAGGCTCGCGCTTTTATCTCTCGACCACGCGTTCGGTAGGTACTTCGCCTGGCGTTTTCCGACAGCGGGGAGCGCATTACACACGTAAAGACTTCGTAACGTAAGCTCCATTACGCATATACGCATATGCATACATATGCCACAACGGTGCTCCTTGAAAATCCGCTCGTGAAGAGGCCAGACGCGGACTCCCTATCGAGACTTTACTCTCACTTCAACGGCAACCGGTATATGCTGCATTGTGCATTCCACAAGCGCTCCTTTCTATTTTCCTATCGTGCGCCTCCAGTTTTCTCCGCTTTTCGCATTTCCACGTTAATCAAAGAGAGAGTCTATAGACAGGCGGCCTCTCTGTTAATATCATACTTATCAATATAATATTAACGTGCATAGTCACGTGATTAAAACTGCATCAGATAAAAAACGGCACAGCCGATTGGTATTGCAAAATCAATCGGCGGATTCGTGTGATGGTCAAATTTACAATTGCAATTCATACCGCAGGGAAAAATGTTTGGATCCGCTAATTCGCGATTTTCCATTGAAATTCACTATTGCAATCTGTGAACTCGGATTATGAACACTGTGTGTGTATGTGTGTGTGTGTGTGTGTGTGTGTCATCCGATTCACTTTTTACTTCCTATATCTCACGCGGTCTATTCATAACTTTATTGAACTGAATATATTTCTAGTCAAGGACTCAAAGACTGTATATAATTTTACGCAGACTTGTTAAAAAAAAGTCTCGTAAAGACAGTCTAGCCTCTATTGTTAACGCGTTAGCTATTTATATATTTTTACTTTATTAAATATTTATACACGTTTCATATAAAGTATAAATAAAATTTGGAATTAAATCGAATGTTTTAAATCGGAGATCCTAGATAACCAAATATAAATTATTAATTTAAATACTAGTTATTAAAAAAATACAAACAGTATAATATAAAAAGATATATAAATAAATATATGACACAAATTAATTGCATAATTTCAAAAATTTATCGAATAAAATATATTTGCATTTTCGGTAAAGTTACAAATTTAATTTATTCCAACTTTATTAAAAATAAAAGCTAAACAGAAACAGAAAGGGAGCTCGATTTTTATCAACCGGTAAACTCGATATCTTTTTTATTATACCGATGCATGCAAAATCGATATTCATATATATCCCAAAACAATTTATGATAGTTTGTATTTCGACCGGCATCCGGCACAATCGATAACAAACATGATCTACGTGCGCGATCTCGACCTTCTCGGAGGCTGACGCGTGTTATCGCAATACGAATGATTAGCAATCATCCACTATCATCCCTCGAAAATCTGGAGGGTTGCGTGGTCGTATCAGAGGTCATGTAGGGGTCATCATGTAGGCGGAAAGCTTCGCTTTGTATGGATAACGAGTTGTGTATCCAAATACAACCTCCGGATTTATAGAATGGAGTATATTACAGTTTATGGAGCGATACTACATAATAGAGAGAGTCACATTTATTATTAAGTTTAAACAAGTTTAAACGATAACTGTAATAGTTAGAAATATGTCGATTTGTCAGATGGATTAAAGATATTTATCCATCCTTGCAAAATGTAAAAATAATTGCGACTTACAATTATAAATTAAAAAGAAAAGATTAAAAATAAGAAGCCATTAAGTTTTTTGATAAATAAATTATTTAAAAAAGTTGTTTTTATTTTAAATTAAACATTTTAATTAATATCAATTTACATAAATATTAATCGCCAAAATATTTCAAATTCATACTCATTGTAAATGGTTAAAAAATTTACAAACATGTTCAAAATTATTGTTTATATAACGCAATAATTGTATATAATAAAATTTTTATTATTTGCAAAAATGTAAAAAAGTGTTAAATAAAAGCTGCAACAAAAGTCACCGTATTGCTATTATGTAACCGATCGTATCAAAGTGACATTTTGAAAAGATAGTACGATCAGCACGGAGTGCAAGCAGATTAAAGCGAAGCGACTGATAAGCGCTTCTCTTGGACGCGAAAACTGGTTTCACTGATGCATCTGTGAAATTTGTTCGCGATAAGCGTGGGACGTCGGAAATTTCGCGGACACGCTACCTCGAGGTAGAGAGAAACTAACCCGACGATCAAATGACCCCCGCCGGATTCCCAAAGTGCAAGTACAGCAACCGCAATTGCAGTCCACTTGCAGTTACCAGCCCCGTATGTAATGTACCGTATTCCCCAGTCATGCGCGAACGTAAATTGTGCACAAACGTGTACGCCAGCGAGTCACGAACGCAAATGTAGAAGATTTATGTTTTTTTCTAATAATTAGAAGATTTCGAGAACGATAAAGCAGAACGAACTCTCTTCTTGTCTTCGGAATTTCTTTCACGTTTTTTCTTAATTATTATTCACATACTTAATTTTTTTTATATTATATTAATTTAAATTTATATCAGTTTTTTTAAATCAGAACACGTATATACATATGTTAAAATTTTTAATAAAATAAAAAATTCTTGTGCATTAATACTTTCCTTTTTATTTTCTTGAAACTAAAGTTTTTGAAATATTTATTGAATATATGATAGAATTATGGATATTGAAAGAATTATAAATCGCCTTCTTTATTGACAATATGACATTTTGAAATAGAAAATACGGTCTGACTCGACAATGAATGTTCGCCGAATTGTCTCTTAAGAATGTGAATTCGAGACATTATCTGAAAACTTCCGCTCAAAGAGGGTATTTCAAGCTTAAATAACGTTTGAAGAAAACCGCTTCTTTCGTGGTAATGATGGGTCAACGACATAAAATTATATTGCAGGATGTATGAATTCCGAGACATTATTTACTAACGCTTGTTTGATTGCAATAATTTTTATTTTAAAATACGGTGTATAATTAACTAATTTTCTAAATATATAATATTTTTAATTTAATTAATATATTATTAAAGTACAGATTCATATAAACGATTCGTGTCAGTCTTTGTCAATCTACTAAATAGAATCATCATAGCAATATTAATATAATAAAGTTATCTATTTGCTGTTTATATAAAAATCATTTTCTTATTTTTTTTTTTTGTCAATCCAATACTGTTTGCAACACCGTTATAAAAAACACGTGGTATTATCGCGTGGTCAGCGTTATTCCAATGTTTGCATCGATATTGCTGCAATTTCGAACCGTCCATGAAATCGGATAATTAGGCTTGATTAAGAAAGAAGAAAATTATTCGTGCATGCGAACGAAAAACTCGTCAAACACGTATGCTCGCGTGGATTGAATGAATGCACATTCCTGTATCCTGTCCAAAAATATACATGTCACTTTCCAGGTTGCCATTAATCCAGATAGCAATGACTTTAAATATTTTACCGATTAAGATATATCGTTAATCGATTTCCTTTAAACTTTTGTGATTTTTAACATCTTTTAATTTAAAAAATAAAAATTTTTTTATTGCATCGAAAAAACTGATGTCTTCAAATTTTAATTATTGTAATAAATAGGTAACACTTATAATTTAATTTCAAGTATTATTTTCTCTAATATCAAGTAAAATATCGCATGATTCGACAAAGTGTAAGTTTGATTTCTCAAAAAGAAGGTCATCGTAATTAAAGTAAAAATTTCCTTTGACAGATTCGTGATTTGATATCAAATTTAATTTTTTTTATATGTAAATCTAAAAAATGTACATCTATACGATAATTTTTTTTCTAGCAACTATAATAAATAACGTGACATGTGAATTTGCATTCAGAAAGTTACCGTGGCGTGACGCACGCGTGACCCGTACTTTTCATGTAAGTACGATGAACGTAACATGATAACCCGCTGGTATACACGTTACATACTCTCTTAAAAAATTCACATCACTGAAATATAATTTATTTTCTTAAACTTCTCCGGTTTATCTCGCCGTGCGAACATCTGTGAGCAAAAACACGCGCGAACGTGGCCCACAAAATAAGTACACCCTGCGATTTATTACACTTAGAATTGATCGTTCCATGGAGGAAAGATATCGCGAAGGAAAAAACGCGAGCAAAGTAATCCATCACTGACAATCAATGTTAAGCCACGCAAGGATGGATCGCACGCGTTTCATAACGCGTTTAATTTTTCGGCAAGGGTTCGAGAGAGCGTTATCTCCCTCAGCGCGATAAGAGAAGTGATTTATCTCGGCGAATTCCTCGAATAAACCTACTATTACAACGACACTTTCTACCCTCGACTAATGGACGAATGTTAACCCGTGACAAATGGACACATGCCGTATCGGGCACAACCCTTTCACGTATCCTGATTTTCTATCGCACCCTAATCGTACTGTACGATCCGCAATAGTCACGTTCCTGTGTGACGTTACCGTGGAAATAATTATCTCCCTGACGCGAATACCCACGTGTTCACATTCGCGGTAACATAACGGTAAAGATCCCATGTGACACTGTCACGTCATCCACCTTTACTCCTCCTTCCCACCCCTTTAGCATACGTACTGAAATACGTGTTTCGCAACGCAATAGCAACCCCCGCAGAATTGTACTTGTGGCGTGTGCGGACATTGCTCGTTTTCGATCCTGACGAGCGGTAAACGAGAGAAGTCGGCACCGCCAGAAATGTTACAACCGCGGCTGCGGTACTCCAAAGGGATGATTTTCGTGCGTGCATCAACCGGTTATTGCTGGCTTCTGAACGCGACTCATCGTCGACAACATGACTATGCAACTACAACAAACACCATTTTCACGAGGAAATACATATGTCACAATTGAATTTGGAATTATATAATTTTTATCTGCGCCCTCTCTTTTGTAATTTTCAAATACCTAAAATAAAAAAAAATGTTTACATGTTCAAACTCTCTTCTTCATTCTAGGAACACAGAATTATTTCGCTAATATAATAATTTCGCAAACGATAAGAAAATTTAAAAATGTCAATATTTTTAAAATGAAAATCTTCACAATTTTCCCTAGACTCCTATATATTAGGTATAATATATATTTAAGAATCCAAACGTTTTTACAATTTTCATTTCAAGGCTTTAATTAATCAACAAATTAGTGTTATCGTGTCTTTTAAATTTTTAAAATAAATAGTATTTCGTACACACACATGCATTAAAGACTTGATCAGATTATTGTCAATATATCATTACAAAATGTCTCAACTTTATTCTATAGTCAATGTTTAATATTTTTATAATTATGCCTAATTGTACATTTAGATAAGCTAAGTTAAATTTATACACCAATTTTCATGATTCGATAGTATCAACGCAACGATACTATACTTCTTTTGATCTTTACGAGAGGCTGGTAGCCAGGAACGCAATCAACGCATAGTTATGGTACATTACCGGGGTAATAATCATGTTTTTGAATCGAACCTTCAAAGCCACGTGGTTTATACTGCCTATAATGAGTACCATACGCGCCTGCAATAACATCAGTGGGTGCCTGCGTTCGGGTCAGGGCTGAATCGACACAGAAACAGCAATCTCTCATTAACAGGGAGGATCAAACGGTATCCTTTTTCTGCAAAACATGTATTTTTTCCGCCGCTTACTTTTCCTCATTTGTATTTGATTTTTATAAAAATCATACTCTCTTGATTTGAATTTTATATGAGAATTATATATGTAAATATTAGTTTTATTTCATCTAGAAAAATATTCAATATTATAATATCTAAAAAAAGTTAAAATTAACTCACAATATATACACATGAAATATATATGTATAATAAATTTTTATAACCTGCATAATATAATATCTATAATATTTATTAAAAAATCAAGAGAATTTTTTAATATTAATAATAAAAAAAGATATTAAATCTGACGCAGATATTTTTTCTTAACTATATTTTGTATCTCTTCACATCTTGTGTCATTAAATATATATCGCTTATATCGCGAAATATATTGGCAAAAAATATAATGTTAGTCATATTCCCATATATCAATAAAAACAAAAATTAATTTACTGAAAATTACGATATTTGCATTTTCACACACCGATACTTTTAATTATTTGAATGCGTTGTTTTTTTGTCTTTTGTGATCATTTTTAAATCTGATTCAAAACTATCGTGTATCACGCACATGTATCAAGAACTCGTTGACACGGATTACTGGTTACCAGGTGGAACTGTTCTACCGAAACGAAATTATTCACGTGTGCATAGAAAGTAATCGCAGGTTCAATATACTTTCAGCGATCACTGGAAATAAATATATGCCTGTGTAAAAATATAAATAATTTTGAAATTATTTAAAAAAGTAAAAATAGAAAAATTTTAATTTTTTTTTAATTCTGCGTTCTAATAAATATATATATATATATTTATTAGATATGTATATATATATATATATATATATATATATATACATACACATAAATATAATATAACATTAAAAATGAATATTTATATTCTCTAAATTCATGTAACATGATTTATAAATTTTGATTGTATTGCATATTGCAGAGTTTTGATTTTTATCCTGACTTTTAAAAATTATCAATCCAAGCAAAAATACGACAAATTCTCAAGAAATTATTTTGTAATATCATCTCATATTAAAGTGTCTAGAATAGATCGAGATATCTCTGTAAAACACTATTCTCGTGACAGTAATATGGTTGCAATGCGGTTCGCAAATCCCTGTGATTATAAACAGGAAAATAAAGAGAATAGCTTCCAACTATTTCGCTAGCACTAATGATTTGACGGAATGACATTTATTATTTTTTCCAGTAGACAAAAGCACGTCGTACACGCCTTATGGTTTAACTGTAAGCGCACACCGGATGACAGTCGCGGACAGATACGTAGGTGCAACTGCAGACATAAAGTGCCGGAAGCGTGCTCGACGTGCGTGACACGCATCGCGCATAGGTGACACGCACCACCGCATTCGCGTGTGCGTGCGTTTACAAACCGTTAAAAGCCGCCCGGCGCCGGTAGATAGTACCGCTCGAAATTTAGTGGAGAAAAGAGAGAGAAAGAAAGAGAGAAAGAGAGAGAAAGAGAGAATCGTTTAAAGTATTGCCTGCGTTGGCGCGAATATTTTGCACGCGTCGATACGCGCCGACAGCTGAGCGGAACGCTACGTCAATGTCGTAGCACGGATTCCTGCGTTATTTTTCTTTCTCCTGTTTTATATTTCATAAGAGACGTGTACGTGAGCCACCCCTCCTCCTCCTTCTTTTCCTCCTCCCTACAATCATGAAAATTGCAAAGCATTTCACAAATTCCGAACATTTTCGTCTAGTGGTGCAAAAATTTATGAGCCGCGAGTCGTCGAATTATTTTATATGACCGACACGTTTTTATGAAATGGGCTCGTTATATTGAACGAATATTGAAAGATACTATTTTTTATGTTTCACTGTCTGCACGGGTCTGTGCGCACGCATGTGGGTACGTAACACTCATTCACGTGAGAGAAAATTATTTGGCGTTCCTCTCTCGCCGGAAAAAGCCGCATACGTCAGTACAAGCACATGTTTAAAATTACATTGCAGATACAATATATTTCAGATTATGCATTTATACCACAAACAATTCGTGTCTGTTCGATTTTTTCGTGCAATTTTATTGATAAAATTTATCGTAATAAATTTCTGGTTTATTAGTCACACGAGACAAAAACAATATGTCATGAATAAACAAAGATATTTCATTAACGTTTAATTTTACGATATACGACACAAATATTAGACAATCAATAAAATCTACACATAATTTTGTTACAGAAATATATTAGAAATTTTTAGAAAATAAATAAAATTAATTAAAAAAAAAATATATATATATATAAATTATTCTATAAAGTAATATTGATAGATTAATATATATGTATATGTATATGTATATTAACAGAGTTTAATAGATAAGAGTACATATGTATGCAATTTTTCGATTGTAATATATCATGCTATTAACCTCATTCTACTATGTCTTCGTAAAAGCTTGATGTTATTAATACCTTGATGTAGTTTATCGAGAATGGAATGAAAGGCTCAAATTAATCCTAATTAAATAATTTATACTAAAGTATACTCGTGTAATGTGAACACAAATAATGAAATCAGTACGAGCACAGTGTCCATTGATATTTTTACAGCTATTACAGAGATATTCCCGCGACCGATATTTCGCGCTGTTGAACAAGTAGTTTGCGCACGAGTTGTTGAAATGTATCGCTGAATAAATCGCCGCGAGCGATATCGAAAATATAGCGAAATACTTTGCGTAGTGAGCACGAGCACCAAAAACGGTATAATAAATTCCATCTCGCGCGAGCTATTAAAAATTTGCACGCGCGCTTCGTAATCGAAAAAAAATCTCGCCGTTACGTAATACATCCGAACGATGCAGAATACACGTTTTTCTCTGCAATCGCACGCCACTATTAATATGTGATTCAATCTGACAACGAAAAGTCATACGAGTCGCCCACATGTTCGCAAGCATCACTAAAAGTACAGGAAAAATAGACATTATGTTGACTTAATATTATATTTATTGTTAGTGCTATTAAAAATAGATGTATAATTCTGTACTTTGTCTAATGTAAAGATCGCATTCAAACGTGTTTGAAATATATCTGTTCATTCTTAAATCCCTCTCTTTATCCTGTCCATGTTTTACAAATACAAACGTATATTACATATATTATATATATTACGTTTTATTTAAATATAAACCTGCCTTTTTAACACATTTTTTTTTAAACATTCAAAAAAATAATAAATTCTAAAAAAAACAAATTAGAAGAATGCAACATTTATTTAGCTATGATAAGAATAACAATTCTATATAGAGCGAGTGCATCATTCCTTTTGTTACTTTTACAAAGAATAATAAATAAATAAATATATATATATATATGAATATTTCTTCATTTCATATATATGTATATAGAAAACGGATATAACGTCGACACGAGATTAGAATCAGACAGCCATATTTCGCGTTAAACGCGCAGCCAATAAATCTCATTCGACTGCTGACATTTGGCAAGTCGATGGTTTAAACTGAGCAGCTTTTTGTCATGGATTTTTCATGGGATTCAAAAATCTGCCTATGCAATATCGTTGCGTCAAGCCAAACGTGGGCGTTTTAACCTTGCGAATATGTTGCCCGAAAAATTTCGCATCCAAAGCGTCGCGCGCACAGGGACACGTGGCATGCGACACTTTCCAAGCAGATAGAAATAACGATGGTATCTCTTTGACGTGAGCGACATCCCTTTCCCATACGGTCCCATCAAATGAAATTCCATGCTGTCATACGCCACAGACGACAGAGATGTATGAAACGTATACGGAAGAGACGAGGGAACTTTGTGAACCTACCGTCGCGACATATCGAAAAACGTGATCATGTCGTTCGAACCCGCCGGTGAGCTCTTAAGAATGTGATATTATATGATAAGATGCATGCTTGCGGATACTGTAATATTCTTAGCACACATTCAGTTAGTGCGATTCGCGTTTTCCGTATATTAACATTAATGATCATCCTCATATCAAACAAGTAATACCTAATTAAATTTATAAAAAAACATTTGCCATTAAGTATCAATAATTACAATAGCGTAATTGCGCTTGTAATGCTGCGACAGAAAAATCGTATTAAATAATTAATGTTCTATTTAAGTTTATTATACGGATAAAGCGCGTTAATTGTAATAATAAATTACTCAATATTACAAGCATTGATTATACGAAATCCGATTACACAGTCAAGGATCTGTTTAATGAATATAAACAAAATTTTAATAAAACTCGTTATATGATATTCATCAATCAAAATTGATTGTTCGTTTTCATTGTTTTTCTTAAATTTTGCAGTAATAGAAATTAACAAATTTTTATTTAAATTTATAAAAATTAAATTTAAGATAACCTCAGAAAATTACACATCAAAAAAATTCAAATACAAAAAGTAAAGAAAGAAAGTCCGGTCTCTTTACATCTATTTAGAGAAACATTTAATTGTAAATTGCCGTCTAGGGCCTTAATGGACTGCCCGAGCGGCGAACAATAGACACACTGATGGTACGAAGAGAAGGAGGGATGATTCAGACGGAAACGAAGAGAAGATGCCGTGCAAAAAAAGAAAGAAAGAAGCCAGACAAAGGTAAAATATTACTTGTACTTGGATTTTCAAAAAAATAGAAAAATTTAATTAATCCTCGAGTAAAAACGATATATTGAGTGCAAATTTTAATCCACAATATGATAATTTTGTAATTAAAGAGCTAAAAAAATGATATCAACATTAGCGAAATGTCAATAGAGTTTAATATAACAACAAATTTGCAATGCTAAAAGATTTATTAATATAAAAAAAATTTTAAACGCAACAGATTGTTGTCAGATAATTTTTAACGAATTTATTTTCTTAATATTGTACACTTTTATTAGAAAAGTTTTATTAGTATACATTTACAAAAAAAGGAGATACGAGATGAACGAAGAAAATTGAGAGGATTGAATTATTTGATAAATTACTCGCAGGGTGCAAAAAAGAGAAACAATTGAGCGTGAGTGAAGCGAGCAACGAGTGAGAAATTGGTCAGTACAATGCGTCCCATTAATTGACGTGGAATTTCGGCTCGAGGCCCCGTCATCTCGTTTCAACGAGAAACACACTGATGTAGTTTCACAACTACAATAATGTGATACAAATTTTGAATTCTTTTCCAATAAATTTTCAGAGTAGATCTTTACTTGTGTGCGAATGCAAAATAGCCTAAAATTTTATTTAAAAATAATATAAAAAAATATACACTACATAGCATTTATCATATTTCCATTTTTACAATTAAACAGATAAAGATAATTTTCGCGTATTTATATAACATCGATTTAAATTTTCACTAAAGTTATAATAATTTAATTTAACAGAAATGTGTGTATCCTGAATTTGTTTCAAATATATAATGCCATTGTATTAATAACAGGATAAATTGATTCAATAGATAAAATTAATTGAATAACCCGAGAGAATATTAACTATTTTCTTGACATTTTGAATTATTGATGCTATTTGAATGAAAATGAAATAAACTGTAAAATTTATGTCTGTTTCATACGGAAGCAACAATGGATGAAATGTCAGCGCGACATGCATATGCGGCTGACCAACAACAATTCGATTCAAGGCTTAATATTGATGAGAGCCATTTGGCACATTGCAATACAATTACGTACAATTTGATAAATATATGAGCCTCTCATTACCAATCAAATTGAACAACTCTACAATTTGTAAATTTCTTAATTTTAATATTAAAGCAAATTTTAGTGCTTTAATATTAAAATTAAGTGTTCTAGTACTAAAAAATTTTCAAAAAATAAAATTAATTAGTTTGGCTTTAAAAAACCTTATATAATTAAAATATCGCTTATATATTCATCATATTCATGCAAAATATAAAAAATATTCATACAGAAAATACTATCTTGTGTAGGAAAATAATTATGTAATTTATTACAAGAGAAATTTTGACTGAAGGAATTTACTAAGACATTCTATTATATTACTTAGACGGACGAAATTCCATTAGTTTCTAATTACCTTTCATGTGATGCCGTGTTTCTAGTACCTAAAATTTGAAACTTTAGCATAAAATATAATAATTTAATAAATTTAACTTTGCGATGTAAAAATAATAAAAATCTTCTAAAAATTAAAAGAATAAAAAATATTGACAAACTAAATTAAAAATAATTAATGACTATAACTAAATAAAATAACATAAACAGAATGTATTTTAAGTAATAATTAAATATCATAATATAATAATTAAAGATCATAATATTGTTACTGAACAAGCTAAAAGTTAGATATTGGTACACCAAAGTATTTATAAACAATTTTTTTAAATTATTAAAAAGAAGAGTTTTTGTTGGTGAGAAAAGTTTCATTAATCTATCTTATTGTTAGGAAATTTACAGCCGTAGGCAACGCATCCACAATAAGAAACTATGATATGTATGCTACTCTTATCACCCTCGTGCAGAAGCCCGATTTTCTCATTTCCTGCGATCGAACCTCTCGCGAAAACTTTAAATCCCTATTGTAAAACAGATAAAAGGTCTGAGAGCTTATCCTCTCACGCCCTCTTCTCCTCTTCTTTACCGTACCACAAGAAAAATAATAGTTAAAACTTTAAATTGCTTAATTTCACATAACATACATTGACTTAAAGAAATCTAAAAACTTCACAATCAGTTTAAAGAAACCAAATGATTAAATATATATTATTAAAATTACATCAAGCTTATAATCGATATATAAAAAATATATTGAACCAATTCTTGAGAAACAACTCACTCGAGAATACAATAATCGGAAATCATAAATCTTCGAACGAGATATCCATTTTTTTCATCAATATTACCGACTACTTTCAAATGTCGTATTTCTTAACTTATTATAAGATCATTTTTCTTGATTCTGTTCTTTCTTTAAATTCTTCTTTCTTCTTCCTCTGGTCTCCAAAGAGATCTCATTTTTACGAGCTTGATTCTCTTGAACGATTCTTTTCTGCAAATTATTTCAAAATGAAAAACGAATAAAAATTTCAGATTAAATGCAAGCAGCTCTATAATAGGATCAAACTGTATTTTTTTTTTTTTTTTTTTTTTAATCAGAGTCACGCCACAGAGTGCGAACAATTTGACGAGATCCTATTAATCGATTCTCGTAAATTTCACAGAATTTTAATCAAGAAACATTCGCGGTGCTCCCCAATTATTGGCGTTCCTTCTCTTTCGTATTTCACATTCCAGTCTTAAAAATTAATCAATTTATCAATATTGAAACGCGAACAGATCACGGCTGGGATCAACGCCAATACGTGATTCCATGCCATAGGTCAATCTACTTTTTTTTCATTGAAAAAAGATGGAACTCAATAATTCTTCCGACGAGATTTAATGCCTAATATTAAAGATTTCGTTGCGTTTTATTAACGCTATGCGTCAAGAAAAATAAAAGCACAGAAAGATCGGAAGAAAAGATTGCAAATAATAAAAGTATCTGTCAAAAATTGCATGTACTTTACTATAAAATTGAATATAGAATACTTAATATATATGCATGTATCAGAGCAAAGAATGTGATGAAGGTACATGAAAAAGAGAAAGAAAATCTAGATGGCTAAGAGAACAAAAGGAACGCATATTTATGAAGCCAAAGGCGCCATCGTGACACACCAACTTCGTGTAGACACACCCGCGTGATAACAATACGTGACGAAATGATCTATGTTTGTAGTCACAACAAGAACATGTGTATCTTTATGCAGGTATGCAGCCGAACGAAATTAAGTATGCAGCATGACAGAAATAAACTCGGGAAAAGGGGACACTTCAGATATTATTATCTCAAAAAAAAAAGAAAAAAATATAGTTACGCTAACTAATCATTTTCATTAATATAGAACGTTTCAATATTATTACACAATATTCCATATTTTCTATTAAAAAAATACTTATTTTCAATCCACTAAAGAAATAAAAATATTTTTTCTCTTCATTACTTAATAATATTTTTCTGCATTCTCTGATCTTAATTTAAAAAATTTAATATTCAATATAGTAGTAATCCAATAATTCAGAATATCCAAAATTAATAAGTACATACATCGGCCTTTTGATGTGCTAATTTCATTCTTATTTGAACAGTTATCTATCTACACTTTATTTAACAATAAGTTATTCGAATTCGCGAATAACTGTGCTCTCTCGACGTTTTTCGTGCGCGCAAATTCGACGGGAAGAGTAAAAAGGACCGAAGAGTCTAATTCGAGAAATAAGTGGCGCAACCCCGGAGCCGAAAATATTCCGAAAGGAAGTGCCTGGAAGGCGAAACGCGCGTAGGCTTTAAATCGTTGCTCCACGAATTATTTATTCTCGTCGCCTCTCGTCGCCTCTCGGATGCAACCGTCATTCTTCACAACCGCGTTCCCGATTCGGATCAGCCGCGAATATTCGCGAAATTTCCTCGACTGCACAAGAACTGGGCCATGTCACACGTTGACGTATATTCCGTTCTCACGTGAGAAGCTGTTACGAGAGTTTACGTAGGTGGTTGACAAATTGCAAGACGCGAGAGAGGTGGTAACGAGGATTATTATTATCCGGATCAAAAGACCTCTTCTCAGACACGTATGGCGAGATCGTCGATAATATTCGTGAGAGAGATTTTAATTATCGCGGACGAAAGAATGACGAGGGGTCCGTGATTGAAATCGGCTTCCTCTACTCCGCGAGTGTCGCGCGAGAAACGACTTCCGGCTGTGTCGAACTTGGCTTTGTCTCCAGGCGCGTATATGTATATAAAAGTCACGCACAACCGGTTCGAAAACCGTTTGTTTTCTTAATCCTTTCGCTAATATAACGCAGAAAGCGGCGGTTAATAATACTTTACCGTGAGAACCGCGCGATAAAGACGCGATTACACGGACGCGGATAACGTAATTCTACGATTTCTTCGCGCAAAACGCGCCCACGTCGCGTTTATCGTTCGTACAATCGTGACGGCCGAGTTTGATCCGGATGAAGAAATGAGACAATTAAAACGCTACTAGCGTTATTATCGCGACGCCTGTCACGGTCGAGTTATAACGGCTCATTAGCAAGAAATTATCATTGTTTCGTAAAATAAGTCCGCAGGATGGCCGGTTCTCACAAGGTTGCCGACCTTCGTCATCGCGGATGCCTTCGGTAGATGGATGTTCCGCCCGACCACAAATTCTGCTTGTTAAGGGAGATACACACACACACACATATATATATATATATATATATATATATATATATACACACACACGTGCGCTATGAGAACCGTATGCACTCGGAAATCACCGGCGTTCGTGGAATATTACATATTCACGGTATCTCCGGATCGTACATACGCAAAGTAATGCGGCAATCCTGAGAGATCAGCGGACAACGAAAAACAGAATGAGCATAAATCACGACATGTCACGCGAGCTTCTCAATGTCGTTAATATTGCGGTAAGAATAGAACCCGAGCACGCGTTATGTGCATAATGAGATCCTAGGTAGTTTTAGACTATAGTTTTCATACTCGGTAAAATTTCTTTTAAGACAAGCTTATGTATTTGTACAATATATAGATTAAGATATTTTTATCGTATGTCAAGTGTAAAAAATTATTGTACAATTATAACGTATGTTAATCGAAAATGAAAAGAGAGAATATTATATCGAGTTTGGTAAATCTTGTTAACATGACAGATAGGATTTAAACTTGCACAAATATGTAATTATAAAAATTGAACATCGTGAGATTCTTGTACAAAAAACTAAAGTTCAATGAACATTTTACACTATTAATTATCTATTAATTATCACCAATAATTATCGAGAACAATAGAATAATTACTGGCTTTATAGATGATTAGATCAATGCGCCGCTAAACGATCTCAAATTATCTCGAGTCTAAAGCAGATTTCGATCATCATATGAACAATTCCAAATCGCATCAAAGGCGATCATTAAATTCTCAGACGTTATTTGGACTTACTAATTTAAAAATTATGAAATTATTAATACATAAATAAATACGCGTGATGATATGCATTGTTTCAAATAATTTTGTTATATACAATGATTCTGTTAAGTTTAATGTCACTTCTAAATATTATTTTCCCGTATTACGATAATTACAAAGCTCTATATTACATTGCAATATATTATTTCAGTTTAAAAATATGATATTAATTATTAATAATAGTAATACATCTAATGGATGATATATAATAAATATCTGGTTACATGTATTCATAATATCAATATAAAGTTTTATAATGAACCTGCGGAATGCAATATGATATGTTCAGCGTAACATAAGCATACAAATTAGATTTGAAATCAATTTTCATTCTTTCATATCACGAATTCACTTGCATTATTTCCAACCATAAATCACGAAAAGTATAGCAGAATTTTATAAATATAAAGTTAATAAATTTTTGAAGACAATTCTTTAGGTTGGTAGCAAATACAAATGTCTATTAATTAATTTTCTACGTTAATTCTCTCTGGTCATTATATATTTATAATTGCCATGCGAGACAATAAAAGGATATAATATCCAATAATTTAATGTCCTGATTTATATATATCTATTTAATTCTTATAAATAGAAAATTAAATCGGATCTCTTATACATTGAGTACCATTTCACGATTCTATTTCAAGAAAGGGTGTCGAAACACCAAGATGGCAACAGTCGACTTGCTCGTCGCAGAAGTTGTGAGTTGCGAAAGCGAGATGGAACATCTAAATACGCCTCCAGTACATATTAGCGTAACAAATTAATTAATTACTTGATGCATTAAATACGTTCAACTAAAATGTGAATTAAGATCGTTGTTCCATAAAAGTCTCAGTCTATGTTTTAATCGAACGTATCTAATAAACATCTAATCTCAGCCTACGCTAGCCAGAACAAAACTATGTACTTCGAATCGAATTCCTCACTTTGTTGCTTAAATGATTATCGCGAAATCTCTGTCCTTTCAACGGATTTTATTATTGCTGCAAGTTCTCTGAAACATTAAAACGCGAAATAATTTATCCGACGAGAAAAAGACAAGATGAATAATTCGATAAGATAATACCATGACGAGGCGAGGCCATCTCTGTACAGTTCGATGCCAAACGGATAAAACGGAGAGAAAACGACGCGAGATGCATTGTTGTAGAAAACTATCTGGCTCGTAAATATCCTACAGAGCAATAGAAATGGACGTGGGTGTAATAGATCGCGCACGTGCTTTATAATCCCCTTGTGTTACGTTTAGACAATCATCCTCCTCCGTCCGTATATATGTAGCAGGATCATCGTAATAAACCTTTGGAGTTGGAACTCCACTTGGAACTACCATACGAATTACGTAGTAGATCCGCGTATCTCTGGCGAGTATGACGGGTAACGCATCATGATGTACGCGCCAGGGAAGATAAATCGTTATCCTGGACATGGCCAGGCTCGCACGATGGTGCAAGATGTTACGAAGGGGACGGAAGTAACGATGTCCAAAAGGGCAATTGTGAGAATAATACAGCACGGCTGAAGCAAAGTACGAAAAATCGCGTTATCCGAGCGATCTCATCTCTCCTTCCCTCGGAATTCTTCGTGTCTCCTCTTCTCCATGAGAAGGGAGTTCATCGTGATATGTCATTTAAAAGAGATTATAAATCGACTCGGTAAGAAGAGACAAGGCAGCATCTTCTGATTATTTCTCAGATAAACGTAATGCGATAACGTGAGATGATTTTATTCGCGAAATCATCGAAATCGGATAGGTAAATGAAAATTCTTGAGCAAACTGAAGCAATCATATTTTTAATTACAAAAATATTAATACAACTTTAATGCAGAAATTTATGAGCAAAAACAAAAGAAAAAACATATGTAAGACAATTTATTGTAAATCTTAATAAGTATATAAACTAATTATCATTAAGTTGTTCAGATTTTTTAAATCTATATTTTTCTATAATATTTCTGTATGTGATAGTATAAAATTGATTCATTTTCTAATCATATGTCTTTTTAAATTTTCAAACATTTAATAAGATAATTATTGTTAGGCTTTAAGAAAACCTAATTATTTGAACACTTTTGTTTTATTAAAATAGTTAGTAATCGACAAAAACAATATATATATATATATATATATATATATATATATATATATAATATACGTAATAAGATGATGACGCTATCATATAATTTTGCAAATTATTGAATTATGACAGACATGCACAAAGGAAACTAAATGCGTTGAAAATAGAAATAAATAAAGCGGAATTCGTGCAAGTTTGACAGAAGCGATTTTAGCTGTTACACGCTAATTTGTTCAGTGTTTAGATTACAAAGTAAACCGTTAACGTATCCGGCTCGTTGCCCAGGAAAGAGAATCTCAACATTGTCCTGGCAAACAAAGGGCGAGGCAAGAACAATAGTCGCTAAGATGACAGAGACATTGAGTTTGATGATAGACGACATAGAAAACGATGACAATGGCGAAAATACTGTCCTCAATTATTTTCACAATCTTTCAGTTATCAATGTTATTCAGGAAGCAATTTATACTGCTTACATCTTTAATCTTACATCCTTGATTGTAAGCTGAAATTAATTTTCTCTCATTACAAAAATAATCAAAAGAATCAAATTACCGCGTGACAAAAAGATACATCTAGAGCTAATTATTATCCCAATGCCAATTAGTTATTGTTCTAAAACCACTAGAAAAGATTCTATTTTTGATTCCATAAATTATTATTATTTTACAACGCATTATACCGGTATACATAGATGTTGTTTTTTTTATGACGATGCGGAGTGTGAGACGAAGCTGACCTGATACACAACATCATAATACGGACAGTTAAATATACATGAGACTTCTATGATGTAGCGTATGGATGCGTGAGAGATGCGTGATAATCTTAACCTTTGCGTATTTAATACGTTGCAATTTGCTTGCCAATTAGTGATTGCTGTTCCGCTGTTACTGTTGCACGCAATCCGACCCCTCGTCCACTGTAATTTAAATTGCACGCACAAAACTTTTGATAACCTTTTTATGGGAAATTCAACATGTCGCATTTTAGCAAAAAGATGTTATAATTGATGTTAAAGATTTTACAATCTAAGAGAAAAGACAATTTATCCATGTTAACTCTTTGAGTTAATAAAAGTTAGAAGAAGTTAATAGAAGTTAATAAAAAAATAATATAAAATTAAATCTAACAAAAAAATTAGTCTTTAGAATTAACTATAAAATAAAATGTAAAAACCAAAATCTCTACAAATCAACATTTGAAAATTGTATTTAACAAATGCTACAGGAACCACATTTTGACAATTACTTAAAGCAAAAGAATTAATCATCTTTAAAAAATTATATTGTTCAATACAAGTTTTGGATAAAAATATTTTTATATACATATAAGAAGTCGTTATAATAAAAAGAAATTATTTTTGTTTATAAATTATTAAAATTAAAAATATTTTATCATGTATTTATCTATTTTTGGCTAATATCGTAAGATAGAAGACATAAAATTAAATCCCTCACAAAGATCCCTCAAAGGACGATAATCATAACAGAGCGGATAAGTTCGCCCTTCCGATTAATAGGCGAATAAAGGTTGTATCGTGGGTCAAAGGCAACCGAATTAAGCAGTTTATTATATGGCAAATCCTCAAAGCGCTCATCTCACCCGATGCATCCAGCGAACGAATATTCTCGCAAATATGTACACTTTGAACGCGTTTAAATTTAATTTTCGTTACATATTGTTACTTCTCATTTAAGGTGCATATACATACCCGTACATACATTCACTATAACTTAATAATGATACCTGTTTCCTCTCTAATCGTGCGTTCAATCTGTATGCAAACAGAAAATATCCGCGCACTCTAAATGCATATATCATAAAAAACGTATAGCATAAAAAGTGCATCTAAACTTGTGATAAAAATCTATTTATAATAGTTATTACAATTATTATATTAACGATATAAATAAATCATAGCGTTTATCTTTATACACTAATTATTTTGTAAATAATGTAAAAATAATTATAGCAAAAAAATTTTTTTTATTTACACAACATATATCTTTGAGTATAAAGATGAATAAAGTTAAAGACAAAACTAACTGATAAAATCGTATGTTCCCCATGAACTAATTAATTACCCAACGAGACTCATCATTAATACACAAGCATCGCGTGAATATTTAAAAAATCCATTTATTTGTGATGAACGGCAGCAAGCGAGGCGAGAGACAGCTATTAAGCAAAATCAATGAAACGTATCATGTGTTAATCAGTCATTAGTCACAACTGATGGAATTCGAGGAGTCTGCTAATTAGCAAGAGGAAATTGTGTCGGTGTCCCATTACACCGACGCAACAATTAAGGCGCGGCGCTATGATAATTTATAGGTAATAAATTCCGCTCAGTGTGACTGAGTGTCATACACAGGGTTACAATCGCGTAGACCTGTCGTGGTGTCGTATTGCTTTATAGCGCCAATAATTTCTTCAACGCAGCCTTCTCGGGATCGCGGATATATGTATGTATATATGCGCGTTAAATCACACGGTGAGACAAAACAAATTGCAAAATCATAACGCGAGACTCGTGAATCGACCGGGCGTATATCCGTGACATACACGTTTTTTCGTTTTTTTTTTTTTTTTTTTTTTTTTTTCACCGAATTCGTTACGCGCGTATCCGTTACTGTGTATTCCTTCGTGACTGTGTCAGCATTCCAGGAGACATACGCAACAATTGACATTTGTGCGCCGGACGATCTGGGACGCACACAAATCTATCCCCCGCGGAGAAAACCGAAAAACCAGTTTACCCGCGAATCTGTGTGGGTGGCGTGTACATGAGAGCACGACACCCGTTATCTTTCTGCGAATGTACGCAATATTTCGAATAACAAACGGATCTCAAAGTGAGCTAACATGTACTTAGAGAAGAGAGAGAGTCTAATGACGTAAAAAAGTTATTGATGAGTAAATTAATTTACTATAAAATAATATTTTAAAGTATTATTTCAAATACAATATACAATGCGTCGACGACGATTATTAAAACAAAACAATAGAAAAAAATGCAAAATGTTTAAGAAAATTTCAGAATCTTGCACTTATTTTGCATTGTTATTTGACCGCGTGTTGAAAAAAAAAAAAATAGTTATCAATTTAAAAGCAAGTCGATTCAAGAACGAAAACGGACTTTCTAAATTTTCTATGACGTAACTTTATAAGCATTTCTAATCAAGTAATCATCGCACGTACAAATATGATCGACGCGTATAAATGTGACTGGTATTCGAAATAAGGTTGTTATCGCAATCGACTGTGGTAGCAAAAGAACAAAATGAAACTTATCCTTTCAATGAAATTATTAACATTTTTGGAGCAACAGATGATTCTTATCTCAATGAAACAAATTTTTCTCATAATAAAAACGCATGCAGCACATGAATTAGCGCGTTTACGTGATAAGCATCCACTAGTTTATTTACGTAAATCGATATGCAAATGCAGCACGAGACGTGTGCGAGATATGCCAGAATTCCAATATCACTCCGACACGCATCATGCTTGACTTTGCACAGACGATTCTCGCAAATTGCATCTGTTTAAACCATTTTGCACTTACTCTTGTGATATATAAACTTGCGATAGGAGAAAAAAAAATACGTGAAAAATTATAATAGAAGGACGACAAATATTTAAAAAAAAGGCCGATATTAAATCAAAAGATCCGCAATAACGCACGACCGGCAATTTTATAAGCGATCATAACACAAATTTATGTCTAAGAGATCCGCGAGAAATACCTGCTCGAGACCGGACGGATCATAAAGAATTGGCGGATAAATCATGATGAGATGTCCTATTTCATGGAGACCGGAGAAATAGAGGGACACAAAACGACCGTGGGAGTCTTCGAGATATTAAAGATATAAAGCGCGCGGTGGCGTAGAAAGATGCAAAGAGCGATTAAAAAGGGACGGTAGAAATGGCCACATAGCTTCGCAAAATTGCAAAGATTATGTGCTACATTTATTCAGATATCTCAGTAAGATATCTGAATAAATGTAGCACATATCTCCTTTTTTTTTGAGTTTTCCTAACTGTAATCTCGACATTTTTTAATTATTTTTTTTCCTGATTATATATATGTTTATTGCATTTTATTATGTAATCGGATAGATAATCGCGTATGCAGATTAATTCGTGCAGCATCTATTTAATTAAAAATGTAAACTTTTTTCCTGAGTAGTTTTTCTTTTCAAGCATATTATGAAAATATTAATAATTGTAAAAATAATAAGTAGTAATATATTGATAATTGTTCACAAATGACTAAATACAATAATTCTTTCTTATCACGGTGAAAAATTACGGATGTATTCAGATGGATTATTCTTCACAAATACTTACAAGTGATAGTTTCACGAATCTTTAATTTATGATCAAACAGTAAATACTGGATTCAGTTTTTTACTGACAGGAAACACACTCTAAATCTACATTAAACATATTATATTTAAACATACTATAATTCTGTTTGAAAGATAAATATTGTCATGTTCTATTTAGATATGAGATTACATAGTTTATATGATCATAATAAGCTAAAAATTATTATATTTAACTTTATCTATAATATTAATAAAAAAATATATTTATATGTAAAAAAATTTATTGTCATGTAATTATTTTTTAAAGTATGTATTATGTATGATTAAATTTTCAGTCACATTTTTATATCTTTAACGAGAATTATACTATTTATTTGGAATGCATATAATTTGACTAATAAATAAATTGTTTTGCTTCATACTTGATATATGTCTTTTATTTATACAAGAAATCTATATATTTTTTTATAACGATTCACACATAATTACAGAAATAAGCGTATTATTTATACTCGTTCACGAGATGACCGCTCATTCAAGATCACAAGATGCATCTATCCTCTTATCTTACCGAGTCGCTGTTGGTAAGACAAAGCCACGTGCTCATCTGAAGATTTCAGATAAGCAACCTGACCTCTCCCATATACAACAACGAACAGATACGCCGATCAATTACGAATTACGTCGCGGCGATCCGGTCACATACAAACGCAAGATATTCAATTAACTTTTTGTCCCTTAGCGTATCCATACGTGTATCCCAAAGTCGTTAATTAACTTTAACGTCACCTCTCTATATTCCTTATATCCCGGAACATCGCGCATCTTCCGTATCGGGATGCAAAGTAGCTATTAGCCGGATCTATCCTCCGTCTTCATTAGGCAATAAACTCGGATAATTATCGTCATTACATGTAATAGTCTCTTTCTCTCCCTCTCTGTCTCCCTCGATATTGTGCCGAGGTTCGAAAAACGCCCCAACGCGTTCCCGAGATGTCGCGAGATTGCGATGTGTAACAGCGCGTGTGCAAAGGGTCGCATGTGTGTGTGAGTGTGTGTGTGCGTTAAACGTTTACCCAACTTCTTCCCCTGGCAAATGTACCGAACGTGACCAATTATTGAATTGCCGTCTCCTTCGCCACGAGACTCGCAGTATTTTCCTCGCTTCTCTCGCACGTTCTCTCTTTAACGATCTTGTAGTATTTTCCGATCGCGATAATTCACGTCGTCTTATCTTATTTTCGAAAAGAATAATTTATCGCGTGTGATTTATTAAACTTAAGATATTTTCAATAGAAACAGAAAATAATTGATATTTCTCTTCTTTTCGTTTTTTTTTTTTTTTTTTACGATATTTTCGACTATAAAATTTTTAATTTGACAAAATTTTTATTTTTGACGTTACATAATTCACATAGCATTTTTTTCGCGACAAGTTGATGGAACCAAGTGGCAATTCAAGATTGTTTCTTCTCGTTCAAAAGAGGCAATCGTAAAGTTCAAATCGCGTATCTCGTTCGATGTACGGTTTTACTTTACCGCACACATACACATTTACTCACAATCAGTTTTAAACGCAGCGAAATGCGCGAAACGTGATCGATTACGGACATCGTTCCCTCACGAAACATGATCTCACTGCGAGCTCAGGTCTCATCAACCCGTCGATCTCAAACCGATTTCTATCCGTATTCATTTGCTGTATCTTACGGTTCTCGAGGCAATGTCTTGATGGACGAAGCACAAACGTAAGAGGAACGTAAGTCGATATACAATAATAAGAAAAAAGAGAGTTAAAATGAATTTAGACAATTTAAAAAAATTTATTTTAAAAAATGAATAAAAATAATAGACCATATTTTCATATATTTCTCGAAATATGTTCATCATGTTTGCCCTCAAGAAAAAGCATGAAAATGTGTAGAGTAAAAAAAATATTTATATTAGATAAAAAATATGATAAAATAATGAAATGATGAAATGATAAATCGACAATCTTGAGCGATTGATTCATGACGATTATCATCGAGTGAAATACACGCAAATTCGCTTTCAGCGTACGTCGTGCGTGAAGAAGACGAGGACGAGAGCAGAGGTTAATGATATCTCGATATGCTGCTGTATAGCTATTACTGATATCGAAATTCTTCCTACGAGACTTTCTCTTCGATGGATTCTCTTTCTCTTTCTCTCTCGCTCTATTTTCCGCCCGCAATGATTCACGATTCATCTCGTACTCTCTCGCATCTTTTCGTTACGATTATGTTTATACGCGTGGATACATCACAAGATCAACGAATATATTGTTTAACTCTCGCACGTCACGTATCATATGTGTACATCCTAGAGATGTTGTCGATTTGCATAACGCGTTCTCGTAAATTATCGAACGCCTGGGCATTCTCGTGTAAACGACGTGTCGAACACGTGCGCGCCGAAAGATGGAATGCATTAAAGGTCTATCGTTAAATTAATGGATAGCCAGAATATGAAACAGCGTTTTTTCAAGCAATGCTTCGCGAATATTTTTTTCGTACATGAATGATGTTTTTTATACATATCACATTTTTTAACAGAATTTCGCATATACACAATTCAAAATAATATTTTTAGATATATGGAATGTAAAAATACAAATTTTAAACATACAAATTAATTTTTTTAATGGATTCTTTAATTATATTTTTATTCGTATTCAGTAATTAAAAGACAATTTATGTAAAAGGTAATAAGCTGATTATAGAATTTTTTTACTACTCAAACATGCAAGCTCTCATTAAAAATTAAGTAAGAAGCTTACATTTTATAAAAGGTTGATATGAAATAGACGAGTAGTAAATTATCCATGCCGCAAAACACTTGTTTTTTCTTCAACAATAAATAAAATTCATGGATAATTATAACAAAGCGAATAAAAGTAAAAGTGAAACTGATATAAATTGGATTTGACAGATTTCACTAGTACCGTTATATAGCTAATATCCGGTGAAACATGCAACGCTTTCAGCAAATAGGCAATGAATGTTTCATGATATAAACAGCGCGGAACAAATGCGGGAATAAAGCTCGAAAGTGAATATAAAACTCTTGTTATTAAGCTCTCGAATAAACTGTTTGTCAGAAAAATTTATTTATTTCCCGAGCTTTTATTTCGCTGATATGTATCAGAATACAATTTATTATACTTAATTTAATATGAATTCTAAACGCAAGATTTTTGAAACATTGTATAACAAATAGATAATCGATGCAAAATAAATAGATTATTTTATTTTGAACATACGGCTATAAGTAACTCTGTACCCCGCGGTCGTTGAAAATTTACGAGGTAAAGTCAATAGTCCGAAACTTCTCGAGGACTTTATGTATTCTTCGTCAAGAAGACCAAGCCTCTTCCCTAGTCTGAATAAACGGAAACTCTTGGATTTCTCCAAGTTTATTCTCGCCTTCTCCTTCAAGGCCCACGCGCGTGCGTGCGCTCGCGAATACCGGAATACAATCTGGCGCATTGTTATTTTAATCGCGCTCTGTTTCCGACTCTGCACAAGTCAAGCGTAGTCGATGCGATAATCCGGAACTCTGTCATTAAACAAAACCAGTATTTATAACTTCGGTCGAAAAATAAAAATGCGTCATCGCGACACATCATGCGCGCATCGCGATTATAAACTTACTTTCTTATGAATATCCGCGCGTCATCATTTGCATTAATACGGCGTGTTTTACGCAATCGTACTTTATCACGCGACGTTTAACGCACACATATAGTAATTCGATTGTAATAAATAATATATTAAAGACGCACACGCTGCTCGCACACCTTGGCCATTGAAAAATCATAAATTAAAGAGGAACATACTTTGGCAATAATCGTAAATCCATGTTCATCGTTTTTGCATACTCATCATTATCGCTAGTACCTTAATGTTAGCTCGATTGTATTCCTCCTTCCCCTTTCCTTCCTTCATCTACAAAATCTACAAGACGAATAATTAAACGACCTTGAAGCGACTCTTTGTGAGAAAAGCTAATTCTTGCGATATTATCGAAATTTTTGCGCAAAACCTCTTAGCACGTGCTGTTTGCATAATAATATTTAGTTTGAAAACATTAGACTTGAAGAATATATTTCGAATACATTAAATTATTTGTTTATAGTAATAAATTGTGCATATTTAATTTTGAATATTTTGTAAATCAAAATGAAAATTATTCATAAAATAAAAGTTCTATAATCAATCTTTTAAATGCCAATAAAATCTCGTTGTCATATAGTATTAAAGTATGTGCAATTAAAATGCAATAAAAAAAATAATGTAAATATTTTATCGATGCAACTCTGTTATAATTTTCTCGAATCGCTTCCTCAAACAGAAATAGTCTTTAGTTTTGGATACAAAGACGTTGCCAGTTGAGTCGCAAAATATTTACTATCGATCAACTGAAGTGCATTGCAAATGACGAGTCAATTCAGATAGATGAACGAGCTCCGATTTATGCTTCAATGCATTTAGGCACTTGCCTGAGAAGGTCGCGTCTCTCATTACGGGCTAACAATTCGATATTAAGTCTCATGTTTGCTCCTATGCGGCGAAACCGAAGGGAGAGCTCGATATCTCGTATTTGCTATTCGATCTCCAAGTTTCCCAACAGAGAGTATGGAGAAGCTCTGCAAATATGAGACCCATGTGATACCCAACAGTCCTGCATTTACAAAGTTTCGTTATTAAAAATAATGCTGAAAGGTATATCGCTTTGAAATATCAAAATGCATAATTTCAACAATGATAACCTCATAATATTACTTATAATATTTACATAATATAAATATTATACATATTTATTATAAAAATGTTTGAGTTATTATTTATTTATGTTAGTATTGTTATTTATTTTAAAAGTATTATATATAAATATAATATAAATATATTGTATCAAGCCACAATATTTAAAAAAAAATTTGGCTTTTTTAAAATCAATAAATATAAAAAGAAAAAACATACTTCCTTCTTTAATTTTTTAAATAATTATTGCAAAATTTTCCACTTCGATACCGTTCCATTTTATTTAAGGATGATTGTGATATAATAGAATGATCGTGGGTACAATATTATGGAACGTCACGGAATAAAATTGAAGAGCTTTGTCGGCTTTGCAGATTTTCTGCGAAAATTGCACGTATAGGATGGCCACCTAAGAAGACGACGTGCCAATTTCCGCATCAATCATCTGTTGCAAAAGGGAGGCTAAAGAGAGTTTGAAGACCTGGCGCCAGCAAACCTACGTCAATATTTATTATTTGTGTACTGTTCTGGCGTGAGAGAATGCGAGACAAGGCGCGATGTGTGATTTAATAATCTACCAGATTTTTTTCATGATTTTTTTCTAATGACTTATATTTCGAAAATTATAAAAATATTCTTAAAAACGTTGTGCAAGATAAAATCATAATTAAATATAAATAAATCAGAATAAAAACATACAAATAATTATGTATTATATAATACATACTTTATATAAGCCATTTAAAAAATTAATTATCAATTTTTAATTGTAAAATTTATTCAACAAAGTTATCGAGTGAAGTAAATTTCAACGATAAATCTTCGGTTTTACTTGGAAAGTTTTGCTGTTAGTGACAGTTGATCGATCAGATTTTATAAAGTATGATTAATCATTTTTTATTAAAAATGTTGTCACAAATTGATTTTGCAATACTTTGCTAATAACTGATTTTGCAATACTTGGTTATTAATAACTGATCGGGTTACAAACGAGAACATTTGTACGTTCTCTCACCGTAAATCAAAGTTTTACAGAAACCAAACACGTAATAGCGAATCGATTGCCCCGATATAACTGTGTCAACTTGAACATATTCATCATAGCTTATAAAGTCTTCATATATCAGTATAATTTAATCCAATCGCTGGCACTCTGAGTTAATTAAACTGGACATAAAACTAGTTTAATGGAATGAGAAAGTAGTTTCTATCGATCGATCTTTGCAAATCTGCAGTGCTGCCGTTTATGGTCATCTCATTATTGAATACCGATTTTTGTTAGACGCCGTCACGTAATATAATATACTTATATCATAAAACATATAATATACAATATAATATAAAATTTTATCGTATGTCACGGATATCGTAAACTGCTAGTTGTGCAAGAAATGAACATGCTCGCAACACCGAATTAATTACCGTCATAAATATTATTACGAAATACTTCACGCGTGTGCATCTTGATATTAAGTCACATAACAATTTTTCATTATCAAATAATTAAATGACCTATATCGCTCTCTCTCTCTCTCTTGATTGCACATAATTAAATTACACATATATACCGCCAGTATATCATATTATAGGTCTTGATAGTATGACTTAACGAAACCAGTGTCTTGCAATATTCCCTACCGTATTTTAACAGTCCATTATTGTGCACCTAATCAATGTTATTTTCTTAATTTTTTGATAGAATTAATTCAAAAATATATCAATCTTCTAATATAAGTAAATATTATATATTAAAATTATTTATTACATGTATATATATATATATATATATATATATATATATATATATTAAATTATTATATACTATTATTATTATAATAAAGATTAAAAGATAAAAGCGTTATTATACTCCGTGATAATAATTATATTTCGTTTATATTCGTTAAATATTCCTTTCATGTTGTTCGATAAAAAAGTTGGAACTACTCTGCACACTACATCGCGAATATAAGATATATAAATATATAATTCCTTTGTTTAAAACTTCAGGAAAATATTCTTTTGATCAGAGTAAAAATATATCTATTCATACATATATGATAAAACGATATTTTAAAGATACTTATCGACGAAACTAGACTCACTGTATTCTCGAGACAAATGTGTCCGATATAAAATCGTCGATTAAAAACAGATAAAAATGAGAAAGAAGAAGCACAGAGAAGGGAAAACTCACGTATCTTAGCAGTCGGAACGCCGTGAACTCGAGTTCAAGCTTTACGAGAGCGCTTAGGGCTGGGTGCGCGCTGCGATATCGATTACTGGGAACACTAGTGCAATTACACAATGAAGTAGTAGTAATGGCAATATCGCCGATAAACCTGATCGCACAGCACGGACTCGTATATGCATGCGATACGTATGAACTTCGGTCAAACAAGAGAGCCGCCGAGAATCATTGTTGAATCGTTGTACGATAAATCTCAATTATTTCCGCCGGGAGAAATGCACAAATGCCGATACATATCTAAACGCGGAGTAAAACATAGCGTCTGAAAATATAGGGCGTCTCGTATATCCTATACATTTTATTACTACAATTATTGCCCTCTATGTCACTCGGAGATAAAAAATTGTGACATATAACCAAATATATCTTTAAATTAATACCATTTTGATATAGAAAATACGATAACACGAAAATGATATCTTCAACATTTGTTATAATTATTTTAGTACAGTTTTATTTACATGATAATAAATTATGCTACTTTGCGTAAAATAAATCAGTCAACAGTATGATTAAAAAATTTTTCGCTTTTCTCTATAACAAGAGATAAACACACGTGCGTGATAATTGTCAATTGTTAATTCTTTTTAATAAAAATGTAAAATGTATGTTTTAAAATATTAATTGTTTTTAAATCAATTGTTTTATAAAAATTAATTATTAATTAATTGTAATTAAACGTATTAAAATTTTGCAATGATTGCAATGTAAATGTGTGTGTAACATATCTGCACATTCAAGAAATTCTCTCTTTTCAAGTTTGTTTACCAAATAAGAATTGCACTCTGACATTTGCTGCATACAATCACTTTTTTTATTTAAACACATAACAACTGACACAGCAGACTTTAATTCTCGTAATTCGAATGACTAAGAATGTTTATATAAATCAAAAGAAGAGAACAGCCTTTCGTATTACCAAAAAAGGTTTCAAACACGAATATACTTTAACAAACCAGCAATTTCTTTAAAAGAGTCAAATTTATTCCGTTTTTTATTGATGTTGTCTCCCTCAGTAAATGTATTTTAGCCAAGTTTCTGCTTCACACATCCATACACACACATACAAATATGATCTTCAGATTTTTTGAACATATTGAAAAAAGTAGGTTAGTATATTCTCATTATATCGATGATTAAAACTCTTAAAAAATAACTACCTTGAACAAAAATAAAAATAAATATTTTCATAAAATATTTAGCGCAAAGATCTTCAAAACGCATTACGGAAGCGTCACGCGTTCATTTTTAAAGTCGAATAAAACAGCTTACGACAGCCTTCTCCCCTACGATTGTGCATGATTTATGCAGGTCACACGCGAGAGTAGCAGGTTACCTGTCTGCGCGGACAGTAACCTGTACCTTACGTAACACGTTGCCTATCGTCACGTGCCGTGGAAACGCTCTCTTTATTATTTCTGGAAGGGTACGTAAACACGAGACATGAAATATAACTGAAGTAAAATCGATCGTTCAAACTAACCTATATAGAATAGAGGAATAAATAGAAGAATAAATCGCGCGCGCGTAGCTACACCTTCAGATATTTTTCTTAAACAATTTAAAAAAATTAATCTTACCAATTTGATTTGATTGGAAAGATATATTTTTATTGACTTATAAACATATTAATAATTCTATGCTCTTTTGGGATCATATAATTTATTTATGTCATTTTATAATCGCGTATATAATTTTTCGTATCAATACACACAACTGACACAAAAGCAATTTTTTATAATAAATCTACTAGCATCTAATTAAAACTCTAATAATAAAAAAAATTTACAAATAAATTGTTGAATTGGAATGCACATATAAATTATAGATAATAGCTGAAAAAATTTTCCACTCATCTTGAAAATTGACGAGAATAGAAATGATAAAACAGGGAAAGCGGATCTATCTCCGAGAAGACAAGGATACGTGAGTAGAGACTGTGAATGGCGGATGTGTACAAATTCATGAAACAGGGAATGTCCATTCGGTGGCAGAAGCGAAGACAAAAGGTCTATGCAATGGAGATGGTGAGCAAATGGGAATGTTTTCATTTCGATGCAAATGCGCGTGTGCAACGCTTCGAGAGTGAAAAAAAGATATAACGATCGATGCGAGAGATTGCCGATACTTTGATGATACGCACGATGCGCGGAGACAAAGAACAGTCGGGAAATTAAAATACTCTTCACGACCACCGTACTATATGATCCAGATAATTGTGAATGATCGCCCGAAAGTATGAGAGAGCGCATTACAGAAAAAATACAAAAAAATTACAGTACAAAAAAATCCATATTATTAATAGTAGAACCTATACATATCCAGTTAACATTTGTAAATAAACAATTGCAATTATATTACTAAGAATTTATAGCATGTGTCACAAAAAGGCATCAATTAATTCAAATTATGCAATTACGTATATGATATATAAATCAAAGGATAGGAAGATAAAATAAAAAAAAGAAGTAAATAAAATTCTAAATTTTAATTTTCGGACTTTTTAAAGTAATTTTAATTCATTTTATATTGCCGCGAAATGTAACGTGTCTTATTATATTTTTTTTATCTCATTGTCAGTATTTTCTAGTAACAAAATTGCGTCGCGCCTTCTAAGCTACGAGCTTTAGAGGTCAAACCTACAAAAATATCGTCGGGTTTTGCGAACACCGGCCATCCGTTTGTCGTCGATAACAAAAAGACGGAGACGACATAGGCAACTGAATCGAGGATTTTTCTGCGGTCAGGTAAAGAATCGACGGGTGCCATGTTGGACCATTCGTAAAAATCGAACTTTCCCTTTGACGTGAGGGCGACGGAAAAAAGCGCGAGGTCGTTAAACCCCGACGATGTAAGAAATCCTACGGAACCCACATGAGTGTCGCCGCGGAAAGAAATCTCACCCTCTTATTTTTCTTTTTCCTTCGCAATAGCCTGATACATGTCGACACGACAATCTCGACAAAAAACTGAAAAAAAAAATACGCGAAAAAAGGAGAAATATATGTATCGAATCTCATGAGGAACATATTTACGATATGCCTGCAAAAAATTATCACGTTGTCCAATCATTAATACTGTTTATTATCTTTTGTTGTCGGATTATGTAATCCGTTTATGAGTCAGCGTCATGACAGAGAGAGAGGGAGAAAGAGAGAGAAAAGCTACATTCAACTTTTTTTTAAATTATTCGTAATAATACTTGGAAGAATTAGCGATCAGATTTATCAAAATAAAAAATAAAACGAGAAAAGAAAACAGAAACAAAACCGATAAAGCGTCATATTATCTTCGATATAAATTTTTTAATGCATTTTATTTATTAAAAGTCCTCAAAATTAACGTTTTTCGCAGTTTTCTGTTTGTAAACTAAAGTAAGAGATGTGAATAAAAGGAAAAAAATATTCACCCCTAAAAGACATTATGTAATCATATTTTTAAATATATATACTTGCTTTAGAATTATTGTACATATATAAAACATACAAAATTTTTAAATATTATATATATCATATATATATATATATATATATATATATATATATATATATAAATTTAATTATACCATATTACATATAAAATGTGTGTGTATATATATATATATATATATATATATATATATATATAGAGTTAAATATTAATATATTTAATATTCATACACACACACAATCACACATACACATGCACACATACACACAATTCTCAATTTTTATTAATTATCTCTCTTACCAATTTTATAAAAATATTGAAACCCACAAGCAAAAGTATAAATAAAATAAATAAAATTAGTCTTTTTAATGTCTTATTAATATTGATAATTAAAAAGACAAAAAATGTAAGAAAAAAAGAGAGAAAAAAAGATCAAGTTTTCATTCATTTAACCTTTTCATAAACATTTCGAATATATACATACATACATACATACATACATACATATATATTATATATATATATATATATATATATATATATATATATATATGATTTATATCTACATTATATATATGTATATTTATCTACGTTTCTCACAATGCACATATAATATTTCCATTAATAAACACATAATTGAACTAATATATATTTTATATTATTAATTTTTTTTCTCCATTTTCTGAAAGAGCCTTATCAAATTACATAATGGACTTTTAATAATCTTTCGTTTTCTTCTACAGTAAATTAACATTTACCATTGTACAAAATGTGTACAGTCCGTGGAATCAAAATCAGTGGAATAACATTCTCGTTACACTGCACACACTTGTATCTGATTAAATGCAAACAATACAAAAATGAATTGAATTTTTACGTGGATAAGTAATTCATCGCGTTAGTCTCTTTGAAATTCCACATTTTTTATTTAAATTTAATTACTTCTGCGGAGAATAGCGTGAAATTCAAAATCTGCATATTATTAATTAAATTGATATATGTATAATCTAACATAAATTGATATACGATATATATATATATATATATATATATATATATATATATATATATATATATATATATATTCGAAAATGTCAATACACATGTAAAAAAATTATTATTAATAGAATTCGTATTTTTTCATTCAGATTATATTAATTGAAAAATAAATCTACTAGAGCGGCAAAAGAGAATAAGGCAGTTATCAATATTCAGAAACTCAAACCACTAGCAGCCTTTAACCGGCGACCGCTAAACAAAATTCAATTCTGCCGCTGCGATAAATTGTTCTCTGGCATTCATATGTGACATATAAACATCGCGTGTACTCACCGCAAACGTTGAGCCAGCCCTCGACGCGGCAGGGATACTCCAACTTCATCTTCGGATCGCGCGAAATCCAGGTCGCGATGACGGTTTCTCGTCAGCAGGTTGCACTGATTACACAACAAATCTCCTCTTTTTCGTCCGCCGGTTATCACTAAGAAGTCGCGACACACATTCTTCCGCGCGTGCGGAAGACGCGACGCGGGATAACACACACACGTTGTCTCTTTCTCCCCCCCCCTCTCGTTTCACGCGTCCGCGACACGAAACTACAACACGCGGAAGCACGAACGACGACACACAACTCGCGCCGAAATCGGACAGAGTCTCACGTGAGAGAAATGACAGGGGGAGAAACACGCGGATGGTCCGGCAGACAACACACGAAGGGGATAACGCTCACTGAACGCGCGCGCAGACACGCGAGGCGCACGCGACGGCGAACAAATCTCAACTGAGGCGCGAGCGACCGACGCAGCCGGCTTTGCCGCGAGAGAGGCTTCCATCTCTCTCGCTCTTCCTCCCACCCGCGCCTGCCGCTCTCGCTCGCTCCTTTCGCTCTCGTTGTCAGGTGGCCGACCCGCTCTCACTCGTCCCGTCTCGTTACGCGTAATCGCTCGAATATGACCCGCACTTTTATACCGATATCTATAGATTCTCTATAAGAGTGCAATACTCTCACGGTAATTTTGAAAATATATAACTCTGTTCGCAAATGTGTTTTATTATTGTTTAGACAAGGGCCGAGAAGTATAATGAACGAGAGTTATTATGAATGATTTATTTATACGCGACGTATGTCTCGCCATCTCGATACTAAATCCGTTACTATTTTATACGGATGTAAGACTCGAAACTAATAGTTAATGAAATAAATACATGTTCATAATGTTATCGATTAATGAGAAGCAATATATATATATATATATATATATATATATATATATATATATATATATCGAAATATTTTTATATTAGAATGATTGTGGAAAGTAAAGATTTTGAAAGATTTGAAAGAACTCCAATTGCGTTTATATGATTCTAAATGTATGCTTCATGTCTAAACATTCCGAAATTATAAATTTTTAGCGGTAAAAATGTGCAATTTTAAATTGACCAATTATTGCGCGCATGCACTGATAAATTTATCATTAGAGAGGAGCGTCTATCACAGAAATTGCATTCCACTTGTTATTACAAATGCTTCGAAACATTTGATTAATCAAAATAAAAAAGACCTTTCCTTCCAGAAATTTTTTGTTGTGATTAATTAATTGAACGATTTGAAATCTTTTTAACGCCAAGTGGAAGGTACCTTAATCTTGATCCTACACACAATTTCGTAAAAATTAAGGAACCAAAAACTATTGAACACATTTATAAAGCACACTATGAAACAACGAGATGTTTAGATAAATATCATTGAATATTCAGCTACATTCGTCAGAATAAATAGCTTGAAAAATAGAACGACATTATTTAGATTCGGAGCGGATGATCGGCCCGCCATGATATGAAAAAAGACTATTGCAAATAGTAATTCAATTTTAAATCTTTTACCTACTCGTTTCTAGCTAGTGCTCTTAATGATTGAAACATTTTCGTATAATCTCTTCATTACTTTAGTGCTTGATTTATTTACTTTTTTATTTAGAGATGAACTTTTTTGCCAAGATGAGTCAATATATAAGAGTCTACGATCTTTTTAACACACAGGATTTTACATAATTTTAGAAATGTAATTCATATATCAGTCTAAAACGTATATATGGCTCTAAGACGGGCTAAAATTAATTATTTAATTAGAACATACCACTGAAATAATATACGAAGCAAAAGGACGCCGCCGTCACATTGCGCAGGTGCCGATCGAAAGTGGCACTCGGCCAACTTGTCGCACATACGTGCAATTCGGCGACGAGAGCGCCATCTGGTTAGCGGACCGGCAGTCAGTCCTGGCAACATGGCGCTCAAGGCACAAGTCGGTCAAAGTGAGTAGCGTGAAAAAAAGATTAATTTCGTGTGACATTAGGGTCTACTCGTAAATGTCATCGTGCGACATCGTCGAACGGCTCGCGTGGCCCCGCGATCGCACCGATTTCGCGATCTGTCGATCGCCGTCACGTCAACGAAATCCATCTTGAATAGTCGTACGCGCTCCGTTCCCGCCCCCCTTCCCCATGATGATTTCATCGAGGACAGCGAAACGTCAAACACTCGCTCGAGAAACACGTACATACGTTCAATCTTTCATCGCGTTCCACGAAAATTCAGGAGGTCGGGATTCGCGAAACCGATTGCGATTTTCGATGTCACGAATACGAGAAGATGCATTTTCCATCGATCGCGTATCAAGCGTAAACACAGAAAATCACTTTTTCTTTTTTACGACACCTGTTCTTTTAATTCCCGGTATAATTTCCAATTTTAGATTCTGACAATGTGACGGTGATCGACAAATATCACGATAATGTTATAACGAAAAGTAAAAGGTCACTGCGACGTGGGAAACATGATATTTTCACATATAGCAGTTATCTCTGATAAGCCCTTAAATCTCAAGCTCGTCGATATCGCGAGAAATATAGAAAAAAAAGACAGTAATTTTTTGTCAACACAATATGACGTATCGAACAATAAGCTGCGCGTTCAGGCGCACTTTTCTCGCGCAAATAACTGTTGCTCTTTCAAAGTAATTCAATATACGATATCAATATACTTAAAAATATTTTGTCAAAAATGTGTTAATAGAACTAGATATGCATCTTGTTTGCAAAAAATTCATTATGTTGCATTTTCATACATTTACAACATATTTATGTATGCATACATATACGTATAATTATCATTTCCATAACGTAAAAATTTTCAATCTTACGTAAAACGATATATATATATATATAATTATTTATCCAACGATATCTATTCAATAGTCATCGATTATTTCGATAACTAATTAACTATCATTTGATTTTCGTACAAACTTGTTATCAGTTTCCTAAGTTAAATAACTTGAGAGAATAATAAGTCTCTTTCCTTTTCTTACTTTATTAATCGCTCTAAAATTCTTTTTGTTTTTTTATAACGAATTAAAAAAGATTTTTTTGCATCTTGCACGTCTATAAATACATCGAAAGGGATATTGGAAAAAGGGGTCTGCAGCTTCCTTGATACACGCCTGAACGCAGTGACGTCACCTTTCTGTAGGGACGATCAATATATGTACATATAGAGCGTCAAAAGATTTCTTAGCGACTCAATCTGCGTGTCAACATCGTTAATTGTTAATGATTGCACTGTCAATAACTCATGCGAAACTAATTACGTTCCCTCATCAGCGTTGACATTAATTTTCCTTGATCTTGCTTGATTGACAAAGCGAATTCACTATTTCTTTCTATTCTCGATTTTGCAAATAAGGTATAATATTGAAAAAAAGACATTGCAAATTTATTTTTCATTTTTTAAATATTTAATCTCTATGATTACTTGAACAAAAATTTATCTAACAATTAGTAAGTCAATAGAAAGAATTGCAATATTTCTCCACGATTTTTCTTTTAAATATAATATATATTGATTAAGTTCTGACATAGAAACACGCAATATTCGAGTAATTACTTTGGTATTGATCTCTTTTCTCTCATAATATGATATAAATATTACAAATATTACGTTATATTGTCCGCATTTTGTTAGAGATATAAGATTTAAATTTATTAATTAAAATGTTCTAAAAATATCAATTTTCTTATTTGAGATATTATCTTATCTTCGATTATGAATATATTGAACTGTCAGCTTACTATTCTCGAAGAGGGTTTGTCATTCTGATTGAATATCTAATTAAAATTCTCTCAAATTGCAGAGATTATGAATGAGGTGATCAAGCAGAAGAAGAAGACAACAGGTGGGGTAGAATGGCGGATCTTGGTGGTGGATCAGCTTGCCATGAGGATGGTGTCCGCGTGCTGCAAGATGCACGATATCAGCGCTCAGGGTATCACTCTGGTAGAGGATATCAATAAGAAACGCGAACCTCTGCCAACGATGGAGGCCATTTACCTCATCACACCCTGTAATTCATCAGTGCAGAAATTGATCGACGACTTTAGTAATCCGACAAGAACCACCTACAAGGTCGCCCACGTATACTTTACGGAAGGTATCGGGTCGCAGTTGTATTCCTCATTCTAATGAATATTCCTTCTCCTCCAATGACGAATCCGAACGTTCCAATGTTTCTTCTTCAGTAAACTTTGCGCGATTTCGGAAAATATTTCTCGAAATAGGAAATGCAAAAATAACTTGCGAAAAAAATATAGATATGTTTATTTAGAAACAATGCTTTCTTGGCGAATTTTATATTTTTATTTGTACGTTTGTATTTGTCTTAATTTTGGAATTTGCAGTGTACGGTTTATCTTAGTAATCGAGTCTAGAATTTTATTTTTTGATTAATATTCATTCAAACATAATATTTTTTTACGTAAGATATTAATTTGCTAAATTATATTAAATATTGAATTTTAAATATGACTATAATTAAGCATCCGCCTAAACTTTTTACAAAACTTATTATTTGAAATTCATCGAATAAAATATATCTTACGGATTCCCACAGAAAATCTCCAGGCTAATATAACCGATCATTTAAATTCAACGTAACGATATGGGTTTATTGATACACTCGTTGAACAAATTAATAAAAATTGACTGTTTCGTGAAGAATATAATTATACAAGATTAAACGGTTCGATTTGTCAATTTTCCGTGGGGTGATTCGACATACTCAGTATATTTCTTTACAGCATGCCCTGACGAGTTGTTCAAAGAATTGTGTCATTCGCTGGTAGCTAAGCACATAAAGACACTAAAAGAGATCAACATCGCTTTCATACCATACGAAGAACAGGTAAAGCAATGAAAACTGACAAGGAAAATGTTTGAGCGTTTTGTCCTTCGTGGTGATGGGCATATACACACACATCCATATACACACAAACATATAACAATACAATTATTTATCACATTAACGCGACGATCTATGTTCACTTTTCGGTGTCTAATCACGTAAATTTATTCACGCGAATTTCTCGGATATCAATCGGAATGATATGAATACAATATCCTTATCCGACCTGTCCAGTCCAGCCTTTCATATGTAATTCACGAACAAGCACATACTAATAATCAGAATGCATTCATGCTTGCACTTGATGCCAGTATGCCCGGAGGAGCTGTTCAATGAAATCTGCAAGTCTCTCGCCGCTAAAAAGGTCAAAACCCTCAAAGAGATCAACATCGCATTCCTGCCGTACGAATCGCAGGTGACGATTAAGCAGACGAAATTAGTAGACGCTATAGTTGTAGCACTAGAACGCGAAAACTTGCCTTCACAATCTTCAAGAGCTTCATTCACAAGCTTATAGATTTCTCTGCTTTTCCGGATCGTCGAGATTTACCTTTTGATTGCAAAAGGCTAGGCGATAGACTTCCTGTCGAAGAAAGAGCTTCTCATCGTTTCTTCTTTCGACTCGAAAGTTTTGATATGTTATGCGTACATGCTTGTAATGTGATTACTAATCGAATTGTTCCTATAATTCAGTCTTGTTACTTTCAGAAGTTTTTAATTGCTTTTAAAAAGGCTTGCTTATTTATTTTGTTTTTAAATATAAAACTTTGTGTAATTAGATTCGCATTGTATTGACGAGAGAATATTGCAAAACTGAATCTGCCTTAATTTAGGTCTTTTCATTGGACTCTCGCGAAACGTTTGCTTGCTTTTACAATCCCTCTTTCTTCAATCTAAGACCGGCTAATATGGAGCGTATCGCCGAACAAATCGCAACACTCTGCGCCACTCTTGGGGAATATCCATCGGTCAGATATCGCAGGTGATTCCAATCTTCTAATACGATTTGAAAATAGAGACTTTATATCAAATAATTTATATAAATAGACTCTTTAATAATATTAAATAAATATGTGTTGCAGTGATTTCGATCGCAATGTTGAACTCGCTCAATTGGTGCAGCAAAAGCTAGACGCATACAAAGCTGATGAACCGACAATGGGAGAAGGGCCTGAAAAAGCACGTTCTCAACTATTGATCCTAGATAGAGGATTTGATTGCGTTTCACCACTATTACATGAGCTTACATTGCAAGCCATGGCATATGATTTGTTGGATATTGACAATGACGTTTACAGGCAAGTAAAATCTCAATTTTTGTAATCAATTTAAAGCGTGACACTCCTTTAAAACCATATATATAATGCGAAATAGGTTTGAGGCAACAGCAGGTCAGGAGAAAGAAGTATTGTTGGATGAAAATGACGACTTGTGGGTGGAACTCAGGCACCAACATATCGCTGTAGTGTCTCAGTACGTATAAAAATATAAGTCCAAATTTTTAGAAAGATTAATAACTCTAAAAGAGGATTGTAATAATAAAACTTGTTTTTCAGGAACGTGACTAAAAATTTGAAAAAGTTTACAGAATCAAAAAGAATGCCGCAGGGTGATAAGCAGAGTATGCGTGACCTATCGCAGATGATCAAAAAGATGCCGCAATATCAAAAGGAATTAAGCAAATACGCCACGCATTTGCAATTGGCCGAAGACTGCATGAAGCGTTATCAAGGAAACGTTGATAAGCTTTGTAAAGTCGAACAAGTATGTAATCGTTACTCCATAATTCATTAAATAAATGATAATCTTTTAATTACATATCGTTCAATCTAGGACTTAGCCATGGGTACCGATGCAGAAGGTGAACGCATTAAAGATCATATGCGAAATATCACACCAATTTTACTTGATCAGACTGTGAATCATTTGGACAAGTTGCGCATCATAGCTTTATATGTCATTAGTAAAAATGGCATCACCGATGAGAATCTTAATCGTTTGGTTCATCATGCCCAAGTATCCGTTGATGATAAACAGACTATCGTGAATATAGCAAATCTCGGCATCAATGTTGTTGTAGATGTAAGCTAAAGAATTTATAAATTAAGTTTCATATGTTAACAAATTTTTAGTAATCCTTTAAACTTTTTACTATTATTTTATATTTACAGAGTAATCGTAAAAAGTTATACACGGTACCACGTAAAGAAAGAATCACGGAACAAACATACCAAATGAGTCGTTGGACTCCAATCATTAAGGATGTCATGGAAGATTCCATCGAGGATAAACTTGATTCTAAACATTTTCCGTTTCTTGCCGGACGTGCAGCTAGTTCAGGATATCATGCACCAACTAGGTATATTATAATACTATTTTTTTTATTTATTAAAATTATTATTTTGCTCCTCAAACATTAATATAAATTTATGTAGCGCGCGATATGGACACTGGCACAAAGACAAAGGTCAGCAGACCATCAAAAATGTTCCCCGTTTAATCGTTTTCATAGTTGGTGGAGTATGTTTCTCTGAAATACGATGTGCGTATGAAGTCACAAATGCATTGAAAAATTGGGAAGTTATAATCGGTAAGGAATATTTGGATATGCAATTTATATCAATTAGAAATTAACAAATATTTAGCAATTAAGAATTATTTACATTTTTTGTTGCAGGCTCATCCCATATAATTACACCAAAGTCATTCTTGAATGATTTGAGTAAACTGCACGTCTAAATTATCAAGTTTCTAAAAGAAGATATGACCACACATTCCTAATCTGCCATTAATTTCGACTCCATCAGTAATAGCCAGCTATGAAGTCATCAATGATCTCTTAAATACGAAATTAGGACGCAATGTAACTAAATAACGAACAGAGAGTCAATTCTTTAAGGGAGAGAGCAAAACTCATTCCGAAAACATCGAGCGTATGCAAGTATTTCTATAATATAGTTGTCACAGTTGAGTAATATATAAAAGTATTCGTGCATTCGTCAAGCACGAAGAATCTTGATCGATCAGATAAGTTATCTAGAATCAAGTGCCTGCGCGAATACATAGTCACCAGAGATCGTATGAGACACGTTGGCAATACTGATGTAGATCACACCAAGATGGTATTAGGCAATCGAGCCTTTAGCAAAGCTTTAGAAATGTATTCATATGCATTATATCACTCTTTACCGATAATAAGGAAAGACATTTGTGAAGATATATGTGTATCGTAGAGAAGGATCGTGATATTCCTGTACATTTTTCATTATTATTAGTATTTTGTGTTAACTTCCGCTCGTTGAAACATAATGACATCTAAGAATTGAGATCTAATAATGTAGATCGTCTTTGTTAATATACCTTTGCTGTACGTTTAGAAAAATCATAATTTTCTTATAATAGAAAAATATCTCAAATTTAAATGTTACATTCGCTTTATTCTCTTCAACTCTAGTATCAGTATGATAATAAGATTATTTATCTGATATTATTATTTCTTGAATCTAATTAATGGTACTGAATGTAAAATAAAATCTCTATATGTGTACGCATTTAATACTTATACTTCCTTTGTTAACTTATTTATTTGTAATATTCTTTACATTAATAATTTTATTTAATACTCAAATTTTCGAGTTATCCAATTGTCAGTTCAGATGCTATTATACATTCAATGTAATTGATAAGTATATATAATAGTTTCAATATATAATAATATTCAGCACTTTCTTTGACAAAATTGACTATTGAATGTAATACAGATGCAGTTATAATACTGTAATAATATGTACGTATGTATCGTAAGATTTATTGCAATATCGAACCACAATCCTTTCGCGATTGTGGTAAAGAAGCGCTTTCGATGAGAAGCTTGCGCCTGTCGATGAATAATAGTAGTAATAATCGTTAATGTAATGTCAATAAATGTTGCAATCTATTAGCGAAGAGATTATTACAAAGTTAAATGATATTTATAAAGTATATCCTGTTGTGTTATACATATATATGTATATATATGTATGTAGATTATAGATTGAACAAAATGTTCTGCTTATAAAGGCCTCACAATGCGCTCTATTTGTCTCTTTAATTATCACTTTACCACATGTATCTGCACTGAACACAGAATTGCTTGGATAATAGCTTATTTAAGAATATTTACATACACCGATTTACAATCTCGGGTTATCAGTAATGCAAGGTCAAAACAACTTGAAGTCTAAGATTAATAAAGTTATAATGAAATGGACTTTAACAGTTAACTGTTCTGTTTCAACAGCTGTACTTTATTCTTAGCTTAGTACTGTTGTTTTTTCATTTTTATTTAAAATATAAAGCTGTGAAAGATGACAGATTTGAAGAAAAAAGTGATTCTAGCATATAGCGGTGGTCTGGACACCTCCTGCATATTGTTTTGGTTGAGAGAGAAAGGATTTCAAGTTATCGCTTACGTGGTAAACATTTTTGTAATTATATGTAATTTCTTCCTAAAATAAGTAGATATTTGATTATATATTTGATTAGGCGAACATTGGACAAGACGAAGATTTTGATGCAGTTAGAGAGAAGGCATTGAAAATTGGTGCCACTAAGGTAAAATATTTCTTTTTATTTTTAACATGTTGGTTTTCAAATGCTGATTAAAAAATAAAATAGTGAAAATTTTATAATATAAATTGTTAATACTAATAATTATTAATAACATATTGATTGTAATTAATAATAATTGTTCAATATATTTATATATAAAAAGGTAAATAATTCAGGTCCCTCCTTGAAAAATTTGCATAACGATAAATTTAATTGTTCGTAAGGTTGTAGTAGACGATCTTAAAGAAGTATTTGTAACTTCTTATGTATGGCCTGCCGTGGCTTGTGGCTTGCTCTACGAGGGAAGATACCTTCTAGGCACTTCCATAGCACGACCGTGCATCAGTCAGGGTTTGATCAAACTTGCAAGAGCTGAAGATGCCAATATCATAGCGCATGGAGCAACCGGGAAAGGAAATGATCAAGTTCGCTTCGAATTGAGCTGCTACAGTCTTTGCCCTGAAATCACGGTACATTTTATATTTACTTCGCCAACAATTATTTGACGAGCAACACAAATTTAAAAATGGGGATAAAAATGGGTCAAGTATTAATCGCAGATTAAAATGCATATATGCATATATATATATATATAACAACCTTTAATTCATCTATATATCAATTATTGATTTATAAAAAAAAATAAAATTCCTCAGGCATTTCCATCTCTACTTCGAGATTTTTTTCAAGATGCTAAACAAAAACAATTAAACATGACAAACAGTAAGGATCATCCCGTAAAAATCGCTTATAATATTAAATAACAGACGAGTTTATCGCTACATAAATGTCACAAAAATAATAAAAATTATAATTCTAATAAATAATAATAAATAAAAATATAATAATTAATAATAAAAGTTATAGTAATTATAATAAAAAGATTTTATTATTTATTTTATATAACTGTCATGTTTAATTGCTTTTGTTTAGCTTCGAAAAAAATGCCAAAGCAGGGATCGAAACATCTGCAGAATTTATTTTATTTTATAAATCAATTAATTGATGTAGTGTTAAAGCTTGTTACTAATATATGCACATGCACTTTAATCTGCGATTGGTTCATACATTGGCCTTTTTTATTATTATCATTAAACCGTGCTTTTAAATTTTAACAAATTTGAAAAATATATATCGATTAATTCAAGAAGATTTTTTTATAAGAATATAATGTTAATCTAGTTAATCATAAAAAATATATATGAATATAGATTTTAGCTCCATGGAGGGAACGCGAGTTTTACACGAGATTTCAAGGAAGATCAGACTTATTGGAATACGCGCGACAAAATGGAATACCGATATCAGCAACGCCGAAGGAACCATGGAGCACTGATGCTAATCTCGTGCACATAAGGTATATAATGTAAATATATTTTTTAATATTTAATAATAGATTGATATTAATCTTATCTTTTATATTTGCATAGTTACGAATCAGGAGTGTTGGAAAATCCTGCCACTCCAGCACCGAAAGGACTTTACAAAATGACCGTTGATCCGAGAAATTCCCATTTAGATGCGGAGGAGATCGAGATTAGTTTTGCGAAAGGATATCCCATCAATGTGAAAAGTCTAAAAGATAGAAAAATATACGACACGCCTCTAGCGATACTCGAGTATCTTAATAAGATCGGAGGTGCACATGGTATTGGGAGGATAGACATCGTGGAAAATCGCTACATTGGATTAAAGGTACGATTATGATAAAATATGAATTGTGAGTATATAAAAAAAACAAATACGTTTTTATTTAAATGTTTTAGTCTCGTGGAATTTACGAGTCACCGAGTGTCAAAATCTTACATATCGCGCATCAAGACTTGGAAATATTCAACTTGGACCGTGAAGTTCTACGAGTCAAATCGTATCTGGCGGATAAGATGTCAGATTATGTTTATAATGGTATTTTTAAATATACGTATATAAAAAATATAATATTCTATAATATAATATAATATTTCAAATATATAAAAAAAAATAATAATTATTTACTCTGAGCTAAATTATTTTAAAAACGCTTATCTTATACAGGTTTCTGGTTTTCGCCTGAATGCGATTTTGTACGAGAAAGCATCCAACATTCCCAAAAATATGTAGATGGTGTAGTGAAACTACAATTGTACAAAGGAAATGGTTGGTATAAGAATAATCATGATTTGCATTAAATTAATTTGAAATCATAAAACTTCAAGCAGTCTATATATGGACGCAATCACGTGGATTTAATTCACAGTATCAATAAAAGATAATTATATATTATTCTTTTTTTCTATTATATATACAGTTATGCCGATCGGTAGATCGAGTAAAATCTCGTTGTACAACGAGAATCTAGTTTCAATGGACGTGCAAGGTGATTTCGAGCCCGCGGATGCTACTGGATTTATTCGCATGCAAGCTCTACGACTACGGGAATTTCATCGTTTCAATAAACAACACAATATCTGACAGCATCAAGAATTTATTGCAAGTTTTATATGTATCTCAATAAAAGGTATTTTTAACTCTCTAAATATTATTTTATTATTTTATAAACATCTGCGCGTGTTTTTAAAACATAATTCGTTATTTTCGACAACTCTCCCTCTCTTTTCAAACGACTTAAAAGGTGTATATATAACATGCGTAGTGAGAAGAATATATTTCGTCATATGTATATGGCTAAACGTAATGGACAAACTAGCTCTAGACACAATTCATTTTGAAAGAAATTCGATTATGCGCTCTACGGATCTCTTACGCATGCGGTGATCGTGGGAGGGAGGTGAGGTTTCGCAATAAAATACTACCACTACATTTTTGCTTTCATATTTTAGTTATTAATAATTAAATCTTAAGATTGTTAGAGCATATATACTTGTAAGGGCTATAATATATGTGCTTATAATATACTTTTGAGGATATATTAATAGTATACATATAGTAATTTTTTTTTTTCGTATTTGCACTCTACTTCGACTTCGCAACTTAAGGAAAAACTGTCAAATACGAAATCATGCGACAGTTGCTTCTTTAGCCGCGGTTTTCTATACAGGTCTCTTATTTGCGTTCTGTTCTCACACTCTCTGTTTGTAAATATTATATAACATGCAAAATTACACAAACTAGGAAAGGTAATTTCTCTATGCATGTACAATGAGTAGTCTGTCTCTTGTATTCACAATTTAATATTAGCTTAAATATCGTAATAAACAATTTAATATTAGCTTAAATATCGTAATAAACGTTTTTTTATTTCTGTTGATTAATAACAATATAGATTTAATCTATATATGTATATGTATATATATGTGTGTGTGTGTGTGTATGTGTGTGCGTATGTGTACACACAAATACACGCATATATATAATTCAGATTCTGTTAAATAAATTTCAATATGCATATATAAAACATTTTACGCAAGAAGAATACACTTTATTTAAAAAAAAAGGAAGATATATCCTTTGATGGACACATCTTCTATCGCTTTTCGTTTCTTAGAATACATTCTGTGTGTTTCACGATATATATATATATATATATATATATATATATATATATATATATATATACACATATATATATGTATTTTATAGATTGATGTTGTTAAATAAGATTTTTATACATGCGTACAACAAATAATCAAATAATAATATCGCATGCATTCTCAGTTATAAATAAAAATGGAATTAAAAAAAATTATCTTTAATACTTATACATAAATTAAAAAATAAAATCCCTGAATCATAAAAAAAAAAACTCAAAACTCTAAAGCTTTATATATTGTGGGAATTTTTTATTAACATCTCATTAACAAATTGTATTATAAGATTATATAATGGAAAAATCAAAACTCATTGCAACGCTTTTTTATGAATCAGTTTTTTTAATTCGATTTTTATTTATAAAAAATTATATTTAACATAAATATACGAAAGTAAATTTACGAAGCTGCCGTCGTTAGTGTAACGAAGAAAACGGAGATACATGAACGCAACGCTCAATAAACAATTACTCCGTTCGTCTCTCTCGCTCTCCTTTTCTCTTATTTAACAACATCAAGCATCTTTTTATTTTAGCCATTTATTTTCTCTCATCTGGTAATTATTTATGTACAACCTGTTTAATGTTCACTATCGTTAGTCATAGTAAGTCTGCTAAAATGTATGTGCCATTGGAGATGATGTGCGCCCGTGGAAACTTATATAAAAAATTACTTTTTGATACAGTTGAGTGATTTTGGTGTTGCTTAGAGAAATATGTATGTATACTCGTTACACTAAAACTTATGTTGAGATCTAGCCGGGTTATACAATTTATCTATCCGTCTTCTTTAACGATTATAAACCTTATCACATATATAAAGGTTATATATTTTATGTATATATATTGGTACTTAATATATATATTTATACATATTCTATATATTCGGTATGTAACATACTACCAATGATTTCTCCTTGTATGTACAATTACAAATCACATATTATACAATCTTAATATCTATTACATACATTCTCTCTCTATTACATACAAACTATCTCTTTTTTGTATCATGCATTCAGTTTTTCTTCTTCCTTATTATTATATAATTAGGATTCATATATCCGGCCAGCACGTGTGAGCACATTATCGTGTGAACATTTATGATTTCCAATAACTTTTATCATATGGAGAAAAAAATACATAATTGGTCAATATAAATGTGTATTCTGCAAATTAAAATAATTTATTAACTTGATACACTTTGAAGAGAGATATGGAACTTCGTTTATTTTGTATTTTTTAGATTTTTTTAGATTTTGTCAATGATATGATGAATTTTAACATTACATACAAAACATTTTATGCAAAAAGAATATGTTTTTTTTTTCCAAAAGGGTATCATTGATGGACATATTTTTCCATCACTTTACGTTTCTTATTATTTATTCTGTTTCTGAAAGTTTCACGATGTTCTAGAAATAAGCACTAAGAAAAACAAATAATAAAACTTTCGAAGTTCAAGAGATATGTACGTCATTCATAGTACTTGTTTGCATTCGATTCATATTCAATCCTATTCACTTTCATAATGTTATAATATTATATTCATAATTTATGTAAATGATAAATAAAAGAAATTTCAATTTGATTTCGCGTTAACTATTCGCTTGCTCAATGTATATCTATTTTAATGCATATAATTATTTATTTGTAATTAAACGATAAAATTTTCTTTAAACAATTAGTACACAGATTATATAATTCGTTTTAATATATCATAAATGAAAAACAATTTATGACAGATTTATTTTCCTTAAGTATATGAAAAATTCCATATTTGCTTAATCTCTCAATAAGAATTATAATAACGCTTTAATATTTTTTAATTGCTTTTGTCGATAGTTTTAATTTAATCCTTCTAGCATGTTGGATACTAATATGACATTATAATCTGCTATTAACAAAACCGTTGATAGTTTCATTAAAATTAAAGATTTTTACATCTTTTTACATCTAAATAATCGAAGCTTTCGAAATGAAACGGCATGTCATGTATTTTTCTGTTGTTAATAATTAAACGATTTAGACAAAATGATGAATGGAAAGAACACAATTGATATATCAATTTTTATATATCATTAAATGATTAATCGTGTATTTTTTTTAAATTAAATGCTATAGAAAACGATGATTGGAAAGAAGAACACAATTGATATATCAATTTTTATATATCGTTAAATGATTAATTTTGCATCAAGGAACTCTTACTACATTTAAGTGCATACATCAACAATAATATACTGATGACTAAATCACCATACTAAATGGCGCAAACATAATTATTACCGTATAAATATGTCCATCACTGATGGATATCCTGTTTTTTAATATGTTTCTTATGCCTAAAATATTTTGTATGTAATATTGAAATTCATTATCAGAATCTGAAAAATACAAAAGAATGAGTTTTTATCCTTTTTTCATCCTTCCAAAGTGTTTTGATTTTGTTTAATGCAAAAACTTCGATCATTTAGATAAAAGGATCTTTGATTTTAATGATATTATTAACAGTTTTGTTAATAGCAGACACATAAAAATATCATTTTAGCGTCCAACATATTAGAAGAATTAAATCGACAGAAGCAAAAACTTACTGTAACAATTAAAAAATATTAAGCATCATTTATATATTAATTATAAATAAATAATTAAAATATGCATTAAAATAGATATACATTGAGCACAAATGAACAAGTAACGCAAAATCAAATAAGAATTTTTTTTTTTATTTACAATCCGATAAGCGAAGCGGATTTAATGTGAATTAACTATGCTAACAAATATTATGAATAGCATGCAAATCTTAATAACAAAAATTTTACATTGATTGCCCCGTTTACTTAATACATTTTCTGCCTCTAAGTATCGTGACATCATTTATATAAAAATTGACAGATATGCCGATTGTGTTCTTCATTCTACACACAAAACATCGTTTTGTTCTTTTTTTACTTAATTTATAAAAAAGAAAAATGTATAATCAGAAATGATGACGTGCCATTTCTTTCCTTCGAAAACTTCGATTGTCTAGATGTAAAGAAATTTTTCGGTTTTAATATAATTTGTCAAGTTTAATTTAATTTATTAAAAAAGAAATATATTTATTCTATCAATAATATGGTGTAGATAATAGTATGGTATAGAATAGAAAAAATTTTAGATATAAATAAAAAAATTGAGGAACTTGTGTATGTGAATAATCTTTAAAATATCTAAGTTTTATGTATCCTGATTGAAAATTATATCCTGAACAATCGAGGAAAGGATGACATAATTAACAATTAAAAATAGAACAAAATACACGAATTAAGTGAATTAAGAAAACATTTTACCAATAAAAGAAAAAGTAAAAAAAAATTTGAAATAGATCCATAAATTTTTCACGTTTTTACTTAATTTTTAGAACACAAATAACTAACTTGCTTAACAGAGTCTGAATTTCCAAGATTTCTAGAAGTTTGTAAAAAATAAAATTATATTTACAAATAATTTTAAACAAATCAATAATGCTCGGCAAATGCCATCCTGAGGCATAGACATCAAATAGTTCATAAAAAAAAAAACTAAAACAAAAAATTTCTTGGAACAATGTTTTTAAATATTTTACTTATCCTTTTCAATATTAATAAGGATAAACTCTGTTCTCTTTCTGTTGATTGACACTAATTTTAAAGCTTTTATTAAAAATAGATTTCAAACATTAAAAGTAAATTTCACTGCAATTTTCTAGAAGTTTTACATTATTTTTAAATAAATTTTTTAATTAAAATTCCATATTCTGATATAACAAAAAAAATAACAAAAGTCACCTTTGAATATTCATACTTCTTCTTTGCCTACATTATGTGCATCAAAGATTAATTTATATAAAAAAAAGATATTGTATATCGTATTAATATGGAATGGCCACTTTCAAAAATGTTTAATTAAATATTTATTTCGAAAAAAATTATAATTATTATATTCTCAGGAGAGCATTAGTTATGTTATTAGTGATGCGAGCACTAATTTCATGAGGATGCAAGTTAACTTATTTAATTAAATTATTCCTTTATATATGCAATTCTATTTTTTAGAAGTGTCTAGAAAAATTGTCATATATATGTAGCAACATTTGTGTTGGTCATTATGGTGACATAATTTTTTGAAGTAATCCAAAAATGTTATCTCAAAAGATTAAAGATTTTAAATAAAATGATTACATGACACATATTATAAAAATTTATTAGTTTGAATTGATCAGATGGAAGAATGAAAATGAAAAATTTCGAATTTAAACTTTTTTAAGAAAGTTAGTTTCTCATGCTCTCTATCCAAAGATTAAGTAAAAAATCATGAAACTAAACATAATTCAGTATGCTCAATAAAATCTTTTTCATAATCAAAGTTCATTCAATTCAGTATTTTGTTTGGGCGGCTTTTAATCAATCCTTGTCTGATTATTCAGCGTATAACTTTCCTCTGTTCGATCATGATAAAATGATATATATTTCCTCAATTTTTTATTTACATTTTTCTAATTCAATACCATATTAACGATAAAATAAATACATTTCTTTTCTAATAAAATTTATTATTCACAATTTGATATCAGTATCGCGATATCATTTTCGCTTAAATATACTAAGGATTAGATATAATATACCTGATCTAGTGGTTGGTAGGATCGAAATTACTTCAACTCTAGAACCATCTTATTATTTGTAATAATTGACAATTGTTCTAAAATGAATTAATGTATAGCTTTAAATCTGACCAGTTTACTCGCAATGTGACTTCTGGATATATCAATCAAGATATTATACATTGTTAATATAATATTTTGATTGAGCAATTAATTAATAAAAGAGCCATAATTTTTATTAAATTCATCAAGACAAGGACATATTATGTAATGCGATAATAAATACGATTATATAACTTGTAGTATAATCTAAAACTTGCAAAAACAAAATTGCAATGCCGAATTGTAAAAATAAATTTTATTGCATTTATTCGATAGTATAGTATCCAATTGAAAAAAAATTAAAATTTTAAAATGTAAATAAATGTAATATTTACGTAATTATATATGTAATATGTAATTTACGAATCTGGTAAATGTAATCATGGCTATTTATCTGTGACTTTTATTAATCAATTGCATACATATTTTATTGGCAACAAGCTGTACTATAATAATCCTACCAACGATTAATGACTGAATGTGGAAAAATATAAAACTTAACTAAATGTACACAACTCTCTTTCCCCCGCGCCTACATTCAATCTAATTTCATACATTCAATACACATACAAACCTCTTATTCACATAATATATCCTGGTTTGTTTTCAAATTTACATAAAGTACAAACTTATGAAAACCGGAAAAATGTAACACAATAGCTAGTATAGTATTTTCGAAGTATCTTATAACTATTTGTCTAATTACATTGTCATACACTTCGTGTGTATGTGTGTGTCCATCGATTTAATGATAACACAATTTGTTACAGTTTATCATTCTAATAATAAACTGTTCATCCTATTGTTCGAGTCTTCAGACAATCAAAAGTCCAATTAAGAGGGGTTTTATCTGTTGGAATGTCCCAACATTTCAACTACACCACCACTATAGTAATTAGCACAAAAATGTCTGTGTCGTTATCATTCATGTAAGGTCATTAATCAGCAAAATATTGCTTATTAATTAACGTTACACATTCTCCTATTTTTAGATTCCTCCTATGTTATATAGAAAACGTCAAGTATATATTCATAATCCGTCCAAATTTCAGTGCGTTTATTATGAACAACATTACATAGTAACATTATAAAGATTCCTCAAACGCAGCCATCAAATCACTTTGCATGTTCATGTCAATTTGGCCAGCCATCTGAAAAGATAAATATAACTATTTTTCGCGAATGCCTTTGCTTTTGAATGAAAATAATCTAGATATAGCTATTTAGAATAGCCAACTTTACTTCAAATTATTACAAATTTCAAATTATCCAAATTGCAATAATTGATAATGAATTAACATATTAACATTATGCTAAGTTCTGAATGATAACTTTTATAATGTAAACTGTTATAAAAATTTTAAATTCTATAATACAATATATTTATAATACAACTTTTTTAAACTTTATAATATAATGTAAACTTTACAACTTTTATATAATATGCAATACAGCACATTTGTGCTATAAAATTATTAAAATTCTATGTAAATTAAATTATTCAGCTAATAATTAATATTAATATTAATTAAATTATATTGAAACTATTGAGTTATATTTCGATTCATAACACCACACATTATAATCGTCGCAAGAATTTCTTTCTAATTTTGTTTATTATAATACTATTTATAAACTAATTTATATACTAATTATACATTAAGCGCAATGTTCTTTTATCTTTTCTTCTTTCTGTTCTAATAATACTAAATAGAAATTTTATAAATGCGAAAAATATCAAGTACTTACCGCTTCCCGTCGTCGACGTTCTTGCTCCCGCAGCCTCTGACGTTCTCTTTCGGCAGCGGATTTATCCTGACTGGACGAATGACTCGGACTACTACTATCTGTATCAGCAATGGCTTTCACCTCTTCCGCTCTTGTTGTGGCAGTCATAACATTTCCTTGCTGATCCCCGACATTTTTCCTAACTTTGTC